>NC_088805.1:2950527-4425791 GCF_011386835.1 Chrysemys picta bellii
CACCTTGTTCACTATGAAGCGGAGGAACCGTATGTGAGCCAGGATGATAGATATGTGAAAATAAGCATCCAGGGCAGGTGTACCAGTCTCCCGGGTCTAGGGAAGGGATGTTTGTGCTTAGGGAGACCATGCGGAACTTCAAGCTGACTGTGAACTTGTTGAGTTCCCACAGGTCCAGAATGGGCCTGAGGCCCCCAGTCGCTTTGGGGATGAGGAAGTATCAGGAGTAGAAACCCTTGCCTGTGAGTTCCTGAGGGACCTTCTCCACCACTCCTAGAGCGAGGAGAGCCTGGACCTTCTGGATGAGAAGTTGCTTGTGAGAGGGGTCCCTGAAGAGGGACAGGCAAGGGGGATGGGAGGGTGGGGAATCTGTTTTTTCACTTCAGCAGGTGGGTATTGTAGTTGTAAGAATGCTTGATAGAGATCTTGTAGGTGTTTGTCTCTGTCTGAGGGGTTGGAGCAAATGCAGTTGATTGACAGAGCCAGAAGAGTACCCAGAAGTCACCTACTACAGGACAGGCCCAACAAAGAAAGTAACAGAACGCCACCAGCCATCACCTTCAGCCCCCAACTAAAACCTCTCCAGCGAATCATCAAGGATCTACAACCTATCCTGAAGGACGATCCCTCACTCTCACAGATCTTGGGAGACAGGCCAGTCCTCGCTTACAGACAGTCCCTCAACCTGAAGCAAATACTCACCAGCAACCACACACCACACAACAAAAACATTAACCCAGGAACCTATCCTTGCAACAAAGCCTGTTGCAACTCTGTTCACGTATCTATTCAGGGGACACAATCATAGGACCTAACCACATCAGCCACACCATCAGAGGCTCGTTCACCTGCACATCTACCAATGTGATATATGCCATCATGTGCCAGCAATGCCCCTCTGCCATGTACATTGGCCAAACCGGACAATCTCTGCGCAAAACAATAAATGGACACAAATCAGACGTCAAGAATTATAACATTCAAAAACCTGTCAGAGAACACTTCAATCTCCCTGGTCACTCAATTACAGACCTAAAAGTGGCAATACTACAACAAAAAAACTTCAAAAACGGACTCCAATGAGAAACTGCTGAATTGGAATTAATTTGCAAACTAGACACTATTAAGTTAGGCTTGAATAAAAACTGAGAGTGGATGGGTCATTACACAAAATAGAACTAGTCCCCCTACTGTTATTCACACCTTCTTGTCAATTGTTGGAAATGGGCTATCCTGATTATCACTACAAAAGTTTTTTTCCTCCTGCTGACAATAGCCCACCTTAACTGATTACACTCGTTATAGTTGGTATGGCAACACCCATTTTTTCATGTTCTCTGTGTATATATATCTTCCTACTGTATTTTCCACTGCATGCATCCGATGAAGTGGGTTTTAGCCCATGAAAGCTTATGCTCAAATAAATTTGTTAATCTCAAAGGTGCCAAAAGTACTCCTCGTTATTTTTACAAATCTTTAACTGTCCTGGAACCCCACCTCCTCCTGGGACCTTCCCTTCCCCATCTCCCACAATGCAGATGTGGTTTTTTTTGTTTGTCTCTCTCCTCCGGTGTTATTTTTTAATAAAAGAATTGTGTTGGTGTGAAAGCAATCTTTATTCCATTAATTGAAAGCAAACAGAGCCCTGCAAAACAACAGGCAATTTTCTTAAACCTTCATATTGCATCATCTACACCAATCACAATCACCTCCTAGCATTACAAGCACTGCACTCGCGAGCATAGCAACAAATATTAGTGGCTTTCAGCTTCAAATTGCTGCCTCAAGGAATCCCTGATCCTTATGGCCCCGCGCTGCTCCCCTCTAATAGCCCTGGTCTCTGGCTGTTCAAACTCAGCTTCTAAGCGTTGAGCCTCAGTGGTCCAGCCCTGAGTGAAGCCTTCACCCTTCCCTTCACAAATATTATGGAGTGTACAGCACGCGGCTATAAGCATAGGAATATTGTCATCGGCCAGGTCCAGCCTCCCATATAGGCAGCGCCAATGGCCAAAAGCACACTCAACAGTCATTCTACACTTGCTCAGCCTGTTGTTGAACCGCTCCTTATGGCTTCATAAGCCACAGCATTAAGAGGTAGGCAGGTCTCCCAGGATCACAATGGGCATTTCGACTTCCCCTACGGTGATCTTCTGGTCAGGGAAGACCCAGCTTGCAGCTTCCTGAACAGGCCAGTGTTCTGAAAGATGCGGGCGTCATGCACCTTTCTGGACCAGCCTGTGTTAATGTCCATGAAACACCTACGGTGATCCACAAGCACCTGGAGAACCATAGAGAAATACCCCTTCTGATTAATGTACTCAGTGGCTAGGTGGTCTGGTGCCAGAATTGGAATATGTGTGCCATCTATCGCCCCTCCGCAGTTAGGGAAGCCATCCACAATACAAAGCCATCCATAATGTCACGCAGGTTGCCCAGAGTCACGATTTTTCAAAGCAAGATGTGATTAATGGCCCTGCACACTTCCATCAACACGACTCCAATGGTCGACTTTTCCACTCCGAACTGGTTAGCGACCGATCGGTAGCAGTCTGGAGTAGCCAGCTTCCACAGTGCAATCGCCAAGCGTTTCTCCAACGACAGGGCAGCTCTCATTCTCATGTCCTTGCGCCACAGGGCTGGGGCGAGCTCATCACACAGTTCCATGAATACGGCTTTCCTCATGCAAAAGTTCTGCAGCCACTGCTCGGCATCCCAACGTGCATGAAGATGTGATCCCACCACTCAGTGCTTGTCTCTAGAGCCCAAAAGCAGCGTTCCATTGTGGTCAGCACCTCCGTGAATGTCACAAGCAATCTAGTGTCGTAGCTATTACGTGTGGTGAGATCAATGTTGCACTCCTCTTGCCTTTGTAGTTTAAGGAATAACTCCACTGCCACTGCCACGTGTTAGTCAGAGCGAGCAGCCTATTTGTCAACAATGCAGGATCCATTCCTGCAGCCCGAAGAGGCAGGACGCACAGTACACAAACCGTTGAAAGATGGCGCCATATACAGACGGAAGCACAGGGATTGCTGGGATGTGAAGCAATGCATCACAGGGCACTGGGACAGGACCCAGGATGCCCCACGACCCCCCTCCGTGTTCCCATAACTCTTAGCGGCAGAAGAGAAAGAGGTGCTCTGTGGGATAGCTACCCAGAATGCACCGCTCCGAATACCACTGCAAGTGCCGCAAGTGTGAACACGCTATTGCGCAGGCAGCTGCCAGTGTGAACACACAACAGCGGTTTCCCTTCAGCGCTCTCTGAGCGGCGCTGTAACTCCCAGTGCTGTAACTCTGCCAGTGTAGACATGCCCTAAGGAATGGTAGGAGGGAATACAGCATGAGAAAGACAATGGATTTCAAGAAGGCAGACTTTAGCAAACTCAGGGAGTTGGTAGGTAAGATCCCATGGGAAGCAAGTCTAAGGCTGGGTCTACACTACCTGCCTGAATCGGTGGGTAGAAATCGACCTCTCGGGGATCGATTTATCGCGTCCCGTTGGGACGCGACAATCGATCCCCGAATCGACGCTCTTACTCCACCAGCGGAGGTGGGAGTAAGCGCCGTCGACGGGAAGCCGCAGAGGTCGATTTTGCCGCCGTCCTCACAGCGGGGTAAGTCGGCTGCGATACGTCGAATTCAGCTACGCTATTCACGTAGCTGAATTTGCGTATCTTAAATCGACTCCCCCCTGTAGTGTAGATGTAGCCTAAGGGGGAAAAACATTTCAAGAGAGTTATCAGTTTTTCAAAGAGGCATTATTAAGGGCACAAGAACAAACTATCCCACTGCATAGGAAAGATAGGAAGTATGGCAAGAGAGCACCCTGGCTTAACCAGGAGATCTTCAATAATCTAAAAATCAAAAAGAGTCCTATAAAAAGTGGAAACTAGGTCAAATTACAAATGATGACTATAACAAATAACACAGGTATGTAGAGACAAAATTAGAAAGGCCAAGGCACAAAACGAGATCAAACTAGCTAGAGACATAAAAGGTAACAAGAGAACATTCTACAAATACATTAGAAGCAAGAGGAAGAGCAAGGACAGGACAGACCCGTTACTCAATGAGGGTGGGGAAGGGGAACTATAATAGAAAATATGGAAATGGCAGAAGTGCTAAATGACTTTTTCGTTTCAGTTTTCACCCTGTGCCACTGCCTGACCTCATGCTCTGCCTCTGGAAACTGCTCCTCTACCCTCTTGTGCAGCTGCTTGAAGGCCACCCTCATGATAGCGGGACACTTCTCCACTGAGCCGATGATGGACTCCATGATGTCACTCAGATAGCCCTTCAGGAGCTCCTGGCTGCTCTCCCGCACCTGGGCCTCGGACAGGGAGCCCTTGAAGGAAATCCTCCTGGAGAGAAACCCAGAGAAATGCACATTAGCTACCAATCCACGTGTGCCCGTGCTGGGCAGTCTAGCTCTCTCGCACTGTGGCTTTTGTTGGCATACAATCAACATTCCGTATCTTGGCCAGGCTGAAAGGCTGCAGGGTCACATTTAGGTCCATTGCTTTTAAATGGAGGATTTTGCAGACTGGAATATTGATGTGGCTACTGAAGTCAGTGCAGGGGCTCCTGTGCTATTCCACATCAAATGTCACCCCTGGCTTTTTTTCTCCTTGCAGATTTTTGGATTGACGATGCATAACTCTCAGGTAGTGGGTAGTGGGGGAGGGGATAGTTGAGCATGGGGAAGGCAATTTGCAATGGTGGGATAAGCACATCAGCTGGATGCTTCTGCTAAAAAGCTATCAGCTGTGAAATAGGGAACAGGCTGCCATTTGGGTCACCGTTATTAGGTTTCAGTGTTAATGCCGGCTTGGGATGAATGGGGCACTGTGCTGCTGTCTGAGAAATTGGCTCTTAGGCTCCAGACTGAGGAGGGCAGCACTGCGCCAGGTACTCTTGGTTGGAAGGTTTTCCTTGCAACCGTAAGAGCTAGAAACTCACAAATGTGTTTCCAGAGGTGCTGAGTGCTCGCAGCTCGCTCTAGCGGATCGTGGGGGGGGGGGAGGGCCTGCATGCGTGCGCTCGGCACCTCTTTAAAAAAACCCATAGGCTTCTGGAGCCCACTGCCCTGGGAAGGGGGAATTCTGTGGACACAAAACACACCCAGGCAGGGTCTAAGCACTGGGTTTCCTGGCGGCCAGGTTCAAGCATGCAGCACTCCAAGGCCAGGAAACCCCTTTGTCTTGCTAGTGCAGAACACAGAGCACAATAAGCTCCCAGGGCCAGTCCTGGTCAGAGTGACCCTTTGCTTAGAGCCAAGCTGGGCGCTGCAAATCGTGGCTTCAAACTCCAAGGGCTTGCCTGGGCCTGGCTCATCTTCACGGTCCATTTTGAGAGATCAAAGCAGGGACCCCCAGCAACTCCTCTCCCCAGCTGGCCTCTCCCACCTGGCTGGCCCCTGGGTCGTCAGAAGCAATGTTGACCTGAGAGAGGGAGCAAGGCACTGGGCTGGGAGTCAGAGCCAGCAGCTGACTCCAGATCTCCTGTGTGACTTTGGGCAAAGCAGTGCAGCTTCTTGGCTAAGCTGGGGCAATCCTGTCTTGTCTGGGGGGCAGGGACTGCCTGCTGCCTCTCACTGTGTCTGTACAGCTAGCCCACCAGCACGCCATTCAGGGCCACACCCAGCTCAGCAAACTCCATCGTGTCACTGGCATGTGCCTTGCACACGTGGCTGAAGTCCGTTCATACTGATGTCACTAAGAACGTACTCTGGATGCCCTAAGGGCCTTGTTCCTGAGCCCCCTAAGCCCACATCCCCACACAAACACCCCGCTGGGTGTGGCCAGCACAGCTCAGAGATGGAGACTCATCATGGAGGGGCAACTCCCTGATCACACAGTCCTTGTGCACCATTCATCAAGGGCGAGTAGCCTCCTCTCTGCTACAGCATCCCTGACATGGTGTTGCTTAGCAACCAGCATGAGCTGTCTCTCTCCTGGGAATGTCACTGTCTTGACTCCGGGGAGGAGGACTGGGCTGGCTTGTGGGGTTCCAGGGACAGCTGGGGTTGCACAGGGAAAGCCAAGCATGATGCCTTTGGGTTTGGATCCGGGAAGGCCGGCAGGGGTGAGGATGCTGTAGGATCCCACTGGCTCAGGTGCACTGAGACTCTGCTGAGGTAGGGTCACCACACTGGGCAGATTGTGGGAGTCAATAATCTACAGACCCTCCTGTGCCCCTCGCTGGTGGAGAACTGCTCACGCACAGATGCAGTTTGTTATTCAAAATGCTCAGCCGCTCCCTCCACAGATTCTGGGGTGCTGGAGGCCGCCCAGCATGCTGCGGGGTGAGTGGCTTAGACACTCCCCTGGGCAGGGGATGACTTTACTTATAGCTGATCAGTGCTTAGCACACCCTAAATACCCACAATAACCCCCCTCCTGCACCAGCCCCCCCCCATGGCAATGGGGCTGGCTGAGTCCTCCCCACAGGACAGACATGTCTGGGAATAGGGCTGGGGGGCCATTTTTATCAGGAAACTCATCCCCCAATAACCCTGAAGTCAGCAGCCAGGTGTTCAGCCGGCGAGATCCTTGCCCCCCTCTTAGGGCATGTGATTGGCTGCTGCCCTGTGCTGGCAACCACTTGCCCTTCGCCTCTCCCCAGAAGCAGTGGTCCCTGGGCTAGTTCAGCATCACTCAGCTCTCCAGAGACCCAGCTCCTTCCATGCCCCAGCAGCTTGCCCCGGCAGGCTCCTCGCATGGGCGCCGAGTCAATTCAGTGCTAGCCTGATGGCACCGGAAAGCAGAAACTGCAGTTTACCAAGACCAGATGCAGCAGAGGCAGGTGCAGGGTGAACTCCCCCACCCACTGCCCCACTCCCCCAGCCCAGCTCTGGGGGGAGGCTGATCACTACTGATAACGGCTGAGCCCTGCCGGCTCCTTTCAGACAGGCCACTGAGCCAGCAGCCCAGGGAAGGGGATGAAAGGAAGGCTGGGCAGAACCCAGCACCCAGCTCCTCTCAGGACAGAGCAGCATCCTGACACATGCCACCAAGCGCTGCTGCAGCCTGCTCCGGAGAAAGGCTGAACTCCCCCGGCCAGCGCTCGGGGCGGGAGCTGCTCTGGTCTATCTGCGCCACGTGGGCCCCTCCCGAGCCACCTGGACGGCCCTCTGGAAGAAGGGGAGTTCATGCCACAGGCACTGGAGGACAAAGGGTTAATTTCTTCTCCTTCCCCCTCCAGTCTCAGCATGGCAGCAGAAGAGGGGGAGTGAGGTGACCTCAAAGTTGCAACCCAAGAAGCCATCACAATTCCCTGGCTGGGGGGATGCTGCCCTGCCTGTGTGTATGCCCCCCCCCCCCCGAGGCCATTCACATGCTACTGGGTTATTTTTAGAGGCATAAATCATTCTCAGACTCACTTTTCTCTGCTTTAATTAGCACTGTTAAGTGTGAAAAACGAACCGTGAATTACAGCAGCTTCCATGTGTCACTGTTTTCCTGATTTGCCATTTCTAATTGGAACGCGCCCAACCCCCCACCCACACCCGAGCCGCCCCTGTGCTCTCCTCTCAGCTACACCCGGCTCCCCCATGCGCGCACCACGAGCATCCAAGGCATCGAGTTCCCCCCGTCCTCTCACTCACCGCCGGACTCACATGTTCCAGCACAGCCGCCGGCACCATCCCAGCCCCTTCGCTCTGCTCTGGGGTCCATACTTACCCTAAGACTACGGCAGGAACCCCTTGCCTAGAGCAACCATGGTGCCTCCACCAGCCACGCAACCATAGCAGTGTCCCCACAGTGGTTATCCTAACCTGATGCAGCATGGCCCCCAACCCCACACACCAGGCCCCATAGCAGCACCAATCACAGCTCCCCGACAGATCATAGAATGATAGAACTGGAAGGGACCTCGAGAGGTCTTCTAGTCCAGTCCCCTGCACTTGTGACAGGACTAAGTATCATCTAGACCAGGCCTGCAGAACATATGGCCCGCGGGGGGTGAGTAGGTGGGCTCATTGTGCGGCCCACGAGGGGGGGTGTGAGTAGGTGGGCTCACTGTGTGGCCCGCGGAGGGTGAGTAGGCAAGCCAACGGCCGGTTTGCTGGCCGGCGGGTGGGCGGGGCGGTGAAGGGGCCAGTGGCAGGCTGGAGAGTGAGGGTAAGCCAGCGACAGGAGGTGGGGGCAGCGGCAGAAGGTAAGAGGCCAGGCAAGTGAGCTGGTGGCAGGGGAGGGGGGGCTGAGGAGGCGAGCGGGTAGCGGGGGATGAGTAGGCGAGCCGGGGGGGGGGGCTGAGGAGGCGAGCGGGCGGGCAGTGGGGGCGGGCAGGTGAGCTGGCGGGGGAGGGGGTAGGTGAGCTGGCAGCGGGGGAGGGAGGCTGAGGAGGCGAGCGGGTGGGCGGTGACGGGGGGGCAGGTGAGCCGGCAGCGGGGGAGGGGGGGCTGAGGAGGCGAGCGGGTGGGCAGTGGCAGAGGGTGAGTAGGTGAGCCGGGGGGGGTGAGGAGGCGGGCAGTGGGGGGGGGCAATTAGGAGAGGGAAATGGCAGAATGCCCCCAGACAGTCCCAAATGTTCAAGTAACTGCCCCAGGGTGGTAAAGAAAACTGGGTCATTAAGGCTCTGGGAGGAATCACTGCTAATCCCAGAACCAGACGGGCTGCTGTGTTTGGATCAGGGGTTCTTCAACTTTTTCATAGTGTGGAAAACTGGTTAATGCAGGGACTGCCTCATGGGTTCATGTGCCTGTTGTCACTGCAGGAACTGCTCCCCTGGAAAAGCCACCTTAGGAGGACGTTTAAATGTATATTTAGTTTCTTTCTATCTCGCAGTCAGAAGAAGCTGGCCCCATGTGCACACACCCAGCTCTCTGGACTCAATCCCACCACGCTTTGGGAACCTGTGCAGCCGAGTCTGTCCCCAGCAGTGCAAAGGCAAAGTGAGGACAGGATCAAATCAAATGTCCATCCCCGTGTTAGAGAAGAGAGAACTATGACATACTGCACATAAATCCGAACCACTTCGTTAGCTGAAGAGTTAAGCTGTAAATTTTAGAGCAGCCCAGTTAAAAGCCCATCAACAAATCTCACTTACAAATACTCGACAGCTTCCCTAAAAACCCAAAGGCAGGACAGTCTAGAAATGAACAGTTCAGGGATCCAACCCCACAGCCATATCATTCTTCCCTGTTCCTCACCATCCCCCTGCCCTGCCCTGCCCCCAAGAATCCTAGTCACAACCCACCCGCTCCGGGCTCCCACCTCTTCCTCTGCAGAGCAGCCCTTGCCGCAGAGCCAGCACTCAGCAGAAGGGCAGTTTAAATAATTTACAGAGTCAATGTTATAAACATGACCCAGGTCTTTGTGATTCCCCAGCTCTCCCCCAGTAACACCCAGAGGCCCCCGTCCGACTCAGCCAGACACCTGGTGTTTGGGGCCAAGCCATTTTGGGGGTAGGAAGCTAGGAAAATGTTCAGAAAGGGAATGATGGATATTTGTGAAATACCTTCATTGCAAAACCCCTTTTCTGAAGGTTACCAAACCTCCCAGACAAATCCTACCGGCCAAGGAGAGCTCAGGGGAACTACATGGAAGTTAAAAATGGATCTTAGTTGTAAGTTAGGATCAGTCTGAACTATGGAGTGGCTACCACTGGCCCATTACATCCGGGTGAGCGAGCAGCATTGGGCCTGATCTGGTCTGGCTCCCACCCCCTCTCCAAGGGTTGCAGCTGTCTGGAGGTGCTGCCTTCCACACCTTCCGCATTCACACCTCGTTCATTCAACAGGGCAATTGATTACAAAGTGGGGGGAAGATCTTATTCTACTTCTAGCAAAAAGACATTTTTCTTTTACCTTAATTATGCTACCTCAGGGGCCCGCTATAACATATTACCAAGGTTCAATACAAAATCATATAAAAGTTATACAAAAATGCATAATGCAGAGATTTATCTACAACTGCATTGATTGACTGCTGTGTGCAGTAATATAGTGACCCCTGGGTCTTTGAATGGGGCTTTATACTTGGGGGGAAGGCGAGCAGCGAGTCGGGGGGCAAGCGGGTGAGGAAGCGGCGGGTGGGCAAAGAGGCGAGCAGTGAGCCAGCAGGGGTTCTAGGGGTGGGCATGCGGGTTTCCGGCAGGGGAGGGAAGAGGTGAAAGGAGGTGAGTGGTGGGTGGGGGACTGACTAGGAGGGATGCAGCAAGCCAGCGGGGGGGGGCTAGGGGGTGAAGAAGGGTGTGATGGTGGGGCCGAGCGGGGAGGGGGTGGGTCCTATTTTACTGCTGTGATCTGGTCACCCTATGCACGCCATTTCTTTCCCCCTCTACACTACAGGCTTCCACACACTGTCAGTGCCTTCCTAGTGTGCCATACATACAATTGTTTGCTTTAATTGAAAAATTCTTAATAAAGTATCACCCCCCCCCAAAAAAACCTTCCTTTTTGGCCCACAGCTGTTTCAGCGGGGCGGGGCAGGGGAAGGAGGGTTTGTTTCCGTGGGGCGGGCGGTGCTGG
The DNA here is from genome assembly GCF_011386835.1 of Chrysemys picta bellii. Taxonomy (NCBI): domain Eukaryota; kingdom Metazoa; phylum Chordata; order Testudines; family Emydidae; genus Chrysemys; species Chrysemys picta. The sequence goes on from NC_088805.1 coordinate 2,961,005, forward strand.
GGTGTGTGTGTTGTGTTTCGGGGGGGCGGTGCTGGGGAAGGAGGGTTTGTTTCCGTGGGGCGGGCGGTGCTGGGGTGTGTGTGTTGTGTTTCGGTGGGGCGGGGCTGGGGAAGGAGGATTTGTTTCCGTGGGGCGGGCGGTGCTGGGGTGTGTGTGTTGTGTTTCGGCGGGGTGGGGCTGGGGAAGGAGGGTTTGTTTCCGTGGGGCGGGCGGTGCTGGGGTGTGTGTGTTGTGTTTCGGCGGGGCGGGGCAGGGGAAGGAGGGTTTGTTTCCGTGGGGCGGACGGTGCTGGGGTGTCTGTGTTGTGTTTCAGCGGGGCGGGGCTGGGGAAGGAGGGTTTGTTTCCGTGGGGCGGGCGGTGCTGGGGTGTGTGTGTTGTGTTTCAGCGGGGCGGGGCTGGGGAAGGAGGGTTTGTTTCCATGGGGCGGGCGGTGCTGGGGTGTGTGTGTTGTGTTTCGGGGGGACGGGGCTGGGGAAGGAGGGTTTGTTTCCGTGGGGCGGGCGGTGCTGGGGTGTGTGTGTTGTGTTTCGGCGGGGTGGGGCTGGGGAAGGAGGGTTTGTTTCCGTGGGGCGGGCGGTGCTGGGGTGTGTGTGTTGTGTTTCGGCGGGGCGGTGCTGGGGAAGGAGGGTTTGTTTCTGTGGGGTGGGCGGTGTTGGGGTGTGTGTGTTGTGTTTCAGCGGGGCGGGGCTGGGGAAGGAGGGTTTGTTTCCGTGGGGCAGGCGGTGCGGGGGTGTGTGTGTTGTGTTTCGGGGGGGCGGTGCTGGGGAAGGAGGGTTTGTTTCCGTGGGGCGGGCGGTGCGGGGGTGTGTGTGTTGTGTTTCGGCGGGGCAGGGCTGGGGAAGGAAGGTTTGTTTCCATGGGGCGGGCGGTGCTGGGGTGTGTGTGTTGTGTTTCGGGAGGGCGGGGCTGGGGAAGGAGGGTTTGTTTCCGTGGGGCGGGCGGGGCTGGGGTGTGTGTGTTGTGTTTCGGGGGGGCTCGGGGAGGGGGGTTTCCGTGGGACGGGGAGGGTCAGCCCTCAGCTGTTTTCTTTGGAGTCATATGGCCCTCGCCACTTTACGAGCTGTGCCGGCCCCTGGTCTAGACCATCCCTGACAGGGGTTTGTCTAACCTGCTCTTAAAAATCTCCAGAGATGGAGATTCCACAAGCTCCCTGGGCAATTTATTCCACTGCTTAACCACCCTGACAGTTAGGAAGTTTTCCCTAATGTCCAGCCTAAACCTCCCTTGCTGCAGTTTAAACCCATTGCTTCTTGTCCTGTCCTCAGAGGTTAAGAAGAACAATTCTTCTCCCTCCTCCTCCTAACAACCTTTTATGTACTTGAAAAGGGTTATCATGTCCCCTCTCAGTCTTCTCTTTTCTAGTATAAACAAACCCAATTTTTTCAATCTTCCCTCATAGGTCATGTTTTCTAGACCTTTAATCATTTTTGTTGCTTTCTCTGGACCTTTTCCAATTTGTCCACATCTTTCCTGAAATGTGGCACCCAGAACTGGACACAATACTCCAGTTGAGGCCTAATCAGCGCAGAGTAGAGCGGAAGAATGACTTCTCGTGTCTTGCTTACAACACTCCCGCTAGTACATCCCAGAATGATGTTTGCTTTTTTTGCAACAGCGTTACACTGTTGACTCATATTTAGCTTGTGGTTCACTATGACCCCCAGATCCCTTTCCGCAGTACTCCTTCCTAGACAGTCATTTCCAATTTTGTATGTGTGCAACTGATTGTTCCTTCCTAAGTGGAGTACTTTGCATTTGTCCTTGTTGAATTTCATCCTATTTACTTCAGACCATTTCTCCAGTTTGTCCAGATCATTTTGAATTTTAATCCTATCCTCCAAAGCACTTGCAACCCCGCCCAGCTTGGTATCATCTGCAAACTTTATAAGTGTACTCTCTATGCCATTATCTAAATAATGATGAAGATATTGAACAGAACCAGACCCAGAATTGATCCCTGTGGGACCCCACTCGTTATGCCCTTCCAGCATGACTGAACCACATAACTACTACTCCTTGGGAATGGTTTTCCAACCAGTTTTGCACCCACCTTATAGTAGCTCCATCTAGGTTGTACTTCCCTAGTTTGTTTATGAGAAGGTCATGCGAGACAGTATCAAAAGCCTCACTAAAGTCAAGATATACCACATCTACCGCTTCCCCCCTATCCACAAGGCTTGTTACCTGTCAAAGAAAGCTATCAGGTTGGTTTGACATGATTTATTCTTGACATATCCATGCTGACTGTTACTCATCACCTGATTATCTTCTAGATGATTGCAAATTCATTGCTTAATTATTTGCTCCATTATCTTTCCGGGTACAGAAGTTAAGCTGACTGATCTGTAATTCCGCGGGTTGCCCTTATATCCCTTTTTAGAGATGGGCACTATATTTGCCCTTTCCCAGTCTTCTGGAATCTCTCCCGTCTTCCATGACTTCTCAAAGATAATCACTAATGGCTCAGCTACCTCCTCAGTCAGCTCTTTGAATATTCTAGGATGCATTTCATCAGGCCCTGGTGATTAGAAGACATCTAATTTGTAATGTTTAACTTGTTCTTTTCCTATTTTAGCCTCTGATACTACCTCATTTTTCATTGGCATTCATATGTTAGACGTCCAATCACCAGCAACTTTCTTGGTGAAAACCGAAACGAAGAAGTCATTAAGCACTTCTGCCATTTCCACATTTTCTGTTATTGTTTCCCGCCCCCTCCTCCCCCTTGAGTAACGGGTCTGTCCTGTCCTTGCTCTTCCTCTTGCTTCTAATGTATTTGTAGAATGTTTTCTTGTTACCTTTTATGTCTCTAGCTAGTTTGATCTCGTTTTGTGCCTTGGCCTTTCTAATTTTGTCCCTACATACCTGTGTTATTTGTTATATTCATCCTTTGTAATTTGACCACGTTTCCACTTTTTATAGGACTCTTTTGATTTTTAGATTATTGAAGATCTCCTGGTTAAGCCAGGGTGCTCTCTTGCCATACTGCCTATCTTTCCTACGCAGTGGGATAGTTTGCTCTTGTCAGGACCGGCTCTAGGCACCAGCAAACCAAGCGCGTGCTTGGGGCGGCACAATTTCAGGGGCAGCATTCCGGACATCTTTTATTTATTTTTTTGCTTCGGCAGTTGCACTCCCGGAGATTTTGTTTTGTTTTGTTTTGTTTTGTTTGTTTTTTTCGTTTGGGCGGCAAAAAACCTAGAGCCGGCCCTGGCTCTTGTGCCCTTACTAATGTCTCTTTGAAAAACTGCCAACTGTCTTCAATTGTTTTTCCCCTTAGACTTGATTCCCGTGGGATCTTACTGACCAACTCCCTGAGTTTGCTAGTCTGCCTTCTTGAAATCCAGTGTCTTTATTTTGCTGTTCTCCCTCCTACCATTCCTTAGAATCATGAACTCCACCATTTCTTGATCACTTTCACCCAAGCTGCCTTCCACTTTCAAATTCTCAAGCAGTTCCTCCCTGTTTGTCAAAATCAAATCTAGAACAGCCTCCCCCCAGGAGCTTTCTCCGCCTTCTGAAATAATAGATCCCTACACCGGATCTGCTGCTTGGCAGGCCCCAGCCTGGGGGACTCCCGTGGGAATGTGTGTGGGACAAGAGAGGCTAGAAGCGAGATGATAAAGGAGGGCCTACGCCACAGCCCGAGCCCACATGTTCCCATCTCAGCACAGGGAGCAGAGGGCTCGCTGCTAACACAAATCCCAGCCCAGAGGGAGCTCTCAAGCTCTCCCTCCCTCCCTCCCTCCAGGTCCACATTGGCATCAGGCTGCTCAGAGTGCAGCACTCACACTAGAGATCGCCAGCATTGCAGTGAGGACCGTGTGCATCCCTAGCCCCTCGCTTTCTCAGAATGCCGCCTTGATCTAGTCACTCAGCTCAGTCAAGAGAGACCCCAAGGCTTCCAGTGCCAGCTGGCACCTCACTGGGCAATGTCATCTCGACCAGACCCCATTAGATGTGTGAGATTTACCTTCAGCAGTTTGCCTCTCCTGGGAGATCAATACTGTCTGGGGAAGGGTGCATTGGGGTTTCCCTCTGAGCAGCTAGTTCTTGCTATGGAAAAGCAGCTGCAAACAACTTGGTTTGTGACATTAGGCGTTTCCCCCTGAACGGATGGTGCTTTGGGCAGATCCTGGTCTCGGGTCTGGCAATGCGGATACGGACCCACTCCGCTGCAGCCACTGGAGTCACTCCAGCTTTATCCCAGCAGGCCCCGGCATGGATCCCCGCTGCTCTCACACTCACCTGGTCCGGTTCAGCTCAATCTTACATGGGTCCAACTCGATGTATTTCTTTTCCTCAAAGATCCGGTTTATGATCGGCTTCAGGACCTCATGGAGATAGGGCATCCCAACCACCTGCAGAGATAGCAGAAAATGGAGGAATGATGGAGGGGAGTGGGAAGGGGTGAGAGAGAATGGGGGAAGCAAGAAGGAAGGAAGAGCTCGGGAATGGGAGAAGGAGGATAAAGGGAAGGAATGGAGATGAAGAAAGAAAGAAAGAAAGAAAGAAAGAAAGAAAGAAAGAAAGAAAGAAAGAAAGAAAGAAAGAAAGAAAGAAAGAAAGAAAGGCCAGACTGAGTCAGACTAATGGTCCTTCTAGCTTAGTATCTTGTCTCTGGCAATGGCATACCAGATGCTTCAGAGGGAATGAACAGAACAGGGCAATTATCGAGTGATCCATCCCCTGTCATTCAATCCCAGCATCTGGCAGTCAGAGGTTTAGGGACACCCGGAGCCTGGAGTTGCACCCTGACCATCTCGGCTAATAGCCATTGAGGGATCTGTCCAGGAACTTGTGTCATTCTTTTTTTAATCCAGTTGCACTTTTGGCCTTCGTTTTTGGCAGCGAGTTCCACAGGTGGACTGGGCGTTGTGTGAAGTAACACTTCCTTTTGTTTGTTTTAAACTTGCTGCCTATTAGTTTCATTTGGTGACCCCTAGTTCTTGTGTTATGAGAAGGAGTAAATAACACTTCCTGATTTACTTTCTCCACACCACGCATGATTTTATAGACCTCTATCAAATCCTCCCCCCACACCCCGTCGTCTCTTTTCTAAGCTGAACAGTCCCACTTTTTTCTCTTTCATTGGGTGGAAGCTGTTCCACACCCCTAATCATTTTAATTGCTCTTCTCTGCAGCTTTTCCAATTCTAACATATCTTTGTTGAGATGGAGCAACCAGAATTGCACACATCTTTCAAAGTGTGGGTGTACCATGGATTTATATAGACGCAATCTGATATTTTCTGTCTTATTATCTATCCCTTTCTTAATGATTCCCGACCTTCTGTTCATTTTTTTGACTGCTGCTGCACATTGAGCGGCTGTTTTCAGAGAACTATCCACAGTGACTCCAAGATCTCTTTCTTGAGTGGTAACAGCCAGTTTAGAAAGGATGAAGAATACAGAGAGGAGAGATGAGGAGGAGCGATTGGAGAGTGCCACTCATTACAGGTTCTGCGACCAGGGCCGGCTCCAGCATTTCTGCCGCCCCAAGCAAAAAAAAAAAAAAAAAAAGCCGCGATCGCGATCGGCAATTGGAAAAAAAAAAAAAAAAGCCGCAATCGGCGGCGGCAGTTCAGCGGCAGGTCCTTCGCTTTTGGAGGGAGTGAGGGACCTGCCGCCCCCGAATTGCCACAGGTGCCGCCCCTCTCCCTTGGCCGCCCCAAGCACCTGCTTGTTAAGCTGGTGCCTGGAGCCGGCCCTGTCTGCGACCCAAGGGACAAGCCCCAGGTTTGACCCTAACCTGCCTTCCAGGGGATTGTTGTAGCCTCCTATCACTCTCAGCACCCCCTCTTGGAGCTGTAAGGAATGGTGCTTGCCATCCTCTGGTGGCGAAAGCTGGTTGCAAGGGGATCCCGGGGCACAGACAACACCAGGAAGAAGGGGAAGCTAGGGCAGTAAATGCCACTGAAAGGGGTGCCACAGCTCTCTTTGTGAATGGCAGTGGGGAGGGAGAGAACAGTTTTGTTCTCACTGCCAGAGAGTGGGGAACTGATGCATGATGGTTACCTCACCAGGAATCCTGGCCCCTATAGTGCACACCACAGATCAGCATGCTACACCCCTCCGAGGGTGGCCCAGGGTAAAACAGCTTCTCCCGCCCCTGGCAGAGGTGGGTTTATTATGCTGATCTCCCTTCAGCAGAGAGCATGGTCACCAGACGCACTGCAGTGGTGCAGCTGTATGTGTAGATAAGCCCTTAATATACTTCAGGGTATATCGTCACGAGACATGTTGCCCATTAAGCCCTGTGATCCTTGGGGTAAAGAACAAACATTTGTAGCCAGGATGAAATGTGTGGGGTGTTTTCACAAAGGTGTTAACTACCCCAAACTCATTGGCAATCATTTACCTGGAGACACAAGAGTCTAGTGAAGACAAACCCCCAAATTTAGCCCTTCTGGGGCTCCTCTCATGGCCAGTGCACACTCCTGGCAGATCAATATTAGCAGACAACCAGCTCCCTGCATCCACCGCCTATCCCACAGACAAGAACACAGAGAGATTTGCTCAAGGCCACCACAGTTGGAATCTGAAGTTCCTGGCTTCCAGCTCTGTGCTCGGACCAGCATGTCACTTTTCTCATGGTGTTATTTCACAGGCCGCACAGGGAGGAGGATGGAAGAGGGCTCTTAACATACTGAGGTATGGCACAGATCAGAGTTGCTAACACCTGCTTTCCCAGAATTCACTGGGACACTCCACCACACTCACCTTCATAAACTGCTCCATGGATTTGGAGGCCAGGGAGTTGGAGCGGAAGAGTGTGTTCGGATCAGCTGGAAGCAAAGAAAATGGATTTATAACCCAGCCGGGACCTGTGCCACATTGCATTTTCACAGTGCCTTTCACACAGCCTCCATCCCATGGTGCATTGCGGGGCAAAACAGCACCAGACAGTGAACAGCACATGGCATAAGCTAGACACAGCACGGGGGTAGGTCCAAAGATGTTGTCACAGCCTTCAGGCCTCTGGCCAGCAGTACAAGGACAGAGAGACTGAGGTGCCAGCAGCAGGAAGCAGATGGGTTTCCAAGGGAGAGCGGGAAGAAGAGGGGGTGGAGACAGGCAGGCTGCGTCAGGCAGCAGGAGTTGCGGGGGAGAAGGCGCTCACACTAGCAGAGACAGAGGAGAGGCTGGGGCTGTGAGGAGCAGAAGGCGGTGGAGAGACAAATGCTGGATCCTGAAATAATGGGGAGCCAGCTAACGGCTTGAGCACGGTGGGGAAATGGAGCAGCTATTCTCTGCATGTGCAGGAAGGGTTCTGGAGTCAAGGGGGCCAGCCCGGGCTCAGGGGAGCATAGGACTGGAGGCTGCCCCTCAGGTGAGAGTGGGGGAGACATGCATGAGGATCCCAGCAGAGATGGAGCCATGTCACGTGCAAGGGGGGCAATGCCCTGGAGAGCCAGCAAGAGGCGAGGGGATAGCAAATGGAGACTAGAACCCTGCCGTGGTTCTTACCTTGGAAGGCTGGTCCCAGGAAAGAGACCCAGGGCCTTATCCCCGGCCACACTAAAGCCCTTGGACTCTGATAGTGTGAAGTGGGGAGGAAGCCTGAGAACTCCCCTGCTTATGTGGCCTCCCTGGCCATGTAGGATGGCGTAAGGGCTACAAGGGCCCCGCTCTTGGCTTAGGGGGTGTGAGCAGGGTGGCCAGGGCTGTGGCTATGCACTGGCTGCCATGGTTGCACTGGGAGCTGGGCCGGCTCCAGAATACAGGGAGCCCAAAGATAGCTTAAAGTCACCTTCCCCCACCCCTCTATCCCTGCCCCAAGGGCAGGAAAGGAGTCACTGGGAATTCGGCCTTTAATCTAGTCCATTCCCACCACGAGGGGTTCTCTAAACAGCCTCTCTCCCCGCCACGTAGCCAGGCCGTGAGCTCAGTCCTGGGCAGATGCCAAGCAATTCACTGCATTGGTGCTGGAGCTGGGCCAAGCCCAACCCCAACCCCATTGCTTCCTCCTGTAGGTACAGGCAGGCAGCCAGAGGCACGCCCCAGTCACCACGTCTGCTCTGACAAGAAGCACTGCCCTTGGAGTAGCTCCCATGCTAGACCTGGTGGAACCAATACTGCTGGTACTAGAGCCCCGGGTACCTTAGATGCCGATCCCCACCGGTATCCAGGGCCACGGAGACCTTAGACGCCGATCCCCACCAGTATCCAGGGTCATGGAGACCTTAGACGCCGATCCCCACCGGTATCCAGGGCCACGGAGACCTTAGACGCCGATCCCCACCGGTATCCAGGGTCATGGAGACCTTAGACGCCGATCCCCACCGGTATCCAGGGTCACGGAGACCTTAGACGCCAATCCCCACCGGTATCCAGGGCCACGGGATACCTTAGACGCTGATCCCCACCGGTATCCAGGGCCTGGGGTACCTCGGACGCCGATCCCCACCGGTATCCATGGCCAGGGGTACCTTGGACGCCGATCCCCACCGGTATCCAAGGCCATGGGGACCTTAGACGCCGATCCCCACCGGTATCCAGGGCCAGGGGTACCTTTGACACATATTGACCCTTTGCTCTCCTTGCCCCACTGAGTTTCAATGTGGATACCTATCTCTTATGCTGCTGCCCCAAACCTCCCCATTTCCAGTTCCCAAATGTTGCCAAGTGTCAGAACCCATGTTTGATCAGAGCATTTCTGGCCCATATCCCATTCTCCTGCCACCTCCTGCCTCCAAAACAGGCAGCCTGGGGTTTCCATGGAAACACAATGGTACATTAGGACCAAAAGAAGGATGCTACGGTGAGTAGAGGAGCCAATCAGGGAGTTATGCCAGGAAACCCAGGTGACTGGCTCCCAGTTTGAAGCAAGGTCTATTTGTGGCCTGGAACGGTTGGAAGGGGGCAGGAGATCTTGGTAGCTGCCCCCCACCCACCACCACCACTCCCCAGCCGCCATGTGACTGCAGACTTGAGATCAGGAGAGGGAGAAGGCCCTGCCCTTTGGATAGAGGGGGTGGGAGTTCCTGCCCCCCAAGGCCAGTCTGAATTCAGAAGCTTGTCTCAGTGTCGGAGGATGGGCTCACTTCAGGCCCAAGAGATGAGTGCCCAGGGAAATGCGCAGGGGGAGGCAGGTACCACCGGTACCATCGCTGACTGGGACTAGTGTCACTGGTACCTCGGTATCGATACTAACTGGTACCTGGGTGCTGGGCAAGGTGTGGAAAATGGGCTCAACGAGTGTTCAATTACCCCCCATCCCCCGGATTTTCCTGGTCTAGGTGTGGCACAGGAGAACCCCCCCCCCCAACACCAGGCAAGTAGCAGCGGGTGCCCTCCATATGGAGCACTCCAGATCACTTTTGGAGCTCCCTCAGTCCAGGCCCTGGCACTCCACAGCAATGCCCAGTGTCATGAGCTTTGCCAATGATGAGCAGGCCCCTGGGGAAGGCACTGGGCCAGGCTCTTGCCACCAGGCCTGTGGGGCAGCACTTACTGGTCTTTGTCACCTCCCGCAGGTTGAGGTAGTCCAGGAAGGGCACCGCCAGGCCCTGTCCCAGGAAGATCTTCACCAGCTTCGTGGCCACATCCTGCCGGCTCTCCACCGAGCTGATCTCCTCCAGCAAGGCCAGCGGGCTGACGTCCTCCTCCTGCCACACAGCAGAGCAGCGATGCTGTCTGGCCAGCATGCATCTGCCCCAGCCAGGGAGACCCCCAGAGTCCCCTCACCAGAGCCCTCTCTGCCCCACACCAAGAGGGGCCCCTTTGCATCTCCCGACCCCAGAGCCCTCTCTGCCCCACACCAAGAGGGGCCCCTCTGCATCCACTGACCCCAGAGCCCTCTCTGCCCCACTCCAAGAGGGGCCCCTCTGCATCCCCCAACTCCAGAGCTCTCTCTGCTCCACACCAAGAGGGGCCCCTCTGCATCCCCCAACTCCAGAGCTCTCTCTGCCCCACACCAAGAGGGGCCCCTCTGCATCCCCCGACTCCAGAGCTCTCTCTGCCCCACACCAAGAGGGGCCCCTCTGCATCCCCCGACCCCAGAGCTCTCTCTGCCCCACACCAAGAGGGGCCCCTCTGCCCCACACAGGGAGATCCTCTCTTCCCCCCGGACCCACTGTCCCCCCACACACCACGAGGGTCTGTCTCTGGCCCCATCCCAGGAGGCCCGGAAGCTTTCAGACAGGTGTGGGGTGCAGCGGGGATGGAAGCTGACAGGCCATTCCGATCGCATGGCCAGGCTGAACCTGCAGGACCACAGGCTCAGCGGAGCACCCCGCCCCTTCCCCAGTTCCCTGCCCCTCTGCAGCAGAGCCAGTCCCTTACCCCAAGGCCCTGGACAGGACCCTGCCTACAGCTCCAGCCTGGGCTCCTCCTACTCCTGGCACCAGTGGCGTAGCCAGGTTCTAAGAGCAGGGGGAGCAAACATAAAAAAGCAGGCAAAAAAGCCACCACCTGCGTGGCAGGGGAGGGAGCCGCGGGCCCGCAATCCCCAACCGGTCGGAGCACTGGGGGGAGGGCGGCGAGCCCGCCGCGGCCGCCGCTCTACCCGGCGGCCAGAGCGGCAGGAGGAGGGCGGAGAGCCCGGCCGGGGCTCTCCGCTTTCCCCAGCGGCCAGAGCACTGGGGGGAGGGTGGAGAGCCCCCGGCGGCCAGAGCGCCGGGAGGAGGGTGGAGAGCCCGGACGGGGCTCTCCGCTTTCCCCAGCGGCCAGAGCGCCGGGAGGAGGGTGGAGAGCCCGGACGGGGCTCTCCAATCTCCCCGGCGGCCAGAGTGCCGGGGGGAGGGCGGCGAGCCCCCGACGACCGGAGCACCAGGGGGAGGGCGGAGAGCCCCCAGCGGCCAGAGCGCTGGGGGGAGGGCGGCGAGCCCAGCTAGGGCCCCGCTCTGCCCGACTGGCTGGAGCGCTGGGGGGAGGGCGGCGAGCCCGCTGTGGCTCCGCTCTCCCCGGTGGCGGGAACGCCGCGGGGAGGGCGGCGAGCCCAGTCGCGGCCCCGCTCTCGGGCCGGAGCGCCCCGCCGCCCCCCTCCAGGCGCCGCCCCAAGCAGGTGCTTGGTGGGCTGGTGCCTGGAGCCGGCCCTGTAAAAAAGGTGCCCCCTGGCTCCTCCGGCCATGCCATGCCCCCCCTTGGCTGGCTCCTCTGGCCACACTGTGGCCATGCTACGCCCCCCTCGCTCCTCCGGCCGCGCTGCCCCCCCATGGCTGTAGAGGAAGGCTGGCAGAGGACAGGGGATTGAGGGAAGGGATGTAGCGGGAGGGTGGCAGGGGACAGGGGGTTTGAGGGGAGGTGAAGGGGAGAATGTGGAGGGAGGGGGACAGGGGGTTTGACTTGAGGGGAGGTGGAGGGGAGGATGTGGAGAGGGGGGGACGGGGGTTTGACTTGAGGGGAGGTGAAGGGGAGGATGTGGATAGAGGGGGACAGGGGGTTTGACTTGAGGGGAGGTGGAGGGGAGGATGTAGGGAGGGTGGCAGAGGATGGGGGTACGAGGGGAGGTGAAGGGGAGAATGTGGAGGGAGGGGGACAGGGGGTTTGACTTGAGGGGAGGTGAAGGGGAGGATGTGGAGAGAGGGGGACAGGGGGTTTGACTTGAGGGGAGGTGGAGGGGAAGATGTGGAGAGAGGGGGACAGGGGGTTTGACTTGAGGAGGTGGAGGGGAAGATGTGGAGAGAGGGGGACAGGGGGTTTGACTTGAGGGGAGGTGGAGGGGAAGATGTGGAGGGAGGGGGACGGGGGTTTGACTTGAGGGGAGGTGGAGGGGAAGATGTGGAGGGAGGGGGACGGGGGTTTGACTTGAGGGGAGGTGGAGGGGAGGATGTAGGGAGGGGTGGCAGAGGATGGGGGTACGAGGGGAGGTGTAGGGGAGGGAAAGGCAGGGGCATGGGGTACATGGGAGGGGTACACGGGATATGGAGCTTGGGGAGGGGTTACCGGGGATGGGAGTGCCAGGCTCAGCCAGGCGCTACCCCTTGGCAGCGAGCCCCGCCAGGCGCGGTCCGAGCGAGCTGCAGCCCGGCTCACCCGCTCAGCCCGGGGGTGCTGCCCTGCCTGGGGCTGTTGGCGGAGCCTGGCTGTGGGCGGGTCGCGCCGACAGGCCGCGCGGGACGGGGGAAGCGCTCTCCCCTCCTCGGCGGAGCTTTATTCCAGTGAGCTGAGGGCGGCGCCGAGGCTCCTGCTGGGAGTGACCGGCCGTGGGTCCGCCCGGTGTGGCTGCCGCGAAGAGGTGGCAGAGACCCTCCCTGCCCCGGGGGCGCCCCGGGACCTGGTCAGTGCATCAAAGTTGTCTGCAGGGGGGGAGTTGCGGGCCGCCATGCTGCGCCCCCCTCGCTCCTCCGGCCGTGCCGCCCCCTCCCCATGGTCCTCCCGGCGTGCTGCCCTCCCTTGCCTACAGGAGCCCAGCACCGCTGGACAGACCAAGCTTCAGAGCGGAGCGTGGGCTCCGCTTTTGGAAAATGTGCTAAGGGGAAGCAGCTGCTTCCCCTGCACCCCACTAGCTACGCTACTGCCTGGCACCCCCTCCACCTTCCCCTGGGACGAGCGCCCGCCTGCTGCCAGCTAACGCCTGCCCCTCCTGAAACTGCCTCCTGCCCGCAGCAGCGCTCTCCCTTCCTCCCATGGCTTGCAGGGCAGGGCAGAGGGCACATCTCACCCCCTGGCTGGGGTAGCCCTGGGTGAGGCCAGGGTGCAACAGAGGTGTATGATCCCGATGTGTCCTACTGGCTTCTGGGCAGCCCAGCATCACGCCAGCAGGAGGCTCCATCACCTCCGAGGGCACCCGGCATCCAGGAAGCTGGCTGGCCAGTGGGCAGCCCCAGAGCCAGGGCTGAAGCCTGTTGCTGGCAGGACACAGGGTAGTGGCTTGAGGAGCACACCCAGGGGCTGTGCCACTGTTACCCCTGCACTGCACGGCCCCTAGGGCTGGGCTGGGCTTGTCACTGAGCCTGGCTCGCAGCACCTGGCAGTCTGAGGAGAGCTGGCTGCTGTACTCAGTACCTGGGCGTGCCCCGGAGCCCAGCCACCAAGGGCTGGAGCCTGCAGAGCGAGCCCAGGTCGGGAGCACCTAGAGCTCTGGCCTCCAGCACACGGCCTGCACTCCCAGCAGGCTAGAGGGGACTGGCGTCTCAGAGAGCTCACAGCCCCCCGAGGCTGCCCCGTCACTGACTGGCTGCTGCATCGCCAGAGGGGTGTCATGACTCTCCAGGGCACGGGTGGGGCCAGCGAAATCAGAACAGCCCGTGGAGAAATCGTGGCTGGGGGCAAGCCCAGACTCACTGCCAGGGCCGGCTCCAGGCACCAGCTTAACAAGCAGGTGCTTGGGGCGGCCAAGGGAGAGGGGCGGCATCTGTGGCAATTCGGGGGCGGCAGGTCCCTTGCTCCCTCTAGGAGCGAAGGACCCACCACTGAACTGACGCCGCCGATCGTGGCTTTTTTTTTTTTTGGCTTGGGGCAGCAGAAATGCTGGAGCCGGCCCTGCTCACTGCCACTGGCTATTGAACCTCCTGCACCATCTCTGCCACCTGCCCTGTGCTGCTGTCCTAACAACCCAGCGTCAATAGCAACTCACGGACCAGACCCCGCCCCCCCCGCTCACCCTGACGGCCCCCAGTCCCAACAGGCCCTGGCCAGAGGCAGTGACACGCAGCCGGTGACCAGCCATCCAGGCAGGGCCTCAGCTGCCAGCCACTGCGGCTTCAAAGCATTGACACGTCAAAAGTTTGCGTGCACACACACGCGCATGTGCACACACCCGCACACACACACACATGTCCACGTGCACATGCACATAGGCTGGGGGACAGCTGCTCTCTGCTTGAATCTTCATTCAGATTAACATGCCTGTTGGGTGCTACCCCACTCCTGCGGAGCCATCTGGGGAGATGCCGTTGCAAAGGTCCCCGGGCAGCGCTGGTGGGTGGCTCAGTGCTACCAGGGCTCCACAGGGATGACAAAGGACAGATTGTTGCAGGTCCCAGAAGGACGTGATGAAGTGCAGGCTAAGGAGGAAATGCTGCAGGCCTGCAGGGCAGAGGCACTGCTATAGAGGGCTCAGGCACAACTGCTGGGTGGGGTGATCAGGTGTCTGGTTGAAAAGGGACCCTGGCGGCGCCGGTCAGCACCGCCGACCAGGCCATGAAAAGCCCAGTCGGCAGTGCTGAGGGGGAAGGCAGGCTAGTCCCTACCTGTTCTGGGGCACCACCCTACGCCTAAGAAGTGGCCAACAGGTCCGGCTCCTAGGCGGAGGGGCCACGGAGCTCCGCACGCTGCCTGGGCACTGGCTCCACGCTGGAGCTGGGGGGGCGGTGCCTGCAGGTGAGAGCAGCGCACGCCATGGAGCCCTCCTTGGGCCTCAGGAATGCCAGACACCGCAGACAGGGAAGGGACAGCAGCTCAGAGCCTGCACCCCCAGCCCAGAGCCCATACCCCCTCCTGCACCTCAACCCCCCAACCCTGAGCTCCCCCAAACCTGGAGCCCCCTCCTGCACCCTGGAGCCCGTACCACCAGCCCAGAGCCCCCCCCACATCCTGAACCCCTCATACCCAGCCCCACCCCAGAGCCCTCACCCCCTCCCCACCCCACCCCCTGCCTCAACCCGCAGCCCCCTCCCACACTCTGAATCCCTCTGCCCCATCCCCCAGCTTGGAGCCTCCTCCTGCACCCTAACACCCTCATTCCTGGCCCCACCCCAGAGCCCGCACCCCCAGCTGGAGCCCTCAACCCCCCCGCACCACAACCCCCTGTCCCAGCCCAGTGAAAGTGAGTGAGGGTGGGGGAGAGCGAGCCACCGAGGGAGGGGGAATGTAGTGAGTGGGGGGCGGGGCCTCGGGGAAGGGGGTGGGACTAGGGTGTTCGGTTTTGTGCGATTAGAAAGTTGGCAACCCTACTGCTGGGGGACAGACACTGCAGCAGCAAGGAACTGTTCACATCCCCCTGGTGGCATGAGTGAGGGGCCTGGGAACTAGAAAGTAAACTGAGGCTGCCCACTGCTTCCCCTCCTCCATCCATCTCCCACACCCCCCATTCTCCTCCTTCCCGCATCTCCCCCATCCCGGCCCTGCCATTCGCCCCCAACCTTCCTCCTCGAATGTGCTGTCCGCATGTGGTTTGGACGCAGACATGGTCAGGTGGCCGTGCACAACGAGCTAGGCGGCTGGTACCCACCTCGGCAGGGCACAGGATGGATTCCACCAGGAGCTCAATCAGGGGCTGGTAGTACATGGAGGGCAGGATCCGGTCCTCAGCCAGTCGGACTTTCAGCCGCAGAGCCCCCAGCTTTCCTCTGCAATGACACCCGAGACACCACCCACGTGGGCAAGCGTGCGTGGAATGAGTTCAAACCAGCACGTGCAACCTGGTTCTAGCCAGCTCAGTCCTCCAGCACAGCAACCAGAACCTACAGCTAGTACCAACAAAATCCCAGAGCCAAGAACTCCCAAGATGAGCCTGATCCTCCTTAACCTCTCCCCCCTGCTGCTCTCCTTTCCTTCCAGCCCAGTGGCATGGGGTAAAACCTCAGCCTTCCCCTGGCAGGGCGGTGCCTATTGCGATCAGCGCCCCGCCCAGCACCACCCCGTGGCACTGGTGTGCTCCTGTCCCACCACTGCTCTGCCTCGGCACGGGCCCTGTGCTTGAATCACGCTGGCGTCAGCGCATCCAGCGACCTTTCCAGCCATCCGGCCAAGCCTTCCAAGCTCCTATTTCAAGGCAGGCTGAATGGCAATACGGGGAGCGGTCACCCAGAGCTGGAATATTGCAGCACATTACAGACATGGGCAGCAGGTTCTATGGGCCTGTGGTGCCTGGGGACCAGGAATACTCTTGGTGCCCAGGCACCTCGGCCCTGCCTTCCACCCCCGGGCGCCCCCGCACGGCCCCCAGGCCATTTAATACAGCCCAGGGCACCCACTCACCACTGGAAGCGCAGTGGAGCTGAGCGGCTTCCTGCCTGCTCGCTTCACGTGGCTGCCAGCCCCTCTGTGGCCCCTGGGTGGGGTGTCTCGCCCCAAGCGCCCCAGCGGCCAATGGGAAGCTGTGGGGGCAGTGGCTGGGGTAGCAGCGTGCGAAGACCCCCAGCCTGCCCTGCCTAGGAACCCCAGGTAAGCGCTGCATCCCCCCACCCCCTCCCAGAGCCTGCACCCCCACCCCTTTCCCACACACCCCTCCTGCCCCCAAACTCCATCCCAGAGCCTGCACCCCCTCCCTCCGCACCCCGTCCCACCCTCACACCCCCTCCTGCCCCCAAAGTCTCTCCCAGAGCCTGCACCCCCTCCCTCCGCACCCCGTCCCACCCTCACACCCCCTCCTGCACCCAAATGCCCTCCCAGAGCCTGCACCCCTCACCCCTCCTACCTTGCCCCTTGCCCCAGCCCAGAGCCTACACCTAAACTCTGTTCCAGAGCCTGCACCCCCTCCCTCCACCCGCTCCCATCCCCAAACTCCCTCCCAGAGCCTGCACCCCCAGCCCGGAGCCTGAACCCAAACTCTGTCCCAGAGCCTGCACACCTCATCCCCTGCCCTAGCCCAGAGCCTGCACCCAGCACCCAAACTCCATCCCAGAGCCTGCACTCCACCACCTTCCCACACACCTTCTCCTGCCCCCAAACTCCATCCCAGAGCCTGCACCCCACCACCTTCCCACAAACCCTCTCCTGCCCCCAAACTCCATCCCAGAGCTTGCACCCAAACTCCATCCCAGAGCCTGCACCCCACCGCCTTCCTACACACCCTCTCCTGCCCCCAAACTCCATCCCAGAGCCTGCACCCCACCGCCTTCCTACACACCCTCTCCTGCCCCCAGGCTCTGTCTCAGAGCCTGCACCCCACCGCCTTCCTACACACCCTCTCCTGCCCCCAAACTCCATCCCAGAGCCTGCACCCCACCGCCTTCCCACACACCCTCTCCTGCCCCCAAACTCCATCCCAGAGCCTGCACCCCACCGCCTTCCTACACACCCTCTCCTGCCCCCAGGCTCTGTCTCAGAGCCTGCACCCTAGATCCCCTCCCCCACCCAAACTCCCTCCCAGAGCCCAACCTCTCGCCTGTCCTGCACCCAAACTCCCTCCGAGCCTGCACCCCAATCCCCTGCCCCAGCCCAGGGCCTGCACCCCAGACCTCCTCCCCCCACCCAAACTCCCTCCCGGAGCCTTAGTCAGGTGGGGGGCGGAGTATGGGGGCAGCGGGCTCTGGGCGTTCTGGGCACCACCAAAATTTCTACAAACCTGCTGCCCCGATTACAGAGTATCCCTCTGCTGCCCCAGTGCCTCCTGTGCCTGATCCACGCCCAGACTCAAAGCCCCCAGTCTCCACGGGCTCATCCTAGAGCTCGCGAGGGGCCTGTTGGTGCTGGGAGGGAAGCGAGAGCCCCAGTACTCTAGTTCTGGGCACTTTGCTTTTGTGTTACTATAGCCCAAGGGACCCGGGCAGGGAATAAAATGGCCATGTTAACTCCATTTAAAGACAGCCCCTTAACCCCTTCAGCACCCTGCAGATCTCAGTGCACATACGGGAAGGTGGCAAGGGGTGACCTGGTGGATGAACAAACCTCTCCCGACTGCCTTTGAGGAAGGGCAGCATCACTAAACCTCCTTTTTCAGTTGGGGAAACTGAGGCACAGAGCAGGGGCCCGACATGCAAGTCAATAACAGAGCTGGGAATAGAACGCAGGAATCCTGAACCCCAGCCCCCCGACCTAAGCACTAGACACACCACCACTCCCCGCTGGAAATGGAACCCAGGAGTCCTGAACCCCCACCCCCTGACCTGAGCACTAGACACACCACCACTCCCCGCTGGAAATGGAACCCAGGAGTCCTGACTCTCAGCGCCTGGTGTAACCACTGCTCCATGCTCCCCTCCCAGAGCTGGGACTAGGAGCCGTGCTCATGCCTTCTCTTCCCTCCAGGGGTTACTGATGGCCCCTAGCTCAAGGCTGACTGTTTACCCAGCATCCTCCTCAGCAGTGGGGAAGGGCAGGAGCCTGAACCAGCCTTTGGCAGGGGATCTCTGAAGGGCGTCCAGAGAGAACTCAACCTGTGTGGGACACAAAGAGAGGGACAGTGAGGGGGCAAGAACTGCCAGCAGGGGGCAGTACTGCAGTGTCGGGGGAACCTCTTCCCATTGTCCCAGCCCCTGGCGATATAGGGGGGAAACTCCGGCCCCCACATTAGCTGCCAGTGTGGTTCATCCCCAGGCCGTTTCCCTGCCAGACTCTGAGAGCACTTCCAGCTTCACGCTGCAGTGGCTCTGCCCCAGAACCCCTCCAGCCCTGTTCTCCAGCCCCGGGCCCCTCTGGGGAGCCGACGTGCTCTAGCCCCGGGCCCCTCTGCTGAGCCAACGTGCTCCAGCCCTGGGCCCCTCTGGGGAGCCGACGTGCTCCAGCCCCGGGCCCCTCTGGGGAGCCGACGTGCTCCAGCCCCGGGCCCCTCTGGGGAGCCGACGTGCTCCAGCCCCGGGCCCCTCTGGGGAGCCGACGTGCTCCAGCCCCGGGCCCCTCTGCCGAGCCGACGTGCTCCAGCCCTGGGCCCCTCTGCTGAGCCGACGTGCTCCAGCCCTGGGCCTCTCTGCCGAGCCAACGTGCTCCAGCCCCGGGCTCCTCTGGGGAGCCGACGTGCTCCAGCCCCGGCCCCCTCTGCCGAGCCGACGTGCTCCAGCCCCGGGCCCCTCTGGGGAGCCGATGTGCTCCAGCCCTGGAAGCAGGAGGCTGAATGGATTCCACCCTCCACTTATACTCCCCCTACCCCACAGCACCAAAACAGGGGATCCCCAAATTTAAACGGGGCTTGTTTACCAGGTCAGGCATGCAGATCTCCCTGCAGCGGCTCCTGGGGCTGAAGGGACCTAAACCCAGCAAGACGCACAGTAGGGCCCAGACACAGGCCGAGGGCTCCCCGCCTGGCACCAGGCTCTACACCACCTTCCCTTGCTGAGCTGCTCAGATACCTAGAAACCGCGGCTGCCAGCCGCAAACTGCTCCATGCCCCTTGGAGTCTGTCTACACCTGGCAGCTGTGATAGATCCCCTAGCCTCTTTGGGGGCCCAGGCACCAGAGGGGGCAGGAGGGCAGAGGCACCCACAAGCGCAAGCACACGCACCAAGAACAGTTGCAAAACCTTTTCCTTTCACAAAGCTGTTAAGCCCTGTGACGTTATTGACCATATAGATCATCGGTGCAACCACTGTTATATATTTGCAGCAAATATTGTACAAAGGTTGCCGTGTGAGGTGTCTATGGAAAGGTTATGATTTGCTGATTATGATCATGCTATCTGAATGGGTGTGTCATGTTTGTATTTGAAGTTATGAATATTGGCTATGTACTTGTATATCAATGTCTTTGATTCTAAGTAGCCTCAGTGAAGCATTTGGTCAGCTTCTTGAGAAGGGACTAGTCTCAGTAAGGGCCCAATCAAGAAACACTTAATTGACAATGGACTTTGGCAGACGCCAATCCACATCTGAGCTGTCCTGGGAACATTCAAACTAACATGTAAACAATGGCGTCGGCCTGTAAAGAACTGAGTCATGCATGGACATGTGACTTGCCCATGTGACGCCAACCTCCATCTTGCTATGATCTTGCACAGGAGAACCAAGGGGTTTCCACCCACAAGAGAAAGCCTATAAAAGGCAGCTGCATCTTTTATAATTTTTTTTTATAAATGGAGATATCCCATCTCCTAGAACTGGAAGGGACCTTGAAAGGTCATCGAGTCCAGCCCCCTGCCTTCACTAGCAGGACCAATTACTGATTTTGCCCCAGATCCCTAAATGGCCCCCTCAAGGATTGAACTCACAACCCTAGGTATAGCAGGCCAATGCTCAAACCACTGAGCTATCCCTCCCCCAGATCGCCTCCATCTTGTCTTCAATCCTGCTTCTTGCCTCTGGAGGGACTTTGCTACAAACTGAAGCTCTGAACAAAGGACTGAATGACCCATCCCAGTTGTGGATGTATTCCAGAGACTTGATTTGAACCTGCAGTTTATTCCATCACTGCTACAAGCCTGAATCAAGAACTTTGCCATTACTGTATGTAATTGATTCCATTTAACCAATTCTAGCTCTAATCTATATCTTTTTTTCCTTTTATGAATAAACCTTTAGATTTTAGATTCTATAGGATTGGCAACAGCGTGATTTGTGAGTAAGATCTGACTTGTATATTGACCTGGGTCTGGGGCTTGGTTCTTTGGGATCGGGAGAACCTTTTACTGGGGTATTGGTTTTCATAACCATTCATCCCCATAACGAGTGGCACTGATGGTGATACTGGGAAACTGGAGTGTCTAAGGGCATTGCTTGTGTGACTTGTGGCTAGTCAGTGGGGTAAAACCGAAGTCCTCTCTGTTTGGCAGGTTTGGTTTGCCTTGGTGTGCAAAGGAACCCCAACCTGGGGCTGTGACTGCCCTGCTCCGAGCAATTTGTCCTGAACTGACACTCTCAGAAGTGTCCCACTAAAGGCAGCATCGTTGCAAGTCCTCTCTCCTCACTTGCTTTGCCCGGCTCTTCTGGCAGGAGGCTGGCCCAAGCCTTGCTGAGCCACCCCCCCCCCGGTGGAATAGCAATCAGACAGGTTCTGCTTCCCCTGCCAGACAGAACCGCCGTGATGTGGGGATCAAGTGAACTGAGCAGCCGGTTCAGGTCCCAGCTGCCGGCTCGTTCTGGCTGGTGTCAGGACACAGCGTTATGCACCCTGCACATATCTCCAAGCTGTACCCTTCGCCCTCAATGATTCATGAGCATTTTCCTCTCTCTCTGACCTCTTCTCCTTGGACTTGATTCTCAGTCACCCTAAGGTCCCTTGTGCCACTCTGGCAGACTATACAGAGCATGGGGAGGGCCCCAGAGATGCCCCCTTGCTGGGGTAGAACTGGTGTAAGTGACCTGCTCTCAGCCCCTGGGCACAAGGGCAGATCAGGGCTCAGCGCTGCTCTCCAGCCATTCGCAGCGCCATGGGGGAGGGGGCATGGAAAGCAAAGCATCAGCTAGAGCAGCCCGGGGACAACGGTAATTTACACCAGAGGCCAGGCAGAATCCAGCAAGTGCCAGGAGGGCTTAGACCCAGCCTCCCACAGACACCCCGGCCTGTCCCCGGCCACGAGCGCAGCAACAGAGGAACTGAGAACCAGCCTCCCCCTGCATCAAACTGACCAGCTGAGAAAGGGATCTGCTCTCCTTACAAGCCAGCAGGAGATTTGAGGCTGCAGCAGGCCAGTGTGCCACTGGCTTTCTCCCTCTTCATCCCCCACCCTGATCAGAGCCACCAGCCCCCACGCTGGAGGCACTGAGGAGATGGCCGGAGCTGCTCACCCATCCCAGGAAGTCGTTCTTCCCCACCATGTCCCAGTCCCACACCTCCACGCTCACACGGGACCCCTTGGGTTCCTTTCCGGGCACCCCCTCCTCCAGGTCAAACTCCAGCACCTCATCCCAGTGCGGGAAGCGAGTCTTCTTAATGATCTGCAAGGGGAGAGAGAAAGGTGGCATGTCAGAGAGGAACGGGGAGTCAGGTGGGGAAGATTTGTTCCAGCATGAACACACAGGGCTCCGGCAAAAGCCAAGAGCAATTGTAACCCACGCACCTCCTGGGTGTGGTGTTCTGGCCCATCTAGTGGCACCGAGACCACTTAGAGAGCGATTAATGAGTTTGTGCTACAGCTTTAACTAACAGCCATGTGACTTTTAGCTCATGTGGTAGAGGCTCATGCATTTCGCTCCCGAGGTCCCAGGTTCGATGCCGCCGACTGGGACCTGTCAGTGTTCCACAATGTTGGGAACAAAAGCAAAGGCTGTTTGGTAAACACTTGGCTGGTGTGAAATGGGCCCGTAAACTCAGCTGCGGGTAAAGCTGCTGCAGCAGCAAACGAGCGAGGCGAGCCAGTGTTTTCTTGCCAGAGAAGGCGTCCCTTCGAAACAAGAACTGCAGCATTCTTTAGTAATGGGCCAAACCGCACAGCTCCTGACGGGGCTCTGGGCACGCCAAGGTTAGTGCACCAATTTCCTTGCCACTGCATTGAGGGGCAAAGGACGGAGCAAGAGCACAAGGATGCCCCAGGCTTCCCATCCCCATAACACCTAATGCAGCTCAGGGGGGCTGGGGTAGGCCACACTCCCGTGCAGCTTTGCATCTCTCCTGACCTACAGATATGTCTGGGAAGAGAGCTCTTCCCCATAGGGTGACCAGATGTCCTGGTTTTATAGGGACAGTCCTGATATTTGGGGCTTTTTCTTATATAGGCTCCTATTACCCCCCACTCCCTGTCCTGATTTTTCACACTTGCTATCTGGTCAGCCTACTTCCCCCCCAGGTGTCAGCTGAGGGGCGGGGGCTGGCCCTAAGCCCTTTCCTTGCGCTTGCTGTGTGCAGGGAGGGGCTGCTGCAGGGCAGCATGTTCTCTCTGCTCCAAGGGCCCAGCCCAGCCCAAGTCACACGTGTCCTGCTCCCTTCATGGCTGTCGGATGGATTCAGGGCTCAGATCCTACAGTGATGGGTTGGAGATACACAGGCAGGCTTCCCACCCCTCTCTCAGCTATCACTAGCACACAACGCAAACCACCCGCAGTCCCAGTGAAAGAAGTGGGGGGGTCTGTCTGTCCCTCCCAGAGCTCCTCCTCTTGCGCCACTGGCATTGCAGCTAAAAGGAGCCCTGTCCTGTCCCCTGCCCCCATGCAGCCAGGCCAGAGGGAATGCTTCCGCCTGGGACCGTTCTACTCACAGCTGTCTCCAAAGTGTGGCCATCACAGGACACTCGCGCAAAGGGGTCCGAGGTGCCGGAGATGTCCCGCGGGGCCAGGTCTCTGGGGGGAGAGGACAAGAGGAGGAGGATGGGGGTGGGTTTCTGGGTGACTAGGGGATAGGGCAGAGGCAGGGGATGGTAGGGGCTGACTTGGCCTCCCCAGGGTGTCCAGGTGGCATTGTAAGCCCCGTTGTTGTTCTGTGTTTGGACAGCGCCTGACACAATGGGAGCCTGGCCAGTGCCCGGGACAGCTTCAAGCACTAACGCAACACAAACAACAGCCAGGACACAGGAGAAAATAAACCCTCTGAAAGGCCAGGAGGTTAAACCCTGAGGCGCTGATTGGGAGCTTTACAGACAAAATCCTCCCCCTTCTCCCAGTCCCCAGTGCCGCATGCTCTGCCCTGCTCCTGCAGCATGGAAAGCGGCACAGTAAGGGCCCTCTCCTCCCCACGCAGAACACCAGCGAGCCGGTGCACAGGCTGGCTTTGCACTGGGAGATCCAGCTGCTCCATCACCTCTCAGACAGCAGCACGAGCTGGAGTGGGAGGGGATGCACCCGAAAACTGCAGGGCTTCCCCACTCTGCATCTCACTCCTGCAGGGTGGAACTATGGAGTGGGATGGGGAGAAGCGGGGAAAACCGAAGGAGCTCTTGGAAAGCACCTATGGAGTTGGAGAAGCCCCAGGACAGCCTGGCAGGGGCTCAGCATTTGGGGACATCCCAAGTGGGTGATCGAGGTGAGAGCAGAGAGCATTCCCCCAGGGAAAGAACAGGCCAGGAGAGCCAGAGCTCCCCTGCCTAAGCCCTGGGGAGCTGGGGGTGAAGGCTGAGAGGGGAAGGAAAAATGAACATGGCCCTTTAAGGGGAATACAGCCCACCCCTCAGAGCTCTCTTACTGCACCCCCCACGTCTTCTTCCCCCTCACCGTCTTTCCCCTCCACCCCCCGTCACACTCTCCCTGACTCCACCCGTCCCCCACACACATACCAGGGTCCCTTAGCCAACACTTTCTGTTCCCATGGCTACTCTCCAGGTTTAGTAGCATAGCCCCGTCCCCTGCTCAGGGGGGCACTGCCCCATGGCTGGGGCAAGTCACAGGCAGCAGAAGGGGCGAGTAAAGGGACACGAGTTCCAGTCCCGACCATGTTCTCTCGCCCCCCTGGAGAGGCGCACGGCCCCGCAGAGAGCCCTGCCTGGTGCTTTCATCATGAGCCAGCAGGGCCCCCGGCTAGCCCTCCTTGGGCCTCAGGAATGCCAGACACCGCAGACAGGGAAGGGACAGCAGCTCCCCTAGTTCCCTGGAGAACCGCTCTGGAACTCTCCTGCCCCACAAGAAGGGGGAAGGACTGACCCACCCCCTCCCGCCTGCCCCGCTGCAGAAGAATGCTTGGAAGATGGAGCCTGCTGCATTGGCTCAGCCCATCTCCACTCCCTGAGCACTCTCCATGGCCACAGCGTTGCCTAGGAGCCTGTGCTGGTTGCTAGGATGCCTTCTCTGCATCGTGCTGCTGGCTGGCTCCAGTGCAATGGGGCCAGGCCCCTACGCTCCCTTACCGATCACTCTGGCCTGTGCCCCCAAAGCAGGGGGGCTGCAGCCAGAGCCACGTGACTGCACTCTTGTGTCCCCATGGAGGGAATCCCCATCCTGTGCCTAGCTCCATGTGCTGAGACCCAGAAGTCAGGAATCCTGGGGTCTATTCCTGGCTCTGCCACTGGTGACCTCAGACAAGTGATTTCACTTGTCTGTGCCTCAGTTTCCCCACCTGTAAAACAGGGATAATGATACTGATCTCCTTTGTAAAGCGCTTTGAGATCTAAGATTAGAAGCTCTAGATGAGAGCTAGGCATTATTAACACTCTTAGCACTACATGTAAGGGGTGTGGGGCTGGGACCTGAGCTATAAGGAATCACTAGGCTGTCAACAAAAAAGAGAGGGGCCTGGAATTGAAGATTAAAGCTACGAAGTCACTTTAGCAGTAACTGTGTTTGAAAAGGTCTGTGATGCAGCAGGTTAAGGATATTGGCCCTTTCCTGTTGGGACTCCTGGGTTCAAATCCTGCTGAAAAATAGTGGAGCAAATAATCAGTCAATTTGCAAACACTTAATAAGGTGATAAGTACCAGTTAACATGGACTCCTCAAGAACAAATTGTGTCAAACCATCCGAATAGCTTTCTGTGACAGGGTATCAAGTATCAGGGGGTAGCCGTGTTAGTCTGTATCTACAAAAACAACAAGGAGTCTGGTGGCACCTTAAAGACTAACAGATTCATTTGGGCATAAGCTTTCGTGAGTAAAAACCTCACTTCTTCGGATGCAACAGGGTACCAAGCCTTGTGGAGGGGGGGAGTGGTAGATGTGGTTTATCTTGACTCTAGTAAGGCTTTTGATACTGTCTTGCATGGCCTTTGTGACATTATGCCCCATATTCTTCACAGAGATATGCTTATGATATGAATATGGCATAAGTAAGATGTATTTTATGCAAGATGGGTCATGTGAGATATAATTGGAAAGGTTATGATGTACTGAATTTGATTATCCTATTTGTATGCATGTATCATTTCTGTATCTGAAATTGAGAATATTAACTCTGTATTAATTGCAAAAGTGTTTGCACCTGGGGAACACCCACCAGACAAAATGCAATCAGTCTGGCTGGTTAGTCAATAAACCATTAGGAAGGACAATAGATCTTTGAAGATGCGTGCTAATCTCCCCACCTTCCTGAGATGCTACTTTGACACTGCAGGGTTATGTAATCATGTGACCTGGTACTGGACACCATCGTGGACTGCTGGTATTTTTCCACTAGGAGGGGGATGGGGATCAAACTGGGAAACAAAGGATTCCCACCATATGTAAATCCTATTTAAGGCTGGGGAGTGAGTTAATCCACTGAATTCCAGCCCAAGGTGACTGCTGGAAACACCTACAACTGAACTGGGGAAGAACTGGACCCAAGCTAGAAGGGGTCTGGCCTGTGAAAGAAATATCTGGAGTTTTAAGTTGCAAGCAAGAGCAGTTTGTCCTTAAGAAATTCTGCAACCTGCCTAAAACAACACTTAAGGTGAGAAATTACTACTTGGAGCCAATTTCCTATCCCCTAGAAATGGAAGGTCATTGAGTCCAGCCCCCTGCCTTCACTAGCAGGACCAAGTACTGATTTTGCCCCAGATCCCTAAGTGGCTCTCTTAAGGATTGAACTCACAACCCTAGGTTTAGCAGGCCAGTGCTCAAACCACTGAGCTATCCCCCCCTTTTGTGTATTAAGCCTAGCTTGCATGTTTATTGTATTTGCTCAGTAATCGGCTTTGATCTGTTTGTTATCCCTTCTAATCACTTAAAAGGTACCTTTTGTAGATAACAAACTTGGTTTTTGTTTATTCTATAACCAGTTTGTGTAATTCATAATGGGGGGAGGGGCAAAAACCACATTGAGGGAGTGGGCGGATTTCATGAGCTGTACAGATCTCTGTGCAACACAAGACAATATAATCTTGAGTTTGCACCACAATTGGGGGGTGCACTGGAGTGCTGGGCAATCCCTCAGCTGAGTCGAGAGAGAGAGAGAGTGTGTGTGTGTGTGCGCGCGCTGGAGGAGGCTTGAGGGCCGGGCACAGCAGGACAGGATGAGGGAGCCAAGGCTGGTGGAATGGGCGGGCTCAGTAGGACCCCAGTACATCAGGTGGCAACCTGGAAAGGGGGGGAACCCATCACAACCTTCTCAGAAACAAACTAGGGAAATACAACCTAGATGGAACTACTAAAAGGTGGGTGCATAACTGGTTGGAAAATCGTTCCCAGAAAGTAATCATCAGTGGTTCACAGTCAAGCTAGAAGGGCATGACGAGTAGGGTCCCGCAGGGATCACTTCTGGTTCTGTTCAATATCTTCATCAATGATTTAGATAATAGAGAGAGAGTATATAGACCGTACACTTAAAAAGTTTGCAGATGATAGCAAGCTGGGAGGGGTTGCAAGTGCTTTGGAGGATAGGATTAAAATTCAAAATGATCTGGACAAACTGGAGAAATGGTCTGAAGTAAATAGGATAAAATTCAATAAGGACAAATGCAAAGTACTCCACTTAGGAAGGAACAATCAGTTGCACACATACAAAATGGGAAATGACTGCCTAGGAAGGAGTACTGCGGAAAGGGATCTGGGAGTCATAGTGGATCACAAGCTAAATATGAGTCAACAGTGTAACGCTGTTGCAAAAAAAGCAAACATCATTCTGGGATGTATTAAGAGGTATGTTGTAAGCAAGACACCAGAAGTAATTCTTAATAATATAATATACCTATCTCATAGAGCTGGAAGGTCATCATGTCCAGCCCCCTGTCTTCACTAGCAGGACCAAGTACTGATTTTGCCCCAGATCCCTAAAGTAGCCCCCTCAAGGATTGAACTCACAACCCTGGGTTTAGCAGGCCAATGCTCAAACCACTGAGCTATCCCTCCCTCCTGTACACTGATAAATCCTCAACTGGAGTATTGTGTCCAATTCTGGGTGCTACATTTCAGGAAAGAGGTGGACAAATTGGAGAAAGTCCAGAGAAGAGCAACAAAAATGATTAAAGGTCTAGCAAGCATGACCTATGAGGGAAAATTTAAAAAAATGGGTTTGTTTAGTCTGGAGAAGAGAAGACTGAACGGGGGACATGATAACCGTTTTCATGCACATAAAAGGTTATTACGAGGCGGCAAAACATTTTTCTCGTTAACCTCTAAGGACAGGACAAGAAGCAACAAGGGCGGTTTAGGTTGGACATTAGGAAAAACTTCCTGTCAGGGTGGTTAAGCACTGGAATAAATTGCCTAGGGAGGTGGGTGGAATCTCCGTCATTGGAGATTTTTAAGAGCAGGTTAGACAAACACCTGTCAGGGATGGCCTAGATAATACTTAGTCCTGCCATGAGTGCAGGGGACTGGACTAGATGCCTCTCGAGGTCCCTTCCAGTCCTACAATTCTATTTCAAAGGCTGTCATCACTTGGAGGTGGGATGCGTCTCAGCTTGGGGAGCAATGAACATCCAGCTGCATCAAAAGAAGTTTTTGCTCAACAGGCAACACCCCAGGGCTGGGAGGCTTGGCAGAATTTGATATTTCTTTTATAATTTTGACAGATATGTTTATTTTTAAGCTTTTTTTATTTTGAATCAATTTAAATGTGAACAGTTACAAGAAATTATTGGGGAGAGTCAGACTAACAGTATTAATGAGAGCAGACACTGAGATTTGAAAGGCCAAAGTTTTAGAACCATTAAAACACAAATTATCAAAATATACCAAGGAAATAGCCATAAATAAAACTCTCAAAAATTCGCAGGCAGCATTTTTCTTACGTTGCCTAGCTGCAAATGTTGATTTATTGGTGCTGGAGTTATTTTTTTGTCGGGGGGTGGTGGTGTATGGGGAAATGGATGTTTTTTCCAACTTGTCCTTCCAAGCCTCATTCTGGGATAGCGAGGGGGTGCTGCAGGACAGGCTGGAGGGGTGTGGGCAGAGCCAGGCTCAGGTTCCAGCCAGGGGCGGTGAGTTGTATGGGCCCATGGTGCCCGGACTCCAGCAAATTCAGGGCCCAGGGGCCCGGCTCCACCAATGTTCAGGGCCAGGTCTCTCCCCTGGAGCATCCCTGACTGCCCCCTGCAGCTCCACACTGTGCTCCCTCGCCAGCTGTGGCGCTGCCGGCTACAAGGGAGCGGAGCTGGGGGCACGTTGAGGTGGCTGCTGCACCTGCAGAGGAAGGAGGTGCATGGCAGCCACCCCCGCCCTCAGCAGGCAACTCCGGGCCGTGGGGGGAAATTATCCTGGCTGGACCTCCTGAGCAGCAGCCGGGGTGGGGGGGCTTGGGTGAATGTTGTGCTGGGGGGGCTGGGGCCCCACCTCCCACGGAGCTCACTGCTGCCGGCGGGGAGACAGCAGGGGGATTCCTCCTCTGTGGCTCCCTGCCCCAGCCCTGGGGCAGCCTGACTACTGCACCCCAAACTCCTCATCCGCAGCCCCATGCCCCACACCCCCTTCTGCACCCCAAGCCTCTGTCCCAGCCCAGAGCCTGCACCCAGCACCCCAACCCCCCTCCCGCTCCCCAACCCTCTGTCCCACCCCAGCACCCAAACTCCCTCCCAGAGAGAGCCCGCACCCCTCCAGCATTGGAACAGTAGGGGAGCTGGAGTGGAATAGCAGGCGGTGGGGAGGGGAGGCTGAAACTATGGGGCATCAGCAGAGCTCAGCATGTGGGAAGCCCAGGACTGGAAAAGCAGGGGACTGCCTGGCAGGCCTGAAGTGCACGGGGAGAGCTGTGTGGGACGCCCAAGCCTAGCACAGCATGAGGCTGTGGGTTGGGATTGAGAGGCATGGCAGAGCTGGCTGTCTGGAAAGCCCAGGACTGGACTAGCAGGGGCAGGTCTGGAGGTCAGGCCCGAGGGACACCAACAAAGCTTGTGTAGCTCCTGCCCACACTCTGCACTGTCACGCCCTCCCTTTTCTGAACTGGCTCACGCTGGGAGAGGCGTGGGGGTGGGGGGGAGGAGGGTGTCCACTGCTTTGTGAAACTGTCTTGTTTCTCTCCCCAACACCTCATCTCTTCACCCACACAAATCAGGCCCTCACACCTCCCAGCACCACTTCCCAGCAAGAACTTCTCACCAGCTTGCCAGTGATAATGGGATTCCAGTGAGAGAGTTAAACCAAATAAATAAAAAGCCCCAAACAAACCATTAACTCGTTCCTCCCCATTCTTGGTGGGGCACATGGTTCTTCTCCCCACACGGCCTAAAAGTTGCACACCAGGATTCATGAGTCCTGCGTTGCATTCCCTGCTCATTCAGACTTCCTGCGTGACTTTGGTCACGTCACTGCTCCACTCCGTGCCCCAGTTTCCCCACCTCGAAAATGAGGATAATGATACTGACCTCCTTTGTAAGGCGTTTTGAGCCCTATGATAAACACTATATAAGAGCTATTATGCTATTAATACCCTGGATGAGAATCTTAGCAGTCCTGGATGCTGAGCTATAACCACTAGGCTGTTACCAAAAGGAGAGGGGCCCGGAACTGGGGTATAAAGCTACCGAGTCACTTTAGCCATCACGGTCTTTGACATGACCTGTGCTGCAGGCAGAAGGTAAAGGACACTGGCCTTTCCCCTTCCATTCAAAGCCTGCCCTGCTCCAAAGAGCGATGTGACTGGGGCGGGGGGCACGTCTCCGCTGGAGGAGCAGTGAACATCCAGCTGCATCACAAGGCTGTTCTGCTCCCCAGTTTGGGCTAGCGGAGGTGCAGCAGGGCAGGGCTGAGGGGCACCGGCAGAGCTGGGTGTAAGTTCCCAGCACTGGAACAGCTGGGGAGCTGGACTTGCATGCACCCTTAGCAGCAGCAATATGTCTCCGGGCAGGGGAATGAGGAGTCACCCCTCTGACCTCCGCCATGGTCAGTGCCAGCAAAAGCCAAATGGCTCTTGCTACAGAACCTCCCTGGAGAACAAGGGAGTCCTCAGGAATGCCCCAGAAAGAGAGAATGGGGGAGGTCCTTTAGAGCCATAGGTGGAAGCAGGGTGAAGGAAAACAGAAGTCCTGGGGAGACCTACAGACAACTCATTGTGCCATCAGCATGGGGCGGAGTTAGTGCTATTAGCCCAGGACTGCCCTTTTGCTGATCACTTGGGGTCATAGGAAAGGTTAAAGAAAAACATCTATTGGCCTAGTGTCCAAATGAAGTGAAGGAACACTACAAAACGCGTGACTCATGGCAGAAGCGGGAAAAGTCTGCAGGACACTGCAAGAATCCTGGGCACCCATTACCAGTGATCAAAGAAGCATTTTTCAGGGTTGCCATGGATATCACAGGGCCATTAGCCAGCCCAACGCACAGAGGAAAAAGATGTCTATTAGTTGTGGTGGATTTTGCGCCCAGGTACCCAGAAGCAGTCTCTGTCTAATGTGCAAGCTGAGACAGTTGCCAAGGCACTATTCTCTATACTCAGCGGGGCAAGCTTTCCAAACCAGATCCTATCAGATTCGGGGCCAAATTTCATGTCCCAGCTATTTAGTGACTTATGGAGGGAGTTCGGGTTAAAACAGCTGAAATTTGTCCCCATCACCCAGAAACAAATGGTTTAGCTGAGGCTCAACTGACCGCAAAATCTAGGTAAACTGCAGGGCCAGTGACTGGGATGTAATGTTATCCTAGCTGTTGTTTGCTTACAGAAGATGACCCAAGAGCACACAGGGTTCACCCAATTTGACCTCCTATATGGGAGAAAGGTCAGAGACTCTTGGGAGGGGGAAGGAGAGGGGGAACCAGTGGTTGAATATGTGCAAAGGTTTAGGGAAAATTCAAAGTCTTGTAGGAATAATACCCCTCCACCCCCCTTTATCAATAAGTTCATTCCCTTGCTTCCCATGAGCTGCCCTGTGTAACCCTTGGTTGTCCTATGATCTCTATTCTGCCTAGTAACAGAGAGAGACCCCACCCTTTTGGTGCCGTGTGCAGCCCAAGAAGTGGGCCGGGTGCAAAGAGCAGCGTGCAGGGGGAGCACACCCTGTCGTTGGATGTCCGTGGGCTGTCAGGTCACTGTCCATTCGTAGATCACCGCTCAGGGAGAGCTCGGGCGGCTGCGTCTCCCCCACCACTTCACAGGCAGACTAAGCCCTTGAACTGCACGTCCTCACTCGCCCTGCCCATGATAGTGGCAGCACACCGCACTCACTCTCCCCAGCGGGGGAGTTTGCTCAATCACGGGAAGATGAACAGAAGACTAGGAGAGAGACTTACCTGGTGAAGGGATCGAGTCAAGCCACTGAGGTCGACCAGAGGAACTGGAGCCCAGCTGTACCTGGACATCGAGACGTCCGGATCTGGGAAGTCTGGTGATTGTGAAACCTTCCCCCCACCCCCTTCCTCTCTTTCTCTCCACTTTTATCCCTGCTGCTATCATTTGTTAGTTGAGGACCTGGTAACCGCCAAACTTATTAACTTTGTTATTTAGGTGTTCGGGTAATAAATGTTATCTGCTTTACGTTATTTACCTGTCAGGTTTGATTTTCAATACACCCGGCGACAGACACGGAAGGGTCTAATCCTGTAAAAAGGGGTGGGATTTGGGATCTAGGTTTCATTTCTCCCCTGTTATAGATTTTAAGTGGCCTGTCTGTAACAGTTCTGATAACCATGGCAGGACCCTGGTGTGTATTTAATTTCTATTGTTTATAAAAGGTAGAAATCACAATCTGTTTGGCAAGGTTACCGAAGGCCCAAAGGCTGAGACGGTGTGTAACCAACACCAGTGGATTTGGTAAATGACCATATGTATCCTGAGCGGCGGAGGAACTACTCCTGCCATTTGCTCCTGCCTGGCTGCGTATCCAGGAAGGGTCTGGTTTGGTTTGGTGCTCTGAGGACCTGTGTGTCCTGGAGTACTAGAAGTTACAGCCGGTAGTCTCCTGCTGGGGAGGGCATCCAATCCCGCTGCTGATACCCTGTGGGGATCACGTTTGACCTGTGTCAAGGCAGGAGCAAGTGAAATCATGGAGCAGGTCTTCAAGGAATCCATTTTGAAGCACTTGGAGGTGAGGAAGGTAATCAGGAACAGTCAACCTGGATTTACCAAGGGCAAGTCATGCCTGACCAACCTGATTGTCTTCTACCAAGACATAACTGGCTCTGTGGATATAGGGAAAGCAGTGGACCAGATATACCTTGACTTTAGCAAGGCTTTTGATACAGTATTCTTGCCAGCAAGTTAAAGAAGTCTGGATTGGATGAGTGGACTATAAGGTGGTGTAACAGGTTGGGACTCACCACCTGGCGCCTCCTGCTGGATGTGTCCGGGAATTAGCTCTGTCCAGTGGAGCACCCTCTCTCGGTGGTGTCCCGTCCGTTGTCTCGCCCTTGGTTGGCGTCTGAGCCTGCGTCGCTCTCCAGCTCGCGGTGTCCTCTTCAAGACCACTGCCCTCTAGCAGTGCCCCTCAGTCCATCCACACCCACTTTCGGGAAGGGGGGGGGGTGATCAGCAGTCTCTACGCCCCAGCCACCATGGGCAACTACACACCCCAAAGTCTAATCCCTCTTGTCAGGATCTGGCGTAGTCTATAATGGCTGCTCCCTACAGCCGATGGCTGGGTTTACTGCAAGGGGGGGACCCAGGCCCGCCCTCTACTCTGGGTCCCGACCCAGGGACCCTCTGGTGGCAGCCTCGCTGTCCTCCTCCTCCTCTCCCCTCCGTCTGTCCACGTCCCTGGGCCACTTCCTCTACGGCCCCTCGCACCGGCTAGGCCCTTCCCCTCAGGGCCTGCAGTCTGGCAGACACCGGGCTGGAGTTCCCTTTTGCTCCCCCAGGCCTGCCCAGCACTGCGCTGTCCCAGGTGCTAGTCTCCCCCTCTGGAGACAGACCTTCCCCTCTCGAAGGCCTGGGACAGACTGATGGCTCGCTCCTTGAGCAGCCTTTTTATAGGGATGAGCCTGGCCCTGATTGGCTGCCTCCAATCTGGGCCCCGATTGGCTCCCAATAAGCCCTCCTCCGATTGGCTCCCTGTCTGCGCAGGCCCACTGGCCTGCTGCAGCCCACACTCTCAGGGAGTGGGGCAGTCCGCCCCACTACAGGTGGATAGAAAGCTGGCTAGGTTGTTGGGCTCAATGGGTAGTGATCAATGGCTCCATGTCTAGTTGGCAGCTGGTATCAAGTGGAGTGCCTCAGGGGTTGCTCCTGGGGCCGGTTTTGTTCAACATCTTCATTAATGATCTGGATGGATTGCACCCTCAGTAAGTTCACGGATGACACAAAGCTGGGGGGAGGGGTAGATATGCTGGAGGGTAGGGATAGATACAGAGGGACCTAGACAAATCGGAGGATTGGGCCAAAAGAAATCTGATGAGGTTCAACAAGGACAAGTGCAGAGTCCTGCACTTAGGACGGAAGAATCCCATGCACTGCTACAGGCTGCGGACCGACTGGCTAAGTGTCAGTTCTGCAGAAAAGGACTTGGGGATTACAGTGGATGAGAAGCTGGACATGAGTCAGCAGTGTGCCCTCGCTGCCAAGAAGGCCAACAGCATATTGGGCTGATTAGTAGGAGCATTGCCAGCAGATCGAGGGAAGTGATTATTCCCCTCTATTCGGCACTGGTCAGGCCACACCTGGAGTATTGCGTCCAGTTTTGGGCCCCCCACTACAGAAGGGATGTGGACAAATTGGAGAGAGTCCAGTGGAGGGCAACAAAATGATTAGGGGGCTGGAGCACATGACTTTTAGGAGAGGCCAAGGGTTGGGCTCATTTAGTCTGAAGAGAAGAGTGAGGGGGAATTTGATAGCAGCCTTCAACTATCTGAAGGGGGGTTCCAAAGAGGATGGAGCTCGGCTGTTCTCAGTGGTGGCAGATGACAGAACAAGGAGCAATGGTCTCAAGTTGCAGTGGGGGAGGTCTAGGTTGGATATTAGGAAACACTATTTCACTAGGAGGGTGGTGAAGCACTGGAATGGGTCACCTAGGGAGGTGGTGGAATCTCCTTCCTTAAAGGTTTTAAGGCCTGGCTTGAGAAAGCCCTGGCTGGGATGATTTAGTTGGGGATTGGTCCTGCTTTGAGCAGGGGGTTGGACTAGGTGACCTCCTGAGGTCTCTTCCAACCCTTATCTTCTATGATAAGGTGCCCAGCATCATGGCCAACTAAAGGCCTGGATCAGTAAAGCCCTTTAAGTGCCAAGGAGCAACTGGTGTCTCTCATTGGAAAGAGTGTCCAGGACAGTCGCTGAGACCAACGGAGTCTCATAAGGGACTTGAAGCATTAAGGCCCAGCGATCACGACTTGCAGCACTACGGCCCAAGGTTGATTGATTGGGGGCATTGTTCAGACTGATCAAACAGAATCAGACTGATTCTGCTGTCACTGCCAGATGAGTAGGGACAAAAGTGTTCTGGAGACCCGTTCCCCAGTTCGTTTAGTTGGGAGAATCTATAATGCAGAGCTAAGTGTGCTCTTGCAGTCCTCGCTGGTACAGATACCGGGTGTGGCATTTGAGACAAGGCAGTGAGTTGCCTATTTAGGAGTTTTGATCTGGTTAAGTCAGATCACAACTGCAAACAGCCATGAATACCCACACCTACTGGAAGGAAGGATGGCAACCAGAAGTCAACAAAAATTCATTGCCTTATTGTGTCAATTTGTTTGGGAAGGGAGCTAATCCATGGTCCGGGGATTTATTTTGTGGGAGATGCTTTCTTAATTTTGACCCAAAAATGGGAGGGATTTTTAAATGACAAACCCAGACCATCTAAAAGGCAAAGAAAAGGGCTTTAAGTTATGGTTTGGCTCTGGTGGTGGAGGCACTTCATGAATATGTTAACAACCAAGAGAAGGAGCCTCCTCCAAACAAAGGGACAATTAGAGATCACGCAAACTGAAAAACTGCAAGCCAAACTGGATGGCACTGACTGAGCAAGAGAATGCTGCATATGTAACCCAATGGAGTCAGGCAGGGCCGGTGCTACCATTAAGGCAGACTAGGCGGTTGCCTAGGGTGCCAAGATTTGGGGGCGCCAAAAAGCGGTGCCCCCAATTTCCCCCCCGCGGCAGCTCCCCCCCTCCCCTGGGAGCTGTGTGGCAGCTCCCCACACCAGCTCACCTCTGCTCCGCCTCCTCCCCGAGCACGCCGCCCCCACTCTAATTCTCCTCCCCTCCCAGGCTTGCGGCGCCAAACAGCTGATTGGTGCTGCAAGCCTGGGAGGCGGGAGAAGTGGAGCAGCGACGGCATGTTCAGGGAGGGGGCGTAGCAGAGGTGAGCTGGGGTGGAGAGCCCTGCGGCAGCTCCCCCCACTACCCTGAGGCACCCCTCCTTCCCTGCGGCAGCTCCCCCTCCCCCCGGCCCGGGGAGCCGTGCGGCAGCTCTCCACCCCAGCTCACCTCTGCTACGCCCCCTCCCAAACACGCTGTTGCTGCTCCACTTCTCCCGCCTTCCAGGCTTGCAGCACCAATCAGCTGTTTGGCGCAGCAAGCCTTGGAGGGGAGGAGAATTAGAGCAGGGGCAGCGTGCTCGGGGAGGAGGCGGCGCAGAGGTGAGCTGGGGTGAGGAGCTGCTGCACGGCTCCCCAGGCCGGGGGGGGGAGCTGCCACGGGGGGGTGCCCCAGGGCGGGGGGG
This sequence comes from Chrysemys picta bellii, assembly GCF_011386835.1. NCBI lineage: Eukaryota > Metazoa > Chordata > Testudines > Emydidae > Chrysemys > Chrysemys picta. The sequence goes on from NC_088805.1 coordinate 2,996,839, forward strand.
GGAGCTGCTACGGGGCTGGGGGGGGGCGTGCAAGGTGGAAGTTTTGCCTAGGGCGTGAAACTTCCTTGAACCGGCCCTGGAGTCAGGCATACATCAGCTTACAAGATTTAGATGCCCTCTTACAAGAGAAAGATCAGGACATTTCTAAACTGAAGGCAGAAAGAGAAGACTCCCAAGCTGCCATACGAAAATGAATGAAAGAGCTAAGCTATAACCAAAGCAAACAGAGTGATCACATAGCAGCACGTCTATGCAAAGTACAAAAACTGAAAAAGAAGGTAAAGCAGACTCCAGGGTTCTTATCTGCCATATGTCCGAAGGCAATGAGGAGGATTCAAGAAGAAATACTTTCCTCATCTCATAGGTGAGCTTATCTTCATCTGATGAAGATTTCTGTTCAGCAGCCAGGAAGCTTTCCGAGATGCAACAGAAAGAGAAAGCCATGCCAGTGCCTCTGAAACAGCAACAAAACAGCACGTTTACATAAGAAGCACAGCAGCAGAACCAGCAGTTGCAGAAGCTTTAAAGACAAACAATATTTCAACAATAAATGAGGAACAGCAAAATGGGAAAGCTGTTCCCCTGAGACCAATTACTACCACAGTAGTTCATTTTGGAGCAGGGTTAACCAGACCTGCCGAGACCTGTCATGAGAACAAGATCTATACGGTGGAACAAGCAAAGGCGATGGAGAAGGCCATGGGTTCCCTCACCCAAGAAACTGCGGTGGCCTGGCTAGCCGAAGTTACATTTTTACCAGGAGGATGCTGCATCCTTGGCAAGAGAGTGCATGAGCCAGGAGGAATATGGGGCCTTGCCCAGCCATATTCAAATTGGAAATACAAGAACTACAATTAAGTTGTGTGAGGGATTTTTAAATTCTTTCCCACACCACAATTTAATTGGTCGGTTCTATTCAGAATGACAAAAATATAATGAAAGGTCAGAAAAATATGTAAATTGGAAAAAATTGCTATACTGGCTAGCTGGTGCAGTATCAGTGGACACACCTGAATTCTGGGAATCTGATTCAGGGTCTCACCCCTACTTTGAAAGTAATTATAGCTATGATAGACCATCAAACCATTTCCCAGAATGAATTAGAAGAACACCTTTGTGAGGCATACGAAATTCAAAGGGAAGTGTTCCCCACACCTGGATTCAGGAAAAAAAGGTGTCCGCCATCACAGAAAACAAACCACGGCATAATAAGGGAAAGAACCCTCCAGGAAATGAGAAATACAGTAAGGAACATAGAGGATACCAGCATCCAAACCCTCAGGAGGAAGAAAAGATGTTCAGAAATTGTATTTGGAAAAGACTTCTCAAATATAAACAAAGAGAGGCCATTGATAGAATGCCTACAGAAGAACTGATGCAAAAATTGGCTTGGCATGAAAAGAGACAAGAAAAGCATGAAGCTCAACCCTTAAAACCCGACTTATCATGAAGAGACCAAGCTCCTGCTTCTCCCCAAAACACAGCACCAATTACATGGGGATGACCCATAACATCAGCAGTCATTAAGTCATTTGGTAAAGTCAATCAAGATCTATTAGTAGATACGGGCGCTGCCATTTCTTTACTATGTATAAAGGTGGAACATTTTATTAAAAACATTGCCAGTCAAAGAACTAACAGCCTCGGAGGGGTTCAAGAGAAAGGAGTCAATCACTTCCTTCCCTCCACCCTCTCCACTGTGCCATAAATAGTATTACAACAACTGCATCTTTTGGCATACAATCTATGGATAGCCTAGGCATACTAGGCATGGACATAATGATGACGCTAGGTATAACAGTAGATCTGCCTAACAAGCAGCTCATCCCAGACACAAAGAATAAAGAACACTGTGTCATTCCAGCCTCGCGTATGGTGGCTGCCATCAAGGCACCTGAAAAATGGGTTATACCGGAGTGGGAACCAGAAGTGGCATCCCTTGCATCCAAACATAAGAAAGCCGTTGCCACCCATAAATTAGAATGTGGACAGATTGATACCAAAATCATCAAAGGACCTGACCCAAAGCCAATGTGACAGTATTGATACCCATTGGAAGCTAAAGCAGGGATACAGCCTACCATAGATGTGATCCTTCAACCAGAAGTCTTAATAGAAATTGAAAGCGTGTGTAAGGCGCCCATATGGCCAGTCCAAAGGCTGATGGACTTCAGGGAACTGAACCATATAACACCTAGGCTCACACTGGTAGTCGCTAAATATAATGAGATCATGGCCGCTATTACAGCAGGCGCTAAATGGTTCTCAGTCTTGGACCTCACTAATACTTTTTTCAGTATACCTCTGCATCCCTCTTCATTTCACAAATTTGCTTTCACCTTTAAACAAAAACAGTTAACTTTCACTCGAGTCCCACCGGGTTTTCACAATGCCCCCAGCATTTGTCATCAAAGTGTCCCACTTTAGAGCGTTCCACATTTGGGTAACAACAAAATACTTAGTTATGTGGATGATATACTTGTGACAACATCCACAAAAGAAGAAAACCTCGAGGTACTTGACATCATCCTCAAACAAACAGAAGACACCAGATTCAAAATGAATCCTAGTAAGGCTCAATTGGTTCATCAAGAAGTGACCTATCTAGGCGTGGTATTAGGTCAAGAAGGTCGATGCCCTAACCAACAGCCGATGGAACTGATTAGTAAAATTCCAGCCCCAGAAGATGTGTCGGCACTCAGATCCTTTCTTGGTCTCGCAGGATTTTCTAAGGGAATTTGTGGAGCACTATGTGGAAAAGGCTAAGCCACTATATCGTCTGCTTAAAAGGGATTCAATATGGAATTGGGGAGAGGAGCAGCAGGCTGCCTTCACTCAGCTAAAACAAGCCCTGCTTAATGCACCTGCACTAGCATACCCAAAGCCAGAATTGCCGTACCACCTGCAGCTGGCAACGACTGATGGAGGAATAGGCGCCATCCTGTCGCAGGCTGCAGAAAACAGACCAAAGCCCATTGCTTATGGGTCCAGAACACTAACAGAAGTTGAAAAGCAGTTCACGCCATGTGAAAAAAGTTTTGGCGCTTACCTGGGCTCTCAACCATTGGGAATATTTGACAGGAATGTCGCCCATCATACTACGTACATCATACTCCCCTGTCAAATATGTTTTATCGGGAAAAATTAACGAGGGTTGTGTATCAAGTCCACGCCTAGCAGGAACCCCATAACTTGTAGCAGTCCTGTACACTCTGTTATTTGAAGGTAAGGAACATGATTGTCCGCTCTCAACAATACAACAAAATCATGAAGAATCACCATTCAAAATCATAACAAATTATGTGGATGCCAAGGAACATCTGGATATATGGATAGTAGACGGCAGTAGCTACTACAAGGAAGGCAAGCCATATACTGGGTACACTTGCCACCAGCCCAACACGGATACTATCATTCACGGACTTGTAAAGCCCCACTCGGCCCAAGCAGCAGAGATAGTGTCAGTGGTGGCTGTGTCAGACCACGTATCAGAAAAGGAAGATCTTGGTATATGTATAGATTCGGAATGGGTAATATGAGCTCTCTCAGAATGGATGCTGATATGGTTGTGCAGGCAAATGACATCAGCAGATGGAAAGAGTATCACGCATGCCAAATATCTTCTCCATGCTTGGAGCTTTGCAAAAATCAAGAACTGGAAAGACATGCCTGAACAAAGTAAAGGCACATAGAAAAGATCATCTAGAAGTGTCAAAAAATCACAACCAAGTGGACGCCTTAGTAAAACAGGGAGCCCTCTTACCTAATGAATCAATCATCATCATCATGTTCCTATTATGCCTCTGGTGTTTAGGGCAGTGACGAAGCTCCTCCACTCCTGTCTGTTTCTGGCAAGTCTTTCAATGGTTCCCCAGCTGTGCCCCAGATTTCTCAGCTCGGCTTCCACAGCTCTTCGCCATGTTGTTTTTGGGTGGCCTTGTTTTCGCTTGCCTTCAGGTGTCCATATTATTGCTACTCTGGTGATGGAATCAGTTTCCATCCTAAGCACATGACCGATCAGTCTCCAATGCCTCCTGGCAATGATGGTGTTCAAATCCTCTTGGCTGCACTGTGTCAATAGATCTTGGTTTGAGATTGTTCTGGGCCAAAAGATCTGGAGGATTTTTCTGAGGCAGGTTGAATGAAATGAAGAAAGTTTGGACCTAATGAATACCAATGGACAAAATCAGACGCCAAAATGTATAAAGTCCAGCTTAAAGAAATAGAAGTAAACACGCAGTATGACAGTCGCTTTGCAAAATTTAGACACAGAAATTCAAGAGCTGCTAGCTAAGGAGTGTAAAGACTGCACTGTATTCAAAAGCAGGTATGGAATTGTTGCACCTATAAAAAAGAATCCAGCTGATGTAACACCAGTCCTCGTGGTGCCCACTTGCCTAGAACAAGAGTTAATAGGATTAGCCCGCGGCCAAGGACATTTTGGATTAGAAAAAAGCTTAAAAAGCCTGTCCTCCATCGGTTGGTGGACAAATGTCAGCAAAGATACTGAAATCCGGGTATATAATTGTTTAAACTGTGCCAAAAATAATCCTGATCGTGTAAATAAGGGACCCATGCAACATCAATCCATAGATTATGTAGGCTCACTTCCATGTACAGCACAAGGGCACAAGTACTGTTTGGTAGTCATTGATAGTTTCACCAAATGGCTAGAGGCCTACCCTGCAAAGAATTGTACAGCCATGACAACAGTTCGAGTTTTATTAGAACAAACCTTCACTAGGTTTGGACTACCAGATGAAATGGACAGCGACAAGGGTCCCCATTTCATGAGGGATGTGACCAAGTCTTTGTGTCAGGCATTAAACATCCGACAACGCCGACACATTGCAGGCCACCCTGAAAGTAGTGGATTAGTTGAAAGGACCAACTGGACTCTAAAGACCACATTGTGGAAGGTCATAGACAGCATGGGCAAAAACTGGGATGCCAAACTCCCAATAATATCAATGGCCCTCAAATCAACCATCTCATCGCATGGACATACACCACATGAGGCTTTCACGGGAAGGGTTATGCGCACCCCTGAACATTGGTGGCTCAGTGGTGTGCCGCCTGACAATTATCAACCACGAGTCCTCATAGATCAATATATGCAGCATCTACCATCAGTACCATTCAGAAACAAGTCACATAACAGCTTAAATCCAACTCCAAATATATGGAGAAGAGACTTGGAGACCGTATAATGGAACGTCAGGGATAAAGTTCTGTATAAGTTCTATTCTGACCGTGGCCATAGTTTGAGCCCCAAATGGGTTGGATCAGTGACAAATGTCAACAAAGCCTCACCTACAGTCTACCAGGTGGAGGGAAAAGGAAAAAGGGTTAAGCAGTTAAAGTGGTATCATTCCACTCGACTTAAAGAGTGGAAAGGCTTTGTCACTTAAATTAGCAGGTAAGGTCTGGGTAAATAATGTAAAATGAAAACTAATCCTAACCTGTTTGCAGAAATCAATTCTCATCCATCGCCACAACTATGTATCTTATTGTGTTATGTTTGCATATACCACTTCCTAATCATTAAGGAAGGTGAACATTATTATTGTACAGTCAACCAAAGCTATAGTGATCAATGGTCAAGGATAGTCCATGGAGAAGACTATGATCTGCCCAATTCAGTAGTTAGGGGAAATATCTCCATTTATTCTTACACTGTAGGAGAATATTGCTATTTGGCCTGGCGAGAAGTAACCATTCCCTAATGGCATTAGCATTACTGATAGTGAGCAATTAATAGGGGGAGATGACTCCGAAGAGCAGTTTACGCAGGTTAAAAAGTTTAAAAGAACCTATAAATGGGAGTACAACAACGAATCCTTAAATAAACGTTCCAGTGGAAAAACAAAGAATTAAGGGTTCTAAGTGCAGATGTATCTCTGCCAATGTACCTAGTCAAGTCAAACTAGGAATGCTCACCATCAATGTTGTTATGCATGTATCACATGTAAGGCTACGATTTAGTCACGGAGGTCGTGACTTCAGTCACAACCCCTGTGACTTCAGCCTGCGGTGGTCGGGATCTGCAGGGTCCCCTGCTGCCCGTGGTGGCAGGGAACTGTGGAATACCCCACTGCCTCTGGCAGCTCCCGGATCTCCAAGTGGCTGGGTACCCCACAGCTCCCCGCTGCCACGGGATACCCCTGGCTGCTGGCAGCGCTGGGGGAACCCCCCCCCCCAGAGCTCCTGGCCAGCATGGGAGGCGGGGGAACTCCCCCTGAGCTCCCGGATGGCGTGGGAGATGGGGGAACCCCCCTCCCAAAGCTCCCGGCCAGTGCAGGAGGCAGCGAACCCCCCCGGTGCTCCCAGCTGCGGTGGGCCCACGGAGCTGTGGGTGGCAGCGGTACTCTGCAGCCACCAGGCCCCACAGGCAGCCGCGGGGACCCCCAGAGCTGCAGGCAGCAGGGGTACCCCACAGCCCCCAGCTGCTGCAGGCCACTCCTAGCCCCTGTGCAACTGCCTGCTTCAGGCAGTGTGGGGACCCACAGATCCCCATTTTGTCATGGATATTTTTAGTAAAAGTCACAGACAGGTCACGGCTTCTGTGAATTTTTATTTTTTGCCCGTGACCTGCCCGTGACTTTTACTAAAAATATCTGTGTCAAAATCTTAGCCTTAATCATATGTATTGCCATTTATAAACGTCAATGTATATGCGCCCTCCTAGACCTCTACAACATCCTTGAAATGCTACAGTAGCACAAAGACGGTTAATTGTACAAATATCAATAAGGGGTAAAAATAGAATTGTTTTGGGAAAATTCCTGTAACTATAACTTTAAATAACACTGGCACCTGGACCATAACCTGTCTATATGGGATTTAAGCCTCATATAATGTAACCATTGTAGCCTGATTTGGGGTGTGTTAGTAGTGTTGATTTAATTTATTCACTAAAATTAATTAAATACAATTAAATTAAGTGAATAAATTAAATCAACACTACTAACACACCCCAAATCAGGCTACAGGCTGGAGGGGGGGGGGGGAGGGAATATAGGCCAGAAAGAATATAGGCCATAGTCCCTAAACCATACACCAGCCCTATAGGTCCTATGGTTGTAAAGGAAGATTTAAAAAGACTTGTGTTAATACATCCTCTATAATCCCTAAAGACAGTTCATACGCCCTTACAAATCAGGTTAGTGAATACTCAGCCAGAATGTGCCTTATATACCAGCCCTGCCTTAATAGAATGGAAGGCTTGGGTTAAAAGCGTATCTCCCTCTGCACCTAAATCAACACATGATTTACTAGCAACCCTGTTGGGAGGCATAGGCACAAGCTTAGGGGTGCTTAATACAGTAGATCAGCACCTCCTAGCAAGCAGGATCAGTGCCTTGGGCCAAGACATCGCATCCATGTCCAATCCACTAATGTCTGCCCTAAACCAACTTAGTACAATATAGCTAAAATACTCCCGGGCTGGCCAGTTACAAGAAATAGATCACATCCACATTACCACCACCATAGACACAATGCAAGCAAATGTATCCATAGCACTTGCATGTATCCCAGCGCAAGATTGGCTTCTGAACGTAGCCAAAGACATTATTAGGGAAGGAATGAATGGGATCATTCCTATAGAACTGCAAAAAGAAATCTGGGACAGGGCCACCACGTTCGAACAAACCCATCAAGCCTGGTGGAAAATGTTTAACTTTCTGTATGATCAAGGAAGCCACAGCATTATGAGCTACGTTTTAACAATTATAGAAGCAGAGGAACAATTCATTTACCCGTTAAGGTTTAAACATCAACAATTCTGTTTTGTTTCTCATTGAGTTGCCAAAATGGGTACATTAAAAAAGCAACCAATACAATAGTGTAAATCTAGACTCTTGTACTGTTGAAAAACGGCTAGGGAATTCATGTGGCTCAAGGCTAATAGAAAAAGACCACATTTGTCTAAAGCCTTCCGAGGGATGGTGCCACTACCAGCTAAAACCTTCAGACTCCAACTTCTCTGCTCTGGTTACTGTAAAGGCACACTGCATCTGCCTCCGAAGCTGGTGTAACTGGTTTCTTGGATGTAGTTATTTCAGAACCGAGCACAGCCCTTATGAAAATACATGCATTTGTTTAGTGTATTCCATTAAAGGCGGCAATATACATTTTGTTTTTCATGATATTAGTGTACAAAATATTACTGTCTATTACAAGTGGTACAGTCATGTAGACCCTATAAGTCTAGGAGTGGAAGTTTCCTCACTAAAACAGTTATTAAGGCATTCAGGGCTGCAACAGCACCTTAAATGAACCCCCAAGCTAAGCAGGTAATGGTGTCAGTGCACCGTGCATCATCCAACATTCAAAAGATCCTTAAGCGAGTGCAGCAAGAAAGCACTGCAGCACACTGGCGGGAAAACGTATTGCCCCAACTGTCAGTTTAAAGGAAGCTTGGTACATATCGTTGCATCCTATAGTAATTCTTTTTATTGCAGCTATTATTGTTTCAGTGTGCTGGGTATGATCGAAGGTATCCCCGGCAACCAGGAAACCAGGATATGTTACTTACCCAACGTTTAAGTGTGGTATCCATGATAAGAAGGTATCCGGATCCCAAGGAGAGGAATGTAGGAATAATACCCTCCCCCTCACTCACACACACATTATCAATAAGTTAATTCCCTTGCATCCCATGAGTTGCCCCGTGTAACCTTTGGTTGTCCTATGATCTCTATTCTGCCTAGTAACAGAGAGAGACCCCACCCTTTTGGTGCCGTGTGCAGCCCAAGAAGTGGGCCGGGTGCAAAGAGCAGCGTGCAGGGGGAGCACACCCTGTCATTGGATGTCCGTGGGCTGTCAGGTCACTGTCCGTTCGTAGATCACCGCTCAGGGAGAGCTCGGGCGGCTGCGTCTCCCCCACCACTTCACAAGCAGACTAAGCCCTTGAACTGCACGTCCTCACTCGCCCTGCCCGTGATAGTGGCAGCACACCGCACTCACTCTCCCCAGCGGGGGAGTTTGCTCAATCACGGGAAGATGAACAGAAGACTAGGAGAGAGACTTACCTGGTGAAGGGATCGAGTCAAGCCACCTGAGGTCGACCGGAGGAACCGGAGCCCAGCTGTACCTGGACATCGAGACGTCCGGATCTGGGAAGTCTGGTGATTGTGAAACCTTCCCCCCACCCCCTTCCTCTCTTTCTCTCCACTTTTATCCCTGCTGCTATCATTTGTTAGTTGAGGACTTGGTAACTGCCAAACTTATTAACTTTGTTATTAAGGAGTTAAGGTAATAAATGTTATCTGCTTTACGTTATTTACCTGTCAGGTTTGATTTTCAATACACCCGGCGACAGACACGGAAGGGTCTAATCCTGTAAAAAGGGGTAGGATTTGGGATCTAGGTTTCATTTCTCCCCTGAATGTTATAGCTTTTAAGTGGCCTGTTTGTAACCGTCTATGATGGTGCTGGTGCAGCAAAACCTCTTAACAAGCCACGCAGCTCAGAGGAATGGTATGATCACAACCCCCTGACCAATCATTTGATGTAGGGGATCTGGAACTGGTGTTACTCCCTGTTAAAAAAAAAAAAGTACAAAATGCAGAACTCATGGGAAGAGCCTTGTGAGGTGATAGGGTTAACAATGTCACCTACAATGTACGAAGGCCCAAGAGCAGGGCTGTGCTGTAGACTGTGCATAGAAACAGGTTAAATACGTATCACAGTCTTGACACCATTGGAAACATGATCTGCTGTTTGATTTGATGACTGAATGCCATAGTAACATCTCACTACAGAGCACTGATCTACGCAAAGTATGAAAAGGCAGAGATTTTGGCTGTGCTGCAAAGGCATCACTCCGTGTTGTCCAGACGACCAGACTTGACTCACAAAATGGTCCATAAGGTTAACACTGTGGGACCACAACATGCCTTACAACTGGTGAAATGCAGGAGCACATTAGTAAGGAGATATCTAGCATGCTGACATGGGAATAATTATAGGATCCAACAGTCTCTGGGCTTCTTGTATTGTTATGGGCCCCAAAAAGGATGGGACCATAAGGTTTTGTGTTGATTACAAGAAATTTAATGCGGTCACGGTTCCTGATGCATATACTGATGCTGAGCTTTGTGACTTTGTCCTCACCCACAACCATTTCAGATTTGGGACAACTTATACCTTCAAGTCAGTGGCACTGCTACAGGTACTCGCATGGCCCCACACTATGCCAACATTTTTATGGCTGACTTAGAACAACACTTCCTCAGCTCTCGTCCCCTAGCGCTCCTCCTCTACTTGCGCTACATTGATGACATCTTCATCATCTGGACCCATGGGAAGGAGGCCCTTGAAGAATTTCACCTGGATTTCAACAATTTCCACCCCACCATCAACCTCAGCCTGGACCAGTCCACACAAGAGATCCACTTCCTGGACACTACAGTGCAAATAAGTGATGGTCACATAAACACCACCCTATACCGGAAACCTACTGACCGTTATACTTACCTACATGCCTCCAGCTTCCATCCAGGACACATCACACGATCCATTGTCTACAGCCAAGCCCCAGCTGAATTTGCTCCAATCCCTTAGACAGAGACAAGCACCTACGAAGTCTTTATCAAGCATTCTTAAAACTACAATACCCACCTGGGGAAGTGAGGAAACAGATTGACAAAGCGAGATGGGTACCCAGAAATCACCTACTACAGGACAGGCCCAACAAGGAAAATAACAGAACACCACTGGCCATCACGTACAATCCCCAGCTAAAACCTCTCCAGCGCATTATCAATGATCTACAACCTATCCTGGAAAATGATCCTTCACTCTCAAGACCTTGGGAGGCAGGCCAGTCCTCGCTTACAGACAACCCCCCAACCTGAAGCAAATACTCACATAGAATCATAGAATCATAGAATATCAGAGTTGGAAGGGACCTCAAGAGGTCATCTAGTCCAACCCCCTGCTCAAAGCAGGACCAATTCCCAGCTAAATCATCCCAGCTAAATCATCACCAGCAACTACACACCACAGAAACACCAACCCAGGAACCAATCCCTGTAGCAAACCACGTTGCCTACTCTGTCCCCACATCTACTCTGGCGACACTATCAGAGGACCCAACCACATCAGCCACACCATCAAGGGCTCATTCACCTGCACATCTACTAATGTGATATATGCCATCATGTGCCAGCAATGCCGCTCTGCCATGTACATTGGCCAAACCGGACAGTCCCTCCGCAAAAGAATAAATGGACACAAATCGGACATCAGGAATGGTAACATACATAAGCCAGTAAGTGAACACTTCAATCTCCCTGATCATTCTATCACAGATTTCAAAGTCACTATCATTGAACAAAAAAACTTCAGAAACAGACTTCAAAGAGAAACAGCAGAACAAAAATTCATTTGCAAATTTAACACCATTAATCTGGGCTTGAATAGGGACTGGGAGTGGCTGGCTCATTACAGAAGCAGCTTTTCCTCTCCTGGAATTGACACCTCCTCATCTATTATTGGGAGTGGATTACATCCAGCCTGATTGAATTGGCCCTGTCAACACTGGTTCTCCACTTGTGAGGTAACTCCCTTCTCTTCATGTGTCAGTATAATAATGCCTGCATCTGTAATTTTCACTCTATGCATCCGAAGAGTGAGGGTTTTTTTACCCATGAAAGCTTATGCCCAAATAAATCTGTTAGTCTTTAAGGTGTCACCGGACTCCTTGTTGTTTTTGTGGATATAGACTAACACGGCTACCCCCTGATACTTAAAAACCACTTGAGAATTGCGCTGAGGGTGCAGGTCTCAGTGAAAGTGTCAAATCGGGGCATCCAAAGTCATTGGGTAGGAGGAGGCCAGATTTGCTTGGATACCTTGAAAGTGGACTCAGTTGTTAACTGGCCTGTGCACAAAAACAAAAGCAAATTCAACTTTTATAGGCTTGGCTAATTATTCCTGCAGGCTGGGTGGGGGTCAGTGTCATTGTGTCTGCTGTCACAGGTTTTGACTTTTTGCAAAAGTCCAACAAAGTGGTGTGCATGGCAGCCTGTCAAAAATCTTTGGTGGCGAAGAGAAAATTCTGTGAGAAAACTTTTTCTGGCTGGTCCTGATTTTGACAAGGGGTTTGAACTGTGCATGGCCACATCTCACACAGGCCTGGGAGCAATACTAATGCAAGCAGGTGAAGGCAATAAAAAGCATCCTATTACTTTCTTAAGTAAAAAACTGCCACCCCCCCACAACAGAATTATTCTGTCATAGAAAGAGAATGTCATGCAATTGTGTGGGCAGTCAAGCAGTTAACTCTGGAACTCCCCCTGTGAAGGTCAATACTATAACGGGGTTCAAAAAGAAGCTAGATAGATTCATGGAGGATAGGTCCATCAATGGCTATTAGCCAGGAGGCGCAGGGATGGTGTCCCTAGCCTCTGTTTGCCAGAAGCTGGGAATGGGTGACAGGGGATGGATCACTTGATGATTATCTGTTCTGTTCATTCCCTTTGGGGCACCTGGCATTGGCCACTGTCAGAGGACCGGATACTGGGCTTGATGGACCTTTGGTCTGACTCAGTCTGGCCATTCTTATGATCTCAGCTGGGGTCTTTAAGGGCTACTGGAATATCACTATTTGCCAGCAGAAGGGAAGCAGGGTCTTTACTCTTGCGATAGGAATTGTGCCAGATGGATGAGGAAGGAAAAGAATCTCAACCCCAATTATTCCACTGTATTGAATGAGGATAGAACAGAGCAGAGCACAGCTGCAGCACACCTGACGCACCATGTGGAAGGAAGTGGTGCTGTTAAGTTTGGGTTGGATCGCGCTGCCCATTGTCTCCCAGTAGTGCCGGTGCAGCAGCCTCCACTGGCACCATTCCACATCTGAGAAGTGGGCAGGGAACACGCGTGTGGGAAGGAGGGCGTGAGTCCCCATGGCCACTGATCAGGGAGAGCTCACCCTGGCAGCTCAGTGGCAGATGGGTGTTGGGCACACCTCCCTTCGCCCCGGCCTCACCCCCTCCTCCCCTAACAGGAGGTGAGACATGTGCCTGCCCACCCCCAGCTGGCTAACAGGCCCCGCCCTGACTGCCGGCTGGTTCGGGATAACCTCAGAATGGGTCACCGCCCACCACATGCAGGCGCGTCATTCTGTGGGAATCGCCATCCATCTCCATGCACTCGTGTGCGCCCATTGCCGTGCCATCCAGGCACCATGCCAAACTGCCCAGATGCCAGGGTGACAGACATCAGATAGACAGATCCGTTAATGTCTCAACTCAGCCTAAAGCCACGAGGAGTCGCACTGGCCTGGGGTTTACTGGACTCCTGGTCTCAGGCTGCCAGCCCCCAGGATGAAGTGAGGACAACAGGCGTCTCTGTGGGGTGGCGTTGTGCAACCCAGAGCAGGGGGAAGGGCTGTGGCATTGAGCAAAGGAACTGAAGCAGGCATAGAGCTTGGCAACCCCCTGTCATCTTATCCCCTGCCCCCAGCCTTGGTCCCACAAGCTGGCCTGCAGCACCATGTCTCCTGCCTGGAGGGAAGTGACTACCTGGGCCTATCTCAGGCACCTGTCGCTCCATCCTGGAAGGGAGAGCTCTTTGCTGGGGCTTGGAGAGGCACTTGGGCTGAGGAGGGGAGGGAGGAAAGGGGAGACCACTATGGAGGAAGATAGAGAGGAGGGTGGGAGAGACAGGAGCCATCTACTCCTACCTGGCTTCAATGACATGGCAGTACAGGGCCCTCCTCTGGGGCTCCTCTAGCACCTTCAGCTCCAGGCAGATCTCTCCCTGAACCTCTTCATTGGGGTCCACGTGCGTCAGGTTGATCCAGCTGTCAATCCCTGCAATGGAGAAGGAGTCTGTGTAACTAGCTCCCTGGCTCTCCCTGCCCCACCCACCTCAGGGGGCTGACGCAGCAGGCCAGCTGCCATGCTGGCCACGTGTGATCCCCGCGCAGCCCCCCCACCCCATGCCACGGCAGAGACCTTAGCAGGGCCGGTGCAACCATTTAGGCAAACTAGGCGGCCGCCTAGGGCGCCTAGTGGTTGGGGGCACCTAAAAGCCCACTCAGGTGAGGAGGTGGAGTGGAGGTGAGCTGGGGCGGTGGGGGGGCACGGGGCGGGCCGCCCGCAGTAACGGGGAGGGCGCACAGGGGAACCGCTCCCCGCCCCAGATCACCTCCACTCTGCCTCCTCCGCTGAGCACACAGCCCCCGCTCTAAGTCTCCTCTAATCGGTGCTGCAAGCCTGCGAGGGGAGGAGAATTAGAGTGGCGCCGGCATGCTCAGCGGAGGAGGTGGAGCCGAGGTGAGCTGGGGCGGGCTCCCCAGGCGGGGTTAGCTGCCGTGGAGGGGGGGTAGCTGCTGGGGGGGGGGCCTCCCCGGGCGGGGGGGGAGTGGTGGGCTCCCCGGGTGGGGGGCGGGGTTAGCTGGGGGGGGGGGGGGGGGGCGCAAGGTTGAAATTTCGCCTAGGGCACGAAACTTCCTTGCACCAGCCCTGGACCTTAGGGGTGTTATCCGCAGAATGGCCAGCCCCAAACTGTCAAAAATCACAAGTCAGCCCCCCAGCTCCCCAAAATCACGAGATTGGCTTAAAATCAGGAGATCTACAAAACTATCACAATAGCCAGGGGATCTCTTCCCTCGCCTTTTGGGTGCCCGTGGGTGGCACTTGCAGCCTTTTCCCCAAGGCACCAAAGGCTAGAAAACCACTTTTCTTTTGAAAAGGCAAGCTGAGATTCTTTCATAACCACATGACTCCAAGAGCTGGGACTTGGATGCCAAACAGCAAGAGAATCACAACAACATCCTGAGAGTCAGCAACACTGGAACAATGCTGCCAGATGACCTGCCCACTCCATCTGCTGATACCCCGCTACTCTGTGCTGCTGGGGGGGTGTTGCCAACTCCACAAAGCAGGAAGTCACCAGACAAACCCTGAAAAGTCGCCAGATGCAGCTGTTGAAGCACTCAAAAGGAATCAGAAATGTCACCTAACAAAATTTCCAGAGAATTCAACAGAGAATTTGATATAGATACATATATACACACACAGGCGAGTCTAGTCCCCAAATCATTCACAAGCAGCTCGATGGTGTTATTAATGCACTTCTTCTACATTCTGTTGCACACCAGAAGCAACTACACCAGTACACCGTCCTCGTCAGGAGGGCGCCCTCTGCTCGTTGGGAGGGAAACTGCAGCCCTCTGCTCAGCCGGAAGGGTGCTCTGTACAGGGCAGTCCAGCACAGCTGGGGTTGGTTAATTTCAGCTGCGCCTCCCTTCCTTGCCGCCTGGATTTGAGCCCACAGGTGAGTGGAAGGGAGAGCCCAGAGCCGGGGGCGGGAGAGCCCAGAGCCAGGGAGGGAGAGGGCATTCGCCTCACCTGAGCTCACGCTGCAGGGAGCCAAGAAAGTAGATTTAAAGAAGAAAAGTCCACCAGCCGGACCCCTTCCCCCTGCTTCCAGGGTTTCATTTCTGAAAACAGCTGGGCAGCTAACCCCGGCCAAGCCAGGGGAAGGGGTAAAGGGGAACTGAAAACAAGCTAGCTCCACCTTTGATCCTGCAGTAAGGGCTTCCTCCCTGGAGGCACAGCGCTCCCCCACCCCACTGGGGCACCTGGCCCTGTCTCATCCCACCCCACCTTCCATCCGTGCGGCTCTCCTCGCTGGCTAACCTGCCTCCCCACCCAGCCCGCTTCATTAGCCATTGTACCCTGCATCACAGGCTGTGCGACTTACTACGTAGCAGCGAGAAAGAACACGTTTGGGTAACAAGTCCCGGGCCTGGTGCTCTCTCCAAAGCGCGCCTGGCTTTAGCAAACTATTTAATTAGCCTCCACAAATGTATTTCCCTCGCCTGCAGATTATAGTGATCTCAGCCCGAGAAGCCCTGGAATGTGATTCCTTCCAAGGACATGCTCCATAGAGACATAATGACATTGACTGGGTGTGCAACAGAACGTAGTAAGAAGAGCGTGGAATGGATTTTATTAACACTATCGAGCTGCTTGTGAATGATATGGTGACTATACATATTGGTGACGTCTTTCTCTGAATGTTACTGTCATTGGCAGTGAAAGTCGCTAGATTTCTCACTGGTCACTTATTTCCTCGCTAGGGAAACCAAAAAGTCACTAAATCTAGTGACAAACTAGCTAAGTTGGCAACACGCCAGGGCCCTGCTGGCTGGGGGAGGCTAGGATCTGAGCCAGGCCTCGCTAGGGTTGCCAGGCGTCCGGTTTTCGAAAAGGGACCCTGGCGGCTCCAGTCTGCACCGCCGACCAGGCCGTTAGAAGTCCGGTTGGTGGCGGGGGGGATGAGGCCTGCAGCAGCTCTCTTTGTGGAGCTCGAGGGCGGTGTGAGCCCTGGCGGGCAGGGGGTGGGTCCCTGCGGAGGGGCTGGGAAAGGCACCCAGATGTGGGCTGGGGCCGGCAGGGTTAACCCCAGGCAGCAGCTGCCAGGGCGGCTGGGGGCTCCCTGCAGAGCGGGCTTTGTGGCCTTTAGGAAGTGCCTTCAGCCCCCTCCCTACCTAGCCCGCTGCTCCCCGGCTGGGGGAAGCGGAGAGAGGAGCCAGCCCAGCTCCCCAGGGGCCACATGCAGCCACCGGTAGGGGAGGGGGCCAGGGCAAGCCGCCACTGCCTGCCCCAGGCCCAGTAGTCCACTTCACAGGGGCTGCTGCGCCGGGCTCGTCTCGGGACCATGCGGCAAGCAGGTAAGGGGCTGTGGGCTGGTCAGTCTCCTCGTGGGATGAATGGGCAGCACAGAAGCATGGGGCTAAAGTTGGCCTGCTCTCCCTGGGAACGGGTCTGAGCAGAGTCGAGCAGCAGTTGGGCGTGGAGGCACCAGCCAGTGGCCAGACGGAGAGGGGCTGGGGGGTCACTGCAAATGGCAGGGAGAGGAGGAGTGGGCCTGCAGCAGCGCTCTCCCTACAGCTGCTGTGATGTGGGCTCTGCTGGGGGGGGGAGGGAGAGAGAGAGAGAGACACTTGTGGGGAATTCTCTTCCCCCCTCTCTCCCCCCGCATTCCAGAGAACAGAAAAAACTTTTGTCCTCGGTGCACTGGCCGAGCCATATGTCCAGGATTCATGGCAGATCGAGCAGCCTCTGAGGCCCAGGAAATGCTAGGGCAGCGCTGGTGCAGCTGCTATTTAAGGGGCCACCTGACATCAGTGCCTCCCGGAGCCCGCACCCCAACCCCCCTCCCATGCCGCAACCCCCTGGCCCAGCTTGGAGCCCTCTCCCACACCCAAACTCCTTCCCAGATCCTGCACTCTACACCCCCTCCTGCACCCCTTGGCCCCAGCCTGGCACCCCCTCCTGCACCCCAAACCCCTCATCCCCAGCCCCAACCCAGGTGCACCCCCAGCCGGAGCCCTCAATCCTTCCCGCACCCAAATCCCCTGCCCCAGCCCGGTGAAAATCAGCGAGTGAGTGATGGTGGAGGAGAGCGAGCGACGAGGAGCGGGGATGGAGTGAGCAGGGACAGGGCCTCGGGAAGGGGCGGGACAGGGAGTGGGGCGAGGGTCTTTGGTTTTCTGAAATTAGAAATTGGCAAACCCAGGCCTTGCGGAATGGCCCATAAGTTGCCAATTTGGTGCCTGCTGCCCTGCATAGGGTGACCAGATGTCCCGATTTTATAGGGACAGTCCCGATTTTTGGGTCTTTTTCTTATATAGGCTCCTATTACCCCCAACCCCCTGTCCCGATTTTTCACACTTGCTGTCTGGTCACCCTAGCCCTGCATGTCAGCTGTGACCCAGCCACTGTCTTCATAAGACACTGCTGCAGCCCCAGTGCTCCCTCCACTGCCCCAGCACCTACCTCGCGGGTAAGACGAAATCCATTCTTTGCTGAGTGATACTTTGCCAATGACATCATCGTGCCTGCAAGGAAAGAGAGCCAGGTCTGGGCAAAGAGTGCCTGGAATTAACTGCCCTGCACGGCCAAGGAGCAGGGTATCCAGGGGCCAATCCACCTCAACGGGCTTCCTCGCATCACCCCGGCTGTTCAGGGAGGGATTCATTCCCTCCGCGCTTTGCTCTGCACAGCTCCACCAAGAAAACCAACTGTCCAATGTCTATCTACGGCCGTAGTTACAGGAGGGAGCCCCTCACTGGAGCATCAGAGAGCCTATCCTAGAATCTCAGGGTTGGAAGGGACCTCAGGAGGTCATCTAATCCCACCCCCTGCTCAAAGCAGGACCAATCCCCAGCCTACATCTCCTGAGACCAATCCCCATCCTGTGCCTTGTCCACAAGGTCTTGGAAAAACCAGCCCCGGGAAGCAGAGAATTTCTCCTCCATGGCTGTTCACTCGTGGGCTTCTCCCCAGCCAGCCCGGAGGCAAGCTAATGGCCCAGCCAGACCCAAGCTCAGAGGCCCAGACTGTGGAGGAGCCCTCGGGCGGGGGATGGGAGGGGGTATGTGAGGGAATTAGGGAAAGTAAATACTGGACTAATCCTGCTGCCTGTTTGCTGCTGAGTCAGCATGGCTGGCAGAGGGGCCAGCCCCAGGGAAAGGAGGGGCCAGCGCGTGGCACCAGAGCCCGGGGCAGATCCATTGTTCCAAGCAGAGCCTGGCTCAGTAAGACCCACTGCCCTTCCTTAGTGCTCTGAGCCCCCGCCAGACCCAGGGTCCTGTCCAGGCCCAGAAGCAGCCCCCCATGCCCTCCCCAGCACCCTCGTACCCAATGGTGTCCTCATCCAGCACGTAGAAGGCGAGACTGTGGAAGCCCATGGGCAGGTGCAGGGTGTACTCCTCCCCCCAGAAGGGATTCAGGTTCTTCCACACGGTAGCGGTCCTGCAAGCAGAGCACAGGGCGGGTGAAGTCAGTGCCAGTGGCCGGGGCCACCCCCTGCGAGAGGCAATGAGGCTTGCAGGAGCCGAGCCAGCATGGCGGGTCGTGGAGCAGTGGAGAGGGTCTGTGAGAGGGATCCCAGCTGGTGGACCCAGCCGTCACTGTGGGAACTACAGGCTCAGTCTCTACCCCTGGGGGGCCTCTGGGGCAGATTTACTCTGCTGCTTTATCCCAAGGGCTTTGGAAGGACAGGCAGAGGCTCAGGCCCTGCTCAGGGATTCCATCCGGACCCCACAGCTCCAAGAATCAAGGGCATGTGCCACGCACGTGGACCCCACCAAACGCACAGAGGGGGACGCAGCCCCTGCTAGAGGCATGCAGCGTCCACTGATGCACAGAACTACAGCCCACACACACACACACACACACACACACCCAGCCAAAGGGACGTAAATGTCACCAACAATCAGTCACGCAGCTACTGCCAACACACAGCCCCCACCAACACACACAGCCACACAAATGCCAATGCACGAGCACACGCACCCAGATACTGCCAACATGTACAGCGCCAGGTGCACACAACAGTCCCGGCACAGCCACCCAAAGGCTGCCCAGCCCATGCAGCATCACAAGCCTGCCATATTTGCCAGAGATCAAACCCACCCAGCCGGTAAGGCACGGCTCAAGCGAACTCCAGCTCCCGGTTCTGGCAGTCCCACTGCATGCTCCCTGTGCGGTATATCTCAGAGCCTCCTTCTCTACAGCAGACTGCTGGCCCAAGGCACGCATTGCATGTGGCACACACCCCTTGGGACTTCCAGACCTGGGGCTGGCGTTTACTGCTGCTTCGTTCCAGCGCGGCAGGGGGAGCGTGAGCTGGGGAAGACTAAAATCACCTTTGCCACGCCAGCGCCTGTGCACCCTCCCCACCCCAGTTCATAGTTTCCTGGGCCCAGGAGAAATCCTCTCAGCTCAGTCTCTCTTCAAACCCATCTGAATGTCTTTGAGAAGCAACAGCAAGGCCCTGATACCCAAGGAAACCTCAGCACTGGCTGGCTTCAGTGCCCTCACCACACTACTGTCAGTCCCAAGTGGAGGGAAGGGGAGGCAGCGAGGTGGATGCTGCAGTTGGCTCAACCCCACTGAAAGTAAGAGTAAAACAACAGAGTTCAGAGCCTCTGCAGCAATTTCCAGCATGAGACATGAGGCCTGTCAGCCCTCCTGAGCCCCCCAGCAGCAGGGAAGCACCATTATCCCCATTTTACAGATGGGGAAACTGAAGCACAGAGGGCCAAACCCATCTGCTGTGGTTCATGAAAACACAGCCAGGAATTAATGTAGCCCAGAGAGATTAACCAACTTGCCCACCACAGCAAGTGGCTGGCTGAGCTGGGGCTAGAGCTCATGACCTCCCAGCTCCCCCTCCCATTTCCCAGCGCTCGGGGATGCAAACTCAGAACAAGCAGCTCCAGAGCCTCTCAGCTGGCAAAAGGAAACGCTGTGCTCAAGCATTCCAGCTACATTGCATGTGGGAGCTGCAAGAGGGATCCCCCCAGACTGTGGGCCTCAGGAGCTGGTCTCTGTGCTCAGAGCCCCTGGCCTGGAGCAGGGGAGCCCAGTCCAGCTAATTAAAGAGGGCTGGGCTACCCTGGGTCTACAAAAGGCGGCTAGTAGGCAGCTGAGAGGGAGGACCAGGGCCGGTGCTACCATTAAGGCAGACTAGGCGGTTGTCTAGGGCGCCAAGATTTGGGGGCACCAAAAAGCGGTGCCCCCAATTTCTCCACCGCGGCAGCTCCCACGCCACCCCGACCTGGGGAGTCGTGCGGCAGCTCCCCACCGCAGCTCACCTCTGCTCCGCCTCCTCCCCGAGCACGCCGCCCCCACTCTAATTCTCCTCCCCTCCCAGGCTTGCGGCGCCAAACAGCTGATTGGTGCCGCAAGCCTGGGAGGCGGGAGAAGTGGAGCAGCGACAGCGTGTTTGGGGAGGGGGCGTAGCAGAGGTGAGCTGGGCTGGGGAGCCCTGCGGCAGCTCCCCCCCCTGCCCTGAGGCACCCCTCCTTCCCCACGGCAGCTCCCGCCCCCCAGCCCGGGGAGCCGTGCGGCAGCTCTCCACCCCAGCTCACCTCTGCTACGCCCCCTCCCCGAGCACGCCGTTGCTGCTCCACTTCTCCCGCCTCCCAGGCTTGCGGCACCAATCAGCTGTTTGGCGCCGCAAGCCTGGGAGGGGAGGAGAATTAGAGCGGGGGCGGCGTGCTCGGGGAGGAGGCGGAGCAGAGGTGAGCTGCGGTGGGGAGCTGCCGCACGACTCCCCAGGTCGGGGTGGCATGGGAGCTGCCGCGGTGGAGAAATTGGGGGCACCGCTTTTTGGTGCCCCCAAATCTTGGCGCCCTAGACAACCGCCTAGTCTGCCTTAATGGTACCTACCCAGTACATCTGCTTTCCCTACCACTTCTTCCTGCTGCAGGAGCTGAGCTCTCAGGCCTTGGGCGCAGGAGGAGATGAAGGCATCTAGCTCACGGCTGATTAGGGGAGCTGGCTTCCCTTCCTCAGTGACCTCATGCTGGAGATTCTGCAGCCTTGGGATCGGATTCAGGGGAAACCAACTGCTGCACCCTGCAGGGGGGAGATGCTGTGCTGGCCTCCAGTGGGTGAGCCCCACATCATGGAAATCCCAGTCCCCAACCTCATCACATGGAGCAAAATTGTCCTTTCCAGGCAAAGAGAGGAGCTAGCTGCCTGGCTGTGCATGGATGGAGAGCTTCCAGGAGATCTCCACGGTGCCCGAGCGAATGAGGAACGCAGCCTTGGTGCTGGGCCGGGAACAGACTCCCACTTCCAAAGGCCCGTAAAGGTTGGATCCAGATTTTGCAAGCGCCCCACCTCCCCGAAAGACATTCCTGGACTAAGCTTTCCCCGCAGACACAGTCCCAGTGCTGTGGCGGGCCACCTCCCTGGCCGGGATGTGGCGGCTCCAAGGAGCAGGAGGTGGTTTTCATTCTCCCCTGGCGTTATGAGCAGGACAAGGGGTGGCTTCCCAGTGGGGAGAACAGTGCGGTGGCAGCAGGACTGGCCATGAGCCGGGGCCAGGTCTGGGACTGCTCAGGAAATGAAAGCCAGGGGAGGGGCGGGGGAGTGACTAAGAAGAAGGGGAGAGACAGAGTGGAAGAGAAGAGAGGGAGGGAGATGTGCTGGGCTGTGTGTGAGGGACCATGGATGAAGCTGGGAGGACCCAGGCCCCTGACCCTGTATTGCTCTCCTGCGCCCACCCCCACACCTCTGGCCAGATAGTTCCTCCCTCCCCTCCAGCGAGCACCCAGCCAGCTGGCTGGAAAGGGGGAGATGCTACCATTTCTCCAGAAGGGGGAATAATTTATGGACTTCTCCATAGTAACCACTTCATCACTGGCCGGCTCCAGAGCAGTGAGACTTGCTGCGGGACTTGGAGCACCACGGCAACCACAGGGGCAGGGTGGAGAACCAGAGGGGCAGAGGGGAGCGAGCCCAACCCGGAGGATGCTGCCCGGCCCCAGGGGATCATGCGGGAGAGTCTCCTCTGGCCAGAGAGCAAGCAGGGGGCTATGTGCAGCTGGAAACCCCCAAATCTTTAAAAAAGGGAAAGAGGAGGATCCAGGGAACTACAGGCCAGTCAGCCTCACCTCAGTCCCTGGAAAAATCACGGAGCAGGTCCTCAAGGAATCAATTATGAAACACTTAGAGGAGAGGAAAGTGATCAGGAACAGTCAGCATGGATTCACCAAGGGAAAGTCGTGCCTGACTAACCTAATTGCCTTCTATGATGAGACAACTGGGTCTGTGGATGAGGGGAAAGCAGTGGATGTGTTATTCCTTGACTTTAGCAAAGCTTTTGATACAGTCTCCCACTGTATTCTTGCCGCCAAGTTAAAGAAGTATGGGCTGGATGAATGGACTGTAAGGTGGATAGAAAGCTGGCTAGATCGTGGGGCTCAACGGGTAGTGATCAATGGCTCCATGTCTAGTTGGCAGCCGGTTTCAAGCGGAGTGCCCCAAGGGTCGGTCCTGGGGCCGGTTTTGTTTAATATCTTTATTCATGATCTGGAGGATGGTGTGGACTGCACTCTCAGCAAGTTTGCAGATGACACTAAACTAGGAGGCGTGGTAGATACACTAGAGGGTAGGGATCGGATACAGAGGGACCTAGACAAATTAGAGGATTGGGCCAAAAAGAACCTGATGAGGTTCAACAAGGACAAGTGCAGAGTCCTGCACTTAGGACGGAAGAATCCCATGCACTGCTACAGACTAGGGACCGAATGGCTAGGTAGCAGTTCTGCAGAAAAGGATCTAGGGGTCACAGTGGACGAGAAGCTGGATATGAGTCAATAGTGTGCTCTTGTTGCCAAGAAGGCTAACGGCATTTTGGGCTGTATAAGTAGGGGCATTGCCAGCAGATCGAGGAACGTGATCGTTCCCCTTTATTTGACATTGGTGAGGCCTCATCTGGAATACTGTGTCCAGTTTTGGGCCCCACACTACAAGAAGGATGTGGAAAAATTGGAAAGAGTCCAATGGAAGGCAACAAAAATGATTAGGGGTCTGGAGCACATGACTTATGAGGAGAGGCTGAGGGAACTGGGATTGTTTAGTCTCCAGAAGAGAAGAATGAGGGGGGATTTGATAGCAGCCTTCAACTACCTGAAAGGGGGTTCCAAAGAGGATGGAGCTAGGCTGTTCTCAGTGGTGGCAGATGACAGAACAAGGAGCAATGGTCTCAAGTTGCAGTGGGGGAGGTCCAGGTTGGAAATTAGAAAACACTATTTCACTAGGAGGGTGGTGAAGCACTGGAATGGGTTACCTAGGGAGGTGGTGGAATCTCCTTCCTTAGAGGTTTTTAAGGTCAGGCTTGACAAAGCCCTGGCTGGGATGATTTAGTTGGGAATTGGTCCTGCTTTGAGCAGGGTGTGGGACTAGATGACCTCTTGAAGTCCCTTCCAACCCTGATATTCTATGATTCTATGAAATGCCAGCTATAACCAGGGCTGGTTCAAGCGACCACGCCCGTGCCAGCACTGGGACAACCCGATGGCCTCACGCAATAGCACAGCATTGCCACCCCACCTGTGGCTGCAGCCCCATCGCCCTTCCCACCCAGCAAGTGGGAGAGCAGAAGGGGCTCCACCCCACAGGCAGGCGCAGTATGGGGTAGGGGAGCACAGAGAAAGGAGTCACCAGCCAGCCTAGGACAGGCAGAGTTAGGGCATGGGGTAGGGGAGGGGGACAAGGAGAGACAGGTTGGGCCTGGAGGTGATTCCTCTGTGCAATGTGACGCTGGACCTCCTGGGGTCCTCTCTGGCCTGACCAGACACAGCTGGGGAGAAAGGCACCTGCTGGGCTTATAGAGCTCCCCGCTGTTCACGCTCTGGCACCTCCCATCCCAGAATCTCAAAGCCCCTTGCACAGGCTAGTGAAGAGGAGGCAGGCAGTGCCATCATCTCCATTCCACAGATGGGGAAACTGAGGCACAGAGCAACACAGACCCACATTTTCAGAAGTTGCAGCTAGTTTTTGGCTGCCCGATCTAACACACTCAGGGCCTGACTACTGGAGGTACTGCAGGCCCCAGCTTTCCAGAGGCGGCTGCTTGGCCCAGCACCTCTGAGAAGCAGGCTCCAGGTGTTACAAATTGGGCACCCAGACTCGAGCACTGAAATATGTGACCACTTTTGAAAATCTGCCGTAAGTGACTTGCCCAGTGTGTCAGCGACAGAGTTAGAACCCAGAACTGCTGAGTCCCAGTCCTGGACCTTATCCACAAGATCACCCTTCGCTCCTTGGTCCTGGGGTCCTGTCATTGGATTACAACCGACCCCCAGAGCTGCAGGACAGTATCTCACTCACCCCTTCTCAGGACGTGATGGGGGAGACCCGGCTGACGTGACCCACTCAGTGCTGGGCCGGAGGCTGCTGATAGCAGCAGGACAAACAGCTGAGCTAGCAGCCCCCTCCCCTAATGCAGGGTGGGCCAGGTAACTGCTCAGCCCTTGGCGTGGATGAGATTCTCAAGTCTCTGTGGCTGGAGACCCCAGCCCCCTTCGGACTGGCCTCCGCCCAGTGGTTAAGGATCATGGTTCTATGTTATTCCTGCTAGGTCACGTGATCCCAGGCATTGGCTGGCTCACTCCAGTGAGGCTAGAGCATGGTAAGGCTCCAGTTTAAAGGCTGCCTCCCGCAACAGGTGGGCCGGGGGTGTGAGCCCTACAAACAGCACATCCGCCCCAATGCAGCCAGCTAGACACCCCATCGGCACTGCCAAGGTAACCATGTTCTGGGCAGGCGGCCAGGCACCAATATGGCTCCATCCCCTGGTGGAGATGGGATGCAATGGGCTTTAACCCTGTCCCCAAATACACTAAAGCCATGAGCAAGGGCTGGGCCCTTCTCAGCAGGGTGGGGGGTGAGTTCCAGGCCTCCTATCTTGGCAGCTGTTTGCCATGTGGATGGGACTAGACTCAGCCTATGACCTAAGTTGGCAGATGCTCGGTGCTAGCACAGCTGGCACGTATGTGCTGATTTGACCGACAGCTCCTAAGGGTGCAGGCCGTAGAGCCACGTCCTGCAGACACCCCAGGAAATCAACACCTGCAGAGACAGCTGAGTGAGCGGAGACCAGCGCTTTGCTCTGTACATCAGTCTGTATGGCACTGGGCCACGTCACCCGGCATTGAACCCCGGCAGTGCAAATGCCCCTCCTTGGCTGTGCTGGCCTGGCCCATCCCCAGGGCCCCCAGCAGGACACACTCACCTGGCTACCACCTCGTTGTCGACTTTGACAATGCAGTAGGGGTCGCTAGTGCCAGACCTGGGGAGGGAAACCAAATAAGCAGGCAGATTAGTATTAAGCAGGGCATTGGTATCCATGCTGTCAGAGCGCCTCCCGCAGGACTCTGCAGCCCTCCAGGGTCACCAGGGTGAGCACTGTTTGCAGAGCATTTATAGACAGCAGCTAGATACTGTGGGGGGCTCTAGTTGGGAGCTGGTGCACAGCACCCTGTAGCGGGCATCATAGAGCATGGCACAGGCAGCCAGACGCTCAGCCTTGGTGGGGGAGGGGAGAGGGCATTCCATCACACCAGCAAGATCCCCAGAAACCCCTGGGGTTCACCCTGAAGGGTACCGCTGCTTCCCTCCATCGGGGGGCCTGACCGGGGCGTGGGGTAGCGCTCCCAAGGGAACATCAGGCTTAGGCCTGGTCTACACTATGAGTTTAATTCAAATTTAGCAGCGTTAAATCGAATTAACCGTGCACCCGTCCACATAACAAAGCCGTTTATTTCGAAATAAAGGGCTCTTAAAATCGATTTCTGTACTCCTCCCCGACGAGTGGAGTAGCACCAAAATCGATATTGTCATTTCGAATTAGGGTTAGTGTGGCCGCAATTCGATGATATTGGCCTCCGGGAGCTATCCCACAGTGCACCATTATGACCGCTCTGGACAGCAATCTGAACTCGGATACACTGGCCAGGTAGACAGGAAAAGCCCCACAAACATTTGAATTTCATTTCCTGTTTGGAGAGCACAGGTGACCACAGATAGCTCATCAGCACAGATAACCATGCAGGCCG
Organism: Chrysemys picta bellii; assembly: GCF_011386835.1. Taxonomy (NCBI): domain Eukaryota; kingdom Metazoa; phylum Chordata; order Testudines; family Emydidae; genus Chrysemys; species Chrysemys picta. The sequence continues at coordinate 3,023,225 of NC_088805.1, forward strand.
ATAATCGAAAAAGAGCACCAGCATGGACCGTGAGGGAGGTACTGGATCTGATCGCTATACGGGGAGAGGATATTCAGTGCTAGCAGAACTGCGTTCGAAAAGACGAAATGCCAAAACTTTTGAAAAAATCTCCAAGGGCATGATGGACTCAGAGCAGTGCCGCATGAAAGTCAAGGAGTTCAGACAAGCCTATCAGAAAACAAAGGAGGCAAATGGTCGCTCTGGGTCAGAGCCGCTTCTATGCCGAGCTGCATGCAATTCTAGGGGGGGCCGCCACCACTACCCCACCTCTGACCGTGGATTCCGAGGCGGGGGTAATCTCAGCCACACCTGAGGATTCTGCGGACGGGGAAGAGGAGGAAGAGGAGTAGGAGGAGGACGAGCTTGCGGAGAGCACACAGCACTCCGTTCTCCCCAACAGCCAGGATCTTTTTCTCAGCCTGACTGAAGTACCCTCCCAACCCAGTACCCAAGACCATGACCCCATGGAAGGGACCTCAGGTGAGTTTACCTTTTAAAATATAAAACATGGTTTAAAAGCAAGCGTTTTTTAATGATTAATTTGCCCTGAGGACTTGGGATGCATTCGTGGCCAGTACAGCTACTGGAAAAGTCTGTTAACGTGTCTGGGGATGGAGCGGAAATCCTCCAGGGACATCTCCATGAACCTCTCCTGGAGGTACTCCAAAAGCCTTTGCAGAAGGTTCCTCCATGGTAGGACACTTGACCACGCCATGCTAGTACCAACTAATCTGGTATCATTGCATGACAAAGCCTGGCAGCATATGGTCCTGGTGTTTGCTGGCATTCAAGCAACATCCGTTCTTTATCTCGCTGTGTTATCCTCAGGAGAGTGATATCGCTCATGGTAACCTGGTTGAAATACGGGAATTTAATTAAGGGGACAGAGGTGGCCGTTCCTACTGGGCTGTTTGCCTGTGGCTGAAAAGAAATCCTTCCCTGCAGTTAGCCAAGCGCGGGGTGGGGGGAGGGGAATTGGCACTGAGCTTTTCACCTTTGGCTAGCAGGGATCTTCCCTGATACCAGCCACGCGGTGGGGGGAGGGATAAAGTGATCATCCCAGAGAATTGGATGGGGCGGGGGGTTAGTTTGTTTTCTGCTGCTGAAGGTTAACAGGAAAACCGCAGCAGTCAACAGGCTTTGCTTGGTATGTGGGAAAGGAGGGCACAGAAGCCAAAAGACCATGGCTTACCATGGCCGCATGCAAGCCGAATTCTGTTGCCCGGACCTGTGTCTGTGATCTCTAACACCAAAGCCACAGGCACTCAATATTAAGATGGAAAATGCGACCTTGTACTGAAATCACATGTGCTATGTAATGTGAATAGTGTTTTTCACCGTGAAAGAGTATAAACATTGTTCTGTAAAATGTATCTTTTTAAAAACTTCTCTCCTTTTTTCCATCCCTCCAGCAGCTGCAAATTTTTCAAGCCTCCCTCCTCCGTCCCGAAGGCTATCTCAGATAAGGCGGTGGAGAAAGAGGACGCGAGACGAGATGTTCTCGGAAATAATGGAATGCACCCGCAATGAAAGAGCTCATTTGAATGAGTGGAAGAACATGGTATCTAAGTACAGGAAAGATGCCAGTGAACGTGAGGTCATGAGAGACGCTCGAGATGAGAGGTGGCAGGCTGCAACGCTGGGGCTGCTGCGTGATCAAACGGACATGCTCCGGCGTTTGGTGGAGCTTCAGGAACGGCAGCAGGATCACAGATGCCGCTGCAGCCGCTGTATAACCTCCCTCCCCCCTCACCATGTTCCATAGCCTCCTCACCCAGATGTGTAAGAACGCGGGTGGGGGAGGCTCCGTGCACCCTCCCACTCCACCCCAGTGGACAGCCCAACCAAAAGGCTGTCATTATATTGAATTTTTTCAGTGGCCTTTTACTTTCCTCCTATCCTCCTCCCAAACCTCCTCCGGGTTACCTTGTCGGTTCGCTCCCTATGTTTATAATCAATTAATAAAGAATACATGATTTTTAAATGATAGTGACTTTATTTCATTTAAAAGCAAGCTATGATTTAAGCGGGGAGGGTGGTTTGCTTACAGGGAATGAGTCAATCAAGGGGGTGGGTTTTCACTAAACAGAATTTTCACACCATAGCCTGGCCAGTCATGAAACTGGTTTTCAAAGCTTCTCTGATGCGCAGCGCTTCCTGGTGTGATCTTCTAATCGCCCTGGTGTCTGGTTGCGCATAATCGGCAGCCAGGTGATTTGCCTCAGCCTCCCACCCTGCCATAAAGGTCTCCCCCTTATTCTCACAGAGATTGTGGAGCACACAGCAAGCAGCAATAACAATGGGGATATTGGTTTGGCTGAGGTTTGACCGAGTCAGTAACGAGCGCCAGCGACCTTTTAAACGGCCAAATGCACATTCTACCACCATTCTGCACTTGCTCAGCCTGTAGTTGAACAGCTCCTGACTCCTGTCCAGGCTGCCTGTGTACGGCTTCATGAGCCATGGCATTAAGGGGTAGGCTGGGTCCCCAAGGATAACTATAGGAATTTCAACATCCCCAACGGTTATTTTCTGGTCTGGGAAGTAAGTCCCTTGCTGCAGCCGTTTAAACTGAGTAGTGTTCCTGAAGACACGAGCGTCATGAACCCTTCCCGGACAGCCCATGTTGACGTTGGTGAAACGTCCTTTGTGATCCACAAGTGCTTGCAGCACCACTGAAAAGTACCCCTTGCGGTTTATGTACTGGGTACCCTGGTGCTCCGGTGCCAAGATAGGGATATGGGTTCCATCTATCGCCCCACCACAATTAGGGAATCCCATTGCAGCAAAGCCATCCACTATGACCTGCACATTTCCCAGAGTCACTACCTTTCGTAGCAGCAGCTCAGTGATTGCTTTGGCTACTTGCATCACAGCAGCCCCCACAGTAGATTTGCCCACTCCAAATTGATTCCCGACTGACCGGTAGCTGTCTGGAGTTGCAAGCTTCCACTGGGCTATCGCCACTCGCTTCTCAACTGTGAGGGCTGCTCTCATCTTGGTATTCTGACACTTCAGGGCAGGGGAAAGCAAGTCACAAAGTTCCATGAAAGTGCCCTTACGCATGCAAAAGTTTCGCAGCCACTGGTAATCGTCCCACACCTGCAACACTATGCGGTCCCACCAGTCTGTGCTTGTTTCCCGGGCCCAGAATCGGTGTTCCATGGCTATAACCTGCCCCATTAACAGCATGATCTCCAAAGCACCGGGGCCCGCGGTTTGATAGAATTCCATGTCCATGTCCTCATCACTCTCGCCGCCGCACTGCCGTAGCCTACTCCTCACTGCCTGGTTTTGCAGGTTCTGGTTCAGCATAAACTGCATGATAACGTGCGAGGTGTTTACAATGTTCATGACTGCTGTCTTGAGCTGAGCGGGCTCCATGCTTGCTGTGGTATGGTGTCTGCACTGTTCACCCAGGAAAAAGGCACGAAACGATTGTCTGCCGTTGCTTCCCTGGAGAGGGGGAGGATGTACCCAGAACCACCCGCGACAATGTTTTTAGCCCCATCAGGCATTGGGATCTCAACCCAGAATTCCAATGGGCGGGGGAGACTGCGGGAAGTATGGGATAGCTATGGGATAGCTACCCACAGTGCAACGCTCCGGAAATCGACGCTAGCCCCAGTACATGGACGCACACCGCCAAATTAATGTGCTTAGTGTGGCCGCATACATTTGACTTTATACAATCTGTTTCCAAAATTCAAATTATATAAATTCGGATTAATCCCGTAGTGTAGACATACCCTTAGGCTGACCTGTGCCCTGGTCCTTTAAGGACTGAAGGTCTGCTGGGCTCCGTAAGAGGCCATGCACTGCATCAGCACAGCTTCCCACTGCCATGGCATTGCCCCGGTGGAAGCCCAGGCAGGCAAGCACGAGCTCCCTTTCTCCACTTCCCATCCCCAAAATCCCCTTCCACTCCTTCCCACGATCCATTGCATGGCCTAGTTACCACTGCTTTGGCTCTTCACACCCTCTGGTGCCAGGCCCACCAGAGACAGCAACATTGCCTTCCCCTTGGGCCTCCAGACCGTGCTGCTAAGGTTCACTACTCCTGCTCCTGCCAACAGAGCCCTGGGGAAAGCACAGTCCAGGCTGCCAGGAGCTTGCAATCCAGCAGGGCAGACAACGCGGGGAACCTGGGGAGAGCCAAAGGGTGGAGCTAACTGGCAGGTCTCTTTGGAGGCTCGTTCACTAATGTCTGGATCACAAGGAACTAAAATTCAAAGTGATCTTGATAAATTGGAGAACTAGGCTACAGATGATAAAATGAAATTCAACCAAGACAAATGGAAGGTGCTACACTTAGGGAAGAGAAACCAAATGCACAAATACAGACTGGGGGAACACTGGCTTGGCAGCAGCACTGCTGAGAAGGATCTGGGAGTTGTGGCGGATCACACCCTCAACATGCGTCAGTAATGTGGTGCTGTTACAAAAAAAGGAAATGCGATTTCAGGTTACGTTAACAGAGGCATAACCTGCAAGTCATGGGAGGTGTTAGTGCCACTCTACTCGACGCTGGTTAGGCCTCAGCTGGTGTAGTGTGTCCAATTTTGGTCACCGCTGTATAGACAGGATCAGGGGCAGCAGGTTTGTTTAATTTTTGGTGGTGCACAGAATGGCTCAAAGTCCCCACCCGCCCACCCACCCTCCCACACACCTGCCTAAGGCTCTGGGACGGAGTTTGGGTGCAGGAGGGGTGTGGAATCTGGGAGGGAGTTTGGAGTGCAGGAGGGAGTTTGGGTGCGGGGTTTGGGCTCTGGGCTGGGGTGCAGGAAAGGGTGAGGGGTGTATGTGGCCCTTACCTCAGGCGGCTCCCAAAAGTGACCCACACACCCCCTGGCAGCAGCGCCTAGGTGGAGGGGCTGGGGATCTCCGTGTGCCCCCGCTGCTCCCATTGGCCAATGGGAGCTGCGGAGTCAGTGCTCAGGGTGGGGGCAGCACAAAGAGCACACACATCCCCATGGCCGCAGGGACATGCCACCCACCTCTGGGTGTGGCGCAGAGTGAGGGTGGGCAGGAAGCTGCCTTAGCCCCACTGTGCTGCCGGTGGCGGCCAGGGGCCCCCGGGCCCTTTTAAATCGCCCGGGGGCAGCAGGCGGGGCTGGGAGACACTCTGGGGGAGGCGCGTGGGGGCAGCAGGCGGGGCTGGGGGGAGAGACCCGGCCCCAAACATTGGTGGAGCTGGGCTCCCGGGCCCTGACTATTCCTGGAGCACGGGCACCATGGGCCCATATAACTCGCCGCCCCTGGACAGGATGTGAAAAAACTGGAAAAGATCCAGAGGCGAATGACAAAGATGATCAAAGGGTTGGAACGCAGCCATAGGAGCAAAGGCGGAAGGAACTGGGTATGTTTAGTTTGGAAAGAGGAGATTAAGGGGGGACTCGGATACTTGAAAGGCTGCAACAAGAAAGGAGAAAACTTGTCCTCTCTTGCCACAGAGGGCAGGACAAGCGACAATGGGTTCCAACTACAGCAGAGCAGATTTAGATTAAGGGCTTGGCTACACTTGCGAGCTACAGCGCATTAAAGCAGCCCCGGGCGCCCTACTCATGACCCGTCCACACTGGCAAGGCACTTAGAGTGCCTGGACTCTGCAGCTGGAACGCTTCTGGTAATCCACCTCGGCGAGAAGCATAACGCTTGCTGCGCCTCGGCTGAAACGCCCGGGCGTCAGTGTGAACGAGGTGTTGAATTACTGCGCGCTGATCGGCCTCCGGAAACATCTCATAATCCCCTTAAGTCAAGTGGCCACTCTTGTCATTGTTTTGGAATCGCTGCAGGAATGCGGATATGCCCTTTCAAATCTCTGTTTGACAACCGGCTGCTTATCTGCTCCGGGACAAAGCAACCATTAGTGTGGAATGCTGTGTGAGAGAGATCGGCGGGGGGCAGCGGGGGGGGGGGGTCTGCTGCTGTCTGAACTTACCAGACAGCATGCTGACATGCTCTCAGCCCCCCAAAACCCACTCTGTCTCCCCCCACATACACACAACACTAGGGTTACCATACGTCCGGTTTTTCCCGGACATGTCTGGCTTTTCGGCAATCAAACCCCCATCTGGGGGGGAATGTATGAAGTAAAAGATACAGGAGCAGGTATAAATACATGAAAGGATGGGGGTGCTTTACCAAGTGTTAGGTCAGTCTAACGAGATAAAGCAATTAACATCAGGATACCAAGAGAGGAGAAATAACTTCTGAAGTGGTAAAAGAGTGGCCCATTACAGACAGTTGACAAGAAGGTGTGAGTAACCGTAGGGAGACACTTCATACATCCCATGAAGTGGGTTTTAGCCCACAAAAGCTTATGCCCAAATAAATTTGTTAGTCTCTAAGGTGCCACAAGGACTCCTCGTTTTTTTTTTTTTTTTTTTGCTGATACAGACTAACACGGCTACCTCTGAAACCTGTCACCATTCCTAATTAAGACAATCCCTGGAGAATCAGGTGGGGCAAGGCCCTCAGACAAACGGGGGAGTCACTGCCCTAAATTGCCCAGGCTTTGGCTTCAGGCCCGGGTAGCAGGGCTCAGGGTCCTAGGCTTTAGCCCCATGTAGTGGGGCTTTGGCTATCTGCCCTGAGCCACAGCAAGTCTAACACTGGCCCTGCTTGGAGGACCCCCTGAAACCTGCCCGTGGTCCCCCAGGAGGCCCCGGACACCTGGCTGAGAACCACTGCTCCAAACCAGGCCTGGACAGGGAATACACAGCAGCAGCCAGAGAAAGCTGCTATGAAGTCAGCGTAGCTCCATTAACCTCCGTGGAACTTGCTGGCTGAGATCTAACCCAAGGGGTTAGGTTTGCTCGTATATTCTTGACAGTTGGTTTCTTTCACCCAACATCCCTCTGCTCTGCATTCAGAGATAAGAGGGGACTTTATCTCTCTCAGGATTCATCTTTTCAGTGAGTTTCAAAATTCCACAGAAGGAGAAAATAAGCAGCATTGGGACAATTGGCCTCAGTTAGGTGAATTGTAGTCAGTGAGGAACTCACCTGACAAGGCAATGTAGGGCTGCTGATGGACCAGCTCGCTTACTGAATCTAAGCTGCCATGTTTTCCATGTTCACAATCAAACTCAGAATTTGTACCAGTTTTAGACAGTTGTCAATTTCATTATAACTCACTCCCCTTAACTCTGACCCATGTCCGTGTTGGAGGGGGCTTGTTTTCACCCTAATGTTGTTTCAAAGCTGGTTAATGTTAATAAATAATGCAACTGAGGTGTGAATTTTTAACACTGAGGGTATTTAACCACTGGAACAATTTACCAGGGGTTGTGGTGAGTCTCCATCACTGGCAATTGTTAAATCAAGACTGAGATTTTTCTAAAAGATCTGCTCTAGTTCAAACAGGAATTATTTTGGGAAAGTTCTATGGCCTGTGTCATACGTGAGGTCAAACTAGATGAGCACAGTGGTGCCTTCTGGCTTTGGAATCTAGGAGTCTGAAATATAGGGCATGATCCTGCAATAATCCATGTGTGAGCATATCCCTGCAACTCTGGGAGCCCCTTGGCTTTAGTGGGGCTGTACACCGGGCTCATGGGGTTGCCAGATCTCATTATTTTATTGCCAGTCTCATGCTATTGGGTGTTTTTTCTGAAAATCTGCCGCTCCCAGAGTCAGGTGATGGGGACACAGCTTTCTTTTTGAAAGTGGTACTTTTCTAGCACAGGAGCAGGGGGTTGGACTAGATACCTCCTGAGGTCTCGTCCAACCCTGAGATTCTCTGATTCTGTGATAGGAGAGCTGGGGACACAGCACTGTCAGTTGAGGGGATCCAGCTATAGAACACACTTCTGGAGATCAGGCAAGTCCAGAGTCTGACCATTTTTAGGAAAAGCTGCAAATCCTTCTTTTTTGAAGAGACCTTTCCACCTTAAGAATGAAATTCACAACACTGAAACCTTTCTATCCAATAACCCGCCCCCACTGGCCCTCTCACCAAGCATCCACAGGATCGGTGCCACATCCCCAGGCTTGGAACAGTCTCTAGGAGGAACCCCTCGCCGTGCCAGACCCCACTCATCCTCCTGGGTAGGCCACGCGACCTCACCGTCTCCTTTGACTGAATCTCGAGGACTCAGCACACCAGGAGCTCTGTTCAGCAAGTCCAGCTGAGAGAGAGACTTGTCCACTCTGCAGGGATTAATGCACCTCAACCGTGTGCACTGACAGCACCGTCACAACAGGTGGGTTTATTACTCAGCTGGAGCCCAGCCTAGGCAGTCCTTAGATTAGCACAGCACAGCCCAGTCCAATTAGCGCAGAGCTGCAGTGAACCCCATTGGTCAAGCTCTGTGTCTCTCTCGGTCTGATCTTTGTCAGTTCCCAGGCAAGAGAGCCCCCACCTCCCTCCAGCAGCCATCTCTTATCCCCCTACCGCATGCCTTCCCAGGCCTTTGTTCTCCAGCTGGGGTCTTTGCTCAGCTTCCCTGCGGAGAGGGAGAGGCGGGGAAAGGCATCGCCCTCTGGGTTGTTGATTACTAGGGGTCAGTGTCCTGGTGACTGGCTTTTCCATTGTCTTCTCAAGACCTCTGCCAGACTTTTTTTTTCTTTTTAAATGATCCATTCAGGCTCATACAGCCAGGCAACATTCATACCTATGGCCTTGTCCACACTACACAGTTTGGTCGACAAAAGGCAGCTTTCATCGACAAAACAGTGGAGGTGTATGCACTACAATGCCCCTGCTGCTGATGCAACTCCCCTGCTGCTCCAACGTAATAAAACCACCTCGACGAGAAGCATAGAGCTTTTTGTGACAACGTTAGCGCGATGCAGTGTCAGTGTGCTTGGTGAGGTCACCCTAAGTGACCTCCAGGCGGTGTCCCACAATGCCCATCATGACCGCTCTGGTCAGTAGTTTCTACTCCGCTGCCCTTCAGCAAGATACACAGGCATGTGCTCCTCCCCCTTTAAAGCTCGGGGAATTTTTGAAATTCCTTTTCATGTTTGCTTGGCCTGGACAGCTCACGTTGATCTTCTCAGCTGACCATGCCAGCTCTTCACAGCAAACACGCTCCCGCCTGGAGTGCACCAGAGTTGCTGGGTATGTGGGGATAGGAGGCTGTGCAGTAGCAGCTGATCCAGCCATAGGATCTTTGACACCTACAAGCAGATTGCTCAGGGCATGGATGAGAAGGGGACAGGGACACGCAGCCGGGCTGTGCCAAGATAAAGGAGCTGAGGCAGGCGTACCACAAGGCAAGGGAGGCCAACTGTCTCTCTGTTGTGCCAGCAACCACACAAACACACACACACCACACAACAAAAACACTAACCCAGGAACCTATCCTTGCAACAAATCCCGTTGCCAACTCTGTCCACATATCTATTCAGGGGATACCATCATAGGACCTAATCACATCAGCCACACCATCAGAAGCTCGTTCACCTGCACATCTACTAACGTGATATGTGCCAGCGGTGCCCCTCTGCCATGGACATTGGTCAAACCGGACAGTCTCTACGCAAAAGAATAAATGGACACAAATCAGACATCAAGAATTATAACATTAAAAAACCAGTTGGAGAACACTTCAATCTCCCTGGTCACTCAATTACAGACCTAAAAGTGGCAATTCTTCAACAACAAAAACTTCAAAACCAGACTCCAGCGAGAAACTGCAGAACCAGAATTAATTTGCAAACTGGACACATCAAATTAGGCCTGAATGAAGACTGGGAGTGGATGGGTCATTACACAAAGTAAAAACTATTTCCCCATGCTAATTTCCCCCCTACTGTTACTCACACCTTCATAGAATCATAGACTATCAGGGTTGGAAGGGACCTCAGGAGGTCATCTAGTCCCACCCCCTGTTCAAAGCAGGACCAATTCCCAACTAAATCATCCCAGCCAGGGCTTTGTCAAGCCTGACCTTAAAAACCTCTAAGGAAGGAGATTCTACCAACTCCCTAGGTAACCCATTCCAGTGCTTCACCACCCTCCTAGTGAAAAAGTTTTTCCTGATATCCAACCTGAACCTCCCCCACTGCAACTTGAGACCATTACTCCTTGTTCTGTCATCTGCTACCACTGAGAACAGTCTAGACCCATCCTCTTTGGAACCCCCTTTCAGGTAGTTGAAAGCAGCTATCAAATCCCCCCCCAGTCTTCTCTTCTGGAGACTAAACAATCCCAGTTCCCTCAGCCTCTCCTCATAAGTCATGTGCTCCAGCCCCCTAATCATTTTGTTGCCCTCCGCTGGACTCTTTCCAATTTTTCCACATCCTTCTTGTAGTGTGGGCCCCAAAACTGGACACAGTATTCCAGATGAGGCTTCACCAATGTCAAATAGAGGAGAATGATCACGTCCCTCGATCTGCTGGCAATGCCCCTACTTATACAGCCCAAAATGCCTTTAGCCTTCTTGGCAACAAGGGCACACTGTCGACTCATATCCAGCTTCTCGTCCACTGTAACCCCTAGGTCCTTTTCTGCAGAACTGCTGCTTAGCCAGTCGGTCCCTAGTCTGTAACTGTGAATGGGATTCTTCCGTCCTAAGTGCAGGACTCTGCACTTGTCCTTGTTGAACTTCATCAGGTTTCTTTTGGCCCAATTCTTTAATTTGTCTAGGTCCCTCTGTATCCTATCCCTACCCTCCAGTGTATCTACCATTCCTCCCAGTTTAGTGTCATCTACAAACTTGCTGAGAGTTCAGTCCACGCCATCCTCCAGATCATTAATGAAGATATTGAAAAAAAACGGCCCCAGGACCGACCCTTGGGGCACTCGGCTTGATACCGGCTGCCAACTAGACATGGAGCCATTGATCACTACCCGTTGAGCCCGACGATCTAGCCAGCTTTCTATCCACCTTATAGTCCATTCATACTATGGGAGACCGTATCAAAAGCTTTGCTAAAGTCAAGGAATAACACATCCACTGCTTTCCCCTCATCCACAGAGCCAATCTCATTATAGAAGGCAATTAGGTTAGTCAGGCATGACTTCCCATTGGTGAATCCATGCTGACTGTTCCCGTCACTTTCCTCTCCTCTAAGTGCTTCAGAATTGATTCCTTGAGGATCTGCTCCATGATTTTTCCAGGGACTGAGATGAGGCTGACTGGCCTGTAGTTCCCCGGATCCTCCTTCTTCCCTTTTTAAAAGATGGGCACTACATTAGCCTTTTTCCAGTCATCCGGGACCTCCCCCGATCGCCATGAGTTTTCAAAGATAATGGCCAATGTCTCTGCAACCACATCCACCAACTCTTTTAGCACCCTCGGATGCAGCGCATCCGGCCCCATGGACTCGTGCTCATCCAGTTTTTCTAAATAGTCCTGAACCACTTCTTTCTCCACAGAGGGCTGGTCACCTCCTCCCTATGCTGTGCTGCCCAGTGCAGCAGTCTGGGAGCTGACCTTGTTCGTGAAGACAGAGGCAAAAAAAAAAAAATCATTGAGTACATTAGCTGTTTCCACATCCTCTGTCACTAGGTTGCCTCCCTCATTCAGTAAGGGGCCCACACTTTCCTTGACTTTCTTCTGGTTGCTAACATACCTGAAGAAACCCTTCTTGTTACTCTTAACATCTCTTGCTAGCTGCAACTCCAAATGTGATTTGGCCTTCCTGATTTCACTCCTGCACGCCTGAGCAATATTTTTATACTCCTCCCTGGTCATTTGTCCAATCTTCCACTTCTTGTAAGCTTCTTTTTTGTGTTTAAGATCAGCAAGGATTTCACTGTTTAGCCAAGCTGGTCGCCTGCCATATTTACTATTCTTTCTACACATCGGGATGATTTGTTCCTGCAACCTCAATAAGGATTCTTTAAAATACAGCCAGCTCTCCTGGACCCCTTTGCCCTTCATGTTATTCTCCCAGGGGACCCTGCCCATCTGTTCCCTGAGGGAGTCAAAGTCTGCTTTTCTGAAGTCCAGGGTCCGTATTCTGCTGCTCTCCTTTCTTCCTTGTGTCAGGATCCTGAACTCGACCATCTCATGGTCACTGCCTCCCAGGTTCCCATCCACTTTTGTTTCTCCTAATAATTCTTCCCTGTTTGTGAGCAGCAGGTCAAGAAGAGCTCTGCCCCTAATTGGTTCCTCTAGTACTTGCACCAGGAAATTGTCCCCTACACTTTCCAAAAACTTCCTGGATTGTCTGTGCACTGCTGTATTGCTCTCCCAGCAGATATCAGGGTGATTAAAGTCCCCATGAGAACCAGGGCCTGCGATCTAGCAACTTCTGCTATCTGCCAGAAGAAAGCCTCGTCCACCTCATCCCCCTGGTCTGGTGGTCTATAGCAGACTCCCACCACGACATCACCCTTGTGGCTCCCACTTCTAAACTTAATCCAGAGACTCTCAGGTTTTTCTGCAGTATCATACCGGAGCTCTGAGCAGTCATACTGCTCTCTTACATACAACGCAACTCCCCCACCTTTTCTGCCCTGCCTGTCCTTCCTGAACAGTTTATATCCATTCAGGACAGTACTGCAGTCATGTGAGTTATTCCACCAAGTCTCTGTTATTCCAATAACATCATATTTCCTTGACTGTGCCAGGACTTCCAGTTCTCCCTGCTTGTTTCCCAGGCTTCTTGCATTTGTGTATAGGCACCTTCTTGTCAACTGTTGGAAATGGGCCATCCTGATTATCACTACAAAAGTTTTTTCTCTCCTGCTGATAATAGCCCACCTTAATTGATTAGTCTCATTAGAATTGGTATGGCAACACCCATTTTTTCATGTTCTCTGTATATATCTCTTCCTACTGTATTTTCCACTGCATGCATCCAATGAAGTGGGCTTTAGCCCACGAAAGTTTATACCCAAATAAATTTGTTAGTCTCTAAGATGCCACAGGTTCTCCTGTTCTTTTTGCTGATACAGACTAACACGGCTACTACTCTGAAACCTGTCTCTCTGGTGTGGCATCGAAAACATGCAGCTTCTACAAGGAGCTGTACACCATCCCTGGCGGCGACCCCACCTGCACTGCCAAGAGCCCCACAAGGAGGTCCAGTTGGAAGAGGACGTGCAACAGGCTTGTCCGGTGTCATGGTGAGCCAGGACCTCTTTTTGACTCTGGAAGGGTCTAGCCCGTCCCAGCAGTCCAGCTCTGGTGTGCCTGAAGCAGGAGAGGGAGCTCCAGTAAGTACTCATTTTTCTTTGATAGTGCACGATTTACATGAGGTAGAGGTGTTCTTTTTTTTTGTTCCGTGGTGCACCTGGGAGAAGAGACTGAAATAAACACTAGGTACTATTTGTATCTCCTTCACATTCCCTTGTGCAGTTACGCAGTTGGGGCTCTGCAGAAGAGTTTGTTAATGGACACCGGGATCTCCTGAGAATCCTCCAGGGAGATCTCTAGGAAACTTTCCTGAAGGTACTCTGCAATCCTCTGCCAAAGGTTCCTTGGCAGAGCGGCTTTGTTTCTTCCCCCGTTGTAGGAAACTTTGCTGTGCCAATCAGCAATTACTTGTGCAGGAACCAAAGCAGCACATGGGCGAGCAGCATGCAGACCTGGTCTGAAGCCGCACATATGCAGGAGATGCTCCCTTGCATCTTTCATTATTCTCAGTAGTGTGATTTCAACTTTAATCACCCCTGCCTGTGGGTATTCAGAATAGTGTCCACAGGTGCTTGTACTGATCCCCTTCTGAAACCACCCAGACCCTGTCTCATCTTGCACCCCCTGCCCCAGGCTGAACTCACCATGTTTAGAGCTCTGGCTGTGCTGCGTGCTGGCCAAAGGAAAGCGAGAAAGAGGTTATGTAACTTTTATGATTCAATACTGAGTGCACACACAATACTGACTCTGTGCGTTGTTTCTTTTGCTTCTGCAGATGTGCCCTTGAGGGCCAGCTCCTACGCACTGATGGAGCGCCTCCGTTAGCTAAGGTGGTGAACGAGGAGCAGTAAGGACATTTTTCAGGAATTTCTGCAATCGTCAGATCAGGCTGATAGTGATCACAGGGCATGGAGAGAGACAATAAAATACAAATGGATAGCCAGGAGAGGAGACAGGGCCAGGAGAGGAGACAGGGCCAGAGCAGATAATAAAGCTCATGGAGGACCAAACAGAGATGCTGAGGTCCTTAACTGCACTGCAGGCGGAACATATGCATGTTCGACCCTCGCCCCCTTGCAGCCCATACAGAACTGCGTTCCTTGCCCTCCCCAACCTCCCCATACACATTCCTCTCACATCCCCAGCCTCCCTGCGGTACCCCTTGCACTCCACCCCAGGGACATTTATTGTTTAATAAAAATTGAGTCTTACAAGACTGATTCTTTATTGATGACCTACATAGGGTAGTTGCAACAGAAAGTCAAACACAGTGGCAGATTACCTGGCTTAATTCATTACAGAAAGACCCATTACTGGGGTTCATTGTCAAAATGCTGCTTCAAAGCCTCCCTGATTCAAATAGTCCCCTCCCACCCTCCACCCCACGTAGCCCCTCTGATAGCCCTAGTGTCTGGCTGCTCAAAATCAGCCACCACGCAATCTGCCTCCACGCTCCACCCCTCGGGAAACTTTTTGCCCTTGGGTTCACAAATGTTATGCAGAGCACAGCAGGCTGCTATGACCATGAGAGGTCCAACCTGCCTAAAAGGCCGTGACCCTTTAACCTGCCGAACACATATTCTTTGGGCATTTGGCACCTGCTTAGACTATTGTTGAAGTGCTCCTTGTAAGGCGTCATGAGCCATGGGAGTAAGGGTAGGCTGGGTCTCCCAGGATCGCTATAGGCATTTCAACATCCCCCATTGGAACCCTTTGCTCTGGAAAGAAAGTCCCTGCATGTAGCTTTCTGTACAGGCCAGTGTTCCTGAAGAAGAGTGCATCATGCACCTTCCCTGACTATCCCGCATTGATGTCTGTGAAACAACTCGGGTGATCCACAAGCACCTGCAATGCCATAAAGAAGTTGATGTACTCTGTCACAAGACGGTCTGGGGTCAAAACTGGGATATTGCCCTGCTGCAGTTAGAGAATTCCATCGCTGCAAAGCCATCCCCTCTTTCACACATATTTCCAAGAGTCACGGTTCTTCGTAGCAGGAGGTGATTAATGTCCCTGCACACTTGCGGGAACGCAACCCCCACGGTGGACTTCCCAACTCCAAATTGATTCGCAACTGTAGAAGTCTGGAGTTGCCAGCTTCCACACAGTGATCCCCACTCATTTTTCCACTGTTGGGGCAGCTCTCATTTTGGTTTCCTTGTGCCAGGGATGCGGGAGGAGGGTGTGAGCTCCGCCCACAGTTCAAGGAAGTGGCTTTGCGCATATGAAAGTTCTGCAGCTACTGCTCGTCATCCCAGAGCTGCATTACAATCCGATCCCACCACTTGGTGCTTGTTTCCCAAGCCCAATAGCGACGGTTCGCTGTGTGCAGCTGCTCTGTGAATGCCAACATCAATCTTGAATGGTTTCTTTCCATGGCACACAGCAGGGCAAGCACCATGGATTCCTGTTCAGAGTCACAGCTCATGAAATACTGCAGGATCAGTGTTGTGTTCATAACACTCGTGACAAAACTGGAGAGCAGTGCAGGATCCATGCTTTTAGGAAGAGATGGCGTGCACAAAGTTCACAGAGGCAGTTGAAAAACAGCACGAAACTGTCAGAAGTCCTTGGAATTATGGTCTGGGGAAAAATGCATCACGGGGGCGGTGATCCCGTCCCAGGATGCCTAGCGGGAGAAGGTGGTGATTTGCACGGTGGGATAGCTACCCATGGTACACTGCTCTCTCTGTCAGTGCTAGAGCACCAACTGTGGACGCGCTCCGCCAACACAGGGCGCATGGTGTGAACATGCACAAGCAATGTAATTACAGCCATTTATGATCGTCGACGTAACTTAAGTCGGCTTCACTCTGTAGTGTAGGCATGGCCTTAGGGCTTGTGTGCGACGGCCGCACAGCTTTACTGCTGTAGTGCTGCACTGCAGACACTGCCCATGGCGATGGGAGAGGGTCTCCCATTGGCGTAGGTAATCCACCTCCCCAAGAGTTGGTAGTTAAGTCAACGGAAGAATTCTTCCATCATAGAATCATAGAAGATTAGGGTTGAAAGAGACCTCAGGAGGTCATCTAGTCCAACCCCCTGCTCAAAGCAGGACCAACCCCAACTAAATCATCCCAGCCAGGGCTTTGTCACTGTCTACACAGGAACTTAGGTTGGCTTAACTATGCCACACAGGAGTGTGGATTTTTCTCACTCCATAGCGACATAGTTTCTAGTGTAGACCAGGCTTCAGCATGCTGTGAGAACAAATAGTCCTCCCCCACACCCTGCCAGGTAGCCATGGAAAATATAGGGGAAATCAAGGCACACACTGGGGTCATAAAAATATTACGGAAGATTCCGACTTCATCACCCCCCTTCTACCCAATAAATCCCCAACACTGACCTCCCTTTCTGCCCTCAAACCCCAATATCGATATTCCTTCCTAACAAGCCCCTACCAATGAACCAACTAATACTTTGTGAAACAAGTCAACCTAACACACCCAAACCCTACCACAAGCAGAGTTGTGATCCCATAAAGGGAGAAGGGCCATAGAGAACACAAAGTCCACTAGCGACTTGGCTATTGCTATGGAGTTTATGTGGAAAACGTTCAGATACTACGGTGATGGGCCGCAGGATAAAACCCTAAAGGTTTGTCAGCACTGTGGGGACTGCAGCAGTATAGCTACACCGCACTAAGCCCCTAGTGTAGATGCAGCCTACAGTGAGAGAAGGGGTTTTCCATGGCTGTAGGAATACTGCCTTCCTGAGTGGTGGTAGCATTCTTCTGTCGACCCGGCTGTGGCTACACTGAGGTTAGGTTGGCACAGCTGAATCACTTGGGATTTCACCCCCCCAAGCAACATAGCTAGGGGCTTTTCTATACTTGAAATGTTACAGTGACACAGCAGCACCTCAGTGTAGACACTACCTATGCCAACAGAAGGGCTTCTCCCTTTGGCACAGGGAATCCACCTCCCCGAGAGGCGGTACCTACATGCAGGGCTGGCTCTGGCTTTTTGGCCGCCCCAAGCAAAACAAACAAACAAACAAACAAAAACCAACCTGCGGCGCGCCCGGAACGCGGGTGCAGGGGGACCGGCTGGGGGGGGGAGGAGGAGGGAGCAGGCGGGAGAGAGAGAGAAGGGGGCTGCCAGGGCTACAGCAGGGGCGCTGCCACGCGGCCCCTCCCGCTGCGCTGCCGCCTGCCGCGAGGGCTCCGCTCCGGTCGGCGGGGAGGGAAGGAAGAGGACTGCCCTGCAGGGCGCTCTGGTTCTCTGCGCCGCCACCCTCTACAGGGCGGCCGGAGCGGAACAAGAACAACAACAACAAAAAAGCGGCCGTGCCGCCCTAGGATTGGGCAGAATGCCGCCTCCAACAATCTGCCGTCCCAAGCACCAGCTTGCTCAGCTGGTGCCTGGAGCCGCCCTGCCTAGATGGACGGAATCCTTTCACTGTCCTAGCACTGTACACATGGGGACTTAGGGCAGTTTACCCACAGCGCTCTGGTGGATTTTTCACACCTCTGAGCAACATAGCTGAGTGCCGACCAGCCCTATGTCAATCTTAAGTGTAGACCAGGCCTCAGATAGACAGGTAGGTTTTGTAAAGGTCACTGTGCTAATTCTCTTCTCACACCAGTTTCACTGCATAGCCCCTGGTTCCCCATTGCCTGCCCCTTAACCAGATATCTGGAACCATGGAAACTGTGGGTGTGCAGCAGAATATGGTCAGCTCCAAGCATCCAAAAATCATGAGAATAAGCAAACAACCCCCCTTACATTTTTGGGGGTGGTTCTAAGTGCTTTTTGCTTCTGAGCTGCTAGGTTGCGCTGTCACTATGTTGACAAGCTTTTTTCCACTACCATAAAGGATATAAACTGATTTTTCTTTTTAAATGAAAGTGTCTTCTCACATGACTCCAGAAGCTGGGGCTTGAAGACCCCCGCCCCCCACAAAATCCAAAAACATCAAGTATTGTGAGCATTGACAAAATGAAAATTGCTCCCAAATCCAAATGATGGCTTTCTGTACCCGCTCTGCTGACTTCCCACTGGTGTTAACACCCACTAGGAAATGGAGAATCGGGCTCTCAGACTGCAGGGATGTAGCTCCAGATTTAGATGAGTGTAAACAAGAGGGGAATAAGTCCACTGTTGGTTAGCAGCCTAAGAGCTGGGCTACACTAGACAATTGGTGACAATTCCACATCCTCGAGTGACATAGTTAAGCTGACCTAAGTCCCTGTGCAGACAGCGCTAGGTTGACAGAAGGATTCTTCCACTGATCGAGCTACTATCGTGATGGGAGAACCCCTCCTGCTGGTGTAGGTAGTGTCTACACGGAAGCACTGCAGCAGCGCAGTTGTGCCACTGGAGCCTTTCAAGTGTGTAGCTGGAGAGGTATGAGCGGGGAGCAGGTTTACCCCGATTTACATGGGAATAAATGGCCATGCAAAGGACAGGCAGGGGACAAGCAGACCTGCAGATTTTGGAATGCAAAGAATAGTCAGTGCAATACAGACGAGGAAGTTTGCCCATTCTTCTACCAGAGACGCTCCCAGTCCTAAACTGTGCTTCAGAAACAGGCGAGACCATCTGGGGAGTTAGCACCCAGACCTAGCTGGGCTTTACTCAGTGCAGAAACTGCTTGGTGAAAAGTGCTCATGCACTGAAGACCTAATTTACCCCAACGGAACTGCATCCCCTCTATGCCGCAGTGGCCTTGAGACTTCCTGCCAAAATCCAGGTCAGGAGTTTCTCCAGCTGAGTTATGAAAAAAGAGCTCGGCAGTGGAAAGTGTCAGGGTATGTGGAGAAATGTGAATAGTGCGTGTGGCATTGTATATCTTTCTGCTGCCATCCAGCCAAGGAGCACAAACACTCCAAGCTTTGGACAGTCATTAATTCATACTTGCAGCCTCCCTGTGATGTACAGCAGTCTCATTACCTCTCTTTTGCATATGGGGAAACTGAGGCACAGTGACACAAGCAGAATGACCCAGTAGCAGTGCTGGGAATAGAACCCAAATCCCAGCCTCCCTATTCTAATTACTAGACATCACTGCCTCTAGTCAGCATCATCCCAACAACATCTGCACACCAAAGATGCAGCCAAGCATTGGGCACACCCTGGGGAAGAAGCCCATCCCCTGCTCTGCCTCTGGGCTGGGATCCGCAAGCACCAGGGAGTGCCACTCTGTGACGTATCACCATGCTGATGCCTGCCAGCTGCAATCCCATTATGTATTGATCGATATCAATCAGAATAGTAACTGGATAAGTGATAACAGTAACTCCAGCTCAGGGTGGAGACCGCTGGACCAAATCAGATTTTCCCTTCCCCACACCCAGCCCTGCTCCAAAGCTAAAATCTAGCAGCAAGAGGCGGTGGCCTCACATCAGTGGAAGTGACACATGCCTAGAAATGGGACCAGCTGCCAAATGCAGATCTGGTTTTGGTACACACTGCCTTGCAGGTCGAGGGGTCAGGGTCACCCCGTTAGTAACTCAGGCCATTTTCAAAATTCAAATAGGGATTCAAATGTCAACCTTCAGATCTGGGGGGGGGGGGTTCTGACCCAGGCCAGCATTAACCAAGGAACAGGAGAGTGCTAACGAGCAAGCCCAGAATTCATATTTGGAGATGCACCTGGTCGCCTCCAGCCTGGACTGCCCATTTCCTCCTCTCCTCCCTGGGAGGCAGCCTGGGGAGTCCGGGGGTCCCCCAGGCCAAAGTGCAGGAAGGGGGAGTCTTGAGCCAATAGGTTGGCTCTCCACAAGCCAACATCTACTCCTGGTACCAGGAGCCCCCCGGCGCCCCCAGTGACCCGGCTGAGCGCCCTGCGATGGGCATCCCACGGGAACCCAACTCACACATCCTTGGCGGGCAGGCCCCGTCCTTCCACCACTCTGAAATGCAGGGCCGTGTTCCGGGCCATCCCCAGCCCGAACTTGGGTCTGTCCTCAGCGGCGGGGCTGATCGTCCCTGGGAACCATCGGCTCGGCTCCGGGGTCCTGGCCGTCTCTCGCCGGGGGAGTTTGGAGCTGTGCCTCGGGGCGCGCTGCTCCTGCCTCGCCTCGGGCTTCTGCCTGGCGCTGAGCAGAACAGCAGCTGGCTCGCGTCGAAACGTGTCTTGCCAGTGCACCGCCCGGCAGGTGAAACCGCCCAGCCCGTGCCAAACCGCCAGGCGCCGTGTCAGGTTCAGTTCAAAGCGCCCAGGCGGCTTCTCCGTGCCTCGCCGGCGTTGGAGCCGGCTGCCCGAGCGGCACCGGGAGCGGCCCGAGCAGCACCGGGAGCGGCCGGAGCGCGAGCTGCTGCTAGAGGCTCCGAGAGACGCTCTGGCAGCGGCAGAATCGTGTCTGCAGCCACAGGTTGCCCGGGGAGCGCTACACCCGCTAAGCAGGCGGAAGCCAGCAGAGTGGCGCTCCCCTGCCTCCTAGCGGCAGCCAGGGGAAATGCTCCCTTCCCGGCCAAAGGGGGAGCGAGGGGGCAGCGGTCCCCTTCTGCACCCTCCTACGTCAGCTTCGGTGAATTAACATGCCCTTCAAGCTGCACCTGCCTGCAAACGAGCCTCTCCCCTGGGAAGTGTCTGAGGCTCACAGCCTGGGCTTGGCTCACTAAGTAGAATCGGGGCTTGTATTCCAAAGGCTGGGGAATCACCCAGGTTTAAAATGACAGAGCCAGGTTGGTAGCAGGACTGGTCGCCTCCATCTCTCTGCCCACTCACCTGCCCCACTCCCAGGCTTGCAGTTTGCATTGCCATCACACCAGCATTTCGCCTGGGTGCTGGCAGCCAGCAGAGAGTTTGAGACAAGCTGGCACTGTACTAATTACCCCTGAAAGGGATTAACAAAGTCCCAAATGCCACCCCAGCCGGGCAAAGCAGAACACTCATTAGCTCTTCCCATCCCCTCGTGGGTCTCCCTGGGCACCGCCTAACTCCATGCCACTTCATTTCACCTTCTCCCCAGGGAACTCAAGCTGCTTTATAAACACACAAAAAAGCCCCACAGCCCTCTGTGCAGCATCAGTATCCCGATTTTATAGATGGGGAAACTGAGGCACGGGACAAGGCCATGTCCTGCCCCAGAGCAGTGGGAGAGCTGGGAACAGAACCCAGGTCCCCAGCTCAGACCTTATTCACAAACTATCCTCTCTGCAAGAAAAAAGGGGCCAGTTTCTGCCCTCGGTTGCACTGGAGTCATCCCAGCAAAGCTCCTGCTGCGTTAACCAGGAGTTGCTGAGGATGGAATTTGGTCCAGGAGGGAGGAAGCTCAGGTGCATTTATTGAAGAACACTGCTATGCAGTCAGCGATCATGTGGGGCGATAAGCTCGCCAGTGATGGACACAGATGGAATGTGTGCAGCCTTAAGGCCCTAGCTAGAGATCAATCCGGATGGCTCTCGGTCAGCCGAGATTGGCCGTGCTGATGATGGAGGAAGTCCAGGGATGTGTGTATGAGGGAGTGGGAGGGTTATTACCCTTGGTGTGCACCATCCCAGTGTTTCTGCTGCAGCTCTCACTGCCCTACGCTCTGCCTCTGCATCTGATACTCATAAATCTACCAGAAGAATAGCTCCTCTGCCCACCTCCACAGCCCGCTCTGCCATCTGCCGTGTGTTGGAGCTGAGTGATGACAGGTGGACTCTGATTCAATGCCAGCTTACCCCGCTGTAAGTGGGGAGTAACTCCACTGGAGTTACTGGAGTCATGCTGAGGTGCAGCAGGCCAGGGGAGAGAATCAGCCCTGTGTCTCAATGTGATTTTTATCTCCTGAATTCTTCCTGCCCCACATCAGGTCTGCAAAATGGGGGGGACGTTATATAGCGTGTGTGCTGGGAATGGAAGCTGGATAAATAGGCAACTTCTACAAGTACCCTCTCAACGGCCTGATCCAAAGTCCATTGCAGTCAATAGAAAGGCTCCCACGGACTCCAGTGGGCCCCAAATTAGTACAGGGGCAAGGGTCACGGTGGTAAATTACACCAGTGGTCAGAAACCCAACTCCGCCAGGGACAGATCAGCCCAACAGAAGTTCATATCAATCTTGTCTGCCATAGAATCATAGAATATCAGGGTTGGGAGGGACCTCAGGAGGTATCTAGTCCAACCCCCTGCTCAAAGCAGGACTAATCCCCAACTAAATCATCCCAGCCAGGGCTTTGTCAAGCCTGACCTTAAAAACCTCTAAGGAAGGAGATTCCACCACCTCCCTAAGTAACCCATTCCAGTGCTTTACCACCCTCCTAGTGAAAAGATTTTTCCTAATATCCAACCTAAACCTTCCCCATGCAAACTCCTAATTAAAGAACCCCCTGCCAAGTCTTGCGGAGACCTTAATAAATACTAGAAGAGCTAATCAAACTCCTACTCCTCTGTCCCATAGATTTCACTGTCATTGCTAATTGCTACCGGGATAGATTGTCCCCTCCTGTGGGGCAGGAAACCTTGAGGAGCTAAGCTACCCCAAGCCCCTTCTCTGCTGCTGTGACCCAGAACAGACTTCAAGAGACAATGCCTGGAGCCACCAAGCAGCACCATCTGTGTTGGTCATTCTGGGAGCCAGAGAGAACCAAAGGGTCTGTGTGTCTCTAGTAGCCTCAACAAGCATCCTCCCTCCCCTTTGTATTCGTAACAACTGAGTCCATCTTGTGTCTTCCTTATCCCAAGGGGCATTTGGGATGCAACTCCCCCATCCCCACACATCACCAGAATCCATGGGGATGGATCCTGCTGAAAGACTTGCCTTCTTTTGCTGTCAGGGCCCTATCCCACCCTGACAGCATGGCTCCACTGAGAGTCCCGCCCTACAACCTCAGCTGCAGTCTGATGGCAGGGATCAGGCCCACATATATTTTTGACTCAGTAGTATTCCTCTGACTATTGAATAAGGATTGGCCCCTTGTACTACAGTGTGTAGAGCTATGAATTGGCAACACCCTGGGTTTCTGTGTCCTGCGCTTTTAAATTGCTAAGAACTCTGTCTTTGGAGCCAGCAGTTGTGTTCCTGCGGGAGATGCACACACTGCGCTCTCTCTACCTAGAGAAGTTCTTTAGACAAAAAACACATGGCTGTTCTTTGTGTGTGCCTGGACTAAACGCACATAACTTATTTGTCTCCCTACTGAATTCCTGGAAGTCAGCCGTGGATGTATTTTCCTTGTCAGTCAGTAGCCCAGCCCAGTGATTTCCCAATAGCATTTGGCACATTTCAGCTCACTACCATAGTAATACAGCACCTTAGATTGGTATGCCACTGTGCGACTACAGCAATCCGGATATAAAGAGATTACAACTATTTACACACAGATATCTTGCATCAGCAATGATGCAGAACAAAACAGAGCAAAGTCTATGAATGGGCAGCAGGTGCTAGATGGGAAACTGACAAATCTTTCTTTCAAAAGCAACTCTTCCAGAGTGCATTTTATGCTCATCGCAATTAACACTGTTATTAATTATGACTAAGGACCCAAGCATGAAACAGGATGTTTGTTTCTTCCTTCCCTCCTGCTGTATATTCCTTTCCTAAAGTCAGAGAGCCAAATTCAGAGATAGCTCTAACCTGGAGTCATTTAGGCTCTGATTCTCAAAGGTATTTAGGTGACATCAGTGGGAGTTAGGCACTTAACTACCTTTGAAAATGTGGCCCTTACACCTCCTTCGGCCCCTGTCAGCCCCAATCCCCAGCATACAGCTCACATCTTCAGGTTGCTGTAATGGACCCAGCACATTCTCCTTGTGCTGACAGTCATCCCTAGCGCAGCTGCAGGGATGCCAGCCACTTGAAATCTAGTTAAGAAAAAAAAAATGAATTGTTTCATTGCACTGGATCTCCCCCTGCCAATTTTTGTGGCTTTATAAATCACATTTTCTGTTTTAAGAAACTTTTGTATTTTCCCCACTTCCTAGAAGAAGGACACACAAGTGAGATGAAATCGCCAATAGCAAAATAGCCCAGGTCATTATACACAAAGGCCCAGATTTTCAAAAGTGGCTACCGATTCCAGGCTCCTTTTTTGGCAGTTAGGAGCCTAAACACCTTTGTGAATCTAGACCTGAGCTCCCACAACTGCAGCAGAAATCAACAGAAGCTCCGGATGCCCAGAATGTCTGAAAAATCAGGCTCAGGTTGAATCAGGTTGAGTGCCCCAAAACTGAGATCTTTTGTAAGGGCACCAAGCAAACAAAGGGAAAGAAATGCAGTTTTTAAGTGGCAAGTGTCTCTACCTGAGACAATCCAGTCATGAGAAGGCATTGGCCGATCAGTGCAGATAAAGATTTGTGCATGCAAGTATGCCATGTAATACAGAACAGGGGATGAGGATTCCTTAACATGTCACAATATATAGCAGGATGGGTTCTAAATCAAACAAACATTCTCCAGGTGTAGAAATAATCTTTAAAAAGCAATCGGCTAACAGCACTCTGCATATTTAAGATGGGCTAGGGATGCAGCCATAGACCTGCAATGAGTCAATACCGTGGCTTGCCCTGGTCCATGACTGGGGCTTCTATGCTATGGTAATATTACTACTACATAAAAACATGAGAATGGACAGTCTGGGTCAGACCAAAGGTCCATCTAGCCCAGTATCCTGTCTACCGACAGTGGCCAATGCCAGGTGTCCCAGAGGGAGTGAACCTAACAGGTAATGATCAAGTGATCTCTCTCCTGCCATCCATCTCCACAAATTAATAATAAATACCAAAGCCAGCAGTGAGCCAGTCTTGTTAGTTTATCCCAGTGATTTATGGGAGGAAGGCCGGCCCAGTGGTTAAGGCACCAGGCTGAGAGTCAGGTTCAGTTCCCTGTTCCACTAGACTCCTTGTGTGAGCTGTACAATGGGGATAACAGCACCGCCCTGCCTGGAAGATTGTGAGCTGCCTTGATAATCCAATAGTGAGGGCCAGAGAAATGGGCTCAGCGCTTAGGATCACATTTCAGCGGCAGACCAGAGCCCCATTAACTCCAGTACTGGCACACAGGGCTCTGCCCATACAAATCTGACTGCCGGCCCTATCTATGCCGCCCGTTTCTGTAGTGTCTGGGCACCTGCCACTCGTTCGGATATTATCTGCCCATAAGGGTCCAATGGGGGCCCCTGGTGTTATGGCACGCTGGGGAGGAGGGGGCCATGTCACAAGGGAGCCACTCACAGGGTCCTGCAGCTGCAGCCTAAGTTAAACCAGGTGCTGTAGCAATCATGCAAAGCAGACAGGAGAGAGGAGAGGGAGCCCCCCGGACAGGGGAAGGAACAGACTCGTTTACAGGGGGCTAGGCTTTCCCTTGCTGCCTCCCTCCTGCAAATAAATCCGCATGGTTGGGACGGTCTCGTGGCTCCACCTTCCCTGCACGAGATGTTCTCTAGACGCTCCTGCAGCGACGCGTGGAAGGGAAACTTTAAAGGGCTCCGGGATTCCGAACGCGTGACCATGGCAACAGAACGTTGTGCTGACTGTCTCCTTAGCAACGGGCGAGCGCTGCTCCCTGCCTTGCCCTTTTGCAGGCGCTGGGACGGCAGCTGGGGGCCCACGGCTCCCCATTCCCTGAGCCGAGGGTCCCTGCGCGGGGCTGGGCCACGATGGCTTTCGAACTGGAAGAATATCTGCGGGCAGCTTTCCGGGACAAGCTGCTGCTGCCGTGAGTAAGATCCTTTCCCCCCTACTGGCAGGTAGCTGCTTGTGTGCGAAGGGGGATGCACTGGGCACCTCTCCGCTCGTGGGAGCCCGCATAATGCTCTATTTGTAGAGCCAGGCCCTCTGTAGAGCTATGAAGGCACTGGCCCATCTCTGCGCAAGAAGCATGGTAGGGGTAGGCCACTTTTGGCTCAGGCCCTCGGGGAAGTAGACTTCTTGCTGACACTAATGGCAGTGGGTGTCTTTATTTGGGTAGCTGGAGGGATGGCTAATTCTTGGGTTTTGTGCCAGCAAGAAAACACTTAACAGATGCTTCCTGGCGTGATTCTCGGTAGCCTGTTCTAACCCTGCTTGCTGATCAGGGCTGGAACTCTGCCAGCACCCCACAGGGTCCCCAGTAGAGCTGTGCGGAGAAAGCAGATTCTGTTTGGTGGAGGATTTCAATATTACAGAATTTGGTTTCATTCCAATTCGGAACAAAAACCCCAACAGCTTTGAAGTTCTCCATGAAAGTGAACTTTCAACTGCTAGACGAGGGCCTCATCCTCCCTGATTGAACTAACCTCGTTATCTCTAGACTGTTCTTGCCTGCATATTTATACCGGCCTCTGGAAATTTCCACTACATTCATCTGACGAAGTGGGTATTCACCCATGAAAGCTTATGCTCCAATATGTCTGGTAGTCTATAAGGTGCCACAGGACTCTTTGTCGCTTTTTGTGAAAGTGAATGGAGCCCTGCCACAGCGCCCCAAACCCTGGAAGCCCTGGAGACCTGGCCCTGTGGCAGGGGGCTGGGCTGTCTGGCTGCCCTGGAGATGCTGACCCTACAAAGTCCTGAAATTCCACCTGACACAGTAGTCTGCATGGCTGGCTGCTCCAGGGTGGTGAACCCTGGAAGCCTGGGCTTAGTTGGCAGGAAACCAGGCAGGTTTCTGCTGGAAGCCTGCCTGGGTGCTGCCGGTACTTTGGTGTAATCAGACTGGCTCTGCAAAACATTCCAACTTAGCCAAATCAGCAAATTCCACACAGTTATTGAATGTTTCCAGCCAACTCTCATGATTTTGTCATGAGTCTCATGATAATTATTGTTTTCCTTAAAGCCCCAGCTCCTGGAGTCAAGTGGATATGTGATTATTTCAGCCTTCATTCTTATAGAAAAAGTAAATTTCAAGCCCTTGTGGCTGTGGAGAAAGCTTCAAAATGTGACTCCAGTGCACCTAAAGGTTCAAAAAGCAGAAGGCAAATAAAAAGAACCCCAAACCTATTACTTTTACATAATCTCATGATTTGAAAGCCAGTTTCATGATTTTTGGTGAGCCTGACTCATGCTTTTTAAACATTTGGGGTTGGCAACACAGGGGGTGCAAAGTTGAAGATGGAACCAGGGTCAGAGGAAGTGAAAATGGGGCACTAGAAGCACTCCACAGAAAAGCACAAACAAAGCTTCATCAGGGTTTTCTAGGAGTGTTGCTTCCTGCTCCTGGGGATGTGGTGAACATTTCATCTTGTACCAAAAGAGCTGCTGTCTGCACTCAGAAATCAGAAGGCTGGTTACAGAAAAATTACAGCACAGGTTAGGAGCATGTGATGATCCCATCTGCTGCCTGCACACGCTTCCCTTGGCTGTACCGTGGTGTATTTTAAGCAATTCCCTAAGCCATGCCCACACCTCATATTGTACATCCATGTATGTCAAAGCAAGGAGGCGGAGTATCACAGCCCTCGTTTTACAGCTTGGTAAACGAAGGCCCAGAGCCCTATCCAACTGCTCCCCGCCCCTTGACAGGACGCCCAGAACTCCCGACCCATCCAACCCCCTCTGCTCTCTGCCTGCCTCGACCCCTCTCCACACCCCTGCCCCCCTGACAGCCCCCCCAGAACCCCCGACCCATCTAACCCCCCCTGCTCCCTGTCCCTGACTGTCCCAACCTCTCTCCACACCCCTGCCTCCCTGACAGCCCCCCCCCCCCCCGAACTCCCGACCCATCCAACCTCCCCTCCCTGTCCCCTGACCAGGGCCGGCTTTAGCAAGAGCCCAGGAATCGGGCTGCACTCCAGCCGGAGCTCCGGCCGGGGTCGCGGGGCTTGGGGCCAGGCCGGAGGTGCTCGGCTGGGGCTGTGCCAGCGCGTTCGGCCGGAACCGGGGCCGCCGCCCTGGGGCCCGAGCTGGGCCGGAGCCGCTGGGGCCAGGGCCGGCGCGCTCAGCCGGAACCAGGGCCGCTGCCCCAGGGCCTGAGCCGAGCCGGGCTGGAGCCGGGGCCAGGGATGCTCGGCCGGAACCGGTGCCCTGGGGCCCGAGCTGAGCCAGCCGGAGCCACTGGGGCCGGGCAGGGCTAGAGCCGCTCAGCTGGGGCCGGAGGGAGCCGCTCGGCCGGACTGAGCCGCGCCATGCCTTCCTGAGCCCTCCTCCTCGCGTCCTCCCCCACCCCAGCTTACCTGCTGCTGCCTGCCTGCCCCGGCTTGTTTTCAGACTTCCCGCGAACATCTGATTTGCAGGAAGCGGGAGGGGGAGGAGCAGGGGGGTGGAGCGTTCAGGGGAGGGGAGGAGGGGGAAGACAGCTGTGGGCCGGGCCGCATGCTAAGGCTGCAGGGGATGTGGGGAGCCGGGAAAGGGCTTTGGCTGCCGAGTGGCACTTGGCCGCCGCTTTTCGGTCTATAAATAGCCGACCGGGGGGAAATCCCGGACATTTTTAGAAATCCACCCTGGACGGCTATTTAAAGAACGAAAAGCCGGACATGTCCGGGGAAATCCGGACGTATGGTAGCCCTAAAGAATCTAAGTGACAGAACTCTCGTAAGCTCTGCCTGCCTGTGGAGCCACCCACATTATCTTGTGGGGAGCATTGTACTAGGATTGTTCCTCTTTTGTGTGTGCACGTGTGTGTGTGCACACTTATGTGACAGCCACTATCTTGGCAATCATAGAATATCAGGGTTGGAAGGGACCTCAGGAGGTCATCTAATCCAACCCCCTGCTCACAGCAGGACCAATCCCCAAATGGCCCCCTCAAGGATTGAACTC
Source organism: Chrysemys picta bellii (assembly GCF_011386835.1). Taxonomy (NCBI): domain Eukaryota; kingdom Metazoa; phylum Chordata; order Testudines; family Emydidae; genus Chrysemys; species Chrysemys picta. Next base: position 3,051,897 of record NC_088805.1, read on the forward strand.
ACAACCCCGGGTTTAGCAGGCCAATGCTCAAACCACTGAGCTATCCCTGCACCCTGTATCTTGGCAAGTACATCAGATTGAAACAGGGACCTCCAGTGCTAAAAGCATGAGCTGCTACATCTTCTTAGCTGGGGCAGTAACAGACTCATATCTCCTATGGATTGGACATAGGGAGGGACCCATAACACACACTTTGATTAGGTGTAAAGTCATTAGTAATCTTGACATTTAAATTGTCATTAGGTATCAGAGTTAACACCCAGATCGCAAGGAGTGGGATCCATTTACATGCCTCAGAGCTATTGTTTCCGGCTGCCTGCAGACTCAGACAGATGGCACCACGTTGGTTCACATTCTTTGCCATCAAAAGTGCTAGAGACTTTTTTCTTTTTAAAGCAACACCATCAACTTAGTAATCACTTCTCTGTCTGACCTCCTTTGATATAAATAATACCTAAAAGGACTATAACTGTGTAAGCAGGGCTTGCCTGCCAGAGCACCCTTCTGTGGCTGGCCACAGTGCAACAAGCAAGTCCTTCCTTGGTTTCCCCAATAGTGCCCAGCACCAACTGAGTTGCCCAACTTCTCCACCACAGACCAGACCAATGGTTACCTTCTCTGCCCGGGAAAAGACTGTTGTCCCTTTCAGAGGCTAATACAAACCCTGCAGCCTGGCGTAATTTAGTAGTTTCAGCCTCCAGCAGATCCCTCAAAGTCAGACCCCTCTGAGTCTACCCCTCAGAACATAATTAGTAAAAATGCAGCAGTTCTCCAGCCCCACCCATATTCCAGGGCCCCCACCTCTGGCCACTGTCTGTGCTGCTTACAACTCTCCTGCAGCCCTCACGTCCTTGTAAGAGGGCTCCCGGTACCCTCCACTGCCCGGTCCCTTTGCCTGCAAGTCCTGCCCCTGCCCATAGGACTCTCCCTCCAAAATCCAGGCTTGGCCTGCTCTGCCGGAGCTGGTTCTTTCCCTTTCCCAAGGTGCCTCTGCAGGAACCAGCTACTCAACAGGCTTTTCCTGCTCTCACCTGTTAGCACTCAACTACTGCTCCTTCCTCTCCCCCTGCTGCCTGGCTCTTAAGAGAGGCCAGGTGCTCTCACTCAGGCTTGCCAAGTGTCTGGTTTTGGACAGAACACCTGGTCAAAAAGGGGCCCTGGCAGCTCTGGTCAGCATTGCTAAAAGTACGGGTAGTGGCCCAGAAGGGCTAAGGCAGGCTCCCTGGTGCCATGTAGCTCCAGCGGCTGGCATGTCTGGCTCCTAGGTACAGGGGTGGCCATGGGGCTCTGTGTGCTGCCCCTGCCCTGAGCGCCAGCTCTACAGTTCACCTTGGCTAGGAACTATGGGCACAGGCAGTGCGCAGAGCCCCCCGGCCCCTCTGCCTAGGAGACGGGCAGGCTGGCCGCTTCTGGGAGCCACCTAAGGTAAGCGCTGCCCAGCCGGAGCCCGTACCCTGAACTCCTCCTGCGTCCCAACCCCCTGCCCCAGGTCAAAACCCCCTCCTGCAGCCCAACCCCCTGTCACAGCCCTGAGCTGCCTCCCACACCCTGAACCCCTCATTTCTGGCCCCATCGTGGAGCCTGCACCCCCACCCCCTTGTCCCTGCCTGGTGAAAGTGAGTGAGGGTGGGAAGAGCGAGGGATGGATGGAGCAAGTGGGGGTGGGGCTCAGGGCAGGGGCAGGGCAAGGGTGTTTGTTTTTTTTGTGCTATTAGAAAGTTGGCAACCCTGCACTCAGGCCCTTGCTGGAGGTGGACTGGACCTGTTCCTGCTTAAAGGGCCAGTCACCCGGTGACAAATTGGAAGCGATTTGGGAAAAGAGCTCTCACCTTTTTTGGTTTCAGTTTGTTGCTTTGGGCCCAGTCGAGCTTGCTGTTGCCCTGCACATTCGTTAAGGAGTCACTTTTCCCTGTCGTTTCTCTAACCGTAACATGGGGGAGAAAAAACTCCCCCATAAAACGAATTGGAAACCTGTGAGTGTGAACCCACAATCTCTGTTTGGGCACCAGGCAGGCTGTGGATTAGAAACCACTTTCCGCTCATCCTCTGGGATAGATCAGGGTGGAACTGGGGGAAAAGCTAGTGCTCATGGCTCTGTTCCCCCAAGGCCAGCCCTGAAATTAGCTCGGTTGCCTGCTGACTGCGCATCCCTTGACATGAAAGTGTCCATTTGGAGCACAGGGTGGTGGTCGCTGAGGAGAAGTGCTGGCTTGTGCAGCTGGCAGTGGCCCAGCCCATGACAGGGGGTCCAAGTAAACGTGGCATTTGCAGTAAGAACAAGGGTGGTGCCCTTGTATCTCCAGGGTTCCGTACCCAGTCCGGCGTACCCCTTTCGGCATCCCCGGTGCCACTGATGGCAATGGAGGCTGAAGAGAAGTTAGCAGAGTTCCATCAGGGGCCAGGTGCGGCGCTGCCACTCGCCCATTTGTTCCTCCCCTGCAGGAAAATGCCTGAAAGAGAAGACGACTACCTGACCCCTGCCACCCGCCTGCTGGAGAAGAGGAGGGAGCTGGCAGAGGTGGAACAAGCCCTGTTGGCACAGAAAGAGGTAAACCCAGCTGCACAGGGCCTTGCCCGGGCTGTGCCTGTTAACTTGAGGTTCATGATTCCTAAATGGTGGGGTCCCTGGATGGGCGAGGGGCTGGGGTGGGGCATCAGGGCCTCGAAGGAGGTTGAGAATGGAAAGCGAGTCCTTACTGTTTTCATGTCACTGGGCTGCACTGTGGGGAGTGGCTGGTCACTACAGCCCACTTCTTCGGATGCATATAGAATGGAACATATATTGAGGAGATATATATACACACATACAGAGAGCATAAACAGGTGGGAGTTGTCTTACCACCTCTGAGAGGCCAATTAATTAAGAGAAAAAAAGTTTTTGAAGTGATAATCAAGCTAGCCCAGTACAGACAGACAGTTAGATAACAAGTGTGAGAATACTTACAAGGGGAGATAGATTCAATGTTTGTAATGGCTCAGCCTCAATATATGTTCCATTCTATATGCATCCGAAGAAGTGGGCTGTAGTCCACGAAAGCTTATGCTCTAATAAATTTGTTAGTCTCTAAGGTGCCACAAGTCCTCCTGTTCTTCTTCCTGCTTTATGCATCCGAAGAAGTGGGCTGTAGTCCATGAAAGCTTATGCTCTAATAAATTTGTTAGTCTCTAAGGTGCCACAAGTACTCCTGTTCTTCTTTTTGCGGATACAGACTAACACGGCTGCTACTCTGAATCCTGCTTTAAAGAAACTCAACCTCACTGGACTGGAGCTGGTTGGGAAAAATGCTTCCCCAGGCCTCCCCCCTCCCCATGGAAAATTGCAGTTGTTCAGAGAAAATTCAAATAACCAAAGAGTTTGGCCCAAACCTGAAAAGTTTAGCGGCAAAAAATGCTGCTGCAGTTTGTAAAGCACTGTCAGTTACTTTGGTGTTCCAGTGTTGATTACAATAAACGTGATTTTGCCCAGCATTGATCGGCCTATTAATCTGATATGCCACAGTGTGGCCAAGTATGTACGTAGTGAGAGAGAAGAGTACAAAATGCTTTGGTGATGTAATAATAGTTACAGAAATAATGAGCAGAAAACAATCAAACAGGACATTTAGAGAATTGTGTAATAGAGAGAGGGATTTAATGTAATGGCCGAGCAGTGGCAGGGGAGAGGGACTAAGAGATGGGCAAGGGGAAAAAGCTTTCAGATGAGATTTTAAGAGTTGGCAAGTCCATTAATGAGATGGCAGTTGCTGCAGAGGAGAAGCCCCCTGCACCAGCAGTGGCCATCACTGGATCCTCAGTATTAGATCAAGTGTGTCCGTAAATGTTTTGGATGGAACCTAGAATGTTGTTTAACGGGGGTTTGTCCTGACTCATAGGGCCCCTCACTCTGTCCCCAAGCTCCCCACCCCTCGGACTCCCATACATGCTCTGTCCTGCAGGCCAGATGTTCCTGCATAGACAAAAAAGGTGTGTATTTTGTTCTGTGACTACACAGCACCTAGCAGTGGGGTCCTGGTCCGCTAGGCATTACCACAATACAAATAATTGCCACTAACAATGGTCCAGATCCTCAAAAGTATTTAGGTGGCTAATTCCCATGGAAGCCCCCAGTCTAGCAGGCAATGCAGCTTGATATTCAGCTCCACTATGACTGCTACGGCCGACCCAAGGGACAGTGACAATGGTGGTGCCCTGGTATACCCATGCAGCCCTGATAACGCTGGCCAATCCTTTGGACATGGAGCTACAGGGGATTAAGAGGAAACAGGGACTAGATCCACCAGAGTGCCAGGGAGGGCTTTGCACAGAGCATTTAGTCAGCACTCCGCTCCTTGGTTCTGTATAACTGCTGCCACTTGGGCTGATAGCAAGGCAGGAACCTGGGACCTTCAGTGCTAAAAGCATGATTCTCTGCTGCTTGTGCTGAAGGGCTAACTCCCTCAGTTGGTAGCACTAGTAGGCTTGTATCCTTGTATGTGGATGAGCCATTAGAAGGAGACCGTAAGGCCCACATTCTGGCAGCATGTTACCCTCACTCTACAGAACGCTCTGCATTAGGCAGACCTGCTGCTGCTGTTCCAGCACTGCAGGGGATGCAGCCTTGAAGCCCTCTCTTCCCACACGCTGAGCCCCCTCACCCAAGCCCAGGTGCTCTGAGGGTCCTTGCCCCCCTGTTGGTGAAAGCTCAGGAAGGATTGCTTGGGCTGGCCCCACCTCCTGACTGGCCTTGTCCTGGCCTCCTGTAGGAGTTCCAGATGAAGATGGAGAGCCTGCAGCAGCGCCGGAAGGAACTGCAGTACAAGGAGGGGCAGCTCAAGGAGGCCATCTTCAAATTTGACAAGTTCCTAAAGGTACAAGTCCCACATGGAGATCCCGGGGCCGGGAGGAAAGCCTGCTGGCTGGGGTGGAGATGGACTGTACCTGGAAGGTATTGCTCTTGCCAAACTAAACTAAACAGAGCAGGTGTGTGTCAAATCCATTTCCACTGGATCATAGAATCAATCATAGGACAGGAGGGGAACTCGAGAGGTCATCTAGTCCAGTCCCCTGCACTAATGGCAGGACTAAGTATTGTCCCTGACAGGTGTTTGTCTAACCTGCTCTTAAAAATCTCTAATGATGGAGATTCCACAACCTCCCTGGGAAATTTATTCCAGTGCTTAACCACCCTGTCACTTAGGAACTTTTTCCTAATGTCCAACCTAAACCGCCCTTCCCCCAATTTAAGCCCATTGCTGCTTGTCTTATCCCCAAAGATTGAGAACAATTTTTCTCCCTCCTCCTTGTAACAACCTTTTTATGTACTTGAAAACTGTTATGTCCCCTCTCTGTCTTCTCTTCTCCAGACGAAACAAACCCAATTTTTTCAATCTTCCCTCATGGATCATGTTTTCTAGACCTTTAATCATTTTTGTTACTCTTCTCTGGACTTTCTCCAATTTGTCCACATCTTTCATGAAATGTGGTGCCCAGAACTGAACACAATACTCCAGTTGAAACCAAACTCAGCGCAGAGTAGAGCGGGAGAATTACTTCTCGTGTCTTGCTTACAACACTCCTGCTAATACATCCCAGAATGACGTTTGCTTTTTTTTTTTCCCTTCCCGCCCCCCCCCAACAGTGTTACACTGTTGACTCATATTTAGTTTGTGCGTTTCTATAACCTTCAGATCCCTTTCCGCAGTACTCCTTCCTAGGCAGTCATTTCCCATTTTGTATGTGTGCAACTGATTGTTGCTTCCTAAGTGAAGTACTTTGCATTTGTCCTTATTAACTTTCATCCTATTTTCTTCAGACCATTTCTCCAGTTTGTCCAGATCATTTTGAATTTTAATCCTGTCCTCCAAAGCATTTGCAAATCCTCACAGTTTGGTATCGTCCGCAAACTGCCATTCTCTAAATCATTGATGAAGATCTTGAACAGAACTAGACCCAGAACTGATTCCCGTGGGACTCCACTTGTTATGCCCTTACAGCATGACTGTGAACCACTGCTCCCTGGGAATGACTTTCCAATCAGTTATGCACCCACCTTATAGCCGTTCCATCTAGGTTGTATTTCCCTAGTTTGTTTGTTTATAAGAAGATCATGCGAGACAGTATCAAAAGCCTTACTAAAATCAAGATATACCACGTCTACCGCTTCCCCCCACCCACAAAGCTTGTTACCCTGTCAAAGAAAGCTATTTGTTTTTGATAAATCCATGTTGACTGTTACTTATCTTATTATCTTCTAGATGTTTGCAGATTGATTGCTTAATTGTTTGCTCCATTATTTTTCCAGGTACTGAAGTTAAACTGCCTGGTCTGTAATTCCCCAAGTTGTCCTTTTTATAGATAGGCACTAGATTTGCCCTTTCCAGTTGTCTGGAATCTCTCCCATCTGCCATGACTTTTTGAAGATAATCACTAATGGCTCAGCTATCTCCTCAATCAGCTCCTTGAGTGTTCAAGTCACCAGGGCCTGATGAATTCCATCCTAGAAGACATCCAACATGTCTCAGTAATTTTTAACTTGTTCTTTCCCTATTTTAGCCTCTGGTCCTACCTTGTTTTCATTGGCATTCACGATGTCAGATGTTCAATTGCTACAAACCTGTTTGGTGAAAACAAACAAAAAAGTCATTTAGCACATCTGCCATTTCCCTCATCATCCAAATTCCTCAGCACATCCAGGCACCACTAATGACCTCAGCCACAGAGTCTTGCAGCTACCAGGATCCAGTTTGGGCTCTGCTCTCAGCCACACATTTTTGGTTCCAGACTCTAGGTGCATTTGGATCCAGGGTTCTGGTTCTGCCCATTTCTGATTCCCTAACGTACACAGACAGTGCAACTTATCAGTGGGGATTGAATCAGGGATCTAAAGCAGAAGCTACAACAGCTCGAGCTAAAGGAGCAGCTTCTCCAGTAAGGTGTCAGTAGAAGGTTGTTACCCTAACACAGATCCCTCTGGTGTGGCAGCAGTACTACACACCAAGCATGCGGGCTCAGCGTGGTGGGGAGCTTGCCCTTTAACATTACCTGGTTCCCTGTGTTGTGGGTGGCAGGACAATGACTCCAAGCGGAGCCGGGCGCTGCACAAGGTGAGTGAGCAGCGGGAGCAGGTGGTGCAGAAGGTCGTGGAGGCCATGCGGTTGCGCCAGGAGATTGCCCGGCTTCTCGTGGAGAGGGACAGGCTGCAGCGGCGCCTGGAAGCCCATGCCATCTTCCGGAGCTATCTCCAGGGGGTGTTGGAGAAGACAGAGCAGGTGAGGGGGGACTCTGCAGGGAGCTGCTGGGGGGGGGGGAAGGGTCAGGAGCAGGGGGCACTACCTGCCTCTAGATGCCCCCATGCCAACTTCCCCACTCCCCATGGTCTACCTGATCCCCCTCCCCAGCTCTGCACTGGCCCCTTCCCAATTACTGACCTTCCCTGTGCTGGAAAGCACCCTGACACCCCCTGCAAGTGCTCAGTCCCTCCCCAACTGCTAAAGTCCCCAGACAAGTGCTGGCATTTCCCCTCCCAGGTTCCCGCGCCACCCCCCCCCCCCCAATGCCCTGGCCCACTGCTGTTACCGAGCCACCCTGACCTCCAGTGCCAGCAACAAGTGACCTGAGTACTGTTTCCAGGCCACAGCATCCGTTAGCCACAACCTCCCCTCAGCTGCAGCACCCCTCACCCCACTACCTTGTGTCCCCTCACAGCCACAGCACCCCTCCACACACTACTCCGCACCCTCTCACGGCCACAGCACCCCATGCCCCCACAACTGCCCCGCGTCCCCTCACGGCCACAGCACCCGTCACCCACAACTGCCCCTCACGGCCGCAGCACCCTCCCACTACCCCATGCCCCCCTCACAGCCGCAGCACCCCCCCACACACTACCCCGCACCCTCTCACGGCCACAGCACCCCACAACTGCCCTGCAACCCAAAACTGCTCCTCACGGCTGCAGCACCCCCCACTCCAGTACCCCGTGCCCCCTCACGGCCACAGTTCCCGTTGCCCACAACTGCCCCGTGCTCCCTCATGGCCACAGCACGCCCTTCACCCATAGCTTCCCTTCATGGCTGCAGCACCCCCCCCACACACACACACACAACTGACCCACACGCCCCCCCGCACACAACTACCTCACGCCCCCTCCCGGCTGCAGCACCCGAGACCCACAAGTGCCCTGTGCTCCCTCACAGACGCAGCACCCTTTCCCCACCCATGTTCCCTCACGGCCCCGGCACCCGCCCCCCACATTTGCCCCACGCCTCTTCAAGGCCACAGCACCTCCCCCTCCTCCCCACAGGTGCCCTGCACCCCCTCACGGCCGCAGCAGCCATCACCCACAGGTGTGTCTCACGGCTGCAGAACCCATGCCCCCTCATGGCCGTGGCACCCATCCTCCACAATTGCCCTGTGCCTCAAGGCCACAGCACCTTCCCCCACAACTGCCCCGTGTCCCCCGTCACCTACAACTGCTCCCCACAACTGCAACACTCTCCCCACAACTGCCCCACACCCCATCATGGCTGTAGCTCCCCCCCAACTGCCCCATGCTCCTCATGGCCACAGCACCTGTCACCCATAACTGCCCCGCAGGATGGCAACATCCTCCCCACAACTGCCCCGCACCTCCTCATGGGCGCAGCACCCTTCCCCCTCATGCCCCAGCACCCCACAGCACTGCCCCACCACTCCTCAGAGCTGCAGCACCTGTCACCACAACTGCCCTGGTCCTCTCAGCCAGAGCAACCTCCCCACCCCCGCCAAGTGCTCTGATCCCTCCCCAGATGATGCCCTTGGGGAGGTTTGTAGCCTGAAACGGGTGGTGCTGAAACAAGCTAACCCTGCCCCTTTGTGCATGAGGAGGTGGCCTCCCCTGGGATAAGCAGTGCTGGAACACGCCATGATCTGCCTGCAGCACCAGCTACTCTAGGAAAGCCACTAGGCCCCTCAGGCTCGACCCAGCCACTCAGTAACCTCGTCTGTGGGAAGGGGCCCCAGTGCAAGGAGTAGGGTGGGAGGTGGCTGGTTCTGGCTCAGATCCCAGTGACTCATGGTGACTTGGACACTCCACCCAAACCTGCTAGAGCAAGATGCACAGGGGATGCTGGTGCACAGGGGGCAGGCAGGGAACGAAGCATCACAGGGTGGGGGAGGTCCCTGACCCAAAGTAGAGATGCACTCGGTGTAAAACGGGACAGCCGAGCCCTGCTCATTCAAATCAGCGTAACCCCCTTGCGCCACCTGTGAAAGGGACTCAGTTCCCAGGCTGCAGGCCTGCCCCTCTGTCCTGAATGAGCCCCCCTAAACCTCGGCCTCCCCCGTTGTCCCTTCCTCCCCCACCGTCCCCTCTCCGGGCAGTTTCAGGACATCCAGCCGCTGATTGACCGCTTTAGGACGCTGAGGGCCACCCACGCGGTGCTGGTGCAGCAGGACCTGGGGAGCCGGGAGGCGATGGCGGAGACGCAGGCCCAGCTCCAGCAGTACCTGGCGCAGAGCAGCACCCAGGTCATGCAGCTCAACAACGAGCTGGCCCTGCTGCAGGCCCAGCGGGAGCAGGCCCGGGCCAAGGTGCACCAGTGGGTACGTGGGGAGACTGCAGCCCTCCAGCATGCCAGGGGCAGAGGGGTGGGGGACTGTCAGGAGGCTCCACTGGCCCTATGGAACTGGGGCATGGGGCAGGTTCCTAGGGGCTCCTTCGGCCTTGTGGGGCAGGGACGTGTGGCCAAGTCCCGGGGCGCTCTCAGCCTCCGTCAGTGGCCCCAGTGACTCCCACACCACTTCCACGATGGACCCTGCTGCCTGAAGGCCACCGCCCACCCGCATTGACCTACCCTGAGCTGGAGGGGGTATTGGCCACAGCCCTGCTCTGCCGTCCCTCCCCAGCTGGGCCCTAGCTCGCTGCCAGCTCGGCGGGGCTGGCAGTCCATCCAGAATGGCTCCTGCCCTCCCCCTCGCTTTCCCGAAATAGAACATGTGTGAATCTGGGGGGGCTGAGTGAGCTGGGCCCGGTTCCAGCCTCGCCCATGCAGCATGCTGGTGCCTCCAGTGAGCAGGCTGGAGAGCAGGGTGGCTGGTGATGTAGCCCCTGCGAGCAGGGTGCTGAGGGAGGGATGGGGGTGCAGCAGGTGCAGAGCAAACACTGCAGGGGTAGGATCAGACCGACTTGGCATGTCTATAACCCCTGTGCTAGGCCCAGGCATGAGCCTGCAGGGTGCAACATCACCCCCAACCCATCCCCCCTCATGAGCCTGGGGGGGGGAGGGGGCAGTGCAGATCAGGCTCTGTCATGCCAGGTTCTAGCATCAAAAGAATCTTCTGGACAGGCTCTGTCTGGACCCCCCGAAGGACCTGTGAGCTGTCTGTGCTGAAGTGGCTCCCTCTTGCCCACTGGGCAGGGGGTGGGGGTGGGTCTCCATTACTCACCAGGCACAGCCTTGTGGGCTGCATTAGAATGAGGTCACCCCAGGTATTGGCACTTGTGCCCCTCTGAGGACTTGAACTCAGGCCTGCCAGAGCGCAGAGTAGGAACACGGGCATGCCCCCGCTGGAGGCTGCTGTCTCACAGCTGGTGCCATGTGGCTCTGTGGTGGGTGCTGCTGCAGGGTGCCAGGCCCACAGGACTGGAAGCGCAAGTGGACAGCTGGGCTCAGCCAGGTAGGAGCCAGGATGCTGGGTTCTGCTCTCAACTCTGCTGCCGGTGTGTGGCCTTGTCCTGAGCAAGCGGCCCTCTTCCACCCTAGGCGAAGTGGGGATAATCCATCCCTACTTCCCAGGGCCGGGGAGGCTTAGTTCACAGCTGGGGACGTTGTCAAGGGGAACGAAGGCAGGAGCCCCGTGGTCAGAGGGAACAAAGAGGAACATGAGGCAGCATTGCTGGGGATGGAGCAACTGATCAAAGAATCTGCTGCGGGAGGAAGATGAGGGCCCAATCAGTGAGGAAGGGGCCTCATCTGTCCCCAAAGCGGGGACAACTATCGCTGGGCTGTGTGGCCTTAACTCACTCCTGGTGCCTGGAGATTGCTGGCTGGGTATCACTGCTCTAGCGAGGGTGCTGAGACCCTCCAGGGCTGGTCTCCTCCAGTGGTATAGGGCAGATGCGATGCTTGGCTGGGGCAGGCAGTTTCGGGAATGCGGAGTGGGATGCAGTGCCTGTGTCAAGGCATCCCATAACCCTCTGCTCCAATCTCAATGCAGGAGTCCAAGTGGACTGAGATCCAGAGCACAGCCGCCAAGAAGACCCTGCAACTGGGGCAGATCAAGATGGCTGCCCTCAACCTCTTCCAGCTGGCGACAAAGCAAATGAAGCTGCAGGTGGACGTCCCCCTGGAGGACACAGAAACCCAGCTTGACACGGTCAGAGATGCAGCTGCCCGCTCTTCTTCACGGCATTTGGCTTTCCCCAGCCCTATGCTCTGAGATGCTCACTCTGGAGGCTAGAACACAGCCTACAGCCAATGCTTCTGCACCACCCTGTACAGCGCCTCTCACTGGAAGAGGCTGGGACTGGAGTAGCCAATACTCCTGTCCCACTCCCTACAGTGCCCCTCCTGGGACAGGCCAGGCCTAGTAGCTGTGAGCCCCTCTGTACCCAAGGCTCCTACAGGGAGTGGACCATACTATTTGCTACAGCAGCCCCTGCTGGGATTTCTCCTTTTAAGGCTCGCTGTGTTTTCAGGACATCACTGGCTGGATCCAGGTAAAGTTCCTTCCTAAAGCAACCGTGCTCTGTCTCCATCAGGTTCAGCTCTGCATGCTCGACCTGGCTGACATCCTTGCTGACCTCCGCCAAGGGGAGCCCACGCCTGCCATACAGCCCTCGCCTGCTGCTGCCAGCTAAGCCGCTCAGCATCCTCCCAGCTGCACCACCTCCACTGTGAGTTCTGCTGCGGAGGCTGGCTTTGGGCAGCCCCGATTTCCACCCTCTTCCCCCACCTGCCTGAATGTAGCTTGCACCTTGTGTAACGAAATCAGGCATGCGGCTTACTGCTGCTTTCCAGGGGGCTAAGCCTCATTATATCACTGACTCGCCATCCTCCAAATCCCCTCCAGCTCCTGCCCCAAAGGGTTTACCCTGCATTGGCTCAAAGCACCACCCCAGCAGCCTGATCTAAGCTGGAATGAATGCAGCATTTCCCCACCTACACCTCTTCGTTTATGCAAAAATCACAGACACACTCACCAATCTGTGCAGAGACCAGCAAAGTCTGTGTTAGATGGGCCAATGGGTGGATGGAGGGGGAGAGCAGGCACTGGGGAGCCTCCCCCCACAGTTCATGTCCTACAAATTACCCACTAACAGCTGTGCCCCTGCTTTTTACTGGGGAGGTACCACTCCCACAGCTGCTCTTTCCAGCCGGACACTGCTGGCAGGGAGATGCTGGGGGGTGTCCTGCCTGAAATTAACAAACCCACCCCACTGACCATAGCAGCTGGGGTCGCAGGAACCATGGGCAGGGGCTGACTGGGCCATGGCTCCTGAATGCCCGCGTTTGAGGGAACCTGCTGGAGTCGATCCTGCTCAACCACGGCTGGGAGCTGCCAGCTCCTCCCATGTTTCCAGTGGCCTAGAAGGGCCCTGGGTCACGGAGTCCGGGCCCTGCTAGTGCAGCAGGCCCTGCACATCAGCCCATTCCTAAACTTCCAGAGCTCCCGCTTCAAAGGAGTGTGGTTGTTTGAGCCCCTGCTCCTATGCGGGGGAGGGGGGGGCTGGTCCAGAACCTCCCTCCGCTGAGGGCTAGAAACCATCTTCTCGTTCCAGCCTCAGTTCACCCCATACCCTGCCCCGAGCCCAGGCTGCAGCTGTGTTGGCACCACCAGGCTGGGGAGCAGTGCTGCAGGCTGACTGAGCACCACCCTAGTGAAATGGTGGGAGGTTCCACTGTGGACAAAGCCTGCATTCGAAAAACAACTCAACCATGCTTGTGAGCCCGTGCGATGGCCACCATCCGTGACTGAACTGGAACCCTCTGGCGTTGAACACAGGTGGGGCTCCATCTTGAGCTAAGGGGTCCAAGCTGGAGGACTCATATCCGCTTTGGCTCAGGCACACACAGCTGATACATCCTGACTCCTGGGCTAGACCCAGTTCTACACCTCATGTGGCTCCTGCCTGTGGAGCAATAACCACGTCCGTATACCTGGTACTACAGTCTGGGTCTTTGATCCTAGCCCTGTGCACATGGGCAAAAAGAAACCATGCTGGAACACGATCCTATCCCAGCTGTGTTTAAGCCTCATTGTTTGTGTGGTAGAAAGGGCCTAAGCCAGGTGGGCTCACATGGCAACTGGAAGGCTGCTGCTTCCCCTGCACTACAGCATCCATTTGTCTTCTCTGTTCCATGGCAGCTGGACCAGGGCCTTGTGCCAACAACCACCAGACCTGTCAGAGCAGCTTCCTCTCCTGCTGCCCCATGGAATCATCGCACCTGCAGCCTGTGCATGTGCTATGGCCACTTCTATGGACAGCCCCAAGCAGCAGGACTTTGCTGCCTAGGAGAAGGCTCTTGAAATGCATGGGACAGAAGTCCGTGATCTTCAGCCATCAACTCTGCCTACTGATGCACCATTAACCCCAAGGTCTGGAGTCTTCCAACCTTCTTCTGTAACATTAGGACTGATGTAGAATGCACAGCCCCTCTGGGGAAATACTGAGCAATTCAGGGATTAAAGCAGCAACTGTCTGACCCAGTTTAAAACACTTCACCTCCTTGATTTAGTTAAACAAGGTTCCAAAATCCAACCTGTGGGCATGCACAACAGCTGGGGCCCAAACTAGCCTCGGTCAGTTTCTCCAGCCAATGTCCCCTTAGGCTGTTGTCTGTGTTGCACGCACAGCAAGGAGGTTGAAAGACAATAGAAAAAATTGTTTATTGGAGTAAAAAAAGTGTGGGCCATTATTTACATTGACTTTTGATACAAAGCTTAGTTCAATTTAGGCTGAAAAAAAAAGTAAGGCCCCTTTTTAAAAACAAGTCAAACTCTGCTCCAGTTCCCCACTTTGCATACTGCCACGCAGCTCTGAGCAGGAGAGAACAGCTGAGGGGACCCAGGAAGCATTTAAAGTCTCAAGCAAGTGATGTTTTCTCACTGCAGGTGGCTGGCTCAGGGACTGCACATGCTGCCTGTTGCCACCTGCACTGTTATAGGCGACACTGGATTGCAGAAGTATCTTTAACTGTCCCAGTTTGTACTGGCCATGTTGTGGCTGCCCATTGCACCTTTACTCATTTTCCTTTGGGGATATCCCTCCATCTTTTTATGTGCCGAGAGTGGAGGACCTTGCACAGCTGGTATTATCAGAGGAGAAAAACACCCCCATGCTTCTCTGTAGAAAGCAGATGTGCAGGTTTTCACCAACAGTTTTGGGGGTTCTTTATTAAAAGATGGATTTTCTGATCATCTCTTGCTCTAGGATTGGCTTTTCTTTGTGGGAGCGCTGCCTCCCCCACAACTGACATAGTTGGGAGGGGATGGTGTGTCACAGGCAACAGGGAGCCTGGAGGACACTTACTGCTCCCACCAATGGTCACATACTGAAGAGGCAGGGAAGTATCCGCAGCTGGATAAGGAGCTAAGCCCTGAGACTAAGGGTCTGTCTGGCTAGAGGCAGAGAAACAGAATTACCAGGTGAATACAGCTGGACAGGAATGATTAGACAGTGCACAGGATTGGGACTCCGACTGGGCTTTAGTCCTAGCTCTGCCACTGGCCTGCTGGGTGACTTTGGGCAAGTCACTCCCTGTGCCTCAGTTTCCCCATCTGTAAAATGGGGACAATACTGACCTCCTTTGCAATGCGCTCTGAGATCTATAGCTCTTATTACATAAATACCATTTTGCAGCTAGGCCCAGAAAGTGAGTGCTCTTCTCTGCAACCCCTCTCTGCTGTTACCCTTCTGCACAGGGGGCTTTGAGGTCAAATTCATCCATGGTCTAGCTTACACTTTCTGGAGAGTGGGCTCTCCAGGAACAAATGAAATCAGGGAGCAGTAAGCATTGCTGCTGTCCAAGGGGAGGAGGAGGGAAGGTGCGATGATCAGAAGCTGCTTTTAAAAGTAGCCTCATGCAATGTCAGGAACGTCCTTTGGGAGAAGAGGTGAGTAGTTGGAGAAAACCAGTCCAGACGAGGGCCATCTTTCAGCAACCATAACAGCTTCTGCTGGAAACTTTCCGGAGGTACTGACTAGAGGGACAGGCAGCCAGGCCTGCCCTGCCCCTGCCCAGCTCTGTTCCCTGGCCAGCACTCCCACCATCTCCCCCCCGCCCCTGAGCTGCATTCGAGACAAACATCCAACAGAAACTGAAAACCAACCAATGTCCTTTAATGGCACCCGCCCAGGGCAGAGTGTGCATGGGGCAGCTCACCCCCAGCAAGGGGAGATGGCTGGGAATCAGCCCTTCGCTCAGACCAGGCCTGCTGCCCTCCCACGCTCCATTCTTTACATCCTTTTCCTCATTTTCCCCTTCTTGGCAGCACCACGGCCGAACGCCGTCCTGCGCAGCTCCTGCACCCGCTGCCGCTTCTTGCCTTTCAGCCGCTTCAGGCCGCCCGTCTGCAGAAAGTTCTGCTTGGCCACCCGCTTCCTCTGCTTCAAGATCTGCTGCTTGCTCTTCAGCTCCGAGTGCACCTTGCCCTGCTGGGAGCCGTGCTTCCCAGGGGAGGGCGCCAGCCGCTTGCCTCCTGCCAGGGGAACGAGTTACTCAAAACCCTCCCCCTGCTCAGCTCCCGCCAGGCACCTAGCCCTGGGGCCAGGACGCTGGCTCAGGGACTGAGCTAGAGAGCCATGCCAAGGGGAATGGACTCTAGCGGGGAACAGGGCTGGCACACAGAGCGGAGCCCCGCACAGCCGGCTGGGCTCCGGGGTGATAGCAGTTCTCTAGCCAGCAGTGATGTGGATGCTATCCTGCATATCAGCCTGCCTGGATCCCCCAGGCACCAATGTCTGCACAGGGCAGGGCCTTCACCCCCAGGCACTCACCTCTGCCCCTGCGGTGCGCCCCGCCTCTCGGCTCGCTCCCCGCCTCCTCCTCGGAGTCCCACTCCTCAACTTTGTATTTCTTCTTCCACTTCTCATAGCTGGGGGCGGCGGGTTAAGGAAAGGGCTGGGGGGCAAGCCCTCCGCGATGTCTCCCCTCACCTTAATCCCAATCCCTGCGCTTCCCCTCTTCAAGCTCGGGGCCCCAAGGCATCGGGAAGGAAGAGGGCCCTGAAGCTGGGGCTGGCAGTTGCAGCGTTCTCCCCTGTGCCTGCTACCGCTGTTTCTCCCTCGGGAGAAGACTTTCCTGGAAGGAAGCCCAGGCTCCTACCTCCCCAGTGCATAAGATCCCCAGCTGCAAAGCTCGGCCACGGCCAGCAGGCAGCCACGCCATCCTGCTATTGCAAACTGGAATTGCCTCTGCCCCTCTGCAGCAGCCGCAGAAGTGCCCCGCCCCTTGCTGCTGGAAACAGCTGCTCCCTGCCATTCAGACGCGCACCCTTTGCAGTCGCCACGCTGCCCTGCAGTCAGGAAGTCCTGGGAGGACAGAGAGCAAGAGCCCCTTGGGCATGGCTGGATACACGTCACTCCCTGCCTCCGCCCCGGCCTGTCAGGAGTGCCCCAGCCCAGCCCCAGTCTGGAAGGATACAGGTTGTTCTTGTAGGAGCCGCTGATGTACCTGCCACTCTCTGTGCAGATTTTCTTCTTGTCCTCTTGGCCAGTTTTCCCCACGAACCGCTTCTTCTTGCGGTCCCTGGAGTGGAGGCAGGGCAGCGGGGTGGAATGGCATTACAGGGGAGAGAGAAATGGGGGCTCATCGATCAGCCCCACTTGGAAGACTGAGCGCTCTCCCCCCAAGCCCCAGGGGCACAAGCAATCAAGCCCCAGCCCAACTGGTTGGTGGAGAGAATCCCACCCTCAGCTGGCACCGTGGCACTCACACCCCCAGCCCTCAACAGAGCAAGGACAGGGTGATCAGGCAAAATCCACCGTTTGGTGCTGCCTGCTGGGGATCAAAGGGCCCCCGCCAGGTGGGGAGTGCTCTGTGTGAGGGGCAGCTGTCCCCATGGCCCTCCCCACAGCAGGAGCCTTTTCTCGCTGGACTGCTGCTGCCCCCTACAGGTCAGGCACTTACCACTTGAGCAGCTGCTTGGTCTTGCTCATGTTGTGGGTCTCGTCTCCCAGGAGGTCGAGCACGGCACCAGAAGCCTGCTGCTCAAAGGCACTGCCCTCCCCGCTAATGCTCAGCCTGGACACGGGGGAAAGGCAGAGGTCAGAGGCGTTCGGGGAGCTGGGAGAATCAGGGGATCCCGCCGCTGGGGGCGTTGGTCAAAGTGACTCACCCCCGCTCGCTCTCCAAGTCCTTGGGCCGGTAGGGAATGTAGAACTCCTCATCCCGCTGTGCCTCATGCCGCTGCTTCTTCCTGAGGCCCTCTCCCACCTGATGCTGCTTCCGCTTCCTGCCCACCACAGCGGAGAACACTTCCTGGGACACAGACCAGACAGGAGGGCCAGGTCCACAGCCCACCCCCCACCCTACTCTCCAGGCAGGACCCGCTAAGCCAGCTTACCCAGCTGGTGCCTTGGATACAGATGCCCACCCAACCCCTGCCGCTGTGCAATGCTACCAATTGTGCAAACTGTTCCCTGCCCCCGGCACAGTCACACCAGCCCCCATCTCAACACACAGACCGGCAAGTGTTACCGGGGCCATGACATTAGCCAGCCCTTTGATGCCCCCAGCCATGGGCTGACACTACACAGTGCAGGGCTCGGGGCCGGCCAGGCGGGCTGTTTCCCAGAGTCCCCAGGCAGGCCCTGTGGTGGATGTGGTTGAGGAGCTGGCACTCTCCAAGTCCATACCTGGAGGTTTGCTTCCTCCTCCTCAGGGGCAGGGACTGCTGGGTCCTGGCCCCCCAGCGCAGCCCCAGCCCGTCTCTCCTGCTGCCCCCTCTGGTACTTGTCAATGAGGCTGCGGTCGCGGCTCCGCTTGGCTCGCATCACATCGCTGGCCAGGGTCTTGTTGGTGGCGTTGATCTCAAAGATGGTCTGGTTGGAGAGATGGAACCCGTGAGTGACGCGTACTCTGGGAGACCCCTCCCCTCGCTCTCCCTGGGGGCGGGCGGAGCTGTCTGCTGGGCTCGCGGCTCAACCTGGTGATCTCTGGTCCCAGGGGCTGGTGGAACTGTTCATTAAGCACCTGTCACACAGCGAGGGAGCTGGCCCAGCAGCATCCCAGCAACCCTGGTGCAGGCCGGAAGCATCTTCCCAGAGCCTGAGGAGCAGTACTTGCAGCTGAGTGCCAGCTTCCTTGCTTCCCACCTTAAACTCCTGGGCAGCTGCATCTCAGTGGAGGGGCAGCGATCGATCCCTAAAGCACACTCCCTTGCACCACAGAGGTGCTGCGAGGGTTACTGCTACCCCTCCCCCCCAGGGGTGAGCTTCATTCTCTGGGCTGCCAAGGTGGATGGACAAGATTCAGTTCAGTGGCACTCTGGCTGGGTCGCTGGCCCTGGCACCACGCCCAAGTCAGGGGCTAGCAAAGGCCAGCCCCCTCGCTCTGACACGAGGCAATGCCGCTGGCAGCTTTGGCGTGAGCGCCCTTCCCCACAGAACAGCCACGGGGCCTGGTGTCAGATCACGGCTTGTACTCACTGCTTTGGATCTGTAGGTTTTAATGTTGTCCACGAACTTCAGTCTCTCCAGCTCATCCTCCCCAAAGCAAGAACCTTCGAGCCAGGAGCCCAGAGAGAGAGGAAGGGACACACAGAACAGTGAGTGCCTAATACATATCCAAGCTCCCAGTCCCCGCAGGAAACGCCAGCGTTCTCTCAGCTGTTCCAGGCCCAATCTCCCCCAGCAGGGGGTGCTGTAGGCAATGCTGGACGAGCACTGGCTATGGGGAGCGCCCCACTGCTCCAGCAGGAATTGTGGTAGGGAACAGTGCAGGAGCAGCTCCTGCCCTAGCCTCACCCAATGGGCCCCACTGCAGCTCCCGCCGTGCCAGGAGGGCGCAGACAGAGACAGGCACTCACTGAAGAGCGGGTGGATGCCCAGCAGGGAGAAGTCCAGCTCCTTCACCCTCTTGACAGACTCGGGCGAGGGGCCAGGACGGGACTTCAGGTACTGCTTGTGAGCATTCTCCGACACCTTGCGCAGGCTCTGCAGATCCAGCGAGCTCTCGTGGTCAGTGAACAGCA
Organism: Chrysemys picta bellii; assembly: GCF_011386835.1. Classification (NCBI taxonomy): domain Eukaryota; kingdom Metazoa; phylum Chordata; order Testudines; family Emydidae; genus Chrysemys; species Chrysemys picta. The sequence continues at coordinate 3,071,052 of NC_088805.1, forward strand.
GACACTCCTCGTCGTCGATGACGCTCTGGGGGACTCTGCCAAACACCCCATCCCCGTCTGCAACGGGACAGAAGGGGTTCGGGACCTGCAGCTTCTCCCCAGGGGTCCCATGCGTCAGCCCATCCCATGTGTCCACTTGGGATGGGGAGAACGGAGATTGCACCCAGTTCAGGGACCTGGAGAGTGGCCTTTGCAGCAGCACTCTGCAATGGGGGGGCTGGGCCCCACTGGGACAAGGCACAGGCTAAGAGGGGTGGAGCAATTGGAACCTTTAAAGACATACACAACTGATCTCTTCTCCACATCCTGCCTCCATCCAGAGCATCCCCTGCCTATGGTCTCCAAGTCCCAGACTTCCCACTCCTGTGCCAGGGTGGAGTATCTGCAGACAGGGCCTCTGGCAGCAAAAGTCACCCTCCCATCAGCACGTCCTGCCATGCAGGGGAGCTCGGTGTCGTTGCCAGAGCTCCCCATCACCCCTTTGTTAGCCAGCACAGACATCTAGGCCTGTAAGAGACAAGGTGCTTCCTCACCCCAGCCTGGGGAGTGAGACCCAGCCCTCCTGCGAGGCTGGCCGTATCATCACCATAGCCATGGCGTGGCTCTCCCCAGGCAAGCCCAGCCCCAGCAGGAATGCCAAGTGAGAGCCCCCCCAACTCCACCCCCCGCACTGGGGACGGGGGCCAGTGCCCAGATGGACCTTACCTGAGGGTTTCTCATGGGGGCTGGCGAGGGTGAGCGGGCGCCCCAGGAACAGGTGCAAGTCAAAGACATATGGGGTCTCATCCGATGCCACCAGGGAGTAGGCGGTGCCACTGCGGCCAGCGCGGGCCACGCGGCCTGGGAGGGAAAGCAAGGCAGAATAGCTCTGTGTTAACTCCAGGGCTGCTGGCCCTGGCACAGCCAGTGTGGAGCCACTCTTAGGAACCACAGCCACGGACTCCGGGTTTGGCTAATGTGCCTACTCTGGTCAGGGGCAGGGAAGCTGCTAAGGGGACCGAGGCCAAGAAGCCAAGCTTGGCCCCTACGCTCAGCGGGGATCACGCTGTTCATCCGGGGGAGGGCTGGACGATGGCACGGTGTTCTCGCCCTCTCGTACCCACTGCAGATGGTAAATCTCAGCATGTACTCCGCTGCTCTCAAGGGATCCGGCAAACGGTGCCCGTGCCACTAATGGGAATAGCCCCCAAACTGCACACGCCCTCCCACTGGCTACCTGGGCCTTGCCCCGCAGACTGAGATTTGAGACCTTCCTGTGCCCCTCCCTGAAATGCTGCGTTCCCCCAGTGTCCTGGGCAGGGCCCAGCCCCGGGACGAGGGCTCCAGCCCAGACAGCATTCAGCAGCAGGGAGTCCAGGCTGGGACAGGTGTTAACAACACGCCCTGCAGCAATGGCTCCGGCAATGGCACACGGCTGCCCAGCAGGGGAGAATACTTGGGGGCGGAGAGGCTTCCCTCCTCCATGGCATTTACCAGCCTGGCGGAGCTGTGACCAGGGCGGGAGGGAGCAGATCAGTTGAAGCAGGACAGGTGGCTGTGCCCTAGAGCCCAGCTCCCTCCCGCGGCCCAGCCAGCCCCAGAGACCCACCGACACGGTGCAGGAACAGCTTGGGCTTGGCAGGGAAGCTGTAGTTGATGACATTGTCCAGCATGGGGATATCAATGCCGCGGGCAGCCACGTCGGTAACAATCAGCACTGCGCACTGGCCGTGCACGAACTTGGCGATGTTGATTTTCCGGGCTGCCTGGTCCAGGGAGCTGTAGATATGGGTGCAGTTCACGCCCTGCGCTGTCAGCAACTGGAGGGAGGAGGAGGGTGGAGCAGAGGTCAGCGCCCGGGCCCCCAGCAGGGGAGAACCACCCCAGAGACCAGGGGACCTCAATGTAAGTCAGAGCCAAGGGAGGAGAGAGTCCATCTGGCAGCTTCAGGATAGGCTGCACCTCCCTCCCCTCGGCATCCCTGCCTCCTCCATGCACTAGGCTGGCCAAGCAGCAGCATGCTAGACCTCCCCACGCCACCCTCCTGGAGAGCTGTAATGTCCATCGGCAATGCCCCTCCTTCTCCTGGCAGCCCAGCACCAGCCTCTGACACTCCCTGGCATCTCCTGGACACAGGAGTCAGACAGTGGAAGCTCAGGCAGGGGCCTGTCTTGGGAAGGAAACTTTGGCTCGACTCCGACCACACACACAGAGAACTAGAGCCAGGTGATGAGCCCCCAGGTCTCCCCTGCCACCTGGTGCATGGCAGGAGGGCCCCCCCAGCACACCAACCTTGCTGTATGCTGCTCAGGCACCAGTTCAGCCAGAGGCCTGCAGCAGCCACAGAAGCAGAGGGCTCCTTCCCCCTCCTCCCTGCCTTGGGGAAGCAGCACCCCCAGCAGCTCCCCCTTCTCTGCCAGGGCTTAGTGAGAGCTGCCCCTTCTGCCTTGGTCTCAGCACTGCCTGTATCCCCACCCTGCTACGTCTCCCACGGCTCCACCAGGCCCGGGCCCAGGCCCAGCAGACTGCACAGCACCGGTAGGGCCGGGCCCATGGCGCGTTGGCTCCCCAACTTGCCTCCTTGAGGTACTCCGCATGGTGCTTGGTGGCCACGAAGACGACTGTCTGATCCTGCGGCCTCACCACGCTCCTCAGCAGGTGCAGCAGCACGGCCGGCTTGTCATCTGCGCGCACATGGAAGAAGGCCAGCTGCCAACGGAGAGAGGGGTGAGGTGGGAAGTCCCTCCCTGCCCCCTCAATGACCCCCCTGGAAGCGTCACAAGCCAGAGACGCTGGGGCTAACAACGCAGGCTGTGCTTTCTCTTCAATTGACTGAGGCAGGTGCTGTAAAGCGCCCAGCACCACGGTGTCCTGATCCACCACCGAGGCTTCTAGAGGCTACCAGTGAAATAACACAGCCCTGTGCTGCAGCCCACCACCCTCGGTTTGTCTGGCACCGCTGGCTGGGCAGCTCTTTGGCCCTGTCTGGAAAGCACCTCTTGGGGCTAATGGGAAGGGATGGAAGGTTTCTGCTGCCCTCCAATCTACACTGGGTCCCTGGAGGCTTGGGGGAACCACCCTGAAAGTCCGTCTGCCTCACCTGGGCTCAGGTTCTACCCGAGTCTGCCTACAGGTGCCAACACCAGCTACTGCTGTCAGGGCCACACTTAACTGAGGCTCCTGATGGGATCAGGCTCACGGTAGCACCTCGTCCACCCTGGCGTCAGTTACTAGCCCCAGGAGGGGGCGCTGCACACTGCCTGCAGCTGTGAAATACAGCAGTCCAGAGAAGGGCAGGCACATATACACATGGGGGCCCTCCCGGCAGGGGCTGAGGAGGAAGGGCCATACAACTCATACAGCTGGTCCTCCACCTCCTTCCCACGTGCCAGCCGACAGCAGTGCTCTTTGGAGCTTGAGGGCTCTGCTGGGATGAGCTCAGACAAACGGGGAGTTGTTATTTGTATTGCACTACAGCCTAGGGCCCAGACATGGACCAGGGACCCATGTTGCTAGGTGCTGTGCAGACCCAGAACCAAGAGATGGCCCCAATCTCCTCTACCCCAGCCCTCCCGAACTCAATAGCCTTGAAGACCCCCAAGCGCATCTCACCTTGAGCTGCTCACTGAGCTTGGTCTCCACGTCCAACCGGATCAAGACTGGCTCAGTGAGACCTGTGAATGAGGCAGGAGAACATGAGCCCAGGGCAAGGGGCGCCTGAATTCACACTGGATAAGAAGAGGCCAAGGTAGCAGACTCACGGGTAGACACGTACAGTGGGGCAATCACAGCTTCTGAAAGGCATACTGGACTGGGCAGCAGGGGGCGCTGCAGGTCAGGAGGGGGGATGTGCCGGCAGAGGAGTTGGAGCCCGCAGTGTACCATGCCCCAGCTTTAATTAGCTGCCTGCTCTCACAAGCACTAAAATGCATTTTGCAAGAGACAGGGCAAGGTCCCCTGAACTGAAGAGGAAAGGAGTAGGTGGGACACAGGCAGCGTGGATGCACCTGGCCTGGGGCGAACAGGGCAACAGCAGGTGGGTAACCCTTCCCTTCCCCCAAAAGGACGGGTCAGCACAGCTAAAACTACTCTTAGCTCACCTGCCATTCAGCCTGTTACCCCCTCCCCATCTAGCCCCTCATCTCTCCCGTGTGGGGCTGAGTGAGGGATGTTCCTTACCGGCCCGAGCAAACTCCACGAGCAGTTTGGGGAGCGTGGCAGAGAAAAGCAGGGTCTGGCGGCTCTCGGGGAGCCGGGCGATGATCTCTTGCAGCTGCTCCGCAAACCCCATCTCAAAGAGCCTGAGGGGGGTCAACACCACCAAGGTCAGCAGCCACACAACCCAGCAAGCCACCCCCACCCCCACAGCTGGGGCCCTACCATCCCACGCAGCACCCAGGAAAGCAGTATATCCCCATGCACCGGGACAAGCTGCTTCCTCCCAGGACGAGCCCTTAAATCCAACACCCAGGAGCCCTAGAATCCCACATGCCAGCTCCTGCGCTGGCCCTGCAAGTGGAAGATCTAGCCCAGCATCAGCCGATAAGAAAGGGCATCATTGCACCAGTTGGTTGCTTTCCCAAGATCCTTGACCTGGTCCGTTTTCCCCCACTGGCCTCACATCTCACTCATCAGGCACTCGGAGCCTGTCGTAGCTGAGTGCTCTCCCCTGGGAATCCACACTCACACCTCTGTGTCCACGGGATGCAGCAATGGCACCAAGCCCCATCTCCTCCCTGGTGGTGCAACTGTCACACTTGGCTGACAGAGGGTCCTACTGGGAGCCCCTGGGAACAGAGGGGCTGACAAATGCCCCAAGGTGAAATCTCAGCTACGGCAATGTCATGAACTGACCTGTCAGCTTCGTCAAACACCACGTACTCCACACTGTGCAGTTTCAGGTTCATTTCCACAGCCACGTGCATCAGGCGCCCCGGGGTGCCAATGATTCTGGAATGACAGACACCAATGGGCACAGGCACCCAGCTGCCCACAACTCCAGGACAGGGCCAAGGTGCTACCCACACCCAGGCACCCACCTGTCCTGGTGGAGAGAGATGGAGCTGGGGAAGCTGCAGCTCTCCACTCTGGTGAAAAATAGGACAAGGCAGCTCTTCCCAACCAACCCCCTCCCATCCCACCTGCCTCTCCAGCCCAAATCTGCCGGGCCAAGAAGGACATTCAGATGACAGGTCCACTCCAGGAAGACCCATCTCCAGTCTCTGCTCTCCCCCCAGAAATACACATAGGAAGATGCTCTTAAGAGGTGCGGAGTAGCAGGCAGCCCCCATTGGATGCTATTCTTGATGCTCACTGAAACACACGGAGGCTCTGGGTCTGACTCTGCTCAGCACACAGGCTTTACAGGTTGTGACTCCATCAGCTTCAGTGGCGTCACTTCCCATTTACACCGCGAGTGCAGAATCAGACCCACTGCGTGCAGCACCTGCGAGCCTGTTCTGCGTGTGTGCAGTGCCCAGCGGATAGGACGAGAGCGCCTAAGTGCTACCACAATACAAATATAGACTGGAGGACAAGTGCTAGTAATAATAATAGGGCTCAGATTTTCCTGGATGCGATAGCTGATGGATTCCTTCACCAAGTACACCTGTACCCCAATATAATGCGACCCGATACATCACGAATTCGAATATAACACGGTAAAGCAGTGCTCCGGGGGGGGGCAGGGCTGCACACTCCGACGGACCAAAGCAAGTTCGATGGAATGTGGTTTCACCTATAACATGGTAAGATTTTTTGGCTCCCGAGGACAGTGTTATATCAGGGTAGAGGTGTAGTTGCTGAACCAACAAGAGGGGATGCCATTTTAGATTTGGTTTTGGTGAGTAGTGAGGACCTCATAGAGGACCTCATAGAAGAAATGGTTGTAGGGAACAACTTTGGTTCGAGTGATCATGAGCTAATTCAGTTCAAACTAATGGAAGGATAAACAAAAATAGATCTGGGACTAGGGTTTTTGATTTCAAAAGGGCTAACTTAAAAAAATTAAGGAAATTAGTTAGGGGAGTGGACTGGACTGAAGAACTTGGGGATCTAAAGGCAGAGGAGGCCTGGAATTACTTCAAGTCAAAGTTGCAGAAACTATCAGAAGCCTGCATCCCAAGAAAGAGGAAAAAATTCATAGGCAGGAGTTGTAGACCAAGCTGAATGAGCAAGCATCTCAGAGAGGTGATTAAGAAAAAGCAGAAAGCCTACAAGGAGTGGAAGATGGGAAGGATCAGCAAGGAAAGCTACCTTATTGAGGTCAGAATAGAGATAAAGTGATAAAGATGTAGAGATAAAGTGAGAAAGGCCCAAAGCCATGTAGAGTTGGACCTTGCATGGGGAATTAAAACCAATAGTAAAACGTTCTATAGCCATATAAATAAGAAGAAAACAAAGAAGAAAGAAGTGGGACCGCTAAACACTGAGGATGGAGTGGAGGTTAAGGATAATCTAGGCATGGCCCAGTTTCTAAACAAATACTTTGCCTCAGTCTTTAATGAGAAGCTTAGGGATAATGGTAGGATGACAAATGGGAATGAGGACATGGAGGCAGATATTACCACATTCAAGGTAATGGGACTAAATCGGGGGCACAGATAATCTTCATCCAAGAATATTAAAGGAACTGGCGCATGAAATTGCAAGCCCATTAGCAAGAATTTTTAATGAATCTGTAAACTCGGAGGTTGTACCATATGACTGGAGAATTGCTAACATAGTTCCTATGTTTAAGAAAGGAAAAAAAAGTGATCTGGGTAACTACAGGCCTGTTAGTTTGATATCTGTAGTATGCAAGGTCTTACAAAATTTTTTGAAGGAGAAAGTAGTTAAGGACATTGAGGTCAATGGTAATTGGGACAAAATACAACATGGTTTTACAAAAGGTAGATCGTGCAAACCAACCTGATCTCCTTCTTTGAGAAGGTAACAGATTTTTTAGACAAAGAAAAGCAGTGGATCTAATTTACCTCGATTTCAGTAAGGCACTTGATACGGTTCCACATGGGGAATTATTAGCTACATTGGAAAAGATGGGGATCAATATGAAAATTGAAAGGTGGATAAGGAACCGGTTAAAGGGAAGACTACAACGGGTCATACTGAAAGGTGAACTGTCAGGCTGGAGGGAGGTTACTAGTGGAGTTCCTCAGGGATCGGTTTTGGGACCAATCTTATTTAAACTTTTTATTACTGACCTTGGCACAAAAAGTGGGAATGTGCTAATAAAGTTTGCGGATGACACAAAGCTGGGAGGTATTGCCAATACAGAGAAGGACCGGGATATCCTACAGGAAGATCTGGATGACCTTGTAAACTGGAGTAATAGTAATAGGATGAAATTTAATAGTGAAAAGTGCAAGGTCATGCATTTAGGGATTAATAACAAGAATTTTTGTTATACGCTGGGGACGCCTCAGTTGGAAGTAACAGAGGAGGAGAAGGACCTCGGAGTATTGGTTGATCACAGGATGACTATGAGCCACCAATGTGATATGGCCATTAAAAAAGCTAATGCGGTCTTGGGATGCATCAAGCGAAGTATTTCCAGTAGAGATAAGGAGGTGTTAATATCGCTATACAAGGCACTGGTGAGACCTCATCTGGAATATCGTGTGCAGTTCTTGTCTCCCATGTTTAAGAAGGATGAATTCAAACTGGAACAGGTACAGAGAAGGGCTACTAGGATGATCCGAGGAATGGAAAACCTGTCTTATGAGAGGAGACTCAAAGAGCTCAGCTTGTTTAGCCTAATCAAAAGAAGGCTGAGGGGGGATATGATTGCTCTCTATAAATATATCAGAGGGATAAATAGCAGGGAGGGAGAGGAATTATTTAAGCTCAGTACCAATGTGGGCACAAGAACAAATGGATATAAACTGGCCATCAGGAAGTTTAGACTTGAAATTAGACAAAGGTTTCTAACCATCAGAGGAGTGAAGTTCTGGAAGAGCCTTCCAAGGGGAGTAGTGGGGGCAAAGGACATATCTGGCTTCAGGACTAAGCTTGATAAGTTTATGGAGGGGATGGTATGATGGGATAACCTAATTTTGGCAATTAATTTATCTTTGACTATTAGCGGAAAATATGCCCAATGGCTTGTGATGGGATGTTAGATGGGGTGGGATCTGAGTTACTACAGAGAATTCTTTCCTGGGTGCTGGCTGGTGAGTCTTGCCCACATGCTCAGGGTTTAGCTGATCACCATATTTGGGGTTGGGAAGGAATTTTCCTCCAGGGCAGATTGGCAGAGGCCCTGGAATTTTTTTGCCTTCCTCTGCAGCGTGGGGCACGGGTCACTTGCTGGAGGATTCTCTGCACCTTGAAGTCTTTAAACCATGATTTAAGGACTTCAATAGCTCGGACATAGGTTAGGGGTTTGTTACAGGAGTGGGTGGGTGAGACTCTGTGGCCTGCGTTGTGCAGGTCAGACTGGACGATCATAATGCTCCTTTCTGACCTTAAAGACTATGAGTATATGAAATAATACAGGTGAGACTATGCTGCCTGGGGGGTGGGAAAGGAAAGTCATGACAGCTTAACCCCACTCTCCCAAGCACAGATACTTCTCTGTGAAGAGAAGAGAAAAAAGCAGCAGGGCAGTCCTAGAGGATGGATTGTGTGGGATGCGTCTTGGGTCTCAATGCGCCAAAGAAAGAAGAAAAACCCACCCATGAGCCCCATCCCCTGTTGTGACCCTTCCCCCCCCCCCGCCCACATTTGGAGAACACAGTCGCTGCCCCTCAGCATTAAGACTCACATATCGGGGTTCTCATGCAGAGCTGCAAACTGGTCTTCCATCCTAGGGGAGAAAGAGAATCGGAGGTGCTGGTAATAATGATCAGCAGGGGGAGCCATAACACAGCCCTAGTGACAACAAGCTCCAAGGTAGGTCACTGAGCCACATGCACTTTGCCAAGCACCTCATGCCCTCAACCTGGTTTCTGCAAAAGAGGCTGAGATGGAGCCTGATCCTTGAGCCCAGCTTCCCAGGTATCGTTCTAGAGGAACAGGTTGTCCAGAGAGCAGCAAGCTGCCCAATGGGGGCCTTCATCTGCGCCATGCTTCTGAAATCCTATCTGAGCCCAATGCACAGCAGCCGCGCCCCCGTCTCCGTAACCGCCCACCGCGCACCAACCCGCCACGCGCGCACGTCTCGGTAACCGCCCGCCGCGCACCAACCCGCCACGCGCGCACGTCTCGGTAACCGCTCGCCGCGCACCAGCCCGCCACGCGCGCACGTCTCGGTAACCGCTCGCCGCGCACCAGCCCGCCACGCGCGCACGTCTCGGTAACCGCTCGCCGCGCACCAGCCCGCCACGCGCGCACGTCTCGGTAACCGCTCGCCGCGCACCAGCCCGCCACGCGCGCACGTCTCGGTAACGGCCCGCCGCGCACCAGCCCGCCACGCGCGCACGTCTCGGTAACGGCCCGCCGCGCACCAACCCGCCCCCGTCTCGGTAACGGCCCGCCGCGCACCAACCCGCCATGCGCGCACGTCTCAGTAACGGCCCGCCGCGCACCAACCCGCCATGCGCGCACGTCTCAGTAACCGCCCGCCGCGCACCAACCCGCCAGGCGCGCACGTCTCGGTAACCGCCCGCCGCGCACCAACCCACCATGCGCACACGTCTCAGTAACCGCTCACCATGCACCAGCCCGCCATGCGCGCACGTCTCAGTAACCGCTGGCCGCGCACCAACCCGCCATGCGCACACGTCTCAGTAACCGCCCGCCACGCACCAACCCACCATGCGCGCACGTCTCAGTAACCGCTGGCCGCGCACCAACCCGCCATGCGCACACGTCTCAGTAACCGCCCGCCGCGCACCAACCCGCCAGGCGCGCACGTCTCGGTAACCGCTCGCCACACACCAGCCCGCCATGCGCACACGTCTCAGTAACCGCTCGCCACACACCAGCCCGCCATGCGCACACGTCTCAGTAACCGCCCGCCGCGCACCAACCCACCATGCGCACACGTCTCAGTAACCGCCCGCCACGCACCAGCCCGCCCCCGTCTCAGTAACCGCTCGCCACGCACCAGCCCGCCATGCGCGCACGTCTCAGTAACCGCTCGCCGCGCACCAGCCCGCCCCCGTCTCAGTAACCGCCCGCCGCGCACCAGCCTGCCCCCGTCTCAGTAACCGCCCGCCGCGCACCAGCCCGCCCCCGTCTCAGTAACCGCCCGCCGCGCACCAGCCCGCCCCCATCTCAGTAACCGCCCGCCGCGCACCAGCCCGCCGGGAGAGCACAAATACAAGTAGCTGGGCCAAAAGCTGGGACTAGGTCCCGATGCTGAAAGGAGCCAATATACTTCTATAAAAATTCATTTAAAATTTACGGAACCCCCTGAAGGGCCCAGACTCAGTCCTGGCAATATGGCTCTAGACCCAGCTGTGATGTTTCCACCCACTGCAGTGTCACTGAGCCAGGTCAATATTTCATCTGGGCATTGAGCTAACCAATATTTCACAAGTTTCTACTGTCATTGACTCATTCTAGGGAAAAATACTTTTGACAAAACATTCACAAGGGTTTGCAATCTGCTGCAGCCGCCGGCGCTTTAGGGGCAGACTGCAACTGGCTTACCTCTCTCCTCCCAGAATCAACGCAGTCTTCAGGCCTGTGAACTTGCCCAGCTGCAGGACAAAACACACCGCATCTACTGTTAATCCTAATCTTGCCTCCAGCTCCCCACTCCCCTCATTCCCAACCATGGGACCCTTCACGTCAACAGCCAGGGCTACCCCAGCGCAAGAGGCCTGGCTGTCTCAGGAGGGATGAACACATTGAAGCTGCTAAGACTTTGGATCCGGCTGCTTCTCCCTTTGTACAACCTGCCTCCATCTTTAACCCCGCAAAACCAGCAATGTCGGGGGCTCTCCATAGGGGCAGCAGGAGGCCCACGTAGCAACCCAGCCATCAGCACTCAAAAGACAGAGTGCAGTGGCTGCTGCTACTTGTTCAACCTGCAGGGTTACGGAAAGTACCCATGCACAGACCACAGCTCTGTTTGAAGGCTGTCCTTGTGAGCTAAACCACAGGAGTGCAGCCAGACTGGATCACACCCAAGATCCATCTGCTCTTTGTCTAGTCCAAGGGAGTGCAAACTACGGCCTGTGGGCCGGATCCGGCCCCTCAGGGCTTGCAATCCGGCCCGTGGGATTGCCAGCCCCACGGTGCAGCGGAGCTAAGGCAGGCCCCCTGCCTGTCCTGGCCCCGCGCTGCTCCCGGAAGCAGCTGGCACCATGTCCCTGCGGCCTCTGCACCCCTCCTGCATCCCAACCCCTTGCCCTGAACCCCTTCCTGCACACTGCACCCCCTCCCACACTCCAACCCCCTGCCCCAGCCCTACATTCATGGCCCTGCATACAATTTTCCAAACCAGATGTGGCCCTTGGGCCAAAAAGTTTGCCCACCCCAGTCTAGTCTCTTGCCAGGACCAAATATTTCAAAGGTATATGCGAAGAACCTTCTAGTGGACAATATAGAAAACCTGCCTACAGGCACACCATCTACCTAACCTCAGCCAGTTGGCTTATGTCCTGAAGCCTGATGATCTCACCCTCATTTTTTCACCATGTCTAGTTCTATTCTATTCAGATTCTTATTCTGTGCCCATCACTGTGGTATCCACGGACGTTCTCATAATCCACATAAATATCCACATCTTTTTGGAACCCTGCTACATTCTTAGCTTCAAAGATACCTTGTGGCAATGAGTTCCACAGGTTAGTTATGTCATGCAAGAAACTGTCCCTTAGCAATTACTGCACTATATTGCCTCTCCATATCAACACAAGCTCCATGTACCATGCTCTCAAGTCACATCTGTGAGAGAGCTCCCAGCTACTCCAGTCCCAGTGTCTCCTTGATCAGCTGATGCTGCTTCCTCCACTCCCTACCTCCTTTGTGAATTTCATAGTCTGCAAGGCAAGCTCGCGGGTTGGCGAGAGGATGAGGGCTCGGGCTCCCGTCTGGGCACTGTGCGCCTTCAGCTTCTCAAACATGGGGATGAGGAAACAAGCCGTCTTCCCACTGCCGGTCCTTGCCATGGCCACCATGTCTTTCCCATCCAGGATCACAGGGATGGTCTGCAAGACAAGAACAGATGCTGCTCCAATCCAGCTGGAGGATTCTTATCCTGTGCCAGTCACTGGGGTATCCATGGATGTTCTCATAATCCAAAAACATCCATATCTTTTGGGAACTCTGCTACAATTCTTAGCTTAAATGGCATCTTGTGGCAATGAGTTCCACAGGTAGGTTACAGGGGTGTTGGGGAAACTTTGCTAATACTGGGCCTTGTGGAATCCACATGCCAGACGTGGCTAAAGCTCACCAGCACAGTGAGATTCACCTCCCACCTCAACCCCACAAAGCACTGCAGAAATTACCTACGGAAACCCCGCATGACCTTTAACAAACATACACCCCATACAAATTACACTGGAGCAATCAGAGCCGGTCCATTACCCTTCGCTGGATTGGCGTAGGCACTTTGTAGCCTTTCTTCATGACCCCTTTGAATACAGGATAACTCAAGCCTACGAGAAAAGACAAATATGATCACAATATTAAATGGCCCTTGGATAACAAGGGTGCAGTGTTACCAACTATTTTAGTGCAAGTCTCACAATATTATTGTTTTTTACTTAAAATCCCACCTTCCGGAGTCATGTGATTAGAGGATAACCTCAGCTTTCATTAAAAAAGTTTCTTACCCTAATAGTTGCAAATAAAATCTCAAAAATGTGACGGAGAGGTTCAAATTCCAGAAGGCAAAGAAAAAGAACCCCAATTTTGATCCAAGCATGAGCCTCAATGCATGCTGGGACACGCGATTTCTTCTGAATACACCTGCAATGTGCTCCTCTGCCTGGTACTCAGGCCTTGACCAGTTGCTGAGGTGGCCCTGAGTCGAGCTAAGTTTGAGCGCCCCATGTTAATCAAAATTCAATTTCTGCCCTCAGAATTATGACCATCCATTTCACTCACCCATAGACTGGAAGCCCCCAGATTTCTTCTTCTTTTTGTTCTGTGCTCGTACCATCTCTCTAGTGTCTGGCTCCATGTCAGAGGAGTAATCAGGCGTTGGAAAGGCTGGTAAGATCTTACTGGATGCCTGCTGACAATGGAGAAAGGGCACACATGCAAAAAGCAATGTCATTTCAGGTCACGATAGATGGAAGAGGGCTCTTAGATCATCCAGCCCAACCAGGACAGGAGTGGTCCTTACAGCCTATTTTCCCTGATCTGTCCAGTCTCATTTTAGAACTCCCTAGATCGGCGGTTTTCAAACTTCTTTTCTGGCGACCCAGTTGAAGAAAACTGTTGATGCCCACGACCCAACGGAGATGGGGGTTTGGGCTGTGGGAGGGGGTTGAGGTGCGGGAGGGGGTCCCCCTGGGGAAGCCGGGCCACCCCAGTACGGCACATCGGCTCTTGCCGGTATGCCGAACCAGGGCGTACCAGCTTCACCTCTGCCCGACCCCGTCCACCACCACCCCGGGTAGGGTGGGAGTTCTGGGGGTCTGTCAGGGTGGTGGTGGATGGGGTTGGGCAGAGGTGAAGCTGGTACGGCCCGGTTCAGCATGCCGGCAAGAGCCGATGTGCCGTACCGGGGTGGCCTGGCTTCCCCAGGGGAACAATTTAAAGGGCCCCACTGCTGGAGCCCTGAGGTAGGGCTGCGGGGCTCTGGGGGCTATTTAAAAAGTCCAGGGCTCCCACTGCTTCTACCGCCCCGGCCCTTTAAATAGCCGCCAGAGCCCCTCTGCTTCCCCAGCTATTTAAAGGGCCGGTAGAAGCAGGGGAGCCGCGGGCCCTTTAAATAGCTCCCAGAGCTCTGGGATAGCGGGGGGCTCCAGGGGCTATTTAAAAGGCCGGGGCTCCAGCTGCCTCTGCCGCCCCAGCCCTTCAAATAGCCGCTGGAGCCCTGCCTCTTCCCCAGGGCTCCCGCGGCTATTTGAAGGGCCGGGGCGGTAGAAGCAGGGGAGCCGCAGGCCCTTTAAATAGCCTCCAGAGCCCTGGGATAGCGGGGGGCTCCGGGGGCTATTTAAAGGGCCCTTGACTCCAGCTGCCTCTGTGCCCCAGTCCTTTAAATAGCCGCCAGAGCCCCACCGCTTCCCCAGGGCTCCGGTGGCTATTTAAAGGACTGGGGCGGTAGAAGCAGGGGAGCTCCGGCCCTTTAGATAGGCCCCGGAGCCCAGGGCTGCTGCTACTACCCCAGTGGCAGAGGGGGGGGGGAAGGAGAAACTTGCCGGTTCTGAGGGGGACAGTCGGGGGCAGGACGTGGGTTGGGGTCAGATGGGTGGATGCGGGGGGTGGGGGAAGACAGGCACGTGGGGCTTGTACTCACCGCACGGTTCCCTACCGGGTCTTCAGCGACGGGTCCTTCACTTGCTGTGGCTGAAGGACCTGCCGCCGAAAACCTGGAGCGAGTGGACCCGGTAGGGAACCGGTTCTTAGGATTTTGGGAGCTCATTACTGGTTGGGGCACAGGTTTTGCTTGGGCGGCTCTCGGTCAGCGGTGGCGCTAAGGCAGGCTTTCTGCTTGTCCTGGCACCACAGACCGAACCCCGGAAGCGGCCAGCAGCAGGTCTGGCTCCTAGGCAGAGTCGTACAAGTGACTCCACACGGCTCTCACCTGCAGCCACTGCCCCCCCCCCCCCAAGCTCCCATTGGCTGGTTTCTGGCCAATGCGAGTGCGGAGCTGGTGCTCGGGGCAGGGCAGCGCACAGAGCCCCGTGGTCCCCCCGCCTAGGAGTCGGACCTGCTGCTGGCCGCTTCCAGGGTGCAGTGCAGTGCCAGGGCAGGTAGGCACTAGCCTGCCTTAGCCAGGCAGCCGCACTGACGGGACTTTTAACAGCCCGGTCGGCTGACCCGAGCGACCCAGTGCCTGACATGCTGCGACCCAGTACTGGGTCGTGACCGGCAGTTTGCAAACCACTGCCCTAGAGAGGGGTTTCCACTCCTGCCTTGGGAGCCCAACCCCCAGCCCACCCCAGTCGTTCGCTGCATGGCACACGGAACTCCCCGGCGCCGCTCCCCGCGAGCGTCACTCAGTGTTTGTGCTGCACGAGATCCAGGCAGGACCGGGACCCGCCGTGCTGGGCCCTGTTACGGGGGGGGGGGAGCCCCAGAGCATTTACAATCTCACTCCTGCGGGGGGCGGGGCGGGGCGGTCCGTCCTTCGGCCTGACCCAGAGGCCAACGGAAGTTTTGGGTCCGTGACTCGGTCACTCGGCAAAGCCGCAGATGTCCCGTAACCTCCCCGCGCCGCCCTCGGCCTGCGGCCGCCCACGCACCGGGGCCGGACACCACGTGCAGGCAGCGCCCGGCCGGGCCCCGCCCCGGACCCCCCCGCCAGCCGGGGCTCGGGCCGCTCCCCCCACGCTCCGCCCCGCTCACCGGCCGCTCCGGGCTCCCCTCCGTAGGCCCCGGGCGGGGCTCGCCCGGCTCGGGCTCGCGGCCCCGAGGGGGCCGGCGGCGACGCGCCGCCATGGCTACGGGTCGGGCGGAGGGCAGAGCACGCGACGGACTCCGACACGCCGTGTGGCCCCGCCCCTGGAGCGGATTGAACCACCGCGACCTCTAGCGGGGAACACAGGGCTGCACTTCCCGTCCCCCCCGGCTGGAGAGATGGTATGGCCCGCAGAGCCGCGCGCGGGGCGGGGCTCGCGCGGCTCAGTGGGCGGGGCCCTGGGCACTTTGGGTGCCGCGCGCAGCTGGAGCGCGAGGCGCTTTCTGGCGAGGGTGGGTGGTGGGCGCGGGGCGGTCTGACCCTCTCCCGCGGGCTCCAGGCTGCGGGCCCAGCCGTGCTAGGGTAGCCCGGGACACAGCGAAGAGACACGGGGGGGGGTTTGCCTTTGACAATCCCCCTCCCTGCGGAAGGATCCCTCAGAGCCCCAACAATGGCAGATCCCCACCCTGTGCGTGTGCAACCTTCTCCCTTCTCCGCCCCAGGGACCTCCTGCAGCGGCGCTTCTCCCTTGTCCTTCTCCTCGTCTCTGCTCGGTTCTCCTTCGCGTCTACACCTGCGTCTGCAGCTGGACACCTCGGCCCCCCCACGTCACAGGCACCCCCAGGGAGCTGGCCCTGCTCCTCTCCGCAGGTCCTTACCGGACTCTCCTGGACTTCAGGCCGGGTTCATTGCTGGACATGGACCCTGGCCCGAGATGCTTTGCGGAGTCAGCTTGGCAATGAAGCCCTGGATGGAGCTGGAATCCAAGCGATTCATCTCCTACGCGAGGGCCAGAGGAGCTACAAGGTCAAGGCCAGACCATCCTATGTGGCTGAGACCTTGTTTGGCAGCCCCGTGGGGACCCAGCCAGCTGCATGTGCTCAGGAGGTTAGAGCAGAGGTCTCACCACTCCTCAGTGTTAACTTACCTCCTCCCTCTGCCAAGAGCACCTGGGCCCAGCGCCGTAGCGCAGGGGGCGAGAGCAGGGGGCTCAGACTGCAGGGAACGCCAGTTCAAACGTCGCAGGGGCCTGGGCAGCCGTCTTGGACTCAGAATCTCCTCACTGGTGGCTCATCTCCCCTTCCTAGGTAGCTCGTCTCTCCTCAGCGTTAACCTACTGCCTCCGTCTGCCAAGCTCTGGACCTCCCAGGGTTAGAGCAGTAGTGTCAGAATACAGGGGTTGCCAGTTCAAATCTCACAGAGGCCTGGGTAACAGTCTCAGAATCTCCTCACTGGTGGCTCATCTCCCCTCCCCGGTAGCTCATTTCTCCTCAGTGTTAACCTACATCCTCCTCTGTGAAGGGCAACGTTCCCTCTCATTTTTCCCATCCATGGGTGGAATGACTTTTGTTATGTGCACCAATATGGAGGTGAAGTGTGGCGAGAGAGGGGCTGAGGTTCGGAGGGTGGGAGGGGGCTTAGTAATGGGGCAGAGGATTGGGTGCAGGGGGTGAGGGCTGCAGCTGGGGGTGCAGGCTCGGGGGTGAGACTGGGGATGAGGGGTTCAGGATGCGGAGGGGGCTGCAGCTGGGGGTGCAGGCTCTAGGGTGGGGCTGGGGATGAGAGGTTCAGGATGAGGGGGTGGTGTTCCAACTGGGGGTGCAGGCTCTGGGATGGGGCAGGGTTCAGGGTGCAGAAGGGGGCTCAGGGCTGGGGCAGAGGGTTGGGGTGAGTGCTTCAGCTGGGGGTACCTGCTCTGGGGTGGGGCCAGGGATGAGGGGTTTGGGGTGCAGGCTGCCCTAGGGCTGTGGTGGGGAGAAAGGACTCCCCCCAGCATAGGCGCTGACTTTTATTTTTCCCAGTGGGTGCTCCGCCCCACCGCACCCCCACCGCCCCATCCTTGTTCTGCCTCTTCCTGTCCCTGCTCCGCCTTCTCCCCCCGAGGCCCCACGCCAAGTGCCAAACAGCTGAATAGTTGTGGCTGGTGGGAGTTGACCACCCCCACTATTTTTTTCCATGGGTGCTGAAGCCCTGGAGCACCTGCAGAGTCAGTGCCTATTCCTGATTCTCTCCTCACTTGTAGCAGTATAAATCAGGAGCCACTTCAAGGAAATCAGTGGAGTTATACTGATATAAAACTAATGAACAGCCTAATGAGTGGTGCTGTGGTTCACCAGCAGATATAAACCCAATCTGACAGGCCAGAGAAGGCAGGTCAGACCGGCAGTGCCAGCAGGAATCTGAAACACACTTCTTGAGTTGAAGAGGGTACTAAGGGGTGAGTCTAACTGGCATAGCTATACTGGCAAAGGCACTGTAGTGTAAACAAGACCTGCATTAACCATGGTTTTGGGCAGTTAGTTTCCCTTGTTTCCTGGGGAAGAGGTGTTAGTGAGGGGGCATGATTGGAGGGCACCTCTGGGAGAGGAATGATCTGCCACTTTAACTACCAGCTCTGCTCTCCTCCTGGCCCACCATGCCCCCCGTAGGGCTGGAAGGGCCATGGGAAGAAAGGAGGATGGTAATTGATGGGCTGTGACGAGCACATCCACCAGCTGGAGGCAGCAAGAGGAATAGCAGGGAGCCCCAGACTTTGTATCTACTTCAGGGAGCTAGTGCAAAGGAAGGGGCTCTGCACAGCCCTCTGCAGTACAGGAGTGCTGTTGATGTGTGGAATGGCCCATTCATCTCAGTGGGGTGTGCTCAGATGAATTAAGATGCTCCAGAGAGATGAATAGTCTAAGGGCATGGCTATACTTGCAGATGTAGAGCGCTGTGAGTTAAACCCGCCTTCGGAGAGCGCAGTAGGGAAAGCCCTGCAGTCTGTCCACAGTGACAGCTGCTTGTGCATTGGTGTGGCCACATTTGCGGCACTTGCAGCGGCATTGGGAGCGATGCATTATGGGTAGCTATCCCAACATGCAAGTAACTGCAACATGCTTTTCAAATGGGGGGGGGGAGTGTGACAGGAAGTGTGTGGGGGGCTGAGAGCATGTCAGCATGCTGTCTTGTAAGTTCAGACAGTAGCAGACTTCCCCCTCCGCCCCCATCTTTCTCTCTCTCACACACAGCATTCCACAGTAGTGGTTTGCATGTCGGCTGTCAGAAACGGAGCTTTGAAAGGGCATTTCCGCATTCCTACAGGAGTTCAAAACAATGACAAGAGTGGCCACTTGACTTAACGGGATTATGGGACATTTCTGGGGGCCGATCAGAGCGCAGTAATGCAACACCTCGTTCACACTGACACCCGGGCATTGTAGCCAAGGCGCAGCAAACGTTATTCCTCTCGCCGAGGTGGAGAACCAGCAGCGCTGTAGCCGTGGAGTCAGAGCGCTCTACCTGCCTTGCCAGTGTGGACAGGTAGTGAGCTAGTGTGCCCAGGGCTCCTTTGTTGCGCTCTAACTCGCAAGTGTAGCCAAGCCCTAATCCAATAGCTCTGGGTGGTGTGAAATGACCCATTCATCTCAATGGCAGTTCCCCTCTACCTCAGTTTCAGTTGTGGAATACCACTGTTCAAGGTAATCTCACTATGCAGGTCAGTTTTAGAGCAACTGGAATATTAACATTTTCTTCTTATTGGGGGAGAGGGGACAGTATGCGAGGAACGCCTGAACCAAATTATTCCAAACTTGCACCACTGCCCCTGTTGTGGCATACCAATATCTTAGATAATCTCATTATGCATGTGGATTTTAGAATACTTTGAAAATTAAAAGCAGCTCATAATGCAGGGGGAATCATAGAATCTCAGGGTTGGAAGGGACCTCAGGAGGTATCTAGTCCAACCCCCTGCTCAAAGCAGGATCAACCCCAACTAAATCATCCCTCAAAGCAGGACCAATCTCCAACTAAATCATTATATATTGGGAATCTCTTGATCAAATGACCTAAATTTGCACCATAAATTCTACCCCAGTCCCTGAATAGCTTTTTAATTATTGCTTCCTCAAAAGGGAAGTGGTGGTGGAAATTATCCACAATTGATCCTGAGAGAGTAATATCAGGACTAGAGCCATAGTTTGAGCCCCAAGTATCTAAAAAAAAAAAAAAAAAGTCATAAGTAGTATAAAATGTGGACGTTACGTGATTATTTTAGTGGGACTGTATCTCACTTAAACAACCTCAAAAAGCTTGACAACTAAACCAATCCTGTGGCTATTTTCAAGACAAGATTTTTCTGAGGGCCTCTTCCCCCAATCAGCTTTCTCTTACCCTACCCTATTCTGCTGTGCTCCCAGCACTCTGTTCTATATGTACTTGCAATGGTGGAAAGGGACAATTTTCACACCCAGATCCAGTCTTTCAGCCCCACAAAGTCAGCAGTTACCCTGATTTGGGGGAATTGAGAATGGAAAGGATAATTTCATTTTTCAAGTTGATCTGTAAAGGGGCAATATCTGATACTGTGCCTTTGTTTGATTTTCTTCGGATGTGTAAAGAAGGCATGAAGATTTGGGGGCCTAGGTGTTTTTTTGTTTGTTTGTATGTTTGTTTTTGTTTGTTTTGGGGAGAGAAGATACATTTATGTTGCCTCCTTTTATATTAAAAATCCATGTCCTGTCTAGCCTGGGGGACTCATGCTTCGGCTTTGTCTAGACTAGAGTTGGTGGTCCTGTTATAATTTGAGCTAATTGATCGTAAACCCTTCCATCCCCACTGCCTCTTCTCCCCTGCCCCCACTTCCCCCATCCCCTTCTCTTCCCCATCCCATGCCCCTTCCCCACTGCCCCATCTCCTCCCCAGGCTTGGGGGGCAGGGGGCAAACCCCCAGCACTCACCAGCGGCGCAGAGTGGGCTGCGACCGGGTCGCTCCACTTCCCACCGCCCAATGAGTGCAAGGCACTCCCGTTCCCTGCTGAAGGTGACATGGTTTGGTAGCCCTGTGGATGCTGTGTGGTGTCTGGAATGGGGCGTGTGTATTCCCATGATGCCCCTTCCCCTCTGCTTGCAGAGCTGAGGACAGACAGGTCTGAGGAGCAGAGCAGGAGCTCTGGGAAGGAGAAGAGCAATATGAAGATGGAGTCTAAGATGAGGCCAGGTGACTTCTGTGGAGGGAGACATGCTGGACAACGTCAAGGATTGAGGAGACAACCAGGTGTGAGCCCAGCACACAGAGAGAGCTGGGGGAGGGTGTCTGTGTTTGTAACACTTCCCTGTCCTCTCTCACAGATGGAGTCCAAGAGGGATAGGAAGGAGAGGACGAGAGCCCCAGTACTAAAGAAAAAAAGCTGGGCCCAGGGCTCTGTAGGGTTAAGACCAGTGGAAGGGACAAGAGTCTCCTGTGCAGAGTGACTATTTTGGGTGCAGGTGCAGTGGGGTGTTTTCTAATTGTAGCTCTGACAACATAATGGGAAGGGGATTCAGGGTAGAGCCCTGGGGTGTGGGAGATGCGAGGAGAGCCTCGCCATCATAGCAGAGTGTGATGATAACTTTGTTTTTTCCTTCTTGAGGTGTGTTTGGCACCAAGGGAAAACAAGTGTGTGTGTGTGTGTGTGTTGGGGGGTGATGGGGGCGGGGAGAGAGTCCGTCTCGGTGGTGAGATGGAAAGTGAGCGAGAGCGCAAGCGTTGTTGATGCCAGGCAAGACCTGTCCAGCTGTTAGCAGAGCAGCTGTCACTGTCTGTGAGATAAGTGTCTGGTTTGGGGACTTCTCATCTCTCTTGGTGGCAGTGGTGTGTCCTACCCCAGCAGAAGTTTGGATCCATGAGGGTGACTCCAGGCGCTGAGTTACTTTAATTTCTCCTATGCCTCTCTCTCTCTCTCTCTCGGTCTTCTCTACTGTGTTGGCCAACACACCTTCTCTCTCTCTTTGTACTGTCTCCGACCATAGGACATGGGCAGGTGAAGTGTGCATTCATCCACACAGGCTTGGTCTCGAGAGCCTGCACCATCTAGCAGGAGGGAAGAGAATCGTACTGGATACTACAGTGGTGGAGGTGGGGTGACTGGCCAAGCAACCCATTGGCTCTGTCTCTTCATCGAGTGGGGCTGCTCTAGAGCCTGTGGGAGATGGAGGGAGGGTGAGCTCTCGTGCACGAATAGAGCTGTGGGCAGTGATGTCTCGCTCATCAGTTATTTCCTGCGCTTTCAGATGAATCGTCAAGGAGCCCCAGCCAAAGGAGAAGTGGGAAGAAGTGAACCTGAGCAGCCTGGACATCCATCTAAGCAAAGGTGAACAGTCCTGAGCTTTCTGCCTTTCACAGCACGGGGTGTGAGTCAGCGGTGATGGCAATCACTTCCTCAGCTCTTCCCAGTTTAGTTTTCTTCAGAGGACGTGAGCAAGCTGGGCATGGAGCTCTGTGGTATTAAGTCCAGGGGAAGAGACAATAGTCTCCTGTGCAGAGTGACTCCTTTGGGTGTAGGTGCAAAGGGGTGATTTCTAATTGTAGCTGTGATGGCATAATGGGAGGAGGGTTGAAGCCAGAGCCCTGGGGTGCGGGAGTAGCGAGAAGAAGAGCCTCGCCACCATTGCTTTTTCTTTTCCTCTTGTGTTGTGTTTAATACCAAGGGGAAAGAAGTCGTGGGGACAGAGTCCAGCCCTGAGGTGAGATGGAAAGTGAGCGAGAGCAGTGACAGCATGAATACTGCTGATGCCAGGCAAGACCTGTCCAGCTGGGATGAGAGTAGCTGTCTCTGTCAGTGAGATAAGTGTCTGGTTTGGTGAGGGCTCTGGTCACAGTCCCCCTGGCTCCAGGCAGGGACGTCCCATTAGCTGCGTGTGGGTTTGTTTAAAAAAAAACAAAACAAGCTGTGGCTTCAAGGGAGACGATGTTGCCATTTGCGGGGCTGCTCATCTCTCTGGCCAGCTCCTAGCAGAAGGTTGGATCCATGAGGGTGACTCCCTGTTCTGAATTTCTTTCCTTCCTCCTAGGTTTCTCTCTCTCGCTGTCTTCTCTACTGTGTTGGCCAACTCACACTCTCTCTCTCCTTTCATGAACACCTGTTATGTTCAGTTGCCTGCATCCTCTTCCCCCCCTTCTCCTCCCCCAGTCTCCTATGGGCTAGGCTGGGTCTATCTGCCTATGGGCATGGTCTCTGCCATACTGGGAAGGATGCGTACTACTGCCTGCCAGGCTAAGGGGGTTGCTCCTCCCACCCCTATCTTCCTAGAGCGTTTTGGAGACTTCATTCCTGTAACTGGGTCACAGCGTGAGTGGCCAGTCATGTCTTTGGGGCTGTGGGGTCTGAGACTGAGAGGGGTGGGCTCACGGCCATGGCTTTGGGTACAGGAGAAGTGGGGTGGCATTAGAGATGCCTAGAACCCCCCTTATGATCCCCTAGCTCCATTACTGCATCACCCAAAGCCTCGCTCAGGGTCCATGCCTCCTTGTGCTGGGCACTGCACGGACAACCAGAGGGACAGCGGATGTATGAGGAGATAGATGAGTGTATGAGGCAGATGGATGAAGGGGTGTGTGTGGCATATAGTGGGGATGGATGGGGGGCTTGAGGGTTGGATGGACAGCGGGACAGGTGGAGGGCTGCAGGGATGGATGGTGATGTCAAAGGCCGGAAGTGTGATGGGTTCAGCTCATGGCCGCTGGCCCTGTCATCTGCTGCACCCATCTGCCCGTCTGACTCTGCCCCTGTCTCTCGCAGGCAGCACTCAGCAGAGTCTGGCCCTGTCGTTACACTGGTGCCTACATCCAGTGCATACACCTGGGCATAATGTGCTCCTGGAGAGCTCAGGCAGGGACAAGCGTGGGGCTCACCGCTGCTGAACCAGCTACTCCAAAGATTGCCACAGATCTCCCCGCCCCTTGGGCAGCAAGACCCTGGCCGGGGGGTTCCTTGTCCCTCCTTGCAGCCAAAGCAGCCTGCTCAGCACAGAGACTGAGGTCACCTGCCCCCGCCCAGCCTCTAGCTGGAGCTGCTCCAGCCCCAAATTGCTGGTATCCAGCCTGGCCGGAGTTGGTGTGATATCCTAGCAGAGTCTGTTCTTTCTCCCCGGTAGATTATGATTTTCCCCACTGCAGTTAGTTGCTCTTTCTCTGCTTCCCCATAGCCCCTCCCCGGAGTCTGTCATTGCTTCACCTAAAAGCTGCTTTGTGTTCTGGGGTCTCTGCTGGCAGCAGGGACACTGCTCTGGCTTTGGGCAGGTGCTCGGCAAGGTAGGGTTGCAACTTAGAGCTTTCTTCATCAGAAATTTAAGTAAAATTAGCCTTTGCCTCATTTCTTACAGTGCAGAATAACACACAGGCACACTCCTGCTCACCGGGGATATGTGTGGGTAGGTGTCAGGGTGCAGGGCCCCCTGGGGACCAGGAGGGGCAGTACATGGTGAATATCATTCCTTTTGGGGCACTGACCCTTGGTGGCCAGGTGGGATAGTGCCCTAAGTGTATCATCTTGAGGCCAGGTGTGGCAGTGCCATATGTGTATCCCCCCAACTCTGTGATAGTGACCCCTGCTGGCCAGGCACAGGAGTGCCCTGTCAGTGCCTTCTTGTTGGAACAGTGTCTCCTGGTGGCCAGGTGCGGCACTGCCTGACATGTATCCCCCCTCAGCGTTGCTGCAGCGATCCCTGGTGGCCACTGAGGGCAGCTGCCTATGGGACCCCACCACTACCATTGCGACTGTGAGCACTGGTGGCTGGGTGAGGCAGGGTCCTGTATGTATATCAGCCATTGGGGCAGTGCCAATGTGTATCCCACTCTTATCTTGGTGACTCGTGTTGCCCAGGTGGGGCAGTCCCCTGTGTGTATTTACTCCCCCCAACCCCTGCATTGGGCCAGTGACCACTGGTAGCCACTGGAGCAGTGACCACTGGTGTCTTGGTGCTAAGATGCAGCCACCTCTGGGTTGGACAGTGGGGCTGTCTATAGGCCAGTGGAGATAGGCTCCCACTGTTCCAGGAAGTACGTGAATGTGCGGTGCTTGGGGCAGAGCGCTCCACCTTGTATTGAACTGTGACGCTCTGAGCACCTTTCCCCGACATGAAGAAGAGCCCTGTGTGGCTCCAAAGCTGGTCCGATAACAGGTATTACCTCACCTGTCTTGTCGCCCTGGTATTCTGGCAAGTGTCCAACTTCCCCTTCACTGTTACTCTCCAAACCACCCAGGCAAAACCCCACCAGGTCCCTTCATCTGCCAAACCTCCCCTGGACCCCGACCCCTACCCTGGGGGGCACCCCACCTGCCACCTGCAAACCCTACGGAGCCTGGGGGGGTGGCCTGCTCTGGGGAGGGGAGCAGAAATCCTGGGTCCACAAACTCAGTAACGGGGTTGAGGCTGCCCCTGCAATGAGAAGCAGGGTGGGCGGGGAGAGAAGAGTAAAGCAGTGCACGGTGGGAGTTGTAGCATCTCCCCGGGGGTCCATCTCCCCTCAGCCACAGCGGGCCCCATGGCACCATGGGAGATGTAGTATCATAGAGGAATCATAGAATATTATAGGGTTGGAAGGGACCTCAGGAGGTCATCTAGTCCAACCTCCTGCTCAAAGCAGGACCAGTCCCCAGACAGATTTTTACCCCAGTTCCCTAAATGGCCCCCTCAAGGACTGAACTCACAACCCTAGGTTTAGCAGGCCAATGCTCAAACCACTGAGCTATCCCTCCCCCCACTGCCTCCATCTCTGCTCAGCCACGGCAGGCCCCGTGGCATCAAGGGAGTGGTCGTGTCTCCTGCCTCGATTTCCTGTCAGACCCTGCCAGGCCCGGCCCAGACTTCCCATTTCTGGTGCGAGTCCGGAAGCAGATGTTGCCATGAGGCGGTGCCAGGAAGGGTGGTGCTGGTGTCAGGAGAAAGCAGGAGGAGCAGGTGGGGTCTGTGCTTCTGCAGGGAGGTGCCGCCCTTGCTGTGAAAGGGCCCCCCTGTTATGGGAGGTGTCGTCTCCCAGCTGTGCCACCCTCTGCACCAGCCCCTGCCTGTCACAGGAGGTGCAGGCTCCAGCCTGCGGAGCTGCAGCAGGGAACCCCACACCCAACGCCTGTCAGGAACCCCCATTCTCAATGCCTCTAGTCTCTGCCTCCACCCCATCAGTTATAGAATGGGAGGTAACTTAACTTCCGCTCACTGTTCCCGGTTGGACTCTAAAAGAGCCCTTACCAGAGTGTCTTCACTTCCAAATTGGGAAACAAGATTTTTTTTCCAATCGCCATATACCAGCAGGTGGTGTATGTGATGGAGGCTTTACAGAGTAGGCAGCTACTTCACTGCCTCACTGTTTGCTTTTCTTTTTCAATAGCTTTATCCCTATGGCAAAGCTCACAAATGCTCCATAAGGACAAAAATCGCTTGTTTCATAGTAAATATATAAATATGTGGCCGAAAATCCCCAGTATTCAGAATAATATGGAAACTAACACTTTAAAGTGAAGACCCTGGGTTTGATGGTTAATTATTCATGCCCCCAGTAATAAAACTTTCAGGGAAGCTCCAAATTATTAGTAAATTGTTTATAAAGTTCATTTCAAATTGAACTTGTTTTTAAGCAATAAGCAAAGCTCTCTAATGTTTATACAATTACACAATTTTTGGACAACCTTTTTTATTCAGAGACCTGTTTTAAGGCCCACTTGGACACCAGTTAAATATGGGATAATTACTGTTTGAAATATATCAAGTATTTTTCTCTTTAGACAAGGTTAACCATTTTTATGTAGGAATACGACTGAATCTGGTCATTGAAGTGCTACATTTATTGTGTGTTTATTTACCTTGGACAACATAAGGCCCATCCTTGCAGATTGCACTGGGTAGTGCACCACCAGAGCATTGGAGACTGGGTTGGGTCATAGATGCATTTCAGAAGCACTGGTTCCCCTTTGGATACAGTCACTCTGTCATCAGGTTGGGTCACTGGCTCTCCATCAGCCCTTTCTGGAAAAAATAAAATATCACATGCATACAGACAGCTCTTGGCTTGAACCTGGGATGTTTATCAAACTTCCAAAACCTGGGGGTAGAGGGATGAAGGTTTATAAACGGGTGGATTGTAAATCCGAAATTAGAGCTAACTCCGCATCTCATGGGACATGTAACTCCACTGCCTTCCATGGAGTTGTGACAATTCACACCAGCTGAGGATCTGGCCCAGTAGACCTGAAATCTTGCTCACCGAGCGTGGAAAATATCTCAACAACTGAAACCCAGGTGAGGAACATCTTCCTGGGATCAGGTGGGCTAGAACCTTGTCCCCAACATGCAGAGGGAAGCTTCTCCCTTGCCTTCCCCAGCCGTGAGGAGGAAGAGTGGGGAAAGATGTCTTAAAAATATAGATCCACCCGCTTTCTTTGCGGTGCTGTTCTCCTCTGCTGAGTGCCTAGGGTGCCAACCACACAGCAGCCTGCTACTGCCCTTGAACTAGGCTCCCTGCCTTTTGCATGGTGTCTGAGAGGAACGGGGAGGAGAAATTGCGGGGGGGAGTCCGAGACCACATGAAGCAGCAGGCTGTGAAATGACTGCTCTGCATTTGGGTGAGCGGCTGGTAAAACAGAGCCTCTTGTAGTACATCTGCAGGGGAACTGCCTCAGCCGCTACCACGGTTTCTTTTACAATGCTCCAGCCATAGTAGCCAACTGTAAAACCTGCCTGATGTGATGCTGAGCCGGGTTAGGCAGCTGTTGTGCTGAGACCAAATTCTTTCGTGTTCCTTTCACTGTTTCCTTTGTATCCTCCCTCTGTTGATCGGTACCTGTCATAACTATAAAGGGAAGGATAACAGCCCTCTTGTGTACAATACTATAAAATCCCTCCTGGCCAGAGATCCAAAATCCTTTTACCTGTAAGGGAATAAGAAGCTCAGGTAACCTGGCTGACACCTGACCCAAAGGACCAATAAGGGGACAAGATACTTTCAAATCTTGGTGGGGGGAAGGCTTTTGTTTGTGCTCTTTGTTTTGGGGGTTGTTCGTTCTTGAAACTAAGAGGGACCAGACATCAATCCATGCGCTCCAAATCTTTCTGAACAAGTCTCTCATATTTCAAACTTGTAAGTAACAGGCAGGCAAGGCGTGTTAGGTTTATCTTTGTTTTCTCAACTTGTAAATGTACCTTTTGCTAAAGGGTTTACCTCTGTTTGCTGTAACTTTGAACTTAAGGCTAGAGGGGGTTCCTCTGGGCTCTTTGAATCTGATTACGCTGTAAAGTTATTTTCCATCCTGATTTTACAGAGATGATTTTTACCTTTCTTTAATTAAAAGCCTTCTTTTTAAGAACCTGATTGATTTTTCCTTGTTTTAAGATCCAAGGGTTTGGATCGGTGTTCACCAGGAAATTGGTGAAGAAGTCTCTCAAGGCTACCCAGGGAAGGGAGTTAGTACTTGGGAGTGGTGGCAGCAAAACCAGATCTAAGCTGGTAATTCAGTTTAGAGGTTCACATGCAGGTCCCCATATCTGTACTCTAAAGTTCAGAGTGGGGAAGGAACCTTGACAGTACCCACAGGCTGTTTCCTCTTCCACTTGTATTGCATATTTTTGATTATTTCTTCCCTCTGCCTGCTTTAATGCAGACTTTCCTCTGGTTTTAAAATTATGTTTAATGTCACAAATGGACTACGTGTCCCTTCCAGAACTACCATGTTTATGGGCTAAATCCTCAGCTAGTGTGGAGTGTTGCAGATCCGTTGTCTCTACCATGCAGGCATGTGTATTTAAACCAGTTTAAGCCATTCCCTAATTTTATTTAAAGTGTGTGTGTGTGGGGGGGTGGGGTTATGACCTTAAACATCATTTTAAAAGCCAGAGAAAAGCCTGCATTAAAGCAGACATGGGAGAAATAATAAAAAATATGCAATACAAGGATTTATATTTAATATATATATTTAATATACTGTACTATATCCCCAAAAGGTGCAGTACTTATATACCACAATGAAGTCAAGTTATGAAAATATAACATGTTTTTTTCCCCCCAAAGACAGAAGTCTTGGACTTTCTGTGCTTCAGTGGATTTTTGTTCAGCTCCCCTGCTGGTTGCAATCACTGTGTCTCTGACGGCGCAGTAATAGACCTCAGAGTCGTTCATTTCACTGGAGCTTTTCTTCGAATGGAAGGATTTCTTGTCTTGGACATGGTCAGCAAAAAAACCCTGCTTGTCCCCTTCATCTTGGCCACCCCCTGATGTTTTATCTCTCAGCCAAAACTTCTCTGGTATCGTCAACACCCCAATAAAGCACTGGAGATAAGGGAATAGGGTAGACTCATTGGTACACTCAATAACCAAAGGTGCTCCTTCTTTGACAATAGCTGTGCCTTCAGTTTGTGTGACCGAGTCTCCAAAGGTCCCTTATGGGGGGAAAAAAGAACAGATATTTATTCTAAACACTATAATCTTAGGGTGAGAATATTTAAAGGTGCCTAAGTGATTTAGATGCCTGTGTGGGTGCTAACAGCCTCCTGAGTGAGTGGTTCCTGCAGATCTGACCTTTTCCTTGAGCTGCAATGACAGTATTTTAAACAGGGCTCGAACAGAAAGAGGAGGAGTTGGACTGCAAGAGGCTGGGTTCATAAGACACCAAAGGATAGAAGAAAGGGTGGGTCATGCAGAAATGAAATCTTATTGTGAAGATGAAACAGATACTCCTTGTGGTTGAAGGCATCCACTGAACCGGGGTGTCATGATGGAATAGGCTTATTGATGGGAATGGGATATATTGATCATAAATAGGAGATATTTGGGGGAATTGAGTCTATCGCTAGGAAAATAGGGTATTTTGTTGGGGGGGAAAATGCATTGATGAGAAATGCAGAGACCGGCTGCTTGATATCAGTCTGCCCAGGGCACGTAGGAAAGGAGACAAGGCAGAGAATGCATTTCATGGACATGTAATGTATAAGGGACCTTAGTGAGAACACCCCAGACCCTTCTCCTCATCCTTTAGGTAACTCTCATTAACCATACAAAGATCCCTACTAAGCAGCTTAACAGAGAGAGGAATAATTTCAGAGAGCTCATTCCATAGTCATTGGGTCCTGCTTCCAGTTTCACACTGTGGCATGGGAACACTGGAGATTCTAATATAGGACTGGAGGGGACCTCGTGAGGTCTTCTAGTCCAGTCCCCTGTACTGATGACCGGACTAAGTATCATCTTGACCACCCCTGACCGGGTTTGTCTGACCTGCTCTGTTACGGGGTCTGACTCACCACCGCTGGCGCCCCCTGCCAGTCCCTCCAGGAATTAGCTCTTGATTGCTCCGGGGCGTCCTCGCCGTGTGGTAGCTCACCCGTTGTCTCCATTCTGCTGCCCTGGGACCCGTGTTGCTCCCTGCTCAGCGGTGTCCTCTTCAGAACAATCTTCACCCGCTTCAGGACTTTGCCCTCCGGCAGTGCCCACTACTCTGGTCTCACCCCCTTCCGGGGAGCCGTTGTTAACAGCAGTCCCTCTGTTTATCCCAGCCTCGGTGGCCAACCACAACCCTACAGTCTAGCCCAGGGGTCGACAACCTATCAGAAGTGGTGTGCCGAGTCTTCATTTATTCACTCTAATTTAAGGTTTCGTGTGCCAGTAATATATTTTAACGTTTTTAGAAGGTCTCTTTCTATAAGTCGATAATATAGAACTAAACTATTGTCGTATGTAAAGTAAATAAGGTTTTAAAATGTTTAAGAAGTTTCATTTAAAATTAAATTAAAATGCAGAGCCCCCTGGACCAGTGGCCAGGACCCGGGCAGTGTGAGTGCCACTGAAAATCAGCTCGCATGCTGCCTTCGGCACACGTGCCATAGGTTACCTACCCCTGGTCTAGCCCCTCGTCTCAGGGGCCGGTTGTGGCCTGTCTCGGCCTCTCTCCTTCGTGGCCAGTGGCAATGCAAGGGGGAAAAGGGGGTGACCCAGGCCCACCCGCTATTCTGGGTCCCGACCCAGGGACCCTCTAGTGGCAGCCTCCCTCTGTCCTCCTTCTCTCCCCTCTCATCTGCCTAGTTTCCCTGGGTCACATCCCCTTTGGCCCTATGCACCTTCTCGACCCCTTCTAGCAAGTGCTGCAGCCTGGCAGGTATCTGGGCCAGAGCTCTGCTCTGCTCCCCTAAGCCTGCCCAGCACTGCTCTGTCCAAGGTGCTGCTCCTTAGCTCAGGAGCCAGTCCTTCTCCCTCCTAGTCAGGGAGTGACTGACTACTCCTCTGCTAGACAGCCTTTATATAGGACCTAGCCCGGCCCTGATTGGCTGCCTCTTTCCCTGCCCTGATTGGCTCTCCTCAGGCCTTGGCTGATTGCCTGCTGGTCTGCGCAGCCTCCCGGGCCTGGTTTAGCCCTTTTCCTCAGGGGGTGGGGCACTGCCCCACCATATGCTCTTAAAAACCTTCAATGGTGGAGATTCCACAACCTCTCTATCCGTCTATCTATGTGTATGTCTCCATTGGATATGGAAGGTGTGATTTCCACTTACAGCAAAGCTACCCTGGCTAGCTTTGATTGGAGCTTGCTAGCTAGCAACCTTATCTTTAGGGTTTTTTTACAACACTCACCCATCCTCAGCGTGTCTGAGTATCACATTCCACTAACAGCAAACATAAATCTCTCCCTCTGGCCCAGCACAGAGTACACAACCCAACTGAGTGAGGTAAGAGGCAAACCACCAGGGTCTGGTCTCACCATCTCTCTTCCAGATTCCTAAATAGTTCGAATACGGAAACTCACATAATGTCAGCAGCAAAGTCACTCCCCTCATGAGAGACATTTTCTGGGGAAGAGATTGGGACCCCACTCACAAGGCGTTTAGTACCAGCTCAGTGAGAATTGACAGAGGAAGCCTGAGAGGTTGAAATCACAAGAGAAAAGCCCATGAATGAAAAGCGAGAGCAGGTGCCCAGTTAGAGGTCTGAGGTTTTTCTGAGAGTCGATTGGGCCACACCTTCAGTTGCTGTATATTGGCAAAGCTCCATTGAAGTCATTCTGGTAGATTGTGTTCATTGTCGTGCCAAAGGGGATGGAGAGAAACATAGGATATCCTCAATATTTTCCTCTCCCTTTTTAAAATTAAAAGCAAGGAGAAGGATGATCTTGTGCTTACGACCCTGGACTGAAACTCATGAGACCTAAGAGGTAAGTTCCTGGCTTTACCACAGTCTCTCTGTGTGATCTTGGACAAATCACTTAGTCTGGGAATCAAATTGACCTAAGAGTAAAATTTTCAGAAGCCACCTTAGTTACTGAAGAACCTAGGTCCCATTTGAAAGAGTGATTGAGTGCTGGATGGCACTTAATCCACTGGAAAATAAGAAAAGGAAAATTTTAAAATACATGTAGATCTGGCTGGGTGTCCTGCTAGTTCCTTGGATTGGCAGGATTGGATGTCCAAGCCTCATTAAACAGTATATCAGGAGTAGCCATCCAAATCCCTCAGGCAGCTTGAAAAATCTCAGCCTTGATGTGAGATTATAGTATCTGGAGAAGGGGTGTGCGTGTGTCTTTTTCTCTTCTATACAGGCTCCTCTATTGCACTCATCACTGTAGACTCTCAGGGTACGTCTACACTACGAAATTAGGTCGAATGTATAGAAGCCGGTTTTATAGAAATTGGTTTTATACAGTCGATTGTGTGTGTCCCCACATAAAATGCTCTAAGTACATGAAGTCGGCGGACCGCGTCCACAGTACCGAGGCTAGTGTCGACTTCCGGAGCGTTGCACTGTGGGTAGCTATCCCACAGTTCACGCAGTCTCTGCCGCCCATTGGAATTCTGGGTTGAGATCCCAATGCCTGATAATGGAAAAACAGTGTCGCGGGGGTTTCTGGGTACATGTCGTCAGGCCCTTCCCCCTCCATCAGAGCAATGGTAGACAATCGATTCACACCTTTTTACTTGGGTTACCTGTGCAGACACCATACCATGGCAAGCATGGAGCCCGCTCAGCTCAGCTCAGCTCACTGTCACCATATGTCATCTGGGTGCTGGCAGATGTGGTACTGCATTGCTACACAGCAACAGCTAATTGCCTTTTGGCAGTAGATGGTGCAGTATGACTGGTAGCCTTCATCGGCTATCTGGATGCTGGCAGACGTGGGGCTGGCAGACGTGGGGCTGCATTGCTACACAGCAGCAGCTCCTTGCCTTTTGGCAGTGGATGGCGTATTACGACTGGTATCCGTCATCGTCGTATTCCTCAGTGAGTTCAATCAGAGGCACCTGGGCAGACATGTTTTGTCTACTGGCCTATTGAACCGTCTTGACGATGATGGCTAGCAGTCGTAATACAGCATTTTCTGCCAAGCACCCAGAAGATGTCGATGGCTCTCAGTCATGCTGCACCGTCTGCTGCCAGCTTAAGATGTAAAAAATAGATGGACCAGATTTGTTCTGTATTCATTTGCTTCCTCCTCCCTCCATGAAATCAACGGCCTGCTAAACCCAGAGTTTTGAGTTCAATCTTTGGGGGGGCCATTCTGTGTGACAGTTGTTTGTGTTTCTCCCTGATGCACAGCCACCTTTGTTGATTTTAATTCCCTGTACCTGTAAGCCATGTTGTCACTCGCCCCTCCCTCCCTCCGTCAGACAATAGTTTCGCGCCTTTTTTCAGCCCAGACGCCATAGCACTGGGATCATGGAGCCCGCTCAGATCACCGCGGCAATTATGAGCACTATGAACACCACGCGCATTGTCCTGGAGTATATGCAGAGCCAGGACATGCCAAAGCAAAACCAGCCGAGGAGGCAATTGCAGCGATTGCAGCGCGGCGACGAGAGTGATGAGGAAATTGACATGGACATAGACCTCACACAAGGTACGGGCCCCAGCAATGTGCAAATCATGGTGTTGCTGGGGGAGGTTCATGGTGTGGAACGCCGATTCTGGGCCCGGGAAACAAGCACAGACTGCTGGGACTGCATCGTGTTGCAGGTTTGGGACAATTCCCAGTGGCTGCGAAACTTTTGCATGCATAAGGGCACTTTCATGGAACTTTGTGACTTGCTTTCCCCTGCCCTGAAGCGCCAGAATACCAGGATGAGAGCAGCACTCACAGTTGAGAAGCGAGTGGCGATAGCCCTGTGGAAGCTTGCAACGCCAGACAGCTACCGGTCAGTCGGGAATCAATTTGGAGTGGGCAAATCTACTGTGGGGGCTGCTGTGATCCAAGTAGCCAACGCAATCAAAGACCTGGTGATATCAAGGGTAGTGACTCTGGGAAACGTGCAGGTCATAGTGGATGGCTTTGCTGCAATGGGATTCCCAAACTGTGGTGGGGCCATAGACGGAACCCATATCCCTATCTTGTCACCGGAGCACCAAGCCACCGAGTACATAAACCGCAAGGGGTACTTTTCAATGCTGCTGCAAGCCCTGGTGGATCACAAGGGACGTTTCACTAACATCAATGTGGGATGGCCGGGAAAGGTACATGATGCTCGCGTCTTCAGGAACTCTGGTCTGTTTCAAAAGCTGGAGGAAGGGACTTTCTTCCCGGACCAGAAAATAACCATTGGGGATGTTGAAATGCTTATCGTTATCCTTGGGGAACCAGCCTACCCCTTAATGCCGTGGCTCATGAAGCCGTACACAGGCAGCCTGGACAGGAGTCAGGACCTGTTCAACTATAGGCTGAGCAAGTGCCGAATGGTGGCGGAATGTGCATTTGGACGTTTAAAAGCGCGCTGGCGCAGTTTACTGACTCGGATAGACCTCAGCGAAGCCAATATTCCAATTGTTATTGCTGCTTGCTGTGTGCTCCACAATATCTGTGAGAGTAAGGGGGAGACATTTATGGCGGGGTGGGAGGTTGAGGCAAATTGCCTGGCCGCTGATTACGCACAGCCAGACACCAGGGCGGTTAGAAGAGTACAGCAGGGTGCGGTGTGCATCAGAGAAGCTTTGAAAACGAGTTTTGTGACTGGCCAGGCTACGGTGTGAAACTTCTGTTTGTTTCTCCTTGATGAACCCTCTACTTCCCTGTAAGCTAACCACCCTCCCCTCCCCCCTTCGAGCACCGCTTGCAGAGGCAATAAAGTCATTGTTACTTCACATTCATGCATTCTTTATTAATTCCTCACACAACTAGGAGGATAACTGCCAAGGTAGCCCGGGAGGGGTGGGGGAGGAGGGAAGCGCCAGGTGGGGTGGGGGAGGAGGGAAGGACAAGGACACACTGCAGTTTAAAACTTTAAAACTTTAATTCTTATTGAAGGCCAGCCTTCTTATGCTTGGGCAATCATCTGGGGTGGAGTGGCTGGATGGCCGGAGGCCTCCCCACCATGTTCTTGGGCGTCTGGGTGAGGAGGCTATGGAACTTGGGGAGGAGGGCTGTTGGTTACACAGGGGCTGTAGCGGTGGTCTCTGCTCCTGCTGCTTTTCCTGCAGCTCAACCATACGCTGGAGCATTTCAGTTGGATGCTCCAGCAGCCGGAGCATCGACACTTGCCTTCTGTCAGGAAGCTGATGCCACCTATCCTCTTCAGCCTGCCACTTGCTCTCTTCAGCCCACGATTCAGCCCGCCACCTCTCCTCTCGTACATATTGTGCTTTTTTGCACTCTGACATTGACTGCCTCCACACATTCTGCTGTGCTCTGTCAGCGTGGGAGGACATCTGGAGCTCAAGAACGTATCATCCCGAGTCCGCCGTTTTCTCCTTATCTTCACTAGCCTCTGTGAAGGAGAAACATTTGCAGCTGGTGGAGGAGAAGGGAGAGGTGGTTAAAAAAGACACATTTTAGAGAACAATGGGTACACTCTTTCACGTTAAATTTTGCTGTTCACATTACACAGCACATGTGCTTTCGTTATAAGGTCGCATTTTTCCTCTTATATTGAGGGCCTGCTGGTTTGGTGTGAGAGATCACTCACGCAGTGCCAGGCAACAGAATTCGGCTTGCAGGCAGCCATGGTAAGCCACAGTCTTTTGGCTTTTTTAACCTTCATAACATGTGGGAATGGTTTCAAACAGCAGCGCCCTCATTTCCCATACCAAGCACCCAGTGGGTTGGCCATTTAAAATGGGTTTGCAATGTAAAAGGAGGGGCTGCGGTTTCCGGGTTAACATGCAGCACAAACCCAACTACCCCCCCCACACACACCCAATTCTCTGGAATGATCACTTCACCCCTCCCCCCGACCGCGTGGCTAACAGCGGGGAACATTTCTGTTCAGCCGAGCAGGAACGGGCACCTCTGAATGTCCCCTTAATAAAATCACCCCATTTCAACCAGGTGACCGTGAATGATATCACTCTCCTGAGGATAACAAAGAGAGATAAGGAATGGATGTTGTCTGCATGCCAGTAAACACCGGGACCATACGCTGCCATGCTTTGTTATGCAATGATTCCAGACTATGTGCTACTGGCCTGGCGTGGTAAAGTGTCTTACCATGGCGGACGGGATAAGGCAGCCCTCCCCAGAAACCTTTTGCAAAGGCTTTGGGAGTACATGAAGGAGAGCTTTCTGGAGATGTCCCTGGAGGATTTCCGCTCCATCCCCATACACGTTAACAGACTTTTCCAGTAGCTGTACTGGCCGCGATTGCGAGAGCAAATTAATCATTAAACACGCTTGCTTTTAAACCAGGTGTAATATTTACAAAGGTACACTCACCAGAGGTCCCTTGTGTGCCCTCAGGGTCTGGGAGCACACCTTGGGTGAGTTCGGGGATTACTGGTTCCAGGTCCAGGGTGATAAACATATCCTGGCTGTTGGGGAAACCGGTTTCTCCGCTTCCTTGCTGTGAGCTGTCTTCATCATCATCATCTTGTGCGTACCCCGAACCCGCTTCCCTGTTGCGTGATTCTCCATTGATGGAGTCAAAGCACACAGTTGGGGTAGTGGTGGCTGCACCCCCTAGAATGGCATGCAACTCCGCGTAGAAGCAGCATGTTTGCGGCTCTGCCCCAGACCTTCTGTTTGCCTCTCTGGCTTTGTGGTTGGCTTGCCTTAGCTCCTTAATTTTCACGCGGCACTGCTGTTATGGCCTCTGTCCTTCATGGCCTTTGAAACTTTTTCTAATATTTTGCCATTTCATTTACTGCTACGGAGTTCAGCTAGCACTGATTCGTCTCCCCATATGGCGAGCAGATCCCGTACCTCCCGTTCGGTCCGTGCTGGAGCTCTTTTGCGATCCTAGGACTCCATCACGGTTACCTGTGCTGATGAGCTCTGCGTGGTCACCTGTGGTCTCCACGCTGGGCAAACAGGAAATTAAATTCAAAAGTTCGCGGGGCTTTTCCTGTCTACCTGGTCAGTGCATCTGAGTTGAGAGCGCTATCCAGATCGGTCACAATGAAGCGCTGTGGGATAGCTCCCGGAGGTCAATAACGTTGAATTCCATCCACACTACCCCAAATCCGACCGGCAAAGGCCGATTTTAGTGCTAATCCCCTCGTCAGAGGTGGAGTGAAGAAACCGGTTTAAAGGGCCCTTTAAGTTGAAAAAAAGGTCTTCGTCATATGACGTGTCCAGGCTTAATTCAATTTAACGCTGCTAAAGTCGACCTAAACTCGTCATGTAGACCAGGCCTCAGGCATAGCTGGGCAACCCTCAGCAATTAAGGGGGTTTGACTTCTTTCCAACTTGGTGTTTTCAGGCTCTCCAGAAACAGTTTAGCTCTGTGGGGGAAGGGACAAAATACCTCTCTCTATGAAAGGGAATGTCCCTGACGGCTTTGTCATTTGTTAATGTTGGGTATATCCCTGACGACTTCCTTCTATGAACCTGTATATCTTGATCTAAAAACAATATCTTCAAGCTTTCTAGCATTCCGTCCCCCCCTCTTGGGAGGAACTTCCCACAAATATTTCCACAAACAGCCTCATTGTTCTCCTTCGAATCCCTCCTTAAAACTCTCCTGTGTTGTGCTGCCCACACAAAACTTGGCAAGGGGTAGGCTACTGCTGAGGCCACTGATGATCATGTCTCTATTTCGTTGTACTCCCGCTCTGTCTATCTGTATCCACTTGTCTCTTGGATTGTAAACTCTATTTTTGTTCTGTCTGTAGAAAGCCTGGCACAATGGGGTTATAGTCCATGACTTGGGCTCCAAGGTGCTCTGGTAATTCAAATAACACATTATTATTATTAATAATAACAATACCACCTTCCCCAAATGAGTCTAAATAGAATATATCTGCTACAAGGATTTCTGCTGGTCAATCCATCTTACTGGAAAGGTTGTCTCTCTCACCAGCAGAACTTGGTCCAATAAAAGATACGACCTCACCCACCATGGCTCCATAATATCCTGGACCCAACACTGCGTGTATCAGTTGATACATCAGCGCCCCCTTGTGGGCAAAGAAACGAACTGAATGGGGAAATGTTTTATAAGTGATTCAGAGAGGTCTTTCCTTCTTATAGATTTTCCAATCTCTTCTGATTTTAGCTACAGAACCTTGTGTGTTTGTTTGGAATTCGGAGTTAACTAATATGGGAGTTAAGAGTTTACATGGTTTGCCTGAATCATTTAGAAGCTCTGATAATAGGATGGGAGGGTTTTTAAAAAAACCCTTCAGACAAAGTTGGCTGTGTGTGAACAAGAGAAATTGCAGAGAGATGGTGTTTCGCTTTGTTCACCGGACAAGAAAAGAAGTTTTAACCCTCCCACCCCCTTATTTTTTTTAGACTCTGAAAGGGACAGATCTTTTTTCTTGTCTCACAAGATGAAAGAAACTCTCTCTCCTTAGCTCGCCCAGCCAAGAGATGCTGCTACTCCCCTGCTTGGGGTTGCGGTGGGATATTGCCCGGGGGCAGCCCCTGGCTGTCACGCCGTGTTGCTCAGAGCACAGGAATACACAGCTGCCTCCACCAGCCTTACTCCGCGGAACTCAAACACGCCACCTCCTGGCTATGAATGGGCACTGGTGGAGAGGGCTTGTACTAGGTGTTTATAACTTAGCTCAGTAATTCTCAACCAAGGGTACGCAGAGTCTTCCAGGGGGTACGTCAACTCATCTGGATAGTTGTCTAGTTTTACAACAGGCCATGTATGAAGCACTAGCGAAGTCAGTACAAACTAAAATTTCACACAGACAACAACTTGTTTATACTGCTTGATATACTATACACGGAAATGTAAGTACAATATTTATATTCCAATGGATTGATTGTCGTTCGCCCAGGCTCAGTTATGTGCAGGTCTCTCTTGAGGGAAAAGGGTTGAGAGCCGTGTGTTCTTGTGAGTCACACTCGCTCATCTGACTCCATCCCCAGGCCAGCTTCTTTCACTACACAGTCAGGCAGCAGTCATGTTTGTGCATCCACATGTGCCACCTGCCAAAGTGTCAGTGCTTTTATCAGGGCCTGCTGAGCAAATCTGGGCCTCTGTCCCAGAATTCCTCCGCCAAGGACAGCCTGGCCAGAGTACACGCAGACAGAGCCACACCAGCAGCACATGGGGCCAGGCACTGCAGGATGTCAGTGTCACAGGCAGACGGGAGGAAGAGGGACCAGTTACACTGGTTCTGTGGGCGGAGTTGGGGGATTCCATCTACATGGGAAAAACAGAGCGCCAGAAGACACCGCAGCTGGTGTAAACTGGCATAGTTTTCCTTGCTTACACCAACTAAGGATCTGGCCCACATGCCTGCTTGAGACCTGTTACCTGCCACAGTAAAGAATCTCGTATTTAACCATATTGAGTGATGACTCCAACCATCTTAAGAAGCTACAGTGTCACTAACTGGTTACAAACTCAATTAAACTGTAATGTAGACAGGGCCGATTGGGCAGGGAAGCACCATATCACATCACACTGGACCTATACTCAGGGAGGCTAGCTACTGCTGGCCTTGCTGTGTGTCCCAGGGCTTGTGCAGATTTGCCATGCTTGGGGCTGATCTCGTTTCCTGACACTGGTATGTTTTTGTCTTTAGCACGTCAGTGGAGGCTGTGAAGACTCTTTTTTCCATGCCCGGATACTGTAAGGAATTTACCAGCATCCAGTTTCAGCAGGGTTGGGACATGATACCCTCCCGATATTACTACTCGCAGGGTGTTGGCCTGATTGCAAGTTAGGAACCCAAAGTTTCCTCTTCATTGGGCCTCTCTTGGGACTGGGATTTCCGTGTGAAATATTCCTCTGTTCCAGCTGCCATCTCAGCCCAGCAACTAGAGAGGAACTCTCTCTCCCCCTTGATAACCACAAGGGACTTTCTGTTCCATGTTCCAGAGCCATGATCGAGTTTGAGAACCCTCAGCTCCCTGCAGTTCTCAGAGAGGGAATCACCATCGTCCAGAGTGAGGAGGATGAGCAGAGAAATCTCACCATGACTGTCTGCACTGAGGTGAGATTCATTAGTTGAGAGGCACAAGTGGGCTTGTGGAGAGCAGCTCAGGCCAGTAGGCGATGGGGCACCTCGTCAGCAGCCTTACAGCCAGTTAGCTCCTCTCTGCACGTGGAGCATTGTGGGGAATGGCAAAGAGAGGGAGGGAGGGACAGGGTGAGATTGCTCCTGGCTGGATGTGCCTAGATGGGATTATGTGACAAGAGGAGATGTTTCTCCAGTGCCTCAAGGCCATGCTTCTCTCCTCACCTTTCCTGGGGTTCTGCTTTTCTTCTACCCCAGGGGTCGCTCCCTGGCACTCAATGGGGCCTGGAGATTCCCCTTTCCCTGGGGCTTTATTTGTGACTTGTGCATTGTCTAACTTCTGGGAATGAGCCAACTAAAGCAGCAGCAACTGGCTCCCTACACACCAGAGACTTTGTACGGGAGTAAGTGGCCATTTGGTAAAGATGACTGTGCAGGGAACAGACCCCACAGGAAGACCTCTGCTCCTCAACCGGATGTTGATTTGGCTCTTTCCAGTTTCTCCAGACACCTTCCATTACCACGACACTGACTAAATCAGACCTCTGGGTGCAGCTCATGGAATGGACCCAAGACACAAATCCCATTATACGTAGGCTCAGTCTGCGAGGCCTTGGCAGTGTTGTGCTCCAGCAGGAAAAGGTGAGAGACGTGGATTGCCCAGGGGGTCAAGGAAGCTGATGTCTATCAAATAGCTGAGAAATGAGAGCGAGATCCCCACACAAGCCTTGTCGTCTAACACACAGCGCTCACATGTTGGAGGTGCTTTACTGAGCAAATCAAGGCATGACATGGTCCCTGCTCCTGATTGCTGACCCCTGATTGCAGATGTGATGCAATGGGGGAGGGGGAAATTGGGGTGAGCAAAGACAAAGGTTCCAGTGAGCAGCTGGCACAGGTGCTCAGTTTTAGCAACTGCCCATCTCGATGGCCCCATTCCATATAACTGGGAATTGTTTGGAATGGGGTGAATTTATTCATAGACTCATAGACTTTAAGGTCAGAAGGGACCATTATGATCATCTGGTCTGACCCCCTGCATGCCGCAGGCCATAAAACCGTCCCTACCCCTTCCCTGGACTCTGCTGTTGAAGTCCCCAATCCTGTTTTTAGTGACTTCAATCAGCAGAGATCCTCCTGCTAGAGATCCCTGCCCCATGCTGCGGAGGAAGGCGAAAAACCTCCAGAGGCTCAGCCAATCTGCCCTGGAGGAAAATTCCTTCCCGACCCCAAATGTGGCGATCAGTAAGACCCCGAGCATATAGGCAAGAGTCTCCAGCCCGACCCCGTTAGCCATTATACTATTTACCTACCATTGCTTGGCTTTCCTTGACTACTATGTTTTACCATTAAACCATTCCCTCCATAAACTTATCTAACTTTATCTTAAAGCCAGACAGGTCCGTCGCCCCCACCGTTTCCCTCGGAAGGCCGTTCCAATATTTCACCCCTCTGACGGTTAGAAACCTTCGTCTAATTTCAAGTATTCACTGCTTGTAGGCGCCCTGCAGAAGTGGGTGTATAGGAGGAGACAATGTTAGATGAGAATGGGGAAGACGTACCATGCAGAGGGACCAGCATGGACAAGTCAGAGCTGGGAGCGGGAATGGAACAAAGGTGTCAAGGCCAGTCTGGATGGTTGAGTGGAGCTGGAAGGGCCAAAGTGTCAGGAGCCAAAGTCCGAGATGTAGGATGGGCAGAGGGCTGCAGGGCCTGAAGGGAGGAGAAAGGGACTGAAGTTGTTGCTCAGGGCAATGGGGAGACAGTGGAGGCAGGGAGACAAGCCCAGGCTTGGCAAGAGCAGAAGAGTCAGTGTGGATCAGAGCTCGGTTCGTGGGGCCTGGAGCTGCTCCAAGCAGGTGTCAGTGAAGCCTCTGGTCGAGGAGCCTGGGTGCAAAACTCCCGCAAGAGTGACAGGAGAGTGACTTTCTCCCCATTGGGGGGCTGTGCCAGCCGTGGTTTGCTGCAGCATATGTCCCAGGCGGTCACCCAGGATAGTGATGAGCTGCCGTCTTCATTCCTGCAGCTGCAATTGTTGTGGGCCCAGCTGCCAGCGATCATGGGCATGTTCTGTGACAGGGGTGGAGGGAGTGTCATGGGGGCCATGCATAAAGCTGCAGACATCATCTACCTCCTCGATGGGGAGGGGCTTGGCTCCATCGCCCAGGACATTGCAGTCAGCCGCCACCCCTTCATCGCCCCTGGAACCCCAGGATAAGCACATTCCCCCTCTTCTCCTGTCTCTGATGCCCTTGTCTCTCTCTCTCCCCATCCCCTTGCCTCCCACCCCTCAGGCCTTACATGGGGCCTCCAAGGAGTGCCCCCACCGTGTGTGTGTGGGGGAGATCTCCTGCTCAGCCCCCAGCCCTTCTTGGCAAGCCTCAGCGCCATGCTCCCCGGCCCTGCTGCAGCCTGGGCTGGGGAAGAGGGGGCCTGGCACTGGGCAGATGACCAGTTGTCTGGAGGGCAGAGTCCCCAAAAGAGGGGGAGATTCCCAGCAGGAAAGAGGTGGGTCGGGAATGGCCCGGCTCTCAGGGGCACTAAAGAACAAAAGAACTGCTGTGTTTTGTAGCAGCACGTCCCTGCAAGGCTCCAGCAGCTGCTTCTCCCCTTCCCCAGACCAGTCACCAGCAGCCTTCCCTCCCTCTCCCCTCTCCTTTCCCCAGCACCTCCCACCGTGCCTCATGGCAGCAGCTCCTCCCCCTTTCCTGCTCCTGATCACCAGGGAGCAGAGGTGAGCTCCAGGCTCCACTGCCCATGGGAGGGGAGACCAGAGAAGCATCTGCAGCCAGTGACCTGGGTCGTCACTCAGCCATCACCTCAAGCCGGGGCTGGGGAAGGAAGAGCCAGA
The DNA here is from genome assembly GCF_011386835.1 of Chrysemys picta bellii. Taxonomy (NCBI): domain Eukaryota; kingdom Metazoa; phylum Chordata; order Testudines; family Emydidae; genus Chrysemys; species Chrysemys picta. The sequence continues at coordinate 3,113,466 of NC_088805.1, forward strand.
GGAGTGGTGGGGAAAGCAGAAGGGAAGGGGCAATGGAGAGGGGGTGTGGAGAGAAAGGGGGAGACTGAGAAAGGAGGGACCCAGGTAGATGGTAAAATGCAGCAGGAATGGGGTGTTCCAGACAGAGGAGGGGAAGTAAGAACCCAAGAGACAGTTGGACTTGAAACAAATGGAAACTGATGAGCAGAAAGCAGCCCATGAGAGGGCCATGGAGATCCAGAAACAAGCCATGGAACTGAGAGACAAAGAAATGAAGCATGAACTAGTTGTAATGGAGAAAGCAGCCCATCAGGGGGCTCCACCTCTCCAAAAATCCACAAGTGGAACGATTGTGTCCAGCATATAGCGAATCTGGGGACATTGCTGAATACTTCATCACCGTTGAGAGGCTGTGTATGCTCCATGTGATTCCTGACCATCAAAAGGCCAGGACTGTGCAGATGACACTAAACTGGGAGGAGTGGTAGATACGCTGGAGGGTAGGGATCGGATACAGAGGGACCGAGACAAATCGGGGGATTGAGCTAAAAGAAATCTGATGAGGTTCAACAAGGACAAGTGCGGAGTCCTGCACTTAGGATGGAAGAATCCCATGCACTGATACAGAGTAGGGACGGAGTGGCTAGGCAGCAGTTCTGCAGAAAACGACCTAGGGGTTACAGTGGACAAGAAGTTGGATATGAGTCGACAGTGTGCCCTTGTTGCCAAGAAGGCTAACGGCATTTTGGGCTGTACAAGTAGGGGCATTGCCAACAGATCGAGGGACGTGATCATTCCCCTCTATTCGGCATTGGTGAGGCCTCATCTGGAGTACCATGTCCAGTTTTGGGCCCCACACTACAAGAAGGATGTGGAAAAATTGGAGCGAGTCCAGCGGAGGGCAACAAAAATGATTAGGGGTCTGGAGCACATACCTATGAGGAGAGGCTGAGGGAACTGGGATTGTTTAGTCTGCAGAAGAGAAGAATGAGGGGGGATTTTATAGCTGCTTTCAACTACCTGAAGGGGGGTTCCAAAGAGGATGGATCTAGACTGTTCTCAGTGGGAGCAGATGACAGAACAAGGAGTTATGGTCTCAAATTGCAGTGGGGGAGGTTTAGGTTGGATATTAGGAAAATCTTTCACTAGGAGGGTGGTGAAGCACTGGAATGGGTTACCCAGGGAGGTGGTGGAATCTCTTTCCTTAGAGGTTTTTAAGGTCCGGCTTGACAAAGCCCTGGCTGGGATGATTTAGTTGGGAATTGGTCCTGCTTTGAGCAGGGAGTTGGACTAGATTGTTAGGGGGCTTATTCCTTCACCCTCTCACTTCCCTGGTCCTTCTCGCATGAACAGAGAGCAACAATACCCAAAGTCCAAAGGCGCAAACAATTCGATGTTTATTGGGGTGAACTTTCAGCAAGCATGATTCCAGTTTCCTTCCTCAGTGTCCCCCTTCCCAGCTCTGAGACCACAGAGCCATCCCTGTTCCCATTCCCGCCTTACTTCCTGATTGACTGCAAACTATATAGTAAAACTTGAGTTCTGCTTAGCTATATCTTAACCAAACATTTTACTGAAATTTAACTAACCAATCCTAACATACTGTAACATGGTTATTTAACCAATTATATTCCACCACCTTAATTGGTTTACACCCAACAAAATTAATTATACAGCAGACAGAAACAATCACAGAACCAGACAAAGACCATGCAAATAAACATACAAAACAATACAGAAGCGAGGATTTCACATCCCAGCTATTGATAAGTAAGTTCTTGCCAGACAGGATGCTATTAAACTAAGTTTCCTTTTACATCTTCTAGGCTCTTCCCTTTCTCTGGAGGTGACGGGAATATCAGGACAGGATTGTGTTCCTAACAGCCAATAGCACCTTATTTCCATGTGACTAGTCTGGAAAGTGAGGATGTGACCGTTCACTTCTCAGCTTACGGCTGCCTCTGCTGCTTAGCCAAAGGCCTTGGCCTAAGAACAGGGCCTCAGACCGTCCCTTACACATACAGAGAGTGATTTTGATTCTCTCTTTTATACCTCTATAACTAGCTAAGTGATAAGAATACATGTAAATTCTTAAAGTATAGGCCTTTACAGACGGCCTGAATATCTATATCCTAACATAGATACCTCCTGAGATCCCTTCCAACCCTGAGATTCTATGATTCTATGACTCTTGGTGTGGTAACTCGCAGCAGGAAGGACTCCCCAGAGGGGGAGGAGAGTGTGTTGCCAGCCAGTGACAGGGCTGTTCCAGCGGGTAGCTGCAGGTCTGACGCAGCGGAACCAGTCACAGGTCCTGCTCTAGGGAGCACAGAGGTGAGTGTCTCAGAGAGGAGCCCCAGGAAGGGGGTTGGAACCTTAGAATCCAGGGGAGATGGGTGGGGGTTCCATTGGCACTGCAATGCAGGGTGGCAGCTTGCTTCCAGGTGCGGGAGAGGCGGAGTCAGGCCTCTGTCCGACTGAAAGCCACAGGTCCCCAGGGCCGGGGGCAGGAGAGATGTTGTCAGTGTTTGAGGACATTATCCCAAGTATTAGCTGTCAGGGATTTGCAGATAAGCGAAAGATTAAACCTCCTTAGAGAGCATACGGAAGTGTGTCCTAGAGGGAACTCCAGGAAGGGACGGGGGGAGAAGTTTTTTGAAGAGGACGGGAAACTGTATAGGGAGGCTCCCGTGGGAGGAACAGAGGCCCCGGGAACCCTATAAGCAGTTGGTTGTACCCAGCCAGCACCGGGGAAATTAATGCTGATAGCGCATGATGGTCCCTTTGCGGGTCACTTGGGGGTACAGAGAACTTATGACAGGCTAAGGAGGAATTTCTACTGGCCAGGAATACAGAACGATGTGAGAGATTATGGCAGGTCTTGTGCGGTGTGTCAGGGGAGGAAAACACCCGTAGGACCCCAGAGGGCCCCTGCGTCCCTTACCTGTCAAACATTCCTGAGGGTGGCAATGGACATTGTGGGTCCAATGCCGCGCCCCGCTGGGAGGGGGAACAAGTATATCTTAGTGGTGGTGGATTTTGCCACTAGATACCCTGAGGCGGCTGCTCTGTCCAGTATAGAAGCTGAGACAGCGGCAAGAGCCCTGCTCCCTATATTCAGCAGAGTTGGCTCCCTAAGGAGGTTTTGTCAGATCGGGGGGGCAGCTTTATGTCACAGTTGTTCAACGAGCTATGGAAGGTGTGTGGCATGAAACATGTTAAGATTTCCCCTATCGCCCCAGCCAATGGGTTGGTGGAAAGGTTCCATGGGACCCTAAAATCCATGCTGGGAATGGATGCCAAGAAAAGAGGCCAAAGGTGAGATGAGTTATTGCCGTTCCTGCTGCATGCCTACAGGGCGGTACCCCAAGACTCCACTGGGTTTTCTCCATTTAACCTTCTATATGGAAGAAAAGTGAGGGGACCGCTGGATCTCATTAAAGACACATGGGAAGGGTGCAATGAGGTGAGGGAAGAGCCAGTAACTGAGTATGTTCCAAGGTTCAGGAGGGAGTTAAAGGACATGATGGAAGTTGTCCAAAACAACCTCCAACAGTAACAGTCAGGCCAAACAAAAGGTGTGATATGATAAAAATACTTGTAAACGCACTTTTGACATGGGGGCCTTGGTGATGGTACTCAACCCTGCGAAAAGGTTCAAAATGCAAAACCCCTGGGAGGGGCCCTTCGAAGTGGTAGAAGTGGCAAATGAGGACAAGTATCAAGTTAAAATGCCCCTCGATGATACTGGTCCCCAACTAGTACATGTGAACCGTCTCAAAGCCTATCACCGTAGAGAGGCCGGAGTAAACATGATCTGTTGTGTCAAAGGGGAAACTGAGGCACACCCACTCATCGATTTGATAGCTGAATGCCAAGATGGGTCAACTCTGGAAAATATGGAAATCTGTAATGAATTAACACTAGTCGAAAGGGGGAGGTGTTGTCAGTGCTGCAAGGGCACAGCGCAGTTTTGATTTAACTAGAGGTTACTGGCAAATCCCTCTGGAAGAAGAGGCACAACAAAAGTCTGCTTTTATCACTGACATAGGACTCTATAAATTCACACTGTTACCTTCTGGTTTGGAAAATGCTGGTGCAACATTCCAGAGACTGGTCAACAAAGTGTTAAATGGTTTTCAGAACTGTGCCAGGGCGTATATAGATGACTAGATGAACGTTGCTGTATTCAGCAACACCTGGGACGACCACCAGGAGCACTTGGGGGTTGTGCTACCAAAACTCAAGGGGTCTAACCATAATACCATCTAAGCTCAAGATAGAGGCAGTCAAAGTCCCCTACCTAGGACACTGGTTTAGGGGGAGGGGGAGCAAATATTCCTCAACCCTCTTAAGGTGGACGCCATTGTCAAGTGGCCTGTGCCCCAAACTAAAAGGCAGGTCCAATCCTTCATAGGCATGGTGAACTATTACAGGGGGGGGGGGGTTCAGCAACATTGTGGCCCCAATCACAGACTTATGTGCAAAGCACCAACCTACTCAGGTGATTTGGTCAGAGGTGTGCCAGAAGGGGTTTGATGAGGTAAAGGTGCTCTTGTCTGCAGAGCCTGTGTTGGCCAGCCCAGACCTTGATAAGACTTTTGAATTTTGCACCGATGCATCCGACACTGGCTTGGGTGCTGTGCTGATGCAAACAGGGGAGGACAGCATCCCATTGCCTTCCTAAGCAAAAAGCTGTCCCCTGCTGAACAGAATGACTCTGTCATAGAGAAGGAGTGCTATGCCGTAGTGGGGGCTGTTAAACAACGGAGGCCTTATCTCTTTAATAGGAGGTTCAAGATTCTAACCAACCAATCACCCTTAATATGGCTGAACAGAACCAAGGGCACAAACTCCAAACTGCTACGCGGGAGCCCAGTCCTGCAGGAATTTGACATGGAGATTGTGCACATTAAAGGGAAGGAGAACATGGTACCAGATGCCCTGTCTAGAAAAGAGGAAGCTGGGCACACTGCATCCGCATTGGTCAGTGACCAGTCCTCTGGCAGTAATCTAAGGGGAGAGGTGTGACGTTACACCCCCTATTCTTCCTAGAAACATGGTTATGATATGAATATGGTATAACTAAGATATACTTTATGCAAGATGGGTCTTGTAAGTTACCATTGGAAAGGTTATAATTTACTGAATGTATTTATCCGATTTCTATGCATGTATAATTTTTGTAGTTGAAGCTGGGAATATTGCCCATGTCTCTGTATTTCCAATGTGGAACGTTGGATGAGACCAAACAATATTAGTCCTGCTAGTGAAGGCAGGGGACTGGACTTGATAACCTTTCAGGGTCCCTTCCAGTTCTATGAGATAGGTATATCTCCATATATTATTATTATTTTAGTGGCTTATTGAAGAAATGCACACAAGCATAAGGATCACCCCAGGAACCGTGTGCAGTAGAAACCTCTCAGAGATAGCGCTACCCGATGGGAACTGTTCGACCCAGCGATGGGAACTGTTCGACCCAGGTCACAGCAAAAATGCTTTCCAGCAAGTGGGGGGAAGATATAAAAGAGGGACAACGACAACCTGATGGGGCCTCACTCTTCCTACAACAACACACCTGAAAACACCTGAGGAACAAAGACTGAACTGTGAGAAGTGATGGTCCCAGGCTTAGATCTTTAGTCTGTGTATGAAAACCTGGGAAAGCCAAGGCAGCTTGTGCCTTAAGAATCTGCCTGCCTGTTTATCACTCAGGGTGAGAATTTGCTAATTTGTATCCCACCTATCTAGTGTGTCGAGCTTAGTTTGTGTGTTCTGTTTCATTTGCTTAGTAATCTGTTTTGTTCTGTTTGCTTGAACAACTTAAAATCTACCTTTTGTAGTCAATAATTTTGTTTATTATTAAACCTAATTTCTAACTGGGGCGGGGGGGGGGGGGGGGGAAGAAGTCATACACATCTCTCTTCACATTATAATAATAAAAAAAATCATAATAATATAGGAGACATACCTATCTCCTAGAGCTGGAAGGGACCCTGAAAGGTCACTGAGTCCAGCCCCCTGCCTTCACTAGCAGGACCAAGTACTGATTTTGCCCCAGATCCTTAAGTGGCCCCCTCAAGATTTAAACTCATAACCCAGGGTTTAGTAAGCCAATGCGCAAACCACTGAGCTATCCCTCCTCTCAGGGTATAGAGGGTAAAACGTATTTATTTGAGTTTAGACCCCATTGGGAGTTGGGCAGCTGAGTGTTAAAGACAGGAACACTTCTGTTAGCTGCATTCAAGTAAACCTGCAGCTTTGGGGCAAGTAATTCAGACCCTGGGTCTTTGTTGGAGCAGACGGAAGTGTCTGGCCCAGCAAGACAAGGTGCTGGGGCCCCGAGCTGGCAGGGAAAGCAGGAGCAGAGGTAGTCTTGGCACATCAGTTGGCGGTTCCCAAGGGGGTTTCTGTGACCCAGCCCATCACAATCGGGACATCTGGTCACCCTAGCTGCAAGAGGCCAGGGAGCCTAACAAAACAGGGAGTGGAAACCCAGGCTGGTGGAGCAGGAGAGGCTCAGTGAAATCCCAGTATATCAGGTGGTATCCCAGAAGGGGGGTCCAACCCGTCACACTCATGTTTTTAGAATTCTTGTGGTTGTCAAGCTATCTTGGGGTTGTAGCTGTGTGTTCATTATGTTCTGAAGGCCAAAACTATAAATGGGTTCAACAATTAGTTCAGTTCCTCAGTGATAGGTGCATCAGCTAGTAGCCGAGATAATCAGGGCATCCCCATGCTCTGGGTGTCCCTAAACCTCTGACTGCCAGATGCTGGGAGTGGACAATGGGGTGGTTCACTCAGTGATTGCTTGTTCTGTTCATTCCCTCCGAAACACCTGGCACAGACCACTGTCAGAAGACAGGATACTGGTCTAGACGGACTATTGGTCTGACCCATTACGGCAGTTCTAATGTTCAGCAAAAATTACAGTTGATTTTTGCCTTTGAGAAAGACGTTACAGGAGATAGTGTACTGCCTTTACTGAATATCTGAGAATCAAGTTCTATACAATGGCATGCAAAAAAACATTAAGGGTTGGATTGAGAGGCAAAATAACAGGTGCAAAAGGCAATCACCATTGGTGGATTGAATGAAAACAAAGTTTTGATTCCAGGCCAGAAATTCAGTCAGGCTGGAAGTCAGATGATCCAACAGAATAAACTTCTGCTCTACAAATAAGAAGAAAAAGTTACAATTAAAAATTCCAAATTAGAAATCACAGGAAAAAACATAGCAAGTGCAATACTAGAAACACAGATGTCCTTGCTAAAACTACTAGCAAGTACTTACTTATACATATTTTCAGTGAGTGTTTGCGGTTAAAATATAAATTAAATAGCACAATGACATGCATCTGCACGATAACAGAGCAAATGATGAAGTGCTAAGAGTAATTCAGGGAATCCCAGCACAGATGAGACAAATTGGTGAACTGCTGTGAGACTCTCTGCGGTCAGCTACACGGATAAGGGATTCTTTGTTTCTGAGGGGGTATGTGTAAAATGTTTCACAGAATTGAGTCTCCTGCAGCATCTCAGTAGGTTACATCAGACAGAGAGGAGCTGCAGTGACTAGGCATTGGCGTGTCTGTGCCTTTAAGAACCCAGGCCTGGGAAGCCCATGCTGAGAGGTGCTGTCTGTGAGAGGGGAAATAAAAAATCTTCTCTGAAGTCACCCTAGTTCTGCAAACACGTGTGTCTCAGTCCACCGGGGTAACTGTTACCCCTCTGCCCCGCCTGTGCCAGGGTTTTGCCCTCTGCCATCCTCCGGCAGCGCCTCACCCCTGGGCTTAACTCCGCCTCCTCCCCCCCCCCCCATGCCATCCCTGGTTTTCCCCTTCAGCCCTGATCTTAACCCTGCCTCCAGCTGCTTGACCCCCCTGACCAGTCAATTTCTGCCCCCTGCTCATACCCTGGCAGCGTGTGTCAGAGGTGAGGGAAGGAGAGGAACAGATTAGCAGGGCAACATCGACTGCTCGAGTGAGCTTTGTGGGGGAGCCCGGGGAAGACTAGCTGAGTGGGAGGGTTGACAGGCCAGAGGAGATAATGATGTCGCACACACCAGGGCTAGTGTGTTGTGGAGCTCAGGCTGTTTCTCTTTCCACAAAACACGCTTGGTTTCTGGGCTGCGGAATCCCCAGCACCACAGGACTCCCCCAAACTTCTGTCGTATCGATTCCAGTGAGCACAAAATGACAAGGAGAGCACAGGAGATGCCGCAAGACTTTATTGACACAAACACAGCCCCAGGCAGAGGGGAATCCCAGCTGCTCCCCCAGCAAGAGTGAGCAAGACAGAAACTTCCAACCTTTACCAGCCCTTTCCTGCTCAGCCTAGAGAGAGCAGCTCTGGGTCCACAGCCATCCTGTTGGATACATGTGGCCTCTCTTCTTTCTTAGCTGGTGATGCAGATAGTTGGATTTATCAGAATGGAAATGCAGGGGGAGAGGGCTGGATATGCAGAGCCTCTGGCACCGAACGCAGGACAGCGTGTGTAATAACTTGGCCCTGGTTCCTTATTATGAACTGATCATGCCGGGACCTTCTGAAGTGGAGAGGCTGAAATCAGGCTAACGGAGGGAGAACCTTGTAACACAGGTAGTTGGTGACGGTGACGTTTGCAGAAAGGCAGAGAAAATTACCTACTTGGGGGTTACTTAAATTTTGTTTTTCTTTCTGATTCTCTTGGAAGTTCTTCCTATGCCCTAGCTCAGTTTTGTGTGTTGCTAATGCAATGGACTCCATTAGAGTCATAACTTTAACGTCCAGAAGGGGGCAATTATGACCGTCTAGTCTGATTGCCTACAGCACACAGGCCACAGATGTCATGCAGTGACGTTTGCATCGCACCCAACAGCATGCAGTTGATACAGAGTATATCAGAGCATTTACACAGACAACCAGTCTTGATTGAAAGACTCCAAGGGATGGAGAATTTACCACATCCCTTGAGGATCTGTTTGTATGGTTGACTTCCCTCATAGCTAAAAACACGGCCCTTTGTTTTCAGCTTGGACCTTGCTCTGTTCAGTTTCCAGCCATTGAATTTTATCAGAGGAGAAGTATGTGCGTCCGGGGCCGGGGGCAGGGCCAGAGGCACGGCAGGGGCAGCAGAGGCAGAGAAGGAGCAGGTAATGATGAACCTTCATGGCTCTATTTTGTGGGACTTGATTTTACCCTTGGAACAAAAGCTTCATACCACTGGCTGGAGAAGGAATGTAGAAAACCTGGACAAGGCAGTGGAGCAGGGCTTAATTTGTAATGAAAGAGGTTCTGGGGCTCAAGCAATTTGTTACTTTCATAACTGACACGGCAAACCCAGAGGTGCCGTTGCTATGAACTGCCAAGCCCAGAGGTGCCGGGTCTCAGCCCAGGCTGGTACAAATTAAGCACTGCGGGGGAGCGAGAGAGAGCGAGAGAGCTTAAATGGACACTGTTACTCACTGTGAGGCTGAGATGGCGGGAGTCTCATTTAGATCCGGCATTTCACAATCTTGTCCTGGTCAGTGATAAGCCACAGCTGGCCCAGGTCATAGGACACATGTTTGCAGTTGAGCATACTGGGCACATTGGTCCAGCTGGTGCCGACGGGGTTGCTTTTAGTGATTCCATCCCTGAAAGGAAGTTGACAGGACTGGTGTTAATACAGGTCTGCTAAGAGAAGGACTCCGCCTCTATCCCAGCCTGTGGAGAGCAGCCCAGAGGGTAGCCCCAGCACATGTTTTTCCTTGCTGTCCGCTCACAGCCCTGCATTGCAGCACCCATCCTCCTATACATGAGTGTCTGGCTAGACCCTATTAATATGGCAGGATCAGAGCTGAGCAAACTTCATCTCCCTGCAGAGTGGGCTGAGGGCAGAAGGTCAGGGAACATCGTCTCCAGAGAAACATTCCTGCTTCCAAACTGCATGGGGAATTTCGTCGGTCTTGGCAGGTGACATGGAATGAAAGCCAGCGACAGAGTGGTATAGAGAACACCAAGAGAATCCCACAGCGCTGCAGGGGGAAATGCCACAGCTCCCCCCGGGAATGGCAGTTCTCTCCCACTCCATTCCAGTCTGGGAGTGTCTTCCTCCACCTGCCTGGGCCCACGGGGGCACATTGAGTTCCTGTGCTTGGCTCCACAGGAACCCCTGCTGGCCAGGTGGAGCAATTGCAAACTAAACAGTAATAAGTCATCAGGACCAGATGCCTGCCTGACTTCAGTACCGAGCAAACTGGTTGAAACTATAGTAAAGAACAAAATTGTCAGACACAGAGATGAACATAATTTGTTGAGGAAGACTCAACAAGATTTTTGTAAAGGGAAATCATGCTTCACCAATCTACTAGAATTCTTTGAGGGGGTCAAAAAACATGTGGACAAGGGGGATCCAGGGGATATAGTGTCCTTAAATTTTCAGAAAGCCTTTAACAAGGTCCTTCACCAAAGGCTCTTAAGCAAAGTAATCTGCCATGGAATAAAAAGGAAGGTCCTCATGGATCGGTAATTGGTTAAAATATAGGAAACAGAGGGTAGGAATAAATGGTCAGTTTTCAGCATGGGGATAGCTAAATAGAGATGTCCCCCAGGGGGCTGTACTAGGATGAGCCCTATTCAACATATTCATAAACGATCTGGAAAAAGGGGTAAACAGTGGGTGGCAAAATTTGCAGATGATACAAAACTACTCAAGATAGTTAAGTCCTAGGCAGACTGCGACGAGCTACAAAAGTATCTCTCAAATCTGGGTGACTGGGCAACAAAATGGCAGATGAAATTCAGTGTTGATAAACGCAAAGTAATGCACAATGGAAAACATAATCCCAACGATACATATAAATAATGGGGTCTAAATTAGCTGATACCACTCAAGAAAGAGATCTTGGAGTCATTGTGGATAGTTCTCTGAAAACATCCACTCAGTGTGCCACGGCAGTCAAAAAAGCGAACAGAATGTTGGGCATCATTAAAAAGGGGATAGATAATAAGACAGAAAATATCATATTGCCGCTATATAAATCCATGGTACACCCATATCTTGAATAGTGCATGCAGATGTGGCTGCCCCATTTAAAAAAAAAAATTGGAATTTGAAAAGGTTCAGAAAAGAGCAACACAAATCATTAGGGGTATGGAACAACTTCCATATGGGGAGAGATTAATAAGACTCAGACTAAGGGGGGATATGATTGAGGTCTACAAAATCATGACTGGTGTGGAGAAAGTAAATAAGGAAGTGTTATTTACTCCTTCCTATAACACAAGAACTAGCGGTCACCAAATGAAATGAATAGGCAGCAGATTTAAATAAACAAATGGAAGTATTTCTTCACACAACGCACAGTCAACCTGTGGAACTTTTTGCCAGAGGATGTTGTGAAGACCAAGTCCATAACAGGGTTAAAAATAGAACTAGATAAATTCATGGAGGATAGATCCATCAATGGCTATTAGCGAGGCTGGGCAGGGATGGTGTCCCTAGCCTCTGTTTGCCAAAAGCTGGGAATGGGTGACGGGGGGATGGATCACTTGGTGATTCCCTGTTCTGTTCATTCCCTCTGGGGCACCTGGCATTGGCAGGATACTGGGCTAGATGGCCAGTGGGTGCCTCATTGTGAAGTCATTTGGATGCTGGAGAGCCCTGGAATTAGCTCATTAGGGAATCAGCGAACATCAGGCACCAGAGTCGGCTTGTTCCACAGCATCAGGCAACATCCTGTTCTCTCTGTGCTCTTAGGCTAGGTCTATACTACCCGCCTGAATCGGCGGGTAGAAATCGACCTCTCGGGGATCGATTTATCGCGTCCCATCAGGACGCGACAATCAATCCCCGAATCGGCGCTCTTACTCCACCAGCGGAGGTGGTAGTAAGCGCCGCCGACAGAAAGCCGTCGATTTTGCCGCCGTCCTCACAACGGGGTAAGTCGGCTGCGATATGTCGAATTCAGCTACGCTATTCACGTAGCTGAATTTGCGTATCTTAAATCGACTCCCCCCTGTAGTGTAGATGTACCCTTAGTGATGGGTATGAATGGCCCTGATCCCTCATTGTACCACTGTACCTGCGATATACTTGTCCTGCACTGTTCACGCCGTAGACAGAGCCTTCGGTCCCGACCTCAATCATGGACAGCTTGCCTGGAATCTGCTCCCACTTGGATCCTGCACAAGGATCCGGGGTGACATCAAACCGGAAATAGATATCATCAGCTGAGTTAACTCCCCAGCAGCCCCACAAACCACAGCTGTAGTACTTCAGCTTTCCTGCAATATTGACCCAGGGCAAGGCAGAGGCACTGTTCACAGAGACCACTTCTGGATGAGACAGACAGTAGATGTCATCATTCGTGTTGACACCAGCGACAAACATGTCTCCACCCGCGTCAATTTGCTTGAGCAGCCCTAAAAACAAACAAGGGAAAAACAATGTTCAGAGGAAAGAGCAGGGCTGGAGCAGCATGGAGAAAATAAGGAAGTAAACCACCTATTGAGAACTCAGCCAGAAATATAACTAGACACCAGGGGTGAGAGGAGAGAGAGAAATCCGTCAGAGACGTGGGGTCTAGTGTTTGGAGCAGTGGCCTGAGATCAGGATTCTTGGGTTTGGTTGCCAGTCCTCTCCCAACTTGATTAATGGCCCTTGGAAAGCCACTTAGGGCAACAAGGGCCTGATTTTGAGAGGTACTGAGCACGGAGAGCTCCCATTGACACCAGTGGGAGTCGTCAGTGCTTAGCACCCCTGGAAATCAGGACGTCTTAGTTAGGTGTTAACATTTGTGCACTCAGGTTTGGAAACATGGAGGTTAATCTCTCAGTGCCTGGAATATGGGGCCAATAAATGTTCCCGCCTCACAGGGGGCTTGTGAGTGTCAGGGCGTGTGTACACACTGCATTGTACCAGTTTAAATGTCCCTAATTTAATTCAACTGCTGCCAAAGCCTGTGAGGACATTTAGTTTGCTTTAAGAGTATCTGATTTCATTTCCCTTAAGTCGATTAGGCCTTGTCTACACAAGAAGGTTGCACTGCTTTAACCAATGGTGTGAAGCCAGTGTAAACCCCTGTAGTAGAAAGCCTCTACTGTGGGCTCAGTTATCTATATAATAAGATTTCAGGATTGTCACCTCTCAATGTGTCACTCTGAAGCGTAGAACATCTAGACTGCCCAGATTACTTGGTCCTACTGCCACACCTGTGTGATACCCTGGGCTTTCAGCTACTAGCACCGGTCTGAAGGTGCTTATACCCAGAGGATATGCTGGTAAAAGGCACCTTTATATGGATATAACCCCAAGTGTAGAAAGTTATATGGATGTAGCTATTTTGGTAGAAAATCACACTCCTATCCAACATAGTCAGACTGGTGTACAAACCATGTGTAGACAGGCCTGTGTGAACATTCTGATTTCAATTTAAGGACTGGACTACGCGTGTTTTTGTACTGCTTTGTATCAGTCTGGAAATGCACAGAATGAAATCAGTGACACCGCACGGTGAAGACACAATTGGACCAGTAACAAGGGGCTCATATCAGCATCGCTTATTTCCCTACATTTCCCAAAATAATATGTACGGACATAAGCAACTTCATACCTGTCCAACTGCATCTACACTCGGGGGTTGCACCAATTCAACTAGATCAGCTTCCCTATAGAGTTCATGGTACAAAACCGGTACCAATGTAACTATACAGGCAAACTGTAGTCAGACCCTAAGAGTGGCCCATCTGGTGGGAATTGTGACAACCACCTGGGGTCGGAGTTTGGAACTGGGCACAGGATCCTAACAGAGGCTAATTTTGTCGTCCCCACGATATATCAAAGCTCATACGTTACCTGTGACCTGTTGCCAGCTTCCTCCCACCAGCTTGTAGATGTTGTCGTTGTTGTTCACACCCCAGACTCCGGCAGGACCAACTGTGACGTGTTTCAAGGAGCCCGGCAGCTGGGCCCAGCTGTCTCCATACAGCGTGTAAATATTGCCTGCGCTGTTCACTCCAAACACCTGCCCATTACTGACATCAATCTGCTTTAATGACCCTGGTATCTCAATGCAGTCCAGAGCTGAAAAGCATAGTGAGAATGTTCATGCACATGGACTTTTTTAGTAAGCGGGAGAAATAGTCACAAAAGAGAGAGAGAGCTTGGGGTCTGGGTGGCTGAGGATACAGAGACCTTTGCTTACGTGTCCCTCACTGGTCTGAATCCAGAATAGGAGGGTGGTGGTCCAATGTTCTTACCACCTAATATGGAGGTCCATATGAAATGAGTTTGGGGGTCCCATTCTAGTTCCCAAAGTATTAGAATCACAGCTGGTGCTAACTAGCTCCCTGTTGCCATCCGCAACAGAAAGGCCAAGGATTATATCGACCACAGAGACGGCGCTCCAGTCTCACCACTACAGGTGGTCCCTCCTGGTCAGAGCTGAGCCACATTATGGGCGAAGCGTCCCCTGCCCTTGCACCTGCCCCTGCCCAGACAGCACTGGGGATTAACAGAGGGCTTATGGCTCCAGAGCTGGGGATCTTTCACCAGAGCTGACGTCACATAAACAAATGCTCAGGGTTCAAGATGGAAAAGGCCCTCTTGCTTCTGTTGGGATTTCCGTTCTGTTCCTACAGGACACATCCCCTAGAGAGAACAGTCCAAAGAGCCACCCAGGAAGTTGTGTAGGTCAGTTATGGGGTCACAAGAGCAGATCTCCTCTCTGGGGGTATTTGAGATAGCCTGAGAGCTTTTTCCATAACACCTTTGTTTGGACGTGAGGGGGGCTCTTCCATTCTGCTCCATATGGACACCGCATGTGTTGCTCAGGAAGGTCTCAAACTGTACCCATCAAGAAGCTGCCTGAAGTTTCAATGTTCACAGCAGCTGCAGGCAGACCCAGTTTCATAGATTCATAGATTCCAAGGCCAGAAGGAACCATTGTGATCATCTAGTCTGACCTCCTGTATCACACAAGCCAAAGAACTGCCCCAAAATAATCCCTAGAGCAGAGCTTTTAGAATAATATCCAGTCTTGATTTGAAAATTGTCAGTGATGGAGAATCCACCACGACCCCGGGTAAATTGTTCCAATGGTTAATTACCATCCTTGTTAATTCTCCTAGATTGAAGAGTCCATTATCCAATGTTTGTTCCCCACGTAGGTATTAATCATGTCACCCCTTAACCTTCTTTGGTGAGCTAAATAGATTGCCAGTCCCTGTGAGCCGGTGCAGGGGGATGCTGACTCGGCAGGGTGGGAGGGGTCTGAGAGCTGGGTAACTCACTGTGCACTTTTTGCCCCACAGCGAAGGAATCCGTTTCTGTGGGGGTCCCTGGTGAAGGAGCCATGGGCCATCAGCACGCACTGGTGCTTCTCCTGCTGGTAATGTGTCAGCTCTGCCCTGGGGCTGCACTAAAGGGGCCATCAGTGGGTGCACTGTCCCCAGAATGTGCTGTCCCAGGGGCCGGCCGGGTGGCTCAGACCTAGCTCCAGCCCCTTGGGGGGCACTGGAGCAGGGGAGGGACAATAGTGCCTTGTCTATGGACGGCTCTGGATCTGCTGGATTCTGATTGGCTTAGAGAGCAGGTAGCTGGTGCCTTTCAGCCAACCAGGGCCAGCACTAGGATCATCACCATCCCGCTCCTTCCCACAGCCCCGGGACAGCAAGGCTGGGCTCAGCGAGGGCCAGGGAGCAGGCGTGGGCGTGCCTGCATGGGGCGGGGGTGCTGCAGTGCCCACAGGACCTGGCACCTGGTGGTGTCTGGGCAGCAGGACAGATGAACCCATGGCTTTGTCTCCCTTCACCCCGACCTCTCCACCGGCAGGCTGGGCAGCACCGTGCTCTGTCCCCATGGGCCAGGCCCCCTGCCCCACCCTGTGTGTCGTGGCTTCTGTCAGCCCCAGAGCGTGAGACCGTTGAGCAGAGGGAGCCCAAAGGGCTCACGCTCTGGGGTACTGTGCGCAGTTCTGATCTCCCATGTTTAAGAAAGATGAATTCAAACGGGAACAGGTGCAGAGAAGGGCTGCTAGGATGATCCGAGGAATGGAAAACCTGTCTTATGAGAGGAGACTCAAAGAGCTCGGCTTGTTTAGTCTAACCAAAGGAAGGCTGTATGACTGCTCTCTATAAATACATCAGAGAGATAAATACCAGGGAGGGAGAGGAGTTATTTAAGTTAAGTGCCAGTGTGGACCCCAGAACAAATGGATACAAACTGGCCATCAACAAGTTTAGGCTTGAAATTAGGTGAATATTTCTAACCATTAGAGGAGTGAAGTTCTGGAGCAGCCTCCCAAGAGGAGCAGTGGGGGCAAAACCCAAACTGGCTTCAAGACTGAGTTTGATAAGTTTATGGAGGGGATGGTACGACAGGACTGCCTATAATGGTGAATGGCGCATTGGCGATTGCCTGGAGCAAAAATTCCCAACGACTGCAGATGGGACACTAGATGGGGAAGGCTCTGAGTTACTACAGAGAATGCTTTCCCCGGTATCTTCTTGGTGAGTCTACCCCAAATGCTCAGGGTCTAACTGATCACCATATTAGTGGTCAGGAAGGAATTTTCTCCTGGGTCAGATTGGCAGAGACCATGCGGGGGGTTTCGCTTCCTCTGCAGCATGGGGCATTGGTCACTTGCAGGTTTAAACTAGTGTAAATGATGATTTATCTGTAACTTGCCGTCTTTAAACCACAATTTGAGGACTTCAATGACTCAGCCAGAGCTCAGGGGTCTAGTACAGGAGTGGGGGGGGAGGTTCTGTGGCCTGCGATGTGCAGGGGGTCAGACTAGATGATCACGATGGTCCCTTCTGACTTCAGTAAGCGTCTCTGAGTAAGAAGCTACATTACAATTTGAAACCCAACCAGTGTCCCATAAGTGACTTATCACAAGATGTCAGAACATGTTAGTATTAGAGCTGAGTGGGTCGAATATTTATTTAATTTTCTTTCTAGATATAGAAATTAGATTAAATGCTTTCGTCAGAGATTTCTAAGTTATTATCTGCCAAAAAATGAGAGTTTTCAGTTGCCTAAGTAGCCCCTGGAATCACGGTTAAAGTCGTCCCCTTCCACCCCCCCAAATCTGAAATGGTGCCCCTGTGAGCCGGCACAGAATTTGCCCCTCCCCCTGCCCCCATGCATGGCCCCGTTGGCTTGACTGGAGCCGCCCCCCCCAAATACAGAAGTCAAACTACACAGTTGGGCTGAGCCTGGGGGTAGGGCTGGGAAGCTGGGAGCAGGGAGCGGGGCTCAGTCAGGGCACAGAGCTCCTGCAGAATGGACGGGCAACAGACAACTCAGTGAGACCCTTTCAAAAACCAAACGATCAGTGTTTGTGTTACTGTCATTGGTGCAGACTGCAGGGGCCAGAACGTGCGAGGTGCAGGCCACATGCCGAGGAAAATCTGATCCCCAACCCACGAGCATCTGCCTGAAAACAATTCCCCAAAATGTGGCAGTGAATCCAAACTCAGCCCTGCAGTGGGGCTGAGAGACCCACACAGCTGTCTGCAAACCCTTCGACAGAATCCCTCTTCCCACGTACCTGAGCTCCCTGCAAGCAGGGGCAGCAGCAGCAGGAACTCCCAGAGCATCATCTTCTCGGCACAACGTCGACAATGCGAGCTCTCCCAGTGTCTGCGCTGGGGCAGTCCAGGGGCTTTTATAGCTCAAGCACAGCTGCAGACTGAGCAACCTTCCCTCCCCGGGTGCCCCGCCCCCCATCCTCAATGAGGAAATTGGGAAATTTTAACTTGGCAACACGACATTCTGGAGCAAAGACTGTTGAGCAACATTATGGGTTTCCTCATAGCAGTTGTGACACTGGATCCCTTGTATGCCAGCCAGCCCGGCGGGTGTTGTGTTTGCTAGGTGAGCACTTGGCTGGCCTCCGGGTAATGGAGGGGTTTAAGGATTAAGTGTTTCCCCCATCACACCCTTGGGATTGCTGTGGTTAACATCTGGAACCGCAGCCTTCTCCCACTGACCTTGCAAATGTTTGTTTTGGGGGTAGATACACAGGCCCGTCTCAGAAATCCCCAGGAGACTAGATCTCCGGTGACAAGGTGCAGTCAGTGAATCAGCCTCCACTTCTCTCTGGGTCTTTTAGCTCCTCTTTTTTCGCCCCTGTATGTGCTGTGATGCAGAGAGGGAAGGAGCTGTTACACTCAGTGTTTGGAGGGTGCCCTGGCGGGTGAAGGGTTGATACCAGTACTGGTCCCATGTGATTTTGGAAAAGGGGGACGTCCACATGGACACATCTCGAGCGTGTCCCTTAAAAACTGTCTTTAGGGCTATGTCGACACGGTGAGCAGAGGTGAGATTTGCAGACATGTCCTTGCTAGCTTCAAACTACCTAGATCATTAACCATAGCAGAGAGTGTGAGGTGACACAGGCTTCTGATCTGTTCTGTACTAGCCCCCGCCGGCCCGCTGCTTATGTACTCGCGTTGCTAGCCCCCACTGATGGCTCCGCTGCTATGGTTAGTGAGCTGGCGAGATTAAAGCTAGCATGGGCCTGTCTACGTGAGCTGCAAATGACACCTCTGCTGGCAGGGTAGATACAGCCTACAAGGAACACAGCTCCGTGAATGTTCAGTGTAACGTGGCGACGGGCTAATAGGAGTCAGACCCGCCATAGTGACCTCACCCGAGTTCACTCCAGTAACCCCACAGACTCCAGCCCACCCTCCCCTAGTTAGTGCTGGTTCCCCCACTCCTACTCCACCCTTCTGAGCACCGCAAGGAATAAGAGCCTGCCAGAGGCTGTATCCTGGACCCTGGTGTGGCACAATCGTGCTGAAGCTCTGGCTACCAGAGGGGACCCCAGGGTGCTCTCCAGACACCTCTGGCTCAGGGGCAGGAGAGGGAAGGCCCCAGTGACATTAATTCTCCATCAGCTGTATAGGATTTTGGACACTTCATTAAACTTCGGTAAACTTTCCATGCTGGGGCTAAATCCTGCCACCAGACCCATTGACTTCTGTGACATTTGCTTGAGCCAGGTCTCCAGGATTAGGCCCAGGGCTTGTACTGGTCCCTCACCTAATTCTTCTGCCCGGTGGTGTCGGCAGCAACATGGGCCAGGTTCAATATCGAGGGGATCCTCTGAAAATAAAGAACCAAAACCATCCCGAGTCCCCCCCCCCCCCCCAACAGAAACCGGAAGAAAACTAAATACCTCCCTGGGGTGCCTTCCCCACTCGCCAGCACTGTGCAAAGAAAACTTGTATTAAGGGTGTGTGCGTGTGTGGGAGAATACAGCAATAATGTGGGAAAACACAGCAACAGTTGCTCAAAAATATGCAAATAAGTAAATCACCAATCTCGCAGTGTCTTGGGCAGTACTACTATGCCTCAGTTTCCCCAGCAGTTGGTGTGCAAGTCCCATGGACAAATATCCCTTTAACACATCACTTCCCCCATCCTCTGCTGCACGCACCCCACTCAGGGTTTGCTGTCAGAGATTAGTGAAGTCCC
Organism: Chrysemys picta bellii; assembly: GCF_011386835.1. Taxonomy (NCBI): domain Eukaryota; kingdom Metazoa; phylum Chordata; order Testudines; family Emydidae; genus Chrysemys; species Chrysemys picta. The sequence goes on from NC_088805.1 coordinate 3,132,900, forward strand.
AGAGTCTAGAGGTGCATTCAGTTGGGTTCACCTCCAGCCCCTGCTGGTGGGGAGGGGAAGGAAGTGCTGCCTGGCTCCCATGAAGAGAGAGCTTGCTGCCCATCTCTCATCTTGCTACTTCCGCCTTGCCACCTGGCCAATCCAGTCACACAGTGCCAAGGCCACCTACTTCAGCTGTTGGTGATCACAGCTCTAGGATTGCTGTGTTGACATTGCAAGCTATCACTTTAAGAGTGAGAGTGGCTAGTTCTGCCTGTAGGCCGGAGAACTCTGTAGGATCATGTACAAGCTGAGCCAGTCTGGAAAGAACTAGTCAAGAACCAGGTAGGGTGAGCTATGGGAGCAGCCTGCTTTCTCTCTCTCTGTTTTTGGTTACTGTGTGTTCTCATTCTGGATTCTAAAAGTTGAAACCTTCCAGTAAGAGTATTTTGTGTTTTCCAATATAACATCTCTATGTATAAGCTGGGAACATGACACTGGCTAGAGCAGCATTTCTCAAATGTGGCCATCAGGGATTTTTCCTGTGGCCACAACAGCCTCCTGGGCAGAATGGGGGAGCGGTCAAAGCAGCATCCAGGGGTGGGTTTAGGCCCCCTCCCCCCCTTCAGCTGCAGGGCTCTTGCTTCAGCTCCCCCCCCCCCGCTTCAGCCACAGGGTTCTGGGGGCAAGCTTAACCCCCTCCCTTCAGCCATGGGGCTCTGGCAGTGGTATCCATGCTTCAGCCTTGCCCCCCACAGCTTCAGATGCAGGGCTCCAGACTTCAGCCCCCCCATCCCCATCCCAGATCCAGCCAAGGGGCTCTGGCTCTGGGCTTCAGACCAGGGCGGCTGGACTTCAGCAGGGCTGACCTTACTGGGTGCCACGGTCAAGAGGGAAGGAGCAGGGTGAGCCTGAGGTGTGAGACCGCGAAAGGGAGCTCGGAGCAATGGGTGGGGGAAGCAGTGGAGTTCCAGCGATGATGGAGAGGCAGTGGGGAATGGGGGATCCATGGGGGGAGGCTATGGAGGCCAAGGGAATCCGTGGGGGGCGGGAAGAGGCATCAGGGGCCAGAGGTGATGGGCGCGGAGCCAGGGGAGGCAGTGGGGGCCGAGGGCACCAAAATACAACTGTACGTTATTTTTATTATTGAATCGGCAAAAAACCCTACACAAATAAATGACAATGATTTGAACATGGATATTTGCATATTTATTTGTTTTTCCTAACGTTAATTACATATTTTAGAAAAATTTGTCAGAGCTGCCACCAGCAAGAGTTGGTGGCCGCACTCTGTGGCCACCAAAACATTTGTTGTGAGAACCCCTGTGCTAGAGGGCATCTTGCTGCTGGTGCATCTCTCAGCTTTGTAGTGTTCGGTTGGGGGCTGTGTGAGGCTGTGACCGAGTGGGGCTATGTCTGTGTCACGATTGTTTTGTAAATGCCATTTGGCTTCAGGGGCCCCCCTTTGTATTGTAACCGTCGTACTGCAACCTCCTCTGGGGACTAGAGCAGCCATTTTGTAGCGGGGCTTGACACCTAGCGGAAAGACTATTGCCAGTTTCAGGCTGTCTGGAGTGATTCACGAGCGTGAGAGCCAACCTCGGGGCAGACTGACAAGGAGCTGGGCAGAGACCCCAAACTGGCTGTATGGTCTATAATTATATTTCACCAGCCCAGTAACAAATGTGAACTCCCAAAGCACTGTAACAGCCTTACCCCAGAGTCACCACATCTTCATTAATGATCTGGAGGATGGGATGGATTGCACCCTCAGCAAGTTCACGAATGACACTAAGCTGGGGGGAGAGGTAGATACGCTGGAGGGTAGGGATAGGGTCCAGAATGACCTAGACAAATTGGAGGATTGGGCCAAAAGAAATCTGATGAGTGGGAGATTTTCTAGGATCAAACCTTATTTAAGCTGGTAAATATTTAATGGAAATTTATTATCTTGCTAGCCAATGACCCTTTGGAACACCTTGCCTCAAAGATATACAAGTGAGGCCAACAGCGTGCCAGGATAAATAAACCTTGGGACATTATTATAGATTTTAAAAACCCTTTCAGAGTTTCACTAAAATGGACTTTAAAATTTGGAAGGCGAAGGAAATCCTTCTACTTCAAACATAAATCTATGGCTAATTGTCCAAGGGAAGGACAAAACCTCCTCTAAGGGAAGTTATCTCATAACTACCCACTCCAGAGGGTCTTCCACCTTCCTCTGAAGCAGCTGGTAGTAGTTACAGTCAGAGAGCAAATACTGTGTAACCCTTATACCCATCGGAGTTGGCAGCAACAAGGGCTGGGTTCTGTATCTAGGGGTTCCGTTTCAATAACGCAATGCAAAACCAACTCGAGCCCCCACCCAGTGACCTGGGACAATTACACACCACCTCCGTGGGCACCTCTAAGAGGCAATACTTCGCCTCTCGCAAGCACAGAGTCTGAGTGTAGCAAAAGCCTTTTAATAAAGGAGGGAAACAATGCGGCATTATGTTGGGGAAACACCACAAACAGGATTCATAACAAAAACCATGAGCAAAAGACCCACCCCCAAGTAAGTTTGGCAGTGTCCTTTACCCGTCAGGGTCTTAGTCCCAGCAACCCAACAGTCGCCCCACCCACATTTTCTGGCCTTGGTCAGTGCAGCCCCCAGCGTTCAGAAGTTCATCTGCAGAGCTTACCTCTCAGCCTGTGTGGAGGTGGGGGGAGGTATGAGGGCATCTAACATGCCCCGGGGCTCGGGTCAATGGCCGAGTGCCATGCCTCTCGAGGGAGTTCTGCTGCAGTCTTCACCACCAGCCATCCTGCTAGCCACTCACCAATATGTCTTCAGGTGCCCCCCACTTAACACAGCTCTCAATGACTTCAACTCTTAGTAATTTCAGCGTTTGGAAGGGGGCCCAATGCTGGCATATTAAAAACCACTAGTGCAAAGTAGGTCTAATGCTTAAACCTAAATATCAGTGATTTCAGCTTTACAGCATGTAACAAGACTTCTAATGAAGTCAAAATTAGCTCTATAATACTATGGAGAAAAAAGACATCACAGTAGCATTTAAGAAAAGGTAAGACAACCACCACTGCCAGGTATGCATATCTGCCCCCATCTTTTCCCAGTTTGCTGTGCTTTTTGGAACACATGTCCCTTGCCTAGCGAGTGCTACTTAGTTGAGGTCGAGTCCCTCCATCAAAAAATGACAAGTACAGTTCTACTGTCCTTGATTCACATAACCAGGATAACAACACTTTATTACTCCTGCCCCAATAACAAAGACACTGGGGATCCCACAGCAGCCAAAGTGACCATTTGGGCAAGCAGTCCCATCTTGCTAGGCAGGATGGGTGTGCCCATGCAAACGAGATCAGCCCCTGAAGTCCTTTTCCACAGCTCACCACCAGATGTCAGGGGAGAGCTCATCCTGACTCTGCTTACAACTGCGCTAGATGGCTGTCAGCTCTACTCCAGACAGGCAATTCCAATGTTCCCTCACTTTGTTGTACTTAAAGTACTGCACAGGATCTTTTCAGGGGGAATAAGGCAGAATGCCACATTTATTAGTAATACATGTATTCATTAACACTGTATTATATGCATATAATATATTACACTTACACTCACACACACACACACAAGATTCAGAGCAGGCGCAGCAGGGACAGAAGGATTGTGAAGAGGTTTGGCAGCATGTGATCTCCAGAAGGAGAGAGGAGCGTCCATGCACCAGCAATGGAGATATAGGTGAGCAATCGTTTCCATGTTCTCTCTACAGGTACTAATGCGGAGAGTGGACTAGATGACCCATCTGAGGGAAGGGAGCAGAAGGAGACTCCACCGATTGGAAGGCAAAAGATGCACTGTCCTAGAGATAGGGGTTCCACGACCACCACTCCCAAGAGGAGGAGGAGGGTGGTGGTGGTCGGGGACTCCCTCCTCAGGGGGACTGAGTCATCTATCTGCCGCCCCAACCGGGAAAACCGAGAGGTCTGCTGCTTGCCAGGAGCTAGGATACACGATGTGATGGAGAGACTGCCGAGACTCATCAAGCCTTCGGCTCGCTACCCTTTCCTGCTTCTCCACGTGGGCACCAATGATACTGCCAAGAATGACCTTGAGCGGATCACTGCAGACTACGTGGCTCTGGGAAGAAGGATAAAGGAGTTTGAGGCGCAAGTGGTGTTCTCGTCCATTCTCCCTGTGCAAGGAAAAGGCCTGGGTAGAGACCGTCGAATCATGGAAGTCAACGAATGGCTACGGAGGTGGTGTCGGAGAGAAGGCTTTGGATTCTTCGACCATGGGAGGGTGTTCCAAGAAGGAGGAGTGCTAGGCAGAGACGGGCTCCACCTAACGAAGAGAGGGAAGAGCATCTTCACCAGCAGGCTGGCTAACCTAGTGAGGAGGGCTTTAAACTAGGTTCACCGGGGGAAGGAGACCAAAGCCCTGAGGTAAGTGGGGAAATGGGATCCTGGGAGGAAGCACAAGCAGGAGAGCGCAAGAGGGGAGGACTCCTGTCTCATGCTGAGAAAGAGGGATGATTGATTAGTTATCTTAAGTGCCTATACACAAATGCAAGAAGCCTGGGAAACAAGCAGGGAGAACTGGAAGTCCTGGCACAGTCAGGGAACTATGATGCGATTGGAATAACAGAGACTTGGTGGGATAACTCACATGACTGGAGTACTGTCATGGATGGATATAAACTGTTCAGGAAGGACAGGCAGGGCAGAAAAGGTGGGGGAGTTGCGTTGTATGTAAGAGAGGATTATGACTGCTCAGAGCTCCGGTATGAAACTGCAGAAAAACCTGAGAGTCTCTGGATAAAGTTGAGAAGTGTGAGCAACAAGGGTGATGTCGTGGTTGGAGTCTGCTATAGACCACCAGACCAGGGGGATGAGGTGGACGAGGCTTTCTTCTGGCAACTAGCAGAAGTTGCTAGATCGCAGGCCCTGGTTCTCATGGGAGACTTGAGCAATACAGCGGTGCACAGACAATCCAGGAAGATTTTGGAAAGTGTAGGGGACAATTTCCTGGTGCAAGTGCTGGAGGAACCAACTAGGGGCAGAGCTTTTCTTGACCTGCTGCTCACAAACAGGGAAGAATTAGTAGGGGAAGCAAAAGTGGATGAGAACCTGGGAGGCAGTGACCATTAGATGGTCGAGTTCAGGATCCTGACACAAGGAAGAAAGGAGAGCAGCAGAATACGGATCCTGGACTTCAGAAAAGCAGACTTTGACTCCCTCAGGGAACAGATGGGCAGGATCCCCTGGGAGAATAACATGAAGGGCAAAGTGTTGGCCCCTTACTGAATGAGGGAGGCAACCTAGTGACCGAGGATGTGGAAAAAGCTAATGTACTCAATGATTTTTTTGCCTCTGTCTTCACAAACAAGGTCAGCTCCCAGATTGCTGCACTGGGCAGCACAATATGGGGAGAAGGTGACCAGCCCTCTGTGGAGAAAGAAGTGGTTCGGGACTATTTAGAAAAACTGGACGTGCACAAGTCCATGGGGCCGGATGCGCTGCATCCGAAGGTGCTAAAGGAGTTGGCGGGTGAGGTTGCAGAGCCATTAGCCATTATTTTTGAAAACTCATGGCGATCGGGGGAGGTCCCAGATGACTGGAAAAAGGCTAATGTAGTGCCCATCTTTAAAAAAGGGAAGAAGGAGGATCCGGGGAACTACAGGCCAGTCAGCCTCACCTCAGTCCCTGGAAAAATCATGGTGCAGGTCCTCGAGGAATCAATTATGAAACATTTAGAGGAGAGGAAAGTGATCAGGAACAGTCAGCATGGATTCACGAAGGGGAAGTCGTGCCTGACTAACCTAATTGCCTTCTATGATGAGATAACTGGTTCTGTGGATGAGGGAAAAGCAGTGGATGTGTTATTCCTTGACTTTAGCAAAGCTTTTGATACGGTCTCCCACAGTATTCTTGCCGCCAAGTTAAAGACGTATGGGCTGGATGAATGGACTGTAAGGTGGATAGAAAGCTGGCTAGATCGTGGGGCTCAACGGGTAGTGATCAATGGCTCCATGTCTAGTTGGCAGCCGGTTTCAAGCGGAGTGCCCCAAGGGTCGGTCCTGGGGCCAGTTTTGTTTAATATCTTTATTAATGATCTGGAAGATGGTGTGGACTGCATTCTCAGAAAGTTTGCAGATGACACTAAACTAGGGGGCGTGGTAGATACACTAGAGGGTAGGGATCAGATACAGAGGGACCTAGACAAATTAGAGGATTGGGCCAAAAAAACCCTGATGAGGTTCAACAAGGACAAGTGCAGAGTCCTGCATTTAGGATGGAAGAATCCCATGCACTGCTTCAGACTAGGGACCAAATGGCTAGGTAGCAGTTCTGCAGAAAAGGACCTAGGGGTCACAGTGGACGAGAAGCTGGATATGAGTCAACAGTGTGCTCTTGTTGCCAAGAAGGCTAATGGCATTTTGGGCTGTATAAGTAGGGGCATTGCCAGCAGATCGAGGAACGTGATCGTTCCCCTTTATTCGACATTGGTGAGGCCTCATCTGGAATACTGTGTCCAGTTTTGGGCCCCACACTACAAGAAGGATGTGGAAAAATTGGAAAGAGTCCAACGGAGGGCAACAAAAATGATTAGGGGTCTGGAGCACATGACTTATGAGGAGAGGCTGAGGGAACTGGGATTGTTTAGTCTCCAGAAGAGAAGAATGAGGGGGGATTTGATAGCAGCCTTCAACTACCTGAAAGGGGGTTCCAAAGAGGATGGAGCTCGGCTGTTCTCAGTGGTGGCAGATGACAGAACAAGGAGCAATGGTCTCAAGTTGCAGTGGGGGAGGTCCAGGTTGGATATTAGGAAACACTATTTCACTAGGAGGGTGGTGAAGCACTGGAATGCGTTACCTAGGGAGGTGGTGGAGTCTCCTTCCTTGGAGGTTTTTAAGGCCCAGCTTGACAAAGCCCTGGCTGGGATGATTTAGTTGGGAATCGGTCCTGCTTTGAGCAGGGGGTTGGACTAAATGACCTCTTGAGGTCCCTTCCAACCCTGATATTCTATGATTCTATGAATGACTTTATTGCCTCTGCAAGCGGTGCTCGAAGGGGGGGAGGGGAGGGTGGGGTAGTTGGTTTACAGGGAAGTAGAGTGAACCGGGGCAGGGGCGGAGGGTTCATCAAGGAGAAACAAACAGAAGTTTCACACCGTGGCCTGGCCAGTCACAAAACTCATTTTCAAAGCTTCTCTGATGCGCACCGCGCCCTGCTGTGCTCTTCTAACCGCCCTGGTGTCTGGCTGCGCGTAATCAGCGGCCAGACGATTTGCCTCAACCTCCCAACCTGCCATAAATGTCTCCCCCTTACTCTCACAGATATTGTGGAGCGCACAGCAAGCAGCAATAACAATGGGAATATTCTTTTCACTGAGGTCTGAGCGAGTCAGTAAGCTGCGCCAGCGCGCTTTTAAATGTCCAAATGCACATTCCACCACCATTCGGCACTTGCTCAGCCTGTAGTTGAACAGGTCCTGACTACTGTCCAGGCTGCCTGTGTACGGCTTCATGAGCCATGGCATTAAGGGGTAGGCTGGGTTCCCAAGGATCGCGATAGGCATTTCAACATCCCCAACGGTTATTTTCTGGTCCGGGAAGAAAGTCCCTTCCTCCAGCTTTCGAAACAGAGCAGAGTGCCTGAAGACGCGAGCATCATGTACCTTTCCCGGCCATCCCACGTTGATGTTGGTGAAACGTCCCTTGTGATCCACCAGGGCTTGCAGCAGCATTGAAAAGTACCCCTTGCGGTTTATGTACTCGGTGGCTTGGTGCTCTGGTGACAAGATAGGGATATGGGTTCCGTCTATCGCCCCACCACAGTTTGGGAATCCCATTGCAGCAAAGCCATCCACTATGACCTGCACGTTTCCCAGAGTCACTACCCTTGATATCACCAGGTCTTTCATTGCCCTGGCAACTTGGATCACAGCAGCCCCCACAGTAGATTTGCCCACTCCAAATTGATTCCCGACTGACCGGTAGCTGTCTGGCGTTGCAAGCTTCCACAGGGCTATCGCCACTCGCTTCTCAACTGTGAGGGCTGCTCTCATCCTGGTATTCTGGCGCTTCAGGGCAGGGGAAAGCAAGTCACAAAGTTCCATGAAAGTGCCCTTACACATGCGAAAGTTTCGCAGCCACTGGGAATCGTCCCACACCTGCAGCACGATGCAGTCCCACCAGTCTGTGCTTGTTTCCCGGGCCCAGAATCGGCGTTCCACGGCATGAACCTGCCCCAGTAACACCATGATTTCCACATTGCTGGGGCTTGTGCCTTGTGAGAGGTCTATGTCCATGTCAATTTCCTCATCACTCTCGTCGCCGCGCTGCAATCGCCTCCTCGGCTGGTCCTGGTTTTGCTTTGGCATGTCCTGGCTCTGCATATACTCCAGGACAATGCGCGTGGAGGTCATAGTGCTCATAATTGCCACGGTGATCTGAGCGGGCTCCATGATCCCAGTGCTATGGCGTCTGGTCTGAAAAAAGTCGCGAAACTAGTGGACCGGGGGAGGGAGGGAGGGGCGAGTGACGACATGGCGTACAGGTACAGGGAATTAAAATCAACAAAGGTGGCTGTGCATCAGGGAGAAACACAAACAACTGTCACACAGAATGGCCCCCCCAAAGATTGAACTCAAAACCCTGGGTTTAGCAGGCCGTTGATTTCACGGAGGGAGGGGGAAGCAAATGAATACAGAACAAATCTATTTTTTACATCTTAAGCTGGCAGCGGACGGTGCAGCATGACTGATAGCCCTCGGCATTTTCTGGGTGCTTGGCAGAACATAATGTGCGCTTGGCAGAAAATAGCATACTACAATTGATAGCCATCATCATCGTCAAGACTGTCTGCCCAGGTGCCCATGATTGACAGCCACTGCAGTACAATGACGATGGATACCAGTCGTAATATACCTTCTTCTACCAAAAGGCAAGGGGCTGCTGCTGTGTAGCAATGCAGCCCCACGTCTGCCAGCACCCAGATCGCCCTCGGCCTCTTCTGGGTGCTTAGCAGAAAATGGCATACTACGACTGATAGCCATCATCGTCATTGTGAAGGCAGCAGAATATGACTGGCAGGGTGGGGGACATACAGAGTTCCAGCCACTGCTGTACAACGATGACGGTTACCAGTCGTAATACACCATCTACTGCCAAAAGGCTGGTGCAATGCAGCCCTACAGCTGCCAGCACCCAGATCGCCGATGAAGGCTACCAGTCATGCTGAACCATCTACCACCAAAAGGCAGTTAGCTGCTGCTGCTGTGTAGCAATGCAGTACCATCTCTGCCGGCACCCAGAGGACATATGGTGACGGTGAGCTGAGTTGAGCTGAGCGGGCTCCATGCTTGCCATGGTATGTTGTCTGCACAGGTAACCCAGGTAAAAAGACGCGAATCTATTGTCTGCTGTTGCTCTGACGGAGGGGGAGGGGCCTGATGACATGTACCCAGAACCCCCCGCGACACTGTTTTGCATCATTCAGGCATTGGGATCTCAACCCAGAATTCCAATGGGCGGCAGAGATTGCGGGAACTGTCGGATAGCTACCCATAGTGCAACGCTCCAGAAGTCGACGCTAGCCTCGGTACTGTGGACGCGGTCCACCGACTAGAGCACTTAGAGCATTTTATGTGGGGACACATACAATCGGCTGTAAACAACCGATTTCTATAAAACCGGCTTCTATAAATTCGACCTAATTTCGTAGTGTAGACATACCCAAAGAAGCACTTCTTCACAAAACGCACAGTCAACCTGTGCAACTCATTGCTAGGGGATGTTGTGAAAGCCAAAAGTATAACTAACTTGAAAAAAGAATTAGATAAGTTCATGGAGGATTGAGCAGGGGGTTGGACTAGATGACCTCCTGAGGTCTCTTCCAACCCTAATCTTCTATGATTCTATGATAGGTCCATCAATGGCTATTTACCAGGATGCTCAGGGATGCAACCCTATGCTTCCTAAATCACTGATTGCTGGAAGGTGGGGCTGGATGACAGGGGATGGAGCACTCAATAAATTGCCCTGTTCTGTTCATTCCCTCTGAAGCATCTGGCACAGGCCACTATAGGAAGGCAGGACACGGGGCGAGATGGATCATTGGTCTGACTGAGCATGGCCATTCTTATGTTCTTATGTACATAGATTTGGAGAATCATAGCTTTTAAATAAGGCTGCGAGTCGGTCACAGAAGTTACGGATTCTGTGACCTCCATGACTTCTGCAGCAACAAGCCTTGTTGTTTAACACACAGCGCTCACATGTTGGAGGTGCTTTACTGAGCAAATCAAGGCATGACATGGTCCCTGCTCCCGTGAGTTGACACCTGATTCTAGATGTGATGCAATCCAGCCATAGTAGCCAACTGTAAAACCTGCCTGATGTGATGCTGAGCCGGGTTAGGCAGCTGTTGTGCTGAGACCAAATTCTTTCATGTTCCTTTCACTGTTTCCTTTGTATCCTCCCTCTGTTGATTGGTACCTGTCATAACTATAAAGGGAAGGATAACAGCCCTCTTGTGTACAATACTATAAAATCCCTCCTGGCCAGAGACTCCAAAATCCTTTTACCTGTAAGGGGATAAGAAGCTCAGGTAACCTGGCTGACACCTGACCCAAAGGACCAATAAGGGGACAAGATACTTTCAAATCTTGGTGGGGGGAAGGCTTTTGTTTGTGCTCTTTGTTTTGGGGGTTGTTCGCTCTTGGAACTAAGAGGGACCAGACATCAATCCATGCGCTCCAAATCTTTCTGAACAAGTCTCTCATATTTCAAACTTGTAAGTAACAGCCAGGCAAGGCGTGTTAGGTTTATCTTTGTTTTCTCAACTTGTAAATGTACCATTTGCTAAAGGGTTTACCTCTGTTTGCTGTAACTTTGAACTTAAGGCTAGAAGGGGTTCCTCTGGGCTCTTTGAATCTGATTACCCTGTAAAGTTATTTTCCATACTGATTTTACAGAGATGATTTTTACCTTTCTTTCTTTAATTAAAAGCCTTCTTTTTAAGAACCTGATTGATTTTTCCTTGTTTTAAGATCCAAGGGTTTGGATCGGTGTTCACCAGGAAATTGGTGAAGTCGTCTCTCAAGGCTACCCAGGGAAGGGAGTTAGTACTCGGGAGTGGTGGCAGCAAAACCAGATCTAAGCTGGTAATTCAGTTTAGAGGTTCACATGCAGGTCCCCATATCTGTACTCTAAAGTTCAGAGTGGGGAAGGAACCTTGACAGTACCCACAGGCTGTTTCCTCTTCCACTTGTATTGCATATTTTTGATTATTTCTTCCCTCTGCCTGCTTTAATGCAGACTTTCCTCTGGTTTTAAAATGATGTTTAATGTCACAAATGGACTACGGGTCCCTTCCAGAACTACCATGTTTATGGGCTAAATCCTCAGCTAGTGTGGAGTGTTGCAGATCCGTTGTCTCTACCATGCAGGCATGTGTATTTAAACCAGTTTAAGCCATTCCCTAATTTTATTTAAAGTGTGTGTGGGGGTGGGGGGCGGGGTTATGACCTTAAACATCATTTTAAAAACCAGAGAAAAGCCTGCATTAAAGCAGACATGGGAGAAATAATAAAAAATATCAGAGTAGCAGCCGTGTTAGTCTGTATCCGCAAAAAGAAGAACAGGAGGACTTGTGGCACCTTAGAGACTAACAAATTTATTAGAGCATAAGCTTTCGTGGACTACAGCCCACTTCTTCGGATGCATATGCTGTAGTCCACGAAAGCTTATGCTCTAATAAATTTGTTAGTCTCTAAGGTGCCACAAGTCCTCCTGTTCTTCTTTTTAATAAAAAATATGCAATACAAGGATTTATATTTAATATATATATTTAATATACTGTACCATATCCCCAAAAGGTGCAGTACTTATATACCACAATGAAGTCAAGTTATGAAAATATAACATGTTTTTTTCCCCCCAAAGACAGAAGTCTTGGACTTTCTGTGCTTCAGTGGATTTTTGTTCAGCTCCCCTGCTGGTTGCAATCCCTGTGTCTCTGACGGCACAGTAATAGACCTCAGAGTCGTTCATTTCACTGGAGCTTTTCTTCGAATGGAAGGATTTCTTGTCTTGGATATGGTCAGCAAAAAAACCCTGCTTGTCCCCTTCATCTTGGCCACCCCCTGATGTTTTATCTCTCAGCCAAAACTTCTCTGGTATCGTCAACACCCCAATAAAGCACTGGAGATAAGGGAATAGGGTAGACTCATTGGTACACTCAATAACCAAAGGTGCTCCTTCTTTGACAATAGCTGTGCCTTCAGTTTGTGTGACCGAGTCTCCAAAGGTCCCTTATGGGGGGAAAAAAGAACAGATATTTATTCTAAACACTATAATCTTAGGGTGAGAATATTTAAAGGTGCCTAAGTGATTTAGATGCCTGTGTGGGTGCTAACAGCCTCCTGAGTGAGTGGTTCCTTCAGATCTGACCTTTTCCTTGAGCTGCAATGACAGTATTTTAAACAGGGTTCGAACAGAAAGAGGAGGAGTTGGACTGCAAGAGGCTGGGTTCATGAGACACCAAAGGATAGAAGAAAGGGTGGGTCATGCAGAAATGAAATCTTATTGTGAAGATGAAACAGATACTCCTTGTGGTTGAAGGCATCCACTGAACAGGGGTGTCATGATGGAATAGGCTTATTGATGGGAATGGGATATATTGATCATAAATAGGAGATATTTGGGGGAATGGAGTCTATCGCTAGGAAAATAGGGAATTTTGTTGGGGGAAAAATGCATTGATGAGAAATGCAGAGACCGGCTGCTTGATATCAGTTCTGCCCAGGGCACGTAGGAAAGGAGACAAGGCAGAGAATGCATTTCATGGACATGTAATGTCTAAGGGACCTTAGTGTGAACACCCCAGACCCTTCTCCTAATCCTTTAGGTAACTCTCATTAACCATACAAAGATCCCTACTAAGCAGCTTAACAGAGAGAGGAATAATTTCAGAGAGCTCATTCCATAGTCATTGGGTCCTGCTTCCAGTTTCACACTGTGGCATGGGAACACTGGAGATTCTAATATAGGACTGGAGGGGACCTCGTGAGGTCTTCTAGTCCAGTCCCCTGTACTGATGACTGGACTAAGTATCATCTTGACCACCCCTGACCGGGTTTGTCTGACCTGCTCTGTTACGGGGTCTGACTCACCACCGCTGGCGCCCCCTGCCAGTCGCTCCGGGAATTAGCTCTTGATTGCTCCGGGGCGTCCTCGCCGCGTGGTAGTTCACCCGTTGTCTCCATTCTGCTGCCCTGGGACCTGTGTTGCTCCCTGCTCAGCGGTGTCCTCTTCAGGACAATCTTCATCCGCTTCAGGACTTTGCCCTCCGGCAGTGCCCACTACTCTGGTCTCACCCCCTTCCGGGGGGCCGTTGTTAACAGCAGTCCCTCTGTTTATCCCAGCCTCGGTGGCCAACCACAACCCTAGAGTCTAGCCCAGGGGTCGACAACCTATCAGAAGTGGTGTGCCGAGTCTTCATTTATTCACTCTAATTTAAGGTTTCGTGTGCCAGTAATATATTTTAACGTTTTTAGAAGGTCTCTTTCTATAAGTCGATAATATAGAACTAAACTATTGTTGTATGTAAAGTAAATAAGGTTTTAAAATGTTTAAGAAGCTTCATTTAAAATTAAATTAAAATGCAGAGCCCCCTGGACCAGTGGCCAGGACCCGGGCAGTGTGAGTGCCACTGAAAATCAACTCGCATGCCGCTTTCGGCACGCGTGCCATAGGTTGCCTACCCCTGGCCTAGCCCCTCGTCTCAGGGGCCGGTTGTGGCCTGTCTCGGCCTCTCTCCTTCGTGGCCAGTGGCAATGCAAGGGGGAAAAGGGGGGACCCAGGCCCACCCCCTATTCTGGGTCCGAACCCAGGGACCCTCTAGTGGCAGCCTCCCTCTGTCCTCCTTCTCTCCCCTCTCATCTGCCTAGTTTCCCTGGGTCACATCCCCTTTGGCCCTATGCACCTTCTTGACCCCTTCTAGCAAGTGCTGCAGCCTGGCAGGTATCTGGGCCGGAGCTCTGCTCTGCTCTCCTAAGCCTGCCCAGCACTGCTCTGTCCAAGGTGCTGCTCCTTAGCTCAAGAACCAGTCCTTCTCCCTCCTAGTCAGGGAGTGACTGACTACTCCTCTGCTAGACAGCCTTTATATAGGACCTAGCCCGGCCCTGATTGGCTGCCTCTTTCCCTGCCCTGATTGGCTCTCCCCAGGCCTTGGCTGATTGCCTGCTGGTCTGCGCAGCCTCTCGGGCCTAGTTCAGCCCTTTTCCTCAGGGGGTGGGGCACCGCCCCACCATATGCTCTTAAAAACCTTCAGTGGTGGAGATTCCACAACCTCTCTCTCCGTCTATCTATGTGTATGTCTCCATTGGATGTGGAAGGTGTGATGTCCACTTACAGCAAAGCTACCCTGGCTAGCTTTGATTGGAGCTTGCTAGCTAGCAACCTTATCTTTAGGGTTTTTTTACAACACTCACCCATCCTCAGCGTGTCTGAGTATCACATTCCACTAACAGCAAACATAAATCTCTCCCTCTGGCCCAGCACAGAGTACACAACCCAACTGAGTGAGGTAAGAGGCAAACCACCAGGGTCTGGTCTCACCATCTCTCTTCCAGATTCCTAAATAGTTCGAATACGGAAACTCACATAATGTCAGCAGCAAAGTCACTCCCCTCATGAGAGACATTTTCTGGGGAAGAGACTGGGACCCCACTCTCAAGGAGTTTAGTACCAGCTCAGTGAGCATTGACAGAGGAAGCCTGAGAGGTTGAAATCACAAGAGAAAAGCCCATGAATGAAAAGCGAGAACAGGCGCCCAGTTGGAGGTCTGAGGTTTTTCTGAGAGTCGATTGGGCCACACCTTCAGTTATTGTATATTATTATACCCTACTGTATATTGGCAAAGCTCCATTGAAGTCATTCTGGTACATTGTGTTCATTGTCGTGCCAAAGGGGATGGAGAGAAACATAGGATATCCTCAATATTTTCCTCTCCCTTTTTAAAATTAAAAGCAAGGAGAAGGGTGATCTTGTGCTTACGACCCTGGTCTGAAACTCATGAGACCTAAGAGGTAAGTTCCTGGCTTTACCACAGTCTCTCTGTGTGACCTTGGACAAATCACTTAGTCTGGGAATCAAATTGACCTAAGAGTAAAATTTTCAGAAGCCACCTTAGTTACTGAAGAACCTAGGTCCCATTTGAAAGAGTGATTGAGTGCTGGATGGCACTTAATCCACTGGAAAATAAGAAAAGGAAAATTTTAAAATACATGTAGATCTGGCTGGGTATCCTGCTAGTTCCTAATGGCAGAATTGGATGTCCAAGCCTCATTAAACAGTATATCAGGAGTAGGCATCCAAATCCCTCAGGCAGCTTGAAAAATCTCAGCCTTGATGTGAGATTAGTATCTGGAGAAGGGGTGTGCGTGTGTCTTTTTCTCTTCCATACAGGCTCCTCTATCGCACTCATCACTGTAGACTGTCAGGCATAGCTGGGCACCCTCAGCAATTAAGGGGGTTTGACTTCTTTCCAACTTGGTGTTTTCAGGCTCTCCAGAAACAGTTTAGCTCTGTGAGGGAAGGGACAAAATACCTCTCTCTATGAAAGGGAATATCCCTGACGGCTTTGTCATTTGTTAATGTTGGGTATATCCCTGATGACTTCCTTCTATGAACCTGTATATCTTGATCTAAAAACAATATCTTCAAGCTTTCTAGCATTCCGTCCCCCACTCTTGGGAGGAGCTCCCCACAAATATTTCCACAAACAGCCTCATTGTTCTCCTTCGAATCCCTCCTTAAAACTCTCCTGTGTTGTGCTGCCCACACAAAACTTGGCAAGGGGTAGGCTACTGCTGAGGCCACTGATGATCATGTCTCTATTTCGTTGTACTCCCGCTCTGTCTATCTGTATCCACTTGTCTCTTGGATTGTAAACTCTATTTTTGTTCTGTCTGTAGAAAGCCTGGCACAATGGGGTTATAGTCCATGACTTGGGCTCCAAGGTGCTCTGGTCATTCAAATAACACATTATTATTATTAATAATAACAATACCACCTTCCCCAAATGAGTCTAAATAGAATATATCTGCTACAAGGATTTCTGCTGGTCAACCCATCTTACTGGAAAGATTGTCTCTCTCACCAGCAGAACTTGGTCCAATAAAAGATACAACCTCACCCACCATGGCTCCAAAATATCCTGGACCCAACACTGCGTGTATCAGTTGATACATCTGCGCCCCCTTGTGGGCAAAGAAACAAACTGAATGGGGAAATGTTTTATAGGTGATTCAGAGAGGTCTTTCCTTCTTATAGATTTTCCAATCTCTTCTGATTTTAGCTACAGAACCTTGTGTGTTTGTTTGGAATTCGGAGTTAACTAATATGGGAGTTAAAAGACTTTACATGGTTTGCCGGAATCATTTAGAAGCTCTGATAATAGGATGGGAGGGTTTTTAAAAAAACCCTTCAGACAAAGTTGGCTGTGTGTGAACGAGAGAAATTGCAGAGAGATGGTGTTTCGCTTTGTTCACCGGACAAGAAAAGAAGTTTTAACCCCCGCCCCATTAGTTTTTTTAGACTCTGAAAGGGACAGATCTTTTTTCTTGTCTCACGAGATGAAAGAAACTCTCTCTCCTTAGTTCGCCCAGCCAAGAGATGCTGCTGCCCCCCTGCTTGGGGCTGCGGTGGGATATTGCACGGGGGCAGCCCCTGGCTGTCACGCCGTGTTGCTCAGAGCACAGGAATACACAGCTGCCTCCACCAGCCTTACTCCGCGGAACTCAAACACGCCACCTCCTGGCTATGAATGGGCACTGGTGGAGAGGGCTTGTACTAGGTGCTTATAACTTAGCTCAGTAATTCTCAACCAAGGGCACGCAGAGTCTTCCAGGGGGTACGTCAACTCATCTGGATAGCTGTCTAGTTTTACAACAGGCCACGTATGAAGCACTAGCGAAGTCAGTACAAACTAAAATTTCACACAGACAACAACTTGTTTATACTGCTCAATATACTATACACGGAAATGTAAGTACAATATTTATATTCCAATGGATTGATTGTCGTTCGCCCAGGCTCAGTTCGGTGTAGGTCTCTCTTGAGGGAAAAGTGTTGAGAGCCGTGTGTTCTTGTGAGTCACACTCGCTCATCTGACTCCGTCCCCAGGCCAGCTGCTTTCACTACACAGTCAGGCAGCAGTCATGTTTGTGCATCCACATGTGCCACCTGCCAAAGGGTCAGTGCTTTTATCAGGGCCTGCTGAGCAAATCTGTGCCTCGTCCCAGAATGCCTCAGTCAAGGACAGCCTGGCCAGAGTACACGCAGACAGAGCCACACCAGCAGCACATGGGGCCAGGCACTGCAGGATGTCAGTGTCACAGGCAGACGGGAGGAAGAGGGACCAGTTACACTGGTTCTGTGGGCGGAGTTGGGGGATTCCATCTACATGGGAAAAACAGAGCGCCAGAAGACACCGCAGCTGGTGTAAACTGGCATAGTTTTCCTTGCTTACACCAACTAAGGATCTGGCCCACATGCCTGCTTGAGACCTGTTACCTGCCAAAGTAAAGAATCACGTATTTAACCATATTGAGTGATGACTCCAACCATCTTAAGAAGCTACAGTGTCACTAACTGGTTACAAACTCAATTAAACTGTAATGTAGACAGGGCCGATTGGGCAGGGAAGCACCATATCACATCACACTGGACCTATCCTCGGGGACGCTAGCTACTGCTGACCATGCTGTGTGTCCCAGGGCTTGTGCAGATTTGCCATGCTTGGGGCTGATCTCGTTTCCTGACACTGGTATGTTTTTGTCTTTAGCACGTCAGTGGAGGCTGTGAAGACTCTTTTTTCCATGCCCGGATACTGGAAGGAATTTACCAGCATCCAGTTTCAGCAGGGTTGGGACATGATACCCTCCCGATATTACTACTCGCAGGGTGTTGGCCTGATTGCAAGTTAGGAACCCAAAGTTTCCTCTTCATTGGGCCTCTCTTGGGACTGGGATTTCTGTGTGAAATATTCCTCTGTTCCAGCTGCCATCTCAGCCCAGCAACTAGAGAGGAACTCTCTCTCCCCCTTGATAACCACAAGGGACTTTCTGTTCCATGTTCCAGAGCCATGATCGAGTTTGAGACCCCTCAGCTCCCTGCAGTTCTCAGAGAGGGAATCACCATCGTCCAGAGTGAGGAGGATGAGCAGAGAAATCTCACCATGACTATCTGCACTGAGGTGAGATTCATTAGTTGAGAGGCACAAGTGGGCTTGTGGAGAGCAGCTCAGGCCAGTAGGCGATGGGGCACCTCGTCAGCAGCCTTACAGCCAGTTAGCTCCTCTCTGCACGTGGAGCATTGTGGGGAATGGCAAAGAGAGGGAGGGAGGGACAGGGTGAGATCGCTCCTGGCTGGATGTGCCTAGATGGGATTATGTGACAAGAGGAGATGTTTCTCCAGCGCCTCAAGGCCATGCTTCTCTCCTCACCTTTCCTGGGGTTCTGCTTTTCTTCTACCCCAGGGGTCGCTCCCTGGCACTCAATGAGGCCTGGAGATTCCCCTTTCCCTGGGGCTTTATTTGTGACTTGTGCATTGTCTAACTTCTGGGAATGAACCAACTAAAGCAGCAGCAACTGGCTCCCTACAAACCAGAGACTTTGGCCATTTGGTTAAGATGACTGTCCAGGGAACAGACCCCACAGGAAGACCTCTGCTCCTCAACCTGATGTTGATTTGGCTCTTTCCAGTTTCTCCAGAGTCCTTCCATTACCACGACACTGACTAAATCAGACCTCTGGGTGCAGCTCATGGAATGGACCCAAGACACAAATCCCATTATACGTAGGCTCAGTCTGCGAAGCCTTGGCAGTGTTGTGCTCCAGCAGGAAAAGGTGAGAGATGTGGATTGCCCAGGGGGTCAAGGAAGCCGATGTCTATCAAATAGCTGAGAAATTAGAGCGAGATCCCCACACAAGCCTTGTTGTTTAACACACAGCGCTCACATGTTGGAGGTGCTTTACTGAGCAAATCAAGGCATGACATGGTCCCTGCTCCTGATTGCTGACCCCTGATTGCAGATGTGATGCAATGGGGGAGGGGGAAATTGGGGTGAGCAAAGACAAAGGTTCCAGTGAGCAGCTGGCACAGGTGCTCAGTTTTAGCAACTGCCCATCTCGATGGCCCCATTCCATATAACTGGGAATTGTTTGGAATGGGGTGAATTTATTCACTGCTTGTAGGTGCCCTGCAGAAGTGGGTTTATAGGAGGAGACGATGTTAGATGAGGATCGGGAAGACATTCCGTGCAGAGGGACCAGCATGGACATGTCAGAGCTGGGAGCAGGAATGGAACAAAGGTGTCAAGGCCAGTCTGGATGGTTGAGTGGAGCTGGAAGGGCCAAAGTGTCAGGAGCCAAAGACAGAGATGTAGGATGGGCAGAGGGCTGCAGGGCCTGAAGGGAGGAGAAAGGGACTGAAGTTGTTGCTCAGGGCAATGGGGAGACAGTGGAGGCAGGGAGACAAGCCCAGGCTTGGCAAGAGCAGAAGAGTCAGCGTGGATCAGAGCTCGGTTCATGGAGCCTGGAGCTGCTCCAAGCAGGTGTCAGTGAAGCCTCTGGTCGAGGAGCCTGGGTGCAAAACTCCCGCAAGAGTGACAGGAGAGTGACTTTCTCTCCATTGGGGGGCTGTGCCAGCCGTGGTTTGCTGCAGTATATGCCCCAGGCTGTCACCCAGGATAGTGATGAGCTGCCGTCTTCATTCCTGCAGGTGCAATTGTTGTGGGCCCAGCTGCCAGCGATCATGGGCATGTTCTGTGACAGGGATGGAGGGAGTGTCATGGGGGCCATGCATAAAGCTGCAGACATCATCTACCTCCTCGATGGGGAGGGGCTTGGCTCCATCGCCCAGGACATTGCAGTCAGCCGTCGCCCCTTCATCGCCCCTGGAACCCCAGGATAAGCACATTCCCCCTCTTCTCCTGTCTCTGATGCCCTTGTCTCTCTCTCCCCCCATCCCCTTGCCTCCCACCCCTCAGGCCTTACATGGGGCCTCCAAGGAGTGCCCCCACCGTGTGTGTGTGTGTGGGGGGAGATCTCCTGCTCAGCCACCAGCCCTTCTCGGCAAGCCTCAGCGCCATGCTCCCCGGCCCTGCTGCAGCCTGGGCTGGGGAAGAGGGGGCCTGGCACTGGGCAGATGACCAGTTGTCTGGAGGGCAGAGTCCCCAAACGAGGGGGAGATTCCCAGCAGGAAAGAGGTGGGTCGGGAATGGCCCGGCTCTCAGGGGCACCGAAGAGCAAAAGAACTGCTGTGTTTTGTAGCAGCACGTCCCTGCAAGGCTCCAGCAGCTGCTTCTCCCCTTCCCCAGACCAGTCGCCAGCAGCCTTCCCTCCCTCTCCCCTCTCCTTTCCCCAGCACCTCCCACCGTGCCTCATGGCAGCAGCTCCTCCCCCTTTCCTGCTCCTGATCACCAGGGAGCAGAGGTGAGCTCCAGGCCCCACTGCCCATGGGAGGGGAGCCCAGAGAAGCATCTGCAGCCAGTGACCTGGGTCGTCACTCAGCCATCACCTCAAGCCGGGGCTGGGGAAGGAAGAGCCAGAGGAGTGGTGGGGAAAGCAGAAGGGAAGGGGCAATGGAGAGGGGGTGTGGAGAGAAAGGGGGAGACTGAGAAAGGAGGGACCCAGGTAGATGGTAAAATGCAGCAGGAATGGGGTGTTCCAGGCAGAGGAGAGGAAGAAAGGACATGAGAGACAGTTGGAATCACGGGCAGCTCCAGACACCAGCGCACGAAGCGCCTGCCTGGGGCGGGAAGCCACAGGGGGTGGCCTGCCGGTTGCTGTGAGGGCGGCAGTCAAGCTGCCTTCAGCGACGGTGGCATGCCTGCAGGAGGTCCGCCAGTCCCGCGGCTTCAGCGTCAATTCGGCGGTGGGTACGCCGAAGCCGCGGGACTGGCAGACCTCCCGCAGTTGCACCGCCGAAAGCCGCCTGACTGCTATGCTTGGGGCGGCAAAATACATAGAGCCGCCCCTGGTTGGAATTGAAAGAAATGGAAACTGATGAGCAGAAAGCAGCCCATGAGAGGGTCATGGAGATCCAGAAGCAAGCCATGGAACTGAGAGACAAAGAAATGAAGCATGAATTGGCCGTAATGGAGTGGAGGAGACTGAACCCCCCCCCAATCAGGGGGCTCAACCTCTCCAAAAATCCACAAGTGGGAACGATTGTGTCCAGCATATAGTGAATCTGGGGACATTGCTGAATACCTCATCATCGTTGAGAGGCTGTGTATACTCCATGTGATTCCTGATGATCAAAAGACGACCACTTTGGTTGCAAAGTTGACTGGGAGAGCTCTGGACATATTCAATAAGATGCCAATTGGTGATGCTTCCAATTATGGTAAATTTAAAGACTTGGTTTTAAAACAGTTTCATTACACCTGAAACTTATAGAGTAAAATTTAGAAGCCTTAAGAGCAGGACTGTCCCTAGACATTGTGGTTCCCTATGCAGTCCCCCCGTTGGGGGTGAAGGGGCTGGCCCCAGGCCTCTTTGCGGGGGGGGCATTCCCAGGCCTCCACGGGGCAGTGCTGCCCCCAAGGTCTGTGGGGAGCAGGAGCAGGCTTGGTGGGTGGGGAGCAGGGGAGAAACCGCCCCGCACCACAAGCCAGTGGAGCGGAGCAGGATGGGGCCTGGTTGCTCCATTTCCTGCTGCCCAGTGATTACAGGGAGGGCCCGACCCCACAGGGACGGGGCGTTGGGAAGTGGAGTCACCTGGCCCCAGCCTGCTCTGCTCTGCTCCCCTGGGAAGAGGCAGGGTGGGGGCGGGGCAGCTTCCCTGGCCAGTGCAGCCGGCCAGGGGATCAGGCTGGCCTCTGGAGCAGCACGCAGCTGTGTAGGGCACCAGGAAATTTGGGGAAACACCTGGTGCCCTATGCAGCTGCGTAGTTTGCATATGGGTAGGGACTGCCCTGCTTAAGAGAGGGGCTGGATTAAGTAACGTGGCTTATGTGAACCAAATGAGAGATCTACTGGATAAGTGGGTGAGGGGAAAAGGTATTACAAGCTCTGAAGGAATGTGTGATTTGGTCGCTCAGGAACAGTTCCTGAATATGTCTAGTGATGATGTGAAAAGGTGTTTATGGGATAAAAAGGTGGAAACGGTCGATGAACTTGCTGCTTTTGCAGATAATTTTGAACAATCCCAAGCAGCTAGTAGGAATAAATCACAGGCAGAGGGGCTTAAGTTTGGCGGGAAGCCAGGTCACCGCTTTGCCCCTGGGAAAAGGGAGGAGGCCGGGAGGGGGGTGCTCACCCTCCCAGATTCCTGCCTCCCATACTCATCCCAAACTGCCCTTAAAAACAGGAGACCCTAGAAGGTGCTTCCATTGTAATTCTACAGAGCACCTGAAGTATAACTGCCTCAAGTTGTCCTCAGCCCCAAGGCATTTGATAGTACCCCCATAACCTATCACACCAGCTTGGTGCACACTAGCCTGATGAACCAGACAAGGAACACATTAAGGTTGTCAAAATTGATGGCACAGAGTGCCTGGGTTGAAGGGATACTGGGGCCCAGTTCTCTCTGGTACGACCAAGTGTGGTCCCAGAGGCTAGTATTTTACTGGGGCAAACAGCCAACATTAAGGGGGTGGGGCCAGAAAGGTTCCCCGTGCCCCTAGTGAAGGTTCGGGTGGAGTGGGAAGGTTTGGAAGGTGATTTACTTGTGGGGATGCGAGAGGACATCCCAGTAGACATGTTGGTAGGGAAGGATTTTTTCCACAAGGCCAGGACTGTTGGTGTGGTAACTCGCAGCAGGAAGGACTCCCCAAAGGGGGAGGAGAGTGTGTTGCCAGCCAGTGACAGGGCTGTTCCAGCGGGTAGCTGCAGGTCTGACGCAGCGGAACCAGTCACAGGTCCTGCTCTAGGGAGCACAGAGGTGAGTGTCTCAGAGAGGAGCCCCAGGAAGGGGGTTGGAACCTTAGAATCCAGGGGAGGTGGGTGGGGGTTCCATTGGCACTGCAGTGCAGGGTGGCAGCTTGCTTCCAGGTGCGGGAGAGGCGGAGTCAGGCCTCTGCCCGACTGAAAGCCACAGGTCCCCAGGGCCGGGGGCAGGAGAGATGTTGTCAGTGTTTGAGGACATTATCCCAAGTATTAGCTGTCAGGGATTTGCAGATAAGCGAAAGATTAAACCTCCTTAGAGAGCATACGGAACTGTGTCCTAGAGGGAACTCCAGGAAGGGACGGGGGGGAGAAGTTTTTTGAAGAGGACGGGAAACTGTATAGGGAGGCTCCCGTGGGAGGAACAGAGGCCCCGGGAACCCTATAAGCAGTTGGTTGTACCCAGCCAGCACCGGGGAAATTAATGCTGATAGCGCATGATGGTCCCTTTGCGGGTCACTTGGGGGTACAGAGAACTTATGACAGGCTAAGGAGGAATTTCTACTGGCCAGGAATACAGAACAATATGAGAGATTATGGCAGGTCTTGTGCGGTGTGTCAGGAGAGGAAAACACCCGTAGGACCCCAGAGGGCCCCTGCGTCCCTTACCTGTCATACATTCCTGAGGGTGGCAATGGACATTGTGGGTCCAATGCCGCGCCCCGCTGGGAGGGGGAACAAGTATATCTTAGTGGTGGTGGATTTTGCCACTAGATACCCTGAGGCGGCTGCTCTATCCAGTATAGAAGCTGAGACAGCGGCAAGAGCCCTGCTCACTATATTCAGCAGAGTTGGCTCCCTAAGGAGGTTTTGTCAGATCGGGGGGGCAGCTTTATGTCGCAGTTGTTCAACGAGCTATGGAAGGTGTGTGGCATGAAACATGTTAAGATTTCCCCTATCGCCCCAGCCAATGGGTTGGTGGGAAGGTTCAATGGGACCCTAAAATCCATGCTGGGAATGGATGCCAAGAAAAGAGGCCAAAGTTGGGACGAGTTATTGCCATTCCTGCTGTATGCTTACAGGGAGGTACCCCAAGAGTCCATGGGATTTTCTCTGTTTGACCTGTATGGAAGAAAAGTGAGGGGACCGCTGGATCTCATTAAAGACACATGGGAAGGGTGCAATGAGGTGAGGGAAGAGCCAGTAACTGAGTATGTTTCAAGGTTCAGGAGGGAGTTAAAGGACATGATGGAAGTTGTCCAAAACAACCTCCAACAGTAACAGCCAAGCCAAACAAAAGGCGTGGTATGATAAAAATACTTGTAAATGCATTTTGACGTGGGGGACTTGGTGATGGTACTCAACCCTACGAAAACCCAGCTCAAAGCCTATCACCGTAGAGAGGCCGGAGTAAACATGATCTGTTGTGTCGAAGGGGAAATTGAGGCACACCCACTCATTGATGTGATGGCTGAATGCCAAGATGGGTCAACTCTGGAAAATATGGAAATCTGTAATGAATTAACACTAGTTGAAAGGGGGAGGTGTTGTCAGTGCTGCAAGGGCACAGCGCAGATTTGATTTAACTAGAGGTTACTGGCAAATCCCTCTGGAAGAAGAGGCACAACAAAAGTCTGCTTTTATCACTGACATAGGACTCTATGAATTCACGCTGTTACCTTCTGGTTTGGAAAATACTGGTGCAACATTCCAGAGACTGGTCAACAAAGTGTTAAATGGTTTTCAGAACTGTGCCAGGGCATATGTAGATGACTAGCTGAACGTTGCTTTATTCAGCAACACCTGGAATGACCACCAGGAGCACCTGGGGGTTGTGCTATCAAAACTCAAGGGGTCTAACCATAAAAGCATCTAAGTGCCAGTCCCCTACCTAGACACTGGTTTGGGGGGGAGGCAAATAATCCCTGACCTTAAATAATAATAATGGAGATATCCTATCTCCTAGAACTGGAAGGGACCTTGAAAGGTCATCAAGTCCAGCCCCCTGCCTTCACTAGCAGGACCAAGTACTGATTTTGCCCCAGATCCCTATGTGGCCCCCTCAAGGATTGAACTCACAACCCTGGGTTTAGGAGGCCAATGCTCAAACCACTGAGTTTTCCCTCACCACCCCCCCCCCCAAGGGGGAGGGATAGCTCAGCTTAAGGTGGAAGCCAGTGTCAAGTGGCCTGTGCCCCAAACTGAAAGGCAGGTCCAATCCTTCATAGGCGTGGTGAACTATTACAGGAGGTTTGTGGGGGGGGGGCGGGGTTCAGTCACATTGTGGCCCCAATCACAGACTTATGTGATAAGCACCAACCTACTCAGGTGATTTGGTCAGAGGTGCGCCAGAAGGGGTTTGATGAGGTAAAGTATCAGAGGGGTAGCCGTGTTAGTCTGAATCTGTAAAAAGCAACAGAGGGTCCTGTGGCACCTTTAAGACTAACAGAAGTATTGGAGCATAAGCTTTCGTGGGTGAATGCCCACTTCATCAGACACAAGTAATGGAAATCTCCAGAGGCAGGTATAAATCAGTATGGAGATAACGAGGTTAGTTCAATCAGGGAGGGTGAGGTGCTCTGCTAGCAGTTGAGGTGTGAACACCAAGGGAGGAGAAACTGCTTCTGTAGTTGGATAGCCATTCACAGTCTTTGTTTAATCCTGATCTGATGGTGTCAAATTTGCAAATGAACTGAAGCTCAGCAGTTTCTCTTTGGAGTCTGGTCCTGAAGTTTTTTTTGTTGTAAGATGGCTACCTTAACATCTGCTATTGTGTGGCCAGGGAGGTTGAAGTGTTCTCCTACAGGTTTTTGTATATTGCCATTCCTGATATCTGACTTGTGTCCATTTATCCTCTTGCGTAATGACTGTCCAGTTTGGCCAATGTACATAGCAGAGGGGCATTGCTGGCACATGATGGCATATATAACATTGGTGGACGTGCAGGTGAATGAGCCAGTGATGTTGTAGCTGATCTGGTTAGGTCCTGTGATGGTATTGCTGGTGTAGATATGTGGGCAGAGTTGGCATTGAGGTTTGTTGCATGGGTTGGTTCCTGAGTTAGAGTTGTTATGGTGCGGTGCGTGGTTGCTGGTGAGAATATGCTTAAAGTTGGCGGGTTGTCTGTGGGCGAGGACTGGCCTGCCTCCCAAGGTCTGTGAAAGTGAGGGATCATTGTCCAGGATAGGTTGTAGATCACTGATGATGCATTGGAGAGGTTTAAGCTGAGGACTGTAGGTGATGGCCAGTGGAGTTCTGTTGGTTTCTTTTTTGGGCCTGTCTTGTAGCAGGAGTCTGGCTCTGTTGATTTGTTTCTTTATTTCCTTGTGTGGGTATCGTAGTTTTGAGAATGCTTCGTGAAGATCTTATAGGTGTTGGTCTCTGTCTGAGGGGTTGGAGCAGATGCGGTTGTACCTCAGCGCTTGGCTGTAGATGATGGATCGTGTGGAATGTCCGGGGTGGAAGCTGGAGGCATGAAGGTAGCCGTAGCGGTCGGTGGGTTTTCGGTACAGGGTGGTGTTAACGTGGCCATCGCTTATTTGTACTGTGGTGTCTAGGAAGTGGATGTCCCATGTAGATTGGTCCAGGTTGAGGTTGATGGTGGGGTGGAAGCTATTGAAATTGTGGTGGAATTCTTCCAGGGTCTCCTTCCCATGGGTCCAGATGATGAAGATGTCATCAATGTAGCATAGGTAGAGAAGGGGCGTGAGTGGACGAGAGCTGAGGAAGCATTGTTCCAGGTCAGCCATAAAAATCTTCCTGAGGTGATGAGAAAACTACAATGCATTGGTGACCTCCCAGAAAACACCATCCTAGCCACCATGGATGTAGAGGCTCTCTACACAAACATCCCACACACAGATGGAATACAAGCTGTCAGGAACAGTATCCCTGATGATGACACAGCACAACTTGTTGCTGAGCTCTGTGACTTTATCCTCACGCACAATTATTTCAAATTTGGTGACAATATGTACCTCCAGACCAGTGGCACCGCCATGGGCACCGCATGGCCCCACAATATGCCAACATTTTTATGGCTGACCTGGAACAACACTTCCTCAGCTCTCGTCCACTCAGGCCCCTTCTCTACCTACGCTACATTGATGACATCTTCATCATCTGGACCCATGGGAAGGAGACCCTGGAAGAATTCCACCACGATTTCAATAGCTTCCACCCCACCATCAACCTCAACCTGGACCAATCTACATGGGACATCCACTTCCTAGACACCACAGTACAAATAAGCAATCCTTCATAGGCGTGGTGAACTATTACGGGGGGGGGGGGGGGGGGGGGTTCAGCAACATTGTGGCCCCAATCACAGACTTATGTGCAAAGCACCAACCTACTCAGGTGATTTGGTCAGAGGTGCGCCAGAAGGGGTTTGATGAGGTAAAGGTGCTCTTGTCTGCAGAGCCTGTGTTGGCCAGCCCAGACCTTGATAAGACTTTTGAATTGTGCACCGATGCATCCGACACTGGCTTGGGTGCTGTGCTGATGCAAACAGGGGAGGACAGCATCCCACTGCCGTCCTAAGCAAACTGCTGTCCCCTGCTGAACAGAATGACTCTGTCATAGAGAAGGAGTGCTATGCCGTAGTGGGGGCTGTTAAACAATGGAGGCCTTATCTCTTTAATAGGAGGTTCAAGATTCTAACCAACCAATCACCCTTAATATGGCTGAACAGAACCAAGGGCACAAACCCCAAACTGCTACGCGGGAGCCCAATCCTGCAGGAATTTGACATGGAGATTGTGCACATTAAAGGGAAGGAGAACATGGTACCAGATGCCCTGTCTAGAAAAGAGGAAGCTGGGCACACTGCATCCGCATTGGTCAGTGACCAGTCCTCTGGCAGTAATCTAAGGGGAGAGGTGTGACGTTACACCCCCTATTCTTCCTAGAAATATGGTTATGATATGAATATGGTATAACTAAGATATACTTTATGCAAGATGGGTCTTGTAAGTTATCATTGGAAAGGTTATAATTTACTGAATGTGTTTATCCAATTTCTATGCATGTATAATTTATGTATCTGAAGCTGGGAATATTGACCATGTCTCTGTATTTCCAATGTGGAACGTTGGATGAGGCCAAACAGTATTAGTGGCTTATTGAAGAAATGCAGACAACCATAAGGATCACCCAAGGAACTGTGTGCAATAGAAACCTCTCAGAGATAGCGCTACACGATGGGAACTGTTCGACCCAGGTCACAACAAAAATGCTTTCCAGCAAGTGGGGGGAAGATATAAAAGAGGGACAACGACAACCTGATGGGGCCTCACTCTTCCTACAACAACACACCTGAAAACACCTGAGGAACAAAGACTGAACTGTGAGAAGTGATGGTACCAGGCTAAGAATTTTAGTCTGTGTATGAAAACCTGGGAAAGCCAAGGCAGCTTGTGCCTTAAGAATCTGCCTGCCTGTTTATCACTCAGGGTGAGAATTTGCTAATTTGTATCCCACCTATCTAGTGTGTCGAGCTTAGTTTGTGTGTTCTGTTTCATTTGCCTAGTAATCTGCTTTGTTCTGTTTGCTATCCCTTGAACAACTTAAAATCTACCTTTTGTAGTTAATAATTTTTTTTATTATTAAACCTAATTTCTAACTGGGGGGGGGGGGCAAGAAGTCATACACATCTCTCTTCACATTATAATAATAACAAAATCATAATAATATAGGAGACATACCTATCTCCTAGAGCTGGAAGGGACCCTGAAAGGTCACTGAGTCCAGCCCCCTGCCTTCACTAGCAGGACCAAGTACTGATTTTGCCCCAGATCCTTAAGTGGCCCCCTCAAGATTTAAACTCACAACCCAGCATTTAGTAAGCCAATGTGCAAACCACTGAGCTATCCCTCCTCCCAGGATAGGGAGGGTAAAACGTATTTATTTGAGTTTAGACCCCATTGGGAGTTGGGCAGCTGAGTGTTAAAGACAGGAACACTTCTGTTAGCTGCATTCAAGTAAACCTGCAGCTTTGGGGCAAGTAATTCAGACCCTGGGTCTTTGTTGGAGCAGACGGAAGTGTCTGGCCCAGCAAGACAAGGTGCTGGGGCCCCGAGCTGGCAGGGAAAGCAGGAGCAGAGGTAGTCTTGGCACGTCAGTTGGTGGTTCCCAAGGGGGTTTCTGTGACCCAACCTGTGACAATCAGGACATCTGGTCACCCTAGCTGCAAGAGGCCAGGGAGCCTAACAAAACAGGGAGTGGAAACCCAGGCTTGTGGAGCAGGAGAGGCTCAGTGAAATCCCGATATATCAGGTGGCATCCCAGAAGCGGGGTCCAACCCGTCACACTCATGTTTTTAGAATTCTTGTGGTTGTCAAGCTATCTTGGGGTTGTAGCTGTGTGTTCATTATGTTCTGAAGGCCAAAACTATAAATGGGTTCAACAATTAGATCAGTTCCTCAGGATAGGTGCATCAGCTAGTAGTCGAGATAATCAGGGATGCATCCCCATGCTCTGGGTGACCCTAAACCTCTGACTGCCGGATGCTGGGAGTGGACAATGGGGTGGTTCACTCAGTGATTGCTTGTTCTGTTCATTCCCTCTGAAACACTTGGCACAGGCCACTGTCAGAAGACAGGATACTGGACTAGACGGACTATTGGTCTGATCCATTACGGCAGTTCTAATGTTCAGCAAAAATTACAATCGATTTTTGCCTTTGAGAAAGACGTTACAGGAGATAGTGTACTGCCTTTACTGAATATCTGAGAATCAAGTTCTACACAATGGCATGTGGGAAAACAGTAAGGGTTGGATTGAGAGGCAAAATAACAGGTGCAAAAGGCAGTCACCCTTGGTGGATTGAATGAAAACAAAGTTTTGATTCCAGGCCAGAAATTCAGTCAGGCTGGAAGTCAGATGATCCAACAGAATAAACTTCTGCTCTACAAATAAGAAGAAAAAGTTACAATTAAAAATTCCAAATTAGAAATCACAGGAAAAAACATAGCAAGTGCAATACTAGAAACACAGATGTCCTTGCTAAAACTACTAGCAAGTACTTACTTATACATATTTTCAATGAGTGTTTGCGGTTAAAATATAAATTAAATAGCACAATGACATGCATCTGCATGACAACAGAGCAAATGAAGAAGTGCTAAGAGTAATTCAGGGAATCCCAGCACAGATGAGACAAATTGGTGAACTGCTGTGAGACTCTCTGCGGTCAGCTACACGGATAAGGGATGTAGATAAATCTCTGATAATTTTTATATGACTTCACATTGCGCCCCTTTATATAACCTTGTGGTGGGTCTACCCACGTGTGACCTCTGTTTTTATGGGACTTTGTATTAAAGCCTCATTTAGAAACTTTGCATTGCCCTTGGTATAATATTATAGCCCCTAAGGATAGAATAAGATAGAAGAAAAAAATTTTTTTTGCTAGCAGTAGAACAAGAGCTCTCCCCCACCACTCTTAATCAATTGCCCTGTTGAATGAATGAGGTGTGGATGAGCAAGGCATGGAAGGCAGCACCTCCAGACAGCCTCAACTGTTGGAGAGGGGCTGGGAGCCAGACCCAAGAACAATAAAACGTGTCAAGTGGGCTCATTAAAGACAAGCAGACATACCAACGGCCTCGGGGTTTAGAAGCAAGCACCTTCTTTTGGAAACACCCTCTTTGCAGCATTGGGACAACACTCAAAAGAAAGCAGCACAAAGGACCAATGGACACAGACACAGAGTTTGAATCTGGTATAGATTTGCATAAGAGAAAAGCTGCTATAAAAGTGAGGTGTCTTGCAGAGGACCCCGGGTCTCGTCTTGTCAACATGGGAGCATTGATCCGGATCGGCAGAAGCCCAGCTCCACCCCCTCCCCCATCTAACTCACCTGGCCAGTGAAGTTAAGGGGAGCAACTAATTGGTAACAACAAGACGGAGTGTGTTTGTGTGTGTGTGTGAGTGTAAGTGTAATATATTATATGCATATGATACAGTGTTAATGAATACACGTATTACTAATAAATGTGGCGTTTTGTCTTATTCCCCCTGAAAAGATCCTGTGCAGTACTTTAAGTACAACATTTTGGTGGAGAATGCGAAAGGGGGAGCAAGCATAGAATCCACAGTTATTATAAAACTGGTGTGCACACCGCCAGCTTTAGCAAGCCTGGCACTATAGGAAAAAGAGTGTAAACTTTCAGTTAATTAACCAAACTCTGAAGGATATAGGAGTTTAGGTTTAAATTGTGTTGTAGAGGTACATACACCCTCAGCCGTAGCAAGACTGAGCTAAAGAGGAGAACTTAGTGTTTCTCACTCTGATCCGGGGAAGGATTTGTATAATTGGTGTATGAACCCTTGGTGGTAGCAGGCCGAGCAATACAGAGGGAAGCTTAGCGTCTCTCCCTGTGGCCCAGAGTGGGTTAAAAACATAAGATGCAGATCTTGTTCTGTTAAACCAAACTCTGAAGGATATAGGAGTTTGGGCAGTGTAGAGTGGTTTATGTTTCTTTGTTTTGTTTTGGTTTTTTTTGTAAGTAATATTGTGGTAATTTCACAATTTAAAAAAAAATGTTTAAAAAACAGGACCAGGAAGGGTGGGGGCTAGTTGGAAAGCCCACCCTCCTTGCTAAATTAGTAGTGAAACAAGGCTTGTGCCCATGGAAAAAAACTGTTTATTGAAAAAAGCAGAATCGGGCCCAGGCAAGCAATAGATAAAGAAACTGGAAAACAGGTTGGGTACAGAGAGTTAATACAGCACTCTCAAATCCTACAGCAGCAGTAACATCAGAAGAAGAAACATTTAAGACCCCAGAAGGGGGCAGACCTTTGGGACCCCTCTGAAGATTGGGAAGGGGGATATTTGGGATATTTGGGTAAATTCCTCCTCCCAGGGCCAAAATGCCATTGAAACAGTTAACAACAGTGCCTGCTTCTGCCTCAGATCTCCAGGCCATGGCAAAATGGCTGGAGATTTTAAAACAGAATTTTTTTTTTCTAGATGGAGTGTTAATGCCCTTTTACTGAGAGAAAGGGAGGATTTACACTCACAAAAAATGCACCACTTAATTAGCATTTGTGCAGCCCCAAGTACCAAACACACTGTGGCAGAGACCAAGCAGGTTCTGCCAGGGTGAAAGCACTGTGCTAATTTGTTTCCAAGCTTCTATCTTTCAGGCTCTGGACCAAAACATCAGGAGAGCTGGTATCAGCTGAAGAGTTATAAAATACCATGGTTATAGTGTCATGACAAAGTCTGTGTTCAGTGTTCTGTGTTGCATGTTCTGTGTCTGTCTCTAGTGGTGTCCTGTGCTAGCATTGGGTCTAGAAAAAGAGGGGATACTACACTAGACAGGGTAAATGTCTTTTCCTCTCTCTACTTCCCCCATGTCCATCCAATTTATCAATCACCACTTGTGTCCAAAAAACTTTGGTCCCCAATGCATCAGGTTTATTTTTTGTTAGGTTCTCTAATAGTCATTTTGTTGTTAATTTTTGTTATTAATACATTTGTATTGTTAGTTACATTTGCTTGTATTATTATTAATTCCACACTTTCCTCTATGCACTCTGGTTCTATTTCCCCAAGCCCTAAAGGGTAGTTCTTGGGCCCCCATAACCTGTAAAACCTTGGCCCATGATTGTAGGGCAACATCTTTCAGGTCCCCAGAAACCTCTTGAAAACAACTGTTAAAAATAGGAAATTCTGCAACATTTTGGCAACTAAATGTTAGTTTAAGTCCAAATCAGCTTAACCTTGCATGACAACTGTGGTACTCCTACAAAATCTTATTTGTTGTGTGTGCTTAAGAAGGTCCTGACCTCTGTGACTTTTATTGTTTGATGGCTATTGCAGCATCAAACTTGGGCCTCATTTTGTTTGTCAATGTACCCAATTATTGTAATGGTGATGGTTTTGTTGTATTTCCAATTATTATAATTATAATTGTTTGCATTTGTGTTTATGTTATATCTGGTGTTAAGTCAGTTGTAATGGTTTTACTTATATTCACCTGGTTATAATTGTTTGGTTTGTTTGCAACAAATACAAAAGATTTATATGGTGACCACTCAAGAATTGTTCTTGAGAGGTCAAAAGGGGGACAATGTAGATAAATCTCTGATAATTTTCATATGACTTTACATTGTGCCTCTTCATATAACCTTGTGGTGGGTCTACCCACGTGTGACCTCTGTTTTCATGGGACTTTGTATCAAAGCCTCATTTAGAAACTTTGCATTGCCCTTGGTATAATATTATAGCCCCTAAGAATAGAATAAGATAGAAGAAAAAATTTTTTTTGCTAGCAGTAGAACAAGAGCTCTCCCCACCCACTCTTAATCAATTCCCCTCTTGAATGAATGAGGTGTGGATGAGCAAGGCATGGAAGGCAGCACCTCCAGACAGCCTCAACTGTTGGAGAGGGGCTGGGAGCCAGACCCAAGAACAATAAAACGTGTCAAGTGGGCTCATTAAAGACAAGCAGACATACCGATGGCCTCGGGGGGTTAGAAGCGAGCACCTTCTTTTGGAAACACCCTCTTTGCAGCATTGGGACAACACTCAAAAGAAAGCAGCACAAAGGACCAATGGACACAGACACAGAGTTTGAATCTGGTATAGATTTGCATAAGAGAAAAGCTGCTATAAAAGTGAGGTGTCTTGCAGAGGACCCCGGGTCTCGTCTTGTCAACATGGGAGCATCGATCCGGATCGGCAGAAGCCCGGCTCCACCATCTAACTCACCTGGCCAGTAAAGTTAAGGGAAGCAACTAATTGGTAACAACAAGAGGGAGTGTGTTTGTGTGTGTGTGTGAGTGTAAGTGTAATATATTATATGCATATGATACAGTGTTAGTGAATACATGTATTACTAATAAATGTGGCGTTTTGCCTTATTCCCCCTGAAAAGATCCTGTGCAGTACTTTAAGTACAACACATGATAACAGAGCAAATGATGAAGTGCTAAGAGTAATTCAGGGAATCCCAGCACAGATGAGACAAATTGGTGAACTGCTGTGAGACTCTCTGCGGTCAGCTACATGGATAAGGGATTTCTTTGTTTCTGAGGGGGCATGTATAAAATGTTTCACTGAATTGAGTCTCCTACAGCACCTCAGTAGGTTACATCAGACAGAGAGGAGCTGCAGTGACTAGGCATTGGGGTGTCTGTGCCTTTAAGAACCCAGCCCTGGGAAGCCCATGCTGAAAGGTGCTGTCTGTGAGAGGGGAAATAAAAAATCTTCTCTGAAGTCACCCTAGTTCTGCAAACATGGGTGTCTCAGCCCACCGGGGTAACTGTTACCCCTCTGCCCCGCCTGTGCCAGGGTTTTGCCCTCTGCCATCCTCCAGCAGCGCCTCACCCCTGGGCTTAATTCCGCCTCCTTTCCCCCCCACCATCCCTGGTTTTCCCCTTCAGCCCCGATCTTAACCCTGCCTCCAGCTGCTTGACCCCCCTGACCAGTCAATTTCTGCCCCCTGCTCATACCCTGGCCACCCCCTCCTCTGATTTCCCCCTTTGCCACCCCTGTAAAAGGCAGTCCTCAGAATCTTATGCCAAGAAAGGGCAGGGTGAAGGGCAGTGGCTTCAGCTGATGTTATTGAGCATGCTCAGTTTGTGTGGGCATGTTCAGTGCATCCTAGGTAGCAAATTCCTACATGTAGCAGTTTTTTGTACTACAATCTATCAGCATCTTTCTTGAACTGCGGACCCCAGAACTGGACACAGGATTCCAGCTGTGGCTGCACCAGTGCCAAATGCAGAGGTAAAATAGCCTCTCTGCTCCTACTCGAGATTCTCCTGATTCTATTTTTCTTTCCTTAGAGGTTTTTAAGGTCAGGCTTGACAAAGCCCTGGCTGGGAAGAATTAGTTGGGGATTGGTCCTGCTTTGAGCAGGGGGTTGGACTAGATGACCTCCTGAGGTCCCTTCCAAGCATGGAGAAAAGAAGGAAGTAAATGATATTCTGTGATTCTATGTATCCCAGGATCGCATTAGCCCTTTTGGCCACAGCATCAACCTGGGAGCTCATGTTCAGCTGATTATCATAGGGTGACCAGACAGCAAATGTGAAAAATCGGTACAGGGGGTGGGGGGTAATAGGAACCTATATAAGAAAAAGACCCCAAAATCGAGACTGTCCCTATAAAATCGGGACATCTGGTCACCCTAATTATCCACCATGATCTCCAGGTCGCTTTCAGAGTCACTGCTTCCCAGGAAAGAGTTCCCCATCCTGTAAGTCTGGCCTGTGTTCTTTGTTCCTAAATATATACATTTACATGCAGCTAGATTAAAACGTCTGTTGTTTGCTTGCGCCCAGGTGACTCAGCGATCCAGTTTGCTCTGTAGCAGTGACCTGTCCTCTTCATTATTTACCACCCCCCCAATTTGTGTCATCTGCAGACTTTCTCAGTGATGATTTTATGTTTTCTTCCAGGTCATTGATAAAAATGTTAAATAGTGTCGGGCGAAAACCCAGTCCCTGCGGAGTACCAAGTGACTTTTGCATCATACCCAACAGCATGCAGTTGATACAGAGTATATCAGGGCTTTTATAAAGACATCCAGTCTTGATTGAAAGACTCCAAGTGATGGAGAATTTACCCATCCCTTGTGGATCTGTTCGTATGGTTGACCTCCCTCATAGCTAAAAACACTGCCCTTTGTTTTCAGCTTGGTCCTTGCTCTGTTCAGTTTCCAGCCATTGAATTTTATCAGAGGAGAAGTATGTGTGTCCAGGGCCGGGGGCAGGGCCAGAGGCACGGCGGGGGCAGCAGAGGCAGAGAAGGAGCAGGTAACGATGAACCTTCGTGGCTCTATTTTGTGGGACTTGATTTTACCCTTGGAACAAAAGCTTCATACCACTGGCTGGAGAAGGAATGTAGAAAACCTGGACAAAGCAGTGGAGCAGGGCTTAATTTGTAATGAAAGAGGTTCTGGGGCTCAAGCAATTTGTGACTTTCATAACTGACACGGCAAACCCAGAGGTGCCGTTGCTATGAACTGCCAAGCCCAGAGGTGCCGGGTCTCAGCTGAGGCTGGTACAAATTAAGCACTGCGGGGCGGGGGGGGGGAAAGAGGGAGAGAGAGAGAGATTAAATGGACACTGTTACTCACTGTGAGGCTGAGATGGCGGGAGTCTCATTTAGATCCGGCATTTCACAATCTTGTCCTGGTCAATGATAAGCCACAGCAGGCCCTGGTCATAGGACACATGTTTGCATTTGCAGATGAAACTGGCCACCTGGGTCCAGCTGGTGCCGACGGGGTTGCTTTTAGTGATTCCATCCCTGAAAGGAAGTTGACAGGACTGGTGTTAATACGGATCTGCTAAGAGAAGGACTCTGCCTCTATCCCAGCCTGTGGAGAGCAGCTTCTCAGTGCAGCCCAGAGGGTAGCCCCAGCACATGTTTCTCCTTGCTGTCCGCTCACAGCCCTGCATTGCAGCACCCATCCTCCTACACGAGTGTCTGGCTAGACCCTATTAAGATGGCAGGATCCGAGCTGAGCAAGCTTCATCTCCCTGCGGTGTGGGCTGAGGGCAGAAGGGCAGGGAACATCCTCTCCAGGGAAACATTCCCACTTCAAAACTACAAGGGGCCTTTCCTCGGTCTTGGCAGGTGACATGGAATGAAAGCCAACGACAGAGCGGTATAGAGAACACCAAGAGAATCCCACAGCGCTGCAGGGGGAAATGCCAGAGCTCCCCCCGGGAATGGCAGTTCTCTTCCCTCCCCTCCTCCCACTCCATTCTAGTCTGGGAGTGTCTTCCTCCCCCTGCCTGGGCCCAGCAGGGGGAACATTGAGTTCCTGTGCTTGGCTCCACAGGAACCCCTGCTGCCAGGTGGAGCAATTGCAAATTACACAGTAATAAGTCACCAGGACCAGATGGTATCACCCAACAGTTCTGAAGGAACTCAAATGTGAATTTGAAGATCTACTAACTGTAGTCTGTAACCTATCATTTAAATCAGCTTCTGTACCATTTGACTGGAGGATAGCTAATGTGATGCCAATTTTTAAAAGGGCTCCAGAGGTGATCTTGGCAATTACAAGCCTGACTTCAGTACCGAAGAAACTTGTTGAAGTTATAGTAAAGAACAAAATTTACATAGATGAACATAATTTGTTGAGGAAGACTCAACATGGTTTTTGTAAAGGGAAATCATGCCTCACCAATCTACTAGAATTCTTTGAGGGGGTCAAAAAGCATGTGGACAAGGGGGATCCAGGGGATATAGTGTACTTAGATTTTCAGAAAGCCTTTGACAAGCTCCCTCAACAAAGGCTCTTAAGCAAAGTAAGCTGTCATGGGATAAGAAGGAAGGTCCTCATGGATCGGTAATTGGTTAAAATATAGGAAACGGAGGGTAGGAATAAATGGTCAGTTTTTCAATATGGAGAGAGCTAAATAGTCATGTCCCCCAGGGGTCTGTGCTAGGATGAGCCCTATTCAACATATTCATAAACAATGTGGAAAAAAGGGTAAACAGTGGGTGGCAAAATTTGCAGATGATACAAAACTACTCAAGGTAGTTAAGTCCCAGGAAGACTGTGAAGAGCTACAAAAGGATCTTTCAGAATTGGGTGACTGGACAACAAAATGGCAGATGAAATTCAATGTTGATAAATGCAAAGTAAGGCACAATGGAAAACATAATCCCAATGATACATATAAAATGATGGGGTCTAAATTAGCAGTTACCAGTCAAGAAAGGGATCTTGGAGTCACAGGGGATAGTTCTCTGAAAACATCCACTCAATGTGCAGCGGCAGTCAAAAAAGCGAACAGACTGTTGGGCATCATTAAAAAAGGGTTAGATAATAAGACAGAAAATATCATATTGCTGCTATATAAATCCATGGTACACCCATGTCTTGAATACTGTGTGCAGATCTGGTTGCCCCATCTCAAAAAATATATTTTAATTGGAAAAGGTTCAGAAAAGAGCAACACAAATTATTAGGAGTGTGGAACGGTTTCCGTATGGGGAAAGATTAATAAGACCGGGACTTTTCAGCTTGGAAAAGAGACAACTAAGGGGGAATATGATTGAGGTCTATAAAATCATGACTGGTGTAGAGAAAGTAAATAAGGAAGTGTTATTTACTCCTCATAAAATAAGATCTACGGGTCACCAAATGAAATGAATAGGCAGCAGGTTTAAAACAAACAAAAGGAAGTGTTTCTTCACACAACGCACAGTCAACCTGTGGAACTCTTTGCCAGAGGATGTTGTGAAGGCCAAGACAATTATAAGAGGGTTAAAAAAAGAACTAGATAAATTCATGGAGGATTGGTCCATCAATGGCTATTAGCCAGGCTGGGCAGGGATGGTGTCCCTAGCCCCTGTTTCCAGAAGTTGGGAAGGGGTGACAGGGGGAATGGATCACTTGATGATTACCTGTTCTGTTCACTCCCTCTGGGGCACCTGGCATTGGCCACAGTTGGAAGACAGGATACTGGGCTAAATGGACTTTGGTCTGAGCCAGTCTGGCCGTTCTTATGTTCTCAACCCTAGGCTGGAGGATGCTCCGTCACTGTGTGGAGATGGCACATGCGCAGTTTGGGTGCGCAGAGGCGCTGTGACGGGAATGAGCAGGACTATCTGTGCTACCTATTAATATGCAGAGCTCAGGCTTCCAAGAGTTCCCCAAGACAGCAGAACCTCTGCAATGTGCCTCACACCCGTTTTAGGTTCCCTGCTAGTTAGCAGTGGAGTCCTCTCAATTAGGCAACAGTGGGTGCCGCATTGTGAGGTCATTGGGATGCTGGAGAGCCCTGGAATCAGCTCATTAGGAAATCAGCGAACATTAGGCACCGGAGTCGGCTTGCTCCACAGGATCAGGCAACATCCTGTTCTCCCTGTGCTCTTAGTGACGGGTATGAATGGCCCTGATCCCTCATTGTACCACTGTACCTGCGATATATTTGTCCTGCACTGTTCACGCCATAGACAGAGCCTTCGGAAGCAACTTCAATCATGGACAGCTTGCCTGGAATCTGTTCCCACCTGGATCCTTCACAAGGATCCGGGGTGACATCAAACCGGAAATAGATATCATCAGCTGAGTTAACTCCCCAGCAGCCCCACAAACCACAGCTGTAGTACTTCAGCTTTCCTTCATTTTTGACCCAGGGCAAGTCAGAGACACCATTCGCAGAGACCGCTGCTGGACGAGACAGACAGTAGATGTCATCATTCGTGTTGACACCAGCGACAAACATGTCTCCACCCGCGTCAATTTGCTTGAGCAGCCCTAAAAACAAACAAGGGAAAAACAATGTTCAGAGGAAAGAGCAGGGCTGGAGCAGCATGGAGAAAATAAGGAAGTAAACCACCTATTGAGAACTCAGCCAGAAATATAACTAGACACCAGGGGTGAGAGGAGAGAGAGAAATCCGTCAGAGACGTGGGGTCTAGTGTTTGGAGCAGTGGCCTGAGATCAGGATTCTTGGGTTTGGTTGCCAGTCCTCTCCCAACTTGATTAATGGCCCTTGGAAAGCCACTTAGGGCAACAAGGGCCTGATTTTGAGAGGTACTGAGCACCGAGAGTTCCCATTGACACCAGTGAGAGTCATCAGTGCTTAGCACCCTTGGAAATCAGGACGTCTTAGTTAGGTGTTAACATTTGTGCACTCAGGTTTGGAAACATGGAGGTTAATCTCTCAGTGCCTGGAATATGGGGCCAATAAATGTTCCCGCCTCACAGGGGGGTTGTGAGTGTCAGGGCGCGTGTACACACTACATTGCACCAGTTTAAATGTCCCTAATTTAATTCAACTGCTGCCAAAGCCTGTGAGGACATTTAGTTTGCTTTAAGAGTATCTGATTTCATTTCCCTGAAGTCGATTAGGCCTTGTCTACACAAGAAGGTTGCACTGCTTTAACCAATGGTGTGAAGCCAGTGTAAACCCCTGTAGTACAAAGCCTCTGCTGTGGACTCAGTTATCTGTATAATAAGATTTCAGGCTTGTCACCTCTCAGTGTGTCACCCTGAAGCGTAGAACATCTAGACTGCACAGATTACTTGGTCCAACTGCCACACCTGTGTGATAGCCTGGGCTTTCAGCTACTAGCACCGGTCTGAAGGTGCTTATACCCAGAGGATATGCTGGTAAAAGGCACCTTTATATGGATATAACCCAAGTGTAGAAAGTTATATGGATGTAGCTATTTTGGTAGAAAATCACACTCCTATCCAACATAGTCAGACTGGTGTACAAGCCATGTGTAGACAGGCTTGTGTGAACATTCTGATTTCAGTTTAAGGACTGGACTACACGTGTTTTTGTACTGCTTTGTATCAGTCTGGAAACGCATAGAATGTGACACCCCACAGTGAAGACACAATTGGACCAGTAACAAGGGGCTCATATCAGCATCACTTATTTCATTACATTTTCCGAAATAATCTATACGGACATAAGCACCTTCCTACCTGTGCCTTTTGTCGTCCCCGCGACATATCAAAGCTCATATGTTACCTGTGATCTGTTGCCAGCTTCCTCCCACCAGCTTGTAGATGTTGTCGTTGTTGTTCACACCCCAGACTCCGGCAGGACCAACTGTGACGTGTTTCAAGGAGCCCGGCAGCTGGACCCAGCTGTCTCCATACAGCGTGTAAATATTGCCTGCGCTGTTCACTCCAAACACCTGCCCATTACTGGCATCAATCTGCTTTAGTGACCCCGGTATCTCAGTGCAGTCCAGAGCTGAAAAGCATAGTGAGAATGTTCATGCACATGGACTTTTTTAGTAAGCGGGAGAAATAGCCACAAAAGAGAGAGAGCTTGGGGTCTGGGTGGCTGACGATATAGAGACCTTTGCTTACACGTCCCTCAATGGTCTGAATCCAGAATAGGAGGGTGGTGGCCCAATGTTCTTACCACCTAATATCTGCTTGGAGGCCCATGTGAAATGAGTTTGGGGGTCCTATTCTAGTTCCCAAAGTATTAGAATCGCAGCTGCTGCTAATTGGCTCCCTGTTGCCATCCGCAACAGAAAGGCCAAGGATTATATCGACCACAGAGACGGAGCTCCAGTCTCACCACTACAGGTGGTCCCTCCTGGTCAGAGCTGAGCCACATTATGGGGGAAGCTTCCCCTGCCCTTGCACCTGCCCCTGCCCAGAGAGCACTGGGGATTAACAGAGGGCTTATGGCTCCAGAGCTGGGGATCTTTCACCAGAGCTGACGTCACATAAACAAATGCTCAGGGTTCAAGATGGAAAAGGCCTTCCTGCTTCTGTTGGGATTTCCGTTCTGTTCCTACGGGACACATCCCCTAGAGAGAACAGTCCAAAGAGCCACCCAGGAAGTTGTGTAGGTCAGTTATGGGGTCACAAGAGCAGATCTCTCTGGGGATATTTGAGATAGCCTGAGAGCTTTTTCCATAACACCTTTGTTTGGACGTGAGGGGGGCTCTTCCATTCTGCTCCATATGGACACCGCATGTGTTGCTCAGGAAGGTCTCAAACTGTACCCATCAAGAAGCTGCCTGAAGTTTCAATGTTCACAGCAGCTGCAGGCAGACCCAGTTTCATAGATTCATAGATTCCAAGGCCAGAAGGAACCATTGTGATCATCTAATCTGACCTCCTGTATCACACAAGCCAAAGAACTGCCCCAAAATAATCCCTAGAGCAGAGCTTTTAGAATAATATCCAGTCTTGATTTGAAAATTGTCAGTGATGGAGAATCCACCACGACCCCGGTAATTAATTGTTCCAATGGTTAATTACCGTCCCTGTTAATTCTCCTCGATTGAAGAGTCCATTATCCAATGTTTGTTCCCATGTAGGTACTAATCAAGTCACCCCTTAAGCTTCTTTTGGTGAGCTAAATAGATTGCCAGTCCCTGTGAGCCGGTGCAGGGGGATCCAGTCCCTGTGAGCCGGTGCAGGGGGATGCTGACTCGGCAGGGTGGGAGGGGTCTGAGAGCTGGGTAACTCAGTGGGCGCTTTTTGCCCCACAGGGAAGGAATCCGTTTCTGTGGGGGTCCCTGGTGAAGGAGCCATGGGACATCAGCACGCACTGGTGCTTCTCCTGCTGGTACCGGTAATGTGTCAGCTCTGCCCTGGGGCTGCACTAAAGGGGCCATCAGTGGGTGCACTGTCCCCAGGATGTGCTGTCCCAGGGGCCGGCCGGGTGGCTCAGACCGAGCTCCAGCCCCTTGGGGGGCACTGGAGCAGGGGAGGGACAATGGTGCCCTGTCTATGGACGGCTCTGGATCTGCTGTATTCTGATTGGCTTAGAGAGCAGGTAGCTGGTGCCTTTCAGCCAACCAGGGCCAGCACTAGGATCATCACCATCCCGCTCCTTCCCACAGCCCCGGGACAGCAAGGCTGGGCTCAGCGAGGGCCAGGGAGCAGGCGTGGGTGTGCCTGCATAGGGCGGGGGTGCTGCAGTGCCCACAGGACCTGGCAGCTGGTGGTGTCTGGGCAGCAGGACAGATGAATCCATGGCTTTGTCTCCCTTCACCCCGACCTCTCCACCGGCAGGCTGGGCAGCACCGTGCTCTGTCCCCATGGGCCCGGCCTCCTGCCCCACCCTGTGTGTCGTGGCTTCTGTCAGCCCCAGAGCGTGAGACCGTTGGGCAGGGGGAGCCCAAAGGGCTCACGCTCTGGGGTACTGTGCGCAGTTCTGATCTCCCATGTTTAAGAAAGATGAATTCAAATAGGAACAGGTGCAGAGAAGGGCTACTAGGATGATCCGAGGAATGGAAAACCTGTCTTATGAGAGGAGACTCAAAGAGCTCGGCTTGTTTAGTCTAACCAAAGGAAGGCTATATGACTTCTCTCTATAAATACATCAGAGAGATAAATACCAGGGAGGGAGAGGAGTTATTTAAGTTAAGTGCCAGTGTGGACCCCAGAACAAATGGATACAAACTGGCCATCAACAAGTTTAGGCTTGAAATTAGGTGAAAATTTCTAACCATCAGAGGAGTGAAGTTCTGGAGCAGCCTCGCAAGGGAAGCAGTGGGGGCAAAAACCCAAATTGGCTTCAAGACTGAGCTTGATAAGTTTATGGAGGGGATGGTACGACAGGACTGCCTATAATGGTGAATGGCGCATCAGCGACTGCCTGTATCAAAGATCCCCAACGACTGCAGATGGGACACTAGATGGGGAGGGCTCTGAGTTACTACAGAGAATTCTTTCCCTGGTATCTTCCTGGTGAGTCTACCCCAAATGCTCAGGGTCTAACTGATCACCATATTAGTGGTCGGGAAGGAATTTTCTCCTGGGTCAGATTGGCAGAGACTATGCGGGGGGTTTCGCTTCCTCTGCAGCATGGGGCATTGATCACTTGCAGGTTTAAACTAGTGTAAATGATGAATTCTCTGTAACTTGCCGTCTTTAAACCACAATTTGAGGACTTCAATGACTCAGCCAGAGCTCAGGGGTCTAGTACAGGAGTGGGTGGGGGAGGTTCTGTGGCCTGCGATGTGCAGGGGGTCAGACTAGATGATCACGATGGTCCCTTCTGACTTCAGTAAGCGTCTCTGAGTAAGAAGCTACATTACAATTTGAAACCCAATCAGTGTCCCATAAGTGACTTGCCACAAGATGTCAGAACACGTTAGTATTAGAGCTGAGTGGGTCGAATATTTATTTAATTTTCTTTCTAGATATAGGAATTAGATACAATGCTCCTGTCAGAGATTTCTAAGTTATTATCTGCCAAAAAAGGAGAGTTTTCAGTTGCCTAAGTAGCCCCTGGAATCACAGTTAAAGTTCCCCCCTCCCCAATCTGAAATGGTTCCCCTGTGAGCCGGCACAGAATTTGCCCCTCCCACTCCCCCGCCCATGCATGGCCCCGTTGGCTTGACTGGAGCTGCCCCCCCAAATATAGAAGTCAAACTACACGGATGGGCTGAGCCTGGGGGCAGGGCTGGGAAGCTGGGAGCAGGGAGCGGGGCTCAGTCAGGGCACAGAGCTCCTGCAGAATGGACGGGCAACAGACAACTCAGTGAGACCCTTTCAAAACCCAAATGATCAGTGTTTGTGTTACTGTCATTGGTGCAGACTGCAGGGGCCAGAATGTGCGAGGTGCAGGCCACGTGCAGAGGAAAATCCGGTCCCCAACCCATGAGCATCTGCCTAAAAACAATTCCCCAAAATGTGGCAGTGAATCCAAACTCAGCCCTGCAAACCCTTTGATAGAATCCCTGTTCCCACGTACCTGAGCTCCCTGCAAGCAGGGGCAACAGCAGCAGGAACTCCCAGAGCATCATCTTCTCGGCACAACTTCGACAATGCGAGCTCTCCCAGTGTCTGCGCTGGGGCAGTCCAGGGGCT
The DNA here is from genome assembly GCF_011386835.1 of Chrysemys picta bellii. Classification (NCBI taxonomy): domain Eukaryota; kingdom Metazoa; phylum Chordata; order Testudines; family Emydidae; genus Chrysemys; species Chrysemys picta. The sequence continues at coordinate 3,177,066 of NC_088805.1, forward strand.
TTTATAGCTCAAGCACATCTGCAGACTGAGCAACCTTCCCTCCCCGGGTGCCCCCCCCCCCCATCCTCAATGAGGAAATTGGGAAATTTTAACTTGGCAACACGACATTCTGGAGCAAAGACTGTTGAGCAACATTATGGGTTTCCTCATAGCAGTTGTGACACTGGATCCCTTGTATGCCAGCCAGCCCGGCGGGTGTTGTGTTTGCTAGGTGAGCACTTGGCTGGCCTCCGGGTAATGGAGGGGTTTAAGGCAGGGCTGGCTCTACTGTTTTTGCCCCCAAGCAGCGTGCCGAATTGCCGCCGCAGTCGGCGGGGGCAGTCCATGTGCCGTTAGGGCGGCACACGCGTTTCCACGGCGGCGGCAATTCGGTGGCAGCTTCTGTCTTCAGCCGGAAGACAGAAGCCGCCAAATTGCCCGAGCGGGCAGCTGAACATAGAAGCTGCCGCCGAATTGCCGCCGCCCGCGGAAACGTGTGTGCCGCCCTAACCGCACACAGACTGCCCCCGCCGTCCGTGGCAGCAATTTGGCGCAGCAAAAACACACGGACTGCTGCCCCTTGCAGATTGCTGCCCCAAGCACCTGCTTGGAATGCTGGTGCCTGGAGCCGGCCCTGGTTTAAGGGTAAGTGTTTCCCCCATTACGCCCGTTCGGTTTGCTTCTCCCAATGACCTTGCAAATGTTCATCTTAGGGCAGGGGTGGGCCACATCGGGGTTACGCAACTGTATGGAAGGCCGGGTATGGAAGGCTGTGCCTCCCCAGACAGCGTGGCCCCCTCCCCCATCTACCCCCTCCCACTTCCCGCCCCCTAACTGCCCCCCTCAGAACGTCCAACCCATCCAAACCCCCCTGCTCCTTGTCCCCTGACCGCCCCTCCCGGGACCTCCGCCCCCTATCCAACTCCCCTGTTCCCAGTCCCCTGACTGACCCCTATCCACACCACCGCCCCCTGACAGCGCCCCCAGGACTCCCACCCCCTCTCCAACCGCCATCTGCTCCTTGTCCCCTGACCGCATCCCCAGAACGTCCGCCCCATCCAACCACCCCCTGCTCCCTGACTGCCCCCCAGGACTCCCCCCTCCCTTAACCAACCCCCCCCGCTCTCCGCCCCCTTACCAGCAGCAGGAGCTTGCAGCCGCACCACCCGGCCAGAGCCAGCTGCGCTCCCCACGCTGGCCAGCAGGAGCAGCAGGCCAGAGCGCAGCCCACGCAGCGGAGGGGGTCAGTGGGGGGAGGGGGCGGGGACTAGGCTCTCCGGCCGGGAGCTCAGAGGCCGGGCAGGACGGTCCCGCGGGCCGTAGTTTGCCCACTTCTGTCTTAGGGGGTAGATACACAGGGCGGGCTCAGAAATCCCCAGGAGACTAGATCTCCGGTGACAAGGTGCAGTCAGGGAATCAGCCTCCACTTCTCTCTGGGTCTCCTAGCTCCTCAGGTAAGTGGCCTGTGAACTGGCCCAGGGTTTTTGTATGAGCTGTGACCCAAGGAGGGAAGGAGCTGTTACACTCAGTGTTTGGAGGGTGCTGATGTTGCTAGCCCCCACTGATGGCTCCGCTGCTATGGTTAGTGAGCTGGCGAGATTAAAGCTAGCATGGGCCTGTCTACGTGAGCTGCAAATGACACCTCCGCTGGCAGGGTAGATACAGCCTACAAGGAACACAGCTCCGTGAATGTTCAGTGTAACGTGGCGACGGGCTAATAGGAGTCAGACCCGCCATAGTGACCTCACCCGAGTTCACTCCAGTAACCCCACAGACTCCAGCCCACCCTCCCCTAGTTAATGCTGGTTCCCCCACTCCTACTCCACCCTTCTGAGCACCGCAAGGAATAAGAGCCTGCCAGAGGCTGTATCGTGGACACTGGTGTGGCACAATCGTGCTGAAGCTCTGGCTACCAGAGGGGACCCCAGGGCGCTCTCCAGACATCTCTGGCTCAGGGGCAGGAGAGGGAAGGCCCCAGTGACATTAATTCTCCATCAGCTATACAGGCGAGTCGCATCATACGCGCATTTAACTTACACTAATTCAACTATACGCGCTCGGCAAAAATAAAGAAAAAAAAAAGAAAAATAACGATTCCGCCCACCATTCCATTCAATGAGCGTATGCCCCAGAGTGAGCGTGAGATGGGAGACGTGAATCTGCTGTTCCCTCAGTCGGTCTCAGTTCCCGCGTGCCTCTCGCGGCGGTGGAGTTCAGGAGTCGATGGGAGAGCGCTCACGGGTCGATTTATCGTGTCTAGTCTAGATAAATCAATCCCTGCTGGATCGATTGCTGCCCGCTGATCTGGAGGGTAGTGTAGACATACCCATAGTGTGAGCATCTTGCCGCGCTGAGTGTGATTCTCGTGCAGGGCTTGGCAACCTTTAAGAAGTGACGTGCCAAGTCTTCATTATTTAAGGATTGACGTGTCAATAATACATTTTACATTTACCGCTCAGCCTGTTGCCGGTCTGGGGTTCCGTCCGCCAGCCCCTGCCAGGCGGGACCCCGGCCACCGTCCCACTCAGCCCACTGCCTGCCCGTCCAGCCAGGCCAGCAGCGGGCTGAGCAGGGCCGGCGACCGGGACCCTGGCTGGCAGCAGAGTGCTGCCAAAAATCAGCTTGAGTGCCACTTTTGGCACGCGTGCCGCAGGTTGCCAACCCCTGCTATACAGGGTTGTACAGTATACACAAAACCATGTACAGTATACTGTACTGTACTTTATGGGCCATTTAAGGGATTTTCAAGGGTAATTTTGACTATACGCGATTTTTGCCTTACGTGCTGACTTTAGAACCTAACCCCCGCGTAAGATGCGACTCGCCTGTATAGGATTTTGGACACTTCATTAAACTCGGTAAATTTCCATGCTGGGGCCCAGTCCTGCCACCCAGACCCATTGACTTCTGCGGCATTTGCTTTAGCCAGGTCTGCAGGTCTCCCTCACATAATTCTTCTGCCTGGTGGTATTGGCAGCAACAAGGACCAGGTTCAATATCGAGGAGATCCTCTGAAAATAACAAATCAAAACCATGCTGAGCCCCCTGCTCCCCCCGAAACTGGGGGGAAACTAAATATCTCCCCTTGGTGCCTTCCCCACTCATCAACCAGCACCATGCTTGTATATAACAGAAAGAAAACTTGTATTAAGGTGTGTGTGTGGGAGAATACAGCAATAATGTGGGAAAACACAGCAACAGTTTCTCAAAAGTATGCAAATAAGTAAATCACCAATCCCGCAGTGTCTTGGGCAGTACTCCTTTGCCTCAGTTTCCCCAGTAGCTGGTGTGCAAGTCCCATGGACAAATATCCCTTTAACACATCACTTCCCCCATCCTCTGCTGCACGCACCCCACTCAGGGTTTGCTGTCAGAGATTAGTGAAGTCCCAGAGTCTAGAGGTGCATTCAGTTGGGTTCACCTCCAGCCCCTGCTGGTGGGGAGGGGAAGGAAGTGCTGCCTGGCTCCCATGAAGAGAGAGCTTGCTGCCCATCTCTCATCTTGCTACTTCCGCCTTGCCACCTGGCCAATCCAGTCACACAGTGCCAAGGCCACCTACTTCAGCTGTTGGTGATCACAGCTCTAGGATTGCTGTGTTGACATTGCAAGCTATCACTTTAAGAGTGAGAGTGGCTAGTTCTGCCTGTAGGCCGGAGAACTCTGTAGGATCATGTGCAAGCTGAGCCAGTCTGGAAAGAACTAGTCAAGAACCAGGTAGGGTGAGCTATGGGAGCAGCCTGCTTTCTCTCTCTCTGTTTTTGGTTACTGTGTGTTCTCATTCTGGATTCTAAACGTTGAAACTTTCCAGGAAGAGTATTTTGTGCTTTCCAATATAACATCTCTATGTATAAGCTGGGAACATGACACTGGCTAGAGCAGCATTTCTCAAATGTGGCCATCAGGGGTTTTTCCTGCGGCCACAACATCCTCCTGGGCAGAGATGGGGGGGGGGGGGGGGGCAAAGCAGCATCCAGGGGTGGGTTTAGGCCCCCTCCCCCCCTTCAGCTGCGGGGCTCTTGCTTCAGCTCCCGCCCCAGCTTCAGCCACAGGGTTCTGGGGGCAAGCTTAACCCCCTCCCTTCAGCCATGGGGCTCTGACAGTGGGATCCATGCTTCAGAGCCCCGCCCTCCACAGCTTCAGCTGCAGGGCTCTGGGCTTCAGCCCCCCCATCCCCACCGCAGATCCAGCTGTGGGGCTCTGACTCTTGGCTTCGGCAGGGCTGGCCTTACTGGGTGCCATGGTCAAAAGGCAGGGAGTGGGGTGAGCCTGAGGTGTGAGACCGCGAAAGGGAGCTCGGAGCAATGGGTGGGGGAAGCAGTGGAGTTCCAGCGATGACGGAGAGGCAGTGGGGAATGCCGGATCCATGGGGGGAGGCTATGGAGGCCAAGGGAATCCGTGGGGGGCGGGAAGAGGCATCAGGGGCCAGAGGCGATGGGCGCGGAGCCAGGGGAGGCAGTGGGGGCTGAGGACACCAAAATACAACTGTACGTTATTTTTATTATTGAATCTGCAAAAAACCCTACACAAATAAATGACAATGATTTGAACATGTATATTTGCATATTTATTTGTTTTTTCCTAACGTTAATTACATATTTTAGAAAAATTTGTCAGAGCCGCCACCACCAACAGTTGGTGGCCGCACTCTGTGGCCACCAAAACATTTGTTGTGAGAACCCCTGTGCCAAAGGGCATCTTGCTGCTGCTGCATCTCTCAGCTTTGTGGTGTGGGGTTGGGGGCCGAGTGAGGCTGTGACCGAGTGGGGCTATGTCTGTGTCAGGATTGTTTTGTAAATGCCATTTGGCTTCAGGGGCCCCCCTTTGTATTGTAACCGTCGTACTGCAACCTCCTCTGGGGACTAGAGCAGCCATTTTGTAGTGGGGCTTGACACCTAGCGGAAAGACTATGGCCAGTGTCAGGCTGTCTGGAGTGATTCACGAGCGTGAGAGCCAACCTCGGGGCAGACTGACAAGGAGCTGGGCAGAGACCCCAAACTGGCTGTATGGTCTATAATTATATTTCACCAGCCCAGTAACAAATGTGAACTCCCAAAGCACTGTAACAGCCTTACCCCAGAGTCACCACATCTTCATTAATGATCTGGAGGATGGGATGGATTGCACCCTCAGCAAGTTCACGAATGACACTAAGCTGGGGGGGAGAGGTAGTTACACTGGAGGGTAGGGATTGGGTCCAGAATGACCTAGACAAATTGGAGGGTTGGGCCAAAAGAAATCTGATGAGTGGGAGATTTTTTAGGATCAAACCTTATTTAAGCTGGTAAATATTTAATGGAAATTTATTATCTTGCTAGCCAATGACCCTTTGGAACACCTTGCCTCAAAGATATACAAGTGAGGCCAACAGCGTGCCAGGATAAATAAACCTCGGGACATTATTATAGATTTTAAAAACCCTTTCAGAGTTTCACTAATATGGACTTTAAAATTTGGAAGGCGAAGGAAATCCTTCTACTTCAAACATAAATCTATGGCTAATTGTCCAAGGGAAGGACAAAACCTCCTCTAAGGGAAGTTATCTCATAACTACCCACTCCAGAGGGTCTTCCGCCTTCCTCTGAAGCAGCTGGTAGTAGTTACAGTCAGAGAGCAAATACTGCGCTAGATGGCTGTCTGCTCTACTCCAGACAGCCAATTCCAATGTTCCCATTTTTCCTCACTTCACTTCAGTTTCTGAATCACCTCGTTACTGAAACAAGCAAAACCTTCACGCAGTAGATTCCAAGTCACTTAGGGGAGGAAGGAATTGTTGAAAAATTAATTGGGATTTGTATTTTGTGTGTTCTGGTAAGAATATGTAACCTTTAAAAAATTTTGACACCCACAATGGCATATTTTATTGGCTCAGGTTTTTTTTTTTTTTAATGGAGATATCCTATCCTATCTTCTAGAACTGGAAGTGACCCTGAAAGGTCATTAAGTCTAGCCTCCTGCCTTCACTAGCAGGACCAAGTACTGATTTTGCCCCAGAACCCTAAGTGGCCCCCTCAAGGATTGAGCTTATAACCCTGGGTTTAGCAGGTCAATGCTCAAACCACTGAGCTATCCCTCCCCTCTATGAATAGCTATGAACCAGTGTAGCTCAGCTGATTCCTGTGCAGTTCCTCACTGATTTAGACATTTGAGGAGCTGGATCATTTACTCCCATGGAGCTCCAGGCAGTTCCAAGAGTTTGGGATCTGGCCCATTGACTCCAGTGGAGCTGTGCGAAGTCTTATCTTCTGGGGATCTAACCCACACATCTTTTGTGCCGCCTCATCTTCCCTCAGTGTTTTTTGTGCAGCGACTCTGCTGGTTGCAATCACTGTGTCGCTTGTGGCACAGGAATAGACTACAGAGTCTCTGGAGCTTTTCTTCAGGTGGAAGGTCTTCTCCTGTTTGTCGGGTGTGGTGGAGAACTCTTGCCAGCTCTTTCTCTCCTCCTCAGCTGATGCTTCATATTGTGCCAGCAAGAGGCAAGAGGCTTCATTTGGGTAGTGCTCCTACCACCAGAGCGTTGAAGACTGGGTTGGGTCATAGATGCGTTTCAGAAGCACTGGTTCCCCTTTGGATACAGTCACTCTGTCATCAGGTTGGGTCACTGGCTCTCCATTAGCCCTTTCTGGAAAAAATAAAATATCACATGCATACAGACGGCTCTTGGCTTGAACCTGGAATGTTTATCTACCTTCCAAACTTTTAAAACCTGGGGGTAGGGGGATGAAGGTTTATAAACTGGTGGTTTGTAAATCCGAAATTAGAGCTAACGCCGCATCTCATCGAACATGTAACTCCACTGCCTTCCATGGAGTTGTGACAATTCACACCAGCTGAGTATCTGGCCCAGTAGACCTGAAATCTTGCTCACCAAGCGTGGAAAATATCTCAACAACTGAAACCCAGGTGAGGAACATCTTCCGGGGATCAGGTGGGCTAGAACCTTGTCCCCCACATGCAGAGGGAAGCTTCTCCCTTGCCTTCCCCAGCCGTGAGGAGGAAGAGTGGGGAAAGATGTCTTAAAAATATAGATCCACCCGCTTTCTTTGAGGCGCTGTTCTCCTCTGCTGAGCGCCTAGGGTGCCAACCACACAGCAGCCTGCTACTGCCCTTGAACTAGGCTCCCTGGCTTCTGCATGGTGTCTGAGAGGAAGGGGGAGGAGAAATTGCGATGGGGGAATCCGAGACCACATGAAGCAGCAGGCTGTGAAATGACCGCTCTGCATTTGGGTGAGTGGCTGGTAAAACAGAGCCCTCTTGTGGTACATCTGCAGGGGAACTGCCTCAGCTGCTACCACGGTTTCTTTTACAATGCTCCAGCCATAGTAGCCAACTGTAAAACCTGCCTGATGTGCTGCTGAGCCGGGTTAGGCAGCTGTTGTGCTGAGACCAAATTCTTTCGTGTTCCTTTCACTGTTTCCTTTGTATCCTCCCTCTGTTGATCGGTACCCACAGGCTGTCTCCTCTTCCACTTGTATTGCATATTTTTGATTATTTCTTCCCTCTGCCTGCTTTAATGCAGACTTTCCTCTGGTTTTAAAATGATGTTTAATGTCACAAATGGACTATGGGTCCCCTCCAGAACTGCCATGTGTATGGGCTAAATTCTCAGCTAGTGTGGAGTGTTGCAGATCCGTTGACTCTACCATGTAGGCATGTGCATTTAAACCAGCTGGTCCCATTCCCTAATTTTATTTAAAATGTGTGTGTGTTGGGGGGGGGGGGATTATGACCTTAATCATCATTTTAAAAACCAGATAAAAGCCTGCATTAAAGCAGACAGATGTTTCTGCAGAGACCGGCTGCTTGATATCAGTTCTGCCCAGGGCACGTAGGAAAGGAGACAAGGCAGAGAATGCATTTCATGGGCATGTAATGTATAAGGGACCTTAGTGTGAACACCCCAGACCCTTCTCCTCATCCTTTAGGTAGCTCTCATTAACCATACAAAGATCCCTACTAAGCAGCTTAACAGAGAGAGGAATAATTTCAGAGAGCTCATTCCATAGTCATTGGGTCCTGCTTCCAGTTTCACACTGTGGCATGGGAACGCTGGAGATTCTATCCTAGGATTGGAAGGGACCTCGTGAGGTCTTCTACTCCAGTCCCCTGTACTCATGGCAGGACTAAGGGTACGTCTTCACTACCCGCCGTATCGGTGGGTAGCAATCGATTTATCGATCCCCAAACGCGCTCACCGTCGACTCCGGAACTCCACCAGAGCGAGTGACGGTAACGCAGTCGACGGGGGAGCCATGGCCGTCGATCCCGCGCCATGTGGATCCCAGGTAATTCGATCTAAGATACTTCGACTTCAGCTACGCGTATCTTAGATCGATCCCCCCTAGTGTAGACCAGCCTTTTGTATCATCTCCATCCCTGAGAGGGGTTTGTCTGACCTGCTCTTAAAAACCTTCAATGGTGGAGATTCCACAACCTTTCTATCCGTCTATCTATGTGTACGTCTCCATTGGATGTGGAAGGTGTGATTTCCACTTAGAGCAAACATACCCTGGCTAGCTTTGATTTGATCTTGCTAGCTAGGAACCTTATCTTTAGGGTTTGTTTTTTTACAACACTCACCCATCCCCAGCGTGTCTGAATATCACATTCCACTAACAGCAAACATAAATCTCTCCCTCTGGCCCAGCACAGAGTACACAACCCAACTGAGTGAGGTAAGAGGCAAACCACCAGGGTCTGGTCCCACCATCTCTCTTCCAGATTCCTAAATAGTTCGAATACGGAAACTCACATAATGTCAGCAGCAAAGTCACTCCCCTCATGAGAGACATTTTCTGGGGAAGAGACTGGGACCCCACTCACAAGGCGTTTAGTACCAGCTCAGTGAGCATTGACAGAGGAAGCCTGAGAGGTTGAAATCACAAGAGAAAAGCCCATGAATGACAAGCGAGAGCAGGCGCCCAGTTGGAGGTCTGAGGTTTTTCTGAGAGTCGATTGGGCCACACCTTCAGTTGCTGTATATTGGCAAAGCTCCATTGAAGTCATTCTGGTACATTGTGTTCATTGTCGTGCCAAAGGGGATGGAGAGAAACATAGGATATCCTCAATATTTTCCTCTCCCTTTTTAAAATTAAAAGCAAGGAGAAGGGTGATCTTGTGCTTACGACCCTGGTCTGAAACTCATGAGACCTAAGAGGTAAGTTCCTGGCTTTACCACAGTCTCTCTGTGTGATCTTGGACAAATCACTTAGTCTGGGAATCAAATTGACCTAAGAGTAAAATTTTCAGAAGCCACCTTAGTTACTGAAGAACCTAGGTCCCATTTGAAAGAGTGATTGAGTGCTGGATGGCACTTAATCCACTGGAAAATAAGAAAAGGAAAAATTTTAAAATACATGTAGATCTGGCTGGGTATCCTGCTAGTTCCTAATGGCAGAATTGGATGTCCAAGCCTCATTAAACAGTATATCAGGAGTAGGCATCCAAATCCCTCAGGCAGCTTGAAAAATCTCAGCCTTGATGTGAGATTATAGTATCTGGAGAAGGGGTGTGCGTGTGTCTTTTTCTCTTCCATACAGGCTCCTCTATCGCACTCATCACTGTAGACTCTCAGGCATAGCTGGGCAACCCTCAGCAATTAAGGGGGTTTGACTTCTTTCCAACTTGGTGTTTTCAGGCTCTCCAGAAACAGTTTAGCTCTGTGGGGGAAGGGACAAAATACCTCTCTCTATGAAAGGGAATGTCCCTGACGGCTTTGTCATTTGTTAATGTTGGGTATATCCCTGACGACTTCCTTCTATGAACCAGTACATCTTGATCTAAAAACAATATCTTCAAGCTTTCTAGCATTCCGTCCCCCACTCTTGGGAGGAACTTCCCACAAATATTTCCACAAACAGCCTCATTGTTCTCCTTCGAATCCCTCCTTAAAACTCTCCTGTGTTGTGCTGCCCACACAAAACTTGGCAAGGGGTAGGCTACTGCTGAGGCCACTGATGATCATGTCTCTATTTCGTTGTACTCCCGCTCTGTCTATCTGTATCCACTTGTCTCTTGGATTGTAAACTCTATTTCTGTTCTGTCTGTAGAAAGCCTGGCACAATGGGGTTATAGTCCATGACTTGGGCTCCAAGGTGCTCTGGTAATTCAAATAACACATTATTATTATTAATAATAACAACAATACCACCTTCCCCAAATGAGTCTAAATAGAATATATCTGCTACAAGGATTTCTACTGGTCAATCCATCTTACTGGAAAGATTGTCTCTCTCACCAGCAGAAGTTGGTCCAATAAAAGATACGACCTCACCCACCATGGCTCCATAATATCCTGGACCCAACACTGCGTGTATCAATTGATACATCAGCGCCCCCTTGTGGGCAAAGAAACGAACTGAATGGGGAAATGTTTTATAAGTGATTCAGAGAGGTCTTTCCTTCTTAGAGATTTTCCAATCTCTTCTGATTTTAGCTACAGAACCTTGTGTGTTTGTTTGGAATTCGGAGTTAACTAATATGGGAGTTAAAAGACTTTACATGGTTTGCCTGAATCATTTAGAAGCTCTGATAATAGGATGGGAGGGTTTTTAAAAAAACCCTTCAGACAAAGTCGGCTGTGTGTGAACGAGAGAAGTTGCAGAGAGATGGTGTTTGTTCTTTGTTCACCAGACAAGAAAATAAGTTTTAACCCCCGCCCCATTAGTTTTTTTAGACTCTGAAAGGAGCAGATCCTTTTTCTTGTCTCACGAGATGAAAGAAACTCTCTCTCCTTAGCTCGCCCAGCCAAGAGACGCTGCTGCCCCCCTGCTTGGGGCTGCGGTGGGATATTGCACGGGGGCAGCCCCTGGCTGTCACGCCGTGTTGCTCAGAGCACAGGAATACACAGCTGCCTCCACCAGCCTTACTCCACGGAACTCAAACACGCCACCTCCTGGCTATGAATGGGCACTGGTGGAGAGGGCTTGTACTAGGTGTTTATAACTTAGCTCAGTAATTCTCAACCAAGGGTATGCAGAGTCTTCCAGGGGGTACGTCAACTCATCTGGATAGCTGCCTAGTTTTACAACAGGCCACGTATGAAGCACTAGCGAAGTCAGTACAAACTAAAATTTCACACAGACAACAACTTGTTTATACTGCTTGATATACTATACACGGAAATGTAAGTACAATATTTATATTCCAATGGATTGATTGTCGTTCGCCCAGGCTCAGTTATGTGCAGGTCTCTCTTGAGGGAAAAGAGTTGAGAGCCATGTGTTCTTGTGAGTCACACTCGCTCATCTGCAGGGCCGTTCTTAGGATTTATGGGGCCCTAGGCGGGATTATTAAACTGGTGCCCCTAGGCCCGACTTGCTCTTAGCAACACAAACATAAGCTGACAGTATTGGAAAACTTGCCACATGCACTTTATTAAAAACAGTTTAACTTAATTAAGCACACTGTAATGCTGATGGACTATACTTGCACTAAAAAAGTAGCGCTATAGAAAAAATTCTGATTTATTGACAGAATGATGCAAATAATATAATTTTTTTAATTTGTCAACATTTTATTGGAAATTTCTATGAAGAGGTATTGAAACAAGGATTTGTTTTTAATTAAAAGCAATCTTTCTGGCTTTTTTGGCTGCAAAATCAGTAATAATGTCATCGTATGACAAAGACAAAGTGATGTCTTGTTCGATTGCAAGAATAGCAAGACCAGTCAAACGTTCCTGACTCATTGTAGAACGGAGATAGATTTTAATGAGCTTTAGTTTTGAGAAACTCCGTTCTCCTTATGCTACTGTTACAGGAATTGTCAGTAGAATACAAGTGGCATGTACACATTAGGATATATATCAACAAGTTTGCTGGTATGAATAAACTGTACAATGTCCATCACCGATTTTGCATGTGGCAACATTGATGACAATGTAATCAATTCTTTGTACAGCTCAAGTCCATTTAAATCAAAACTATCACCGTGCTTCAGGAGGCTCTCTGGGTTCTTGCGCTTTGTCATCATTTGCTGCTCTTTTTTTCCTATTTTGTTGAATTTAGTTATGTCATATAAAAATCCAAACTATTCATGGTGTACTCATAAGGTATTAAACCTTTCATCAATGGCAGAGATTGCTTTATCCATCACAACATTAAAAAATTCAACCTCAAATTTCTTTTCTGGATCATCTGGGCTCATCTGCTCCTTCATATTCTGCTTGCCATTTTTTCCTTGAAACTCGTGTCACGTTCAGACATGGAAATTTTGGTTCTACACCGAGTGCCTGTGCAAGCTCTCTTGCTGTAACCTGTGCTTCTTTGAATCCATTTTCTCTGTATTTCACTAAAAAGTCTCGTGTGTTGTTTAGTAAGGTAAGTGTTGAATCAAACTGCATCATTGGACTCTGCATTATTTTGCTTACACTTGAGATTTTAACAAGAATGTCATACCAGATTATGACAGATGTTAGAAACTTGAAGCTGGATATTTCAGAGGCCAATGACTGTGCTTCACTTTTAGCTTTTGGATCTCTGGCTTCTTCCGAAATAGCAATTAGTGCTTCGTAAACTTCCTCAGATTGATATCGCAACGTTTTTGCACTTTCTACTCTGCTTTCCCAGCGTGTCTCAGATAGAGGCTTAACGGTAATACCATTGACATGTGCTTTGAATATTTGCCATCATTGAGTGGAAGCCGAAAAGAGAACGTAAATGCATTGCAGCAAACCAAAAAAAGATATAGCTTCTACAGAAGACTTGGGCATATCACACAAAATCAAATTAAGGCTGTGGCATGCACACGGAACAAAAAAGGCTCGTGGATTTTCTGCCAGCAATCTAGCTTGCACGCCAGAAATGCATCCTCTCATATTGGCACCATTATCATAGCCTTGTCCTCTAATGTTCATTACGGACAATCCCATTTGTTTTAGTTCATCAAGGAAAGCTTGAAGAAGTCCAAAACCTGTAGTGTCTATTTCTAAAAATGTGATAAACAATTCTTTAACTGTAATCTGTGCTGAATCATTAATGTCAACAAATCTCACTACTAACGACATCTGTTCTTAATGACTTATATCCGGAGCGCAATCTAGAATTACGGCAAAATATTTTGCCAAAGTAACCAATGAAACAATTTTGTCTTTCACTTTATCACGCATTAGCATGATCAGTTCATTTTGAATTCTTGGTCCCGAATAGTGGTCATGTATTTCATTTTCAGTTCCTCTTCAGAGATGTTCACTCATCACTGTGTCAAATTTTCCCAGCAGTTGTACAAGGATAAAAAATTGCCATTTTGGGGCTGGAATAATTTCTCAACGCTTCCTCTAAAAGCAAAATTGTTTGTTGATAGATATTCAACAATAGATAATAGACGTTCAAGAACACAACCCATCAACGCCAATGCTGCTTCTCTGACTCCAACAATCTTTGATTTTTGGCATCAAGAGTTGTCTGATTTTTTAACCTTACACTCAGCTCACACCATTTGTGCATACATTCAATGTGGTGGTGTGCCTTTTCATGTTGCGGTAATATGTGACTAAGATTTTTCCAATCATTAATACTCATGGTTGCTATCTTAAAATTGCAACTATTGAAAATCTTGCATGGGAAACAAAATACAGCATCCTTGCATTTAGAATACACAAGCCACCGTCTGTTGACAATTTCACCGTTAGAAAGTCTTTTGTAGTAACTGTTTTCTGTGAATTTCCTACCTCTAATGTCTTTAGGATATTCAAGACCTTTTATTCTCACAGGGCCTTTCTCAAGTATAATGGCATGGAATTCGTTGTTTAAAGATTGCGGCCATGTGCCAATGTCATCTATATCTCATGCTAGTACAGTTTCAACTGTTGTAATTTCTTGTTTTGTGTCTGCATCTGTTTCAAATGATTGTTCTGTGTGTTGTTGCGCTTCTTGAGCTTCGTCTGCATAAAAATTTTCTTAGGCAGTTACTTGATGGTCTTGATCAACTTTGTTGTTTTCATGACGTACAAACTTAAGTATAGAACCCTTCTGTACTTGTATAGCTAATCCTATTTCATCTTTCCATTTACTTTTTTGTGACCCAGAAAGTTGTTTTCGATACAACATAACTTATAAGGGTGTTTTTTAAAGAAATAACTGTTTACATTATTGTCAGATTATCTGAAATATTATTTAAAATAGCTAATATAGGATAGCCGTGAGCCTGTGACCTTGAGTTAGTGTGAAGACACCTCACAAGGTGCTCCACCCTGACTGAGACACAGTAGAGTTGGAAACCCAGGTCATTTTTACCAAGCCACTTTTTAGTTTTAAATGTATAGTGGGCATCAGTCTTAATGTTAGTTACAACTCTATATCAACCTTATACTGTAAATAGATCAATGGCATTATCCAGTTTAATAAGCTGGGTTTCCAAGCAGTGGGAAAATATAACCCTAGTTTTATTCCCAGGTAAAGCACAAAGTGACCAAAATGAAGTCAGCACAGAATCATCTCATCTAGATTAAGGTAGCACAGAAATGTTACAGAAGTCCTATTGTGCCTGTGTAGAGGAGCGGACTCACCCCTGCGGCACCTCCTGCTGGTGACTTCAGGGAATTAGCTTTTTCAGCGTCCGGCCGGTGGTCCACCTGTCCTCTGACCCCCGTGTCCCGCCCTGGACCCCAGTGCCCTTGTACCTGGGGTGCTGCCCCCTGGCAGTAACCCCTCAGTCTTAGGGTCTCCCCTCCCCAGGGAACCCCCACCCACTATCCCCACCTTGCCTCAGTATCAGGCTACTGCCAGTCATCGTCTAGCCCCACGCCTGGGGCAGACTGCAGTATAGGCCACTCATCACTGGCAAGGAGGGTTTGGACCTGCTGCCTTGGCCTATCCCTGGGCTGCCCTCTGCAACCCCCAGTACCTGTTGGCCTTATGCTAGGCCGCAGCCTGGGACTTTCCAGGCTGGAGCTTCTCAGCTCCTGTTCCATTCCACAGCCCTGCTCCACTCACGTACCCTGTCTCCAGCTCCCTGCAGCCAGGCCTGTCTCTCTCTGAACGCAGAAAGAGACTGTTGAGCACCTGGCTCCCAGCCTCTTATATAGGCCAGCTGAGGCCTGATTGGGGCGTGGCCCAGCTGCGGCCAGGGCCGGCTCCAGGCACCAGCCCACCAAGCATGTGCTTCGGGTGGCGCCTGGAGGGGGGCGGCGCGGTGGGGCGCTCCGGCCGCCGGGGAGAGTGGAGCCGCAGCGGGCTCGCCGCCCTACCCCCGCGCTCTGGCCTCTGGGGAGAGCGGAGAGCCCCAGCCGGGCTCTCTGTCCTGCTCCCGGCGCTCTGGCCTCCGGGGAGAGCGGAGCCACGGCGGGCTCGCCGCCCTCCCCCCGGCACTCCAGCTGGTCGGGGATTGCGGGCCCGCGCCTGGGCTCAGTGCCCTCCCCTGCCGCGCTGGGGGAGGGGAGGGGGGGCCGCAGGTGGCTTTTTTGCCTAGGGCGGCCCTGGCTGCGGCTGCTTCCCCAATCAGCCTAGTAGCTTTTCCTTTGCCCCAGCCCTGCTCCCTGGCTGTTTTAAGCCCTTCCGGGCAGGAGCGGGGTAACCACCCCGCTACAGCCTTATTTTTGTTTGGAAAGACGTTAGCAATAGCAGCACATTTTGGGCACTGCCAGAAATACAGGATAAATCACTGCCTCTAAAGTTCCATCAAAAACTGACATTTCACAGCTCCAGCATGATCTGCTGCACAGATTCTTCACAAGGAAGTGTCCCGGGCGTTTTTAACTCATATTAACCATGTATTGACTTTATGAAAGTTGGACAAAACATTGTGAAAACGTAAGACATTGGCTGCCCAACCTCTGGGCTGGCAAACGCTATACTGACTCACTGGGAAAAAAAGCAAGAGAATCTTAGTACAACAGATGGTCACTCTATACGCTAGTAAGGAGACGAGCATATTACAGTTGTTGGAGGGCTCTATTTAGCAGTAACAGGGCTATAGGAAAGCCAGTCAACCTTTTTTTGTTTCTCTAATGAAAACTGGCCCACTCCCTGCCCCAAACCAAACTTGTCACAAATAATTGTCAGCAACTTAATTTTCTGTTTTCGGCTAAGATATTGATATATTTTTTAAAGTATTGAAATTGGATTCAGGATTGTTAGCAAGCATTTTTGGCAAACAAAGTTGTTAAATGACAGTCTAAATGGCAACACAGTCCTGCTTTCATGCTTGGCTCACCCCCAGCCTGCTGGTCCAACAGCTGCAGTAGAGGAGCAGATCGGTGGAAAGCTGCAGGACCCCAAAATCCACCTCTTGGGGTGCAGAGTGGCACCACTGGACCATGGTGAAGTTAGCACAGCATCTGATCTCAGGGACGGGGCACCTACGGAGCCGCAGCAGTTCATCCTGCCCTGCACAGCTCCCCCCGGATGAGAGGGATCGCTGCCAGCCCGGGGGAAAGATGCGCTCCCCAGCTAGGGTGACCAGACAGCAAGTGTGAAAAATCAGGACGGGTGGGGGGTAATAGGAGCCTATATAAGAAAAAGACCCAAAAATTGGGACTGTCCCTATAAAAGTGGGACATCTGCTCACCCTACCCCAACCCCCTGCCCTGATTTTTCACACACGTTACCTGGTCCCCCTATCCCCAGCCCAGCCCCTGTTGCTTGGGCTGCAGCCAGCCACCATCCCCGCCCGGCAGCTTTACCCAACCAAGCCCTGCTGAAGGGGAGTGGGGAGAGAGGGGTGCTCCGTGGAGGGGTGGGGAGGGGGGAAATGGGGGGTGCTCTGTGAGGGGGGGAGAATGCACGTTATGGGGGGCAACAAAGGATAGTGCCAGAGCCACCCAGCCTGCCTCACCTCACGCTGGGGAGAGAGTCACACTCACAGGTGAGTTCCTTCCCCCACCCCTTCCCAGAGACCCCGGTAGCCAATCCCCTCCCTCAGACTGTGCTGCAGGCAGCGCATTCGGCTCTGTCTAGGACCCAACCCTGCTCTTATATGCTCCACTGCTTCCCGTCCATCCGGGCTCCAGGCAGAGTGGTGCCCCAGACATACTGGTGCCCTACGCAGCTGCCTATGCGGCCTATGGCTAAGGACCACCCTGCTCATCTGACTCCATCCACAGGCCAGCTGCTTTCTCAACACAGTCAGGCAGCAGTCATGTTTGTGCATCCACATGTGCCACCTGCCAAAGGGTCAGTGCTTTTATCAGGGCCTGCTGAGCAAATCTGGGCCTCTGTCCCAGAATGCCTCAGTCAAGGACAGCCTGGCCAGAGTACACGCAGACAGAGCCACACCAGCAGCACATGGGGCCAGGCACTGCAGGATGTCAGTGTCACAGGCAGACGGGAGGAAGAGGGACCAGTTACACTGGTTCTGTGGGCGGAGTTGGGGGATTCCATCTACATGGGAAAAACAGAGCGCCAGAAGACACCGCAGCTGGTGTAAACTGGCATAGTTTTCCTTGCTTACACCAACTAAGGATCTGGCCCACGTTCCTGCTTGAGACCTGTTACCCGCCAAAGTAAAGAATCACGTATTTATCCATACTGAGTGATGACTCCAACCATCTTAAGAAGCTACCATGTCACTAACTGTTATGATATCACACTGGAGCTATCCTCGGGAAGGCTAGCTACTGCTGGCCTTGCTGTGTGTCTCAGGGCTTGTGCAGATTTGCCATGCTCGGGGCTGATCTCATTTCCTGACACTGGGATTTTTTGTCTTTGGCATGTCAGTAGGGTCTGTGAAAACTTTTTTCCCATGCCCAGATACTGGAGGGAATTTGCCAGCATCCAGTTTCAGCAGGGTTGGGACATGATACCCTCCCGACATTACTACTCGCAGGGTGTTGGCCTGATTGCAAGTTAGGAGCCCAAAGTTTCCTCTTCATTGGGTCTCTCTTGGGACTGGGATTTCCGTGTGAAATATTCCTCTGTTCCAGGCTGCCATCTCAGCCCAGCAACTAGAGTGGAACTCTCTCTCTGCCCCTTGATAACCACAAGGGACTTTCTGTTCCATGTTCCAGAGCCATGATCGAGTTGAGAACCCTCAGCTCCCTGCAGTTCTCAGAGAGGGAATCACCATCGTCCAGAGTGAGGAGGATGAGCAGAGACATCTCACCATGACTGTCTGCACTGAGGTGAGATTCATTAGTTGAGAGGCACAAGTGGGCTTGTGGAGAGCAGCTCAGGCCAGTAGGCGATGGGGCACCTCGTCAGCAGCCTTACAGCCAGTTAGCTCCTCTCCGCATGTGGATAGTTGTGGGGAATGGCAAAGAGAGGGAGGGAGGGACAGGGTGAGATCGCTCCTGGCTGGATGTGCCTAGATGGGATTATGTGACAAGAGGAGATGTTTCTCCAGCGCCTCAAGGCCATGCTTCTCTCCTCACCTTTCCCTGGGGTTCTGCTTTTCTTCTGTCCCAGGGGTTGCTCCCTGGCACTCAATGGGGCCTGGAGATTCCCCTTTCCCTGGGGCTTTATTTGTGACTTGTGCATTGTCTAACTTCTGGGAACGACACTGACTAAATCAGACCTCTGGGTGCAGCTCATGGAATGGACCAAAGACGCAAATCCCATTATACGTAGGCTCAGTCTGCGAAGCCTTGGCAGTGTTGTGCTCCAGCAGGAAAAGGTGAGAGACGTGGATTGCCCAGGGGGTCAAGGAAGCTGATGTCTATCAAATAGCTGAGATATGAGAGCGAGATCCCCACACAAGCCTTGTCGTCTAACACACAGCGCTCACATGTTGGAGGTGCTTTACTGAGCAAATCAAGGCATGACATGGTCCCTGCTCCCGCGAGTTGACACCTGATTCTAGATGTGATGCAATGTGGGAGGGGGAAATTGGGGTGAGCAAAGACAAAGGTTCCAGTGAGCAGCTGGCACAGGTGCTCAGTTTTAGCAACTGCCCATCTCGATGGCCCCATTCCATATAACTGGGAATTGTTTGGAATGGGGTGAATTAACTCACTGCTTGTAGGTGCCCTGCAGAAGTGGGTTTATAGGAGGAGACGATGTTAGATGAGGATCGGGAAGACATTCCGTGCAGAGGGACCAGCATGGACAAGTCAGAGCTGGGGGCGGGAATGGAACGAAGGTGTCAAGGCCAGTCTGGATGGTTGAGTGGAGCTGGAAGGGCCAAAGTGTCAGGAGCCAAAGTCCGAGATGTAGGATGGGCAGCGGGCTGCAGGGCCTGAAAGGAGGAGAAAGGGACTGAAGTTGTTGCTCAGGGCAATGGGGAGACAGTGGAGGCAGGGAGACAAGCCCAGGCTTGGCAAGAGCAGAAGAGTCAGCGTGGATCAGAGCTCGGTTCGTGGGGCCTGGAGCTGCTCCAAGCAGGTGTCAGTGAAGCCTCTGGTCGAGGAGCGTGGGTGCAAAACTCCCGCAAGAGTGACAGGAGAGTGACTTTCTCCCCATTGGGGGGCTGTGCCAGCCGTGGTTTGCTGCAGCATATGCCCAAGGCTGTCACCCAGGATAGTGATGAGCTGCCGTTTTCATTCCTGCAGGTGCAATTCTTGGGGGCCCAGCTGCCAGCGATCATGGGCATGTTCTGTGACAGGGATGGAGGGAGTGTCATGGGGGCCATGCATAAAGCTGCAGACATCATCTATCTCCTCGACGGGAAGGGGCTTGGCTCCATCGCCCAGGACATTGCAGTCAGCTGTCATTACTTCATTGATGATGTAAGGCTTGGAACCCCAGGATAAGCACATTCCCCCTCTCCACCTGTCTCTGAAGCCCTTGTATCTCTCTCCCCATCCACTTGCCTCCCACCCCTCAGGCCATGGCGGGGAAATCTCTTGCTTAGCCACCAGCCCTTCTCGGCAAACATCAGCCTCGGCACCATGCTCCCAGCCCCCGCTGCAGCCAGGCCTGGAGGAGAGGCACCTGGCACTGGGCAGATGACCAGTTGTCTGGAGGGCAGAGTCCCCAAAAGAGGGGGAGATTCCCAGCAGGAAAGAGGTGGGTCGGGAATGGCCCGGCTCTCAGGGGCACCGAAGAGCAAAAGAACTGCTGTGTTTTGTAGCAGCACGTCCCTGCAAGGCTACAGCAGCTGCTTCTCCCCTTCCACAGACCAGTCGCCAGTAGCCTTCCCTCCCTCTCCCCTCTCCTTTCCCCAGCACCTCCCACCGTGCCTCATGGCAGCAGCTCCTCCCCCCTTTCCTGCTCCTGATCACCAAGGAAGCAGAAGTGAGCGCTAGGCCCAGGGCCGGCTCCAGGCACCAGCTTGGCAAGCAGGTGCTTGGGGCGGCCATTCCAGAGAGGGGTGGCACATCCAGCTATTCGGTGGCAATTCGGCAGATGGTCCCTCACTCCCGCTCGGAGCGAAGGACCTCCCGCCGAATTGCCGCCGCAGATCGCGATCACGGCTTTTTTTTTTTTTTTTTTTTTGGCTGCTTGGGGCAGCCAAAACTCTGGAGCGGCCCTGGCTAGGCCCCACTGCCCATGGGAGGGGAGACCAGAGAAGCATCTGCAGCCAGTGACCTGGGTCGTCACTCAGCCATCACCTCAAGCCGTGGCTGGGGAAGGAAGAGCCAGAGGAGTGGTGGGGAAAGCAGAAGGGAAGAGGTGATGGAGAGGGGGAGTGGAGAGAAAGGGGGAGACTGAGAAAGGACGGACCCAGGTAGATGGTAAAATGCAGCAGGAATGGGGTGTTCCAGGCAGAGGAGAGGAAGAAAGAACCCAAGAGACAGTTGGAATTGAAACAAATGGAAACTGATGAGCAGAAAGCAGCCCATGAGAGGACCATGGAGATCCAGAAGCAAGCCATGGAACTGAGAGACAAAGAAACAAAGCATGAATTGGCCGTAATGGAGTGGAGGAGATTGAACCCCTCCCCCATCAGGGGGCTCCATCTCTCCAAAAATCCACAAGTGGGAGCAGTGGTGTCCTGCATATAGTGAATCTGGGGACACTGCTGAATACTTCATCATCATTGAGAGGCTGTGTATGCTCCATGTGATTCCTGATGATCAAAAGACGACCACTTTGGTTGCAAAGTTGTCTGGGAGAGCTCTGGACATATTCAATAAGATGCCAATTGGCGATGCTTCCAATTAAGGTAAATGTAAAGACTTGATTTTAAAACAGTTTCCGATTACACCTGAAATTTATAGAGTAAAATTTAGAAGCCTTAAGAACAGGCACTGGAATGGGTTACCTAGGGAGGTGGTGGAATTTCCTTCCTTAGAGGTTTTTAAGGTCAGGCTTGACAAAGCCCTGGCTGGGATGATTTAGTTGGGGATTGGGCCTGCTTTGAGCAGGGGGTGGGACTAGATGACCTCCTGAGGTCCCTTCCAACCCTGATAGTCTATGATTCTATGACCGTCCCTAGACATTATGGTGCCCTACACAGGCCCCCGCTGGGGGTGTGAGGGGCTGGCCCCAGGCTTCCGCGAGGAGGGGGTCCCCAGGCCTCTGTGGGGGGGGCTGCGCCCAAGGTCTGTGGGGGGCAGGAGCAGGCTTATGTCTTGGGGGCAGGGGAGAAACCGCCCCCCAGCACCACCCGGCGGAGCGAAGTGGGTTTGGACCGGCTCACTACACTTTCTGCCGCCCATAGATTACAGGGAGGGCCTGGCCCCACACTCACGGGGTGGCGGGAAGTGGAGTGACCCGGTCCCATCCCACTCCACTGTGCTCCCCTGGCTCCCAGCCTTGGGACTTGGGGGGCGGGGGTGAACCACCACCCAGCACTCACCGGTGGCGCGGCTGGGAGCCGGTGGAGCGGAGTGGGCTGAGGCCTGGTAGCTCCACTTCCCGCTGCCCGGTGAGTGCAGGGCGCACCCAACCCCTGCTGCAGTCCCCCGGGATGTAGCTCGGGAAGGGGTGGAGTGGGGGCAGGGCCGGAGGAGCAGGGGTGGGAGATTTGGGGAAGGAGTGGAAAGAGGTGGGGTGCGGGTGGAGCTGGAGCTGGAGCAGGGGCTTTGGGAAAGAGGCGGGGTGGGAGCTGGGGCAGCTTTCCTGGCCAGCTCAGCAGGCCAGGGAATCGGGCTGGCCACTGGAGCAGCATGCAGCTGCCTAGGGCACCAGGAAATTTGGGGCAATTTGGTGCCCAAAATTTCCTGGTGCCCTAGGCAGCTGCTTAGTTTGCATATGGGTAAGGACGCCCATGCTAAAGAGAGGGGCTGGATTAAGTAACGTGGCTTATGTGAACCAAATGAGAGATCTACTGGATAAGTGGATGAGGGGAAAAGGTATTACAAGCTCTGAAGGAATGTGTGATTTGGTCGCTCAGGAACAGTTCCTGAATATGTTTAGTGATGATGTGAAAAGGTGTTTATGGGATAAAAAGGTGGAAACGGTCGATGAACTTGTAGCTTTTGCAGATAATTTTGAATAAGCCCAAACAATCAAAGACAGAGGGGCTAAAGTTTGGCGGGAAGCCAGGTCACCGCTTTGCCCCTGGGAAAAGGGAGGGAGGTGAGGGGGGGGGGCACGCACCCTCCCAGATTCCTGCCTCCCATACTTGTCCTAAACCGCCCTTAAAAACAGGATACTCTAGAAGGTACTTCCACTGTAATTCTACAGAGCACCTGAAGTATAACTGCCCCAAATTGAAGGAAAATAAGCCCCCCATCCCATATTGGCTCGGTTGTCCTCAGCCCCGAGACACTGGAGGGTACCCCCATAACTTATCACACCTGCTTGGTGCACACTAGCCTGATGAACCAGACGAGGAACACACTAAGGTTGTCAAAATTGATGGCACAGAGTGCCTGGGTTGGAGGGATAATGGAGCCCAGTTCTCTCTGGTACGACCAAGTGTGGTCCCAGAGGCTAGTATTTTACTGGGGCAAACAGCCAACATTAAGGGGGTGGGACTGGAAAGGTTCCCCGTGCCCCTAGCGAAGGTTCGGGTGGAGTGGGAAGGTTTGGAAGGTGATTTACTTGTGGGGATGCGAGAGGACATCCCAGTAGACATGTTGTTGGGAAGGATTTTTTCCACAAGGCCAGGACTGTTGGTGTGGTAACTCGCAGCAGGAAGGACTCCCCAAAGGGGGAGGAGAGTGTGTTGCCAGCCAGTGACAGGGCTGTTCCAGCGGGTAGCTGCAGGTCTGACGCAGCGGAACCAGTCACAGGTCCTGCTCTAGGGAGCACAGAGGTGAGTGTCTCAGAGAGGAGCCCCAGGAAGGGGGTTGGAACCTTAGAATCCAGGGGAGGTGGGTGGGGGTTCCGTTGGCACTGCAGTGCAGGGTGGCAGCTTGCTTCCAGGTGTGGGAGAGGAGGAGTCAGGCCTCTGCCCGACTGAAAGCCACAGGTCCCCAGGGCCGGGGGCAGGAGAGATGTTGTCAGTGTTTGAGGACATTATCCCAAGTATTAGCTGTCAGGGATTTGCAGATAAGCGAAAGATTAAACCTCCTTAGAGAGCATATGGAAGTGTGTCCTAGAGGGAACTCCAGGAAGGGACAGGGGGAGAAGTTTTTTGAAGAGGACGGGAAACTGTATAGGGAGGCTCCCGTGGGAGGAACAGAGGCCCCGGGAACCCTATAAGCAGTTGGTTGTACCCAGCCAGCATCCGGGGGAATTAATGCTGGTATCAAGTATCAGAGGGGTAGCCGTATTAGTCTGAATCTGTAAAAAGCAACAGAGGGTCCTGTGGCACCTTTAAGACTAACAGAAGTATTGGGAGCATAAGCTTTCGTGGGTAAGAACCTCACTTCTTCAGATGCAAGAAGTGAGGTTCTTACCCATGAAAGCTTATGCTCCCAATACTTCTGTTAGTCTTAAAGGTGCCACAGGACCCTCTGTTGCTTAATGCTGGTAGTGCATGATGGTCCCTTTGCGGGTCACTTGGGGGTACAGAGAACTTATGACAGGCTAAGGAGGAATTTCTACTGGCCAGGAGTACAGAACGATGTGAGAGATTATGGCAGGTCTTGTGCGGTGTGTCAGGGGAGGAAAACACCCGTAGGACCCCAGAGGGCCCCTGCGTCCCTTACCTGTCAAACATTCCTGAGGGTGGCAATGGACATTGTGGGTCCAATGCCGCGCCCCGCTGGGAGGGGGAACAAGTATATCTTAGTGGTGGTGGATTTTGCCACTAGATACCCTGAGGCGGCTGCTCTGTCCAGTATAGAAGCTGAGACAGCGGCAAGAGCCCTGCTCACTATATTCAGCAGAGTTGGCTCCCCAAGGAGGTTTTGTCAGATCGGGGGGGCAAGCTTTATGTCGCAGTTGTTCAACGAGCTATGGAAGGTGTGTGGCATGAAACATGTTAAGATTTCCCCTATCGCTCCAGGCCAATGGGTTCGTGGAAAGGTTCAATGGGACCCTAAAATCCATGCTGGGAATGGATGCCAAGAAAAGAGGCCAAAGTTGGGACGAGTTATTGCCATTCCTGCTGTATGCTTACAGGGAGGTACCCCAAGAGTCCATGGGATTTTCTCTGTTTGACCTGTTTGAAAGAAAAGTGAGGGGACCCCTGGATCTCATTAAAGACACATGGGAAGGGTGCAATGAGGTGAGGGAAGAACCAGTAACTGAGTATGTTCCAAGGTTCAGGAGGGAGTTAAAGGACATGATGGAAGTTGTCCAAAACAACCTCCAAGACAGTCAGGCCAAGCAAAAGGCGTGGTATGATAAAAATACTTGTAAATGCACTTTGACATGGGAGACTTGGTGATGGTACTCAACCCTGCGAAAAGGTTCAAAATGCAAAACCCCTGGGAGGGAACTTTCGAGGTGGTAGAAGTGGCAAATGAGGACAAGTATCAAGTTAAAATGCCCCTCGATGATACTGGTCCCCAACTAGTACATGTGAACTGGCTCAAAGCCTATCACAGTAGAGGAGCCGGAGTAAACATGAGCTATTGTATTGAAGGGGAAACTGAGGCACACCCACTCATTGATTTGATGGCTGAATGCCAAGATGGGTCAGCTCTGGAAAATATGGAAATCTGTAATGAATTAACCCCAGTCAAAGCGGGGGAGGTGTTGTCAGTGCTGCAAGGGCACAGTGCAGTTTTGATTTAACTAGAGGTTACTGGCAAATCCCTCTGGAAGAAGAGGCACAACACACGTCTGCTTTTATCACTGACATAGGGCTCTATAAATTCACGCTGTTACCTTCTGGTTTGGTAAATGCTTGTGCAACATTCCAGAAACTGGTCAACAAAGTGTTAAATGGTTTTCAGAACTATGCCAGGGCGTACATAGATGACATTGCCGTATTCAGCAACACCTGGGACGACCACCAGGAGCACCTGGGGGTTGTGCTATCAAAGCTCAAGGGAGCTGGTCTAACCATAAAACCATCTAAGTGCAAGATAGAGGCAGTCAAAGTCCCCTATCTAGGACACTGAGTTGGGGTTGGGGGGCAAATATTCCCCGACCCTCTTAAGATGGACACCATTGTCAAGTGGCCTGTGTCCAATCCTTAATAGGCGTGGTGAACTATTACAGGAGGTTTGGGGGGAGGGGGGTTCAGCGACATTGTGGCCCCAATCACAGACTTATGTGAAAAGCACCAACCTACTCAGGTGATTTGGTCAGAGGTGCATCAGAAGGGGTTTTGATGAGGTAAAGATGCTCTTGTCTGCAGAGCCTGCATTGGTCAGTGACCAATCCTCTGGCAGTGCCTTCACAGATGTTACTGAGCATGCTCAGTTTGTGTGAGCGTGCTCAGTGTACCCTAGGTAGTAAATTCCTACATGTAGCAGTTTTTCATACTATAATTTATCAGCATCCTTCTTGAACTGTGGACCCCAGAACTGGACACAGGATTCCAGCTGTGGCTGCACCAGTGCCAAATGCAGAGGTAAAATAACCTCTCTGCTCCTACTCGAGATTCTCCTGTTTATGTATCCCAGGATCGCATTAGCCCTTTTGGCCACGGCATCAAGCTGGGAGCTCACGTTCAGCTGATTATCCACCATGATCCAAGTCTCTTTCAGAGTCACTGCTTCCCAGGAAGGAGTCCCCCATCCTGTAAGTCTGGCCTGTGTTCTTTGTTCCTAGATCTATACATTTACATGCAGCTAGATTAAAACGTCTGTTTGCTTGCGCCCAGGCGACTCAGCGATCCAGTTTGCTCTGTAGCAGTGACCTGTCCTCTTCATTATTTACCACCCCCCCAATTTGTGTCATCTGCAGACTTTCTCAGTGATGATTTTATGTTTTCTTCCAGGTCATTGATAAAAATGTTAAATAGTGTCGGGCCAAAAACCAGTCCCTGCGGAGTCCCACTAGAAACCCACCCATTTGATGAAGATTCCCCAGTTACAGTTACATTTTGAGAGCAGCAGTGTTGTTGTAGCTGGATCGGTCCCAGGATATCAGAGACAAGGTGGGTGAGGTAATATCTTTTATTGGACCGACTTCTTATTGAGACCTCTCAGTTAGCCATGGTTCATTGTTCTGATTCAGTCTAAAGGGGCGAGTTTGGCTACAAAGCCCAGCCCGAGGCTGTGTTGGGGAGGATTGCACAGACTGTAGAGAGATGGATTTTGGTTCTCACTTGCCCATCTCTCTCTGACTGCGATGGCAAGGTGGGAGCTCTGCCCTCCTGCAGAACACCGCCTGCTCAGTCAGGTGACTCATCAGGATTCCTGACTGTACATGGGGCACATGGCAAGGGAGAGGGGGACCAGTGTGAGGCAGAATGACCAGCTCACCCTTGATCGCCCTTGTCTCCTCTCCCTGGCAGCGTGTGTCAGAAGTGAGGGAAGGAGAAGAACAGATTAGCAGGGCAACATAGACTGCTCGAGTGAGCATTGTGGGGGAGCAGGGGGAAGACTAGCTGAGTGGGAGGGTTGACAGGCCAGAGGAGATAATGATGTCGCACACACCAGGGCTAGTGTGTTGTGGAGCTCAGGCTGTTTCTCTTTCCACAAAACACGCTTGGTTTCTGGACTGCTGAACCCCTAGCACCACAGCACTCCCCCAAACTTCAGTTGTATTGATTCCAGTGAGCACAAAATGACAAGGAGAGCACACGAGATGCTGCAAGACTTTATTGACACAAATACAGCCCCAGGCAGAGGGGAATCCCAGCTGCTCCCCCAACAAGAGTGAGCAAGACAGAAACTTCAAACCTTTCCCAGCTCTTTCCTGCTCAGCCTAGAGAGAGCAGCTCTGGTTCCACAGCCATCCTGTTGGATACATGTGGCCTCTCTTCTTTCTTAGCTGGTGATGCAGATAGTTGGATTTATCAGAATGGAAATGCAGGGGGAGAGGGCTGGATATGCAGAGCCTCTGGCACCGAACTCAGGACAGCGTGTGTGTAATAACTTGGCCCTGGTTCCTTATTATGAACTGATCATGCTGGGACCTTCTGAAGTGGAGAGGCTGAAATCAGGCTAACTGAGGGAGAACCTTGTAACACAGGCAGTTGGTGACGGTGACGTTTGCAGAAAGGCAGAGAAAATTACCTACTTGGGGGGTTACTTAAATTTTGTTTTTCTTTCTAATTCTCTTGGAAGTTCTTCCTATGCCCTAGCTCAGTTTTGTGTGTTGCTAATGCAATGGGCTCTTAGAGTCATAACTATAACGTCCAGAAGGGGGCAATTATGACTGTCTAGTCTGATTGCCTACAGAACACAGGCCACAGATGTCATGCAGTGACGTTTGCATCGCACCCAACAGCATGCAGTTGATACAGAGTATATCAGAGCATTTACACAGACAACCAGTCTTAATTGAAAGACTCCAAGGGATGGAGAATTTACCACATCCCTTGAGGATCTGTTCGTATGGTTGACTTCCCTCATAGCTAAAAACACTGCCCTTTGTTTTCAGCTTGGACCTTGTCTGTTCAGTTTCCAGCCATTGAATTTTATCAGAGGAGAAGTATGTGCATCCGGGGGCGGGGCCAGAGGCAGGGCAGGGGCAGCGAAAGAGCAGGTAATGATGAACATTGTTGGCTCTATTTTGTGGGACTCGATTTTACCCTTGGAACAAAAGCTTCATACCACTGGCTGGAGAAGGAATGTAGAAAACCTGGACAAGGCAGTGGAGCAGGGCTTAATTTGCAATGAAAGAGGTGCTGTGGCTCAAGCAATTTGTTACTTTCAGAACTGACACGGCAAACCCAGAGGTGCCGTTGCTATGAACAGCCAAGCCTGAGGTGCCGGGGCTCTGCACTGCCAAGCCAAGAGGTGCCGGGGCTCAGCTGAGGCTGGTACAAATTAAGCACTGGGGCGTGGGGGGAAGGAAGAGAGAGCGAGAGAGAGCGAGAGAGCTTAAATGGACACTGTTAATCACTGTGAGCTGAGATGGCGGGAGTCTCATTTAGATCCGGCATTTCACAATCTTGTCCTGGTCAGTGATAAGCCACAGCTGGCCCAGGTCATAGGACACATGTTTGCATTTGCAGATGAAACCGGCCATCTGGGTCCAGGAGGTGCCGATGGGGTTGCTTTTAGTGATTCCATCCCTGAAAGGAAGTTGACAGGACTGGTTTTAATACAGGTCTGCTAAGAGAAGGACTCCACCTCTATCCCAGCCTGTGGAGAGCAGCCCAGAGGGTAGCCCCAGCACATGTGTCTCCTTGCTGTCCACTCACAGCCCTGCATTGCAGCACCCATCCTCCTACACGAGTGTCTGGCTAGACCCTATTAAGATGGCAGGATCAGAGCTGAGCAAGCTTCATCTCCCTGCGGTGTGGGCTGAGGGCAGAAGGGCAGGGAACATCCTCTCCAGGGAAACATTCCTGCTTGAAAACTACATGGGGCCTTTCCTCTGTCTTGGCAGGTGACATGGAATGAAAGCCAGTGAGAGAGCGGTCTAGAGAACACCAAGGGAATCCCACAGCACTCCAGGAATATGCAGTTCTCTCCCCTCCCCTGCTCCCACTCCATTCCAGTCTGGGAGTGTCTTCCTCCCCCTGCCTGGGCCGAGCATGGGGGACATTGAGTTCCTGTGCTTGGCTCCACAGGAACTCCTGCTGCCAGGTGGAGCAATTGCAAACTAAACAGTAATAAGTCAACAGGACCAGATGGTATCACCCAACAGTTCTGACACATAGATGAACATAATTTGTTGGGAAAGAGTCAACATGTTTTTTGTAAAGGGAAATCATGCCTCACCAATCTACTAGAATTCTTTGAGGGGGGTCAAAAAGCATGTGGACGGAGGGGATCCAGCAGATATAGAGTACTTAGATTGTCAGAAAGCCTTTGACAAGGTCCCTCAACAAAGGCTCTTAAGCAAAGTAAGCTGTCATGGGATAAGAAGGAAGGTCCTCTCATGGACTGGTAACTGGTTAAAAGATAGGAAACAAATGGTAGGAATAAATACATTTTCAGAATGGAGAGAGGTAAATAGTGGTGTCCCCCAGGGGTCTGTACTGGGACCAATCCCATTCAACATATTCATAAATGATCTGGAAAAAGAGGGAAACAGTGAGGTGGCAAAATTTGCAGATGATACAAAACTACTCAAGATAGTTAAGTCCCAGGCAGAGCTACAAAAGGATCTTTCAGAATTGGGTGACTGGGCAACAAAATGGCAGATGAAATTCAATGATGATAAATGCAAAGTAATGCACATTGGAAAACATAATCTCAACTATACATATAAAATGATGGGGTCTAAATTAGCTGTTACCACTAAAGAAAGAGATCTTGGAGTTATTGTGGATAGTTCTCTGAAAAATCCACTCAATGTGCAGCGGCATCAAAAAAGCAAACAGAATGTTGGGCATCATTAAGAAAGGAATAGATAATAAGACAGAAAATATCATATTGCCTTTATATAAATCTATGGTACGCCCACATCTTGAATACAGTGTGCAGATGTGGTCGCCCCATCTCAAAAAACAATATATTGGAATTGGAAAAGGTTCAGAAAAGGGCAACAAAAATGATTAGGGGTATGGAACAGCTTCTATATGGGGAGAGATTACTAAGACTGGGACTTTTCAGCTTGGAAAAGAGACAATTAAGGGGGGATATGATTGAGGTCTATAAAATCATGACTGGTGTGGAGAAAATAAATAAGTGTTATTTACTCCTTCTCATAAGACAAGAACTAGAGGTCAAAAAATGAAATGAAGAGGCAGCAGGTTTAAAACAAACAAAAGGAAGTGTTTCTTCACACAATGCACAGTCAACCTGTGGAACTCTTTGCCAGAGGATGTTGTGAAGGCCAAGACGACTATAAGAGGGTTAAAAAAAGAACTAGATAAATTCATGGAGGATAGGTCCATCAATGGCTATTAGCGAGGCTGGGCAGGGATGGTGTCCCTAGCCTCTGTTTGCCAGAAGCTGGGAAGAGGTGACAAGGGGATGGATCACTTGATGATTATCTGTTCTGTTCATTCCCTCTGGGGCACCTGGCATTGGCCACAGTTGGAAGACAGGACACTGGACTAGATGGATCTTTGGTCTGAGCCAGTATGGCCGTTCTTATGTTCTCAACCCTAGGCTGGAGGATGCTCCGTCACTGTGTGGAGATGGCACATGCGCAGTTTGGGTGCGCAGAGGCGCTGTGACGGGAATGAGCAGGACTATCTGTGCTACCTATAATATGCAGAGCTCAGGCTTCCAAGAGTTCCCCAAGACAGCAGAACCTCTGCAGTGTGCCTCACTCCCTTTTTTGGTTCCCTGCTAGTTAGCAGTGGAGTCCTCTCAATTAGGCAACAGTGGGTGCCGCATTGTGAGGTCATTGGGATGCTGGAGAGCCCTGGAATCAGCTCATTAGGGAATCAGTGAACATTAGGCACCAGAGTTGGCTTGTTCCACAGCATCAGGCAACATCCTGTTCTCTCTGTGCTCTTAGTGACGGGTATGAATGGCCCTGATCCCTCATGGGAGAAATCCTCCCTCCTGTCTTCTCCTTTTACTGTACCTGCGATATACTTGTCCTGCACTGTTCACGCCGTAGACAGAGCCGTCGGTCCCGACCTCAATCATGGACAGCTTGCCTGGAATCTGTTCCCACCTGGATCCTTCACAAGAATCCGGGGTGACATCAAACCGGAAATAGATATCATCAGCTGAGTTAACTCCCCAGCAGCCCCACAAACCACAGCTGTAGTACTTCAGCTTTCCTGCAATATTGACCCAGGGCAAGCCAGAGGCACCGTTCGCAGAGACCGCTGCTGGACGAGACAGACAGAAGATGTCATCATACATGTTGACACCAGCGACAAACATGTCTCCACCCGCGTCAATTTGCTTGAGCAGCCCTAAAAACAAACAAGGGAAAAACAATGTTCAGAGGAAAGAGCAGGGCTGGAGCAGCATGGAGAAAATAAGGAAGTAAACCACCTATTGAGAACTCAGCCAGAAATATAACTAGACACCAGGGGTGAGAGGAGAGAGAGAAATCCGTCAGAGACGTGGGGTCTAGTGTTTGGAGCAGTGGCCTGAGATCAGGATTCCTGGGTTTGGTTGCCAGTCCTCTCCCAACTTGATTAATGGCCCTTGGAAAGCCACTTAGGGCAACAAGGGCCTGATTATAAGAGGTACTGAGCACGGAGAGCTCCCATTGACACCAGTGGGAGTCGTCAGTGCTTAGCACCCCTGGAAATCAGGATGTCTTAGTTAGGTGTTAAGTATCAGGGGGTAGCCGTGTTAGTCTGTATATACAAAAACAACAAGGAGTCTGGTGGCACCTTAAAGACTAACAGATTTATTTGGGCATAAGCTTTCGTGAGTTAAAACCTCACTTCTTCGGATGCAGAGTCTCTATGCATCCGAAGAAGTGAGGTTTTAACTCACGAAAGCTTATGCACAAATAAATCGGTTAGTCTTTAAGGTGCCACCAGACTCCTTGTTGTTTTTGTAGTTAGGTGTTAACATTTGTGCACTCAGGTTTGGAAACATGGAGGTTAATCTCTCAGTGCCTGGAATATGGGGCCAATAAATGTTCCCACCTCACAGGGGGCTTGTGAGTGTCAGGGCGTGTGTACACACTGCATTGTACCAGTTTAAATGTCCCTAATTTAATTCAACTGCTGCCAAAGCCTGTGAGGACATTTAGTTTGCTTTAAGAGTATCTGATTTCATTTCCCTTAAGTCGATTAGGCCTTGTCTACACAAGAAGGTTGCACTGCTTTAACCAATGGTGTGAAGCCAGTGTAAACCCCTGTAGTACAAAGCCTCTACTGTGGGCTCAGTTATCTATATAAAAAGATTTCAGGATTGTCACCTCTCAATGTGTCACTCTGAAGCCTAGAACGTCTAGACTGCCCAGATTACGTGGTCCAACTGCCACACTTCTTTGATAGCCTGGGCTTTCAGCTACTAGCACCGGTCTGAAGGTGCTTATACCCAGAGGATATGCTGGTAAAAGGCACCTTTATATGGATATAACCCAAGTGTAGAAAGTTGTATGGATGTAGCTATTTTGGTAGAAAATCACACTCCTATCCAACATAGTCAGACTGGTGTACAAGCCATGTGCAGACAGGCCTGTGTGAATATTCTGATTTCAGTTTAAGGACTGGACTACGCGTGTTTTTGTACTGCTTTGTATCAGTCTGGAAACGCATAGAATGAAAGCAATGCCACCCCCCACAATTGGACCAGTAACAAGGGGCTCACACCAGCATCGCTTATTTCCCTACATTTCCCAAAATAATATGTACGGACATAAGCACCTTCATACCTATCCAACTGCATCTACATTCGGGGGTTGCACCAATTCAACTAGATCAGCTTCCCTATAGAGTTCATGGTACAAAACCGGTACCAATGTAACTATACAGGCAAACTGTAGTCAGACCCTAAGAGTGGCCCATCTGGTGGGAATTGTGACAACCGCCTGGGGTCGGAGTTTGGAACTGGGCACAGGATCCTAACAGAGGCTAATTTTGTCGTCCCTGCGACATATCAAAGCTCATACGTTACCTGTGACCTGTTGCCAGCTTCCTCCCACCAGCTTGTAGATGTTGTTGTTGTTGTTCACACCCCAGACTCCGGCAGGACCAACCGTGACGTGTTTCAAGTAGCCCGGCAGCTGGGCCCAGCTGTCTCCGTACAGCGTGTAAATATTGCCTGCGCTGTTCACTCCAAACACCTGCCCATTACTGGCATCAATCTGCTTTAATGACCCCGGTATCTCAGTGCAGTCCAGAGCTGAAAAGCAGACTGAGAATGTTCATGCACGTGGACTTGTTAGCAAGCAGGAGAAATAGCCACAAAAGAGAGAGAGCTTGGGGTCTGGGTGCCTGACAAGGCCGGCTCTAGGTTTTTTGTCGTCCCAAGCAAAAAAATTTTTGGCTGCCCCCCACCCCAGCCCTGGGCTCCCCTTGACCTCCCCTGCCACCCCAGCCCTGGACTGTCCCCCCCACCCGCACCCCTGCCGCCCCAGCGCTGGGCTCTCCCCCCACCTCACCTGCACCCCCTGCTGCCCCAGCCCTGGGCTCTCCCTCCCACCAAACCTCCCCCACCCGCACCCCCTGCTGCCCCAACCCTGGGTTCTCCTCCCCACCCCAACTGCACTCCCTGCTGCCCCAGCGCTGGGCTTCCCCCCACCAATGCTGACTCCGCCTGCTCCCCCCTCGCCTCCAGCTGGTCCAGCGCTGGCGGAGTCGGGGTAAGCAGCGGGGCTCCTGGGCCGCACCTCAGTCCAAGGTCCCTCCAGCCGGGGCTCCCACCTCCAGGACCGGCCGGGACCCGGGAGGGCAGAGCCGGGGGACTGCCCCGGCAGGGGGCTGAGGAGCCGGGGCAGGGCAGCCCTAGAGGGAGCGGAGCCCCAAAGAGCGGGACGCGGGCCCTGCAAGGCAGCACCCCGCCCTCTATGGCCCCGCTGCTGCTGCTGCTCTTGGCTGTCCTGCCGCAGTCCCTGGACAGCTCGGGCCGCTTCGCCCAGCCGCAGCTGCGGCACTGGGGGCGGCCGCCCTGCGGCACCTGCAGGCGGCTCCATACGCCTCACGGGGCGGCCCCCAGCCCGACTGTCCCTCGCTCGGAGCCCGCCCAGCCATAAGGTGCGGGCGCTGCTCCCCGACGCTAACCGCTGCTGCTGCCAGGGCCGGCTCTAGGCTTTCGCCGCCCCAAGCAAAAAAAAATGGGTGGCTGGAATGCCGCCCCTGAAAATGTGCCGCCCCAAGCACCTGCTTGGTTTGCTGGTCCCTGGAGCCTGCCCTGGTGGCTGAGGATGTAGAATCACAGACTATCGGGGTTGGAAGGGACCTCAGGAGATCATCTAGTCCAACCCCCTGCTCAAAGCAGGACCAACCCCAACTAAATCATCCCAGCCAGGGCTTTGTCAAGCCGGGCCTTAAAAACCTCTAAGGAAGGAGATTCCACCACCTCCCCAGGTAACCCATTCCAGTGCTTCACCACCCTCCTAGTGAAAAACTATTTCCTAATATCCAACCTAAACCTCCCCCACTGCAACTTGAGACCATTACTCCTTGTTCTGTCATCTGCCCCCACTGAGAACAGCCGAGCTCCATCCTCTTTGGAACCCCCCTTCAGGTAGTTGAAAGCAGCTATCAAATCCCCCCTCATTCTTCTCTTCTGGAGACTAAACAATCCCAGTTCCCTCAGCCTCTCCTCATAAGTCAGGTGCTCCAGACCCCTAATCATTTTTCAGAGGAGTAGCCGTGTTAGTCTGAATCTGTAAAAAGCAACAGAGGGTCCTGTGGCACCTTTAAGACTAACAGAAGTATTGGGAGCATAAGCTTTCATGGGTAAGAACCTCACTTCTTCAGATGCAAGATGCTCTGTAGAAGTGAGGTTCTTACCCACGAAAGCTTATGCTCCCAATACTTCTGTTAGTCTTAAAGGTGCCACAGGACCCTCTGTTGCTAATCATTTTTGTTACCCTCCGCTGGACTCTTTCTAATTCTTCCACATCCTTCTTGTAGTGTGGGGCCCAAAACTGGACACAGTATTCCAGATGAGTCCTCACCAATGTCAAATAGAGGGGAATGATCATGTCCCTCGATTTGCTGGCAATGCCCCTACTTATACAGCCCAAAATGCCATTAGCCTTCTTGGCAACAAGGGCACACTGTCGACTCATATCCAGCTTCTCGTCCACTGTAACCCCTAGGTCCTTTTCTGCAGAACTGCTACCTAGCCATTCGGTCCCTAGTCTGTAACAGTGCATAGGATTCTTCCGTCCTAAGTGCAGGACTCTGCACTTGTCCTTGTTGAACCTCATCAGGTTTCTTTTGGCTCAATCCTCTAATTTGTCTAGGTCCCTCTGTATCCTATCCCTACCCTCCAGCGTATCTACCACTCCTCCCAGTTTAGTGTCATCTGCAAACTTGCTCAGAGTGCAGTCCACGCCATCCTTCAGGTCATTAATGTAGAGACCTTTGCTTACATGTCCCTCACTGGTCTGAATCCAGAATAGGAGGGTGGTGGCCCAATGTTCTTACCACCTAATATCTGCTTGGAGGCCCATGTGAAATGAGTTTGGGGGTCCTGTTCTAGTTCCCAAAGTATTAGAATCACAGCTGGTGCTAACTAGCTCCCTGTTGCCATCCGCAACAGAAAGGCCAAGGATTATATCGACCACAGAGACGGAGCTCCAGTCTCACCACTACAGGTGGTCCCTCCTGATCAGAGCTGAGCCACATTATGGGGGAAGCTTCCCCTGCCCTTGCACCTGCCCCTGCCCAGACAGCACTGGGGATTAACAGAGGGCTTATGGCTCCAGAGCTGGGGATCTTTCACCAGAGCTGACGTCACATAAACAAATGCTCAGGGTTCAAGATGGAAAAGGCCCTCCTGCTTCTGTTGGGATTTCTATTCTGTTCCTACGGGACATATCCCCTAGAGAGAACAGTCCAAAGAGCCACCCAGGAAGTTGTGTAGGTCAGTTATGGGGTCACAAGAGCAGATCTCTCTGGGGGTATTTGAGATAGCCTGAGAGCTTTTTCCATAACACCTTTGTTTGGACGTGAGGGGGGCTCTTCCATTCTGCTCCATATGGACACCGCATGTGTTGCTCAGGAAGGTCTCAAACTGTACCCATCAAGAAGCTGCCTGAAGTTTAAACGTTCACAGCAGCTGCAGGCAGACCCAGTTTCATAGATTCATAGATTGCAAGGCCAGAAGGAACCATTGTGATCATCTCGTCTGACCTCCTGTATCACACAAGCCAAAGAACTGCCCCAAAATAATCCCTAGAGCAGAGCTTTTAGAATAATATCCAGTCTTGATTTGAAAATTGTCAGTGATGGAGAATCCACCACGACCCCGGGTAAATTGTTCCAATGGTTAATTACTGTCCCTGTTAATTCTCCTAGATTGAAGAGTCCATTATCCAATGTTTGTTCCCATGTAGGTATTAATCAAGTCACCCCTTAACCTTCTTTTGGTGAGCTAAATAGATTGCCAGTCCCTGTGAACCGGTGCAGGGGGATCCAGTCCCTGTGAGCCGGTGCAGGGGGATGCTGCCTTGGCAGGGTGGGAGGGGTCTGAGAGTTGGGTAACTCACTGTGCACTTTTTGCCCCACAGGGAAGGAGTCCATTTCTGTGGGGGTCCCTGGTGAAGGAGCTAGGGGCCATCAGCACGCACTGGTGCTTCTCCTGCTGGTAATGTGTCCGCTCTGCCCTGGAGCTGCACTAAAGGGCCGTCAGTGGGTGCACTGTCCCCAGGGTGTGCTGTCCCAGGGGCCGGCCGGGTGGCTCAGACCTAGCTCCAGCCCCTTGGGGGGCACTGAAGCAGGGGAGGGACAATGGTGCCTTGTCTATGGACGGCTGTGGATCTGCTGGATTCTGATTGGCTTAGAGAGCAGGTTGCTGGTGCCTTTCAGCCAACCAGGGCTAGCACTAGGATCATCACCATCTCGCTCCTTCCCACAGCCCCGGGACAGCAAGGCTGGGCTCAGCGAGGGCCAGGGAGCAGGCCTGGGGGTGCCTGCATGGGGCGGAGGTGCTGCAGTGCCCACAGGACCTGGCAGCTGGTGGTGTCTGGGCAGCAGGACAGAGGAGCCCATGGCTTTGTCTCCCTTCACCCCGACCTCTCCACTGGCAGGCTGGGCAGCACCGTGCTCTGTCCCCATGGGCCCGGCCTCCTGCCCCACCCTGTGTGTCGTGGCTTCTGTCAGCCCCAGAGCGTGAGACCGTTGGGCAGGGGGAGCCCAAAGGGCTCACGCTCTGGGGTACTGTGCGCAGTTCTGATCTCCCATGTTTAAGAAAGATGAATTCAAATAGGAACAGGTGCAGAGAAGGGCTACTAGGATGATCCGAGGAATGGAAAACCTGTCTTATGAGAGGGGACTCAAAGAGCTCGGCTTGTTTAGTCTAACCAAAGGAAGGATGGTACGACAGGACTGCCTATAATGGTGAATGGCGCATTGGCGATTGCCTGGAGCAAAAATCCCCAACGACTGCAGACGGAACACTAGATGGGGACGGCTCTGAGTTACTACAGAGAATTCTTTCCCCAGTATCTTCCTGGTGGATCTTGCCCACATGCTCAGGGTCTAACTGATCACCATATTAGTGGTCGGGAAGGAATTTCCCCCCAGGTCAGATTGACTGAGACCCTGGTGGATTTTCGCTTCCTCTTCAGCATAGGTCATGGGTCACGTGCAGGTTTAAACTAGTGTAAATGGTGAATTCTCTGTAACTTGAAGTCTTTAAACCATAATTTGAGGACTTCAGTGACTCAGCCAGAGCTCAGGGGTCTAGTACAGGAGTGGGTGGGGGAGGTTCTGTGGCCTGCGATGTGCAGGGGTCAGACTAGATGATCACGATGGTCCCTTCTGACTTCAGTAAGCGTCTCTGAGTAAGAAGCTACATTACAATTTGAAACCCAACCAGTGTCCCATAAGTGACTTGACACAAGATGTCAGAACATCTAGTGTCAAGTCACTTATGGTCTTAGAGTTGAGTGGGTTGAATATTTATTTAATTTTCTTTCTAGGTATAGGAATTAGATACAATGCTCCTGTCAGAGATTTCTAAGTTATCTGGAAAAAAAAGGAGAGTTTTCAGTTGCCTAAGTAGCCCCTGGAATCATGGTTAAAGTCATCCCCTCCCACCCACCCCCCAAATCTAAAATGATGCCCCTGTGAGCCGGCACAGAATTTGTCCCTCCCCCTGCCCCCATGCATGGCCCTGTTGGCTTGACTGGAGCCGCCCCCCCAAATACAGAAGTCAAACTACACGGATGGGCTGAGCCTGGGGGCAGGGCTGGGAAGGTGGGAGCAGGGAGCGGGGCTCAGTCAGGGCACAGAGCTCCTGCAGAATGGATGGGTAACAGACAACTCAGTGAGACCCTTTCAAAACCCAAATGATCAGTGTTTGTGTTACTGTCATTGGTGCAGACTGCAGGGGCCAGAACGTGCGAGGTGCAGGCCACATGCAGAGGAAAATCTGGTCCCCAACCCACGAGCATCTGCCTGAAAACAATCCCCCAAAATGTGGCAGTGAATCCAAACTCAGCCCTGCAGTGGGGCTGAGAGACCCACACAGCCGTCTGCAAACCCTTCGACAGAATCCCTCTTCCCACGTACCTGAGCTCCCTGCAAGCAGGGGCAGCAGCAGCAGGAACTCCCAGAACATCATCTTCTCGGCACAACGTCGACAATGCGAGCTCTCCCAGTGTCTGCGCTGGGGCAGTCCAGGGGCTTTTATAGCTCAAGCACAGCTGCAGACTGAGCAACCTTCCCTCCCCGGGTGCCCCACCCCATCCTCAATGAGGAAATAGGGAAATTCTCACGGGGTAACAGCACATCCTGGAGCAAAGACTGTTGAGCAACATTATGGGTTTCCTCATAGCATCTGTGACACTGGATCCCTTGTATGCCAGCCAGCCCAGCAAGTATTGTGTTTGTTAGGTTAGCACTTAGCTGGCCTCCGGGTAATGGTGTCCCTAGCCTCTGTTTGTCAGAGGGTGGAGGTGGATGGCAGGAGAGAGATCATTGATCATTACCTGTTAGTTCACTCCTTCTGGGACACCTGGCATTGGTCACTGTCGGCAGACAGGATACTGGACAGGGTGGATCTTTGGTCTGACCCAGTATGGCCATTCTTATGGAATGGAAGGGATTAAGGGTTAAGTGTTTCCCCCGGCCACACCCGTTGGGATTGCTGTGGTTAACATCTGGAACCGCAGCCTTCTCCCACTGACCTTGCAAATGTTTGTTTTGGGGGTAGATACACAGGGCGGGCTCAGAAATCCCCAGGAGACTAGATCTCCGGTGACAAGGTGCAGTCAGGGAATCAGCCTCCACTTCTCTCTGGGTCTTTTAGCTCCTCTTTTTTCGCCCCTGTATGTGCTGTGATGCAGAGAGGGAAGGAGCTGTTACACTCAGTGTTTGGAGGGTGCCCTTGCGGGTGAAGGGTTGATACCAGTACTGGTCCCATGTGATTTTGGAAAAGGGGGACGTCCACATGGACACATCTCGAGCGCGTCCCTTAAAAACTGTCTTTAGGGCTATGTCGACACGATGAGCAGAGGTGAGATTTGCAGAAATGCCTGTGCTAGCTTCAAACTAGCTAGATCATTAACCATAGCAGAGAGGGTGAGGTGACACAGGCTTCTGATCTGTTCTGTACTAGCCCCCACCGGCCCGCTGCATATGTACTCGCGTTGCTAGCCCCCACTGATGGCTCTGCTTCTATGGTTAGTGAGCTGGCGAGATTAAAGCTAGCATGGGCCTGTCTACGTGGGCTGCAAATGACACCTCCGCTGGCAGGGTAGATACAGCCTACAAGGAACACAGCTCCGTGAATGTTCAGTGTAACGTGGCGATGGGCTAATAGGAGTCAGACCCGCCATAGTGACCTCACCCGAGTTCACTCCAGTAACCCCACAGACTCCAGCCCACCCTCCCCTAGTTAGTGCTGGTTCCCCCACTCCTACTCCACCCTTCTGAGCACCGCAAGGAATAAGAGCCTGCCAGAGGCTGTATCCTGGACCCTGGTGTGGCACAACAGTGCTGAAGCTCTGGCTACCAGAGGGGACTCCAGGGTGCTCTCCAGACACCTCTGGCTCAGGGGCAGGAGAGGGAAGGCCCTAGTGACATTAATTCTCCATCAGCTGTATAGGATTTTGGACACTTCATTAAACTTCGGTAAACTTTCCATGCTGGGGCTAAATCCTGCCACCAGACCCATTGACTTCTGTGACATTTGCTTGAGCCAGGTCTCCAGGATTAGGCCCAGGGCTTGTACTGGTCCCTCACCTAATTCTTCTGCCCGGTGGTGTTGGCAGCAACAGGGGTCACGTTCAATATCAAGGGGATCCTCTGAAAATAACAAACCAAAACCATCTCAAGTCCCCCCACAGAAACCCAGGAAAAATTAAATACCTCCCCAGGGTGCCTTCCCCACTCGCCAGCACTGCGCTTGTATATAGCAAAGAAAACTTGTATTAAGGGGTGTGTGTGTGTTGGGGAGGGAGAGAATACAGCAATAATTTGGGAAAACACAGCAACAGTTGCTCAAAAGTATGCAAATAAGTAAATCACCAATCCCGCAGTGTCTTGCCTCAGTTTCCCCAGCAGCTGGTGTGCAAGTCCAATGGACAAATGTCCCTTTAACACATCACTTCCCCTATTCTCTGCTGCATGCACCCCACTCAGGGTTTGCTGTCAGAGGTTAGTGACGTCCCAGAGTCCAGGGGTGCATTCATAGATTCTAGGACTGGAAGAGACCTCGAGAGGTCATCGAGTCCAGTCCCCTGCCCTCATGGCAGGACCAAATACTGTCTAGACCATCCCTGATAGACATTTCTCTGACCTACTCTTAAATATCTCCAGAGATGGAGATTCCACAACCTCCCTAGGCAATTTATTCCTGTGCTTAACCACCATGACAGTTAGGAACTTTTTCCTAATGTCCAATCTAAACCTCCCTTGCTGCAGTTGAAGCCCATTGCTTCTTGTTCTATCCTTAGAGGCTAAGGTGAACAAGTTTTCTCCCTCCTCCTTATGACACCCGTTTAGATACCTGAAAACTGCTATCATGTCCCCTCTCAGTCTTCTCTTTTCCAAACTAAATAAACCCAATTCTTTCAGCCTTCCTTCATAGGTCATGTTCTCTAGACCTTTAATAATTTTTGTTGCTTTCTCTGGACCCTCTCCATTTCTCCACATCTTTCTTGAAATGCGGTGCCCAGAACTGGACACAATACTCCAGTTGAGGCCTAACCAGTGCAGAGTAGAGCGGAAGAATGACCTCTCGTGTCTTGCTCACAACACACCTGTTAATGCATCCCAGAAACATGTTTGCTTTTTTTGCAACAGCATCACACTGTTGACTCATATTTAGCTTGTGGTCCACTATAACCCCTAGATCCCTTTCTGCTGTACTCCTTCCTAGACAGTCTCTTCCCATTCTGAATGTGTCAAACTGATTGTTCCTTCCTAAGTGGAGCACTTTGCATTTGTCTTTGTTAAACTTCATCCTGTTTACCTCAGACCATTTCTCCAATTTATCCAGATCATTTTGAATTATGACCCTGTCCTCCAAAGCAGTTGCAATCCCTCCCAGTTTGGTATCATCCGCAAACTTGATAAGCGTACTTTCTATGCCAATATCTAAGTCGTTGATGAAGATATTGAACAGAGCCGGTCCCAAAACAGACCCCTGCAGAACCCCACTTGTTATACCTTTCCAGCAGGATTGGGAACCATTAATAACCACTCTGAGTATGGTTATCCAGCCAGTTATGCACCCACCTTATAGTAGTCCCATCTAAGTTGTATTTGCCTAGTTTATTGATAAGAATATCACGCGAGACCATATCAAATGTCTTACTAAAGTCTAGGTATACCACATCCACCGCTTCTCCTTTATCCACGAGACTCGTTATCCTATCAAAGAAAGCTATCAGATTGGTTTGATATGATTTGTTCTTTACTAATCCATGCTGGCTATTCCCTATCACCTT
Organism: Chrysemys picta bellii; assembly: GCF_011386835.1. Lineage (NCBI taxonomy): Eukaryota > Metazoa > Chordata > Testudines > Emydidae > Chrysemys > Chrysemys picta. The sequence goes on from NC_088805.1 coordinate 3,218,711, forward strand.
ACCACCTTCCAAGTGTTTGCAGATGATTTCCTTAATTACTTGCTCCATTATCTTCCCTGGCACAGAAGTTAAACTAACTGGTCCGTAGTTTCCTGGGTTGTTTTTATTTCCCTTTTTATAGTGGGCACTATATTTGCCCTTTTCCAGTCTTCTGGAATCTCTCCCGTCTGCCATGACTTTCCAAAGATAATAGCTAGAGGCTCAGATACCTCCTCTATTAGCTCCTTGAGTATTCTAGGATGCATTCCATCAGGCCCTGGTGACTTGCAGGCATCTAACTTTTCTAAGTGATTTTTAACTTGTTCTTTTTTTATTTTATCTACTAAACCTACCCCCTTCCCATTAGCATTCACTAAGTTAGGCATTCCTTCAGACTTCTTGGTGAAGACCGAAACAAAGAAGTCATTAAGCATCTCTGCCATTTCCAAGTTTCCTGTTACTGTTTCTCCCTCCTCACTGAGCAGTGGGCCTACCCTGTCCTTGGTCTTCCTCTTGCTTCTAATGTATTGATGAAAAGTCTTCTTGTTTCCCTTTATTCCCGTAGCTAGTTTGAGCTCATTTTATGCCTTTGCCTTTCTAATCTTGCCCCTGCATTCCTGTGTTGTTTGTCTATATTCATCCTTTGTAATTTGTCCTAGTTTCCATTTTTATATGACTCCTTTTTATTTTTTAGATCGTGCAAGATCTCGTGGTTAATCCAAGGTGGTCTTTTACCACATTTTCTATCTTTCCTACCCAGTGGAATAGCTTGCTTTTGGGCCCTTAATAGTGTCCCTTTGAAAAACTGCCAACTCTCCTCAGTTGTTTTTCCCCTCAGTCTTGATTCCCATGGGAGCTTACCTAACAGCTCTCTGAGTTTACCAAAATCCACCTTCCTGAAATCCATTGTCTCTATTTTGCTGTACTCCCTTCTACCCTTCCTTAGAATTGTGAACTCTATGATTTCATGATCACTTTCACCCAAGCTGCCTTCCACTTTCAAATTCTCAACGAGTTCCTCCCTATTTGTTAAAATCAAGTCTAGAACAGCTTCCCCCCAGTAGCTTTTTCAACCTTCTGAAATAAAAAGTTGTCTGCAATGCAGTCCAAGAACTTATTGGATAGTCTGTGCCCCGCTGTGTTATTTTCCCAACATATATCTGGATAGTTGAAGTCCCCCATCACCACCAAATCTTGGGCTTTGGATGATTTTGTTAGTTGTTTAAAAAAAGCCTCCTCCACCTCTTCCACCTGGTTAGGTGGCCTGTAGTAGACTCCTAGCATGACATCTCCCTTGTTTTTTACCCCTTTTAGCCTAACCCGAGAGACTCAACACTTCCGTCTCCTATGTCCATCTCCACCTCAGTCCAAGTGTGTACATTTTTAATATATAAGGCAACACCTCCTCCCTTTTTCCCCTGTCTATCCTTCCTGAGCAAGCTGTACCCATCCACACCAACATTCCGATCATGTGGATTATCCCACCAAGTTTCAGTGATGCCAACAATGTCATAGTTGTATTTATTTATTAGCACTTCCAGTTCTTCCTGCTTATTACCCATACTTCTCGCATTTGTATATAGGCATCTAAGATACTGATTTGATCTTGCCTCCCAGTTTTGCCCTGACCCTCCTTTCTTTCTGCCATTATAGCCCACGCTCCCTCTTGTTTCCGACCCATCTCCCAGGTCTCCATGTTCCCCACTTACCTGTGGGTTTTGCTCACCTGTCCCCATCGAACCTAGTTTAAAGCTCTCCTCACTAGGTTAGCCAGTCTGTGTCCAAATAGGGTCTTTCCCCTCCTCGAAAGGTGAACGCCATATCTGCCTAGCAGTCCTTCCTGGAATAGTGTCCCGTGGTCGAGGAAGCCAAAGCCCTCCTGGTGACACCACCCTCGCAGCCAGGCATTCACCTCCACGATGCACCTGTCTCTGCCTGGCCCCCTACCTTTGACAGGAAGAATCGAAGAGAATACCACCTGCGCTCCAAACTCCTTCACCCGTACTCCCAGAGCCCTGTAGTCACTCTTGATCCGCTCAGTGTCATACCTCGCAGTATCATTTGTGCCCACATGGATGAGTAACATGGGGTAGTAGTCAGAGGGCTGGATAATCCTCGACAATGTCTCCGTAACGTCTCGGATACAGGCCCCCGGCAGGCAGCATACCTCCCGAGATGAAATGTCAGGGCGACAGATGGGGGCCTCCGTCCCCCTCAGAAGAGAGTCTCCGACCACCACTACCCTACGTTTCCTATTCGCAGTGGTCGCCGTAGACAGGGTTCTGGGGGCAAGCTTAACCACCCACCTTCAGCCATGGGGCTCTGGCAGTGGGATCCATGCTTCAGTGCCCCCCCCCCCAGCTTCAGCTGAAGGGCTCCAGGCTACAGCCCCCCCATCCCCACCCCAGATCCAGCTATGGGGCTCTGGCTCTGGGCTTCAGCAGGGCTGGTGTTACTGAGTGCCGTGGTCAAAAGGCAAGGAATGGGGTGAGCCTGAGGTGCGAGGCCACGGAAGGGAGCTCGAAGCAATGGTGGGGGAAGCAGTCAGTGGCGTAGCCAGGTTCTAACATCAGGGGAAGCGAACACAAAAAAAGGCACCACCCGCCGCCATATCAAATTACTAGTTACATACTTTTAAATTTGTTATACATATTTATTTTGTACTTAAAATAAAAACACAAGAATAATATTGTTTTATAAGTACGTGTGTTATTTTGCATTTAAAATAAAAAAAAAGGTTTACAGTATTGTATATAAAATAAAAACATGTGAATTGTTGCTTAGAGAAGCTCCTAAGGGAAGGATTCCTCATGGTGATCTGTACAAGCCATTTGACAGGTTTCAGAGTAGCAGCCGTGTTAGTCTGTATCCGCAAAAAGAACAGGAGTACTTGTGGCACCTTAGAGACTAAGAAATTTATTTCAGCATAAGCTTTCGTGGGCTACAGCCCACTTCTTCGGATGATATATGCATCCGAAGAAGTGGACTGTAGCCCACGAAAGCTTATGCTCTAATAAATTTGTTAGTCTCTAAGGTGCCACAAGTACTCCTGTTCTTTTTACAAGCCATTTGCTGCAACTGAAGGATGTGAAAGTGATTTAATCAGGGAAGTTTCAGTTCCTAACAGCCAGAAATTTTCTGTTGTGAATGGATCCACTGACTGTCCTTTTGAAAGATCCAGTGTGGGGAGCTTTAAGAAGGTCTCAGATGGAGTAAAAGCTGTTAAGAAAGTTGAGCAGCAGCTTGTTGGGAAGACAGTGGTGTTGGAACAGGAATGTTTCCATGCTGATTCCCGGCCTTGGCTACACTTACCGGCAAGTTCGACGGCTGGAAATCGAACTTCTGGGTTCGACTTATCGCGTCTAGTCTGGACGCGATAAGTCGAACCCGGAAGTGCTCGCCGTCGACTGCGGTACTCCAGCTCGCCGAGAGGAGTACCGCGGAGTCGACGGGGGAGCCTGCCTGCCGAGTGTGGACCAAGGTAAGTTTGAACTAATTCGAAATAAGGTACTTCGAACTTCAGCTACGTTATTCACGTAGCTGAAGTTGCGTACCTTAGTTCGAATTAGGGGGGGTAGTGTAGACCAAGCCTAAGCAATTTGTGCTTCAGGGTCTGAAGACAGATTCGGTTACTGGGGTTACAAAGCAGAACAGTTTTATGGCTGAATGCTTGAGGATGCAGGGTAGAGCAAGCAAACTCTCCCCCTCAGACTCTTTGAATTTGTGTGGGTATCTCTTTAAGATGGTCCAGCCTTGGAAATGATAGTAGTTAAGGATATGAAAACTGGTGGCCTGGCTCCAGTCTGTGGTAATGCAAATTACTTGCCTGGCTGGGAGAGGAAGGACTTGCTAATAGCTGTTAGCACAGAGAGCCCACCCCATCAGCCAGTAAATTCTGTTAAGCAAGAGAAATCAGGGTTGATCCTGCAGGACAAGGAGGAAAGAGAAAACTGAATTTTGCAAAGGGAAGCCACAGGGTAATCCTAAAATGTCCAAAATCCAATGGTATTGAGCCAAAGGTGTGGCACAACAAACATGATTGTAAATGGACACTTGCAATGAATGTGTTATTGCTAATGGTAATTTTTGTAACAAATGTGTTGCTATTACCACAAACTATAAAAATGTACAATGTGCCTAATCTTTTGAAAAATTCCTTGAACATGTTAAAAGGAATACATGAGAACACACTTTATGTTAAAAGGCCTTGTTATACTGGTGTTTCACAGTTAATGCCTGTAAACAGTATTGGAACTTTTCACAGGGGAAAAGACATTCCAGACCTAATGTGCTGTATGAAAAGGGAAACTGAGGCACACCTCCATATTGCTTTCATGGCTAACTGCCAAGATTCCTGTACTATGAACAACATTAATATCTACATTAATTTGATGTTAACTGGGTTCTAATCATTTGCCAGAGCTTGTATGGATAAAGTAGCTGTTTTCTTTAGCTCTTGGGAAGATCACATGAGTCATACAGGAACCCTGCTGCAAGAGCAGATCCAATCCAAGCTTGAACCAAGAACTTTGCCATTACTGAATGTAATTGATTCCATTTAACCGATTCTGACTCTCATCTCTATCTTTTTCCTTTTATGAATAAACCTTTAGATTCTAAAGGATTGGCTACAGCGTGATTTGTTGGTAAAATCAGATTTGTATATTGACCTGCATCTGGGGCTTGGTCCTTTCAGATCAGGAGAACCTTTTTTCTTTTACTGGGGTATTGGTTTTCATAACCATTTGTCCCCATAACGAGTGGCACTGGTGGTGATACTGGGAAACTGGAGTATCTAAGGGAATTGCTTGTGTGACTTGCGGTTAGCCAGTGGGGTGAGACCAACGTCTTCACTGGCTGGCTGGTTTGGTTTGCTTTAAAGGTGGAAAAACCCCAGCCTTGGGCTGTAACTGCCTTGTTTTAGCAATTTGTCCTGAATTGGCACTCTCAGTTGGGTCCCGCCAGAACCGCATCATCACAACCCCCCCTTAATGCAATCCCAATGCTGCCTCCCCAAGGGACCTGAGCCCCCAGGATCCCAATGAAAAGGGCTGGGGCGGGGGGGCTGGTTTGCTTTCTGAAAGGCAAATTCTGCACGAAAAAAGCAAGTCCTACTGATGTGTCATTGAATGAAGGAGAAGCCTGGAGCACTAGCTCCGCACTTGGGCACACCTGGAGTGTCAGTGATCAGGCTTGCTGGCCTGGCCCCCAGCCCGCATGCTCAGCTCACGCTGCCTTGCACTCCTCAGGCCGGGGTCACCACCCAGACAGAGGCAGGGGCAGCGCTGCATCTCGCTGTGAGGGGGGCCATTGCTCGCACCCCCCTGGTGGAACAGCCCCTCTCATCTCTCCTGAGAGGGCTGCTCTGCCATCTGTGGCCCCTGGAAGCAGGCAGCACAGAGGAGCAAGGGGGGGCACAGTCCCCCGCATGAGAGACAGTCGGACAGAGGTGGGCAGGGTCTGTTGGGGGTTCGCATGGGGGAGAGGGGGTGGGGGGCTGCACTGGGAGACTCTCCAGTGCAGCACCTAGCCACGCTGGCTCTGTGCATCATGAGGCCACTCGGGAAAAGGAGGCAGCAAGAGAGAGGCTGAGGAGGAGGTGCCCTTCTCCTCCCAGCTGGGTCTGTGAGTCCCTGATCTCAGGGTTTCAGCCCTGCTGGCCCCCAGCCCCCAGGGACTGGGCTGCAGCGCAAGCTAGAGGGGCTGATACAGAGAAGTCAGGACCAGTCAGTGCACTTCCCATGTCATCATGAAAACTCACTCCTGGAAAGCTGAGGGGGGTTATATGGGAGGGTGGAGGAGTAAAATATTTTTTATTGGACCAGCTTTTCTGTTGGTGAGAGACAAGCTTTTGAGCTTTCACAGAACTCTTCTTCGGGAAGAAGAAAGAACTCCGTGAAAGCTCCAAAGCTTGTCTCTCACCAACAAAAGTTGCTCCAATAAAAGCTATGACCTCCCCCACCTCGTGGCTCTAATTTCCTGGGAACAACAGGGCTCCACCAACACAGCGTACAGAAATGCAAGAGTCACATGAGCAGCACAGAGTGACCATCATCACACCAGGACGATTTTCACGATTCATCTTAGCATAATGTCATCATCACCCCAAGGAAGTAGCACCAGCACAAGGAGATAAATACAGCCACATGTGCATGCCAAAAATTCGCAGTACAAGCCCACTGGGATCCACACAGCAGGAGAGTGGTGTCAGTTTAGCTCTCAGTCTCTGAGTCCATCCCCACTAAACTGAGTCCAACGGTTCAGCTAAACACAAGGGCACCTGCAAATAGCTATACTAACAGCAGGATTGACACTGGCCCAATAGGAGGAGTTGCAGGGCACTAATTCCCAGTCCCAGTGCAAGGCAATATGGGATCCAGGCAGCAGGTCCTTAGAACCAGAATTTGTAATTTCATCCCACTCTCCTGTGAGTAGGATGAAATTAGAGAATTACAGAAGGCAACTCCCAAGAAACAAGGCACTTGACCAAATGGCTGGGTAGATGTTAAACAACCATCACCAGCCATTGTGTGCAGCAAGTGAATGACAATTAGTAGTTTAATGACCACTATCACCAGAGAATTACCACATCCCACAGGAGACGCACCACCCCCCTCGCCCCCCATGCCTATCCTGGTCCAGCTGCCCGGCAGGGGCTGGTACTGTCAGTCTCTCTGTGCTGCAGGGGTGCAGGGGATGTTTTTGGAGATGCCTCTGGCTGAGCCCCCTGCCCCCCACCATGCAGACGGCCATCCCACCAGCAGCCAAGTGCAGGCTCTCACACACAACTGGGGGGTTTCCAGTCCCCTCCCCCCTGCCACCCTCACCACAAGAAAGCCCCCCTTTGAAATACACTTACCAGCTGCTGCTACTGGCTGCCTTTAGTTTAGGGTTACCATATTTAAAAAGTAAAAAACGAGGACACTCCACGGGCCCTGGCCCCGCCCCTTTCCCACCCCAGCCCCGCCCCAACTCTGCCCATTCCCCGCCCCTTCCCCAAAGTCCCCGCCCTAACCCCCTCTCCTCCCTCCCAGCCACGCGAAAAGGGCTGCCCGAGCATTACCGGCTTCACAGTTTGCCGGGCAGTCCCCAGACCCTGCGCCCCCGGCCGGCGCTTCCCCAGCGCAGCTGGAGCCCGGGAGGGGAAGCGCCCAGCCGGGGGCACAGGGTCTGGAGGCTGCCCGGCAAACCGTGAAGCCGGTAGCGCTTGGGCTTTGGGCAGCCCCCCTTGCCTCCGGACCCCAGCCGCCGGCCGGGCACTTCTCCTCCCCGGCTCCAGCTGCTCTGCTCTTCCCCTCTCAGACTTAGGCTCTGTTTAAGAGCCAAGCTGCCTGAGCCAGCGCTACCGGCTTCGGGCAGCCCCCCGTGCCTCTGGACCCTGAGCTGCCGGCCGGGCACTTCCCCTCCCGGGCTCTGGCTGCTCTGCTCCTCCTCTGACTCTTCGTCTCTGTTTAAGAGCCGAGCTGCCCGAGCGCTACCGGCTTCAGGCAGCCCCCTTGCCTCTGGACCCTGTGCCCCCGGAGGGGAAGTGCCTGGCCCGCGGTATTTTCCCGGACATGTTCGGCTTTTTGGCAATTCCCCCCGGACGGGGGTTTGATTACCAAAAAGCTGGACATGTCCGGGAAAAACCGGACGTATGGTAACCCTACCTTAGTTGGGTGAGAGATTAGGAGCTGCTGCTGCAGAGCCGGAGAAAGCACGCCTGCCACAGTGCCACAAGGAGCAGGTAGGAGAGGAGGTGGGGCTGCACCTCACCAGTGGGGTCTCCCAGCTCAGCCCCTGCTTCAGGAGCAGTTCCCCTTGCTGATTGGCTGGTGGCCAAAAACCAGCTAAACAGCACCCACTCCCCTAGCTACCCTACTGCCCCCATCCCGGCCAAACAGCTGATGGCTCGAGGGCCCCCAAGGGCCCCATGAACAGTTGACTTGTGGGTGGGGTGGGTGCCCCTGCCCCCTATAGGGGCATGCCCTGACCGACCCCCTTCTTCTCCAAGGCCCCAGCCTCTCCTCCTCCGCAGGAGCCCAGCTTGCTGGAGCTCAGTGCTTTCCACCTCCCAGATTAGCAGTCTGCCTCCCTCCTGCTGGGAGACAGCCAGCACGGCAGGGAGGGGACAGGGTATGCAATGCACATGCTGGGGGAAGCCGGCAAAGCCTGCCTGCAGGAGCCCAGCTCTTAATCTTCCCCTACCTAGGCAATCAGCTGTGTTTCCTTCCTGCTGGGAGACAGCTGATCCCCCAGGGTATGCTAAGCACCTCTCCCAGTCCTCCCACTGAGCCCAGCTTGCCAGAGGCCAGAGCTTGGTTCTTATCTTCCCCTCCCTGTGCGATCAGCTGTGTGTCCCTCCTGCTGGGAGACACAGCTGATGGGCGTGGCAGTGGGAGGGGGCGGGGTATGTAGCAGCACGCTGGGGAAGCCGGGCTTTAGAGTGGCGCCGCTGGCGCCATGGTAACTCCGCCTAACTAAGGCACGGTTTTTGAAAAATTTGCTGAGGGGAAGCAGCTGCTTCCCCTGCTCCCCTCCAGCTACGCTACTGGAAGCAGTGGGGTCCTGGGGATGATGGAGAGGCAGTGGGGGATCTGTGGGGGGCAGGAAGAGGTATCAGGGGCCAGGGGTGATGGGCGCAGAGCCAGGGGAGGCAGTGGGGGCCAAGGACACCAAAATACAACTGTACGTTATTTTTATTACTGACTCTGCAAAAAACCCTACACAAATAAATGACAATGATTTGAACATGGATATTTGCATATTTATTTGTTTTTCCTAACGTTAATTACATATTTTAGAAAAAATTGTCAGAGTCGCCACCAGCAAGAGTTGGTGGCCGCACTCTGTGGCCACCAAAACATTTGTTGTGAGAACCCCTGTGCTAGAGGGCATCTTGCTGCTGCTGCATCTCTCAGCTTTGTGGTGTGGGGTTGGGGGCCGAGTGAGGCTGTGACCGAGTGGGGCTATGTCTGTGTCAGGATTGTTTTGTAAATGCCATTTGGCTTCAGGGGCCCTGTGGCGGGGCAACAACTCACCGGCGTGGCATCTCCTGCTGGTTGTCCTGGGAATTAGCTCTTCTAACCCTAACCCTCTGCAGGCCGGTGCCTCGCCTGCCACTGGCCCCCGTGTCCCTCCCAGACCCTGGGGCCCTTTACTTCCAGGTTCTGCCCCCAGCAGCAACCCCCAATCTGGGTCTCACCACCTAGGAGAACCCCCAACCCTCTATCCACACCTTGCCTCAGTGGCTACTGCCAGTCACCATCTAGCCCCCGCTCCCTGAGGCAGACTGGAGTCTGTAAACCACTCGTCATCGGCAAGGGAGGTTGGACCAGCGGCCTCTGTCTATATCTGGGCTGCCCCTCTGCAGCCCCAGTACCCTCTTGTGGGCCCTTAGCTTGGCCTGCAGCCTGGGGCTTTGCTAGGCTGGAGCTCCCCAGCTCCCTCTGCCCTTCCCCAGCCCTGCTCCACCCTAGTTACCCTCCTCAGCTTCCCAGGCAGCCGGGTCCTTCTCTCGCAGAAGTTAGAGAGAGGGGGTCTGTCTTCAGCTTCTGGCCCCAGCCCTCTTATAAGGGTCAGCTGGGCCCTGATTAAACTGACCACAGCTGTGGCCGCTTTCCCAATCAGCCCAGCTTTCTCCGCTGCAGCCCTCTCCAGGGCTGCTTTAACCCCCTCCGGGCCGGAGCGGGGTGACCACCCCACTACAGCCCCCCCTTTGTATTGTAACCGTCGTACTGCAACCTCCTCTGGGGACTAGAGCAGCCATTTTATAGTGGGGCTTGACACCTAGCGGAAAGACTATGGCCAGTGTCAGGCTGTCTGGAGTGATTCACGAGCGTGAGAGCCAACCTCAGGGCAGACCGACAAGAAGCAGGGCAGAGACCCCAAACTGGCTGTATGGTCTATAATTATATTTCACCAGCCCAGTAACAAATGTGAACTCCCATAGCACTGTAACAGCCTTACTCCAGAGCCACAGACAGTCCCTGTGGGCATTCCAGTCTATCTGCCACCCAGGCAAGCTCAACTCTGTGATGATAGTCGCTTTACTCCAAAAATCACAAGTATTCAGGTTGTGTCCAGTCCAGGGCTGGCACCAGGCAACCAAGCACATGCTTGGGGCGGCACCTGGTAAGGGGTGGCCAATCTTGGGGTGGCGGGGGGCAGCGCCGCGCGGCATTCCGCGGGGGGGGGACGACGCTCCGGCGGCGCGGTGCGCGGTGGGGGGACGGCGCAGGGCGCGGCGCTTGGGGGGGTTCCGGCGGCGCGGCACTCGGCGGGGGGGTTCCGGCAGCGCGGCGCTCGGCGGGGCGGGGCTCGGTGGGGTGGCGCTTTTTTTTTTGCTGCTTGGGGCAGCAAAAAAGTTAGAGCCGGCCCTGGTCCAGTCCCAAAAGACCAGTCGCTTATCCCAGGTCAATTTGTATCCCAAATCTCACACCAAAGACAGCGCTTGTAGCCCATCCTATAGTAAACTAAGGATTTATTAACTAGGAAAAAGAGATGAGTTATTTACAGGTTAGAGCAGGCAACGTATATACACAAATGAGTTACTGTTAAGCCCCTTCATTTTCAATTTAAACCAATTTTTAACAAAAAGAATCCCAGGTTTAACAAAAATTTTATGTGTTTTTCCAATTTTCACCTTACTTTTATATCATTCAAATTTATAAAAAAGAACTTGTTTTATTAGGAAAATACAATACATTGCATGAGACATATGTATTATGATAATAGTCTCTGTGTATATGCGAAGGAGCTTGTTGAAGTAAGACTATCTATTAATCTGTAAGATACACCCAATAAGCAAACGCACTCATGCAAGCTGTGAATCTCACGCTGTTTGCATTGTGTTCTGAGTTCTGTTTTAGTTCTGCAGCAAACCACATCGAATTCCATTAATCAAAGCATTAATCTACTGAATAGTTTTTCCGCTTGTCTTCCATCCACCAAGATAAACCATGATATTTACCCAGAAAAATAAATAGGGTTTTGCACGGATTTTCAGCTGTTGCTACTGTAGTAACAAGCACCAATAAATTCCTGGGAAAAACAAATAAAATAAAAACTGAAAACAAAGGGCCCTAGTTACAGTCTATCTCTCCTTCCATAGAGAGAGCAACAAGCTATCGACTGTTTGCTCTGCCCAGCCCAAGGGGGTCAGGGCCCCTGAATGGCTATTATTTGCCCCCGCCAGGAGGCCGAGGGACTATAGACAGTCCATTTGTTTCACCCCGTGTAGGGGCCCAGAGTTCCTGGTGGCGACGATAGCTTGACTCCGCAGGGAATCTCGGCTACTGTGTGACTGGCTGGTAGGTCACGCTATCCTGAGAGCAAGGGCAGCTTTAAGGACTCTGGCCACTAGGCCACACTACCCTAAAGACGGGACACCCTAGTGACTCTCACTGCTTGAGCTAACCCTTCAATTGTCTGCCTCGACCCAACACCCTTCAATGGGGTGTATCTACCCCACGACACCAACCTAAACCTCCCTTCCTGCAATTTAAGCCTATTGCTTCTTGTCCTATCCTCAGAGGTTAAAGAGAACAACTTCCCCCTCCTCCTTCTAACACTTTTTATGTATTTGAAGACTGTTATTGTAAGGCCTAAGGCCTTGGTCTGCAGCCAGATTAAAAGAGCAGCAGCCAATCCTCCAAAGCACTTGCAACCCCTCCCAGCTTGGTATCGTCTGCAAACTTTACAAGGGTGCTCTCTATGCCATTCTCTAAATCATTGGACAGAACCAGACCCAGGTCCGTTCCCTGTGGGACTCCACTCGTTATGCCCTTCCAGCTTGACTGTGAATCACTGATAAGTACTGGAACAGTTTTCCAACTAATTATGCACCCATCTTATACTATCTCCATCTAGGCTCTATTTCCCTAGTTTGTTTATAAGAATTCAGGATATACCACATCTACCGCTTCTACCCATCCACAAGGCTTGTTACCATGTCAAAGGAAGGGATTAGGCTGGATTAATACAATTAGTTCTTGACAAATCCATGCTGAATGTTACTTATCACCTTATTACAGTGGGGTCTGCACTTCCATTTGAAATGTTTTAGGGGGTCTGCACTTGAAAAGAGATTGGAAAGCATTGCTTTATTATCTTCTGTTTGTTCAAAACTGATGACAAAGAGCTGAGGTAACAATACAATAGCTGTTCACTACATGTCCGTTTATTGCCTCACTCTTCTGTCCTTTGCTAACGAGTCTCATATCTGCCAAGTGCTGCACAAACATTCACAAGCGTCATCGTCCTGCTATGAGGGCTGAGGGCAGAAGGGCAGGGAACATCGTCCCCAAGGAAACCATCCCCAGATAGGGACCATCGAATCGTGGAGGTAAATTCATGGTTATGCAGGTGGTATTGGAGAGAGGGCTTTGGATTCTTCAACCATGGGATGTTGTTAAAGGATTGCTAGGAAGAGATGGAATCACCTAAAGAAGAGAGGGAAGAGCATCTTCGCAGGCAGGCTTGCTAACCTAGTGAGGAGGGCTTCAAACTATGTTCTCCAGGGGACGGTGACCTAAGCCCTGAGGTAAGTGGGGAAGTGGGATACCAGTAGGAAACACAAGGAGGAGGGTGCAACGGGGGCGGTCTCCTGATTCATACTGAGAAGTAGGGCAATCGGCTAGTTATCTTAGGTGCCTGTACATGAACGCAAGAAGCCTGGGAAACAAGCAGGAAGAATTGGAAGTCCTGGCACAGTCAAAGAACTATGATGTGATTGGAATAACAGAGACTTGGTGGGGTAGCTCACATGACTGGAGCACTTTCATGGATGGGTATAAACTGTTCAGGAAGGACAGGCAGGGGAGAAAAGGTGGAGGTGTTGCACTGTATGTAAGAGAGCAGTATGATTGCTCAGAGCTCCAGTATGAAACTGGAGAAAAACCTGTTGAGAGCTTTGGGTTAAGTTTAGAGGCAAGAGCAACAAGGGTGATGTCGTGGTGGGCATCTGCTATAGACCACCAGACCAGGAGGATGAGGTAGATGATGATTTTTTGGACAACTAACAGAGGTTTCCAGATCACCGGCCCCTGGTTCTCATGGGGGACTTCAATCACCCTGATATCTGCTGGGAGAGTAATACAGCGGTGCACAGACAATCCAGGAAGCTTCTGGAGAGTGTTGGGGACAACTTCCTGGTGCAAGTGCTGGAGCAGCCAACAAGGGGCCGTGTTCCTCTTGACCAGCTGCTCACTGTTAGAGGGCTGTCCATTCACTCTCCCACTTCCCTGGTTCTTGTCACGCAGACAGCAAGTAGCAAAAGACCAGAAGTCCAAAGCGCAGACAAGGTGATGTTTATTGGGGTTAGTTTCCAAGCAAGCATAATCCGAAGCCCTTCACACCAGTCGGGCTTATCTCTATTTGCCCATAGAGTCTGTTCCCCAGTGTTCTGTTCCCAGCTCCGACGCTGCAGCGCGTTTACCCCACATGCCCCTTCCCGGCTCCAACGCCACAGCACGTTTACCCCGCGTCCCCGTTCCCAGCTCCAACGCCACAGCACGTTTACCCCGCGTCCCCCCTTCCCAGCGCTGACACCGCAGAGCGTTTACCCCGCGTCCCCCTTCCCAGCGCTGACGCCGCAGAGCGTTTACCCCGCGTCCCCCTTCCCAGCGCTGACGCCGCAGAGCGTTTACCCCCGCGTCCCCCTTCCCAGCGCTGACGCCGCAGAGCGTTTACCCCCGCGTCCCCCTTCCCAGCGCTGACGCCGCAGAGCGTTTACCCCCGCGTCCCCCCTTCCCAGCTCTGACGCCGCAGAGCGTTTACCCCGCGTCCCCCTTCCCGGCGCTGTCGCCGCAGAGCGTTTACCCCGCGTCCCCCTTCCCCGGCTCTGACGCCGCAGAGCGTTTACCCCGCGTCCCCCTTCCCGGCGTTTACCCCGCGTCCCCCTTCCCGGCGCTGACGCCGCAGAGCGTTTACCCCGTGTCCCCCTTCCCGGCTCCGACGCCGCAGAGCGTTTACCCCGCGTCCCCCTTCCCAGTGCTGACGCCGCAGAGCGTTTACCCTGTGTCCCCCTTCCCAGCGCTGACGCCGCAGAGCCTTGCCTATGTCCCCTGTTCCCCATTCCCTATTCCCTGTTCTAGTTCCCCCCCTTAGCAAACATGATTCCAATTTCCCTTCCCCCCACTTCCTGTTTGACCCCATTTTATATAGTAATATTCTCAGCTATACCTTAACCAATCATTTTACTGAAATTTAACTAACCAATCCTAACATATTGTAACATAATTCTCTAACCAATTATATCCCACGACCCTAATTAACTGACACCTAGCAAAATTAATTATAAAGCAGACAAACAATTAGAGAACCAAACAGATTAACAATAGAAAAGTGGGGGCCATCAAGATAAAACATACAGAAAGGAGGGTTTCACAACCACAGCCATTGAGAAGTGATTTCTTGCCAGACAGGATGATATCAAACTAAGTTTTCTTTAACCATCTGAAGGTCTGTTTCTTTCTCTGGTGGTGATGGGCACTATCAGGACAGGATCGTCTTCCTAACAGCCACTACCACCTTCTTTCAGTGTAACTGGTTTGGAATGTGAGGATGCGACTGGTCGCTTCCCAGCTTATCGCTGCCACTGCTGCTTAGCCAAAGGCCTTAGTCTTAAGAACAAGGCCTCAGACTCTCCTCGGGAGAGAAGGCCCAGACACAGGCCGACTGTGATTTTGATTCTTTGTTTTACACCCTGTAACTAGCTAAGTGATAAAAATACACCTAAGTTCTTAAAGTATAGGCTTTACAGGCAGGCCTGAATATCTATATCCTAACACTCACAAACAGGGAAGACTTGGTAAAGGAAGTAGAAGTGGGTGGCAACCTGGGCAGCAGTGACCATGAGATGGTCGAGTTCAGGATCCTGACACAAGGAAGAAAGGAGAGCAGCAGAATACAGACCCTGAACTTCAGAAAAGCAGACTTTGACTCCCTCAGGGAACTGATGGGCAGGATCCCCTGGGAGGCTAATATGAAGGGGAAAGGAGTCCAGAAGAGCTGGCTGTATTTTAAAGAAGCCTGATTGAGGATGCAGGAACAAGCCATCCCAAAGTGCAGAAAGAATAGCAAATATGGCAGGGTTACCATTCGTCCGGATTCCCCCGGACATGTCCGGCTTTTTTGAGTTAAAAATAGCGTCCGGGGGGAATTTGTCAATGTCCGGACTTCCCCTCCTCCCCCCCCCCATACAGAGCGTGCGCGCGGCTTACAGAGCAGCCAGGGCTCCGGCAGCCAGAGCCCTTCCTGCACTTCCCTCCCCCCTCCTCTCTCCTGAAACTTGACACCCCTCCCCTCCTCTCCCTCCCTCCCCCTGCATCACAGATCGCCGGCCGTTCGCCGTCTGGAGCTCCGAGCCTGCTCCCCTCCCCCGCTGCCGAGCGCGCCGCTCTGCAGCACAGTAAGGGGGCCGGGGGCCAGAGAAGCGGCAGGGGTGTTGGGGGGGGGTAGTCAAGAGACAGGGAGCAGGGGGGAGGGTTGGATGGGTCAGGAGTTCGGGGGGGGCTGTCTGGGGGTTGGGGGTGTAAGGTTTTGGGCAGTCAGGGTACAGGTGGGGGGGTCTCAGGAGGGGGCAGTTAGGGGACAAGGAACAGGGAGGCTTAGGTAGGGGGTGGGGTTCTGGAGGGCAGTTAGGAGCAGGGGTCCCAGGAGGGGGCAGTCAGGGGACAGGGAGCAGAGGGGTTTAGATGGGTCAGGAGTTCTGGGGGGGGCTGTCAGGGGGTGGGGGTGTGGATAAGGGTTGGGGCAGTCAGGGGACAGGTAGGGGGTAGGGTCCTAGGGGGCCAGTTAGGATGTGGGGAAGGTCTCAGGAGGGGGGCAGTCAGGGGACAAGAGGCAGGGAGGCTTAGGGAGGGGGTGGAGTCCTGGGGGGCAGTCAGGGGACAAGGAGTGGGGGGGAGGGTTGGGGGTTCTGAGGGGGCAGGAAGTGGGAGGGAGTGGAAGGGGCAGGGGCGGGGCTAGGACAGGGGCGGGGCTAGGGCGGGGCTCCTCCCGTCCTCTTTTTTGATTGTTGAAATATGGTAACCCTAAAATATGGCAGGCGACCAGCTTGGCTTAACAGAGAAATCTTCGGTGAGTTTAAACTCAAAAAGGAAGCTTATAAGAAGTGGAAATTTGGACAGAGGACTGGGAGGAGTATAAAAATATTGCTCGAGCATGCCGGGGTGTAATCAGGAAGGCCAAAACACAACTGGAGTTGCACTGGCTCTTGCCGGTAGGCCGTACGGGGGCGAACTTTCACCTCTGGGTAAGGGGGTGGGGCTGCAAGCTCCAGTGGCTGCGCGGCATCCTTACACAGCAGCATGGTAAGGGGGCCGGGCTGGGGCTGGGAGGAGGGGTTGGATAAGGGGCAGGGAGCGGTTGGAGGGGGTGGAGGTTATGGGGGGGGCAGTCAGGAGACGGGGAACGGGGGGGTTAGGTAGGCATGGGAGTCCTTGGTGTCTGTCGGGGTGGTGGTGGATGGGGGTTGGGGCAGTTGGGACAGAGAGTGGAGCGAGTTGGGTAGGGGGTGGGGTCCTGGGGGGCAGTTAGGGTGGGAGGTCTTGGGAGGGAGTGGTCAGGGGACACGGAGAGAGGGTTGATGGGTTGCGGGTTCTGAGGGGGGCAGGATGGGTGGGTGGAGGCGGGGAGACAGGCACGGGGTGGGTTTTCAGAACAGAACTTTCACACCGTAGTCTGGCCAAGCATGAAACTGGTTTTCAAAGCTTCTCTGATGCACAGCGCTTCCTGGTGTGATCTTCTAATCGCCCTGGTGTCTGGCTGCGCATAATCAGCAGCCAGGCGATTTGCCTCAGTCTCCCACCCCGCCATAGAGGTCTCCCCTTTACTCTCACAGAGATTGTGGAGCACAAAGCAAGCAGTAATAACAATGGGGATATTGGTTTGGCTGAGGTCTGACCGAGTCAGTAACGAGCGCCAGCGACCTTTTAAATGTCCAAATGCACATTCTACCACCATTCTGCACTTGCTGAGCCTGTAGTTGAACAGCTCCCGACTACTGTCCAGGCTGCCTGTGTATGGCTTCATGAGCCATGGCATTAAGGGGTAGGCTGGGTCCCCAAGGATAACTATAGGCATTTCAACATCCCCAATGGTTATTTTCTGGTCCGGGAAGTAAGTCCCTTGTTGCAGCCCTTTAAACAGATGAGCGTCATGAACCCTTCCCGGCCAGCCCCTGTTGATGTTGGTGAAACGTCCCTTGTGATCCACCAGTGCTTGCAGCACCATTGAAAAGTACCCCTTGCAGTTTATGTACTGGGTACCCTGGTGCTCCGGTGCCAAGATAGGGATATAGGTTCCATCTATCGCCCCACCACAGTTAGGGAATCCCATTGCAGCAAAGCCATCCACTATGACCTGCACATTTCCCAGAGTCACTACCTTTCGTAGCAGCAGCTCAGTGATTGCTTTGGCTACTTGGATCACAGCAGCCCCCACAGTAGATTTGCCCACTCCAAATTGTTTCCCGACTGACCAGTAGCTGTCTGGTGTTGCAAGCTTCCACAGGGCTATCGCCACTCGCTTCTCAACTGTGAGGGCTGCTCTCATCTTGGTATTCTGGCGCTTCAGGACAGGGGAAAGCAAGTCACAAAGTTCCATGAAAGTGCCCTTACGCATGTGAAAGTTTCGCAGCCACTGGAAATCGTCCCACACCTGCAACTCTATGTGGTCCCTCCAGTCTGTGCTTGTTTCCCGGGCCCAGAATCGGTGTTCCACGGCTATAACCTGCCCCATTAACAGCATGATCTCCAAAGCACCGGGGCCCGCGGTTTGATAGAATTCCATGTCCATGTCCTCATCACTCTCGCCGCCGCACTGCCGTAGCCTACTCCTCACTGCCTGGTTTTGCAGGTTCTGGTTCAGCATAAACTGCATGATAACGCGCGAGGTGTTTACAATGTTCATGACTGCTGTCTTGAGCTGAGCGGGCTCCATGCTTGCCGTGGTATGGCATCTGCACTGTTCACCCAGGAAAAAGATGCGAAATGGTTATCTGCCGTTGCTTTCCTGGACAGAGGGGGAGGATGTACCCAGAACCACCCGCAACAATGTTTTTTGCCCATCAGGCATTGGGATCTCAACCCAGAATTCCAATGGGCGGAGGAGACTGCGGGAACTTCGGGATAGTTATGGGATAGCTACCCACAGTGCAACGCTCTGGAAAATCGACGCTAGCCCCGTTACATGGACGCACACCGCCGAATTAATGTGCTTAGTGTGTCCGCATACATTCGACTTTATACAATCTGTCTCCAAAATTCGAATTCTGTAAATTCGGATTAATCCCGTAGTGTAGACATACCCTTGGAGTCATTTGCAGTACTCTGGAAGCACTCTGAATGAATTTCTCTTCGTAGAAAGTAACAGTTTATTTGTTGAGAGTTTTGTTTCAGTTCCTAACAGCCAGAATTTTTCTGTTGAAAATGGATCCACTGACTTTGCTTTAGAAAGACCTAGTGTGGCTAGCCTAGAAAAGGTGTCAGATGAAGTAAAAATTGTTAGAGAGGTTGAACAGCTTTCTAACCAAGTGGCTGTGCTAGGCCAGCCTTTTGGGGACACTATGTTGTTGGAATATGACTGTCTCCATGCTGATTCTGTAAGTCAGCAGTCTGTGACTCAGGTACTGAGGAAAGATTTGGTTACTGGTTTTTCAGAGCAGAACAGTCTTATGACTGAAACCCTCAAGGATGCAGGGGATGGCAGCAACTCTCATCTCTAGACATTTTGGATATGTCTTGTAGTCTCTTAGTAGACTTGACATCTGATTCTCTGTGGAAGCAGAGGTTGGTAATGGAAGGATAAAAGAACCTTGAGTCTAACATGCTAGTGAAAATGGATGGTATTTTAAGACTTTTTAAGACTCAGCCTTGGAATTGGTAACAGTTAAGAATCTGAGAACTAGTAAACAAGCTAGCAACTGTGTTGATGCAAAGTACCTGACTGACTGGCGGGAGAAATACTTGCCCAGCAGGGAGGACATACCTAGCCAGCCAATGGATTCTGTTACACAAAAGAGCTCAGATTTTGACCCTACAGGACAGGGAGGAAGGAAAAAATTTTGTCCTGTAAAATGCCAAAACCCCAAAGGTATTGTTGGTGCCACTAGACTTAGCTACCAGGTAACTCGGGAGAGTGGAAGGCCAAAAGTGCCGATGAAGCTCTTCTGCTCTGGGCCTACCTGAACCCCCAAACTCCATCTTGTGAACTCTCACCTACTTCTGTGCTAACTGCTGACATGGCTCTGAAGCAGAAATGTAATGTCAGCTTTCTAGCAGATGGCTGCAGTTTCACTCACACTAGCAGAAATAATAGAGATAAGGAGCGAGGGAAAAGAGGGGTAGTTAGTTTGCAGGCGTCTAACTCAAGGTCGCAAAGACTGAGAAAGTTTTCTCACAAGCTTATGTAGAGCTTATTGTAACTGTTGTCTGGAAGGGAGGGGTACGGGGGAACAGCCAGACAAAGAGATGTATGTAAACAGTTTGAAATATAAAAGGTAAAAGTTGTTTGTATTTGTTGCACTGGATTTGAGACATGCTGGTCTCCTAGTGCCATTTCAGAGCTCTGAAATAAACTTGGCTTGCTTTCTCCCCTCGGTGTCTTTATTGGTGCCAAGCACACCGGGCAACGAACCACTGTTGTCCCCTCGAGCCCTTTGGGCTGGCAACAGTTTTGGCGCCCAACATGGGGCTCGAGGCTGAAATTTAGCCTTGCCCGGATCCCTCCTGGCGGCCGACAGATTACGATGACGACTGACGCCCAGAGCTCACCAGTGACTTCATCGGGGGCCTCAGCGGACACGTGATTTGATCGACCCTGGAGGGCACAACGGTGCAACGCACACAGACAGTGGAGAAGCAGCTGCGGGCGATGGTGGGGAACCGGTCCCGTGGATAGGGCGACGGTGCAGAACCAGACCCTTGGATAAGGTAGGAACAGTCCAGTGGGGACTTTATCTGTTGTGACCTGGGGACGCCCAGTGTCTACCTGTTGTGACCTGGGGACGCCCAGAGTCTCCCTATGGGGCAGGAACAGAGTACAGCCGGCAAGGTACAGTGTACACCCTTAGAATGCATTCTGGGGAACTTGAAAGTGTTTGGATCTGACCGGTTAATTAAAAGTAAATTGAAGAGGTTCTGTACAGTTGATTGGCCTCAGTACCAGCTGGAGTGCCAAGAAAGGTGGCCACCGGAAGGATCACTTAACTACAACACGATCCTTCAGTTGCTTTTGTTTTGTCAGAGAACAGATAAATGGAATGAACATCTCTATGTGTATATGTTTATGGTGTTAAGAGATAGGACTGATATTTTGCATAAGTGCCATTTGACTCTGACAGGCTCGGTAGTAACGGCTGCTAAACCCCAGAACCCTCCCACTGTTGTAATGCCAGAATCGGTGTCCCCTTCGGCTCCTCCATCCCCACAGGCTTCAGAGAGTACCCCCCCCCCCCATGGGATTGTATCCGTTGATTACTGAGAGTGTGGTAGCCCGTCCAGGAACACAGGAACGGCCAGCCCAGATAGTGTCTGTATATTCGCATGTACCTTTTAACCCTGTACATCTAGCTGCTTTTAAGGCAGAGGCAGGAGAATTCTCAACGAATCCAAGCAAGTTCATTTCTATCTTTGAAGGATGTCTAGCTAGCCATAAGCCTGACTAGAATGACTGTAATATACTTATGAGAACCCTGTTGTCTGAAGTGGAGCGGATCCAGGTTATAGCCAAAGCCAGGGAGGAGGCACAGAAAAGGCATGATGAGGATAGAGAAGGCAAGCCCTTGCCGGACCCCTAGTGGACCCCCGGTGGAATCTGAATGAGGAGGGGGATTTGAGGCTGCTTAACTCCTATAAGGAACTGCTTATGCATGGTCTCCAACACTCAGCTGTCAGGCATAACAATTGGGCTAAGCCTTATGAACTAATCCAGGACTCGAAAGAAAGTCCAGGGGCTTTCCTGCAGCGTATTCGGGATACCATCAGGCAAACTACTAGTGCAAACCCAGATGATCAGGCAACTGAGGCAATTATAAAGGGTATCTTCACCAGCCGTGCGGCCCCTGATATTAAAAGGAAATTGCAGAAAAAGGAGGATTTAATGGGAATGTCTATGGCTCAGATTCTGGAGATTGCAAACAGGGCTTATAGCCTTAGAGAGGGAGAGAAGGAAAAAAGGCAAGTGAAAATGATGGTAGCGGTGGTGCAGGCCGGCGGCAAAGAAAGGCCACAGAAAGGTGGAAGGGTGTGACAATGCGGTTCTGGCGGAACCCAACTGAGAGTGCCAACTCAGGACAAATTGCTCAAATAGGGCAGTTACAGCCCAAGGCTGGGGTTTTTTCCACCTCTAAGGCAAACCAAACCAGCCAGACTAAGAGGACTTCGGTCTCACCCTACTGGCTAACCGCAAGTTTCACAAGCAATCTCCTTAGACACTCCAGTTTCCCAGTATTACCACCAGTGTCACTCGTTATGGGGACAAATGGTTATGAAAACCAATACCCCAGTAAAAGAAGAAGGTTCTCCTGATCCCAAAGGACCAAGCCCCAGACCCAGGTCAATATACAAATCAGATCTTACCCACAAATCACGCTGTTGCCAATCCTTTAGAATCTAAAATCTAAAGGTTTATTCATAAAAGGAAAAAGATAGAGATGAGAGTTAGAACTGGTTAAATGGAATCAATTACATACAGTGATGGCAAAGTTCTTGGTTCAGGCTTGCAGCAGCGATAGAATAAACTGCAGGTTCAAATCAAGTCTCTGGAATACATCCCCCGCTGGGATGGATCCTCAGTCCTTTGTTCAAAGCTTCAGCTTGTAGCAAAGTTCCTCCAGAGGTATGAAGCAGGATGAAGACAAGATGGAGATGAGGCATCAGCCTTATATAGTCTTTGCCAGGTGTAAGAACACCTCTTTGTTCTTACTGTGGAAAATTACAGCCAAATGGAGTCTGGAGTCACATGGGCAAGTTCCTGCATACTTTGCTGAGTCTGAAGGCATATTTGCCTTCTCTCAATGGGTCCATTGTATAGCTGATGGTCCTTAATGGGCCATCAAGCAGGCTAGGCAGAGCTAACACCAGTTTGTCTGGGATGTCACCCAGCAGCATAGCATAAGTTTGAAATACAGACAGTATAGAGCCAATATTTATAACTTCAACTACAAAATTGATACACACATATAGACAGCATAATCATAACCAGTAAACCATAACCTTGTCTTAGACACCCCATTTGACCCCCTTTATACAAGATTTGGGTGCCACTACAGGACCTTGGTTGCAACAATGATCTATATGGTCCCAGATTATATCAATAACGTCACAAAGGGGCCGGAGAGTGAGAGGCCGTGGATGTGGACGCCCTGGTCCCCAGGAAAGGCACCTGGGTCGCAACCAGTGTGCCATATGCCGAAAGGAGGGACACTGGAAAAATAAATGCCCTGAAAGGGAAGGTACCCCTATGATGGCAGTGGAGGATCGAGATTAGGGGTGTCAGGGGAGACGGACCATCCTACCCCCGGAACCCCGAGTAAATGTGTGGGTGGGAGATCCGGACATAGACTTTTTAATAGACTCTGGAGCAGCAAGGACCGCTGTAAACAAACCCCTGCAGCTCCCTGTGGCAGGCTCCCTCACTGTGGTGGGTGCCACAGGGAAAGGAACCAAGTGCCCAGTATATGCCCCAGCGGAATGTGCCTTGGGAAACAGAACTGTATCACACAAGCTGGTTTACCTCCCTGATTGTCCAACACCTCTACTAGGACAGGACCTGCTTTGTCGCTTAGGTGCCACCCTGCATTTCACTCAAGATGATATAACTCTCACCTTACCCCCTGAGAATGCCTGGATAATGACCCTTGCAGTCGAACCCTCAGCTATGCAAGCCCCAGAGTGGAGTGAGTGGGAAAAGCAGGTTTTTCCTCTAGTCTGGGCATCAGGGGTCCCAGGGAAAGCAAACCGTCAAACCCCTGTGCATATTCAGCTCCTCCCAGGAAAAAGCCCAGTGCGGATCAAACAATATCCAATTAAAAGGGAAGCCAGAGAGGGACTACAAGAGACTATAGATCGGTTCCTAGAGTGCGGTGTACTACGAGAATGCCAGTCAGCTTGGAACACCCCCATTCTGCCCATACAGAAGCCCAATGGCACGTATCAGCTGGTACAGGACCTCAGGGCAGTTAATGAGCGGGTTAAGACTCTGCACCCCCTGGTTCCAAATCCGTATACACTGTTGGCCTCTATAGGGGGGCAATTTACCCATTTCTCAGTCCTAGATTTAAAAGATGCTTTCTTCACGATTCCAGTTGATACCCAGTCTCAGGAGATATTCTCCTTCGAATGGGAAGACAAACAAAGGGTTAAAAAGCAGCTTTGCTGGACAGTATTGGCTCAAGGATTTAAAAATTCCCCCACGCTGTTCGGCCAGGCTTTGGCCAGAGACTTGGAGGAGTGGGATAATTCAGACGGAGCCCTCCTGCTGCAATATGTAGATGACTTGTTAACTGCTGCTGGGGGTCTAATCCCTTGTCTCAGAGCTACTGTAAGTCTCCTAAACTTTATTGGACTGCGAGGATACAGGGTATCTCAAAGCAAAGCCCAAATTGCTATGTCAGAGGTTCAATATCTGGGATTTCACATCAGGCAGGGAGAGAGACAGCTCTCAAACGAAAGAAAGGAGGCTATCTGCCAAGTTCCCATCCCCAGCAACCGTAAACGGCTTAGGGCATTCCTGGGCATGGCAGGCTTTTGCAGAATATGGATTCCAGAGTTTGGACTGTGGGCTAAACCTCTGTATGAATGTGTTAAGGGAGCGGAACATGACCCCTTTCACTGGTCCCCAGAAGCGGACAGGGCATTTAAAATCTTGAAAAGGAAGCTAATGGAAGCTCCAGCCCTAGGTCTGCCCGATCTGTCTAAGCCGTTCCAACTGTATGTGCATGAAAGGAAAAGGGGTAGCTTTGGGAATGCTTACCCAGCTATTAGGTGCCTGGAAGCGTCCTGTGGATACTTTTCTAAACAACTGGATCAAGTTTCAAAGGGATGGCCAGCCTGTTTGAGGGCGGTCGCAGCTACTACTCTAGAGCTTGGGGAAGCTGAAAAACTGACACTGGGAGGAACTGTGCAAGTGTGTGTTCCCCATATGGTCCGAGCCCTGCTGGACACTGAGGGTGGTCTTTGGCTCACACAGGCTCGGGTTGCTCGGTACCAGGCGAAGCTGTTAGAGAATCCTGAAGTCACCCTGCAGATCTGTCCCTCCCTTAATCCAGCTACACTGCTATCAGAGACAGAAAAGCAGGAACATGACTGTCTAGAAATCATAGATGTTCAGTATTCTAGCCGCCCAGATCTAAAAGATCAGCCACTCCCAAATGCTGACTTGGAATGGTATACAGATGGAAGTAGTACTGTTGTGGATGGGCAAAGGAGGGCTGGTTATGCGGTTGTGTCTCTTCATGATACCGTGGAAGCTGGAAGTTTACCTGCTGGGACATCTGCCCAGCTTGCTGAACTAATGGCCCTGACTCGTGCACTCGAGCTGGCAAAAGACAAACGGGTTAATATCTTTACTGACTCAAAGTATACTTTTGGGGTATTGCATGCTCACGCTGGTTTGTGGAAGCAAAGGGGAATGCTAACAGCCCAAGGCTCCCCGGTCAAGCATGGGTCTCAAATTCTCCGGCTGTTAGAAGCAGTACAACTCCCCTCAGCAGTAGCAGTGGTGCATTGCAAAGCCCATCAAAGGGAAGATCAAGATGTAACCAAGGGCAATGCCAGAGCAGACAGGGAAGCTAAGCGCGCTGCTACCCTGAAATCACCAACAGAGGAGAATGCCCAAATGCATGCCCTCATCCCATCAGTGGGTGAGCTTGCAGCCCCTCAGTACTCCCAAGAGGACAGAAACCTGGCTGACAGTCTCAGTCTCCAGGAAAAGGAGGGATGGCTTTATTCCACAGAGGGAAAAATCCTCCTGCCCAAGGGCCTGATCCGACCAGTGTTGCAGAAACTGCATCAAACCACACACGCAGGCAGAGAGGCTCTTACCCAGCTTATGAATAAATATTTTCTAACCTCTGGACTTAAACCCCTAGCATCACAGGTACAGGCTGAATGTTTAATCTGCCAAAAGAACAACCCTCAACCAGGAGTAGCAGTGCCACCAGCCACCCTGGAACCTACCCCAGGCCCAGGATTGGTGTGGCAAATAGACTTTACTGAGTTTCCCAGGACCCAAGGGTACAGGTACCTTCTCGTCTTAGTGGATCGATTCAGCGGATGGCCTGAAGCCTTCCCATGTTGCAACAACACTGCCAAGACAGTGGCTCTTAAGTTTGTCAAGGAAATCATTCCTCGCTTCGGCCTTCCCCAGTGGATGGAATCTGACAATGGAACACACTTCACATCTCAAATTGTTCAAAAGATATCAAGTGCTCTGCAAATCCCCTGGAAGCTCCACACACCCTGGCGACCACAAGCCAGTGGAGTAGTGGAACGCACAAATCAGACACTTAAGCGACACCTTTCAAAGGTCTGTCAGGAGGTCTCTCTGAAATGGCCTGATGCTTTGCCCCTTGTGTTACTTCGCATTCGTGCTCTCCCTAAGGGTAGGATAGGGCTTAGTCCCTTCGAGATTATGTTTGGAAGGGCATGGCCTATGAATGGTACCCCAGTTCTGGCAGGAGAATGGGAAGTGGGGTGTGGTTTCTTGTCTCAGTACATGTGCTCTCTGTCTGCTGCTCTTTTTTCTCTTCACAGGTACACCAAAGATTCACAGCCTCTTCTGCTGGATACTCCGGTCCACTCCCTGCAGCCTGGTGACTCCGTTCTCGTGCGGACCTGGAAGGACGAGACTCTCCAAGAGAAGTGGAAGGGACCCCACACCGTCCTGCTTGTCACCCATACAGCGGCAAAGGTCGAAGGACACAAGAACTGGATTCATCACTCTCGACTGAAAGCAGTGCCCGCTCCTAAACAGTGGACTGTCCAACCTGCTGAGAAAGCTTCCAGCGACGATTTGGGACTTAAGCTGTTATTCAAAAGACAGTAAGGGTCTCTGGGAATGCTTTGTGATCTCTCAGCATAAGCCCCGCGAGAACCCTGAGCATTGGTTTTATTTTCTCACAGAAGGCCCACCTGGTCTATGTATTTGGTCTTGTTATTTTTTAACTTGTTTAGTGTCAACAATTCTTCTTATCGTCTGGGTATTTGGGTTTGTGGTACTAATGCCTACAAATGGCTTCCTAATGGTTGGCATGGTAGCTGTTACAAAGGCTATCTTGCTCCTCCCCTCCGCGTTCTACCTAAGGCTCCCTCAGGTCGTCCCAGGTACTATCGGTCCTTGAGAGCTACCCTAGAACCCATCAGTGAAGGAGACAGGTTTGGGATGATATCCCTCCCTCCCTATGGGGTGGGACGGCTAACCCAACTCTACAGAGGACTGTCTAAATTTCTCACCCAGTTTGCCAATGATACCCTGGCCATAGAGAAAAGCATAAGTTCTGAGCTTTACCAACTCCGATTATTATCCCTGCAGAATCGTCAGGCCCTAGATTATGTGTTAGCCTCACGGGGCGGGGTCTGTGCCCTTATTGGAGAAGAGTGTTGTACCTATGTCCCAGAGTTTTCACAGGACATTAACAAGCACATCTTGTCAGCTGAACGGGCCTTTAACCAGTGGAAGGCCCAGGAAAGAGAACCCACTATTTTGGATTCCCTTTGGGGTTGGATACCTGGTTTAGGGGAACTAGGAGGTATAGGGGGAAGCATTGTTCACATCTTGCTCACAGGTGTGGTGATATGTTTTGTTCTTTTTCTTTTGCTCATTTGCTGTAAAGTGCTCATATGTAAGATTTGTACCTCCCATACCCCAGAAGTTCCCTTATACCCTCTCATTGATAATCTTGATTGCATGGAGCTTAATCGCATTTTGTCGTTAGAGTATGAGAAAACTCTGACAAAGGTTTGTTGAGTGTTCTCAAAGGAGGGATTGTTGGTGCTACTAGGCATAGCTACCAGGTAACTCCGGAGAGTGGAAGGCCAAAAGTGCCGATGAAGCTCTTCTGCTCTGGGCCTACCTGAACCACCAAACTCCATCTTGTGAACTCTCACCTACTTCTGTGCTAACTGCTGACATGCTCTGAAGCAGAAATGTAATGTCAGCTTTCTAGCAGATGGCTGCAGTTTCACTCACACTAACAGAAATAATAGAGATAAGGAGCGAGGGAAAGGAGGGGTAGTTAGTTTGCAGGCGTCTAATCCAAGGTCGCAAAGACTGGGAAAGTTCTCTCACAAGCTTATATAGAGCTTATTGTAACTGTTGTCTGAAAGGGAGGGGTAAGGGGGAAAAGCCAGACAAAGAGATGTATGCAAACAGTTTGGAGTATAAAAGGTAAAATTTGTTTGTATTTGTTGCACTTGATTTGAGACATGCTGGTCTCCTAGTGCCATTTCAGAGCTCTGAAATAAACTTGGCTTGCTTTCTCCCCTCGGTGTCTTTATTGGTGCCAAGCACACCGGGCAACGAACCACTGTTGTCCCCTCGAGCCCTTTGGGCTGGCAACAGTTTTGAGCTGAAGATGTGGCATGATAAAAATGCTTGTAAATATACACTTGTAATGGATTTGATGTTAACTCTTGTGACTAATGTGTTGCTGATACCAAAAAACTGTAAAAATGTACAACGTGCCTAATCTTTTGGAAAAGCCCTTGAACATGTTGGGACATGTTACTTAGAACACACGTTTTGTTAAAAGGCCTTGTGATACTGATATTCCACACACACAAAAAACGAGGAGTCCTTGTGGCACCTTAGAGACTAACACATTTATTTGGGCATAAGCTTTCATGGGCGAGAACCCACTTCATCAGATGTGTGAAGTGAAAAATACAGGAGCAGGTATAAATACATGAAAGGATTCACAGTTAGTGCCTGTAACCAGTCTTGGAACTTTTCACAACAGAAAAGACATTACACAGCTAATGTGCTATATGAAAAGGGAAACTGAGGCACACCACCATATTGCTTTCATGGGTAAATGCCAAGATTCCTACACTCTGGAGAACATTAATATGTACATTGACTTGATGGTAATTGGGTTCCAAACATTTGCCAGAGCTTGTATGGATAAATTAGCTATTTTCATTAGTTCATGGAAAGATCACATAAGACATACAGGAAATATGCTGCAAAAGCAGATCCAATCCACTATTGGTCTAACCGAGTTTCACCTTGGCTTTGTAAAGGAATTCAATAATATTGTTACTTCCACAATGACCCTTATAAAGAAAAAGCCTGTTTTAATCAAACATGATTTTGATGAACCGTTTCTGTTATACACTGATACTTCTAATATTGGGTTGGAAGCTGGAGTAATACAGAAACAAGAATGGGAAGTTCCTATGAGGCGTTCAGCAGTGTCTGGGACACGCTTTCCTGCATCAATTTTGCGTTAGGTGTGTGACGATGTAGATCACTGTTATATAATTGCAACAAATCTTGTACAAAATGTGGCATGTGAGATATCTATGGAAAGGTTATGATTTGCTGAATATGATTATGCTATCTGTAGGCATGTATCATTTTTGTATCTGAAGTTATGAGTATTGGCTCTATACCTGTATTTC
Organism: Chrysemys picta bellii; assembly: GCF_011386835.1. NCBI lineage: Eukaryota > Metazoa > Chordata > Testudines > Emydidae > Chrysemys > Chrysemys picta. Next base: position 3,247,297 of record NC_088805.1, read on the forward strand.
TAATGTGTTTGCTTCTGGGAAACACCAAAAAGGTGTTTAGCCAGCACATTGTAAAGGGACTATTCAAATTAAGTGGCTCATCAAAAGGACGCTTAACTCACAATGGAAGATACCCATCTACACTGAATGGCCTGTCCTGTGAACATTCTGTCTGTGGTATAGGTAATGGCTTCTTCTGTGACTAAGCGAAATCATGCATGGGCATGTGACTTTCCCATGTGACTCCAAAACTCCATCTCTCCTGTAATTTTCCACTAGCTGTGCTGAGGGCTTTGTTTGAAACAAAGGATTTCCCTCCACATGGCAGAAGCTATAAAAGGTGCTGGAAACGTCTCCATTTTGCCTCTTTCCTGCTCAAACTGCTGGACTATGGACTTATATTAATGGGAGCATTCTAACCGAGGATTTGTAAGCACCCAGAGACTTGACTTAAGCCAGCAGTTTATTCCATCACTGCTACAAGCCTGAACCAAGAACTTTGCAATTACTGGATGCATTTGATTCCTTTAACCAATTTTAACTCTCAACTTTCTTTCTTTCTTTCTTTAAATAAACCTCTAGATTTTAGATACTAAAGGATTGGCAACAACGTGATTATGGGTAAGATCTGAGTTATATATTGACCTGAGTGTGTGGCTGGTCCTTTGGGATCAGAAGAACCTTTTGTTTTGTTTTAAAGAACCACTCATCTTTAAGTCTAGTGTCTGGGTGTTGAATCCAGGACTGGGATACCTAAGGAAACTGCTTCCCTGACTTCTTGCTAGCCAGTGTGGTGAGACAGAAGTTTACTTTTGTGGCTGGTTTGGTATATCTTATGGAAGAATAACCACCAGTTTTGGGGTGTGTCTGCCCTATTTCTCAGCAGTTTGTCCTGAATTTGGTATTCTCAGTTGTGACCCACAAAGGCACAGTTACGGAAGGGATCCTTACTGTTACAAAAAACATATGTAAGACAAAAACAATGAGGAGTACTTGTGGCACCTTAGCAGCTAACAAATTTATTTGGGCATAAGCTTTTGTGGGCTAGAACCCACCTCTGCAGATGCATCCCACTTCAGCAGATGAAGTGGGTTTTAGCCCATGAAAGCTTATGCTCAAATGAATTTGTTAGTCTCTAAGGTGCCACAGGAGGTCATTGAGTCCAACCCCCTGCTTAAAGCAGGACCAATCCCCAGGCAGATTTTTGCCCCAGGCCCCTAAGTGGTCCCCTCAAGGATTAAACTCACAACTCTGGGTTTAGCAGGCCAATGCTCAAACCACTGACCTATCCCTCCCCCCGTACGTTCATCTGATCTGTTTTCAGGGTTGTAGTAGGGTGGTCACCTGCTCCTGCCCTGAGGGGTTTGAAACAGCCCAGGAGAGGGCTGTGGCTGGGGGCAAGCAGCTCCTGGGCTGACTGGGGAAGCAGGCAGAGCTGGGGACCATGCCCCAAACAGACCTCAGCTGGCCCTTATAAAAGGGCTGTGAGCCAGAGGCTAAGAGAGAGTCTCTTCTAGCTGTGGAGGGAGACGGACCTGGCTGCTGGGGAGCGTACCAGGGTACCTAAGGTGGAGCAGGGCTGGGGAAAGGCGAGAGGAGCTGGGGAGCTCCTGCCTGGCAACTCCCGAGGCTGCAGGCCTTGTGCAAGGCCAAGTAGGTACTGGGGTTGCAGAGGGCAGCCCAAGGGTAGGTGGAGGCAGCAGGTCCAAACCTCCCTTGCCTGTGATGAGTGGCCTATACTGCAGTCTGCCCCAGTGAACGGGGGCTAGATGGAGACTGGCAGTAGCCTTATACTGAGGTGAGGTGGGGATAGTGGGTGGGGATTCCCCTGGGTGGGGTGACTGTGGGGGTATTGCCAGGGGGCAACTCCCAAGGGAAAGGGGCCGGGAGGGACACGGGGGGGGCAGCGAAAGGCGAGACACCGGCCGACAGAGGGCGCTCCGGAGGATGGAAAGCTAATTCCCTGGATGACCATCAGGAGGCACCGCGGCAGTGAGTCTCGCACCATTACAAGGGCCTAATGTTGGGGGCTCTTTAAATAGTTTTAGGTGGGAGATACTGTACATAGATCCTAAAAGTTTCCCTGAGATGGTTTCCAATTTAACTCTTTTACCCTTGACAGTGGTAACTTTGTATGGTCCATAGTAGGTAGGTTGCAGTGGCACCTACCTTGTTTTCCTTCTCGCATTCAGTAACATGACACTGTTCCCAACCTCCAATGTTAGTTTTCCATGTTTACAAGTCTTTCTTTTGGCATACTGTGTTTGTGGTTTTTCTTGTTCTTTAGAAATATTACTAAGGGCCAGTTCAATGTCAGCATCATTTCTACATTTCAAATGTGTGCTGCACTCTTTGTAGTATTCTTCACCGAGCTCCTCGACATCTGTTGGCTTGGTAAATAAATGGAGAAGGAGTCGTGTTTGTAAAATGAACAGTCACAGAATAACATGTGCACCTGAAAGCTGATGGTTCTTAAAGACACTGACTGTGTCATTGTCTGAGACTTGGTCTGGGAATGTTGCTTCAAAGCCATACAGTAGCCAAAAGGGTGACATTTTAGTTGTTATGTTTGGTTTTGATCACAAAGAAAATAAAATGTCACCAAAAAATTCATCCCAATTACTCTCAGTGTCATCAACCAATTTCCGCAATGCTCTGTAACAAATGGTGATGGATTATTTGTGGGGGGAGGGAAAAGGACTGTCTTTACTGAGAGAAAATCTACGGAATCCAAAAGTCATAAGGAGGAGGCCATCCTAGTGCACTGGTCTGATTACTTTTTCTTGAAATGCAATGTACTAAAATTTTGAAGCAATTTGCAGCTTCTGTCATAGTGTATTCTCCTTGCTATTAATACTGTAGTTTTCCTAGCCCTAAAATTACCTTTTGATGGATTTGTTTGAGTTTTCAGCCAATCCATTGGTTGTGGGTGGTATGGACTGGTGAAGCTATGTTGTATTCCAATTTTTTTGCAAAGCTCCAGGTTATGCTGCAAGAAAATAAGTTATGCCATAAACTTTCCTTTGAACAGATTTGTTGGGTAAAAAGAGACCAAAGAATAAAATGTTATAGCAACCCTGCTGGGTGACCAGTAGTTCTTGACAAAGTTGAGTGGGAGTTCAGAGAAACTTGTCAGCAAAAATGCCCATAAAGAAAAACACACGAGGGCAATGAAGCCCATGTTCACCGTCAACTATCTGTGACTGAATGTGTGGTTGAAGACCGTCAAAAACAACCTCAGAAAAAAGTATTTACCTCATTATTGAATTCTGACCCACAATTGCATTATAATTTTGTACATTTTGTTTGCCACCACAGATGCCGACTTATTTCGAAGTGGAAATGCTTCAGCCCATCTTGTAAGATAGTCTGTGGCTGTCAGTATATACGGATATCCCTCCTTTGTTGCTGGTAATGGCCCTATTAAATCTATTCCCACCAATTCAAAGGGCCGACTGACCTGTATGCAAGGGAACCGGTTGGAGTCATACTTGGGATTTCTCTTATATCATAGTCTCAGTAAGCGCATAAGCAGTAAGCATACTGAACACTGTGATGTGGGTTCCACAACCACACTATCAGAATCTAATTTCCGTTTGTAAAAACAGAACAAAAAGAAAGAAACAAACAAAAAACAAAAAAGTCATACAGGAATACTCATAAGAAAAATGAGTATAATAAACTTGCAGCAATATGCCAGTGCAAGGAGCAATAGAGCTCACTGATGCACTCTGTTGTGCCACTCACATGCATTGCATTGGTTGTGGATTAAAGGCCTCATTGTGTAGCAATGGTAAAAATGGCGAACGATGAGCAATTATCTTTTACTCTCTATTTATAAGATTTTGTAATGGTTTTTAAAGGAACAGAATGAGACTTGATATCATGTATATGCAGTCCACACTAAGAACATTCCTAATGCTTTGACACTGGAAGGAAGGTAAAAGAAATGTCTGAAGAAATGTAATAGATGTCTCAGAGTCCAAAATTCACCTTTATGCTTTTCAAGGTGGTATCCAGATTTAATTCCTTTCCCACTTTCTGGCAATGCAGACATCATGAAACCTAGTTTAGATGGAATAATAGGATGACATTAAAATTCTTGTATGAAAATACTACAGTAACTCCTTGCTTAATGTTGTAATTATGTTTCTGAAAAATGTGACTTTAAGCAAAATGACATTAAGTGAATCCAATTTCCCCATAAGAATTAATGTAAATGGGGGTGGGGGGTGTTTTAGGTTCCAGGAAATTTTTTTTCACCAGACAAAATACTCTACACCTCTACCCTGATATAACATGACCCGATATAACACAAATTGAAATATAATGTGGTAAAGCAGTGCTCCAGGGGGGCAGGGCTGCGCACTCTGGCGGAGCAAAGCAAGTTCGATATAACGCAGTTTCACGTATAACGCGGTAAGATTTTTTTTTTTTTTTTTTTGGCTCCCGAGGACAGCATTATATCGGGGTAGAGGTGTATTTTATATTTTTATTTCTATATAATATAATATAATTAATATATAGAGAGAGACATAAACACAGTATACGTTTAAAACGAACAATTTAATACTGTACAGAGCAATGATGATTGTGAAGGTTGGTTGAGGTGGTGGAGTCAGAGGGTGGGATATTTCCCAGGGAATGCCTTACTGCTAAATGATGAACTAGCACTCGGCTAAGCTCTCAAAGGTTAACACGTTGTTAATGTAGCTCACACAGAGCTGACTTCAGTCTGTGGCTGCAGCTGGGTGTGGCCCAGGGGTGAAAGTGAGGTGGTACGGGCTGCTACTCCGTACCGGTAAGAACCCACACCGGCTCATACCCAGCCGGCAGTGCTTTAATGTCCCTGCCCCTTTTGCCTCCCCTGTCGGGGGACCTGCCGGTAGGGTCCGTACCGGCAGGGCCGCCGAGGGAGGGAAGGGGCAGTAATGTTAAAGCACTGCGGTCCTATGCTGCAGCAGCGCTTTAAGGATGGTCCTTTGCTACGGCAGCGCTTTAATATTGCTGCCCCCCCCCCCCCCCCGTTGGCGGGGCCGCCGAAAGGGGCGGAGGGGGCGCAGTAATGTAAAAATGCTGCTGTGGCAAAGAACCCTGCAGTGCTTTAATGTCCCTGCCCCTTCCCCGCCCCCCCCCAGGCCGCTGACAGGCGGGGGGCGGGGGGGAAAGGGAACAGCTGCCCTGGGGTCTGCGATTTAAAAGGGCCCAGGGCTCCGGACGCCACTGCCGCTATTGCAGCAACGGCGTCCGGAGCTCGGGGTCCTTTAAATCAACACAGGAGCCCCGGGTGGTGCGGGCCAAGGGCTGGCTGAGGGATGCTGACCCCTAGCCCAGCCCCTTCCAGGGGCCAGAGCCACCACCCCCGCCCCGAACCAGTAAGTGTCCTCAGTTACTTTCACACCTGGTGTGGCCCTACCGGTGTGTGTGCTGCAAGAGGCCAGAGAGCCTAATTCAGCAAAACAGGGAGTGGAAACCCAGGCTGGTGGAGCAGGAGAGGCTCAGTGAAATCCCAATACATCTGGTGGCATCCCAGAAGGGGGTCCAACCTGTCACACTCACGTTTTTAGAATTCTTGTGGTTGTCAAGCTATCTTGGGGTTGTAGGTGTGTGTTCATTATGTTCTGAAGGCCAAAACTATAAATGGGTTCAACAATTAGATCAGTTCCTCAGGCTAGATGCATCAGCTAGTAGCCGAGATAATCAGGGATGCATCCCCATGCTCTGGGTGACCCTAAACCTCTGACTGCCAGATGCTGGGAGTGGACAATGGGGTGGTTCACTCAGTGATTGCTGGTTCTGTTCATGCCCTCTGAAACACCTGGCACAGGCCACTGTCAGAAGACAGGATACTGAACTAGATGGACTATTGGTCGGACCCATTACGGCAGTTCTAATGTTCAGAAAAATTACAACCAATTTTTTCCTTTGAGAAGGATGTTACATGAGACAGTATATTGCCTTTATTGAATATTTGAGAATCAAGTTCTACACAGTGGCATGCAGAAAAACAGTAAGGGCTGGATTGAGAGGCAAAATAACAGTTGCAAAAGGCAATCACCATGGCGGAGTGAATGAAAACAAAGAAGAAAAAGTTACAATTAAAAATTCCAAATTAAAAATCACAGTAAAAAACATAGCAAGTGTAATACTAGAAACACAGATGTCCTTGCTAAAACTACTAGCAAGTACTTACTTATACATATTTTCAATGAGTGTTTGTGGTTAAAATATAAATTAAATAGCACAATGACATGCATCTGCATGACAACAGAGCAAATGAAGAAGTGCTAAGAGTAATTCAGGAATCCCAGCACAGATAAGACAAATTGGTGAACTGCTGTGAGACTCTATGCGGTCAGCTACATGGATAAGGGATTCTTTGTTTCTGAGGGGGCATATGTAAAATGTTTCACTGAATTGAAGAACAGGAGGACTTGTGGCACCTTAGAGACTAACAAATTTATTAGAGCATAAGCTTTCGTGGACTACAGCCCACTTCTTCGGATTCTATATGCATCCGAAGAAGTGGGCTGTAGTCCACGAAAGCTTATGCTCTAATAAATTTGTTAGTCTCTAAGGTGCCACAAGTCCTCCTGTTCTTCTTTTTGCGGATACAGACTAACACGGCTGCTATTCTGAAACCTTTCACTGAATTGAGTTTCCTACAGCACTTCAGTAGGTTACATCAGACAGAGAAAAGAAGAACAGGAGTACTTGTGGCACCTTAGAGACTAACAGATTTATTAGAGCATAAGCTTTCGTGGACTACAGCCCACTTCTTGGGCTGTAGTCCACGAAAGCTTATGCTCTAATAAATCTGTTAGTCTCTAAGGTGCCACAAGTACTCCTGTTCTTCTTTGTGCGGATACAGACTAACACGGCTGCTACTCTGAAATCAGACAGAGAGGAGGTGCAGTGACTAGGCATTGGGGTGTCTGTGCCTTTAAGAACCCAGCCCTGGGAAACCCATGCTGAGAGGTGCTGTCTGCAGGAGGAGAAATAAAAAAGCCCCTCTGCCCCCACCACCCTATTTTTTGCAAATACGGGTGTCTCAGTCCCCCGGGGTAAGTGTTACCCCTCTGCCCTGCCTGTGCCAGGGTTTTGCCCTCTGCCATCCTCCGGCAGCGCCTCACCGCGGGCTTAACTCCAGCCCCTTCCGTTCCCCCATCTCTGGTTTTGCCTTCAGCCCCGATCTTAACCCTGCCTCCAGCTGCTTGACCCCCCCGACCAGTCAATTTCCACCCCCTGCTCATACCCTGGCCACCCCCTCCTCTGATTTGCCCCCTTTGCCCCTTTTCAACCCCTGTAAAAGGCAGTCCTCAGAATCTTATGCCAAGTAAGGGCAGGGTGAAGGGCAGGGGCTTCAGCAGATGTCACTGAGCATGCTCAGTTTGTGTGAGCGTGCTCAGTGTACCCTAGGTAGTAAATTCCTACATGTAGCAGTTTTTCATACTATAATTTATCAGCATCCTTCTTGAACTGTGGACCCCAGAACTGGACACAGGATTCCAGCTGTGGCTGCACCAGTGCCAAATGCAGAGGTAAAATAGCCTCTCTGCTCCTACTCGAGATTCTCCTGTTTATGTATCCCAGGATCGCATTAGCCCTTTTGGCCACGGCATCAAGCTGGGAGCTCACGTTCAGCTGATTATCCACCATGATCCAAGTCTCTTTCAGAGTCACTGCTTCCCAGGAAGGAGTCCCCCATCCTGTAAGTCTGGCCTGTGTTCTTTGTTCCTAGATCTATACATTTACATGCAGCTAGATTAAAACGTCTGTTGTTTGCTTGCGCCCAGGCGACTCAGCGATCCAGTTTGCTCTGTAGCAGTGACCTGTCCTCTACATTATTTACCACCCCCCCCAATTTGTGTCATCTCCAGACTTTCTCAGTGATGATTTTATGTTTTCTTCCAGGTCATTGATAAAAATGTCGGGCCAAAAACCAGTCCCTGCGGAGTCCCACTAGAAACCCACCCATTTGATGAAGATTCCCCAGTTACAGTTACATTTTGAGAGCAGCAGTGTTGTTGTAGCTGGATCGGTCCCAGGATATCAGAGACAAGGTGGGTGAGGTAATATCTTTTATTGGACCGACTTCTTATTGAGACCTCTCAGTTAGCCATGGTTCATTGTTCTGATTCAGGCTAAAGGGGCGAGTTTGGCTACAAAGCCCAGCCCGAGGCTGTGTTGGGGAGGATTGCACAGACTGTAGAGAGGTGGATTTGGGTTCTCACTTGCCCGTCTCTCTCTGACTGCGATGGCAAGGTGGGAGCTCTGCCCTCCTGCAGAACACCGCCTGCTCAGTCAGGCGACTCGTCAGGATTCCTGACTGTACATGGGGCACATGGCAAGGGAGAGGGGGACCAGTGTGAGGCAGAATGACCAGCTCACCCTTGATCGCCCTTGTCTCCTCTCCCTGGCAGCGTGTGTCAGAGGTAAGGGAAGGAGAGGAACAGATTAGCAGGGCAACATCGACTGCTCGAGTGAGCATTGTGGGGGAGCCCGGGGAAGACTAGCTGAGTGGGAGGGTTGACAGGCCAGAGGAGATAATGATGTCGCACACACCACGGCTAGTGTGTTGTGGAGCTCAGACTGTTTCTCTTTCCACAAAACACGCTTGGTTTCTGGACTGCTGAACCCCTAGCACCACAGCACTCCCCCAAACTTCAGTTGTATTGATTCCAGTGAGCACAAAATGACAAGGAGAGCACACGAGATGCTGCAAGACTTTATTGGCACAAACACAGCCCCAAGCAGAGGGGAATCCCAGCTGCTCCCCCAACAAGAGTGAGAAAGACAGAAACTTCCAACCTTTCCCAGCCCTTTCCTGCTCAGCCTAGAGAGAGCAGCTCTGGGTCCACAGCCATCCTGTTGGATACATGTGGCCTCTCTTTTTTCTTAGCTGGTGATGCAGATAGTTGGATTTATCAGAATGGAAATGCAGGGGGAGAGGGCTGGATATGCAGAGCCTCTGGCACCGAACTCAGGACAGCGTGTGTAATAACTTGGCCCTGGTTCCTTATTATGAACTGATCATGCCGGGACCTTCTGAAGTGGAGAGGCTGAAATCAGGCTAACGGAGGGAGAACCTTGTAACACAGGCAGTTGGTGACGGTGACGTTTGCAGAAAGGCAGAGAAAATTACCTACTTGGGGGTTACTTAAATTTTGTTTTTCTTTCTGATTCTCTTGGAAGTTCTTCCTATGCCCTAGCTCAGTTTTGTGTGTTGCTAATGCAATGGACTCCATTAGAGTCATAACTATAACGTCCAGAAGGGGGCAATTATGACCGTCTAGTCTGATTGCCTACAGAACACAGGCCACAGATGTCATGCAGTGACGTTTGCATCGCACCCAACAGCATGCAGTTGATACAGAGTATATCAGAGCATTTACACAGACAACCAGTCTTGATTGAAAGACTCCAAGGGATGGAGAATTTACCACATCCCTTGTGGATCTGTTCGTATGGTTGACTTCCCTCATAGCTAAAAACACGGCCCTTTGTTTTCAGCTTGGACCTTGTCTGTTCAGTTTCCAGCCATTGAATTTTATCAGAGGAGAAGTATGTGCGTCCGGGGGCGGGGGCGGGGGCAGGGCAGGGGCAGCGAAAGAGCAGGTAATGATGAACATTGTTGGCTCTATTTTGTGGGACTCGATTTTACCCTTGGAACAAAAGCTTCATACCACTGGCTGGAGAAGGAATGTAGAAAACCTGGACAAGGCAGTGGAGCAGGGCTTAATTTGCAATGAAATAGGTGCTGCGGCTCAAGCAATTTGTTACTTTCAGAACTGACACGGCAAACCCAGAGGTGCCGTTGCTATGAACAGCCAAGCCTGAGGTGCCGGGGCTCTGCACTGCCAAGCCAAGAGGTGCCGGGGCTCAGCTGAGGCTGGTACAAATTAAGCACTGGGGGGTGGGGGGAAGGAAGAGAGAGCGAGAGAGCGAGAGAGCTTAAATGGACACTGTTAATCACTGTGAGGCTGAGATGGCGGGAGTCTCATTTAGATCCGGCATTTCACAATCTTGTCCTGGTCAGTGATAAGCCACAGCTGGCCCAGGTCATAGGACACATGTTTGCATTTGCAGATGAAACCGGCCATCTGGGTCCAGGAGGTGCCGATGGGGTTGCTTTTAGTGATTCCATCCCTGAAAGGAAGTTGACAGGACTGGTTTTAATACAGGTCTGCTAAGAGAAGGACTCCACCTCTATCCCAGCCTGTGGAGAGCCGCCCAGAGGGTAGCCCCAGCACATGTTTCTCCTTGCTGTCCACTCACAGCCCTGCATTGCAGCACCCATCCTCCTACACGAGTGTCTGGCTAGACCCTATTAAGATGGCAGGATCAGAGCTGAGCAAGCTTCATCTCCCTGCGGTGTGGGCTGAGGGCAGAAGGGCAGGGAACATCCTCTCCAGGGAAACATTCCTGCTTGAAAACTACATGGGGCCTTTCCTCTGTCTTGGCAGGTGACATGGAATGAAAGCCAGTGAGAGAGCGGTCTAGAGAACACCAAGGGAATCCCACAGCACTGCAGGAATATGCAGTTCTCTCCCCTCCCCTGCTCCCACTCCATTCCAGTCTGGGAGTGTCTTCCTCCCCCTGCCTGGGCCGAGCATGGGGGACATTGAGTTCCTGTGCTTGGCTCCACAGGAACTCCTGCTGCCAGGTGGAGCAATTGCAAACTAAACAGTAATAAGTCACCAGGACCAGATGGTATCACCCAACAGTTCTGACCCATAGAGGAACATAATTTGTTGGGAAAGAGTCAACATGTTTTTTGTAAAGGGAAATCATGCCTCACCAATCTACTAGAATTCTTTGAGGGGGGTCAAAAAGCATGTGGACAGGGGGGATCCAGCAGATATAGAGTACTTAGATTGTCAGAAAGCCTTTGACAAGGTCCCTCAACAAAGGCTCTTAAGCAAAGTAAGCTGTCATGGGATAAGAAGGAAGGTCCTCTCATGGACTGGTAACTGGTTAAAAGATAGGAAACAAATGGTAGGAATAAATACATTTTCAGAATGGAGAGAGGTAACTAGTGGTGTCCCCCAGGGGTCTGTACTGGGACCAATCCCATTCAACATATTCATAAATGATCTGGAAAAAGGGGGAAACAGTGAGGTGGCAAAATTTGCAGATGATACAAAACTACTCAAGATAGTTAAGTCCCAGGCAGAGCTACAAAAGTATCTTTCAGAGTTGGGTGACTGGGCAACAAAATGGCAGATGAAATTCAATGATGATAAATGCAAAGTAATGCACATTGGAAAACATAATCTCAACTATACATATAAAATGATGGGGTCTAAATTAGCTGTTACCACTAAAGAAAGAGATCTTGGAGTTATTGTGGATAGTTCTCTGAAAAATCCACTCAATGTGCAGCGGCATCAAAAAAGCAAACAGAATGTTGGGCATCATTAAAAAAGGGATAGATAATAAGACAGAAAATATCATATTGCCGCTATATAAATCCATGGTACTCCCACATCTTGAATACAGTGTGCAGATGTGGTCGCCCCATCTGAAAAAACAATATACTGGAATTGGAAAAGGTTCAGAAAAGGGCAACAAAAATGATTAGGGGCATGGAACAGCTTCTATATGGGGAGAGATTACTAAGACTGGGACTTTTCAGCTTGGAAAAGAGACAATTAACAGGGGATATGATTGAGGTCTATAAAATCATGACTGGTGTGGAGAAAATAAATAAGGAAGTGTTATTTACTCCTTCTCATAAGACAATAACTAGAGGTCAAAAAATGAAATGAAGAGGCAGCAGGTTTAAAACAAACAAAAGGAAGTGTTTCTTCACACAATGCACAGTCAACCTGTGGAACTCTTTGCCAGAGGATGTTGTGAAGGCCAAGACGACTATAAGAGGGTTAAAAAAAGAACTAGATAAATTCATGGAGGATTGGTCCATCAATGGCTATTAGCGAGGCTGGGCAGGGATGGTGTCCCTAGCCTCTGTTTGCCAGAAGCTGGGAAGAGGTGACAAGGGGATGGATCACTTGATGATTATCTGTTCTGTTCATTCCCTCTGGGGCACCTGGCATTGGCCACAGTTGGAAGACAGGATACTGGACTAGATGGATCTTTGGTCTGAGCCAGTCTGGCCGTTCTTATGTTCTCAACCCTAGGCTGGAGGATGCTCCGTCACTGTGTGGGGATGGCACATGCGCAGTTTGGGTGCGCAGAGGTGCTGTGATGGGAATGAGCAGGACTATCTGTGCTACCTATAATATGCAGAGCTCAGGCTTCCAAGAGTTCCCCAAGACAGCAGAACCTCTGCAATGTGCCTCACTCCCTTTTTTGGTTCCCTGCTAGTTAGCAGTGGAGTCCTCTCAATTAGGCAACAGTGGGTGCCGCATTGTGAGGTCATTGGGATGCTGGAGAGCCCTGGAATCAGCTCATTAGGGAATCAGTGAACATTAGGCACCAGAGTTGGCTTGTTCCACAGCATCAGGCAACATCCTGTTCTCTCTGTGCTCTTAGTGACGGGTATGAATGGCCCTGATCCCTCATGGGAGAAATCCTCCCTCCTGTCTTCTCCTTTTACTGTACCTGCGATATACTTGTCCTGCACTGTTCACGCCGTAGACAGAGCCGTCGGTCCCGACCTCAATCATGGACAGCTTGCCTGGAATCTGTTCCCACCTGGATCCTTCACAAGAATCCGGGGTGACATCAAACCGGAAATAGATATCATCAGCTGAGTTAACTCCCCAGCAGCCCCACAAACCACAGCTGTAGTACTTCAGCTTTCCTGCAATATTGACCCAGGGCAAGCCAGAGGCACCGTTCGCAGAGACCGCTGCTGGACGAGACAGACAGAAGATGTCATCATTCATGTTGACACCACTGACGAACATGTCTCCACCCGCGTCAATTTGCTTGAGCAGCCCTAAAAACAAACAAGGGAAAAACAATGTTCAGAGGAAAGAGCAGGGCTGGAGCAGCATGGAGAAAATAAGGAAGTAAACCACCTATTGAGAACTCAGCCAGAAATATAACTAGACACCAGGGGTGAGAGGAGAGAGAGAAATCCGTCAGAGACGTGGGGTCTAGTGTTTGGAGCAGTGGCCTGAGATCAGGATTCCTGGGTTTGGTTGCCAGTCCTCTCCCAACTTGATTAATGGCCCTTGGAAAGCCACTTAGGGCAACAAGGGCCTGATTATAAGAGGTACTGAGCACGGAGAGCTCCCATTGACACCAGTGGGAGTCGTCAGTGCTTAGCACCCCTGGAAATCAGGACGTCTTAGTTAGGTGTTAACATTTGTGCACTCAGGTTTGGAAACATGGAGGTTAATCTCTCAGTGCCTGGAATATGGGGCCAATAAATGTTCCCGCCTCACAGGGGGGTTGTGAGTGTCAGGGCGTGTGTACACACTGCATTGTACCAGTTTAAATGTCCCTAATTTAATTCAACTGCTGCCAAAGCCTGTGAGGACATTTAGTTTGCTTTAAGAGTATCTGATTTCATTTCCCTTAAGTCGATTAGGCCTTGTCTACACAAGAAGGTTGCACTGCTTTAACCAATGGTGTGAAGCCAGTGTAAACCCCTGTAGTACAAAGCCTCTACTGTGGGCTCAGTTATCTATATAATAAGATTTCAGGATTGTCACCTCTCAATGTGTCACTCTGAAGCCTAGAACGTCTAGACTGCCCAGATTACTTGGTCCTACTGCCACACCTGTGTGATAGCCTGGGCTTTCAGCTACTAGCACCAGTCTGAAGGTGCTTATACCCAAAGGATATGCTGGTAAAAGGCACCTTTATATGGATATAACCCAAGTGTAGAAAGTTATATGGATGTAGCTATTTTGGTAGAAAATCACACTCCTATCCAACATAGTCAGACTGGTGTACAAGCCATGTGCAGACAGGCCTGTGTGAACATTCTGATTTCAGTTTAAGGACTGGACTACGCGTGTTTTTGTACTGCTTTGTATCAGTCTGGAAACGCATAGAATGAAAGCAATGCCACCCCCCAGTGAACACACAATTGGACCAGTAACAAGGGGCTCATACCAGCATCGCTTATTTCCCTACATTTCCCAAAATAATATGTACGGACATAAGCAACTTCATACCTGTCCAACTGCATCTACACTCGGGGGTTGCACCAATTCAACTAGATCAGCTTCCCTGTAGAGTTCATGGTACAAAACCGGTACCAATGTAACTATACAGGCAAACTGTAGTCAGACCCTAAGAGTGGCCCATCTGGTGGGAATTGTGACAACCGCCTGGGGTCGGAGTTTGGAACTGGGCACAGGATCCTAACAGAGGCTAATTTTGTCGTCCCCACGATATATCAAAGCTCATACGTTACCTGTGACCTGTTGCCAGCTTCCTCCCACCAGCTTGTAGATGTTGTTGTTGTTGTTCACACCCCAGACTCCGGCAGGACCAACCGTGACGTGTTTCAAGTAGCCCGGCAGCTGGGCCCAGCTGTCTCCATACAGCGTGTAAATATTGCCTGCGCTGTTCACTCCAAACACCTGCCCATTACTGGCATCAATCTGCTTTAATGACCCCGGTATCTCAGTGCAGTCCAGAGCTGAAAAGCAGACTGAGAATGTTCATGCACGTGGACTTGTTAGCAAGCAGGAGAAATAGCCACAAAAGAGAGAGAGCTTGGGGCCTGACAGGGCCGGCTCTAGGTTTTTTGTCGTCCCAAGCAAAACAATTTTTGGCTGCCCCCCACCCCAGCCCTGGGCTCCCCTTGCACTCCCCTGCAACCCCAGCCCTGGACTGTCCCCCCCACCCGCACCCCCTGCCGCCCCAGCGCTGGGCTCTCCCCCCACCTCACCTGCACCCCCTGCTGCCCCAGCCCTGGGCTCTCCCTCCCACCAAACCTCTCCCACCCGCACCCCCTGCTGCCCCAACCCTGGGTTCTCCTCCGCACCCCAACTGCACTCCCTGCCGCCCCAGCGCTGGGCTTCCCCCCACCAATGCTGACTCCGCCTGCTCCCCCCTCGCCTCCAACTGGTCCAGCGCTGGCGGAGTTGGGGTAAGCAGCGGGGCTCCTGGGCCGCACCTCAGTCCAAGGTCCCTCCAGCCGGGGCTCCCACCTCCAGGACCGGCCGGAACCCGGGAGGGCAGAGCCGGGGGACTGCCCCGGCAGGGGGCTGAGGAGCCGGGGCAGGGCAGCCCTAGAGGGAGCGGAGCCCCGAAGAGCGGGACGTGGGCCCTGCAAGGCAGCACCCCGCCCTCTATGGCCCCGCTGCTGCTGCTGCTCTTGGCCGTCCTGCCGCAGTCCCTGGACAGCTCGGGCCGCTTCGCCCAGCCGCAGCTGCGGCACTGGGGGGCGGCTGCCCTGCGGCACCTGCAGGCGTCTCCATACGCCTCACGGGGCGGCCCCCAGCCCGACTGTCCCTCGCTCGGAGCCCGCCCAGCCATAAGGTGTGGGCGCTGCTCCCCGACGCTAACCGCTGCTGCTGCCAGGGCCGGCTCTAGGCTTTTGCCGCCCCAAGCAAAAAAAAAATGGGTGGCTGGAATGCCGCCCCTGAAAATGTGCCGCCCCAAGCACCTGCTTGGTTTGATGGTGCCTGGAGCCGGCCCTGGTGGCTGAGGATGTAGAATCATAGACTATCAGGGTTGGACGGGACCTCAGGAGATCATCTAGTCCAACCCCCTGCTCAAAGCAGGACCAATCCCCAACTAAATCATCCCAGCCAGGGCTTTGTCAAGCCGGGCCTTAAAAACCTCTAAGGAAGGAGATTCCACCACCTCCCCAGGTAACCCATTCCAGTGCTTCACCACCCTCCTAGTGAAAAAGTTTTTCCTAATATCCAACCTAGACCTCCCCCACTGCAACTTGAGACCATTGCTCCTTGTTCTGTCATCTGCCCCCACTGAGAACAGCCGAGCTCCATCCTCTTTGGAACCCCCCTTCAGGTAGTTGAAAGCAGCTATCAAATCCCCCCTCATTCTTCTCTTCTGGAGACTAAACAATCCCAGTTCCCTCAGCCTCTCCTCATAAGTAAGGTGCTCCAGACCCCTAATCATTTTTCAGAGGAGTAGCCGTGTTAGTCTGAATCTGTAAAAAGCAACAGAGGGTCCTGTGGCACCTTTAAGACTAACAGAAGTATTGGGAGCATAAGCTTTCATGGGTAAGAACCTCACTTCTTCAGATGCAAGATGCTCTGTAGAAGTGAGGTTCTTACCCACGAAAGCTTATGCTCCCAATACTTCTGTTAGTCTTAAAGGTGCCACAGGACCCTCTGTTGCTAATCATTTTTGTTACCCTCCGCTGGACTCTTTCCAATTCTTCCACATCCTTCTTGTAGTGTGGGGCCCAAAACTGGACACAGTACTCCAGATGAGGCCTCACCAATGTCGAATAGAGGGGAATGATCATGTCCCTCGATTTGCTGGCAATGCCCCTACTTATACAGCCCAAAATGCCATTAGCCTTCTTGGCAACAAGGGCACACTGTCGACTCATATCCAGCTTCTCGTCCACTGTAACCCCTAGGTCCTTTTCTGCAGAACTGCTACCTAGCCATTCGGTCCCTAGTCTGTAACAGTGTATAGGATTCTTCCGTCCTAAGTGCAGGACTCTGCACTTGTCCTTGTTGAACCTCATCAGGTTTCTTTTGGCTCAATCCTCTAATTTGTCTAGGTCCCTCTGTATCCTATCCCTACCCTCCAGCGTATCTACCACTCCTCCCAGTTTAGTGTCATCTGCAAACTTGCTCAGAGTGCAGTCCACGCCATCCTTCAGGTCATTAATGTAGAGACCTTTGCTTACACGTCCCTCACTGGTCTGAATCCAGAATAGGAGGGTGGTGGCCCAATGTTCTTACCACCTAATATCTACTTGGAGGCCCATGTGAAATGAGTTTGGGTGTCCTGTTCTAGTTCCCAAAGTATTAGAATCACAGCTGGTGCTAACTAGCTCCCTGTTGCCATCTGCAACAGAAAGGCCAAGGATTATATCGACCACAGAGACGGAGCTCCAGTCTCACCACTACAGGTGGTCCCTCCTGATCAGAGCTGAGCCACATTATGGGGGAAGCTTCCCCTGCCCTTGCACCTGCCCCTGCCCAGACAGCACTGGGGATTAACAGAGGGCTTATGGCTCCAGAGCTGGGGATCTTTCACCAGAGCTGACGTCACATAAACAAATGCTCAGGGTTCAAGATGGAAAAGGCCCTCCTGCTTCTGTTGGGATTTCTATTCTGTTCCTACGGGACACATCCCCTAGAGAGAACAGTCCAAAGAGCCACCCTGGAAGTTGTGTAGGTCAGTTATGGGGTCACAAGAGCAGATCTCTCTGGGGGTATTTGAGATAGCCTGAGAGCTTTTTCCATAACACCTTTGTTTGGACGTGAGGGGGGCTCTTCCATTCTGCTCCATATGGACACCGCATGTGTTGCTCAGGAAGGTCTCAAACTGTACCCATCAAGAAGCTGCCTGAAGTTTAAACGTTCACAGCAGCTGCAGACAGACCCAGTTTCATAGATTCATAGATTCCAAGGCCAGAAGGAACCATTGTGATCATCTAGTCTGACCTCCTGTATCACACAAGCCAAAGAACTGCCCCCAAAATAATCCCTAGAGCAGAGCTTTTAGAATAATATCCAGTCTTGATTTGAAAATTGTCAGTGATGGAGAATCCACCACGACCCCGCGTAAATTGTTCCAATGGTTAAATACCATCCCTGTTAATTCTCCTAGATTGAAGAGTCCATTATCCAATGTTTGTTCCCATGTAGGTATTAATCAAGTCACCCCTTAACCTTCTTTTGGTGAGCTAAATAGATTGCCAGTCCCTGTGAGCCGGTGCAGGGGGATCCAGTCCCTGTGAGCCGGTGCAGGGGGATGCTGCCTTGGCAGGGTGGGAGGGGTCTGAGAGCTGGGTAACTCACTGTGCACTTTTTGCCCCACAGGGAAGGAGTCCATTTCTGTGGGGGTCCCTGGTGAAGGAGCTAGGGGCCATCAGCACGCACTGGTGCTTCTCCTGCTGGTAATGTGTCCGCTCTGCCCTGGGGCTGCACTAAAGGGCCGTCAGTGGGTGCACTGTCCCCAGGGTGTGCTGTCCCAGGGGCCGGCCGGGTGGCTCAGACCTAGCTCCAGCCCCTTGGGGGGCACTGAAGCAGGGGAGGGACAATGGTGCCTTGTCTATGGACGGCTGTGGATCTGCTGGATTCTGATTGGCTTAGAGAGCAGGTTGCTGGTGCCTTTCAGCCAACCAGGGCCAGCACTAGGATCATCACCATCTCGCTCCTTCCCACAGCCCCGGGACAGCAAGGCTGGGCTCAGCGAGGGCCAGGGAGCAGGCCTGGGGGTGCCTGCATGGGGCGGAGGTGCTGCAGTGCCCACAGGACCTGGCAGCTGGTGGTGTCTGGGCAGCAGGACAGAGGAGCTCATGGCTTTGTCTCCCTTCACCCCGACCTCTCCACTGGCAGGCTGGGCAGCACCGTGCTCTGTCCCCATGGGCCCGGCCTCCTGCCCCACCCTGTGTGTCGTGGCTTCTGTCAGCCCCAGAGCGTGAGACCGTTGGGTAGAGGGAGCTCAAAGGGCTCACGCTCTGGGGTACTGTGCGCAGTTCTGATCTCCCATGTTTAAGAAGGATGAATTCAAATAGGAACAGGTGCAGAGAAGGGCTACTAGGATGATCCGAGGAATGGAAAACCTGTCTTATGAGAGGAGACTCAAAGAGCTCGGCTTGTTTAGTCTAACCAAAGGAAGGCTATACGACTGCTCTCTATAAATACATCAGAGAGATAAATACCAGGGAGGGAGAGGAGTTATTTAAGTTACAAATGGATATAAACTGGCCATCAACAAGTTTAGGCTTGAAATTAAGTAAACGTTTCTAACCATCAGAGGAGCAAAGTTCTGGAGCAGCCTCCCAAGGGGAGCAGTGGGGTCAAAAAACAAAACGGGCTTCAAGACTGAGTTTGATAACTTTATGGAGGGGATGGTATGACAGGACTGCCTATAATGGTGAATGGCGCATTGGCGATTGCCTGGAGCAAAAATCCCCAACGACTGCAGACGGGACACTAGATGGGGACGGCTCTGAGTTACTACAGAGAATTCTTTCCCCAGTATCTTCCTGGTGGATCTTGCCCACATGCTCAGGGTCTAACTGATCACCATATTAGTGGTCGGGAAGGAATTTCCCCCCAGGTCAGATTGACTGAGACCCTGGTGGTTTTTCGCTTCCTCTTCAGCATAGGTCATGGGTCACGTGCAGGTTTAAACTAGTGTAAATGGTGAATTCTCTGTAACTTGCCGTCTTTAAACCATAATTTGAGGACTTCCGTGACTCAGCCAGAGCTCAGGGGTCTAGTACAGGAGTGGGTGGGGGAAGGTTCTGTGGCCTGCGATGTGCAGGGGGTCAGACTAGATGATCACGATGGTCCCTTCTGACTTCAGTAAGTGTCTCTGAGTAAGAAGCTATATTACAATTTGAAACCCAACCAGTGTCCCATAAGTGACTTGACACTAGATGTCAGAACATCTTGTGTCAAGTCACTTATGGTCTTAGAGTTGAGTGGGTTGAATATTTATTTAATTTTCTTTCTAGGTATAGGAATTAGATACAATGCTCCTGTCAGAGATTTCTAAGTTATCTGGAAAAAAAAGGAGAGTTTTCAGTTGCCTAAGTAGCCCCTGGAATCATGGTTAAAGTCGTCCCCTCCCACCACTCCAAATCTGAAATGATGCCCCTGTGAGCCGGCACAGAATTTGTCCCTCCCCCTGCCCCCATGCATGGCCCTGTTGGCTTGACTGGAGCCGCCCCCCCAAATACAGAAGTCAAACTACACGGATGGGCTGAGCCTGGGGGCAGGGCTGGGAAGCTGGGAGCAGGGAGCGGGGCTCAGTCAGGGCACAGAGCTCCTGCAGAATGGACGGGCAACAGACAACTCAGTGAGACCCTTTCAAAAACCAAACGATCAGTGTTTGTGTTACTGTCATTGGTGCAGACTGCAGGGGCCAGAACGTGCGAGGTGCAGGCCACATGCCAAGGAAAATCTGGTCCCCAACCCATGAGCATCTGCCTGAAAACAATTCCCCAAAATGTGGCAGTGAATCCAAACTCAGCCCTGCAGTGGGGCTGAGAGACCCACACAGCCGTCTGCAAACCCTTCGACAGAATCCCTCTTCCCACGTACCTGAGCTCCCTGCAAGCAGGGGCAGCAGCAGCAGGAACTCCCAGAACATCATCTTCTTGGCACAACTTCGACAATGCGAGCTCTCCCAGTGTCTGCGCTGGGGCAGTCCAGGGGCTTTTATAGCTCAAGCACAGCTGCAGACTGAGCAACCTTCCCTCCCCGGGTGCCCCACCCCATCCTCAATGAGGAAATAGGGAAATTCTCACGGGGTAACAGCACATCCTGGAGCAAAGACTGTTGAGCAACATTATGGGTTTCCTCATAGCATCTGTGACACTGGATCCCTTGTATGCCAGCCAGCCCAGCAAGTATTGTGTTTGTTAGGTTAGCACTTAGCTGGCCTCCGGGTAATGGTGGCCCTACCCTCTGCTTGTCAGAGGGTGGAGGTGGATGGCAGGAGAGAGATCATTGATCATTACCTGTTAGTTCACTCCTTCTGGGACACCTGGCATTGGTCACTGTCGGCAGACAGGATACTGGACAGGGTGGATCTTTGGTCTGACCCAGTATGGCCGTTCTTATGGAATGGAAGGGATTAAGGGTTAAGTGTTTCCCCCGGCCACACCCGTTGGGATTGCTGTGGTTAACATCTGGAACCGCAGCCTTCTCCCACTGACCTTGCAAATGTTTGTTTTGGGGGTAGATACACAGGGCGGGCTCAGAAATCCCCAGGAGACTAGATCTCCGGTGACAAGGTGCAGTCAGGGAATCAGCCTCCACTTCTCTCTAGGTCTTTTAGCTCCTCTTTTTTCGCCCCTGTATGTTCTGTGATGCAGGGAGGGAAGGAGCTGTTACACTCAGTGTTTGGAGGGTGCCCTGGCGGGTGAAGGGTTGATACCAGTACTGGTCCCATGTGATTTTGGAAAAGGGGGACGTCCACATGGACACATCTCGAGCGCATCCCTTAAAAACTGTCTTTAGGGCTATGTCGACACGGTGAGCAGAGGTGTGATTTGCAGACATGCCCGTGCTAGCTTCAAACTAGCTAGATCATTAACCATAGCAGAGAGGGTGAGATGACACAGGCTTCTGATCTGTTCTGTACTAGCCCCCGCTGGCCCGCTGCTTATGTACTCGCGTTGCTAGCCCCCACTGATGGCTCCGCTGCTATGGTTAGTGAGCTGGCGAGATTAAAGCTAGCATGGGCCTGTCTACGTGAGCTGCAAATGACACCTCCGCTGGCAGGGTAGATACAGCCTACAAGGAACACAGCTCCGTGAATGTTCAGTGTAACGTGGCGATGGGCTAATAGGAGTCAGACCCGCCATAGTGACCTCACCCGAGTTCACTCCAGTAACCCCGCAGACTCCAGCCCACCCTCCCCTAGTTAGTGCTGGTTCCCCCACTCCTACTCCACTCTTCTGAGCACCGCAAGGAATAAGAGCCTGCCAGAGGCTGTATCCTGGACACTGGTGTGGCACAATCGTGCTGAAGCTCTGGCTACCAGAGGGGACCCCAGGGTGCTCTCCAGACATCTCTGGCTCAGGGGCAGGAGAGGGAAGGCCCTAGTGACATTAATTCTCCATCACCTGTATAGGATTTTGGACACTACATTAAACTTCGGTAAACTTTCCATGCTGGGGCTAAATCCTGCCACCCAGACCCATTGACTTCTGTGGCGTTTGCTTGAGCCAGGTCTCCAGGATTAGGCCCAGGGCTTGTACTGGATCCCTCACCTAATTCTTCTGCCCGGTGGTGTCGGCAGCAACAGGGGCCACGTTCAATATCAAGGGGATCCTCTGAAAATAACAAACCAAAACCATCTCAAGTCCCCCCACAGAAACCCAGTAAAAATTAAATACCTCCCCAGGGTGCCTTCCCCACTCACCAGCACTGCGCTTGTATATAACAAAGAAAACTTGTATTAAGGGGTGTGTGTGTGTTGGGGAGGGAGAGAATACAGCAATAATTTGGGAAAACACAGCAACAGTTGCTCAAAAGTATGCAAATAAGTAAATTACCAATCCCACAGTGTCTTGGGCAATATTCCTTTGCCTCGGTTTCCCCAGCAGCTGGTGTGCAAGTCCAATGGACAAATGTCCCTTTAACACATCACTTCCCCTATTCTCTGCTGCATGCACCCCACTCAGGGTTTGCTGTCAGAGGTTAGTGACGTCCCAGAGTCCAGGGGTGCATTCATAGATTCTAGGACTGGAAGGGACCTCGAGAGGTCATCGAGTTCAGTCCCCTGCCCTCATGGCAGGACCAAATACTGTCTAGACCATCCCTGATAGACATTTCTCTGACCTACTCTTAAATATCTCCAGAGATGGAGATTCCACAACCTCCCTAGGCAATTTATTCCAGTGCTTAACCACCCTGACAGTTAGGAACTTTTTCCTAATGTCCAGCCTAAACCTCCCTTGCTGCAGTTGAAGCCCATTGTTTCTTGTTCTATCCTTAGAGGCTAAGGTGAACAAGTTTTCTCCCTCCTCCTTATGACACCCTTTTAAATACCTGAAAACTGCTATCATGTCCCCTCTCAGTCTTCTCTTTTCCAAACTAAACAAACCCAATTCTTTCAGCCTTCCTTCATAGGTCATGTTCTCTAGACCTTTAATAATTTTTGTTGCTTTCTCTGGACCCTCTCCATTTCTCCACATCTTTCTTGAAATGTGGTGCCCAGAACTGGACACAATACTCCAATTGAGGCCTAACCAGCGCAGAGTAGAGCGGAAGAATGACTTCTCGTGTCTTGCTCACAACACACCTGTTAATGCATCCCAGAAACATGTTTGCTTTTTTTGCAACAGCATCACACTGTTGACTCATATTTAGCTTGTGGTCCACTATAACCCCTAGATCCCTTTCTGCCGTACTCCTTCCTAGACAGTCTCTTCCCATTCTGAATGTGTGAAACTGATTGTTCCTTCCTAAGTGGAGCACTTTGCATTTGTCTTTGTTAAACTTCATCCTGTTTACCTCAGACCATTTCTCCAATTTGTCCAGATCATTTTGAATTATGACCCTGTCCTCCAAAGCAGTTGCAATCCCTCCCAGTTTGGTATCATCTGCAAACTTAATAAGTGTACTTTCTATGCCCATATCTAAGTCGTTGATGAAGATATTGAATAGAGCCGGTCCCAAAACAGACCCCTGCAGAACCCCACTCGTTATACCTTTCCAGCAGGATTGGGAACCATTAATAACTACTCTGAGTATGGTTATCCAGCCAGTTATGCACACACCTTATAGTAGTCCTATCTAAGTTGTATTTGCCTAGTTTATTGATAAGAATATCATGCGAGACAAAATCAAATGTCTTACTAAGGTCTAGGTATACCACATCCACCGCTTCTCCTTTATCCATAAGACTCGTTATCCTATCAAAGAAAGCTATCAGCTTGGTTTGATATGATTTGTTCTTTACAAATCCATGCTGGCTATTCCCTATCACCTTACCACCTTCCAAGTGTTTGCAGATGATTTCCTTAATTACTTGCTCCATTATCTTCCCTGGCACAGAAGTTAAACTAACTGGTCTGTAGTTTCCTGGGTTGTTTTTATTTCCCTTTTTATAGATGGGCACTATATTTGCCCTTTTCCAGTCTTCTGGAATCTCTCCCGTCTGCCATGATTTTCCAAAGATAATAGCTAGAGGCTCAGATACCTCCATTAGCTCCTTGAGTATTCTAGGATGCATTCCATCAGGCCCTGGTGACTTGCAGGCATCTAACTTTTCTAAGTGATTTTTAACTTGTTCTTTTTTTATTTTATCTGCTAAACCTACCCCCTTCCCATTAGCATTCACTAAGTTAGGCATTCCTTCAGCCTTCTCGGTGAAGACCGAAACAAAGAAGTCATTAAGCATCTCTGCCATTTCCAAGTTTCCTGTTACTGTTTCTCCCTCCTCACTGAGCAGTGGGCCTACCCTGTCCTTGGTCTTCCTCTTGCTTCTAATGTATTGATGAAAAGTCTTCTTGTTTCCCTTTATTCCCGTAGCTAGTTTGAGCTCATTTTATGCCTTTGCCTTTCTAATCTTGCCCCTGCATTCTGGTGTTGTTTGTCTATATTCATCCTTTGTAATTTGTCCTAGTTTCCATTTTTTATATGACTCCTTTTTATTTTTTAGATCGTGCAAGATCTCGTGGTTAATCCAAGGTGGTCTTTTACCACATTTTCTATCTTTCCTACCCAGTGGAATAGCTTGCTTTTGGGCCCTTAATAGTGTCCCTTTGAAAAACTGCCAACTCTCCTCAGTTGTTTTTCCCCTCAGTCTTGATTCCCATGGGAGCTTACCTAACAGCTCTCTGAGTTTACCAAAATCCACCTTCCTGAAATCCATTGTCTCTATTTTGCTGTACTCCCTTCTACCCTTCCTTAGAATTGTGAACTCTATGATTTCATGATCACTTTCACCCAAGCTGCCTTCCACTTTCAAATTCTCAACGAGTTCCTCCCTATTTGTTAAAATCAAGTCTAGAACAGCTTCCCCCCAGTAGCTTTTTCAACCTTCTGAAATAAAAAGTTGTCTGCAATGCAGTCCAAGAACTTATTGGATAGTCTGTGCCCCGCTGTGTTATTTTCCCAACATATATCTGGATAGTTGAAGTCCCCCATCACCACCAAATCTTGGGCTTTGGATGATTTTGTTAGTTGTTTAAAAAAAGCCTCATCCACCTCTTCCACCTGGTTAGGTGGCCTGTAGTAGACTCCTAGCATGACATCTCCCTTGTTTTTTACCCCTTTTAGCCTAACCCGAGAGACTCAACACTTCCGTCTCCTATGTCCATCTCCACCTCAGTCCAAGTGTGTACATTTTTAATATATAAGGCAACACCTCCTCCCTTTTTCCCCTGTCTATCCTTCCTGAGCAAGCTGTACCCATCCACACCAACATTCCAATCATGTGTATTATCCCACCAAGTTTCAGTGATGCCAACAATGTCATAGTTGTATTTATTTATTAGCACTTCCAGTTCTTCCTGCTTATTCCCCATACTTCTCGCATTCGTATATAGGCATCTAAGATACTGGTTTGATCTTGCCTCCCAGTTTTGCCCTGACCCTCCTTTCTTTCTGCCATTATAGCCCACGCTCCCTCTTGTTTCCGATCCATCTCCCAGGTCTCCATGTTCCCCACTTACCTGTGGGTTTTGCTCACCTGTCCCCATCGAACCTAGTTTAAAGCTCTCCTCACTAGGTTAGCCAGTCTGTGTCCAAATAGGGTCTTTCCCCTCCTCGAAAGGTGAACGCCATATCTGCCTAGCAGTCCTTCCTGGAATAGCGTCCCGTGGTCGAGGAAGCCAAAGCCCTCCTGGTGACACCACCCTCGCAGCCAGGCATTCACCTCCACGATGCACCTCTCTCTGCCCGGGCCCCTACCTTTGACAGGAAGAATCGAAGAGAATACCACCTGCGCTCCAAACTCCTTCACCCGTACTCCCAGAGCCCTGTAGTCACTCTTGATCCGCTCAGTGTCATACCTCGCAGTATCATTTGTGCCCACATGGATGAGTAACATGGGGTAGTAGTCAGAGGGCTGGATAATCCTTGACAATGTCTCCGTAACGTCTCGGATACGGGCCCCCGGCAGGCAGCATACCTCCCGAGATGAAATGTCAGGGCGACAGATGGGGGCCTCCGTCCCACTCAGAAGAGAGTCTCCGACCACCACCACCCTACGTTTCCTATTCACAGTGGTCGCCGTAGACAGGGTTCTGGGGGCAAGCTTAACCACCCACCTTCAGCCATGGGGCTCTGGCAGTGGGATCCATGCTTCAGTGCCCCCCCCCCAGCTTCAGCTGAAGGGCTCCAGGCTACAGCCCCCCCATCCCCACCCCAGATCCAGCTATGGGGCTCTGGCTCTGGGCTTCAGCAGGGCTGGTGTTACTGAGTGCCATGGTCAAAAGGCAAGGAATGGGGTGAGCCTGAGGTGCGAGGCCACGGAAGGGAGCTCGAAGCAATGGGTGGGAGAAGCAGTCAGTGGCGTAGCCAGGTTCTAACATCAGGGGAAGCGAACACAAAAAAAGGCACCACCCGCCGCCATATCAAATTACTAGTTACATACTTTTAAATTTGTTATACATATTTATTTTGTACTTAAAATAAAAACACAAGAATGATATTGTTTTATAAGTACGTGTGTTATTTTGCATTTAAAATATAAAAAAAGGTTTACAGTATTGTATATAAAATAAAAACATGTGAATTGTTGCTTAGAGAAGCTCCTAAGGGAAGGATTCCTCATGGTGATCTGTACAAGCCATTTGACAGGTTTCAGAGTAGCAGCCGTGTTAGTCTGTATCCGCAAAAAGAACAGGAGTACTTGTGGTACCTAATATGTCTACACTACGAAATTAGTTCGAATTTATAGAAGCCGGTTTTATAGAAATCGGTTGTATACAGCCGATTGTGTGTGTCCACACATAAAATGCTCTAGGTGCTCTAGTCGGCGGACCACGTCCACAGTACGAGGCTAGCGTCGACTTCCGGAGCATTGCACTATGGGTAGCTATCCGACAGCTATCCCACAGTTCCCGCAGTCTCCGCCGCCCCTTGGAATTCTGGGTTGAGATCCCAATGCCCGGATGATGCAAAACAGTGTCGCGGGAGGTTCTGGGTACATGTCGTCAGGCCCCTCCCCCCTCGTCACAGCAACGGCAGACAATAGATTCGTGCCTTTTTACCTGGGTTACCTGTGCAGACAACATACCACGGCAAGCATGGAGCCCGCTCAGCTCAGCTGAGCTCACCGTCACCATATGTCCTCTGGGTGCCGGCAGACGTGGGACTGCATTGCTACACAGCAGCAGCTGCTAACTGCCTTTTGGCGGTAGACGGTGCAGTAGACTGGTAGCCTTCATCGGCGATCTGGGTGCTGGCAGCCGTGGGGCTTGCCTTTTGGCAGTAGATGGTGTATTACGACTGTTAACCGGCCTATTACAAGTCGGGTCATCGCACGTTAGCAGAGTCTTCCCCAAGCAGCCGATCGTGCAATAGGCCTGAAGACCATCGTCATACACCGCCCCGTATTTGCTGCAAAGCACCCAGAAAGATGCCGAGGGCTATCAGTCACGCTGCACCGTCGTCTTAAGATGTAAAAAATAGATTTGCTCTGTATTCATTTGCTTCCCCCTCCCTCCGTCAAATCAACGGCCTGCTAAACCCAGGGTTTTCAGTTTAATCTTTGGGGGGACCATTCTGTGTGACAGTTGTTTGTGTTTCTCCCTGATGCACAGCCACCGTTCTTGATTTTAATTCCCTGTACCTGTACGCCATGTCGTCACTCGGCCCGCCCTCCCTCCTTCCCCTAGTCCGTCAGATACAACTTTCGCGCCTTTTCTTTGAATTCTGGGTTGAGATCCCAATGCCCGGATGATGCAAAACAGTGTCGCGGGCGGTTCTGGGTACATGTCGTCAGGCCCCTCCCCCCTCATCACAGCAACGGCAGACAATAGATTCGCGCCTTTTTACCTGGGTTACCTGTGCAGACAACATACCACGGCAAGCATGGAGCCTGCTCAGCTCAGCTGAGCTCACCGTCACCATATGTCCTCTGGGTGCCGGCAGACGTGGGACTGCATTGCTACACAGCAGCAGCTGCTAACTGCCTTTTGGCGGTAGACGGTGTAGCATGAGTGATAGCCATGGGGCTGGCAGCCGTAGGGCTGCATTGCACCAGCCCCTTGCCCTTTGGTAGGCGATGGTATATTATGATTGGTACCCATCGTCGTCGTACTGGAGTGGCTGTCAATCATGGCCACCTGGGCAGACATGTTTCGATGATGATGGTTACCAATCGTAATCTACTATTTTCTGCCAATTGCCCAGTATTGTCTGCTAAGCACCCAGAAGAGGCCGAGGGCGATGCTGGGTGCTGGCGGACGTGGGGACACAGCAGCAGCCCCTTGCCTTTTGGCAGACGATGGTATATTATGACTGGTATCCGTCATCGTCATACTGGAGAGGCTATCACTCATGCTGCACCGTCTGCTGCCAGCTTAAGATGTAAAAAATAGATTTGTTCTGTATTCATTTGCTTCCCCTTCCTCCGTGAAATCAATGGCCTGCTAAGCCCAGGGTTTTCAGTTTAATCTTTGGGGGGACCATTCTGTGTGACAGTTGTTTGTGTTTCTCCCTGTTCCTGTACCTGTACGCCATGTCGTCACTCGGCCCTCCCTCCTTCTCCTGGTCCATCAGATACTACTTTCGCGCCTTTTTTCTGACCAGGCGCCATAGCTAGCACTGGGATCATGGAGCCCGCTCAGATCACCGCGGCAATTATGAGCACTATGAACACCACGCGCATTGTCCTGGAGTATATGCAGAGCCAGGACATGCCAAGGCGAAACCCGGACCAGCCGAGGAGGCGATTGCAGCGCGGCGACGAGAGTGATGAGGTAATTGACATGGACATAGACCTCTCACAAGGCACAGGCCCCAGCAATGTGGAAATCATGGTGTCACTGGGGCAGGTTCATGCCGTAGAACGCCGATTCTGGGCCCGGGAAACAAGCACAGACTGGTGGGACCGCATCGTGCTGCAGGTATGGGACGATTCCCAGTGGCTGCGAAACTTTCGCATGCGTAAGGGCACTTTCATGGAACTTTGTGACTTGCTTTCCCCTGCCCTGAAACGCCAGGATAACAAGATGAGAGCAGCCCTCACAGTTGAGAAGCGAGTGGCGATAGCCCTGTGGAAGCTTACAACGCCAGACAGCTACCGGTCAGTCGGGAATCAATTTGGAGTGGGCAAATCTACGGTGGGGGCTGCTGTGATCCAATTTGCCAGGGCAATGAAAGACCTGGTGATAGCAAGGGTAGTGACTCTGGGCAACGTGCAGTCAATAGTGGATGGTTTTGCTGAAATGGGATTCCCAAACTGTGGCGGGGCCATAGACGGAACCCATATCCCTATCTTGTCACCGGAGCACCAAGCCACCGACTACGTAAACCGCAAGGGGTACTTTTCAATGCTGCTGCAAGCCCTGGTGGATCACAAGGGACGTTTCACCAACATCAACGTGGGATGGCCGGGAAAGGTGCTCGCGTCTTCAGGAACTCTGCTCTGTTTCGAAAGCTGGAGGAAGGGACTTTCTTCCCGGACCAGAAAGTGACCGTTGGGGATGTTGAAATGCCTATCGTGATCCTTGGGGACCCAGCCTACCCCTTAATGCCATGGCTCATGAAGCCGTACACAGGCAGCCTGGACAGGAGTCAGGACCTGTTCAACTACAGGCTGAGCAAGTGCCGAATGGTGGTGGAATGTGCATTTGGACGTTTAAAAGCGCACTGGCGCAGCTTACTGACTCGCTCAGACCTCAGCGAAAAGAATATCCCCATTGTTATTGCTGCTTGCTGTGCGCTCCACAATATCTGTGAGAGTAAGGGGGAGACCTTTATGGCGGGGTGGGAGGTTGAGGCAACTCGCCTGGCCGCTGATTACGCGCAGCCAGACACCAGGGCGGTTAGAGGAGCACAGCAGGGCGCGGTGCGCATCAGAGAAGCTTTGAAAACGAGTTTTGTGACTGGCCAGGCTACTGTGTGAAACTTCTGTTTGTTTCTCCTTGATGAACCCTCTAAACCCCCCCCCCCCCCCGACCCGGTTCACTCTACTTCCCTGTAAACCAACCACCCCACCCCACCCTCCCCTCCCGCTTGCAGAGGCAATAAAGTCATTGTTTTTTCACATTCATGCATTCTTTATTAGTTCCTCACAGAAGTAGGGGGATAATTGCCAAGGTAGCCTGGGATGGGTGGGGGAGGAGGGAAGGAAAAGGACACACTGCATTTTAAAACTTTAACTCTTATTGAAGGCCAGCCTTCTGATGCTTGGGCGATCATCTGGGGTGGAGTGACTGGGTGGACGGAGGCCCCCCCACCGTGTTCTTGGGCGTCTGGGTGAGGAGGCTATGGAACTTGGGGAGGAGGGCTGTTGGTTACACAGGGGCTGTAGCGGCCGTCTCTGCTCCTGCTGCCTTTCCTGCAGCTCAACCATACGCTCGAGCATATCAGTTTGATGCTCCAGCAGACGGAGCATTGCCTCTTGCCGTCTGTCTGCAAGCTGACGCCACCTATCGTCTTCAGCCCGCCACTTGCTCTGTTCTTCCCGCGATTCAGCCCGCCACCTCTCCTCTCGTTCATATTGGGCTTTTCTCATCTCCGTCATTGACTGCCTCCACACATTCTGCTGTGCTCTATCAGCCTGGGCGGACATCTGCAGCTCCGTGAACATCTCGTCCCTCGTCCTACGTTTTCTGTTTCTAATGTTCACGAGCCTCTGCGAAGGAGAAACATTTGCAGCTGGCGGAGGAGAAGGGAGAGGGAGAGGTGGTTAAAAAAGACACATTTTAGAGAACAATGGGTACACTCTTTCATTACAAGGTCGCATATTTCGGCTTGCAGGCAGCCATGGTAGGCCACACAGTGTTTTGGCTTTTTTAACCTTCTTAACATGCGGCAAAGGTTGCAAACAGCAGCGCATTTCCCATATCAAGGATGAATTGGGTTGTCCATTTAAAATGGGGTTTCAATGTAAAAGGAGGGGGCTGCGGTTTCCCGGTTAACATGCGGCACAAACACAAGTAAACCCCCCCCCCCCCCCACACACACACACGATTCTCTGGGATGATCACTTCACCCCTCCCCCCACCGCGTGGTTAACAGCGGGGAACATTTCTGGTCAGAAGAGCAGGAACGGGCGCCTCTGAATGTCCCCTTAATAAAATCACCCCATTTCAACCAGGAGAGCTTTCTGGAGATTTCCCTGGAGGATTTCCGCTCCATCCCCATACACGTTAACAGACTTTTGCAGTAGATGTACTGGCCGCGATTGCCAGAGCAAATTAATCATTAAACACGCTTGCTTTTTTTTTTGTAATGTTTACAAATATTTACAAAGTTACACTCACCAGAGGTCTCCTGTGTGCCCTGAGGGTCTTGGGTGAGTTCGGGGGTTACTGGTTCCAGGTCCAGGGTCACAAACATATCCTGGCTGTTGGGGAAACCGGTTTCTCCGCTTCCTTGCTGCTGTGAGCTACCTACAGTACCTCCATCCTCATCTTCCTCGTTCCCCGAACCGTCTTCCCTGTGTGTTTCTCCAGTGAGAGAGTCATAGCACACGGTTGGGGTAGTGGTGGCTGCACCCCCTAGGATCGCATGCAGCTCCGCGTAGTAGCGGCAAGTTTGCAGCTCTGCCCCGGACCTTCCGTTTGCTTCTCTGGCTTTGTGGTAAGCTTGCCGTAGCTCCTTAATTTTCACGCGGCACTGCTGTGTGTCCCTGTTATGGCCTCGGTCCTTCATGGCCTTGGAGATCTTTTCTAATACTTTTCCATTTCTTTTACTGCTACGGAGTTCAGCTATCACTGCTTAATCTCCCCATATGGCGAGCAGATCTCGTACCTCCCGTTCGGTCCATGCTGGAGCTCTTTTGCGATCCTGGGACTCCATCACGGTTACCTGTGCTGCGTGGTCACCTGTGCTCTCCACGCTGAGCAAACAGGAAATGAAATTCAAACATTCGCGGGTCTTTTCCTGTCTACCTGGTCAGTGCATCTGAGTTGAGAGTGCTGTCCAGAGCGGTCACAATGAAGCACTGTGGGATAGCTCCCGGAGGCCAATAACGTCGAATTCCGTCCACACTACCCCAATTCCGACCCGCAAAGGCCGGTTTTATCGCTAATCCCCTCGTCGGAGGTGGTGTAAAGAAACCGGTTTAAAGGACCCTTTAAGTCAAAAGAAAGGGCTTCGTTGTGTGGACGTGTCCAGGCTTAATTCGGTTTAACGCTGCTAAAGTCGACCTAAACCCGTAGTGTAGACCAGGCCTTAGAGACTAACAAATTTATTTCAGCATAAGCTTTCGTGGGCTACAGCCCACTTCTTCGGATGATATATGCATCCGAAGAAGTGGGCTGTAGCCCACGAAAGCTTATGCTCTAATAAATTTGTTAGTCTCTAAGGTGCCACAAGTACTCCTGTTCTTTTTACAAGCCATTTGCTGCAACTGAAGGATGTGAAAGTGATTTAATCAGGGAAGTTTCAGTTCCTAACAGCCAGAAATTTTCTGTTGTGAATGGATCCACTGACTGTCCTTTTGAAAGATCCAGTGTGGGGAGCTTTGAGAAGGTCTCAGATGGAGTAAAAGCTGTTAAGAAAGTTGAGCAGCAGCTTGTTGGGAAGACAGTGGTGTTGGAACAGGAATGTTTCCATGCTGATTCTTTAAGTAAGCAATCTGTGCTTCAGGGTCTGAAGACAGATTCGGTTACTGGGGTTACAAAGCAGAACAGTTTTATGGCTGAATGCTTGAGGATGCAGGGTAGAGCAAGCAAACTCTCCCCCTCAGACTCTTTGAATTTGTGTGGGTATCTCTTTAAGATGGTCCAGCCTTGGAAATGATAGTAGTTAAGGATATGAAAACTGGTGGCCTGGCTCCAGTCTGTGGTAATGCAAATTACTTGCCTGGCTGGGAGAGGAAGGACTTGCTAATAGCTGTTAGCACGGAGAGCCCACCCCATCAGCCAGTAAATTCTGTTAAGCAAGAGAAATCAGAGTTGATCCTGCAGGACAAGGAGGAAAGAGAAAACTGAATTTTGCAAAGGGAAGCCACAGGTTAACCCTAAAATGCCCAAACTCCAATGGTATTGAGCCAAAGGTGTGGCACAACAAACATGATTGTAAATGGACACTTGCAATGAATGTGTTATTGCTAATGGTAATTTTTGTAACAAATGTGTTGCTATTACCACAAACTATAAAAATGTACAATGTGCCTAATCTTTTGAAAAATTCCTTGAACATGTTAAAAGGAATACATGAGAACACACTTTATGTTAAAAGGCCTTGTTATACTGGTGTTTCACAGTTAATGCCTGTAAACAGTATTGGAACTTTTAACAGGGGAAAAGACATTCCAGACCTAATGTGCTGTATGAAAAGGGAAACTGAGGCACACCTCCATATTGCTTTCATGGCTAACTGCCAAGATTCCTGTACTATGAACAACATTAATATCTACATTAATTTGATGTTAACTGGGTTCTAATCATTTGCCAGAGCTTGTATGGATAAAGTAGCTGTTTTCTTTAGCTCTTGGGAAGATCACATGAGTCATACAGGAACCTTGCTGCAAGAGCAGATCCAATCCAAGCTTGAACCAAGAACTTTGCCATTACTGAATGTAATTGATTCCATTTAACCGATTCTAACTCTCATCTCTATCTTTTTCCTTTTATGAATAAACCTTTAGATGCCAAAGGATTGGCTACAGCGTGATTTGTTGGTAAAATCGGATTTGTATATTGACCTGCATCTGGGGCTTGGTCCTTTCGGATCAGGAGAACCTTTTTTCTTTTACTGGGGTATTGGTTTTCATAACCATTTGTCCCCATAACGAGTGGCACTGGTGGTGATACTGGGAAACTGGAGTATCTAAGGGAATTGCTTGTGTGACTTGTGGTTAGCCAGTGGGGTGAGACCAACGTCTTCACTGGCTGGCTGGTTTGGTTTGCTTTAAAGGTGGAAAAACCCCAGCCTTGGGCTGTAACTGCCTTGTTTTAGCAATTTGTCCTGAATTGGCACTCTCAGTTGGGTCCCGCCAGAACCGCATCATCACAACCCCCCCTTAATGCAATCCCAATGCTGCCTCCCCAAGGGACCTGAGCCCCCAGGATCCCAATGAAAAGGGCTGGGGCGGGGGGGCTGGTTTGCTTTCTGAAAGGCAAATTCTGCACGAAAAAAGCAAGTCCTACTGATGTGTCATTGAATGAAGGAGAAGCCTGGAGCACTAGCTCCGCACTTGGGCACACCTGGAGTGTCAGTGATCAGGCTTGCTGGCCTGGCCCCCAGCCCGCATGCTCAGCTCACGCTGCCTTGCACTCCTCAGGCCGGGGTCACCACCCAGACAGAGGCAGGGGCAGCGCTGCATCTCGCTGTGAGGGGGGCCATTGCTCGCACCCCCCTGGTGGAACAGCCCCTCTCATCTCTCCTGAGAGGGCTGCTCTGCCATCTGTGGCCCCTGGAAGCAGGCAGCACAGAGGAGCAAGGGGGGGCACAGTCCCCCGCATGAGATACAGTCGGACAGAGGTGGGCAGGGTCTGTTGGGGGTTCGCATGGGGGAGAGGGGGTGGGGGGCTGCACTGAGAGACTCTCCAGTGCAGCACCTAGCCACGCTGGCTCTGTGTATCATGAGGCCACTCAGGAAAAGGAGGTAGCAAGAGAGAGAGGCCAGGGAGCAGGTGCCCTTCCCCTCCCAGCTGGGTCTGTGAGTCCCTGCTCTCAGAGTCTCAGCGCTGCAGGCACCCAGCCCCCAGGGACTGGGCTGCAGTGTGTAAGCGGGGGAATGGTCCCGCTATTGTGGGGAACTTTCCTGGCTTCTGCACTACCCCGGTGAAGTGGGCTAGCGAAAGGATCCGAGTCCTCGCTCCCACTTCCTTTACCCAGAGGCCTCCCTGCCCTTGAGGACTCCCCTTCCACTCTCCTGTCTGGCAGTGTCCTCGTAAACCCCGACAAGGCTGGGCCCAGGATTCCTGGGGGGCTCGACCCCCAACCCTGCTGTGGTCACCCAGGACAGGGGCTAGGGTGTCCCCACTCCGGGGTACTCTCTCTGCACTGGGCACCTCCCTGACCCACTGATCATTTCATACAATTTAAAGCAAATACAAGTTGTTTAATTAACAATTAATTTTAAAAAAGAATAAGGAAAAATGGGAAAGGTTAAAGGAAAACACATCACCCTGCTCTGTGGTAGGGAACATTACAAACAGTGTCTCTGGAACGTCAGGGCAGTTCAGTCTGTTCCTTGTAGGTCCCAGGCCTGCTTCTCAGGCCCTGTCTGTGCTGCAGGGATGCAGTGGGTTGGACACTTGCTCTGGTGGTGGCCACACGCTCTCAGGCTCTAGGTGGCAGGACCCTTCTTCCCAGTGTCGCCCCCGCCCGGTCGGGGTTATGATCCCCCTGCAAGTCTGGCCTGCAAGGCCTCTTGGCTGAGGCGTCTCCCTGTGCTGGGCCCACTGCCCAGGGTCCCCCTCGCTCCCCCCAGCTGCTCACCGCACTCGGACTGCACACGGCTCCGGACTGCCCCAGCCCCAGCTCCGGACTGCTCCAGCCCCGGCTCCAGCTCCACTCTGCCTCAGCCCGGCTGCTGCTGCTGCTCTGCCTTCAGCTCCCTGGGCTGCTTCTCTGGCCTCTCTGGCTCTGGTGGCTGCAGCTCTGCCCCCAGGACAGCTCTGCTCTGCAGGCTGCTTCTGTGACTCTGCTCCCAGCTCTGACCTGCTTCCTGGCTGCTTGTCTGGCCCCTCTGGCTCTGGTGGCTGCAGCTCTGCTCCCAGGGCAGCTCTTCTCTCTCTGGGCTGTGCTCTGGCTTTGGGGCTGCAGCTCTGCTCCCAGCAGCTTAGCTCGGGCCCCTGCTCTCTCCTTAGCTCGGCCCCACTCTGTCTGACCCAGGCCATTCCAGTTCACATGGAGGACGGGACCCCCTCTGGCCTCCTGACTCCCTGCTTAGCCTGCCCGCCCTGTCAATCAGGCTGATCTGGAGCATTGGCCTCTCCCCATTGTTCCTGGGGACTGTCAGTCTCAGGCTCCTGATTTGCCATCGACCCTTCCCCTTTTAGTGCTGGGAGCTAGCCAACCAAATCACCCCCACTGAGTGTTAGTAAGGGGGCAACAGTCCCCTTACATTCCCCCTTGCTAAAATACTGCCACATCCACAATATTCACACCGGTACATCCGGGCCCCATGGTAACAACATAACCCATGTCATTGTATATCAACAACCCATTAGCAATTATCAAAAGAACATTTAACATATTTAACATTCCACATCTACTTCTTAATACCATACATAACAATATTCATTAAAACACTACATAGAACCAATAACATAATTATCTTTAAGTCTAACAGGAAGTATGCCCTTATTAGCCCTCTGGGACCTTCTTAAGACTGGCGGTTCATTACCCATATTTTCTATTTTCCTATCCTCGGGTAATACTGGGTCAGTTTGAAGGATCTGGCCATTCTTGTTAGGGTTTGGGTTTGCCCCACTCTGTCCCCCTCTGTATTCGGTTTGTGGGACTAGAACCATTTCCCAATTGGTTTCAGCCTCCTCAGGGTGTACTGATCTACGCCTCCTATGGTCCCTGTCTGGACTAAGAGTGCAATGTTTCAACTGGTTTCTATGTACTACTATCCCAGGACCTCCTCGTTCAGGCTGGTTAGCGTACACTGGCAGTTCGGGATTGTTGTGGGTGATCACAGTGGGGGGGATTTGGCTTCCATTTGTCCTGTATTTTATTACATCTCCGGCGTCTACGGCTACGAAGTGGTACACAGTCACCAGATCTGATGAGAGCCCCACTGGACTTGCTATCATAAGTCCTTTTTCTACTTTGGGCTGTGTCTTTAGTTGTACTGAGAGCAACTTTCCAGGCTATCTTCAGCCTGTCATGGTGACCTTTGACCTGGTCATCATAATTGGTCACCTCATCCTTAGAAAAGACTTCTTGATGCTTCTCTGGCAACGCCCTTATGTTAGCCACATGTGCAGGAATCAGCCCTTGACGTGCCGCTTGAACTGGAACTGGCAGTCTCCCATCACATCTTTCTTGAAGAAAGGTAACTCGTCCTCCCTTCTCCCTCGTCACCTGCAGCTCATTTCCTGGTACACAGCTGTGTTCGTCAAGGATCTTCCCTCTCCAAGGAGGAATAATGGTCTTCCGTTCTCTGCCCACTTTAACATTTCTCATATGCCTTGTGGGGCCCAGGGAAAGACTCTGCCTCTCCTCTCGAGCCAGTACTTTACTCAGCACAGCATTCTTCATAGACTGCTCATGACAGTTCATCCTCCTGGTCCCTTTTCCTGGTAAGAGTAGCTCCTTCAGCTCACTAATGATGTTCATTCCTAGAATCCCTGGGAGTCCTTCTCCAATATGGCTCCCTTTTGAGGCTTTGTCTTTCAGGATGAAGGTGCATTTTCCTGGCAGTGTCTGGCCCATATACTCTATGTCTGCTTCAAGGCACCCCACCACTGGGATTGCCAGTCCATTAACAGCTGTTAGACGTACAAACCGTGTGCTGTGCATGGTCAGGTCCTTGTCCTTCAGATATTTTTGAAAATGCGACTCAGTAATGGTGGTGACTTCTGAGCCAGTATTTAACAAACATCTGGTCTTCACCCCTGCTATACATACTTCAGCAGTTAGACTGTCTCCAAATGCTTGCTTACAGAAGTCGCTAGATATGCTGGCACTGCCCATGTTCCTCTCAACACTGTATGCAGAGGGATTTTCCACGAAGGACAGGCCTAGGAATCCTTCTGCCACTGCTTGGCCTTCTACTGTAGAGGGACCACTTGCTCCTGGTGCCCCATTGGTTTTGAGTGCCTGGGACTCTGTTCTCCTTCTCAGTGGACATTCTCGGCTAGTATGTCCTGGCCTTTCACAAGTGTAACAAATGTATCTTCCCAGCTCGTCCTTCAGTGGGGCTCTTCGGGATCCCGGTGCCCTTGGATACTTTGGCATACTAATGGGATTCTTTTCTTTCATCAACTCGGTCATCACTTTCAGCATCTCCCCCTGTTGGACCGCCAGTTTTTGGACAGCTTCACTTAAGCTTTCCAATGTTAGCTCTGTTTGGGGCAGGACCTTTTCCCCAGCAGCTGCATTCACTAGGCCCCCACTTCGTGTATGGGGATTAGGCTTGGCCGCCTCTGCCACAGGAACTTCCTCTTCTTCTGACCACATAATGGCAGCCTGCTTGAGTTCATGGAACCTCTTACTGGGCTCTTCTTTAAACCTCCTTTTCATTTCACGTCGGAGGGAGTCATCACGGAGCCCCAGCACCAACTGCTCTTTCAGAACCGTATCTGGGTCTGGAACTCGCTGAGGGTCTCGCCGCTCCACTTTGCTCATTCTCTCCTGGAGGTCATATGCGTATGCCCGGACAGTTTCACCAGGCTCCTGCTTTCTCTCAAAAAACTCCTTTAGTCGGGTTCCAATAGGTACCTTGTCTCCATACACTTTTAGGAGGAGTTCAAATACCTTTTCCACATCTTTCTTGTCTGCCACTGCCATGAACTTTACTGTGGCCTTGGCCTGGCCCTTGAGGTGCTCCTCTATGAAGTCCACATGATCTTCTTCAGGTACTCTTAGCACACGCAGAGCCGCCTTCACAGACTTGACCCACTCCTCTACTGTAATGTCTCCTGGTCTAGTTGGGAAGCCACCAAACTCTGTGACCTTCCGCTCCCGTGGGACATAAATAGTAGGGGGTTTCTTAGCTTCTGCTGTCTGTTGGTCTATTACTGCCTTGGCCAGCGATAAGGCTTCTCTCTGTTCAGTTCTAGCTTGCTGTAATGCCTCCGCTTGGTCTGATAATCTGCGCTGAAGTTCAGCAAACTGGGTTCGTAGTTCTTCAATTCCAGCCATGGTAGGGTGCTCAACTAGGCCCGGACCATGCTACTAGAACTTAACCAGAAAACCAATGAGATAGACCCTGTGGATAGGATCCTGTTCGTGACGCCAATTATGTAAGCGGGGGAATGGTCCCGCTATTGTGGGGAACTTTCCTGGCTTCTGCACTACCCCGGTGAAGTGGGCTAGCGAAAGGATCCGAGTCCTCGCTCCCACTTCCTTTACCCAGAGGCCTCCCTGCCCTTGAGGACTCCCCTTCCACTCTCCTGTCTGGCAGTGTCCTCGTAAACCCCGACAAGGCTGGGCCCAGGATTCCTGGGGGGCTCGACCCCCAACCCTGCTGTGGTCACCCAGGACAGGGGCTAGGGTGTCCCCACTCCGGGGTACTCTCTCTGCACTGGGCACCTCCCTGACCCACTGATCATTTCATACAATTTAAAGCAAATACAAGTTGTTTAATTAACAATTAATTTTAAAAAAGAATAAGGAAAAATGGGAAAGGTTAAAGGAAAACACATCACCCTGCTCTGTGGTAGGGAACATTACAAACAGTGTCTCTGGAACGTCAGGGCAGTTCAGTCTGTTCCTTGTAGGTCCCAGGCCTGCTTCTCAGGCCCTGTCTGTGCTGCAGGGACGCTGTGGGTTGGACACTTGCTCTGGTGGTGGCCACACGCTCTCAGGCTCTAGGTGGCAGGACCCTTCTTCCCAGTGTCGCCCCCGCCCGGTCGGGGTTATGATCCCCCTGCAAGTCTGGCTTGCAAGGCCTCTTGGCTGAGGCGTCTCCCTGTGCTGGGCCCACTGCCCAGGGTCCCCCTCACTCTCCCCAGCTGCTCACCGCACTCGGACTGCACACGGCTCCGGACTGCCCCAGCCCCAGCTCCGGACTGCTCCAGCCCCGGCTCCAGCTCCACTCTGCCTCAGCACAGCTGCTGCTGCTGCTCTGCCTTCAGCTCCCTGGGCTGCTTCTCTGGCCTCTCTGGC
This sequence comes from Chrysemys picta bellii, assembly GCF_011386835.1. Taxonomy (NCBI): domain Eukaryota; kingdom Metazoa; phylum Chordata; order Testudines; family Emydidae; genus Chrysemys; species Chrysemys picta. The sequence goes on from NC_088805.1 coordinate 3,286,743, forward strand.
TCTGGTTGCTGCAGCTCTGCCTCCAGCACAGCTCTGCTCTGCAGGCTGCTTCTGTGACTCTGCTCCCAGCTCTGACCTGCTTCCTGGCTGCTTGTCTGGCCCCTCTGGCTCTGGTTGCTACAGCTCTGCTCCCAGGGCAGGTCTGCTCTCTCTGGGCTGTGCTCTGGCTTTGGGGCTGCAGCTCTGCTTCCAGCAGCTCAGCTCGGGCCCCTGCTCTCTCCTTAGCTCGGCCCCACTCTGTCTGACCCAGGCCATTCCAGTTCACACGGAGGACGGGACCCCCTCTGGCCTCCTGACTCCCTGCTTAGCCTGCCCGCCCTGTCAATCAGGCTGATCTGGAGCATTGGCCTCTCCCCATTGTACCTGGGGACTGTCAGTCTCAGGCTCCTGATTTGCCATCGACCCTTCCCCTTTTAGTGCTGGGAGCTAGCCACCAAAACACCCCACTGAGTGTTAGTAAGGGGGCAACAGTCCCCTTACAAGTGCAAGCTAGAGGGGCTGATACAGAGAAGTCAGGACCAGTCAGAGCACTTCCCATGTCATCATGAGAACTCACTCCTGGAAAGCTGGGGAGGTAATATGCGGGGGGGGGGTAAAATATTTTTTATTGGACCAGCGTCTGTTGGTGAGAGAGAGATAAGCTTTTGAGCTTTCACAGAACTCTTCTTCGGGAAGAAGAAAACTCCGTGAAAGCGCCAAAGCTTGTCTCTCACCAACAGAAGTTGCTCCAATAAAAGCTATGACCTCAGCCACCTTGTGGCTCTAATTTCCTGGGAACAACAGGGCTCCACCAACACAGCGTACAGAAATGCAAGAGTCACATGAGCAGCACAGAGTGACCATCATCACACCAGGATGATTTTCACGATTCATCTTAGCATAATGTCATCATCACCCCAAGGAAGTAGCACCAGCACAAGGAGATAAATACAGCCACATGTGCATGCCAAAAATTCGCAGTACAAGCCCACTGGGATCCACACAGCAGGATAGTAGTGTCAGTTTAGCTCTCAGTCTCTGAGTCCATCCCCACTAAACTGAGTCCAACGGTTCAGCTAAACACAAGGGTACCTGCAAATAGCTGTACTAACAGCAGGATCTACACTGGCCCAATAGGAGGAGTTGCAGGGCACTAATTCCCAGTCCCAGTGCACGGCAATATGGGATCCAGGCAGCAGGTCCTTAGAACCAGAATTTGTAATTTCATCCCACTCTCCTGTGAGTAGGATGAAATTAGAGAATTACAGAAGGCAACTCCCAAGAAACAAGGCACTTGACCAAATGGCTGGGTAGATGTTAAACAACCATCACCAGCCATTGTGTGCAGCAAGTGAATGACAATTAGTAGTTTAATGACCACTATCACCAGAGAATTACCACATCCCACAGGAGACGCACCTCCCCCCTCGCCCCCCATGCCTGTCCTGGTCCAGCTGCCCGGCTGGGGCTGGTACTGTCAGTCTCTCTGTGCTGCAGGGGTGCAGGGGATGTTTTTGGAGATGCCACTGGCTGAGCCCCCTGCCCCCCACCAGGCAGACGGCCATCCCACCAGCAGCCAAGTGCAGGCTCTCACACACAACTGGGGGGTTTCCAGTCCCCTCCCCCCTGCCACCCTCACCACAAGAAAGACCCCCTTTGAAATACACTCACCAGCTGCTGCTACTGGCTGCCTTTAGTTTAGGGTTACCATATTTAAAAAATAAAAAAACGAGGACACTCCACGGGCCCTGGCCCCGCCCCTTTCCCACCCCCGCCCCAACTCCACCCATTCCCCGCCCCATCCCCAAAGTCCCCGCCCTAACTCCCCCTCCTCCCTCCCAGCCACGTGGAAAGGGCTGCCCGAGCGCTATCGGCTTCACGGTTTGCCGAGCAGCCTCCAGACCCTGTGCCCCCGGCCGGCGCTTCCCCAGCGCAGCTGGAGCCCGGGAGGGGAAGCGCCCAGCCGGGGGCGCAGGGTCTGGAGGCTGCCCGGCAAACCGTGAAGCCGATAGCGCTCGGGCTTTGGGCAGCCCCCAGACCTCCGGACCCTGCGCCCCCGGCCGGGCACTACCCCTCCCGGGCTCCGGCTGCTCTGCTCCTCCTCTGACTCTTCGTCTCTGTTTAAGAGCCGAGCTGCCCGAGCGCTACCGGCTTCAGGCAGCCCCCTTGCCTCTGGATCCTGCGCCCCCGGAGCCCGGGAGGGGAAGTGCCTGGCCCGCGGTATTTTCCCGGACATGTTCGGCTTTTTGGCAATTACCCCCGGACGGGGGTTTGATTACCAAAAAACCGGACGTATGGTAACCCTACCTTAGTTGGGTGAGAGATTAGGAGCTGCTGCTGCAGAGCCGGAGAAAGCACGCCTGCCACAGTGCCACAAGGAGCAGGTAGGAGAGGAGGTGGGTCTGCACCTCACCAGTGGGATCTCCCAGCTCAGCCCCTGCTTCAGGAGCAGTTCCCCTTGCTGATTGGCTGGTGGCCAAAAACCAGCTAAACAGCACCCACTCCCCTAGCTACCCTACTGCCCCCATCCCGGCCAAACAGCTGATGGCTCATGGGCCCCCAAGGGCCCCATAAACAGTTGACTGGTGGGTGGGGTGGGTGCCCCTGCCCCCTATAGGGGCATGCCCTGACCGACCCACTTCTTCTCCAAGGCTCCAGCCTCTCCTCCTCCCCAGGAGCCCAGCTTGCTGGAGCTCAGTGCTTTCCACCTCCCAGATTAGCAGTCTGCCTCCCTCCTGCTGGGAGACAGCCAGCACGGCAGGGAGGGGACAGGGTATGCAATGCACATGCTGGGGGAAGCCGGCAAAGCCTGCCTGCAGGAGCCCAGCTCTTAATCTTCCCCTACCTAGGCAATCAGCTGTGTTTCCTTCCTGCTGGGAGACAGCTGATCCCCCAGGGTATGCTAAGCACCTCTCCCAGTCCTCCCACTGAGCCCAGCTTGCCAGAGGCCAGAGCTTGGTTCTTATCTTCCCCTCCCTGTGCGATCAGCTGTGTGTCCCTCCTGCTGGGAGACACAGCTGATGGGCGTGGCAGTGGGAGGGGGCGGGGTATGTAGCAGCACGCTGGGGAAGCCGGGCTTTAGAGTGGCGCCGCTGGCGCCATGGTAACCCCGCCTAACTAAGGCACGGTTTTTGAAAAATTTGCTGAGGGGAAGCAGCTGCTTCCCCTGCACCCCTCCAGCTACGCTACTGGAAGCAGTGGGGTCCTGGGGATGATGGAGAGGCAGTGGGGGATCTGTCGGGGGCGGGAAGAGGCATCAGGGGCCAGAGGCGATGGGCATGGAGCCAGGGGAGGCAGTGGGGGCCGAGGACACCAAAATACAACTGTACGTTATTTTTATTACTGACTCTGCAAAAAACCCTACACAAATAAATGACAATGATTTGAACATGGATATTTGCATATTTATTTGTTTTTCCTAACGTTAATTACATATTTTAGAAAAAATTGTCAGAGCCGCCACCAGCAAGAATTGGTGGCCGCACTCTGTGGCCACCAAAACATTTGTTGTGAGAACCCCTGTGCTAGAGGGCATCTTGCTGCTGCTGCATCTCTCAGCTTTGTGGTGTGGGGTTGGGGGCCGAGTGAGGCTGTGACCGAGTGGGGCTATGTCTGTGTCAGGATTGTTTTGAAAATGCCATTTGGCTTCAGGGGCCCTGTGGCGGGGCAACAACTCACCGGCGTGGCATCTCCTGCTGGATGTCCTGGGAATTAGCTCTTCTAACCCTAACCCTCTGCAGGCCGGTGCCTCGCCTGCCACTGGCCCCCGTGTCCCTCCCAGACCCTGGGGCCCTTTACTTCCAGGTTCTGCCCCCAGCAGCAACCCCCAATCTGGGTCTCACCACCTAGGAGAACCCCCAACCCTCTATCCCCACCTTGCCTCAGTGGCTACTGCCAGTCACCATCTAGCCCCCGCTCCCTGAGGCAGACTGGAGTCTGTAAACCACTCGTCATCGGCAAGGGAGGTTGGACCAGCAGCCTCTGTCTATATCTGGGCTGCCCCTCTGCAGCCCCAGTACCCTCTTGTGGGCCCTTAGCTTGGCCTGCAGCCTGGGGCTTTGCTAGGCTGGAGCTCCCCAGCTCCCTCTGCCCTTCCCCAGCCCTGCTCCACCCTAGTTACCCTCCTCAGCTTCCCAGGCAGCCGGGTCCTTCTCTCGCAGAAGTTAGAGAGAGGGGGTCTGTCTTCAGCTTCTGGCCCCAGCCCTCTTATAAGGGTCAGCTGGGCCCTGATTAAACTGACCACAGCTGTGGCCGCTTTCCCAATCAGCCCAGCTTTCTCCGCTGCAGCCCTCTCCAGGGCTGCTTTAACCCCCTCCGGGCCAGAGCGGGGTGACCACCCCACTACAGCCCCCCCTTTGTATTGTAACCGTCGTACTGCAACCTCCTCTGGGGACTAGAGCAGCCATTTTATAGTGGGGCTTGACACCTAGCGGAAAGACTATGGCCAGTGTCAGGCTGTCTGGAGTGATTCACGAGCGTGAGAGCCAACCTCAGGGCAGACCGACAAGAAGCAGGGCAGAGACCCCAAACTGGCTGTATGGTCTATAATTATATTTCACCAGCCCAGTAACAAATATGAACTCCCATAGCACTGTAACAGCCTTACCCCGGAGTCACAGACAGTCCCCGTGGGCATTCTAGTCTATCTGCCACCCAGGCAAGCTCAACTCTGTGATGATAGTCGCTTTACTCCAAAAATCACAAGTATTCAGGTTGTGTCCAGTCCCAAGAGACCAGTCGCTTATCCCAGGTCAATTTGTATCCCAGATCTCACAGCAAAGACAACGCTTGTAGCCCATCCTATAGTAAACTAAGGATTTATTAACTAGGAAAAAGAGATGAGTTATTTACAGGTTAGAGCAGGCAACGTATATACACAGATGAGTTACTGTTAAGCCCCTTCATTTTCAGTTTAAACCAATTTTTAACAAAAAGAATTCCAGGTTTTACAAAAATATTATTTGTGTTTTTCCAATTTTCACCTTACTTCTGATTTGAGACATGCTGGTCTCCTGAGTGCCTTTTCGAGATCTCAAATAAACCTGGTTTGCTTCTCCATCCTGGTGTGTCTATTGGTGCGACGCACACTGGGCAACGAACCCCGCTGTTGCCCACTCGGGCCCTCTGGGCCAGCAACACCAACACACACACTGGCACACCGTAATAGAGTCAGAGGCCTATCTAGCCACACACTTGGCTCTTCCCGGGGAGAAGAACAGATCAGAAGGGCGTCAGGCATGTCTGGCAGCAAAAAATCCAAATAGAGCGTGCAACTCACCCGAACCCAGAGCCTACGGGCAGTCCTCCACCAGAAACCCTAAACAGAGATTTCAAAAGGTCTCTTACCTTTCCGATGGGCCCAGGGTCTGGTGGGGAACAGCTCACGGTCCTCCGGTGTTTGGAATCGCTGTCTATCCGAGTCACGGCACCAACTGATGTGGAAAAAATCAATCCACGCGTTGTGTTTTCAGTCAGATCAGCCTGAGGCCCTTTATTGATTACAAGCGTGCAGGGGGTGACAGTTATTGGAGCTGCTCCCCCGAGTCCAGGAACACACAAGCTTTTTAAAGCTTAAATCCACAGACAAATTACACATAATTCCGTATTAATTACCTTCTTTGGAATATACTGCAAAATTAATACAGGTCAAAAGCAAAAAGAACAATCACCCTTCTTGTTATTCACAGTCTGGTTCGTTTGCGGTTTGACTTTTCTAACAGTGCTATTGTGGTTATATATTTCCTAAGCTTGGGTTTTACAAATTGTTCTGTTTGGGGATTTTTTCCACTCTGACTCCTTCTGCCCCTTGTACACAGAAACAAGCAGGATCTTAGTTCAAGGGCTGTAAGCAAGCTTGACCAAACTCAGGGCCTTGACTAAAGTTTAAGGCCTGCTAAATTTTCCCTCACAATTATATGGGATAATAATACTTTCCTGATTCACAGGAGCATTGTGAGGATAAATTAATCTGTTTTAGGTACTCAAGTGGTATGGATGTGTGTGTCATGGAAAATGACCTTAAGCGCTAGCTAAAGGATCAATAGCATGGGTAAATGCATCAGGACCGTAATGGACTGCCTCGCTCAGAGTGACAAGGGTAAATACTAATACAATAAGTCTTAGCAACCCCGAACTTGGACAAGTTTGATAGAAAATGGGGAGTAATAAGACACATAGACTTACTCCCTATAGATGGCTTTATATCCATTTGATGTTATGATATGCATATTGTGCCATCCTTGCTTAGATACAGATGTTACTGAAAAAAAAGTATGTTTGTGCATTTTTTTGCCATATTTTTAATGTTTTTTATTTTAAAGAAAAATTATAAAGTGAGGGAAACAAAGGTGGAAAAATGAGAGGCTGCATTCTATATTGTGAAGCTGGGGCATGATATTAAAGATGGTGGGTGTTAAGCACCAAGTTATTGTAAACACTCAGTGTTAACAACTCTTGTAATTTAATCATTGTCCATTTATGTGTTTCTTAAAGCCCCAGCTCCTGATTATATGAGAATCTAAGTCTGGGTATGTAAGTTTCCAGCCCTCCTAGCTGCAGACTAAGGCTTGACACAGGAACTCTAATGCCTCAGAAGCCAGAAGAGAATATAAAATCTATTATTAAAAGAATAGAATATTATTTTTAAATTTTTTTTGGTTGTTAAGGCAATATCGTGAGTTAAATAATTATATGTGAGTCTCAGCTTTCATTTTAAAACAGGAGTCAATTTCTAGACCTTGTGGTTGCAGAGAAAAGCATGAAAAGATGACCCCAGTGCACCCTAAATGTCCAAAACCTAGAAGGCAAAGAACCAGAACCCCATATTGATTATTTTTTAAAAATTACCTGACTTTTAAGGCCATGTTATTATTTTTTTGAAGCCTCACTCATGGTTTCTGATTGTGTGGGGCTAGCACTACTGGGTGATATAACTTTCCACTACAGGTTTTCCTGCCCCTTCCCCTGAGGTAACAGGTCCAGGTCAGGGCACCAGGTTAGATGGACACTGATGTAGTTACACCAGGGCACATTTTTCTAATGCAGCCAGGGCCTCTTGGCGGGTGCCAGGAGAAGGAATGGGGGTATAGAGAGAGGCAGGCACTCGTACAGGTCCACCCTGAGAGAGGGCTATCTGAAGAGGGATGGATCACCATCCAGCATGGCAAGGTCAGACCTTCGGCAGGCCTTGTATGGCGCAGGCCCCACAGGCAGCAGGGCTGGGTGGGCAGTAGGATTGACAGGCAATAGAGAATGCCTGGTTGAAAAGGGGCTCTGGCAACTCCGGTCAGCCATTAAAAGTCCAGTTGGCCGCAGTGGCCAGCTATGCGCAGCTCCTGGAAGCGGTAGCCATGTCCTTCTGGCTCCTGGGCACAGGAGCGGCCAGTGGTCGCAGCACACTGCCCCCACCCCGAGTGCCAGCTCCACAGCTTCCATTGGCCAGGAATCATGGCCAATGGGAGCTGTGGGGGCAGTACCTGCAGATGCGGTCAGCGTGCGCAGAACACCCTTGCTCCTCCGCCTAAGAGCCAGAGGGACATGTCGCCGCTTCTGGGAGCCATCTGAGGTAAGCACTGCCCTGAGCCTACACCACCTTCCACACCCTAACCCTCTGACCCTGCCCTGAGCCCCTTCCTACATCAAATCCCCCGGCCCCAGCCCGGAGCCCCCTCCTGCACTGTGAACCCATCGGCCCCTGCCCAGAGTCCACACTGCAATCCCCTGCCCCAGCCTGGAGCCCCCTCCTGTACCCCAAAACCCTCATCCCTGACCCCACCCCAGAGTCTGCACCCCCAGCCGGAGCCCTTACTCCCTCCCACAACCCAACTCCCTGCCCCAGCCCGGAGCCCCCTCCTGCACCCCAAAAACCCTCATCCATGGCCCCACCTGAGAGTCTGCACCCCCAGCCAGAGCCCTGACCATCCCGCTCCCAGAGTCCCCTCCTGCACCCTGAACCCTTCATTTCTGGCCCCACCCCGGAGCCTGCAACCCCAGACCAGAGCCCATACCCCCCCCACCCCAACTCCCTGCTCCAGCCAGGAGCCCCCTCCCACACTCCGAACCCCTCAGCCCCATCCCCCAGCATGGAGCTTCCTCATACACAGTGGCGTAGCCAGCTTCTAAGAGGAGGGGGAGCAAATATAAAAAAGGCATGCCCCCCCTTGGCTCCTCCTCTGGCCACACCCCCTTGGCTCCTCCTCCGGCTGCCCCACCCCTCCTCCGGCCGCGGCTGCCGGGTCGTGCTGCGGGCCGCATGCCATGCCCCCCACCGCTCCTCCGGCTGCTTTCGGAAAGGTGGGGGGAAGCGGCTGCTTCCCCTGCACCCCGCTAGCTACGCTACTGCTCATACATCCGCAACCCCTTATCACTGGCCCCACCCCGGAGCCCTCACCCCCTCCCACACCCCAACCCCCTGCCCCAGCCCAGTGAAAATGAGTGAGTGAGCAAGGGTGGGGGAGAGCAAGCGATGGAGGGAGAGGGAATGGAGTGAGTGGGGTGGGGTGGGACCTCAGAGAAGGGGCAGGGTGGGGCTGTGGGGCAGTGGCAAGGCAAGGGTGTTTGGTTTTCTGCTATCAGAAAGTTGGCAACCCTAGTGGGTAGGGGGCCTCCCTCGGGGAGCATGTGGGTCAGGCAAGGCCCAGCCTTTGGGAGGGGTGGCTGGCCTGGGAGGCCCAGCCCAAGGGTGAGCCCATTGCCAGGCTCCCGCCAGAGCAGCCCAGGCACTGAGGGCAGGAGAGCAGGCGCCCTGGGGTCAGTCTGGGCCAGGAACTAAGGCCCCAGAGCAGGAACACCCTCACCCCAGCCCTGCTTGAGACAGGCCCCGCCTCCCTCTCCCCTGAGGAGCCCCGCCCCCCGTGTCATGGCTCCTCCCCACCCTATCCACGCCCCTCCCTAGAGCAGCGCCTCTAGGGGCCCCCCAGCCCTCATGTGTTGTGTCCTAGCCCCGCCCTGCTCTGTCTAGGCCCCGCCTCCAGGGAGCCCCGCCCTGCTCTGTCTGGGGAGCCCCACCCCCGCCCTCTATTATCACACATTGGGGGCGGGGCCGCGGCTGCCCGGTCACGTGAGCGCGGCGCCCCGCCCCCTGCCCTCGGCGGTGCCCCCGGCGGCCGGGCGGGGCGGAGCGGAGCGGAGGGGCCGCGCGGGGCCGGGTCTATGGGGAAGGCGGCCGCGCTGTGCAGCGGCGGCACCCGCGGGCTGGTCTCCATCCTCAGCGCCGTCCCGTGCCTGGCCTGCAAGAACCCGCCGGGCCCCGCCGGGCCAGCCATGAGCGGGGGCAGCGAGCCGGGCCAGGCGGGCAGGGGCGGCGGGGCCGGGCTGGGGGTCCCGGCCGCCCCCGCCGGGCCCGGCTCCGACACCTACAAGGGCTGGCTCTTCAAATGGACCAACTACCTGAAGGGCTACCAGCGCCGCTGGTTCGTGCTCAGCAACGGGCTGCTCAGCTACTACAGGTACCGGGGGGCCCTCGGGGGCAACTACTATAGGTATGGGGGGCTACCGGGGGGGGCTAGTACAGGGACCGGGGGGGCCTGTCTGGGGGCAACTACTATAGGTATGGGGGGCTACCTGGGGGGGGGCTAGTACAGGGACCAGGGGATCTGTCTGGGGGCAACTACTATAGGTATGGGGGGCTACCGGGGGGGGGGCTAGTACAGGGACTGGGGGCCTGTCTGAGGGCGCAGTCCTGGGGAGTGCATGGGGGCCGGGGGGCCCAACTACTACAGGTACTGGGGGGCTACCCCTGGGGGGGACAGCTACTATAGGAATGGGGGGCCTATTGGGGGGTAGCTACTAGAGATACCAGGGGTGTATCTTGGAGGGGCCTGGGTAATACAGATAATGAGGGGGCTATCCTGTGGGAATACCTGGAGAGGGCGGATGGCCCAGCTACTACAGGGACTGGGGGATGGCCGGGGTGGCCTGGCTATTACAGGGATGGGGGGGCTGGTGGTCTGGGGGGGCTTCCTTTGGGGTACAGAGACTGGGGAGATGACATAGCTACTGCAAGGATGGCCGACAGCTACTGCAGGGGCCAGTGGCTTGGGCACATTGATGGGGGAGCAGCCCAGTTACTGGGGTGGGGGGCACAGGGACTGTGGGAGGGGTGACTTACTGCAGGTACTGGGGGACTACTATAGGAACCCAGGGTGGGCTGGCCTGGCGCCCCTGGGTGGGGAGGGGATAACTACTATAGGGATGGGGGATGGGTACAGGGACATGTAGGGTGGCCCTGGTACCCTGGGGATAGGGACCGGATCAAGGTGGGGAGAGGAGCAGCGTGATGCTTTACTACACACAATAAATCTACTAGATGGACATGCACTAGACACTTTGTAAGGATCAAACCTGCAGTGGTCAAGGGAGGATGAACTAGATCTTAAGCTCTCTTCTGTTTGCTTCTGTGAAGCTGAGCATAGAGTGGTTTATTTTGCTATTGCATGGGAGTCTGGTGGGAGGAACTAGGTGATGTTCTCTTGCAATACATTCACCTCAAAATGCAGAACATTACAGCATACATACACAGAGTACTGTGGAAATATATTGTACCGTTCATAGGTTTACACATGCCCTGCAGTCCATAGTTCCCAGTGCATCCCTATATATAGTATGCATACTCATAGCACACTACACACATATATATATATACACACACAGGCCAAGATATTCAAACAAGGAGGCTAAATTTAGCCTCTAAGTCCATATTTAAGTAACTATATTTTCAGTTGTGCTGGGCATCTGGCACTTCCCAGTGAAGTCAGTTCATGCTATTGAGTGCTCAGCACTCTTGAAAATCAGGCCACTTATTTAGGTGCCTAAATATGGTTTTAGGAACCTAAAATTAGCCTCCTATTTTTTAGAATACTGGCCAGACTGTGTACAAAGTTCTTAAATCACGTGGCCCACAATATCTATACTACTGCTGAGGGACTTCTGCACACCATATTTTAAAATTTTGCAAAATTTGCATATTTTATTCCATAATAAATAAATGTGAAGGCTCCAGCATGGCAGTGGGGAGCACGGGCTACTGGCTGCATAGAGGTAGGAGATCATCCTGCAGCACTCCCCTCAGCCCCATGGGACAAGGACTCAGTGGTGAGGCTGACCCCAACCCTGACACAGTGCAGGGCCAGGCCTGCCCCAGAAACTCCATGGGGCCCTTCCCTTCCATGCCAGGTGCATCAAGATAGCAAGCAAGAGGGACAGTCTCTCACATGCACACCCAGCCTTGTCCCCCGATCCAGGTGTGGGGCAGACAGGCTCAGCCCAGTAGATCCAATGTGGAGGGGCTTAGTGTGTGGGGTAAGAGGGTTCTATGTGGGGCAATCTGGGTGTGGGGAGGTTCCAGATGCAGGGGGTGAGGCTCAGTGGAGTGCGGGTTTGGATGCTGGGGGCTTGGGGGAGGGGTGGGCTCTGCGTGCAGGGGGATGAGGCTTGGTGGGGAGATCAGTGAGGTCTGGATGCAGGGGGGTTGGCCAGATGGGGGAGCAGTTCCCCAGACAGTGTCCCCTCCCGCTGCGGCTGAGGCGTGATGGAGACAGGGAGTGGGAGGGGAGTGCAGAGCTTCCTGTAGCTGAGGCTGGTTTCTGGGAGTGGGTCTGACCTGGCCCTGGCTGCTCTTTACAGGGGAAGAGAAAGTCCTGTTCTTGCCAGCCCATCTGGGACTAGCAACTGAGCCCAGCACAGGGAGGAGCCACTGTCCGGGGTGTCCCCAGCCCAACCCCCACTGCGGTGATTTACCTGGCTGCTCCAGGCACCCAAAATTATGCACCCTTGCTTCTGGGGAGTGGTGTGTGACTGTTCTTGCTGCTTTCCTTTGCTTCACTGTCAGAAGTCATTTTTCTGCAGGGAAGTAAAGAAATCTGCGGGGGATGTGAATTCTACACAACAAATTACATGAGGCAGTACTTTCACTAGAGACATGCTCTCTACTCGGTCTGGTCTGCAGGACTGTAGAGGTCTCGTGTAATAGCCAAGTGTGCCCAACTAAGGTTTGGGCTAGTCGGTGGGATGGTTCAATTGATATTAGCTTTAAAAAGCTTTCAGTTTGTTCAGGCCAACTGTTTCTTCAAACAGGATTTAGCTAATCAGTGGGGGATCAGGGCCAAACTGTTTAAGCATAGTTCAGAGCTGTTCTAACCTAGGTAGGGACCTAAACTGGAACACTGTTTTCATATTGTTTTTCACATGGTTAAGTTCAGTCCACACTGGTCATTGTTTAGTTAGCTTGAACCAGTTTAAAACAGTATTTTAAAGTGTGGTATGGTCAGAAAAGTGATGTAAATAGTAATAGCTACTTGTTTCTAAAAAAAAGTTTTTATCCTAAGTCATCTCAGCTGCGAGACGGGCAGCTGGAGTGGATTCGTGATCTAGAATGATCAGCAGAACTGTTAAGTTCTGAGTGCAGCATCTTCATTTCTTGTGATGGTGCATACAGGAGCTAGGAAGAACACAACTTGACTTTCCCAGATTGAATTTGCAGAGCTGGCTGTTGGAACATATTTGTTATGGAGTAATCGATATTGAATACCTGATGCCACCTGTAGTCACTTTTCAGTGTATAACTGTGTTTAAGCTTAGTATTTTATATAAAGAATTTAGCCTTTATCATTAATGCTTTTTTCTTAGCATTTCACTCAGTTAGGGGCAGTGAAAATAGTCTAGTCATTTCCTTCTGGTTCTCCGGCATTAATACAGTGCTGAGGTTTTTGGGTCACAAACATTGCAAGTGAAGGTTTTAAATTGAGACAATACTTCACACACTCTTTTTCAGAAGAGAGCACTTCTATTAATGTTTTTTGTTAAACTATTTAACCAGACCTTTAGCTATACTGGCAAGAAGCTAGTGCAGCCATAGTTGCTCTTTGTAGAGACAAGCTGGCACCTCTTGCTTTAGGCCTTCTCCAAGTTGTACTTATTGACTTCTAAATGTTCTGCATTCACACTGTAATGAAAATAAGGGAAAAGTTTGTATTCTTTAAATCCTCTGTATATTTCAAAGGTCAGTCTCAGACTCAATAGTTGGGGCCAGTGTGACGATCACTAATAACTTCAGTAGTCAGAGCTGGAGGTTAACATTTCTACTTCCTAGTCATTAGGCAAATGTTGCATTTTCCTGAGGTGCAGTGTTTGAGAGAAGGAAACAAAGGTATATATGTCTGGAAACTTAAATAACAGGAATATCAGCATCAGGGGGTAGCTGTGTTAGTCTGTATCTACAAAAACAACAAGGAGTCTGGTGGCACCTTAAAGACTAACAGATTTATTTGGGCATAAGCTTTCTTGGGTAAAAACCTCACTTCTTCGGATGCATAGAGTGAAAGTTACAGATACAGGCATTATATACTGACACATGGAGAGCAGGGAGTTACTTCGCAAGTGGAGAACCAGTGTTGACAGGGCCAATTCAATCAGGCTGGATGTAGTCCACTCCCAATAATAGATGAGGAGGTGTCAATTCCAGGAGAGGAAAAGCTGCTTCTGTAATGAGCCAGCCACTCCCAGTCCCTATTCAGGCCCAGATTAATGGTGTTAAATTTGCAAATGAATTTTAGTTCTGCTGTTTCTCTTTGAAGTCTGTTTCTGAAGTTTTTTTTGTTCACTGATAGTGACTTTTAAATCTGTAATAGAATGATCAGGGAGATTGAAGTGTTCACTTACTGGCTTATGTATGTTACCATTCCTGATGTCCGATTTGTGTCCATTTATTCTTTTGCGGAGGGACTGTCCGGTTTGGCCAATGTACATGGCAGAGGGGCATTGCTGGCACATGATGGCATATATAACATTAGTGGATGTGCAGGTGAATGAGCCCTTGATGGTGTGGCTGACGTGGTTGGGTCCTCTGATGGTGTCGCCAGAGTAGATATGGGGACAGAGTAGGCAACAAGGTTTGCTACAGGGTTTGGTTCCTGGGTTGGTGTTTCTGTGGTGTGGCGTGTAGTTGCTGGTGAGTATTTGCTTCCGGTTGGGGGGTTGTCTGTAAGCAAGGACTGGCCTGCCTCCCAAGGTCTGTGAGAGTGAGGGATCATTTTCCAAGATAGGTTGTAGATTGTGGATAATGCTCTGGAGAGGTTTTAGCTGGGGGCTGTATGTGATGGCCAGTGGTGTTCTGTTGTTGTCCTTGTTGTGCCTGTCCTGTAGTAGGTGATTTCTGGGTACCCGTCTTGCTTTGTCAATCTGTTTCCTCACTTCCCCAGGTGGGTATTGTAGTTTTACGAATGATTGATAAAGATCTTGTAGGTGTTTGTCTCTGTCTGAGGGGTTGGAGCAAATTCGGTTGTATCTTGGCTTGGCTGTAGACAATGGATCGTGTGATGTGTCTTGGACGGAAGCTGGAGGCATTTAGGTACGTATAGCGGTCAGTAGGTTTCCGGTATAGGGTGGTGGTTATGTGACCATCACTTATTTGCACTGTAGTGTCCAGGAAGTGGACCTCTTGTGTGGATTGGTCCAGGCTGAGGTTGATGGTGGGGTGGAAATTGTTGAAGTCCCGGTGGAATTCTTCAAGGGCCTCCTTTCTGTGGGTCCATATGATGAAGATGTCATCAATGTAGCGCAAATAGAGAAGGGGCGCTAGGGGACGAGAGCTGAGGAAGCGTTATTCTAAGTCAGCCATAAAAATGTTGGCATACTGTGGGGCCATGCGGGTACCTGTAGCAGTGCCACTGACTTGAAGGTATAAGGAATATCAGCAAAATATTAACAGTAATAAAAATTAAATCTTTATCAGTAGCGCTCACAAGTCAGTTCCATTTTTTGTTCTAGCTAATTCTAAGTTATTACTAAACACTTATGTTTATATTTAGAAATGTGATGCATACTGAATTTCGAATTTAAATATTTTAGACTATCTAAATTTAATTAGTACACCTGGATATTTCAGAAAGGAAAGAGGATTTGGTTGGACTTTTGTACTTAGGAAAGTCAATTATACTTAACATACCTCTCTGTAGGAAGAAAGAAGTTGTTATAACATTTAGACGAGATTTTTAAAGTTACTATCTTCCTTTGTAATCTGTTGTGTTTCTTATTATTTTGAATGTAGAATATAATTTGTTTCCTTGTGGCTGAGTACCACATCTAAATGCTAGGTATTATGACCAAAACTTATGACTTCTCACAAGAGAACTAATATATGATGTATATTGTATACCTTCTGAGATAGATCTGATAGGGATATTAACTGCATAAATTTTGTACAGTTCTATGTCTTGACTTCCCATGGGTTTGAAATTTTGCTTGAGGTTCAAAGGACCGCATTTATTGTTGCCTTCAGAAATTATATTGTTAGTGGTGATTAGTTTATCACCCTGTTTTCTATTGTTTTGGCAACGTTGGGAGAAATTGAACTAACTATATTAAAGGTGACCAAAATGTGTCATATGAAATATGTAAATTGTTAAGATCCCAGACACCAACTATGAGATTAGACTTAAGTTATGACTATCCTTTAAAGGCAAATTGAAAGCTGCTTTTCTGCCAAGACCTGAGATCATACCAATGGGGAAAGCCCAGTGATGATGATGATTTTTTATAATTTTTTGGGAAATTTCATCCTATTTCATTTTAGCCCTCACGGGACAGGAGCAACAGGACCTGCCACTGTGTTGGGTAAGGTTTCTTGTTTGTTCAGCTTTCTTGTATTTGTGAAAAACAGGGTGCTCTACTGATAGGGTGTGTGACGGGTTCGGTCACAGGGATCCCCTTGGGACTGTCACCTGATGTGCTGCAACTACCTCTGAGCCCATTTTGCCTGCTAGCTTGGGACTCCAGAACCCTGCCTTGTTGAGCCAGATATGCTAGCCTACTGCAACACAGACTCAGGATCTGGGCCATGTCCCCAAAGCTGCAAACTTTAACCAAAAACAGCTCAGCAGGTTACCTCTCCAGCACCCAGACACCCAGTTCCCAATGGGATCCAAACCCCAAATAAATCCATTTTACTCTGTATAAAGCTTATACAGGGTAAACTCATACATTGTCCGCCCTCTATAACACTGATAGAGAGAAATGCACAGCTCTTTGCTCCCCCGGGTATTAATCATTTACTCTGTGTTCATTAATAAACAAAAGTGATTTATCATTTACTCTGTGTTCATTAATAAACAAAAGTGATTTTATTAAGTATAAAAAGTAGGATTTAAGTGGTTTCAAGTAATAACAGACAGAACAAAGTAAGTCACAAAGCAAAATAAAACAAAACATGCAAGTCTAAGCCTAATACATTAAGAAATGGATTACAGGTAATATCTCACCCACAATGATATTCCAATAAGCTTCTTTCACAGACCAGACTCCTTCCTAGTCTGAGCCCAATCCTTTCCCCCGGTACAGTCCTTGTTAGTTCCGGCAGACATCTCAGGTGATAAGCAAGGGCTTTCTCATGACTGGCCGCCTTTTTGTCCCGCTTCACCCCCTTTTATAGCTTTGGCACAAGGTGGGAATCTTTTGTCTCTCTTGGTTCCCACTCCTCCTCCTAAATGAAAAAGTACCAGATTTAAGATGGATTTTATTATCCGGGGACATGGTCACATGTCCTGAGACCCCAGCCTCCTTTCTTCCTAGGCTGGCCCAGAGGTACCCAGGAAGGTTTGCAAGTAAACAGAGCCATTTACAGTTCATTGATTCTGAAGCATCCTTAATGGCTTCCACTTAATATGTTTACATCAGTAATTCAAGTTTCTATCTTATTCTCCTAACTCCAGACATAGAAATAATACATGCAAACAAATAAGATGAACACACTCAGTAGATTATAAGCTTTGTAATGATACCATACAAGGGGTATTTAGCGTGAAGCATATTCCAGTTATGTCATATTCATAAGCATATTTCCATAAAGCATATTTCCATAAAGCGCTGTCTTCACGCACAAGGTCAGCTCCCAGATTGCTGCACTGGGCAGTACAGCATGGGGAGAAGGTGACCAACCCTCTGTGGAGAAAGAAGTGGTTCGGGACTATTTAGAAAAACTGGACGTGCACAAGTCCATGGGGCCGGATGCGCTGCATCCGAGGGTGCTAAAGGAGTTGGTGGGTGAGATTGCAGAGCCATTAGCCATTATTTTTGAAAACTCATGGCGATCGGGGGAGGTCCCAGATGACTGGAAAAAGGCTAATGTAGTGCCCATCTTTAAAAAAGGGAAGAAGGAGGATCCGGGGAACTACAGGCCAGTCAGCCTCACCTCAGTCCCTGGAAAAATCATGGAGCAGGTCCTCAAGGAATCAATTATGAAACATTTAGAGGAGAGGAAAGTGATCAGGAACAGTCAGCATGGATTCACGAAGGGGAAGTCGTGCCTGACTAACCTAATTGCCTTCTATGATGAGATAACTGACTCTGTGGATGAGGGGAAAGCAGTGGATGTGTTATTCCTTGACTTTAGCAAAGCTTTTGATACGGTCTCCCACAGTATTCTTGCCGCCAAGTTAAAGAAGTATGGGCTGGATGAATGGACTGTAAGGTAGATAGAAAGCTGGCTAGATCGTCTGGCTCAACGGGTAGTGATCAATGGCTCCATGTCTAGTTGGCAGCCGGTTTCAAGCGGAGTGCCCCAAGGGTCGGTCCTGGGGCCAGTTTTGTTTAATATCTTTATTAATGATCTGGAGGATGGTGTGGACTGCACTCTCAGCAAGTTTGCAGATGACACTAAACTAGGAGGCGTGGTAGATACACTAGAGGGTAGGGATCGGATACAGAGGGACCTAGACAAATTAGAGGATTGGGCCAAAAAAAACCTGATGAGGTTCAACAAGGACAAGTGCAGAGTCCTGCACTTAGGACGGAAGAATCCCATGCACTGCTACAGACTAGGGACCGAATGGCTAGGTAGCAGTTCTGCAGAAAAGGACCTAGGGGTCACAGTGGACGAGAAGCTGGATATGAGTCGACAGTGTGCTCTTGTTGCCAAGAAGGCTAACGGCATTTTGGGCTGTATAAGTAGGGGCATTGCCAGCAGATCGAGGAACGTGATCGTTCCCCTTTATTCGACATTGGTGAGGCCTCATCTGGAATACTGTGTCCAGTTTTGGGCCCCACACTACAAGAAGGATGTGGAAATATTGGAAAGAGTCCAGCGGAGGGCAACAAAAATGATTAGGGGTCTGGAGCACATGACTTATGAGGAGAGGCTGAGGGAACTGGGATTGTTTAGTCTCCAGAAGAGAAGAATGAGGGGGGATTTGATAGCAGCCTTCAACTACCTGAAGGGGGGTTCCAAAGAAGATGGAGCTCGGCTGTTCTCAGTGGTGGCAGATGACAGAACAAGGAGCAATAGTCTCAAGTTGCAGTGGGGGAGGTCCAGGTTGGATATCAGGAAAAACTATTTCACTAGGAGGGTGGTGAAACACTGGAATGCGTTACCTAGGGAAGTGGTGGAGTCTCCTTCCTTGGAGGTTTTTAAGGCCCGGCTTGACAAAGCCCTGTCTGGGATGATTTAGCTGGGAATTGGTCCTGCTTTGAGCAGGGGGTTGGACTAGATGACCTCTTGAGGTCCCTTCCAACTCAGATATTCTATGATTCTACGGAGTGCAATGTCACAGGGTGTTCTGTTTCCTCTGGTACAACTGACATAATTTAGCTCTTTGGGAGCATCATGCCTTACAAGCATTAGCTGTTAGTGATGTCATTGGGGTTGGAAGAGAAATCAGAACCCTGAGGTCCTGAACTTGGATCTGGGCAGGTATTAAGCCTTCCAGTTACATGTAAAGTTATTCTTGCTTTCTAAAATGATTAGCCTTGAGTCTGGCTAAATGAGTAGGATCCAAAAAATATAAAAAGAAACATTTCAGTTCACCTTTAGCTAGCCAAACTAACATATTCCTAAACCTACTGAAAAGGCTTCTCTGTTTCAATCTAGAGTAAATTTGGTCTGGTCAAGTCATACAACCCTTGAAAGCAGAGCAATAAAAACTGATAATCAGTAAGTGTCTTGTGTTCTGACAGGGTTACCTATTTCTAGCTTTCTAGGCCTACCCCTGTATTTGAGTAACAGTTTCAGTTCATCAACAACTGTTTTTAAAACATTTTAGATTTTCACTATTCTCAAATTAAGATGGTTAAGAATACTTCTTTATGTTCTTAAAAAAATGAAAATCTGAGCAGTTCATTTTGCTGTGTGTATAAAAGGTGAACAGGAGCTATTCATCTTGTGGCGCTTATAAGCAGTGCAGGAGTGCAGTCTCTCATGGCTGTTGAGAAAATGTGTGGCAAACTTTTATTATGCAATCGTGGTGTTGCTGACTTCAGACATGCATAATTAACCACTGAACCAACTTTGTCATACTTGGATTCAATGAGGACTGAGTGTTTGACTCAGCTGAGTTATGACTATAAAAACTTGGGCCAGAACATATTGGAAGATGTCTTCGTTCCTGTAACTGGAATTTCTAAGCGAAGCATAGCTGATGCTTTCTGAAAACATCATCACCTTTGAACTGAGAACAAGCCTAGAAACTTCAGTCCAAAAGAACTGAGAAAGTTATAAAAAGAGTTATAGTAATAGTTAGAATTCAGCCATCATTGTAGCAGTCTCAGCCAGCAATCACTGCAATGAATTTACATAAGATATAATCTCAGATAAAATATGCACTACTGTTATGGTTCTTTATACAGCTTTAGGGTAGTAAGTAGGAGAGGAGTAACCCCAAATGATTAAGTGCAGGTTGACTTTGATTTTGTGTATCGTTCATTATTCTCCTACTTACTCAAAACCTGCGGGTGTTTATTCCTGTTTTATGTTCGAGCTGTATTTTAAAGTGACTCTGAAAAGGCCTCATGGGGTTCCATGTTCAGCTTGCCTCAATGTCTGTCAGTGCTTCAAAACTGAAGTGAAGACCCACTAAATCGACAGCAGAGCGCTCTCTGGTATGTCACTGGAATGAGAGGAGTAAGGTAAGTCGACTGGAGAGCGTTCTGGTGTCCGGTGTAGACACCGCAGTAAGTTGACCCAAGCTACGTTAGCTCCAGTGTAACTTAGGTTGACTTACCCCGATAGTGTAGACAAGGCCCTTGTGTGCACCTGCTCCGAGCAGGTCAGGTCATCAACTCTGGAAGAGCTAGAGTTGAACCTCACTTCCTTACTGCTCTAGTAGTTGCAGGTGTAGCTGAGCAAGGGGCACATAATTGTGCTTCCAATCACATTGCACTCTGGCATCTGCCTGCCTTGTCTAGTAACACCAGTGTTTGGGAATGTTACTTTGGGAAAGCTGCTGATCATATTTTTCAGTTAAAGTGGCATTTATTAAGTATACACCTAATTGTCAATTCTGATGTCCAAGAGCCTTGGGAGGGAAATTTACATCCAACAGACATGCTCTTCTACCACTGCCTTGGCCTCATGTACAATGGATTAGAAATACTGGAAGGAAATCCTAAATTGGAAGGGGCCATAAAACTATGTGATAACTTTGTCTCATAACAGTGATTATAAATGGCTGATATCTCTGGAGTTATTTCTTATATTTTTTCTATTGCCTTTCTAACTGTCCCTGCCTATTATCTCACCTTTTCAGTCAGTTCACTGGCCGGCTTGAAATCCCAGAACATAAAAAGCTGTTCTGTGTTGGTGACTGTGTGTGTGTGTGTGGTGGTGATCTGGCATTGCCGCTTCAGCATCCTCAGCTGTGAACTGTTCCTTCAACTGCACTGGCTGGGAAAACTGCATTTTTCTGCCACCGTAGGCCACCTCCTGAGGATTTGTTGCTGCTTTAAATTTCCTTTATCTGCTGTGTATGAAAACGTGGGGCACGTTAAATAGCAAGAGACTCATTTCTGAGGGGGATTTCAGAGAGGCTTCCTAGCCCAGTGCTCAGCTTATTCATGTTCAGACTCAGGAGCTTTTACAGATATTTCTGATAAGCCCCTTCTCTTCCGAGCAAGTTTCTTAAGTTAAAATTGAATTCTAGCTTTATGTTTTATCTTCCAGGGCTTCTAATGTGTGTTTCATGTAGCAGTTATTCTTGATCAGCATTTTTAATAGTCCTAAAAAACCATCACCAGAGCACAAGAGGAGGAGGACACAGCCTATCAAGTGCCCAAAGTGAAATCGCATAACTCTGGTACAGAGGAAGGTGTGACAGGGCAACTTCCTGCCATATCCTTAGGAGACCTTACTGAATTGAGTCTGTGTTTTGGGGGTCCACTGTATTAAACAAATGGTTTATCTATGCTTTGCCCCTCCATGGGGGAGGGCTGCCACAGCTCCTCCAGGAACTAAAACCGGTGGTGAAGGCAACTTGCTCAGATTATTATGCCCCCAGAGAGGTACCAGCTCTAGGAGAGGCTCACATGTACTAGTTCAAACTGGATTAATCATAGAATATCAGGATTGGAAGGGATCTCAGGAGATCATCTAGTCTAACCCCCTGCTCAAAGCAGGACCAATCCCCAATTAAATCATCCAACAGATTTTTGCCCCATATCCCTAAATGGCCCCCTCAAGGATTGAACTCTCAACCCTGGGTTTAGCCGGCCAATGCTCAAACCACTGAGCTATCCCCTCCCCCATGCAGAGATTGAGGCAATGAAAGGACTCTTGTATAAATAGCCTGAGTTTAAACTGACTCTGGACTCTGCTTCCTGATCCAGCAGACAGACAGGACCTTCTCTCCAAGCGGAATTCTCACCCTTGTGGAAGGATTAGAAATACTCTAGTTCACTAGGGCCCCATAAGGCTGCAGAGTAACCTCTGGTGAGCTTTTAGCATGCACATGGGAAGTTTGGTTTCTGTGTGTTCTCTATAATGGTCTTGCCTGAAGAATAAATGTACTTGCTTAGGAGGAGCTAACTGGTAATTACACTAGTCATAGCCCTCGAGGAGAAAGCAAAGCATGGGTAGAATGGCTTGCTTGGGATGTCTCAGTGTAGATCAGGGAGATGTGAATCCTTCAAACCCCTGGTCAGGAGTGAGTGAGATGCAGGTCTTTGCCCAGGAGAGGTGATGGCTGGGACCTGGAAACCTTTTAAGTGGGTGCTCTCAAGGGACCACAGAGAGGGAATACAGGGGCAGTACTTCAGGGTCCAAGGAGAGGACAGCTCTGTCACAGCATGGCAATTTTAGAATTAATTGTACTTAATCAGTGTTTTAACTAGGTTCATTCTCAGTCTTCTCATTTTCATGTGATGGCCTCGTTTGCTTCACCTGGAGTTCCACCACTGACGTTTATCCAGAGGTAAGCCATCTATGGAGAAGGCATCTTTTGTAGTCTGCTGGTGCGGACAAGGCATTCAGCATAGTCCCCAAACTCCCCCTGTGAGGATTCAATGGGTGCATAGAGAGCCGCACTGCGGAGGTGGCTGATGAGTCGGAAGGGATTTGGCAGCGTGGTGCTGTCTCTCTGGGTGGAATGAGGATAGGAAGAGTGTCGTGCTTGGCATTGTGTTTGCAAGCTTGGCCAATTTGCTTCCTGTTCAGTTGCACGCTCTCCAGAAGATGCATCAAGTTCATTTGACTCAGAACTGGACAGGGGAAGAGTTCAGTATCTGGGGCTGTGTCTGTAGCTAGGACTGCATGAGGCAGAGCCCCCCGTTCTTGTGGTGGTGATTTGTGGCTGGGACACTTGAGATCCCTTGGTTCTTAGCATTGTTTTAGTTCTCACTACAATTGGCTTGTTAGTGGCCGATACAAGGCAACACAGCAATTAACACTGCTTCCCTGTGCAGTGAGAAAGTCAGGAGCTTCCTGTGTCAGGAGATTTCCCAGTCTGTTGCTTTCTCTGTCACATTCTTCCTGAAACCACATTCTGTTGGTTTCTTTCCCTTTATTTGCAAGCAGAGTTGCAGAGTCCGTCTCAACGCTTATTTCATGCTCTCAAAGATGTTATGCTGGGTCAAATACATCAATCGGTGGTGTTATAGCAGGAATGAATTTGGGTCATTTTATGAAGGACTAAATTGTGAGACAACCTATCTGGGTGGCAATATTTTTGCATCAAGTCTGAGTCAATTCTTAGTTTATCCAAGAATCCTCCCTGCTGTACCGTCTCCTCCCAAACAGTATTTCCCAACTTCCCTTTCCTGAATTCCTCTTTGGTCTTCTCATTTTTACTAACCCTTCCAGATAAGGAATGCATCTTCTGGAGAGATAACAGCCACCAGCCTTAGCTCTCTAGCGTGAGATAAGTGGCGCTTCCTCACCTGTTCAATCATTTTGACCCCCTGAGAGCAGTGGTAGCAAGGTTGAATGAGCTTTTCAAAGAAGTAGAATTACAGGTAAATAACTTCTCCTTATTGTAGTCATTAATTGCAATGCAAACCCACTGTGGTAAATGATTACTAGAGTGGATGTGAAGAGGAAGTATCTGGAGCTGTGCAAAGTACTTGCTTTTCACAGAAATCATTCTTGAAACCAACGGCTGGAGCAGCCTTCTGCTTGCTGATTCATAGGAGCAGAAGACAACACCCATCCATCATGTCTCCCCTGCGTGGCTAGGTCCTATTTGCGTTAAAGGCTCTTTCACCTCAGATTTGTTGATGAATAATACAGCAAATGCATTCTTCCTTGCCCACACGCTGCTGTCAGTGGCCTAAGTTACAAAATTTTAGAAAGGCCTTTGACCTCCCTGTGCTGTGGGCATGATGCGTTCAGGTTACTTGCTTAACTTGAGTGGGGCGCCTTGCAGTATTAACCACAGGCTGTAAGTGCAGTTGCATTGCCACAATTTTAATGTTTGTCTCTTCCCAGCTGAGTTAATACATGGTGACCTTCAATCATCCAAACCCAGAACTAAAGCGGGACTTTTGTCAGTGAATAAAAGGTAATTCACTGGGACTGTGAACTTCAGTTTCTCTTGTGAAATGTTTGAGAAATCACAACCTGACCCTCTGCTTGTCTTCCTGCTTGATCCTGCAATGAAATCAGTTCTTTGAGCGTCTTGCTATAGCTTGGGTGCCCAATAAAGTGCAAGAGGCAGTGAGAACCTTTGTTTAATCTTTAATTGGTGTGAGTGAGAGAGGCAGTTATTAAAAACCTATGAAAAACTGATCTGGACTCAACACCTATAATTGGTTTTGTGAAAATCCCTCTAACTGGTCATGCTGAAAATCAGATAAGAAATAACTCAGGTGGATTATGGCATGGAGCCTTTGATAGGATTAAGGCAGAGGAGAGGAGGCAAACTTTTTCACACACTCTTCTCCCCCTCCCCCCCGCTTTTCCCTGGGATCTTGTTGAGGAGAAGGAAATGGGTTTGGTGTTGGAGCAGAGGACTAGGAATTGATTTCAAGATTTCACAGCTTTGCCACTCGTTTATTAACTTGGGGGCCGGAGGGGAATCCTTTAACCTCTCGTAGTCCTTGTATTGTCCCCTCCTATCTCATGGGGGCACTGAGTGTTTTGCATGCATATGAAGTAATTTGAGCGCCATGGACAAAAAGCACTCTAGGAATATAAAAGGGGTAGGGGGAGGAAAATAAATCGCGAAGTGGTTGCCAACTGCATTCCCCACCTGTGCATGTGTTGGAGAAAAGATCCGGCCTTTGGATCGGCCTCCCCACAGTCCTGAGAGAGATTCTAAAATCTAGAATGTGACTGCTACCTTCATGCTGCCCTCCCAATGCTCTGTCCATGTCTTTAAACTCTACTGCACCGAATCTTTGCGCTCTCCTTCAGCAAGCAGAAAAACCTTTCTTCTTTAACTTCAGGCACTGTAATTTCTTTAGCCTGGTAAAGTGCCAGGAGACGGGTTTGCTACGTCGCCCGTTTCCAGTTTGACTCGGACACAGGTGCTCGTTAGTGCTCAGTCATACTCAGGTTTGTGCACGCTTTATCACCTTCATCTTGTATAGAAAGTAAATAATGGCCCTGGGTGCATGTTATCAATTCTGCCACTTGATACTAAAATAATTCATACAAAAATAGTTTGCCATGGCGGCCGTAATTATACACCACGGGACTTTAACATCTTCACATCAAGATTTCTAGCCGAGTTGTGTAATTTCTTGCACAGAGTAAATAGTTGAAGGAGCTGGTAGAAGAATTCAGCCCTCTCGGTTCTCTAATGGTTTACTTTTTAGGTATTGGTGTTCTGATTACTACTGTGGCGCTTTCTAGGAGAGATTATAAAGCAAACAGTGTACCGTAGGCGGATACCGCGTGGCCTGGGGCAATGACACAATGCTATGTAAGTTAAATATTTTCCCCTACCCTGTCACATGTGCCTCGCTCTTCCCACCAAATGTCATGTTAGTGTGAAAGAGCTGTTGTAATCTCACAAATTTTGATTCCCCTCTGAGATAAAATTTTTGATCAAGAAATCGGAGAGGACATTCAAAGGATGGCTTCAGGCAAAAGGCTGTTGGTTTGTTTTTAAATTGCAAATGACTGAGATCTGTATTCAGGAAAGGAAGTACTCTTCATGGAAATGGTATATAGGGTGACATAGTATCTCAATTTTGTGTAATTTGGATTTAGTGCATCTGGCAATTTATTAGCTCAAGAGAACTATGTAGGTCTGAGTTATTTTACTCAGCTTTATTATACTGGCACTTCATGAGAAGAACAGGAGTACTTGTGGCACCTTAGAGACTAAGAAATTTATTTGCGCATAAGCTTTCATGGGCTACAGCCCACGTCTTCGGATCCATAGAAAAGAGCTGCCAGACTGGGTCAGACCATGGTCCATCTTGCCCAGAGGTCTGTCTCCAATAGTGGCCTGTGGATGGAGTGTACACAACAGGGCAATTAAAGATCCCTGTCTTCTGCTCCCAGCTTCTGGTAGTCAGCAGCTTATGGTGACCCCGAGTATGGATTTTGTACCTGACCTTCTTGGCTAACAGGCATTGATGGACCTATCCTCCATGAACTTAACCAGATTAAAAAAAACCTGGGTATATGTTTGGTCATCACAACATCCTATTCCAGTGAGTTTCACAGGCTAGTTGTGCGTTGTGTGAGAGTAATTCCTCTTGTTTGTATTAAACCTGCTGTCTATTAATTTCATTTCTTTACCTCTGGTTTTGTATTGTGTGAAAGGGTAATAACTTTTCTCTCAATTTTTTCTGCATCAATCTTGCTTTTTATAGACCTCTATCATATCTCCCCTTAGTTGTCTCTTCTAAGCTGAAGGGCCCTAATCTTTTGAATCTCTCCTTGTATGGAAGCCGTTCCATATTCTTGCTCATCTTTACCCTTCTTTGAACCTTTCCCAGTTCCACTGTATGTCCTTTTTGACATGGGGTGACCAGAACTGGACACAGTATTTAAGGAGTGGGTGCACCATGGATTTATCTAATGCATTATATTTTTGTCATCTTTTCTATCCCTTTCCTAATGGTTCTTAATATACTGTTACCCTTTTTGATGGCTGCTGCACATTGAGCAGAAGTTTTCAGAGAACTAGCCACAGTGACTCCAAGATCTTTCTTGAGTGGTAACAGCTAATTTAGATGAGTGGTTCTCAACTAGGTGCACGCATACCCCTAGGGATACACAGAGGTCTTCCATGGGGTACATCAACTCATTTAGATATTTGCCTCGTTTTACAACAGGCTACATAAAAAGCACTAGCAAAGTCATTAAAACTTCATGCAGTTGTTTATACTACTCTATATACTCTATACTGAAATGTAAGTACAATATTTATATTTCAATTGATTTATTTTATAATTATATGGTAAAAATGAGAAAGTAAGCAATTTTTCAGTAATAGTGTGCTGGGACACCTTTGTATTTATACATTTTATTTTGTAAGCAAGTAGTTTTAAAGTGAGGTGTGACTTGGGGGTACACAAGACAAATCACCCTCCTGGAAGGGGAAGCGGATCACTGCAGACTACGTGGCTCTGGGAAGAAGGATAAAGGAGTTTGAGGCGCAAGTGGTGTTCTCGTCCATCCTCCCTGTGCAAGGAAAAGGCCGGGGTAGAGACCGTCGAATCGTGGAAGTCAACGAATGGCTACGCAGGTGGTGTCGGAGAGAAGGCTTTGGATTCTTCGACCATGGGATGGTGTTCCAAGAAGGAGTGCTAGGCAGAGACGGGCTCCACCTAACGAAGAGAGGGAAGAGCATCTTCGCCAGCAGGCTGGCTAACCTAGTGAGGAGGGCTTTAAACTAGGTTCACCGGGGGAAGGAGACCAAAGCCCTGAGGTAAGTGGGGAAATGGGATCCTGGGAGGAAGCACAAGCAGGAGAGCGCAAGAGGGGAGGACTCCTGTCTCATGCTGAGAAAGAGGGACGATCGATGAGTTATCTTAAGTGCCTATACACAAATGCAAGAAGCCTGGGAAACAAGCAGGGAGAACTGGAAGTCCTGGCACAGTCAGGGAACTATGATGTCATTGGAATAACAGAGACTTGGTGGGATAACTCACATGACTGGAGTACTGTCATGGATGGATATAAACTGTTCAGGAAGGACAGGCAGGGCAGAAAAGGTGGGGGAGTTGATTGTATGTAAGAGAGGAGTATGACTGCTCAGAGCTCCGGTATGATACTGCAGAAAAACCTGAGAGTCTCTGGATAAAGTTGAGAAGTGGGAGCAACAAGGGTGATGTCGTGGTTGGAGTCTGCTATAGACCACCAGACCAGGGGGATGAGGTGGACGAGGCTTTCTTCTGGCAACTAGCAGAAGTTGCTAGATCGCAGGCCCTGGTTCTCATGGGAGACTTTAATCACCCTGATATCTGCTGGGAGAGCAATACAGCGGTGCACAGGCAATCCAGGAAATTTTTGGAAAGTGTAGGGGACAATTTCCTGGTGCAAGTGCTGGAGGAACCAACTAGGGGCAAAGCTTTTCTTGACCTTCTGCTCACAAACAGGGAAGAACTAGTAGGGGAAGCAAAAGTGGATGGGAACCTGGGAGGCAGTGACCATGAGATGGTCGAGTTCAGGATCCTGACACAAGGAAGAAAGGAGAGCAGCAGAATATGGACCCTGGACTTCAGAAAAGCAGACTTTGACTCCCTCAGGGAACAGATGGGCAGGATCCCCTGGGAGAATAACATGAAGGGCAAAGGGGTCCAGGAGAGCTGGCTGTATTTTAAAGAATCCTTATTGAGGTTGCAGGAACAAACCATCCCGATGTGTAGAAAGAATAGTAAATATGGCAGGCGACCAGCTTGGCTAAACAGTGAAATCCTTGCTGATCTTAAACGCAAAAAAGAGGCTTATAAGAAGTGGAAGATTGGAAAAATGACCAGGGAGGAGTATAAAAATATTGCTCAGGCGTGCAGGAGTGAAATCAGGAAGGCCAAATCACACTTGGAGTTGCAGTTAGCAAGAGATGTTAAGAGTAACAAGAAGGGTTTCTTCAGGTATGTTAGCAACAAGAAGAAAATCAAGGAAAGTGTGGGCCCCTTACTGAATGAGGGAGGCAACCTAGTGACCGAGGATGTGGAAAAAGCTAATGTACTCAATGATTTTTTTGCCTCTGTCTTCACGCACAAGGTCAGCTCCCAGACTGCTGCACTGGGCAGTACAGCATGGGGAGGAGGTGACCAACCCTCTGTGGAGAAAGAAGTGGTTCGGGACTATTTAGAAAAACTGGACGTGCACAAGTCCATGGGGCCGGATGCGCTGCATCCGAGGGTGCTAAAGGAGTTGGCGGGTGAGATTGCAGAGCCATTAGCCATTATTTTTGAAAACTCATGGCGATCGGGGGAGGTCCCAGATGACTGGAAAAAGGCTAATGTAGTGCCCATCTTTAAAAAAGGGAAGAAGGAGGATCCGGGGAACTACAGGCCAGTCAGCCTCACCTCAGTCCCTGGAAAAATTATGGAGCAGGTCCTCAAGGAATCAATTATGAAACATTTAGAGGAGAGGAAAGTGATCAGGAACAGTCAGCATGGATTCACGAAGGGGAAGTCGTGCCTGACTAACCTAATTGCCTTCTATGATGAGATAACTGGCTCTGTGGATGAGGGGAAAGCAGTGGATGTGTTATTTCTTGACTTTAGCAAAGCTTTTGATACTGTCTCCCACAGTATTCTTGCCACCAAGTTAAAGAAGTATGGGCTGGATGAATGGACTGTAAGGTGGATAGAAAGCTGGCTAGATCGTCGGGCTCAACGGGTAGTGATCAATGGCTCCATGTCTAGTTGGCAGCCGGTTTCAAGTGGAGTGCCCCAAGGGTCGGTCCTGGGGCCGGTTTTGTTTAATATCTTTATTAATGATCTGGAGGATGGTGTGGACTGCACTCTCAGCAAGTTTGCAGATGACACTAAACTAGGAGGCGTGGTAGATACACTAGAGGGTAGGGATCGGATACAGAGGGACCTAGACAAATTAGAGGATTGGGCAGAAAAAAACCTGATGAGGTTCAACAAGGACAAGTGCAGAGTCCTGCACTTAGGAAGGAAGAATCCCATGCACTGCTACAGACTAGGGACCGAATGGCTAGGTAGCAGTTCTGCTGAAAAGGACCTTAGGGTCACAGTGGACGAGAAGCTGGATATGAGTCAACAGTGTGCTCTTGTTGCCAAGAAGGCTAACGGCATTTTGGGCTGTATAAGTAGGGGCATTGCCAGCAGATCGAGGAACGTGATCGTTCCCCTTTATTCGACATTGGTGAGGCCTCATCTGGAATACTGTGTCCAGTTTTGGGCCCCACACTACAAGAAGGATGTGGAAAAATTGGAAAGAGTCCAGCGGAGGGCAACAAAAATGATTAGGGGTCTGGAGCACATGACTTATGAGGAGAGGCTGAGAGAACTGGGATTGTTTAGTCTCCAGAAGAGAAGAATGAGGGGGGATTTGATAGCAGCCTTCAACTACCTGAAGGGGGGTTCCAAAGAGGATGGAGCTCGGCTGTTCTCAGTGGTGGCAGATGACAGAACAAGGAGCAATGGTCTCAAGTTGCGGTGGGGGAAGTCCAGGTTGGATATCAGGAAAAACTATTTCACTAGGAGGGTGGTGAAGCACTGGAATGCGTTACCTAGGGAGGTGGTGGTCTCCTTCCTTGGAGGTTTTTAAGGCCCGGCTTGACAAAGCCCTGGCTGGGATGATTTAGCTGGGAATTGGTCCTGCTTTGAGCAGGGGGTTGGACTAGATGACCTCTTGAGGTCCCTTCCAACTCTGATATTCTATGATTCTATGATTCTATGACAGTAGTCTGGAAAGGTTGAGAGCCACTTATCTAGTGGCCTTACTGTTTGTTTGGCAGGTTACCTGCTTGTGATGTACTTAACAATTTTGTTGTTGTTGTTGTGTAGCAATTTGCTTCTCAAATTCTTTCTTGGCCTGGCTTCGTATACTTGCCAGAGTTTGTGCGCTCCTTCTTATTTTCCTTATCTGACTTCCAAATTTTAAAGGATGTATATTCGCCTCTAATGGCGGCAATTACGCTGTTCAGCCATGGTGTCATTCTTTTGGTGCTTCTACTGTCTTTTTTGATTTTTATATGTTTGGCCTGAGCCTCTGGAATGCTGTTTTTAAGAAGTCTCCATGCTGCTTGCAGGTATTTTACCCTTGAGACTGCTCTTTTTAACGTCTAACTACCATCCTCTTTCTTGTCTAGTTCCCCTTTTTGAAGTTAAATATTACTGTGGTAGGTCTTTTATATTTTTGTTGTGGAATGATCCATTCATACACTAGTTGACAGCTATAGGTTCCCAAGGAGCATTGAATTTCTGGGGCCAGTGAATCTATGGAATCGCAGGAAAATGAGGTTGAGATCAGGACTTTCTAGCAGGGCTTCCTTACCCTGTGGAGTGGAACTTGTGACAGAATTTAAATATGCTTTCTATATTGTCCACACATTTTTGCCTCTCCAGGGGTTGGGCTTCCTGCTGCTACTACCCAACCCTAGCTTTCAAATAACTTACACTTTTGTCTGAGCCTACTTTATGTGGGTGTGTAATTCTTTTTACCCCCAGATTAGCTTTTTATGAAAATATACTGACTGAGGAATGCAGTTTTCAGGAAAATACTTAAATAGTGTTAGGAAGAAATAAGGCTTAAGTGAAAATTTCTGGACATACATTGTCACCTGAGCTTGTAAATAGAACTTGAATTAAGAACTGAACTGGAACCTTAATGTTGACCCTTTAACATGCCCATTATCTGCTTATCCACCAACAGCCCTCTGGCACCAACCACCAAGCCTCATCCACAAGTCCATTATGAACCATACAATACTGTAAATAAAGAACCATAGCTATTGGATTACCTGGGCATTGGATTTGAGTTTGGTTCTAAATTCAGACTGGAGATACCATCAGCTGTTGTACTGTAAGGAGATCTTCTATTCCCCCGATGCCACCACACTGACCCAACCACGCTTTCCTCCACTTCCGCCAGTAGTCTACAGTGATAAATTATTTCTTATACACAGTGTAGAAACAGAACCTAGCTACCACCACTAGGGTTATGCCCTCCATGGGACATGAGATGTGTGGTCAGGGGTACATTTAGTTCAGATTCCTTGGAATCTTAACTGTGAAGTTTCTGACTTTCAAATTTTACAACCACGTTTCTCCTAGTTTAATTAATAAGTTTTACTACGTTGCCCTATCTGTGGGAGCAAGGGGAAGTCTGTGGTCTTGCTGTCTGTGACCATAAATTAATACATTTCCATAGTCAATCTCTTACTGCTTTGTTACAGTGTACTGTACGCTGTGTGCACAGAGATGCAATAATGCAGTGTTAAAGTTGAAGCGAAGTACTTAAGTCAGGGAACTCAGAAGTTAAGGTTTTTACTGCATCGTTAACTCTGAATGTTTGCATATTCTGTGTTTTAGGGCATAGATTAATAGGTGATATGCACAGTCCTACATTAAACGATGAAACTGGACTAGGAAATACACGGCATTAACATTAAAGTGGAGTGAAATTATCATGACTTTAGGAACCTTAATCTTGTTGCCTGAATTGAGTGCTAGCTCACATAGCCCTTAACCTAGCACCATCTTGTCACTTGTAATTTCTGTCTCCTTTTTTAAGGCTGGGAAATTCAGTTATCAGGTACTGAAGAACCTAGGTTGGTGTTTTAGCTTCAGTTTTAACTAGCTTCTGCTAATAGCAGAAATTACTATAAAAATAGAGATCTTGTAAGGGAAGCAATGGATTTTTAATAGCAAAAGAAAACATGCTGTTATACTTTCTCAACATTCAACACACTACTTACTTTTGAGTCTATCCATCAACTCCTCATACAAAAACATATTGATGGAAACAAGAAAATTCAGTCTTCCAAACCTGTCTGTCTCATTTTCAGTAAAGGTTAAATGCCTTGTTAAGTCTGAATTACTGCTTTTTTAAATGCGCAGATATTTCTGGTTTCATCTGTGCAGTCATTTGTAAAACTAAACAAAAGAATTATTGGCAAGTATGAGTTTATATTTTAAAAACTTGTGTGCTCTGAGCTCTTGCTTACTCCATTCCTATAGGTCCACACACCTATCTTATTGTCCATAAAACTTTAGAAAGAAGTTTTTGCTAGTTGTACTTTATTTTTTCTGCTGCCAAATAGCTAGACCAATACCTCAAATTGAAGTTGGCAGCTCTTTCTTGTTTGGCAACACAGCCTACAGTCCTTCAAATATCACATCATCTCACTGGGGTTTGATACCAAGATGTGTAGAAAGCTAGTGTACGAGTTGAGTGCATTGTTAAACTTCTTCATGTGTCTCTCTCCTTGAATAGGTCTGCTGCAAAATTTACGTGACTGTTGCTTGGTAAGAATGGATTTAAAAACTAAGCCATGCCATGGTATTGCAATCTTGCTGATAATGTTTACTACAAAAATAGGCAGTCTCCTTAATTTCTAGGGTAAAACCTAGCACTGCTTTAAAAGCAATGTGAGAATCATGCATAATGGAATATTCCTCATATTCAGGTGTAGTGTAGGGATGTGTAATCCTTTTTCAGGAATCAGATTTCTTAAGTGTGTGTGTGTGTGTGTGTGTGTGTGTGTGTGTGTGTGTGTGTGTGTGTGTGTGTAAAAGAAAAAAAACACCCAAAACAAACCAAAAAGTCCCCAGCCAAACAAACTTCCACACGTCACAAAAAGAAGACAATGGCTTTGGCTACGGATAAATTGCTGGATTTAAGGAAAAAACTTGCTCCATAACGTCTCTTGTCAGGGATTCATAAGTGCAGCTGCCTCAGAATGGATATCTTCCTCCACTGAAGAGGGGAAGATTTCCTTTCAAATCTGCTACAAAGCTGGAAGTGTTGATTAATGAATCTGCTCATGCTGAACTGTAATTCCATCCTGCAGTAAAAGTTTTATATGCGTTAGCCCAGGTGAGAATTCATTTGTCCATATCCAAAACAGACATTTTTTTCTTCTCTCTCTCGAGGGGTTTTGGGTGTCAAAATGCATGTATGCCACTGTTTGTTTTTTTAAGACAGCTGATCCATTTATGTAAGAAGGAGCATGGTCTAGTTGCTAGAACCCAAAATTCATGTTTCCCCATCCTTTTCTCAGATCTGTCACTGACTGCTTGGGCAGGTCACAAACCTGGAGCCTCTGTTTCAATTAAAATAGGCTAAACCTCCCCTGCTCTGGGGAGGTTGAAGCTTTGGTTGCTTTAACGTCAGATGAACTGAAAAGCAGTATAGAAATGCGAAGTCATCTTGTGGGATCTAGAGCATTGAGAGGCTGAGTGTTTTCTGCATGGGCAGCTCGTGCTGCAGCTCTAAAGGTGGTGGTTCTGCCATCTTGGGTTTCCCTAAACATGTTCCTAAATCCGACAGTCTCAGGTGGGAGAGAGAGCTGAGTGGGCTTCCTGTCTGCTGTGGTACTTTGGGAGGAATAGTAGGGGACTCTGGAAATTGGAAAAGCAGCAGGATTGTGGTAACCATATGGCATGCCAAGGGAAAGTTTATAGCCTGGGGAATTGAACATTACTAGCGAGAGTGCTCAGAATTGTCCAGTTTCAGTGCTCTTACATGAATTTAAATTGGTGAAGGCACACAATGCTGTTTAATGCTAGCTTTGAACTATAATTCTGCTGAGTGTCTCATCCTTTTCACGAGTAAAAAAGTAATGTTATTTTAGGTGTAAGTATCTTTATCTGCTTCCACATACAAACGTGGTGACACTGGATACTTGACTGCTCTTAAGCACCATTGTTAACATCCTGTGGTGATTCCTTAAACTGTCAATGCTCCTTCACTTAGTCAAGGAAAGGAGAACTTAGGATATCCCCATCCAATGTCTCAATCCCCCCAGTTTTTGGTTCTTCAAACATTTCATTCTCTGTAAGCTGCAAGTAAGGGACTGTAGAAACTGTGCTGGAGGCTTTATTTAGCCTAATAAAATTGAACAAAGGGCAGAATATAACCATTTCCTTTGCAATTGTTAAGATTACAGTTTGGGACAGTGAAGGGGTTTCCTGCAACATTTTTTCCATCGCTGATACTCTAGGGATCTTCCTTTTCGCTGAATCAGAGTTTAAAATCACACATTTTTAAATGTTTCTCTTCATGGGCCCACTTTAAAAAAATCAGAAGGAAAGGAAGCTGGAGAGAAAAATGAAGGTAATTGAAAATCAGACTTCAAGGACAAAAGCCTTGCATGGCCTCTTGGAAGGAAAGGAAGATGACAAGCCCATGTTATTTTTTTAGTTTTTTATAAACTATAGTTTTGTATTTTGTTATTCATTCTTGTGCTCTTTAAAAATTGGTTGACTCTTTTCTGTTGTAGTGCACTGTCTTCTTCTGTACACCCCAGCAAAGGAAACAATGGCAGCGAAACCAGTGACCAAGTGATGGGTCAAATGAAAGATTACTAAAGGTGCAGACTGAACTGCTTTGGCCATCAATTGGGAACTTTTGTTTACCACCCATGGCAATGATGTCGTTGGACAACTTAGCGAATCTATGCTGGAACGCTGTGCACTGCCGCGCACCTGTCCTGCCTCCACCGCCAATGTTGTTGACTTTCCATCTATTGTAAAGCTTGCCAAGAGAAGAAACTGGAGAGGTCTATTGTGTTGCTTTCTAAAGAGCCATTTGGACAGATGGAGCCTAACCCAGGAGATCTCTTTACTTTGCCAGACCTTAACTGCTGGGAATGCCTGTTCCTTTCCTCGAAATTGCTGCCTACCTGAGGAGAGAGAATGGGGAGGTAGATAACACAATGCACTTCGAGACACTAAATGCTTCCCATTGTTACATGTTTGTATCAAGAGAAGGTTGAGCTTTCCTAAGCAACAAGTGGAAGATGCAACTGAAACCCTAGCCTGTCCTCCTGGTTGCTACATTTTGCATACTCTCTTGCTAGTAAGTGAAAGTGTGGAAAACCATTTAATCTATTCTCAAGCAAAGGGGCTGAAGAACTCTGCATCTCTTGAAATAATCTGACTGCAGGTTTAATCCTTTGAGCCTGTTGATCAAAGGGATTTATCCAAGGTATCCAGTACTCTTTTGCATTGGAGGGCCAGAGTTCGGCTTTGTGCTGGCTCTCTTGCATTGTACTCTTTAAAGAACTGCGGAGTTGCTGGTGGGGGGGTGGAGAGAGCTGCTTTTTTTGTAGTTCTAGTTCATGTAAAATAGAAATATTCATTGTTCCCATGTTTGGTAAACAGTTTCTCCACTGGAAACAGATGGTGAGTTCTCTAATATTCATGTTTAGACTTAGTTTGCCTATCTTCTGCAGTCTTAATTGTCTTTCCCGTCAGGACTGACATGGAATTGTATATCAAGAGCTGGAATGCTCTGAAGCTTGTATCCTCTGTAGATTCTCAGTTCCCCATGTTTTGGATTAGTTTGACTTCACACCAGTACAGAGTATCCCTCCTTCACCTTCAGTCCATCAGGCTCTAAATACTTTATTAAGCTGTCAGTTAATGTTGATTTCCCAAATGAGATACTAATATGGGACAAAGGAACAAAATAATTACTTGCCAACTTAATTATCCTAATTTCTTTGCACCTGTTAGCTTTTGTGACAAAGTTCCTCCTCTATCTTGGTGGGTCCTGCGCTTATTGGCAGATTTTCTTGCCTCAGAGATTCACCATGTGGGTTGGGGAACAGCCCAGAGACCTTCCCCTCTGGAAGAACCCACAGTCCAGGTCAATTGGGAGGTTTGGGGGGAACCCGGGCCCGCCTTCTACTCCGGGTTCCAGCCCAGGGCCTTGTGGACTGCAGCTGTCTATAGTGCCTCCTGTAACAGCTGCATGACAGCTACAACTCCCTGGGCTACTTCCCCATGGCCTCCTCCAAACACCTTCCTTATTCTCACCACAGGACCTTCCTCCTGGTGTCTGATAACGCTTGTGCTCCTCAGTCCTTCAGCAGCACACCCTCTCACTCTCAGCTCCTTGCGCCTCTTGCTCCCAGCTCCTCACACTCCCACCACAAACTGAAGTGAGCTCCTTTTAAAACCCAGTGCCCTGATTAGCCTGCCTTAATTGATTCTAGCAGCTTCTTCTTAATAGGCTAATTAGGACACCTGGAGCCAGCCTTCCTTAACTGGTTCTAGCAGGTTCCTGATTACTCTAGTGCATCCCCTTCTCTGGTCATTCAGGGAACAGAAAACTACTCATCCAGTGACCAGTATATTTGCCCTCTACCAGACTCCTGTACCCCACTGGTCTGGGTCTGTCACACTTTGTAGAGTGTCTTTCTCTGACACTAAGGACTTGCCAAGCGTGATGAGTTTCTCCTGGAATTTGAGAACTTTTCTTTATGATGTCTTTACTTCTGGATGTTCCAGTGGCTCCAGTAGGGTCCCAAAGCTGCACCATTGTGGAATTGATGGCAGGAGTCCTGAGAAATCAGTGCCTTTGTTTAGGGGTTTCAGAGTAGCAGCCGTGTTAGTCTGTATCCGCAAAAAGAACAGGAGTACTTGTGGCACCTTAGAGACTAACAAATTTATTAGAGCATAAGCTTTCGCATCCGAAGAAGTGGGCTGTAGTCCACGAAAGCTTATGCTCTAATAAATTTGGTAGTCTCTGAGGTGCCACAAGTACTCCTGTTCTTTTTGTTTAGGGGATGGCTAATGGCTAAACTTGCACTGAGTTCAGCTTCTCTTCTAGGCCTCCGAATTTTCCTCTTGCTGCCCTGTGTTGTATTTGACCTGGTTTTGTATGTAAATGTTTGGCCTTCTGGCCACTGGGTGGTGGTTTTGAAATCCTGCTAAGGACTCTCCTCTCATTTGCTGTTGATTGGAGAAATTTTAGTGCAGTGAGGTAGCTTCACAGAGCTTCAGTACACTTCTTGGTCTCTGCTCGAATAG
This sequence comes from Chrysemys picta bellii, assembly GCF_011386835.1. Taxonomy (NCBI): domain Eukaryota; kingdom Metazoa; phylum Chordata; order Testudines; family Emydidae; genus Chrysemys; species Chrysemys picta. The sequence goes on from NC_088805.1 coordinate 3,323,838, forward strand.
CCTGCAGTGTTTTTGTAAGAGCATCAAATAGGTATGTACTAGGGGAATCAGTATCCAAGCATGGAAGACTGGGTGTGTAGCATCTGGCAAGTCATCTTTCCATTTTCTTCACACTGGCTAGGAAATATATTTACTGCTCACATGTATTTTAGACTTGTATCACCCTTCTGGTCTCTCTGTCCAAATGTGGTCTCTTAGCAAAGATTAATCTACTGCCCTCCCACCCCATCATCTCAAGCCTCAGAAGTAGCAAATCATTTGAAGAGAGACAATGGTAAAGTTTCAGGGAAGAGCAGTATTGGCACATCTGCTACTGAAGTGAATGTGGCTGGGACTGATGTCTACCAATAAATGAGGATTCTGGCTTGGTTCCTTCAGTGGGAAGTTCAGGATTCTAGCCATTTGGTGTATAATATAATAATAATTAATGGAGATATCCCATCTCCTAGAACTGGAAGGGACCTTGAAAGGTCATTGAGTCCAGCCCCCTGCCTTCATTAGCAGGACCAAGTACTGATTTTTGCCTCAGATCCTTAAGTGGCCCCCTCAAGGATTGAACTCACAACTCTGGGTTTAGCAGGCCAATGCTCAAACCACTGAGCTATCCCTTCCCCCATGCGCAGGAAGGAAGTGAGTTAAAGCTACTCTTTATGGAACACTTGGTCTCTTTCCACCTGCTGCATTTGCATTACACGTAGCATCAGGTTTTGTTGGAATGTTCTTGGGATTTCCCATAAAACAGCTTTGTGATGGCATGCTAAACAAACACATTGGCAGACGTTTGGGGCAATTCTCTGGGGAATTACTGTGGATGGCTATTGGAATTTAGTTCTTCTGAGAATCAGAAATGTGCACAGCTAACGTTCACTCTCCACATATGAACTGTGTGGAGCCATCAAATTTTCCTGACTGAGTGCCACTGATACTTGATAGTGAAGGTGAATTTTGTGGAGGAGGGTTGTCTTGGAAACTAGAATCCAAGTCTTCAGTTTCACTAGATAAACATTCAGCTCCTAGGCAGAAAATAAAGACACCAACCCTTATGGCCGACCAGATTAAAAAGCAGCTTTGAGATTTGTCCCTAAATCTGTGCTTGTGAAGTTTGGATAATGTTTGATCTAAATGCTAAGAATTTAACGTGTGCTGCCCAAATTCTTTTGAGGATAACCCTTCTCTAACTCATCCCAACTGAACACCTGTTTGGTGTGGCATATCAATAGAAAACTTGGTTTTCTTTCTGGTGTGGGTGGAGTATCCCTCTTCTAGATTGACAATCTGAGAGATGGGAAATGTCTCATATCTCTGCAGACATGTGCAAACTTCAGAGGAAAGTCTTGCACAGGGCAATACACTAAAGTAACCCTGAAGTCTCATTTAAATATCAGTAACCCAGGAAATTTTACAGCTGTGACTCCATCTTTTAGTCCTTGCCTAGGTCCTGCAGAGCAGGTGCACCTCTGTCAGTGTGGTTCCTCTACAAAAGTGTGTGTGGTCTTACACGTATGAGCTTCTGCATGCTGGCTTAAGGTGACGAACTACAGACCATTTCTGTGTGAACTGGATTTAGTGGGTTTAAATACCCGGCCAAACTTTCAAAAGTGTGTGCGTGCTTTTGCATGACGCTCTCTTGCATTCCCTTGTGCAAGTTGAGGAAGGGTGTCATGAATGCAGAAATCCTGATGTACATGTGAAACCCAGATGCTGCCTATTCAAAAGGGGTCTGCACATCTGAAAATTTGGGCCTTAATATTTAGGATTGTTTCCACATTTTATAGACCCACAGTGGGATGACATGCGGCAGTCCCTGTTCTGCCACAAAATTCATGTGTAACCCTGGGCAAGTCACTTAGCCTCTTCATGCTGCAGTTCCCATCTGTAAGATGAGGATAATAGCACATCCCTCCCTCACAGGTGTGTTGGGAGGGGAAACACCATAACAACTGAGGTGCTCAGATGCTACGGGGGCCATAGAAGTAGCATGTACCTAGACATCCCCCTCAACCCCTAAGATGGGTCTCCTTTTTCTGATCCTCACTGTTTCATAAGCCATATGTACTGTGACCAATTTGACAAACATCTGAAGGCGTACACCTCCTAAACGGAGCTCTGGAAAGCAAGAGATCTGACCGTAAGGGCTGAACTCTGGCTTCTGAGACGAATGCACAACTCCCATTTAATTCTGTATATCTCACAGGACACAGTTTGACCCTTTGGTTTCATCTGATCATTTTTTGGTTTACATTTCTTGTACGTGTCTATATTGTATATTGTGGCAAGGAGCCCCAGAGCTCGGTTTAGTACCATGCTATTAAATATCTACTTTGAATCAGAGGTGGTGGCAGTTCAATGGCTGGTGAAAAGATTTCTGTATGTATATGTGTGCAGTCAGTATAAATGTGTGTATATTGTATGTTAAATCCTGCCAAAATTAATTATCATACAATTATATTACAGTAGAGCACCTAGGAACCCCAGCCATGGGTCGGAACCCCATAGTGCTAGACACTGTACAGACAGTCCCTCCCCCATAGAGCTAACAGTCTAAAGTTGAGAACTCAAGTTCTTGAGTTAGGAAATGCAGAGTAAGGCTGTGAATGTTCGACCTTGACTCTGCCCCCTTGTGCTTACGTCTTAAATTATGGGCAAATAAAAATGTGTAATGAACACCTAAAATTCTTATGCAACCTTCTACAAAGTCTTCAAATGGGGGTTGAATTTAAGTCAGATGCATGAGAACAAAACAAGTCGAGTAGGAAGAAAATCAGTGCAGTAGTTTTAAAGTTACTTTAGAGTTGGCAAAGGAGATTGACTGATAGTAAGGTGAATCTCAACAGAAATTCAACTGTACATGTGTAATATAACTTATATTAAGTGTTCACATCTTTTAAATAGAGAGCAGATTTTTCTTCAAATATGGCTTTAACTTTGTGTCACTGAGATATACAAAATAAACCAAGCTTGAAGTACCTAGCTTTAATTGTTTGAGTTATTGGAGTGCAACATTTCTCATGAGAACATATGAAAAACTGCCTTCGAGTCTGAATAACTCAGCAATTGAATTTTGCCTCAGCTTTTCAGACATTCTTCTTTGGGCTCAGACAAAGCCTTAAATTTCTACCCGGAAAGAATTTGGTAAATTACGAGCATCTGTGAAAAATGGACATGAACAGAAATTGGAATTTAACTTTGACTGTAGTATATGCTGTGTGTTCCCACTCTAATCGTTGGTAGACTGTTTTGTAATTCTTTAGAATGAAAGGCATTCTAAAAATGAAAGAAAAATGCATTAAAACTACTACTATGGTCACTTTATAGTTTGAGCGCACACATGCTTAGAGTTGGGAGGACCACAAAAAACCTGAGCAGAACCTTTAGTCAACAAAAATGTTACTCAGGCCTTTGTTCCTTTTTCAAAACGTGCTACTCACATTTGTAATATACTGGGAGGTATAAATATTTGTCAGATGAACTTTTTACATATGGTGGCTTTTATTTGATTACATAATTGCTTAAAAAAACTCCTGTAAATCAAACGCTCCTGATCCTTTGTTGTGAATTAGTGAGTTTCTTCTGAGATTGAAGTCTTTGGGCCAGAACTGTTTGTTCAAAATGTAGCAATAATAAACTCTGGCAATCTTTTCTCTAATGTTTTGTACTTGTGGTGCAGAACATTGGAATATCAACATTTTGGCTTGTATTGAAAGCTAGTGCAATAGTAAATCGAGGCATTTGTGTCTGGGATTTTAGAACAGGTGACCAGGCTTTCTAATCGTGTTGGTCTTGACACTTGTGTTCATGTCTGTCAATATGGTCTCCCAAGGATAGCATTGTTCTTATGCATTCTGAGTTTTATTTGACTGGTATCTGGAGGGCCCGATTTGATACCCTTACACAGGCACCAGTGCCCAAAGTTGTCAGAATGCTACACAAATAAACTAAAAACAACATTTTAATAATGGACAGTATGTCCAAATCTCTTCCAGAGTGGGGAGAGCCTGATGGCATAAAACAAATTCCTGCACCATGTGCAAACAGGGAGATGCCAATAACTTTGAAGGATGCCACTGATGTACCTGAGCATATGTTGCAGGAGAGAAATTTGTGTCTCCTTTGAAGGCTTTGTCTCATCTTCAAGTATAGTATAGGGTGTCCGGCAGTGTCACTCAAGCCAGTATCAGTTGTGGTGATAAACACAGGAGCTTTCTTAGGTAAAATAATCCCATACAATTATCGTTTAAAATACTGTTGAGCCTTGCTTTGCGCTTGCTGATTGACAGATAGCCAGTACAAAGATTAGAGCAAGGAGAAGGCTATTGATGTGAATACAGTAGCATGATTCATAGATTCTAAGGCCAGAAGGGACTATTGTGATCATCTAAGCTGACCCCCTTTATAACACAGCCCAGAGAGGCCCAACATAATTCCTAGAGCAGAGCTTTTAGAAAAACATCATAGCTTGATTTAAAAATTGGCAGTGATGGAGAATCTGCCGTGACCCTTGGTACATTGTTCCAATGGTTAATTACACTAACTGGGAAAAATTTGCACCTTATTTCTAGTCTAAATTTTCTAGCTTCAGCTTTCAGCCATTGGACTGTTTTACATTCTCTGCTAGACTGAAGAGCCTATTATTAAATATTTGTTCCCCATGTAGGTACTTACAGACTGTCATCAAGTCACCCCTTAGCCTTCTCTTTGTTAAACTAAACAGATTGAGCTCCTGGTATCTATCACTGTAAGACATGCTTTCTAATCCTTTTAACTTTCTTGTGGCTCTTCTCTGAACCCTCTCTAGTTTATCACCATCCTTCTTGAATTGTCTACACGAGAACTGGACACGGGATTCCAGCAGTAGTCACACCAGTGCCGAATACAGGGGTAAAATAACCTCTCTGCTCCTATGCAAGATTCCCGTTTATGCATCTGAGGATTGTTAGTCCTTTTGGCCATAGCACTGGACTGGAAATGCGGGTTGAGCTGATTATCCACCTAAATAAGAACATAAGAATGGCCGAACTGGGTCGGACCAAAGGATCCTGTATCAGGATCCTGTCCAGCCCAGTTTCCTGTCTTCCGACAGTGGCCAATGCCAGGTGCCCCAGAGGGAGTGAACCTAACAGGTAATGATCAAGTGATCTCTCTCCTGCCATCCATCTCCACCCTCTGACAAACAGAGGCTAGGGACACCATTCCTTACCCATCCTGGCTAATAGCCATTAATGGACTTAACCTCCATGAATTTATCTAGTTCTCTTTTAAACCATGTTATAGTCCTAGCCTTCACAACCTCCTCAGGCAAGGAGTTCCACAGGTTGACTGTGCGCTGTGTGAAGCAGAAACTCCTTTTATTTGTTTTAAACCTGCTGCACATTAATTTCATTTGGTGGCCCCTAGTTCTTATATTATGGGAACAAATACATAACTTTTCCTTATTCACTTTCTCCACATCACTCATGATTTTATATACCTCTATCATATCCCCCCTTAGTCTCCTCTTTTCCAAACTGAAAAGTCCTAGACTCTTTAATCTCTCTTCATATGGGACCCATTCCAAACCCCTAATCATTTTAGTTGCCCTTCTCTGAATCTTTTCTAATGCCAGTATATCTTTTTTGAGACGAGGAGACCACATCTGTATGTAGTATTCAAGATGTGGGCGTACCATGGATTTATATAAGGGCAATAAAATATTCTACGTCTTATTCTCTATTCCCTTTTTAATGATTTCTAACATCCTGTTTGCTTTTTTGACTGCTGCTGCACATTGCGTGGACATCTTCAGAGAACTATCCATGATGATTCCAAGATCTCTTTCCTGATTAGTTGTAGCTAAATTAGCCCCCATCATATTGTATGTAGAGTTGGGGTTATTTTTTCCAATGTGCATTACTTTACATTAGCCACATGAAATTTCATTTGCCATTTTGTTGCCCAATCACTTAGTTTTGGGAGATCTTTTTGAAGTTCTTCACAGTCTGCTTTAGTCTTAACTATCTTGAGCAGTTTAGTATTGTCTGCAAATCTTTTTCAGAGCCGCTGTTTACCAGGGTAGAGTCCCTGATCCTACAAGTCTGGCCTGTGTTCTTTGTTCCTAGATGTATACATTTAGCTGAATTAGAAGATTGCTTGCCTCCAGTTTAACAAGCAATCCAGCTTGCTCTATAAATGACGTGTCCTCTTCGTTATTTATCACTCCCTCAATTTTTGTCATGTGCAAACTTAGTGATTTTTTTCTTCTCCCAGCTCATTGATTGTCAAGACTGCTTTCCCACTCTGAACTTTACGGTACAAATGTGGGGGCCTGAATGAAAACTTCTAAGCTTAACTACCAGCTTAGATCTGGTCCGCTGCCACCATTCCCAAGTGGATTCCCTTCCCTGGGAAGCCTTGAGAAACTCTTCACCAATTCCCTGGTGAATACAGATCCAACCCCCTTGGATCTAAAAACAAGGAAAAAATCAATCAGGTTCTTAAAAAGAAGACTTTTAATTAAAGAAAAAAGGTAAAAATCATCTCTGTAAAATCAGTATGGAAAATAACTTTACAGGGTAATCAAACTTAAAGAGCTCAGAGGACCCCCCTCTAGCCTCAGGTTCAAAGTACAGCAAACAGAGATAAACACTCTAGTAAAAGGTACATTTACAAGTTGAGAAAACAAAGTAAAACTAGCACGCCTTGCCTGGCTGTTTACTTACAAGTTTGAAATAGGAGAGACTTGTTTAGAAAGATTTGGAGAACCTGGATTGATGTCTGGTCCCTCTCAGTCCCAAGAGCGAACAACTTCCCAAACAGAGCACAAACAAAAAGCCTTCTTCCCCTCCCCCCCCCCCCCCCGCCCCGCAAGATTTGAAAGTATCTTGTCCCCTTATTGGTCCTTTGGGTCAGATGCCAGCCAGGTTACCTGAGCTTCTTAACCCTTTTCAGGGAAAAGGATTTTGGAGTCTCTGGCCAGGAGGGATTTTATAGTACTGTATACAGGAGAGCTGTTACCCTTCCCTTTATAGTTATGACACGCCCCCCAAATCACAGATAGGGTTGGACAGCCGGTTCCACACTGGCTGTGATTTCTTCCTAGAGCTCTAGGAGAAAACAGAGTTAATAAGACACATGCACCTTTAGACATACTACTGATTATATAAAAACTAACAATATGTTCCACATTCCAAGAACAATTTTTAACCAGTTGATTCTGGGAAACTTTCCCGGGAGAGTGCATCAGCCACTTTGTTAGAAGCCCCTGAAATGTGTTGTATTTCAAAATCAAAATTTTGGAGAGCTAAACTCCACCGAAGAAGTTTTTTGTTATTCCCCTTGGCGGTATGAAGCCACTGTAGCGCAGCATGGTCTGTTTGTAGTTGGAAACGCCGTCCACAAACATATGGGCGTAGCTTTTCCAGCGCGTACACAATGGCGTAGCATTCCTTTTTGCTGATTGACCAGTGGCTTTCCCTCAGACAGTTTCTTGCTGAGAAACACGACAGGATGGAATTCTTGATCCGGTCCTTCCTGCATTAAAACTGCTCCCACGCCCCGCTCGGACACATCTGTGGTTACTAGGAACGGTTTGTCAAAGTCTGGGGCCCTTAGCACAGGGTCAGACATGAGTGTCGCCTTAAGCTGGTTAAAGGCCTTTTGACAGTCATCAGTCCACTGAACTGCATTTGGCTGTTTCTTTCTGGTTAGGTCTGTCAGCGGGGCAGCGATTTGGCTGTAGTGGGGTACAAATCGCCTATAATATCCGGCCAAGCCTAAGAAGGATTGGACCTGTTTCTTTGACTTTGGAACCGGCCACTTTTGGATAGCATCCACTTTGGCCTGTAGGGGATTTATAGTTCCTTGACCCACCTGGTGCCCCAGGTAAGTCACTCTGTTTTGGCCTATTTGACACTTTTTAGCCTTAACAGTTAGTCCTGCCTGTCGGATGCGCTCGAAGACTTTTTCCAGGTGCTCCAGGTGTTCTGTCCATGAATCAGAAAAAACGGCCACATCATCGAGGTAGGCAACTGCAGATTCTCCCAATCCCGCTAGGAGACCATCTACAAGTCTTTGGAAGGTGGCGGGTGCATTTCGCAACCCGAAAGGGAGTACACTGAATTCATACACCCCTGCCTGGGTGACGAAGGCTGACCTTTCCTTAGCGGGTTCATCTAGTGGTACTTGCCAGTACCCTTTGGTTAAGTCTAAAGTAGAGATGAATTGGGCATGTCCCAATTTCTCCAATAGCTCATCTGTGCATGGCATTGGATAGTTGTCAGGACGAGTTACAGCATTTAGCTTACGGTAGTCCACGCAAAAGCATATTTCCCCATCTGGTTTGGGAAGTAGAACCACTGGAGATGCCCATGCACTATTAGGGGGGCGGATTATACCCTCTGTAGCATGTCCTGGATCTCCCTTTGTATAGCAGTTTGGGCATGAGGTGACTCCCGGTAGGGTGGGGTTCTAATTGGGTGAGCATTACCTGTGTCAATGGAGTGGTATGCCCGTTCGGTCCGTCCTGGAGTGGATGAGAAAATTGGTGCAAAGCTTGTGCACAGCTCCTTGATCTGCTGTTGCTGCAGACGTCCAAGGGTCGCGGAGAGGTTCCCTCTTCCACGCCACCATCCCTTTTTCCTTCGTAGTAGACACCTTCAGGCCACTCCGCGTCATCTGTTTCCTGGGCTGTAAACTGGCAAACGTTTAATTCTCTGGAATAAAAGGGCTTAAGAGAATTAACATGGTATACCTTAGGCTTTATGTTGGAGGTGGGGGAGGCTATGAGATAGTTAACAGCTTCTAGGCGCTCCTGGACCGTGAGTGGTCCTTCCCACGACGCTTCCATTTTATGGGCCTGGAGCGCCTTTAAGACCATGACTTGGTCTCCTACTTTGAAGGACCGTTCTCTGGAATGTTTATCATACCAGGCCTTTTGCTCTTCCTGAGCATCCTTTAGGTTTTCTTTAGCAAGGGCTAAAGAGTGTCGGAGGGTGCTTTGTAGGTTGCTTACAAAGTCTAGAATGTTAGTTCCTGGAGAAGGCGTAAACCCCTCCCATTGCTGCTTCACCAACTGTAAGGGCCCCTTAACCTCACGGCCATACACATTTTCAAATGGTGAAGACCCGAAACTGGGATGTGGTACAGCCCTGTAGGCAAAAAGCAACTGCTGCAACACTAGGTCCCAATCATTGGAGTGTTCATTTACGAATTTACGTATTATGGTCCCCAAAGTTCCATTAAACCTCTCCACCAGGCCATTGGTTTGATGGTGATAAGGAGTGGCAACCAAGTGATTCACCCCATGAGCTTCCCACAGGTTTTTCATGGTCCCTGCCAGGAAATTAGTTCCCAAATCTGTAAGGATGTCGGAGGGCCAACCTACCCTGGCAAAAATGTCTGCTAATGCCTGGCACACACTTTTTTAGTCCTGGTGTTGCTTAAGGGTACTGCTTCCGGCCATCGGGTAGCAAAATCCATGAAAGTCAGTATGTACTGCTTTCCTCTGGGTATCTTCTTTGGAAAAGGACCCAGAATATCCACAGCTACTCGCTGAAATGGGACCTCAATTATGGGTAGTGGCTGGAGAGGGGCTTTAACCTGGTCTTGGGGCTTTCCCACTCGTTGGCACACCTCACAAGACCGGACATAATTAGCAACGTCCTTGCCCATTCCCTCCCAGTGGAAGGACTTCCCCAACCAGTCTTTGGTTCTGTTCACCCCAGAATGGCCACTGGGATGATCATGGGCTAAGCTCAAGAGCTTTACCCGATACTTAGTGGGAACTACCAACTGTCTTTGAGGATGCCAGTCTTCCTGGTGCCCACCAGAAAGAGTCTCCTTGTATAAAAGTCCTTGTTCTACAACAAATCGGGATAGGTTAGAAGAGCTGAGAGGCGGTGGGTTGCTTCGTGCCACCGCCCAAGCTTTCTGAAGGCTGTCATCTGCTTCCTGCTCGGCCTGGAACTGTTCCCTTGATGCTGGAGACATCAGTTCCTCCTTGGACTGTGGACTGGGGCTTGGTCCCTCTGGAAGTGATGCAGGTTCTGGGGCTGTTTCCATTGATTGTGAACCGCTCTCCGCTGGTGCACTATGTTGTATTTCAGGCTCTGGCTGAGCCTCTTGGGTAGGGTTATCTGCTGCTTCCGCCAGTTCAGGCGCGCTGGTGCCCTCTGGCATTGGAGTTGTAGACGGGTTTGCAAGCGCTGGACTCAGTGCTGGCAATGGTTCTGGTGCTGGTTGCGTTGCCAGTTCCGGTTCTGGGACTGGCTTTGGCTGGGTCTCTGGGATAGGATCCACTACGGCTGTTGCAGTCGTAGGCAGGGGATCCGGTTCCACTACCTTTGTCTGGGTCTCTGGTAACACAGACGGGGCCCTGGTGGACGGCTCAGGAACAGGAATGGGGGTGAAAGCTGGCTTAGCCTGGCTGCGGGTGACTCTTCCCACCCTCTTGGCTAGCTTCACATGGTTGGCCAAATCTTCCCCCAGCAGCATGGGGATGGGATAATTGTCATAGACTGCAAAAGTCCACATTCCTGACCAGCCCTTGTACTGGACATGCAACTTGGCTGTAGGCAAGGTTACAGACTGTGACACAAAGGGTTGAATTGTCACTGGAGCCTCCGGGTTGATGAGTTTGTGGTCCACTAGGGAGTGGTGGATAGTTGACACTTGTGCCCCAGTGTCCCTCCAAGCGATAACCTTCTTTCTGCCCACTCTCAAGGTTTCCCTTCGCTCTGAAGGTATGAGAGAGGCATCTGGGTCTGGGGATCTTTGGTGTGATTGGGGTGTAATGAACTGTAATCGGTTGGAGTTCTTGGGGCAGTGAGCCTTTATATGTCCCAGTTCATTACATTTAAAACATCGCCCTGCTAAGGTATCACCGTGGCGATGTTGGTTGGTGGAGACTGGTGTGGGGTGAGAAGGCATCTGGGATTTCCCTTGGGATGTGGGTGGGGCCTTGGGTTGTCCCCGGTGGTAAGGTTTGGTTTCGGGTTGCCCCTTCTGATATTTGCTCCAACTGCTACTAGTTTTTTTTCTTTTCTGCCACCTCCACCCATTTGGCTCCAATCTCCCCCGCCTCGGTTACAGTTTTGGGCTTCCTATCTAGGATGTACCTTTCTATTTCCTCAGGAACACCCTCTAAAAACTGCTCCATTTTTACTAGGGAAACCAGATCTTCCGGAGATTTAACATTTGCTCCTGATACCCAGGCATCACAATTTTTGTCAATGTGGTAGGCATGCTGGGTAAATGATACGTCTGGTTTCCACCTTAGGGCTCTGAACCGCCGACGGGCATGCTCGGGTGTTAGCCCCATTCTGAGTCTGGCCTTGTTTTTAAAAAGTTCATAACTGTTCATGTGTTCCTTAGGCATTTCAGCCACCACCTCTGCCTAGGGTCCACTAAGCTGCGGCCTCAGCTCTACCATGTACTGGTCTGTAGCGATGCTGTATCCAAGGCAGGCCCTTTCAAAATTTTCTAAGAAGGCCTCAGTATCATCGCCGGCCTTGTAGGTGGGGAATTTTCTGGGATGGGAAGGGGTACCTGGAGAGGGGTTGCTAGGATTGGATGATGTATCCGGCCTAGCCCTTGCTACTTCCAGCTCATGCTTTCTCTCTTTTTCTCTCTCCTCCATCTCTTTTTCTTTCAGCTCCATAGCTCTCTTGTGGGCCTCCTCTTTGGCTTTTTCTTCTTTGGTAGTCATTTTCCTGTTTTCTTGTGCTGGGTCACACCCTTCTGCAGTTGACTGAAACTGGGATGCACTCAGCTCAGGCTGTTGCTGAGTTAACAGAGACTTTCTAACTAGCTACTCCCGAAGAGGTAGAAAGAAAAAAAACAATTCAGCTTGTAAATTCCTTTTACCAACTGTTTGCTCATAAATTGAACACTTCTCTTAACAAAGGCCCTTGTTAAAAAAACTTAACACCTCTGCCTTCAGGCAAGGAGAGATAAGATATGCATCTATCTTCAGCTCTGCTTTCCAAGCAGCTAGAAGGAAAAAAAAATCTTACTGGCTTTTGGGTTTAAAATGAATCCCACCGCTCTGCCACCATGTCAAGCCTGCTTCCCCACTCTGGACTTTAGGGTACAAATGTGGGGGCCTGCATGAAAACTTCTAAGCTTAACTACCAGCTTAGATCTGGTCCGCTGCCACCATTCCCAAGTGGTTTCCCTTCCCTGGGAAGCCTTGAGAAACTCTTCACCAATTCCCTGGTGAATACAGATCCAACCCCCTTGGATCTAAAAACAAGGAAAAAATCAATCAGGTTCTTAAAAAGAAGACTTTTAATTAAAGAAAAAAGGTAAAAATCATCTCTGTAAAATCAGTATGGAAAATAACTTTACAGGGTAATCAAACTTAAAGAGCTCAGAGGACCCCCCTCTAGCCTCAGGTTCATTGTACAGCAAACAGAGATAAACACTCTAGTAAAAGGTACATTTACAAGTTGAGAAAACAAAGGAAAACTAAGACGCCTTGCCTGGCTGTTTACTTACAAGTTTGAAATAGGAGATACTTGTTTAGAAAGATGTGGAGAACCTGGATTGATGTCTGGTCCCTCTCAGTCCCAAGAGCGAATGACTTCCCAAACAAAGAGCACAAACAAAAGCCTTCCCCCCCCCCCTCCCCCCCAAGGTTTGAAAGTATCTTGTCCCCTTATTGGTCCTTTGGGTCAGATGCCAGCCAGGTTACCTGAGCTTCAGGGAAAAGGATTTTGGAGTCTCTGGCCAGGAGGGATTTTATTGTACTGTACACAGGACAGCTGTTACCCTTCCCTTTATAGTTATGACATTGATAAAAATGTTAAATAACATAGGGCCTGACCCCACTAGAGACACCAATGTTGATTCCCTGTTTCCTGTTGCATTTTGAGACCTATCAGCCAGCTTTTAATCCATTGAATGTGTGCCATTTTAATTTTATCTGTCTAGGTTTTAATCACAATGTCATACGTCTGTGACGCTGGCAGACCAGGTGCCAGCTCATGCCAAAGCCCTAGGCCTCATTAAATGCTTACAAATGCGTAGTCAGGCCCATTCACTTGCATATTAATATAGATCAAAGTGATTGATTGATTGTTAAATGTATTAGAGCAGGGGTTCTCAACCTTTTTCTTTCTGAGCCTCCCCCACCCCCCAACATGCTATAAAAACTCCATGGCCCACAGTAACTGCTTTTCTGCATATAAAAGCCAGGGCCAGCATTAGGGGATAGCAAGCAGGGCAGTTGCGTGGGGTCCCAAACCACAGGGGCCACTGCAAAGCTACATTCTCAGGTTTCAGCTTCAGCCCCGCGTGGTGGGGCTCAGGGCCCTGGGCTTCAGCCCTATGCGGTGAGGCTTCGGCTGTCTGCCCTGGGCCCCAGCGAGTCTAATTCTGGCCCTGCTTGGCGGACCCCCTGAAACCTGCTCATGGCCCCCAGGGGGCCCAGGACGCATGGTTGAGAACCACTGTATTACAGTGTATTTGGTGTTTAAACTTCATGAAAACTAATGGGCTGTTACTTGGATTGTTATCACTTACCTGTATCCTGTTACAATGTAGTAGCAAATATTTACACGATGTGACCAAATAACCCTTCAAATGAGAGAGAAACCTTGTGGAATGCAAATGAAAAACTCTAACAGAAAAGATCTAACTTCAAGGCAAGTGGTCATTGTGTGTGATGATTGGAGGGTCAAAGACTTAAAATGCATTCCTCACTCTGTCATCAAAGGAAAAGCCCACATGGGTAGTGACCCTGTCAGCTTGTTTTCTGGGAGAAGAAGCTATACGTATGGATGCAAGGAAAGATCCCGCATCTCTCATCTATTTGGACTCTTCCAGGGAAGGGTAACCGAAGCAAAGCGGAGATCCTCAGAGACAGTCTGGGAACCCTGAAAAGACTTTTGGGAAATGGGCAATTTATTACAGCACTACCACCATTAGGAATTACAAACTGAGACTCACCAGTTACATATCATAGAATCATAGATTATAGGACTGGAAGGGACCTCGAGAGGTCATCGAGTCCAGTTCCCTGCCCGCATGGCAGGACCAAATACTGTCTAGACCGTCCCTGATAGACATTTATCTAACCTACTCTTAAATATCTCCAGAGACGGAGATTCCACAACCTCCCTAGGCAATTTGTTCCAGTGTTTAACCACCCTGACAGTTAGGAACTTTTTCCTAATGTCCAACCTAGACCTCCCTTGCTGCAGTTTAAACCCATTGTTTCTGGTTCTATCCTTAGAGGCTAAGGTGAACAAGTTCTCTCCCTCCTCCTCATGACACCCTTTTAGATACCTGAAAACTGCTATCATGTCCCCTCTCAGTCTTCTCTTCTCCAAACTAAACAAACCCAGTTCTTTCAGCCTTCCTTCATAGGTCATGTTCTCAAGACCTTTAATCATTCTTGTTGCTCTTCTTTGGACCCTTTCCAATTTCTCCACATCTTTTTTAAAATGCGGCGCCCAGAACTGGACACAATACTCCAGCTGAGGCCTAACCAGAGTAGAGCGGAAGAATGACTTCTCGTGTCTTGCTCACAACACACCTGTTAATGCATCCCAGAATCATGTTTGCTTTTTTTGCAACAGCATCACACTGTTGACTCATATTTAGCTTGTGGTCCACTATAACCCCTAGATCCCTTTCTGCCGTACTCCTTCCTAGACAGTCTTTTCCCATTCTGTAGGTGTGAAATTGATTTTTCCTTCCTAAGTGGAGCACTTTGCATTTGTCTTTGTTAAACTTCATCCTGTTTAACTCAGACCATTTCTCCAATTTGTCCAGATCATTTTGAATTATGACCCTGTCCTCCAAAGTAGTTGCAATCCCTCCCAGTTTGGTATCATCCGCAAACTTAATAAGTGTACTTTCTATGCCAATATCTAAGTCGTTGATGAAGATATTGAACAGAGCCGGTCCCAAAACAGACCCCTGCGGAACCCCACTCGTTACGCCTTTCCAGCAGGATTGGGAACCATTAATAACAACTCTCTGAGTACGGTTATCCAGCCAGTTATGCACCCACCTTATAGTAGCCCCATCTAATTTGTATTTGCCTAGTTTATCGATATATATTTTTTATATTTTATATATATAGATATATTTTATCTGGTTTAACCTCTCAATAACTCACTATCTTTTCTTAGCTAATAGCCCTTTAGTTTACTACAGTATTGGCTACCAGAATGGGGGGGATAGCTCAGTGGTTTGAGCATTGGCCTGCTAAACCCCGGGTTGTGAGTTCAGTCCTTGAGGGGGCCACTTAAGCATCTGGGGCAAAAGTCAGTATTTGGTCCTGCTAGTGAAGACAAGGGGCTGGACTCGATGACCTTTCAGGGTCCTTTCCAGTTCTATGAGATAGGCATATCTCCATATTTTTTTTTTTTTACCAGTGTTGTCTTTGGTGTAAGATCTGGAGTAACAATTGATCTGGGGTAAGTGACTGGTCTCCTGGGAGCAACCTGATGGGATGTGAATTTTGGTTTGAGTGACCTTTTATTACAGAGTCCAGTATGTTTGGGTGACAAGATAGACTGGAGAGTCTGAGGGTACTGACGCTGTGGTAGGACTGGTATGGTAATCCAGGCATTCACATTTGTTACTGGGTTAGAGAAATCTAATTAGAGAAACATAGAACTAGTTTAGGTGTCAGCCCTGTTTTCTGACCATCTGCCTTGACGTAGGCACTCAGTCCTGAGCCACTCCAGACAGCGTGAGTGTGGGATCAAATCAAATGCCATACAGAAGTCTGTTACATAAACACTATGAACTTTATAATTCAAACTTGTAACTTCATTTAAAAAAATCAAGTTAATTTGACAGGATCTATTTTCCATTAGTTCATGTTGGTTGGCAATAATTACATTCTCCTCCTTCAGTTCTTTATTAATCAAGTCCTGTATCCACCGCACCATTATCTTGCTCAGGATCGATGTCAGACTGACAGGCCTATAATTACCTGTTTCATCCTGTTTACCCTCTTTAAATACTGGCACAACATTAGCTTTCTTTCAATCTTCTGGAACTTCTGTGGTTTTCCAAGACTTATTGAAAATCAACATAAACTTCAGCCAGCTCTTTTAAAACTTATGGATGCAGGTTATTAGAACCTGCTGACTTAAAAATGTTTTATTTTAGTAGCTGCTGTTTAACATCCTCCTGAGATACTAGTCTTCTTTTTTTTCCAAATACAGACCAAATATATATTGAACACATCTGCCTTTTCTGCATTACTGAGAATTCTACCATTTCCATCTAGCAATGAATCAAAATCATTGTTAGGATTCTTTTTGTTTCTAATATACTTAAACTCCTTCTTATTGTCCTTAACTCTGCTTGTCATTGATGTCTTCTTGTGTCCTTTTGCATCTCTTATCACTTTTCTACAATTCATTGCTTCTGGTTTATATTAATTACTATCAACTTCCCCTGTCTTTCATTTGTCATATTACTTTATTTTCATAATTGCTTCCATTCCCTCTCTAAGCCAGTTTGATTGTTTACCAATATGGTCTTCTTCCTTTCTTCTACCATTGAATTTTTAGTTCTGTGATCAGTTCCTCTTTATCTGTCAAGATAGTCTTGTATAGAAATCCTCCATGTTGGATGCAAACATTTCTGAATTAGGAAATTGTCATTTATAATATTTAGAAATTCCAACAGTGTCTTAGTATGAGACCTCCAGTATATGTCACTCAAATTGAAGTCTCTCATGATCATACAGCTTTTATTCCTGCATGTTATAGATCATGTGTATGGTCATCCTGTTCCCTCGTGTGATTTTTGTGGTCTGTAGGAGACCCTATCTTGTGCTTTATCTATTGGGATGTTGATCCACAAGCATTTCAAGATCATTTTCTTCCGAGTTATCTGAGACTCACAAATAGGTAATGTAATATGTGGCCGAGTGCCTCTTCCCTCTCCTTTTGCCCACTTGATCCTTCCTAAACAGGTTATAACTGTTGATTTTAACATTCTAGTCATGGGAATCATCCCACCAGGTTTCAGTAATACCAACTAGGTCAAATTTATGCTCCATAAATGAGCCATTCTGATTCCTTCTGTTTGTAACCCAGGTTCCTAGCATTAGTGCAGGGGCTTTCAATCTGTGGTCTGCAGACTCTTGGGGGTCCGCAGACTGTCCAAAAGGGTCCGTGCCACCATTTAAAATTTTTTAGGGGTCCTCAAATTAAAAAAGGTTGAAAACCACAGCATTAGTGTATAGGCAGTTTGAAAATGTCTTCTCCTCATGTCCTTTGGTGGTTTCTTAATTAATTGTTTTCTCAATATCTTGATTTTGAGCTGAGTGTTCATATCTTCCTTCTTTTTACCCTCCCCTTTTGTTAACAGTTTTACACCCTCTTGACTACTCTAGCCAGAGTGTCTCCAAAAAGATTCTTCTAATGAGAAGATTCCCCTCTACTGAGGTGGTGGCCATCCAAATTATACAGCTGCATCTCCCTATAAAAGGTGGAACAATGTTCCACAGAACCAAAACCCTCCGCCCTATATCACTTATCTAATCAGCATTCAATTCCAGAATCTTCTGCCTTCTGTCTTGCTTTGCTCATGCAACAGGAAGGATCACAGAGAAGATTGCTGGGATATTCTTCTTTGTCAGCATGCTTCCGATTTCCCTGATGTCATCTACTGTCTGTAAGACACCCTGTGATGCAGTGTCATTAATGCCCATATGAACTATCACCAATAGATCTTTTCCTGTTGACTTCAGTAACATCTCGGGAAGGCATCTTAGTAACATCTTGGGAAGGCAGCACATGGTCCTGTTGTCCACCTGTCCCTTGCAGAATGCTGTTTTTGATTCTTCTGAATATTGAATCCCCAACAAAGATTGTCTTTCTTGGAAGATTGGAGAGCTCTGTTTCAGGGACATCCTCAAACCTATCATAGAGGTAACAAGATATAAATGACCATAGCAAATCCTGTATCTGTAAGGAAAGGTCACCTTCCAGTTGAATCCACCCAGTTGTGGTATAAATGGATGCTCACCTTCCTCTCATGTCACTGGTGATTTGAAAGATACCTTATCACAGGTGTATATCCTCAGCTTCATAAATCCACACTTGCCCACCCAACCTTCTTTGGAATTTTGTGGTGTCATTGGCTCTGCTGTTGCCATGTAATCATGAATGCTTTACTACAGTATACACCAGAAAGCCTTGTGCAGTGGTTTGATGTCTTCTGCAACTTGTTTATTTTAGTCAGAAGTATGCTAAAGATGACATGCGCAAGAGTGTGGCTATGGACAAACCACAGAGTTGCAGTGACATCAGGAATTTCATGTAGAGAAGTGTTTATGAAGACAGCTACAAAGGAGGACCAAGAGGATGTTCTGAAATCTCTCGTGTGGTCTGCAAGCATATTGTACGTGTTTGTGTTTTAAAATACAACACTTGAATAATGGAAAAGCTGTCAATAGTGCCATTTTCCAGCAGCAGGTGTGTCGCTCCAGTCATGTGAGTACAATTTAAGGGTCTGCCACATTGAACGGTGCAATGCCAATTAGAAGACTGGCCATTCCAAAACAAGGCTCAATAAACAATAAAGCGAGCTGAAAGCCAAATGAGGCACCTGTCAGTGGAATGTAGTGACACAGGATGAATCCATGTTTAAAATGTAAGTCTATGAATGCACACTGTTGAATGTGAACACCTGCGGTTTTGTAAACATGTGGAACTCAGAACAGCCAGGGACAACTGTGTTTTCGCAGCTGTTTAGAGATGCTGTGGTGACATTGTACAGGTTACCCAGTAATTGTTTTGGACTTTCACAGATACATAAAGTGGCGGAAAGGGGAACTGACTAGTCATAACTGGTTTATGGCAACCCTCAGCCTCCTCCCGCCATGTGTAGTAACTGCATGGCTAAATCTGCTGCCCTTGTGTTTCAGATTGCTCAGCTGAGAGGGAAGCAGCTGTGCTTGTCTCCCAGGCTGACAGAACTGTAAATGGGACACATTCTACATGGGACCCTCCTGCTCAGTTTCTTTCTCCCCTCTCCTCTGATAGTGTTAAGGATATTTCTCCACTGCAACCACTTTAATTCTCACCACCCACCCTGGCCATCATCCTTTCCCTAGAGTGGATTCCCTTCACAACCATCAATCCTGCGTCCATACCCATGTGGGACATTGAGCAGCTCCACACTGCCTTAGCAGCTTTCCTGAGGTGTTGAAGAGCCAGGCCTCGGCGCGGGACCTGACGAGTGTGCCCTGTTGGTATTTTTAAAGAGAATTAAGTTCTGGTGAAGGGTGTCCAACTGGTAGCCCTAGAAATTGAAGCCATCCATCCACAGGGCAACAGCAGTGCAAGCTTCCCCTTTGATCCACCATGCTCCAAGAATGTGCCCTGATCCCACCTACCGTAGGGATGAGGGGGAGTCTTGTTTGTGACCCAGCAGTGCCTCTTCTGCAACTACCCACAAAGGGACCCATTGATGCCTTTTATATGTGACACTTGGTAATGTGCACACTTGCCTGTCAGGAAGTGGATTGCGACCCATCACGTTCATTTTAGATAGGCCAGAAACAGCTGTCAGTTTGTCACCGCTGGCCTGCAGCAGACATAAAACGGTGATCTGGAGATGTAAGGTGCTTGCTTCCATTTCAATCTTATGAACCATCTGGTCTTGATTAGCTTCATGTGCTAGTGTGTAAACTTTCCAAGGCAGCTCATTCACTTTTCAGAGGGAGTGAAACAATCGCTTCAGAGTGAAAGTGTTGCTATAAAGTCTTACCTCACCGCTTTGTGCAGAACATTTCTTTTGGTTCCTTGTTTCATTAATGAAGTAACAGTTTCGCGGTGTGAAGCGAGTTGAGATGCATTGCCAGGGTCATGACAGCAGCTTCAGATGACGCTCTTCTGTTTTTGTTTGCACTTGTCCACACCAGCACTGTAAAAACAAGTACACTATTTACTGTCCCTTATAAGCAAGTGGGCATGGGCGTAGTTCGCAAAAGTCAAATAGAGATAACGATAGCAGTAGTAACTGTGAGGAGTACTTGCTGATAGGTTAAAGTGACATCCACCCAAAATTTAGGTTTTATAAAACCTCTTATTGGTAGAAATTCTTTCATGATGTACAAAAATAAACAAGCCAGGGCCCTCTGTGCCTGAAAATGAGACTCCACATCTTCTAACCTCTGCATAAAGACTTTCCCAAATTAGGCATTCTTTCCTTCCCATAGTGAAAGGGATTCCTGCCAAGAACTGCAGGTGAGCAGATCTGAGACTGTGAAAACATACATCTCTTGTGCCTAGAATGCTCACACTGAAAGGTGAGTGTTTCAGGCTAGGTTCCTTCCTGAACAGTGTCCGTTACCAGATTGTTTGAAATCCTGCTTACTAGCGGGAGCCCCGTTTGTTGTTAAACTGTCCTGCCCAGCGCCTCTTCTCTACGCTGGGAAAGAATTCCATGTACAAAGGGGATAGAGGAGCCCAACTGTTTGGGGTTTGAAGGCTTAGGGTTTTGCAATAGCTCTGCCGTTAGAGACAGATATATTGAAACTCTCCTTTGTTAAGTGCTTGGGATGAAGCTAGAGACCTTGCTCCACCCATAGTATGTGAGCCAGCCCATGCTGGAGGGTACACTGAAGGAAATGGGGTTTGCAGGTGTTACGGGAAATAGAATCTGTCTGGCTCACCTCTCCACTGGAAAGAATTTGGCCTGCAGAATCTCTGATTCTCAGCTCCCAGGGGAGTTTGCAGGGGGAACAGTGGGGGCCAGGAATGACTCTTTACTTGCAAACAGAGCATGTTTTACCGGGAACAATTGAGATCTTTTAAACCTTGCACCACAACATCATTTACTCATTTGTCAGAGTATAATCACACTCATTAATGAGCCAAATACATTTTGAACTGTTAGTTGAAGTTGTTCAAATGCCCATCCCCTGCATACACTGGCTTACTAGTAACGTCAGTCTGTGACATCACTCCTTCCTGTTGGAAAAATGTCAGAGGACACTGAAATTGGATGGATGCAGGTTCTGTGTAGGATGGGACAAGAATTTCAGCTAAGCAAAACTCTGAGGAATCCCTGCATTCAGCACTAGTAAAAGAATGGGCACATTCCTGTCCCCAAACCAGGCTTATGTTGGAGATGCTCCAGAATTGCATGTGCTTAACACTGCCTTCTTCAATATGCCCCCAGTTCTTGATTTGGGTTTGTATAACCTGTATGGTGCACTATATGATGTGGCTTTTATAGTAGCTTGTATCGGGTTCGGTCATTTTGGGAGCGTTTCAAACTGTTGCTCTCATTTCTGACTACTTATGGTTAGACAGGGCTGCTCTATGTTAAATCTCCTCCTACAGCTTTTGAAGGAGGATACTACACAAGGGAAAAGAGGCATTTTGTTTTTCCACCAGTGTGCTTTGTTTGGGAACTGATCCCTGTAGTTATCTTAAATAGCAGTTCCCTGCCTTAGTGTAGTAGGTTCTGCAGCTAAACCAAACTGTGGCAGCCGCAGAGGGAAAGGGAGCGTGGGAGGGGTGTGAAATCCCTGTATGTGTACACTTTTTCTGGAGATTCTGGTACTCTATAATCTTCAAACCTATTTTCTTCTTGGTAGCAATGTCCACCTGAGAGCCTTCAATGTTGTGCTGCATTCCTAATGTGTGTACACGTGCTCAGTGCTTTTCAGCGACAAACCAGGTTTGTGATAGCAGCTTCAAATCAAGAAACTGAAAGCTCAGGCAGATGAACTAGTCTTGCCTGACCTAGGCAGCACACAGGATGCCTAGCGTTGCATGCTAACCTGATGGCTGTGTGGTACAGTGAGGAGCCAGGAGAAAGTTGGCTGTAACGTCAAATCTCCTCACTCTCTGTAGTTTGTCACAGCTTTAACTTGATTCCAGTATATAACTCTGCATAAATCTCTACTAATTGTAGTCAGTATAGCAACCCAGAGTGCTCAGATATCTGTCTAAATGGAACTGTTGCTCTAAATGTATATTTGCAACTGGGGTTTGGTGTATGGGGTCTTGTCCCCAGGATACCATGTAATATTTTTGGGCGGTGGGATAGCAGTCTCTGCTATGCCAAAGGTTCCCGTCTGTTTTGGTCTCACTTCTGTGAAGGGCAGGATGCATTCCACCCAGGGAACTAACACTGTTCTCCAGGTTGGCTTTAAGGGATTGCTGAGAAGTGATGAGGCTTCTCCACAAAGGTACCAAGCATGCTGGCTGCAGCGCTCTCGCCTTGATAGTCGGAGGAGCACAGGGCTGAATTTGGGATCCTTTTCCAGCCCTGACCTCCCCTCCCTGCCCTTAGTACTGACAAGGGTGGGTTTGTTAAATAAATGCACATGTACATACAAAAAACTTATTGCAGCTGTTGTATGTGTGATTTTTCTAGATCTTACAAAAGGAAGAAAGGAAAAGTCCAGGGCTACGTGGCATTTGCTATCTTGTATGAGCCTTAGCTAACAAGCTTATAAGTTCCTTGACCATGCATAAGTTTCCCTGCACGCCATCTCTCTCCTGAAGTTGCAAGCCTGGTTTTTTTACTGGGCGTTCTCAGTGTATAATTTTTCAGTTATCTTTGTTAAAATATTTTATTTTCCAGACCAAGTGAAGGCATTAAAGAAATGGGCTGTGTCCATGTTTCTGCTGAGTTTCTCACTTCAGCTATTTGAGCTTTAGAACTAAGTGCCACTAGATATTTTGGAGATGGGGAAGTTTTTTTTAAATCTTGCATAACACGAGGGAAGGGATTTTGCTTCGTTTAACCCCTCAAGGCCTGTCCCCCAGTTACTTTCTGGAGAAACTGAGCATGGATAATCTCAGCCTGCATTGTGAATTTTGCAGAAAGTTGTGTAAGGTTTGAGTCTTTTAATATAGCATTTAATGTACAGAGAATTTTTTAAAGGTGTTAATTGAATTGAGGGTGTAATGTCACCTTGCAGCTTCCTCTGTGTTGATGCTTATTCCCAACCAGTCACTGGGTACCAAATTTCAGTACAGAGTTTTAACTGCTAAGGCTTAAACTCCTCATAACACAGTTGTGCTTGGAGATGGAAATGCTGATCCTGACCTTCACTACCATGGCACAAGCAACACCTGTAACTAGTGCCGAGTTCGAGTGAGCGATAGGTTGGGTCATACAGAAGATACCCTTGGCACGTTAGCAGGCTGCCCTTTGTTTAATGATACAGCTGGTAATTCTTACTCAAACTGCCGTGTGGAACAGAGTGGCTCGTACAATATGTTTTACATATGTGGTTATTCAATGAGTTTTTGATGCGACTGTGCATGTAGCATTGGTCTTGCTCTTTGTAAATGTGATCTCAAATTTCATGACCTCAATATCTCAAGTTTTGTCCCCATCTGAACTTGCTTCTTATTTGGCCTTTTCCTTTAAAAAAGGAAGGGGTGGTTGTCATGGTGAAATGTGCAGAACTCCCAGCCTTGTAATCAAATCTTCTCCATCCACAGAGCATATATAGTGCAGACAGCAATGGAATAAGATTCAGTCCATTATGCATCTCTCCCCTGACCTGGAGGGGACCAGCTGTGTGTGTCAGAAGGAAGCTGACAGCAAGGCATCTCTGGAGGGACTTGCTGAGCAGAGTCCCAAAGCAGAGCCGGGTCTATTTCAGAGGAAAGAATCAGCTCCTATTGTTGAGGCTTTGCTAGCAGAAATTTAGAGTGGGTCATATCCTTAGCTATGGATCAGGATTAGAATGCTGGCCATCAACATATTTGAAAAAAGCTCATTTGACCCCACTCTGCCACCTAAACCCAACAGCTCAAACAATGGCTCCCTAATGTTTCTTCTTCAGCATCAAGTATTTTTTAGTTCACTGCACAGAAATCCACACGTTACCCAGAGCTGACTTTTTTGCTTCATAAAATATGTGGAGGGCAACTTCCCTGGGGAAGAACCTGAATAGCCATATGGCAGACTAATTAGAATTTCTCTGCCATCCATCTGGTGCACAAGGGTTCACTTTTTGCTAATACTTTGTACCTCCTAATCACTGCTTGTTGTGAAACGAAATCCTGTGGGAGAAACATCCATCCCCAGTTAGAATTTTGTAGTACCATGCAGCTTGTCCAGACTGCAATTTTAGCGTGGGCCGTTAATAAGCCCATCGCTCGTATCTGCAGGCAGTGTAGTGTAAGCAAATCAACTGTCTGTATTATTTGCCATCCAAGTTATTACATTGTCCAGTTCACTTTACACTTCAGTGTCCTCTATTGTTCTTGTCTTTGCCCTGAGCTGTCTCTGCAGCTTACTAAAGGGCATTTCCTAGTGCCTCAGCCAGTGTAAATGTCATTACACAGTGATGGTGTCATCAGTTTATAGTTGAAGCTGATCTTAATCTTGCAGCACAAGAGGAAAATGGAACAAGTAAACTAGCTGAAAAACATTAAAATTAAACTGGCTGCAAACTAATCTCGTTGAAAGAGATAGCATGGGAGCAATGTTGTTTAGGTTTTGATCTCCGAAGACCATGGGAAGGTGTACTGTAAGACGCTAACTCAGGATGCTATTAAGATGATATGTTTTATTTAAAACAATGTTCTTGATATATTGCATGCTGTGCATACGTTAATATCAGAGGATTCTTAGGCCTGGTCTACATTATGAGGTTAGGTCGAATTTAGCCGCGATAGGTCGATTTTATAAGGAATGCATCTATACAATGAACCCCGTTCCGCTGACCTAAAAGGCTCTTAAAATCGACTGCTGTATTCCTCCCTGACGAATTTGGGGTACTGTAGATGCAGTGCTGTGCAATTCGATGGTATTGGCCTCCGGGAGCTATCCCAGAGTCAGGGCCGGCTCCAGGCACCAACCGACCAAGCACGTGCTTGGGGCGACACCTGGTAAGTGGCATCTAATCTTGGGGTGGTGTGGGGGGGTACTCAGGGTTTTTTTTGGGGGGGGGTTCGGTCGGGCGGCGCTGGGGGTGGGGGGGTTCGGTCGGGCGGCGCTGGGGGTGGGGTGGGCTGTTTTTGTTTCGACGGCTGGGCACGCGGGGGGCGTTGGGTGGGATTCGGCAGCGGCGCTCCGTGGGGGAGGGTGGCCGCTCGGCGGGGGGGGAGGGGTGTTCGGCAGCGCGGCTCGCCAGTGTTTGGCGGCGCGGTGCTCAGTGTGTATGTGTGGCGGCGGAGGGGTTCAGCAGCGCTGTGCTCTGTGGTGGGGGGGTTCGGCGGCGCTCTGCGGGGGACTGGGAGGTTTGGCAGCACGGCGTTCGGCGGTGCTCCGCAGGACGGGGGGTGATTGGCAGCGCTCCACGGGGTGGGGGTGTTCGGCTGCGCAGCGCTCTGCAGGGGGCTGGGTGGTTAGGCGGCGCTCTGCGGGGGGCTGGGGGTTTGGCGGTGCGGCGCTTCACGGGGGGGCTGGGGGGTTTGGCGGGGGGGGTTCGGCGGCACGGCACTCCGTGGGGGGGTGTTGTGGCGGTGCTGAGGGTGTGTGTTATGGTGGCGCTATGGAGGACGGCACTCTTTTGCTTGGGGCAGCCAAAAAGTTAGAGCTGGCCCTGCCCAGAGTGCTCCAATGTGACCGCTCTGGACAGCACTTTCAACTCCGATGCACTAGCCTGGTACACAGGAAAAGCACCGGGAACTTTTGAATTTCATTTCCTGTTTGGTCATTAGAAATGTATCATCTTAAATTCTACTCTCCCTTTTTTTCCCCACTGCAGCTGCAAATGTTTCTATGCTCCCTGTATCAACTCCATTCCTGAGGTTATCCCAGATTAGAAGGCGAAAAAAAATGCACTCACGATAACATGTTTTCAGAGCTCATGCAGTCCTCCCGCACTGATAGGGCACAGCTGAATGCTTGGAGGCATTTGGTGGCAGAGGCCAGGAAAGCATACAGTGAGCATGATCGGAACACGCAGGATGAGATGCTGAGGCTAATGGGGGAGCAAATGGACGTGATGAGGCTAATGTTGGTGAAACGGCCCTTGTGATCCACCAGTGCTTGCAACACTATTGAGAAGTACCCCTTACAGTTATGTACTCTTTGGCAAGGTGCCAAGATAGGGATATGCGTTCCGTCTATCGCCACACCACAGTTAGGGAACCCCATTGCAGCAAAACCATCCACTATGACCTGCACATTTCCAAGAATCACTACCCTTGTTAGCAGAAGATTGATTGCCTTGGCTACTTGGATCACAGCAGCCCCCGCGATAGATTTGCGCACTCCGAACTGATTCCCGACTGACCGGTAGCAGTCAGGCGTTGCAAGCTTTCACAGGGCTATCGCCATTCGCTTCTCAACTGTCAGGACAGGTCTTATCTTGGTATTCCTGCACTTCAGGGCGGGGGAAAGCAACTCACAAAGTTCCATGAAAGTGGCCTTACGCATGCGAAAGTTTCGCAGCCACTGTGAATCATCCCATACCCGCAACACTATGAGGTCCCACCAGTCTGTGCTTGTTTCCCGGGCCCAGAATTGGCATTCCACCTTATCAACATGCCCCAATGCCGCCATGATATCCCAATAGTGATCAATGGCTCCATGTCTAGTTGGCAGCCCAAGGGTCAGTCGGTCCTGGGGCCGATTTTGTTCAGTATCTTCATTAATGATCTAGAGGATGCTGTGGATTGCACCCTCAGCAAGTTTGCAGATGACACTAAACTGGGAGGAGTGGTAGATATGCTGGAGAGTAGGGATAGGATACAGAGGGACCTAGACAAATTAGAGGATTGGGCCAAAAGAAATCTGAGGTTCAACAAGGACAAGTGCAGAGTCCTGCACTTAGGATGGATGAATCCCATGCACTGCTACAGAGTAGGGACTGAGTGGCTAGGCAGCAGTTCTGCAGAAAAGGACCTAGAGGTTACAGTGGACAAGAAGCTGGATATGTGCCCTTGTTGCCAACAAGGCTAAGGGCATTTTGGGCTGTATAAGTAGGAGCATTGCCAGCAGATTGAGGGACGTGATCATTCCCCTCTATTTGGCACTGGTGAGGCATCTGCAGTACTGTGTCCAGTTTTGGGCCCCACACTACTAGAAGGATATGGAAAAATTGGAAAGAGTCCAGCGAAGAACAACAAAAATGATTAGGGGGCTGGAGCACATGACATATGAGGAGAGGCTGAGGGAACTGGGATTATTTAGTCTGCAGAAGAGAAGAATGAGGGGAGACTTGATAGCTGCTTTCCACTACCTGAAAGGGGGTTCCAAGGAGGATGGATCTAGACTGTTCTCAGTAGTACCAGATGATAGAACAAGGAGCAATGGTCTCAAGTTGCAGTGGGGGAGGTTTAGGTTGGCTATTAGGAAAACCTTTTTCACTAGGAGCGTAGTGGTGAAGCACTGGAATGGGTTACCTAGGCAGGCGGTGGAATCTCCTTCCAACCTTAAAAACTGCTAAGGAGTTGACAAAGCCCTGGCTGAGATGATTTAGTTGGGGATTGGTCCTGCTTGAGCAGTGTGTTGGACTAGATGAACTCCTGAAGTCCCTTCCATCCCTGAGATTCTATGATTCTATTATTCTAATTGCCACATCCCGTGCTTTCAGGCATGTCTGTGTCCATGTCCTCCTCACAATCTTCCTTATGCTGGTGACTCCTAGCGAGGCTCTGCACATATTGCAGGATAACGCGTGAGGTGTTTACAATGCTCACAAAAGCAGTGTGCAGCTAAGGAGCTCCATTCTTGCCGTGCTATGGCATCTGCATGGATAACCCAGGAAAAAAGGCATGAAACGATTGTTTGCCATTGCTTTCAAAGAGGGAGGGAGGGGAAACTGACAACATGCACCCAAAACCGTCCATGACAATGTTTTTGCCCCATCAGGCATTGGGAGCTTAACCCAGAATTCCAATGGGCAGCGGGGACCGTTGGATAGCTACCCACACTGCACCACTTTGTGAGTCGATGCTAGCCATGGTATTGAGGACGCACTCTGCCGACCTATTGCACGTAGTTGGGACACACAATCGACTGTATAAAATCAGTTGCTAAAGATTGACTTTGATAAAATCGACCTAATTTCGTAGTGTAGACATGCCCTTAGCGTCACTGTAGGAGAGGTGGTAGCTAGAAGGATGCTTTCAGAGTTATACTATCAAGTTACATTTAACGTGTGGAAAATTGGGGAAGAAGACATTGGTTTGGTTTGGGGTCACTTTAGGTTTGTGCTTCAGTATGCAGGAGCATCTGTCTATGGAAGGCTTTAGCTGATCTAGTTCAGCTTGACTCCTCTCGCGATGTGAATTATTACTCTCTGCCAAAGCAAGAGTGATGTGAGAGTTATTAGGAGGCCAGGGCAGCTAAGTATAGGTGTCGGTAATTAATTCTGAATGACATCTTGGGAAAGGTCACTTCTACAATAGGCCATAATTTTAGCTGTTTTAAAGGCATAGTTCATACTTGATTTTCTTATATTCTGTGACAATGCACCCCATAATGCTTTATGGAAATATGCTTATGAATGTAAATATGACATAACTGGAATGTTTTATGCTACATATGCCATGTAACATCTATGCAAAGGTTATGATCTATTGAATCTATTCATCCTATTTGTATGCATGTATCATTTTTATATTCGAAGTCATGAATATTGGCTGTGTACTTGTTTGATTTTAAGTAGCCGTAGTAATGCATTTGGTCAGCTTCTTGAGAAAGGAATTTGCAAGTTAAGTGCCCAGTCAAGAAGCACTTAACAGACAATGGATCTTGGAAGGCTCCAATCCACATAAGAAGTCTTACCTGAGGCCGTTCAAGGCAGCATGTGAACAATGGCTGCTACCTGTAAGTTCTGAGTCATGCATGGACATGTGACTTGCCCATGTGACTCCAATACTCCATCTTGTAGCTGGGATTCTACACGGGGGAAGGAGGGGTCTCCACCCACAAGAGACTGTCTATTTAAACCCCTGGGAGACCCTTCCATTTTGTCTTCAGCTGGCTCAAGAGAGAGCCTCTCCACCCCCAAAGGATACCTAAAAGAAATTGGAACAAAGGACAGTAACCATGGGGGTATGAGTGATTGCTGGACCCCGACTAGAAGGAGACTAGTCTGTAAAAGAGGTTTATTGGAACATCTCTACAGATGAAAACTCACCTATAATCACTTTCTTACTGTATTAGGCTTACACTTGTGTGTTTTGTTTTATTTTGCTTGGTAATTCACTTTGTTCTGTCTGTTATCACCTAGAACCACTTAAATCCTACTTTTTGTATTTAATAAAATCACTTTTTATTTATTAATTAACCCAGAGTATGTATTAATACCTGGGGAGAGGGGCAAACAGCTGTGCATATGTCTCTAGCAGTGTTATAGAGGGCGAACGATTTGAGTTTATCCTGTATAAGCTTTATACAGGGTAAAATGGATTTATTTGGGTTTGGACTCCATTGGGAACTGGGCATCTGAGTGTTGGAGACAGGAACACTTCTTAAGCTGTTTTCAGTTAAGCCTGCAGCTTTTGGGGGACGTGGTTCAGATCTGCATCTGGGTTTGCAGCAGGCTAGCGGGTCTGGCTCAAACCAGGCAGGGCACTGAACCCCCAAGCTGGCAGGGAGAGCGGGCTCAGGGGTAGTCTCGGCACATCAGTTGGCAGTTCCCAAGGGGTTTTCTGTGATAGACTCATAGACTTTAAGGTCAGAAGGGACCATTATGATCATCTGGTCTGACCTCCCGCATGATGCAGGCCACAAAGCCGTCCCTACCCTTTCCCTTGACTCTGCTGTTGAAGTCCCCAAATCCTGTGGCTTAGAGACTTCAATTAGCAGAGAATCCTCCTGCCATCGATCCCTGCCCCATGCTGCGGAGGAAGGCGAAAAACCTACAGGGCCTCTGCCAATCTACCCTGGAGGAAAATTCCTTCCCGACCCCAAATATGGCGATCAGTACAACCCCGAGCATGTAGGCAAGATTCTCCAGCCTCACCCTCATTTGCCATTATACTATTTACCTGCCATGGCACGCTGTTCCTTTGACTAAAATCACGTTGTCCCCTTAAACCATTCCTTCCATAAACTTATCTAACTTAATCTTAAAACCAGACAGGTCCTTCGCCCCCACCGTTTCCCTCGGAAGGCTGTTCCAATATTTCACCCCTCTGACGGTCAGAAACCTTCGTCTAATTTCAAGCCTAAACTTCCCCACGGCCAGTTTATACCCATTCGTTCTCATGTCCACATTAGTATTGAGCTGGAATAATTCCTCTCCCTCCCTGGTATTTATCCCTCTGATATATTTAAAGAGAGCAATCATATCCCCCCTCAGCCTTCGTTTGGTCAGGCTAAACAACCCGAGCTCCTCTAGTCTCCTTTCATATGACAGGTTTTCCATTCCTCTGATCATCCTAGTGGCCCTTCTCTGTACCCGTTCCAGTTTAAGTTCATCTTTTTTAAACATGGGAGACCAGAACTGCACACAGTACTCCAAATGAGGTCTCACCAGCGCCTTGTACAACGGAAGCAGCACCTCCTTATCCCTACTAGATATACCTCGCCTAATGCATCCCAAGACCGCATTGGTTTTTTTCACCGCCACGTCACATTGTCGACTCATAGTCATCCTGCGGTCTACAAGGACCCCGAGGTCTTTCTCCTCGTCTGTTACTTCTAACCGATGCGTCCCCAGCTTGTAACTAAAATTGTTGTTAGTCATCCCTAAATGCATCACCTTACACTTTTCACTAATAAATTTCATCCTATTTCTGATACTCCAATTCACAAGGTCATTCAAGTCTCCCTGCAGAATATCCCTGTCCTCCTCTGAATTGGCAGTACCTCCCAGCTTTGTGTCATCCGCAAACTTTATCAGCCCTCTCCTACAATCGGTTCCGAGGTCAGTAATAAATAGATTAAATAAAATGGGTCCCAAAACCGAACCTTGAGGAACTCCACTGGTGACCTCCCTCCAACCTGACAGTTCACCCTTCAATACGACCCTCTGCAGTCTCCCCATTAACCAGTTCCTTATCCACCTCTGGATTTTTATATCGATCCCCATCTTTTCCAGTTTAACCAATAATTCCTCGTGCGGTACAGTATCAAACGCTTTACTGAAATCAAGGTATATTAAGTCCACCGCATTTCCCTTATCTAATAAGTCTGTTACTTTCTCGAAGAAGGAGATCAGATTGGTTTGGCACGATCTGCCTTTGGTAAAACCATGTTGTAATTTGTCGCAATTGCCATTGACCTCAAGGCCCTCAACTACTTTCTCCTTCAGAATTTTCTCCAGGACCTTGCACACTACAGATGTTAAACTAACAGGCCTGTAGTTACCTGGGTCACTTTTTTTCCCTCTCTTGAAAATAGGAACCACATTAGCTATTCTCCAGTCTAACGGAACAACCCCCGAGTTTACAGATTCATTAAAAATTATCGCTAAGGGTCCTGCTATTTCTCGCGCCAATTCCTTCAATATTCTCGGATGAAGATCATCCGGTCCGCCCGATTTAGTCCCATTAAGGTGTTCAAGTTTGGTTTCTACCTCGGATACGGTAACCTCCCCTCCTGAATCCCCCTCCGTCTCGCTGCTAATATTCCTAATCCCTTCATTGGCCTCATTGAACACAGATGCAAAATATTCATTTAGATATTGCGCCATGCCTAGATTATCCTTAATCTCCTCTCCAGCTATACTCTTCAGCGGTCCCACGTCTTCTTTCTTTGCTTTCTTCCTATTTATATGGCTGTAAAACGTCTTACTATTGCTTTTAATTCCCCTCGCAAGGTCCAACTCTACACGGCTTTTGGCCTTTCTCACTCTATCCCTACATGCTCTGACCTCACCAAGGTAAATTTCCTTACTGATTCCTCCCCTCTTCCACTCTTTGTACGCTTCCTGTTTTTTCCTAATCGCCCCTTTGAGACGGTCGCCCATCCAGCTCGGTCTAAATCTCTTGCTTACTAACCTTTTTCCCTTTTTTGGGATACAGGCCTCTGACAGCTTTAACTTAAAATAATCCCAGGCTTCTTCTGCCTTTAGATCCATTAATATGTTTGCCCAATCCACTTCCCTTACCAGTCCTCTTAATTTACTAAAATTAGCCTTTTTAAAATTATAAACCCTAGTCTTTGACTTAATTCTGTTAATCCTTCCATTTAATTTAAACTGAATTAGCTCATGATCACTGGAGCCCAAGTTGTCCCCTACAACCACTTCCTCGACGACGTCCTCACTACTCACCAAAACCAAATCCAAAATGGCCTCCCCCCTCGTCGGCTCAGCTACCACTTGATGAAGGAATTGATCAGCAAGCACATCTAGGAACATCTGAGCCCTATTATTGCTACTAGCATTTGTTCCCCAATCTATATCTGGGAAGTTAAAGTCCCCCATAATTACACAGTTCCTATTAGCATTTACTTCCCTAAACACATTAAATAGTTCTTTATCCATATCCTGGGTTGATCCCGGCGGTCTATAGCACACCCCAAGCACTATCCCTGGAGAGGCTCTCGTAGTTCTTTTACCCAGTGTGAGTATTGCCCAGACGGGCCTAGCCTATTCCATCAACTATTATTTCTTTACAGCTTATCTCACTATTGACATACAATGCCACCCCCACACCTTTACCTTTTGTTCCGGTCGTTCCTAAACAGCGCATACCCTTCCATACCTGTATTCCAGTCGTGACTGCCGTTCCACCACATTTCAGTTATTCCTACGATATCCGCTTTCAGTTCCAGGACCAGGAGCGCCAATTCCTCCATTTTGTTACCTAGGCTTCTCGCATTGGTGTATAACCCCCAAGCTGGCAGGGAGAGCGGGCTCAGGGGTAGTCTCGGCACATCAGTTGGCAGTTCCCAAGGGGTTTTCTGTGATCCAACCTGTCACATACTCCCTTTTTGATAGCTGATGTTGGGCCTGTTTTGGAGACACTTTATATGTAAAGATGGTTTTTATGATTCATGATTAAAACTTTCAAAATTGGCTAGTGATTTTAGATACACAAAGTCTTGGGAAGACAACTTGACACCTTGAAGGAACCAGAAGTGCTGGTCTAGCTACCCTGTGAAAATCACCTGTCAGTTGGGCATTGCTGGTCACTATTCTGTTCTAGTCCCTGTTCTAGCTAGGCTCATCACCGTCGTGTCTGAGCACCTTTCAGTAATGCATTAAGCGCAGTGACTAACAGCTGTTGTGTGTGTGTGTTCTCTCATCCTCTGCCAAGGGCGGAAATGTATGCAGGGTAGTGCCTTGTTTGGAAATTTAATATACACACACGTTGCGATATGTTAGAGAAGGGAAGTTAAAGAAATGCACCTTGCACTCCAAGTGGAATTCGGTGCAGTTTGAGGTGGTCCTTAGTTCCTGGGGGAGTTGATTCCACAGTGTCTGACCAGCCCCCAAGAAAGTTGTCTCCTGCACAGACCCATTTTACCCTTACTGTAGAGACTTCCATTATGCAGAGGAGTAGAGTTGTTGACCATGGTCTTCATCCTGGAGCTTTAGATGGTCTTCTAGGTATCTTGGGCCTGGGCCATGGAGCACCTGGAAGTTAAGGACTGAGACCTTCAACTTGCTCTGATACTCTGTGGGAAGCCAGTGGAGGGATGGAGGGCCAGTTGTGCTGGTGGTCACTGTTGCTGACACGACTTGCTACAGTGTTCTGTAATTTTTTTAAGCACCTAAGGTGTCATGTCCAGGTATATTGCATCGCTGTAGTGCAGCTGAGAGTTGACAAAGGCATGAATAACTCATGCCAGGTCATCATCAGCCAAGATGGGACGGAGTCTCCTAGTCAAGTGGAAATGTTAGAAAGTGTTACTCTCGGAAGAGCTGTGTGAGAGCTTAGCATCAATGAGGAATCCAAGAGCACTCAAAAACTACAGGCTGAATTGACCAATTGTGGTTGTGTACTGCCAATGAAAAGAGACAGTGCTGAAAACTGCCCACTTGTATCACCTCTGTCTTTTGGAAATAATGGACTTGATTTTTAACATTAGCAAAAGAAAAGAAGAGAGTTTAAGAAAACTGAGAAAACCTGTTCAAAACCTCTTAATAGCTCGAAACTATTTCTTCTTCCTCTAGGTTTTTAATTTTAGAAATTAAAATAAGTTGCTTTTCCCAGAGTATGAGTGAGTAATTTTGGGTGCAGTGTTAATGTCAAGTACAAAGAGTCCTTTGTGTCAGTAACAATCAGATAATTCATGTGTGATGTAAAGCCAACAGTGTTTTTCTGAAATCATTGTAAACTAATGCAAATATTTTTCTTAACCATGTGGCTGAAGAAACTGATTGTAAAAAGGGTGTCCGTGCAGAGATCGGGGGATTTGTTAAAGCTGTTCTTGTGGCCTTGTCAGTACCCTCCTACAGCCCATTACTTGAGTCTGGCTTTGGCAATTCAGATGCATAACGACAAAGGAAGGTTCAGACTGATGTGTATTTTTTTGGCCGCTAGAGAATAATCTTTGCATTGTTTGCAAGGTTAACTGAAATGAAACAAGCTTTTTGTTATGCAAACGCAAGTATGAGGGAGCGTGGCACAATTTCTGCATTAAATGACTCCACTGTTCTGAAACACCTCATTGGAAATAGCAAGCCTAGCTAACCAACACAGCTTAAGGAACTTTATGGTGTCGGGGTGGGAGGGAAATCAGTTGCAGAAGTTTTGTGCTTGGATTTTACATTGATTTTTCCAGGACATTATAAGAGACAGGGTGGTGAGGTAATATCTTTTATTGGACCACCACCTGTCTCTCTCCTATCCTGGGACCAGCATGGCTACAACACCACTGCAAACAGGACCTTATACACAGGAAAGCAATTTTCTTTCCTTCTCTAATAGGAAAGCATCCATTTTTAAATGAGGTCCCTCTTAAGTGTATTTTAGTTTGCCTGGTGCCTATTTCAAGACCATACACCTACTTCCGAGGTTACGTGTTACGTTGTAAAGGTCTCAATGGTCAGAGTGAGCTGGGTGAATTTGTGCCTCCTGGGAGTAGTAAGCAAAGAAGGATGATTGAGTTCCCATCTCAGGGAAATGTCATCCCCTGCCTTACTCTTTGGAGTGTTTTCACTCCCACAGAGTAAAGTGCTGGGCAGTTAGTTCAGTAGGTCTGCTAAGTACTAAGGCCCCAACATCCTTTTCCAAAAACACACTAAACGAGCATGGCATCCACGTGGATGGCTGAATTGTTACCTGTCATTACTAATATTACGGTGTCTTAATTTGAGTGCCCTACAAAAGTGAGCAGGAAGCAACATCGCCAGGAACAGCTAGAGAACCAGGGCTCAGTGTAGCCAGGTGGGGACTAGATGTGAATGGGTGTGAATACTGCAGCCCTTTGCTCCAACACAAACCTCATCCCAATTCAGCCTCTCCTGGAGAGGCCGGCAATGGAAATTGTTCTCTAGGACAGAGGAGAGAAGGGGAATATGGTGAACCTATTAGTGACTGAGCTGACAGCAAGGCATCTAGCTGAACTGATTAAAGTTGGAAGCATGACCTAGCTAGTTAAGGTGCCAGGTCACTCTAGAATGGGTCTAACGCTCTAGCAATGCAGTAGTATTCACATTGCAGCATCCTTGAACCCTTAGGGTATGTGTGTACTGTGGTGATAAACCTGTGGCACCAAATCTCAGAGCCTGGTTCCCTGACTCAGGCATGCAGGGCTCGAGCTGTGGGGCTAAAAGTTATAATGCAGGCATTTGGGCTAAGGGTAGAGCCTGGGTTCTGAGACCCTTCCCCATAGAATCAGAAGATTAGGGTTGGAAGAGACCTCAGGAGGTCATCTAGTCCACCCCCTTGCCCAAAGCTGGACTAACACTATCTAAACTATCCCAGCTAGGGCTTTGTCAAGCCGGGCCTTAAAAACCTCTAAGAATGGAGATTCCATCACCACCTCCCTAGGTAACCCATTCCAGTGCTTCACCACCCTCCTAGTGAAATAGTGTTTCCTAATATCCAACCTAAACCTCCCCCACTGCAACTAGACAATTGCTCCTTGTTCTGTCATCTGCCATCACTGAGAACAGCTGAGCTCCATCCTCTTTGGAACCCCCCTTCACATAGTTGAAGGCTGCTATCAAATCCCCCCTCACTCTTCTCCTGCAGACTAAACAAGCCCAGTTCCCTCAGCCTCTCCTCATAAGTCATGTGCCCCAGCCCCCTGATCATTTTCGTTGCCCTCTGCTGGACTCTCTCCAATTTGTCCACATCCTTTCTGTAGT
The DNA here is from genome assembly GCF_011386835.1 of Chrysemys picta bellii. Taxonomy (NCBI): domain Eukaryota; kingdom Metazoa; phylum Chordata; order Testudines; family Emydidae; genus Chrysemys; species Chrysemys picta. Next base: position 3,359,938 of record NC_088805.1, read on the forward strand.
GGGGGGCCCAAAACTGGACTCAATACGCCAGATGTGTCCTCACCAGTTCCGAATAGAGGGGAATAATCGCTTCCCTCAATCTGCTGGCAATGCTCCTACTAATGCAGCCTGTGACGGGGTTGGGTCTCACCACATGGCACCTCCTACTGGTCATCTTGGGAATTAGCTCTGTCCAGTGGAGCACCCCCTCCTGGTGGTGTCCTGTCCGTCGTCTCGCCCTCGGTTGGCGTGTCCGGACCTGCGTTGCTCCCAAGCTCGCGGCGTCCTCTTCAAGCCACTGCCCTCCGACAGTGCCCCTTAGTCCATCCTCACCCTCTTCCGGCGGGGGAATCAATCAGCTGCCTCTCTGTGTCCTGGCCGATGTGGCCAACTGCACCCTCAAAGTCACTCCCCTCTTGGCAGGGAGTTGATGCAGCTCTAGATGGCCGCTCCATCAGCCGGGTGCAGGGAAAGGGGGGACCCAGGCCCGCCCACTACTCTGGTCCCAACCCAGGGACCCTCTAGTGGCAGCCATCCTGCCCTCCTTCTCTACCTCCGTCTGTCCACGTCCCTGGGCCGCTTCCCCTTCGGCCCCTCGCACCGGCTAGGCCCTTCCCTTCAGGGCCTGCAGCCTGACAGACTCTGGGCTGGAGTTACCCTCTGCTCCCCCCGGCCTGCCCAATACTGCGCTGTCCCGGGTGCTAGTCTCCCACCCTGGAGACAGACCTTCCCCTGTCAAAGGCCTGGGACAGACTCCCTGCTGCTCTTCCTGAGCAGCCCTTTATAGGGCTGAACCTGGCCCTGATTGGCTCCCTATAAGGCCTTCCCTGATTGGCTCCCTGTCTGCGCAGCCCCTCTGGCCTGCTGCAGCCCCAAATTCAGGGAGTTGGGCAGTTGCCCCACTACACACCCTCCCCCTTAAGAACCCTCTCAGTGGGGGATTCCCTATCGCCCCTGTGCTCCTCGTAACTGGGCCCTCAGGGAATCTCTCTCATAGCGCAGGCCCTCCACTAACTGGAGCCACCTGCTTCCTACCTCTATTGTCTGGGTCCCCACCGTACACCTCCCTGGTCCTCCGTGGGTTTCCACATCGGCCCTCCCAACCCTTATGTGGGTTTCCTGGTTAAGGTGGGGCCTCTCTACCCCAGCCCTCTTCTTTTTGGGGGGCCTGGACCACCACCCCCTGTTGGCTAGCCCCAGACCGAGCCCCTTTCTCAGGCACTCACCCTTTCTGCCTCAGGGGACAATGCCTTTTTATGTGGCCCTTGGTGTGGCAGTGGAAGCACCCACAGCACCTTCCCCCTGCCACAGCCTTAGTCCTGCTTGTCTGGGCCATAGCCCCTCCTTCTGGGCTGGCCCAGGCCTTGGGAGCCCTGTAGGGGCACTCCCTCTTTAGGTATCCCTGCTCCCCACAGACCCAACAAGCTAGAGGCCCCCCTGTTACTCTCACAGGGGGCGCCTTGTCTGGGTGGGGTGTCTCTGCCCCCTCCCAGTAGGGATGCTCCTTCTTGAAGTGACCCTTCCGCCCACAGGCGTAACATTGCTTGAGCCCAGGCCCTGGCCTCTCGCCCTTAGCGTCTGGTCCCCTATAGGGTCTGGGTGCCCACCCCCGCAGCAGCCAGAGCACCTCGCTCTGCTGCTCGGCAAGCTGAGCCACCCAGGCCCTCCAATAAAAGTCCTGATTCTCCACCATTTTGTCTGTCAGTCTTAGTCTCTCAATGTGGCACAATCTGCCTAGTCCTCGCTCTTGCCCCTTGTGTCAGGGTGGACCGCCATGCCCACATTCTCCGCCACGTGTGATGGGATTGGGTCTCACCACCTGGCGCCTCCTACTGGTTGTCTCGGGAATTAGCTCTGTCCAGTGGAGCGCCCCCTCCTGGCGGTGTCCCGTCCGTAGTCTCGCCCTCGGTTGGCGTGTCCGGACCCATGTTGCTCCCAAGCTCGCGGCGTCCTCTTCGAGCCACTGCCCTCCGGCAGTGCCCCTTAGTCCATCCTTGCCCCCTTCTGGGAGGGGATCAATCAGCTGCCTCTCTGCATCCTGGCCGATGTGGCCAACTGCACCCTCAAAGTCACTCCCCTCTTGGCAGGGAGTTGGTGCAGCTCTAGATGGCCGCTCCGTTGGCCGGGTGCAAGGCAAGGGGGGAAGGGGGATCCCAGGCCCGCCCACTACTCTGGTCCCAACCCAGGGACCCTCTAGTGGCAGTCGTCCTGCCCTCCTTCTCTCCCTCCGTCTGTCCATGTCCCTGGGCCGCTTCCCCTTTGGGCCCTCGCACCGGCTAGGCCCTTCCCTTCAGGGCCTGCAGCCTGACAGACGTGGCTGGAGTTACCCTCTGCTCCCCCAGGCCTGCCCAGTTCTGCGCTGTCCCGGGTGCTAGTCTCCCAGCCTGGAGACAGACCTTCCCCTGTCGAAGGCCTGGGACAGACTCCCTGCTGCTCTTCCTGAGCAGCCCTTTATAGGGCTGAGCCTGGCCCTGATTGGCTGCCTCCAATCTAGGCCCTGATTGGCTCCCTATAAGGCCTTCCCTGATTGGCTCCCTGTCTGCGCAGGCTCACTGGCCTCCTGCAGCCCCAAATTCAGGGAATGGGGCAGCCGCCCCACTACACAGCCCAATATGCCGTTAGCCTTCTGGGCAACAAGGGCACACTGTTGACTCATATCCAGCTTCTTGTCCACTCTAATCCCGAGGTCCTTTTCTGCAGAACTGCCGCTTAGCCAGTCGGTCCACAGCCTGTAGCGGTGCATGGGATTCTTCCTTCATAAGTGCAGGATTCTGCAGTGGTCCTTGTTGAACCTCATCAGATTTCTTTTGGACAAATCCTCTGATTTGTCTAGGTCACTCTTGACCCTATCCCTACCCTCCAGCGTATCTACCTCTCCTCCCATCTTAGTGCATTTGCGAACTTGCTGAGGGTGCAATCCATCCCATCATCTAGATCTTTAATAAAGATGTTGAACAAAACCGGCCCCAGGACCAACCCCTGGGGCACTCTGCTTGATACCAGCTGCCAGCTAGACATTAAGCCATTGATCACTAACCATTGAGCCCGACAATCTAGCCAGCTTTCTATCCACTTTATAGTCCATTCATCCAATCCATACATTTTTAACTTGCTGGCAAGAATACTGTGGGAGACCGTATTAAAAGCTTTGCTAAAGTCAAGGTATATCACATCCACTGCTTTCTCCGTATCCACAGAGCCAGTTATCTCATCAGAGAAGGCAATCAGGTTGGTCAGGCATGACTTGCCCTTGGTGAATCCATGTTGACTGTTCCTGATCACCTTCCTCTCCTCCAAGCGCTTCAGAATGGTTTCCTTGAGGACCTGCTCCATGATTTTTCCAGGGACTGAGGTGAGGCTGACCCATCTGTAGTTCCCCAGGTTCTCCTCCTTCCCTTTTTAAAAGGTGAGAACTATATTTACCTTTTTCCAGTCATCCGGGAACTCCCTTGATCGCCACAAGTTTTCAAAGATAATGGCCAGTGGCTCTGCAATCACATCAGCCAATTCCCTCAGCACCCTTGGATGCATTAGATCTGGACCCATGGATTTGTGCACATCCAGCTTTTCTAAATAGTCCTTAGCCTGTTCTTTCACCACTGGGGGCTGTGCACCCATCATAGGGCCTGAGCCCAGACGTCCACACTACAATTTTATCGCCCCGCATGCCGAGTCCCACAAGCCTGAGTCAGCTGACCTGGGCCAGCCGCAGCATGTTGCAGGTCTTATCGCAGTATAGACATAACCTTAGGGTCCATTTGGAGAAATGCCCACCCAGCCAACACGTTTATCTCAGCTTCACCATCCTTCACATTTACAGGTATATTCATGGGCTAAGGCTGGTGGACTTTGGCTTCCTTTAATGCCATTTCAGAACTTTGCTGTTAGCATACGTAGGGGTGGAGTGAGGCTTGCATGCATCCTTTCCTTATCTATTAGTGAGTGTTCAGTCAAACATTACTGCCCCAGGAATCTGTGTCTACACTGCAGCTGGGAAGCGGGTCTCCCAACTCTGCTAGGCAGACGCGCTAGCCCTGCTCAAGCTGGCATGCTAAAAACAGCAGGCCGGCCGTTGAGTCGCAGGCAGTGGCATGGGCTAGGCACCCGAGGATGGACCCAGAGAGGTCGGGTGGGTGGTACTCGGGGCTAGCTCGTGCCTCAGCATCCATAGTGCTGTTTTTAGTGCACGGCTTGAGCTGAGCTAGCGCATGTCCGTCTGCCCGGGCTGGGAGGCACGCTCCAGCTGCACGGTGGGCACAGCCCATTGTTCCGAAGGTGGAGTTTCATCTAGCTTCAGCCTGCTCCGGGAGCTGATGGACAGGCAGATTATCTTTTTGATCCCTGCAACTGTCTTAATTGCCAGCTCAGTTTTAGGGAGGGCCTAAAATGACGACAGAATTGAAGTGCAGCAGCCAGCGTGTTGTGAGCACCCATCTCATGGAGGAGATCGTCGTGTGCAGCCAAACCATGCTGTGTGCCTAAATCCTCTGTCCTTGTCTGCACAGTCAATGCCCACTGTCTGAAAGGACAAATCCTGGCAGAAGTTCCTTAGGGACGAGCTAGGTACAGGACTCACAAGATAGCCTCCTAGCTACTCTGCAGCCACCTGTAGAACTGCTTCCCAAAGCCAGCAACGGGGCGGCAGCAATCTATGAAATATCTGGCCTTGGGACACTGTGGGGAGGAAGAGGATCGTGCAGAAGACTCAGTGAAACCAAACAATATTTGTGAATCCTTCTGTTTTATCCCTACTCCTCTTAGTTCTCTGTACAATTGGAGCCAGACCTCACCTTTGGCCTTACCTTTCACACTACTCTCTCTATCTGGGGCAGCTTTGGTTGAGATGTGTTCTGATCTCGTGCAGCATGCAGTACTCTGCAGTATGTTACAGAACACAGGGCGTTGCAGGCAGCGAAGGGGCTCGGCCCAAAGCAATCATAGCAGCAATGGCTGGAGTAACTGGTTTGCAACAGGACGACTTGCATCCTATTTTCCTTTCTCCATGTATGGCTTTTTCAGTAACTGTTGCATGACGTTGGGTGGGGGGCTGGGAGGGGAGAGTCAGATCCTATTGGAATTGCTGATAGTTTGTTAATGAGTTTGGGAGTGTTGGGGTCATAAACAGTGGCCTGAGATCTGGTGCCAGGAATGTGAGATGTGGTATTTGACCATGAGACTTTGTTTTTCTTGACACTGTTACGAGACCCTAGCAAGATGATAGCTAGACAGTAGCCAGTTAACGCTGCTGCTGCTGTCCCAGCTAGTATAGACAATTGATATATGGGTGTGGTCACCTGGTGTCAAAACCACTGCAGGTGAGGATGGCAGCTGATCTGAATTGTTCCACAGTTTTGCTTCTGTCACATACTTGCTACGTGTAATTCTCCCCATGTGATTGATTGTTTGAGCCCAGTTGATGAGAACAGCACTGTCCAGTACATGGTGTTTTGTGACCCTCTGCTATTACAGGATGTGTAGATCTCCAGGTAGGTTATCAATAACCTTGCTACAGACCTTATTCTTTTTCTTCTGGAGTGCAAATCATCTCTCCATTGCTCTGCTTTTGGGCATTGTCATCTTCCAAATTCCCCTGGTTCACATCCCGGCTCTTTTGCAGAACAGAGGTGTTCTTCTTCGAGTGCTTGCTCATATCCATTCCATTAGGTGTGTGCGCGCCGCGTGCACGATCGTCGGAAGATTTTTACCCTAGCAACACCGGCGGGTCGGCTGTGGAGCCCCCTAGAGTGGCGCCTTCATGGCGCTGAATATATACCCCAGCCGACCCGGCGCCCCCTCAGTTCCTTCTTACCGCCCCTGACGGTCGTTGGAACTGTGGAGCGCTGCTTAGCTGTTCTCCACTTTCCCTAGCTTATCTTGTTGTATCATAGTTGTAGTTATAGTTATAGTCTTAGAGTTTGTTGTAAGTTAGTTAAGTAGTTTTAAAGTTGTTCTAAATAGTCCAGGGGATTAAGGGGGTCGTCTCCCCCCTTTCTCCCCCGGCCGCGGGGCCGGGCTCATGCCCAACGCTCCCGGCTTCAAGCTGTGCGCCTCCTGCGCTAAACCTATGCCCACGAGCGACCCGCACGAATCCTGTCTGAAGTGCCTGGGGGAGTCACACCAGACAGACAAGTGTAAAATCTGTAAGGCCTTTCGTCCGAGAACCAAGAAGGAGCGGGACTTTCGGCTCAGGCAACTTCTGATGGAGGCGGCTCTTAGCCCGGACGCTCCTTCCACGAGCAAGGCCCCGGCACCTAGCACCTCGGTGCGCAGTGCCCCGGCGGCACCGGCTGCGACGACCACGCGAGTGGCGTCAGACAAGCCTCCCCGGCACCGGACCTCGTCGGCACCGCAGACACAGCAAGTGCCTCGGCGCCGGTCCTTATCCCCAGGGCATAAAAAAGCCCATAAGACGGGGACATCAGTGCCGAAGACGCCAGCTCCCCCAGTGTCGGGGGTAGAGCCGCGTCCACCGGTGGAGCAACGAAAACAGGTGCCTCCGGCACCGTCGACTCCGGCGCCGAGGCCGTTGAGTCCGGTGCAAATAGCGTCTCCCCCCAGGCCGGCGGTGATACAGTGCCTCCCGTCGACTCCAGAGACCTTCGCGGCGGCGAGAGACTTAATAGCTCTCACGGAGCCGGCACCGCCTCAACCACCGGCACCGACTGCACCGTTGACTCGCCCGGTCCAGTCGAGGGGGAAACCTGCCTTGATGCGCCCGCCATCACAAGGGCTGGAACCTCGGCACCGGTCCAGGTCCCGAAGCAGGTCCCCACGCCGCTCGCAGTCCCGGCACCGAATATCGTCTCGGCACCGGTCGTACTCGCGGCCAAGATCTTCTTCGCGGCACCGCTCTTCGTCTCGGCACCGACATGATCGTCGGCACCGATCAACGTCGAGACGTAGTTCTCGGCACCGCTACGGTCGGCGCTCGACGTCGAGGGGTCGCTCCCGGCACCGGGCATACTCCAGGTCCTCGTCGAGGTCCAGATCCGACTCCCGGCACCGACGAGGTCATCGGCACCGGTCGCGGTCCCGGCACCGATCGCCGGCACCGCGTAGAGATAGATCATCTCCGGACCGGCACCGTGCGGCACCGCAGCCCACCGGGATGGTTTCATCTCTCTCGGCACCGCCATGGCCGTCTAGATCGGTGTCTCGCTCCTCGGAGGACCTGTCGAGATCGGCATACCCCCCTCAAGGGCACGCCGATGAACAAAATTTCGGCCACTGGCAAGAGATGGCGGAGGACCACTCTCATGGACCATCTCACTGGTCGTTTTGGACCCCGTGGGCATACCACCAAGAGCAAGGGGCTCCAATACCATCGACCTCTCGCTCGGGTCACTCGGTTAGAAGGGCCCCAGAATCCACCATCTCTCGGCCTCCGCCAGGAGGCATGGAGGCTTCGGTGTCCACGCCACCCGACACCAGGGACCCAAGTGCAGGTGATGCCCCGGCCCAAGAGCAAGGGGATCAGGACCCCCCCTTGGATCCGGTACCACCGGAGGCATCCTCTTCCTCCTCTCCGGACGAGGCAGTGGCGGGCACTTCATGTACGGGTCCCCCTCCGATAGATCTTCGGGCTCACCAGGATCTCCTGCGTAGGATGGCCCGTAATATGGACCTGCAGGCGGAGGAGATAGTGGAGGTGCACGACCCGATCGTGAACATCCTTGGAGCAGATGCCCCATCGAGGGTGGCGTTACCTCTGATCCGCACGATCCAATCGAATGCGGATACGATATGGCAAACTCCTGCCTCCATTCCACCCACAGCGAGAGGGGTGGAAAGAAAATACTTTGTCCCCTCTAAGGACTATGGGTACTTGTATACCCACCCCCAACCGTGCTCACTGGTGGTGGAATCAGTGAATGCACGAGAGCGCCACGGCCAGCAGGCTGCAGCGCCTAAATCAAAAGAGGCTAAGCGGCTCGACCTGTTTGGCCGTAAGGTTTACTCAGCCGGAGGGCTACAACTTAGAGCGGCGAACCAACAGGCGCTACTGAGCCGCTACAATTTCAACTCCTGGAACTCTATGGGGAAGTTTAAGGAGTTGATTCCCCAAGAGTCCAGGGAAGAGTTTGGAGCCATGGTAGAGGAGGGCAAGAAGGTGGCTCGGACCTCCTTGCAGGCCTCCTTGGACATTGCAGACTCAGCGGCGAGGACCCTGGCTTCGGGCATCGCTATGCGCAGGATCTCCTGGCTTCAGGTTTCGGGTTTGCCTCCGGAGCTGCAGCAAACCCTACAAGATCTGCCTTTTGAGGGTCATGGATTGTTCTCGGATAAGACGGACTCTCGCCTGCAGAGCCTCAAGGACTCGAGAACAATCATGCGCTCCCTGGGGATGCATGTTGTGGGCCCCCAGCGCAGGCCATTTAGGCCGCAGCCTCAGCGCTTTTACCCCCCCCCCCGCCTCGTCAGAGACAGGACTCGGCCCGGAGGCGAGGGCGAGGTGGTAGAAGGAGGTGGACCGGCCCTCAACCCGGCCAGAACCAGGGGCCACCTCGACCACCTTCAGGCCCCAGGCAGAACTTTTGAAGGTGCGGTCGAGGACGGCGCCCCAGTCATCCCCCAGGATCCAGCCCCCTCCTTTCGGGATCGCCTCTCCCACTTCCACCGTGCTTGGTCCCTTATAACTTCGGACCGTTGGGTCCTCCGCACGGTGGAGAGGGGATACGCTATCCAGTTTTCTTCTATCCCCCCCTCCTCCCCCCCTTCCCCGTCCCTCTTCAGGGACCCTTCTCACGAGCAACTTCTTATACAGGAAGTTTCTACGCTCCTCGCTATGGGGGCCATAGAGGAGGTTCCAGTGGAATTAAGGGGCAGGGGATTCTATTCCCGTTATTTCCTCATTCCCAAGTCCAAAGGAGGTCTGCGACCCATCTTGGACTTGCGCGGACTCAACAAATTCGTAGTAAAGTTGAAGTTCCGCATGGTCTCTCTGGGGGCCATTATCCCTTCCCTCGATCCTGGAGACTGGTTTGCCGCCCTCGACATGAAAGACGCATACTTTCACATTGCTATTTTCCCGCCTCACAGACGCTTCCTCCGATTCGTGGTAAACAGGGTGCACTACCAATTTGCAGTCCTTCCCTTCGGACTATCTTCGGCCCCACGGGTCTTCACGAAATGTATGGCTGTCGTGGCAGCGTACCTTCGTCGGCAAGGGATACAGGTGTTCCCGTACCTAGACGACTGGCTGGTACGCGGTCGCACCAAGGAACAAGTTCGCGATCACGTCCACATAATAGTGCGCACATTCAACAAGTTGGGTATCCTACTCAACAAGGACAAATCCACTCTAGAACCTACCCAGAGAATAGAATTCATCGGTGCGGTTCTAGACTCCAGACGCGCACAAGCCATCCTGCCAGACAATCGCTTTTGCACCATCACGAGCCTCATACAGGGACTCAAGGCCTTCCCAACTACCACGGTGAGGTCGTGCCTTACCCTCCTGGGTCACATGGCTTCATGCACGTACGTAACCAGGCATGCCAGACTTCGGCTTCGCCCACTCCAGACCTGGGTGTCATCAATATACCGCCCACATCGGGACAGCCTGAATATGGTGGTCACAATCCCGAACTCGGTCCTGACCTCCCTCACATGGTGGCTAGATCACAATGTGGTTTGCGAGGGGATGCCGTTTCACGCCCCACAACCCTCTCTGCACCTGGTCACAGACGCTTCATCTCTGGGTTGGGGCGCCCATCTCAACGAGCACCATACCCAGGGCCTGTGGACTGCACCTCAGCTAGCCCTACACATCAATGTTCGGGAACTGATGGCGGTGCGCCTGGCGTGCCAGGCATTTCTCAATCTCCTACGTGGCCGCTGTGTGTTAGTTCTCACCGACAACACCACGGCCATGTTTTACATCAACAAGCAAGGAGGAGCACGTTCGTCAATTCTATGCCAAGAGGCCATTCGCCTGTGGGACTTCTGCATCGCCCACTCAATCCATCTCACGGCATCGTTCCTCCCTGGAGTCCAGAACACTTTAGCGGACCGACTCAGCAGGTCCTTTCAAACGCACGAGTGGTCTATCCGTCCGGACATCATACATTCCGTCTTCCAGAAGTGGGGGTTTCCCCAGATAGACCTGTTTGCATCTCGAGACAACAGGAAGTGCCACGTGTTCTGCTCCCTGCAAGGTCGAGCCCCAGGCTCCCTCTCGGATGCGTTTCTCCTTCCCTGGAAAGACCACCTGTTTTATGCCTTCCCTCCGTTTCCTCTGGTCCACAAGGTACTGCTCAAATTGCGCAGAGACCAGGCACAGGTGATTCTGATCGCTCCAGCGTGGCCGAGACAACATTGGTACACCACGCTGCTGGAACTCTCGGTTCAGACACCGATCCCGCTTCCGTTGTATCCGGATCTCATCACGCAGAACCACGGCCGACTGCGTCACCCCGACCTGCAATCACTCCACCTCACGGCGTGGCTGCTCCATGGTTCACCCAGGCAGAGCAACAGTGTTCACACTCTGTCCAACAGATTCTGCTGAGCAGTAGGAAGCCTTCAACACGGACCACATACTTGGCCAAGTGGAAGCGGTTCTCCTGTTGGTGCGAACAACGAGCCACGTCCCCATTGCACGCACCTATTCCTCTTATTTTGGAATATCTCCTCTCCCTAAAACAGCAAGGGTTGGCGATATCTTCAATTAGAGTTCACCTGGCCGCTATATCGGCCTTCCATCCAGGGGAACTCGCGTCCTCGGTATTCTCTAACCCGATGGTCGTTAGATTCCTCAAGGGCTTAGACCGGATGTACCCACAACAACGTCAGCCCGTTCCGACGTGGGACCTCAACCTGGTTCTCTCCAAGCTCACAGGTCCTCCATTCGAGCCACTGGCCACCTGTTCACTTCTGTACCTGTCCTGGAAGACAGCCTTCCTCGTAGCCATCACCTCAGCAAGGCGCGTTTCTGAACTCAGGGCGCTTACATCCGAGCCCCCTTACACAGTTTTCCACAAGGATAAAGTGCAGCTTCGTCCACATCCTGCCTTTCTCCCTAAAGTGGTTTCTCCATTTCATATCAACCAGGATATATTTCTCCCGGTTTTTCACCCTAAACCACATGCTACTCGCCAGGATCAACGTTTGCATTCCCTGGACGTACGCAGGGCCCTGGCCTTCTACATTGACCGCACAAGGCCCTTTAGAAAGACGACGCAACTCTTCGTTGCAGTGGCCGACCGAATGAAAGGCTCACCGGTCTCCTCACAACGCCTATCCTCCTGGATTACGTCTTGCATCCGGACTTGCTACGACCTGGCAGGTGTCCCAGTACCACACCTCACCGCTCACTCCACGAGGGCCCAAGCTTCCTCGACGGCTTTCCTGGCGCAAGTTCCGATCCAGGACATTTGTAGAGCTGCGGTTTGGTCGTCAGTCCACACGTTTACAGAACACTATGCACTAGTGCAGCAGTCCAGGGACGATGCTGCCTTCGGATCAGCAGTTTTGCACACAGCAATGTCTCACTCCGACCCCACCACCTAAGTTGGGCTTGGGAGTCACCTAATGGAATGGATATGAGCAAGCACTCGAAGAAGAAAAGACGGTTACTCACCGTTGTAACTGTTGTTCTTCGAGATGTGTTGCTCATATCCATTCCAAACCCGCCCTCCGTCCCCACTGTCGGAGTAGCCGGCAAGAAGGAACTGAGGGGGCGCCGGGTCGGCTGGGGTATATATTCAGCGCCATGAAGGCGCCACTCTAGGGGGCTCCACAGCCGACCCGCCGGTGTTGCTAGGGTAAAAATCTTCCGACGATCGTGCACGCGGCGCGCACACACCTAATGGAATGGATATGAGCAACACATCTCGAAGAACAACAGTTACAACGGTGAGTAACCGTCTTTTCTGTGAAACTGCTGGAATTCACATCTCCATTGCAGCACTTCTGTGTAACTGATGAGATTCTTCACCTTCTCTGAGCAGCCACTGCTACTGTTCTCTCACCTTCAGACCCTCCTCAGCGCACTCAGCCACTCCTTCAGGTTGCCAGTGGCCTTTTGAGGGTGCTAATTCCTGCCAGATCGGCTGGTCTCAGTCTTCTTTCAGCCTACAGAGATGCACAAAACAAGATTTTACCAGTTCTATGGGCCAAAATACTAGCAGATCTGGTAAGGCTTGGCCCCGAGTACGGAGCCAGGGGCTCAAGTTGGCTTGTATTTGAGCTGCTGGCCTGTGCTTCCGCTTGTGCCGCAATGTCCACGTTGGCATTGTTGGTGAGCTAGCTGGGGAGAGTGAGCGCGTGTCTGGGCTGGAAGGCATCTCCCTGCTCTGCTCCTCCTGCTTTTCTCTAGGCCTATGTCTTGATGCTGTGCCTCGCTACCCTGTGACACAGCCAGGAGAGCCCCACAGCTCGCAGGCTGGGCTTCGGCACTGTGACTATACTGTTGTAGGGAGAGCTGCACAAGTGAAAACTCGAACTCCACGTAGCGAGTCCTGATAGGGGGCACTGGAGGGCCAAATACAGTAGGCAGGCTGCTGTGCATCCAGTTTTGGTTTAAAAGGACAAGGTCAGTGTTGTGCCCCACACTCAGACTTCCATTCAACATGAAATATATTTAACTTCCCTCCTCAACTTGGGAAATCTCTGTGTCTAAAACAAGGACCAGAGCACAGGTAAAATTCCAATTGCTCTCCTGGACTTGTAAGCCCAAGATTTCTGGGTTCTTCCCAATTCCAGGCACACTGCCCAGGTACCCAGTTCATTCTTGAGAGCAAGGACAGATTTTGAAATATGTAAGAATCCCTTCTTCTTCGAGTGCTTGCTCATATCGATTCCAATTAGGTGTGCGCGCGCCGCGTGCACGATCGTCGGAGAATTTTCTACCCTAGCAACACCGGCGGGTCGGCTGTGGAGCCCCCTAGAGTGGCGCCTTCATGGCGCTGAATATATACCCCAGCCGACCCGGCGCCCCCTCAGTTCCTTCTTACCGCCCCTGACGGTCGTTGGAACTGTGGAGCGCGGCGTAGCTGTTCTCCACTCTCCCTAGCTTATTCCGTTTATTGATAGTTATAGTTATAGTTCTAGTTGTATATAGTTAGATAGTTGTTTATTCACTTTGTTAATAGTTGTTTTATAGTTAAAGGGGATTAAGGGGGTTGTCTCCCTCTTTTTCCCCCGGCGCATGGCCGGGCTCATGCCCAAGGCTCCCGGCTTCAAACAGTGCGCGTCCTGCGCTAAGCCTATGCCAACGAGTGACCCGCACGACTCGTGTCTGAAGTGCCTGGGGGAGTCCCATCAGACAGATAAGTGCAAGATCTGTAAGGCCTTCAGACCGAGGACCAAGAAGGAGCGGGACTTTCGGCTTCGGCAACTCCTTATGGAGGCGGCACTTAGCCCGGACGCTCCATCGGCGCGTCAAGCCCCGGCACCTAGCGCCTCGGTGCGCAGTGCCCCGGCGGCACCGACCATTCCGACCACGTCGGACAAGCCTCCACGGCACCGGACCCCGTCGGCACCGCACTCACAGCAAGTGCCTCGGCGCCGTTCATCATCCCCGGGACATAAAAAATCCCATAAGACGGGGACTGCCGTACTGAAGACGCCGGCTCCCCCGGTGCCGGGGATAGAGCCACGTCCGCCTGTGGAGCACCAAAAACAGGTGCCTCCAGCACCGTCGACTCCGGCTCCGAGGCCGTTGAGTCCGGTGCAGACAGGATCACCACCGCGACCGGCGGTGATACAGTGCCTCCCGTCGACCCCAGAGACCTTCGCGACGGCGAGAGACTTGATCGCTCTCACGGAGCCGGCACCGCCTCAACCACCGGCACCGTCGGCACCGTTGACTCGTCCGGTCCAGTCCAGGGGGAAACCTGCCTTGATGCGCCCTCCATCGCAGGGGCTGGAACACGGCACCGGTCCAGGTCCCGAAGCAGGTCCCCACGCCGCTCGCAGTCCCGGCGCCGGATATCACCTCGGCACCGGTCGTACTCGCGGCTAAGATCATCGTCGCGGCACCGTTCTACGTCTCGGCACCGCTATGATCGTCGGCACCGGTCGACATCGAGACGTAGTTCTTGGCACCGCTACGATCGACGCTCGACGTCGAGAGGCCGCTCCCGGCACCGGGCCTACTCAAGATCACATTCCAGGTCCAGGTCGGACTCTCGGCACCGTTCGCCGGCACCGCACAGGGACCGTTCATCTCTAGACCGGCACCGTACGGCACCGTACCTTCCGGAGCTCGTCTCGGCGCGGTCGGCACCGCCATGGCCATCTAGATCAGTGTCCCGCTCCTCCGATGAGGCATCGAGATCGGCATACCCCCTCAGGGGCAGGCCGATGATCCGGACATGGGCCACTGGCAGGAGATAGCGGAGGATCCCGCTCAGGGACCTTCGCACTGGTCGTTTTGGACCCCGTGGGCGTACCACCAAGCGCAAGGGGCTCCACCACCATCAGCCTCTCGCTCGGTGCACTCTGAGCGAAGGGCCCCAGAGTCCACCATCTCTCGCCCTCCTCCAGGGGGCATGGAGGCTTCCGTGCCCGCACCACCTGACGTCCTGGACCCAGGGGCAGGTGATGCTCCGCTCCAAGGCTCATTGGACCAGGTCCCGCCCTTGGATCCCTTGCCACCTGAGGCATCTTCCTCATCTTCCCCAGATGAGGCAGTGGCGGGCACAACGAGCACAGGTCCACCCCCGATAGATCTCCGGGCACACCAGGACCTATTACGTAGGGTGGCACGTAATATGGACCTTCAGGCAGAGGAGATAGTGGAGGTGCAAGACCCCATTGTGAACATCCTCTCTGCGGATGCCCCATCCAGAGTGGCGTTGCCCCTGATCCGCACGATCCAGGCTAACGCCACTACGATATGGCAAACTCCTGCCTCTATCCCACCCACAGCGAGAGGGGTGGAAAGAAAGTACTTTGTCCCCTCAAAGGACTATGAGTACTTGTATACCCATCCCCAGCCGTGTTCACTGGTGGTGTCATCAGTGAATGCAAGGGAGCGCCACGGTCAACAGGCCGCAGCGCCCAAATCGAAGGAGGCTAAGCGCCTCGATTTGTTTGGCCGTAAAGTTTATTCAGCCGGAGGGCTGCAACTTAGAGCGGCTAACCAGCAGGCGCTCCTGAGCCGCTATAACTTTAATTCCTGGAACTCTATGGGGAAGTTCAAGGAATTGGTTCCTCAAGACTCCAGGGAGGAGTTTGGGGCCTTGGTAGAGGAGGGTAAGAAGGTGGCTCGGACCTCCTTGCAGGCCTCCTTGGACATAGCGGACTCGGCTGCGAGAACCCTGGCTTCAGGTATCGCTATGCGGAGGATCTCCTGGCTTCAGGTTTCGGGTTTGCTTCCGGAGCTGCAGCAAACCTTACAGGATCTGCCTTTTGAGGGACATGGATTGTTCTCGGACAAGACGGACTCTCGTCTGCAGAGCCTCAAGGACTCGAGAACAATCATGCGCTCCCTGGGGATGCATGTTGCGGGTCCCCAGCGCAGACCATTTAGGCCCCAGCCTCAACGTTTCTACCCCCCTCCACCTCGTCAGAGACAGGACTCTGCCAGAAGGCGGGGGCGAGGTGGTAGGAGAAGGTGGACTGGCCCTCAACCCGGTCAGAACCAGGGGCCACCAAGGCCACCTTCAGGCCCCAGGCAGAACTTTTGAAGCTGCGGTCGAGGACGGCGCCCCAGTCATCCCCCAGGATCCAGCCCCCTCCTTTCGGGATCGCCTTTCCCATTTCCACCGTGCTTGGTCCCTTATAACCTCGGACCGTTGGGTCCTTCGCACGGTGGAGAGGGGATACGCTCTCCAGTTTTCTTCATTCCCCCCCTCTCATCCCCCCTCCCCGTCCCTCTTCAGGGACCCTTCTCACGAGCAACTTCTTATACAGGAGGTTTCCACGCTCCTATTGACGGGGGCCATAGAGGAGGTTCCATTAGAGTTAAGGGGCAGGGGATTTTATTCCCGCTACTTCCTGATCCCCAAGTCCAAAGGGGGTCTGCGACCCATCTTGGACTTGCGCGGACTCAACAAATTCATAGTAAAGTTGAAGTTCCGCATGGTCTCTTTAGGGGCCATTATCCCTTCCCTCGATCCTGGAGACTGGTTCGCCGCCCTCGACATGAAAGACGCATACTTTCATATTGCAATTTACCCGCCTCACAGACGCTTCCTGCGATTCGTGGTAAGCAAGGTGCACTATCAATTTGCAGTCCTTCCCTTCGGCCTATCCTAGGCCCCAAGAGTGTTCACGAAATGTATGGCTGTCGTGGCAGCATACCTTCGTCGGCAAGGGATACAGGTGTTCCCGTACCTAGACGACTGGCTGGTACGCGGTCGCACCAAAGAGCAAGTTCGAGCTCACGTTCACATAATAGTGCACACATTCAACGAGTTGGGCATCCTACTCAACAAGGACAAATCCACTTTAGAACCTACCCAGAGAATAGAATTCATCGGCGCAGTCCTAGACTCCAGACGTGCACAAGCCATCCTGCCAGACAACAGCTTTTGTACCATCACGAGCCTTATTCAAGGGCTCAAGGCCTTCCCAACTACCACGGTGAGGTCGTGCCTCACCCTGCTGGGTCACATGGCTTCCTGCACGTACGTAACCAGGCATGCCAGACTTCGGCTTCGCCCACTCCAGACCTGGGTGTCATCGATATACCGCCCACATCGGGACAGCCTGAACATGGTGGTCATGGTCCCGAACTCGGTCCTGACCTCCCTCACCTGGTGGCTAGATCACAATGTGGTTTGCGAGGGGATGCCATTTCACGCCCCACAACCCTCTCTGCACCTGGTCACAGACGCTTCATCTCTGGGTTGGGGCGCCCATCTCAACGAACACCATACCCAGGGCCTGTGGACTGCACCCCAGCTAGCTCTGCACATCAATGTTCGGGAACTGATGGCGGTGCGCCTGGCGTGCCAGGCATTTCTCAATCTCCTACGTGGCCGCTGTGTGTTAGTTCTCATCGACAACACCACGGCCATGTTTTACATCAACAAGCAAGGAGGAGCACGTTCGTCAATTCTATGCCAAGAGGCCATTCGCCTGTGGGACTTCTGCATCGCCCACTCAATCCATCTCACGGCATCGTTCCTCCCTGGAGTCCAGAACACTTTAGCGGACCGACTCAGCAGGTCCTTTCAGACGCACGAGTGGTCTATCCGTCCGGACATCATACATTCCGTCTTCCAGAAGTGGGGGTTTCCCCAGATAGACCTGTTTGCATCTCGAGACAACAGAAAGTGCCACGTGTTCTGCTCCCTGCAAGGTCGAGCTCCGGGCTCCCTCTCGGATGCGTTTCTCCTTCCCTGGAAAGACCACCTGTTTTATGCCTTCCCTCCGTTTCCTCTGGTCCACAAGGTACTGCTCAAATTGCGCAGAGACCAGGCACAGGTAATTCTGATCGCTCCAGCGTGGCCGAGACAACATTGGTACACCACACTGTTGGAACTCTCGGTTCAGACACCGATCCCGCTTCCATTATGTCCAGATCTCATCTCTCAGGACCACGGCCGGCTGCGTCACCCCGACCTGCAATCTCTTCACCTCACGGCGTGGCTGCTCCATGGTTCACCCAGGCAGAGCAACAATGCTCACTCTCGGTCCAACAGATTCTGTTGAGCAATAGGAAGCCCTCAACACGAGCCACGTACTTGGCCAAGTGGAAGCGGTTCTCCTGTTGGTGCGAACAACGAGCCACGTCCCCGTTACAGGCACCTATTCCTCTCATATTGGAATATCTCCTCTCCCTAAAACAGCAGGGGTTGGCGATATCTTCAATTAGAGTTCACCTGGCCGCTATATCAGCCTTTCACCCAGGGGAACTCGCGTCCTCGGTATTCTCTAACCCGATGGTCGCTAGATTCCTCAAGGGCTTAGACCGGATGTACCCACAACAACGTCAGCCCGTTCCGACGTGGGACCTCAACCTGGTTCTCTCCAAGCTCACAGGTCCTCCATTCGAGCCACTGGCCACCTGTTCACTTCTGTACCTATCCTGGAAGACAGCCTTCCTCGTAGCCATCACCTCAGCAAGGCGCGTTTCTGAACTCAGGGCGCTTACATCCGAACCCCCTTACACAGTTTTCCATAAGGATAAAGTGCAGCTTCGTCCACATCCTGCCTTTCTCCCTAAGGTGGTTTCTCCATTTCATATCAACCAGGATATATTTCTCCTGGTCTTTCATCCTAAACCACATGCTACTCGCCAGGATCAACGTTTGCATTCTCTGGACGTACGCAGGGCCCTGGCTTTCTATATTGACCGCACAAGGCACTTTAGAAAGACGACGCAACTCTTCGTTGCAGTGGCCGACCGAATGAAAGGCTTACCGGTCTCCTCACAACGCCTATCCTCCTGGATTACGTCTTGCATCCGGACTTGCTATGACCTGGCAGGTGTCTCAGCACCGCACCTCACCGCTCACTCCACGAGGGCCCAAGCTTCCTCGACGGCTTTCCTGGCGCAAGTTCCGATCCAGGACATTTGTAGAGCGGCGGTTTGGTCATCAGTCCACACATTTACAGCTCACTATGCACTAGTGCAGCAGTCCAGGGACGATGCTGCATTCGGATCTGCGGTTTTGCACACAGCAATGTCTCACTCCGACCCCACCACCTAAGTTGGGCTTGGGAGTCACCTAATTGGAATCGATATGAGCAAGCACTCGAAGAAGAAAAGACGGTTACTCACCGTTGTAACTGTTGTTCTTCGAGATGTGTTGCTCATATCCATTCCAAACCCGCCCCCCTTCCCCACTGTCGGAGTAGCCGGCAAGAAGGAACTGAGGGGGCGCCGGGTCGGCTGGGGTATATATTCAGCGCCATGAAGGCGCCACTCTAGGGGGCTCCACAGCCGACCCGCCGGTGTTGCTAGGGTAGAAAATTCTCCGACGATCGTGCACGTGGCGCGCGCACACCTAATTGGAATGGATATGAGCAACACATCTCGAAGAACAACAGTTACAACGGTGAGTAACCGTCTTTTCCTCTCCCAGAGCAAGAGCCTTGTATATTTCAGTATCTTCTCTGCTCATGTGTACTGGCTGGGGGCTGCTAGACACGACATTCCCCCTGGTACCCTCTCCAGAGAAGAGGAGTCCCTGCAGTATTACTGCTTATTCAACCCTTTTGCTGCCTTGGGCTGTTCATGCCAGATGTGACTGTTGACTTGGATGTGAACTGTGGTATTGATCTAAGGACGTGGCAGATAGTTTTGTTTAATGAGAAAAGTAGGAGAGTGCATTGAGGATCTTGGCTCAGAGAAGGAATGTTGTTCCGTGGTTAGAGCAGGGCAAACCCTCTCGGTGTCTGTTTTCCAACTCATAAAATGAGCAGTTAACTGTTGGAACAATTTATCAAGGTTTCTGGTGTATTCTC
The DNA here is from genome assembly GCF_011386835.1 of Chrysemys picta bellii. Lineage (NCBI taxonomy): Eukaryota > Metazoa > Chordata > Testudines > Emydidae > Chrysemys > Chrysemys picta. The sequence goes on from NC_088805.1 coordinate 3,379,282, forward strand.
CATCAATGACCATTTTTAAATCAAGATGGATGCTTTCCTAAAAGATCTGCTCTACGAATTATTTTGGGGAAGTCCTATGGTCTGTGCTGTACAGGAGATCAGACTAGATGATCACAATGGCCCCTTCTGGCTTTAGGGTCTATGAATCTATGGGAAATGGGTATTGTAATGCTTCCCAGCATGGTGAGGACTAATGGATGCTTTTGGAATGCTTTGGGATCCATAGGCATACGGTGCTATAAGTACCTAGCAGCATTAGCACTGATTTCACTGTCCTCTTACATGGTGTGGCTTTTTAACCTCAGTGTGTGTGTTTGTTTCTTTTCTTTATGGAGGATTTTGAGAGAAGTAGGACAAGCCTAGTCCTCTCATGTAATCACAGTGCAGCACCTGGCTGAGTCCCCTGGGTTCATTAATCATCCAGCTGCTGACTGTGGATGCAGGGAAGCAGAGATCTCTGCGTAGCAGCATCTCCTCAGGCTGTAAGGACATCATGTGATTTGACTGATCTGAAACAAGCAAAAGCACTCAGACTAGAACACTGAAGTCACATGATGCCATTATTTGTGCTTAAGAAGCTATTTCTGGAACAGCACTTCAAACTCAAACATGAGCATACATATATTTTCCCTGCAAAACTGCTGGCTTAGCGCATATGCCTATTACCAAAAATGTGCAAAGACTCTGTTGTCTTGAGTCTTAGATGCATAAACCTTCCGTCTTGCTATGACGGATTTGTTTATGTACGGTCATTTCACCCACATGCAACTAATCATGTTAAATAGACTAGACTGTTCCTGAAAAATTGATATCCCCGGAAGGACCAGAATATATGGCAAGAAAAACAGATGTTCATATAAATGGCATTTTAGGAAGAATTTCAGTATTCTTAAGCACAGCTTTGGTGACAAAACTACTACTGTATTTGAATGGTAACCTGGCAGCTGACCAATTGTACCTATTAATGCATTATAAATGTTAAAAAGTCAATTATTTATTGTAGCAGCTTTACGTTCAGTGATTACCTACAGACGCTTTTCCCAAGGCAAAGAATGGCTCCGACTCTGCTTCTAAATTGTGCTGACTCTCAGCATGCCAGCCTTGTGCTCTAAAGGGAAGAACAAATCCCGGTGGTTAAAATGTCTGACTGGAACTTCGGACGGAGAAGCAGGATATAATGTGCATTGCAGACATTTTAGCTGGTTTGAAGGAATGAGATTTTGTTAATTCATCCTTCATCTCTGGGTTATATTTTAATGGGAAGGAAAAGGATCTCTCTTAGGGATGGCTGTTCATTCTCAACACTTGATTGACTTCTTGTATCTCTCAGAGGACTGCCATGGAGAGGTGGCTGGTTCCAGAAGCACAGTAATGGTCCTCACAGCAATCCAGTGAGTCCGCTTCGAGGCCAGCTCACTTCACCTGGTGTAATCGAATTGCAGAGCATGGTGGCATTTAGGACATACCGGGCTTACCCATTTAATGAGGCTTTAACTAAGGCCTGATCTACATTAGAAACGTAGGTCAGTTTAACTGCGTCAGTGAGGGGGGTGAAAAATCCACACCCCCATAGTTAAGCTGATCCAAGTCCCTGTGTAGACAGGAGAATTCTCCCATACCACCTCTTGGGGAGGTGAATTCCCTACGCTGATGGGAGAACTCCCGTTGCCAGAGGTAATGTCCATACTGAAGCGCTACAGCAGTGCAGCTGCAGGGGCCCCATTGTACTGTTTTAAGTGTAGACGAGCCCTGATTTCCATGAGACGAGTCGGGAGGTCCTGCTACAGGACAGATAAAGGGGCAGTGAAGTTTATTCAGTCGTTCTCATGACTGACTTAATTTATAATTTTTTTTCAACTTACTGTGGAAAGTGCACAATGGGTACCATAGAAATACAAGAGGAGACGTATTAGCTCCTCCACCTCAAGAATTCTCTGGTCATTGTTGACTAAATATGGCCTGCTGGCTTTTTCAGATCATCATTATGGGAAATGATCGGACCTTTTGTGGTAGCCTCAGGGGCTGATAACTTTGAGGAGGAATGTATTTAAATTGCATTATGAGCTTGCATGTGTGCCAATGACTTCATATCAAATTTGCTCCATTTAAGTTAGTTTGACTAACAAGCAGCACTACAAGCTCACACTGGGATCTGAGAGTCAATCGGGGCTATTTCTGGTTCAGTGATCCCTCTGTGTGTACAATAAATAAATAAAAATCTGCAATCAGAACTTAGCCAACAGTTTTGTTTCATGAGCCACAATAGAACCCAGCTTGTTCTCTCCTAGCTGTATTGGCTCAGGAATTAACAGTAATAAAAGTTTACTTTATCAAGAGTCGGCAGATGAGTCTAAATAGACCTGGGACAGATCTGTTGCATTAAGGTGGTGACATTTTGACACTGACCTATCCTTTGAGCAGTCTCCAAGGACTCTTTTTTTCGAGTGCACCTGCACTCACTGGGTAGATTTTTTGAAAGTGCTGACGCTCCATTTTCTGTAGTGATTTATGCACTTGGGAGCATAAGTCCCATTGCTTTTCAGTAAGATTTAGGCTCTTACATGTCCAAATCACTTTTGAAAATGGGGTTTAGCTCATAAGGCACTCAAGGCTTTTGGATATGTTACCCTTAGTGTCCATGGTGAGAGTTCTTGGTGGAAGTTGGTTAGTAATTGCGTGATGGGGCAGTCACACTTTGGGGTGCAATCCAGACCAGTAAGGGGTTGTCACCTCTTATGCTGTAACCCTGAGTGCCTTTTCCACAATGCATTTCCACTGCAGCTCTCTGCCTGGGGCGCTCACCATCAGCAACAAGCATGCAGGTCACGCTCTGAGCGTCTGTTTCCTGATGGAAGCTTGCTTATATTTTCTGAAGTTCAATGACCTCTCATGCTGTTCTTCCTGTATTTAATAAAATCACTTATATCTCTTTTGCATAAGGCAGGAATCCCTTGTCTCTCTCTGGGTCTCCCCCGCCTGCCCCCTTCTAAATGGAAAAGCACCAGGTTAAAGATGGATTCCAGTTCAGGTGACATGATCACTTGTCACTACCCACTTGCCAACACACATGTATACAGGAAGACTTACAAGTAAAACAGAGCCATCTGCAGTCAATTGTCCTGGTTAATAGGAGCCATCAAGATTCCAAACCACCATTATTGGCCCACACTTTGCATAATTACAGTAGGCCCTCAGAGTTGTATTTTATATTTCTAGTTTCAGATACAAGTGTGATACATTTATACAAATGGGATGACCACACTCAGTAGATTATAAGCTTTGTAATGATACCTTACAAGAGACCTTTTGCATGAAGCATATTCCAGTTACATTATATTCACACTCATTAGCATATTTTTATAAAATCATAGAGAGTGCAATGTCACAGCCTTATGTAGCGGTAATACATACTCCTCACAATGATATTAATCACCAGTGTGTCATTAACTTTCAGAAAAGACCTCACTTGTTACAATATTACTGTATTATAAAAGTGTATGCAATCAGTTGATTCAATTGCTTATCACTTGAGAGTCAGCCCCCACTGCTTATAATAGACCAGTAAACCTTTGCAATGAATTCTTTGAAAAGTAAAAGCCAGATCAAGCTTCTCTTTTCTGCCATGCTGTCTCCTCCCCCACTTGTTAGCCTATTCGCTTCAGTTCCATTATATGTAAATAGACCTTCATTGTCCCTGCCTGATGACCAGGCTATCAGAAAAGCAAATACAAGTTCCTTTGTCTAGGGCAGACTGGCTTAGGGGTTGCTTGGCAAATACCTTTAAGGACATAATTCTAGTGCATTCACAACTTTTTGTACATACCTCTGCATGCATCATGCAAGAATATTAATGATCAGAGTTATTAATTTTCTAATGACCTATTTCATGACATTTCGTAGATACAGATTATAACAATAGTGTGCTAGGTGTAGTGAGTATGACAGGTCTGACAAGCTGCTGACAGAGTAGTGAACCACCAATGGGCCTCTGTCCCAGGGGCTTCCCAAAAAAGGGAACTTCTGACCATGCTAATACTTACATTATTGGGAAAAGACATTTAATTACAATAATTATAATTTGTGCTGCAATACAACCCAGAATTAGATGCAAGTAGTTTCTCCTTTGATACCATCAAGGGATGTTTCCAATTCCATTCTAGTGAATCGAACACTGAAATCTTTCCCTCAGCCTCCCCCATCCTCCCTCCAACAGAATGTTGGGAATCATTAGAAAAGGGATAGATAAGACAGAAAATATCATATTGCCTCTATATAAATCCAGGGTACGCCCACACCTTGAATACTGCGTGCAGATCTGGTTGCCCCATCTCAAAAAATATATATTGGAATTGAAAAAGGTACAGAAAAGAGCAACAAAAATGGTCAGGAGTATGGAACAGCTTCCATATCCTATCCTATCTCCTAGAACTGGAAGGGACCTTGAAAGGTCATTGAGTCGAGTCCAGCCCCCTGCCTTCACTAGCAGGACCAAGTACTGATTTTGCCCCAGATCCCTAAGTGGCCCCCTCAAGGATTGAGCTCACAACCCTGGGTTTAGCAGGCCAATGCTCAAACCACTGAGCTATCCCTCCCCCCAGGAGGAGAGATTAATAAGACTGGGACTTTTCAGCTTGGAAAAGAGACGACTAAGGGGGGATATGATAGAGATCTATAAAATCATGACTGGTGTGGAGAAAATAAATAAGGAAGTGTTATTTACTCCTCATAACATGAGAACTAGGGGTCACCAAATGAAATGAATAGGCAGCAGATTTAAAACAAACAAAAGGAAGTATTTCTTTACACAACACACAGTCAACCTGTGGAACTTTGCCAGAGGATGTTGTGAAAGCCAAGACTATAATAGGGTTCAGTAAAGAACTAGATAAGTTCATGGAGGGTAGGGCCATCAATGGCTATGAGTCAGGAGGGCAGGAATGCAAAACCATTTTCTGAAGTCTCCCTAGCCTCTGTTTGCCAGAAGCTGGGAATGGGCTACAGGGGATGGATCACTTGATGATTCCCTGTTCTGTTCATTCCTCTGAAACACCTGCCATTGGCCACTGTCAGAAGACAGGATACTAGGCTAGATGGAATGGTCAGGAATTGGTCTGACCTAGTATGGCTGTTCTTATGTTCTTAACCCTTTGAGCCCTGAGGATTCCCCGGTTCCCCTTAAGTGTCTATGATGAACCTCACTTTTCTTGCTGATAAGGATGGGGCAGGATATGTTTTGGATGTGACTCATCAATGACATCCTTTTGGCAGCTGTTAGGGAGGCCTGGGTGCTCAGGCTGTGTGAGGTGTGCTCAAATCTTTCACTGGGTTTTTGGGAAGAGGTGCTTTTTCCTATTATCCAACCTAAACCTCCCCCACTGCAACTTGAGACCATTGCTCCTTGTTCTGTTGATTGGCAAAGAGGGAGTAGCTGGCACAACTCTCCTGGAGTACATTCATGTCTACAGAGTAAGAGACTGATCGTCAACCCCACGCCCTTCCTGTTTAATTTTCTCATGAGCAGCAGAACATCCCTCACAACAGTCATGTTGAGGGAGCCATTGTCGTTCATTATTTGTGAAGAAAGCTCCTTTGTGGCCCCGTAGTGCCACCTGCTGCCTTGAGCATTGCTCCATTTACTGCTGTCCCCTCACAGCAGGGCTTCTCCATCCCATGCAGCTTGAACAGGACTGTGGAAGCCCAGCTGGTCACGGCGCTTATTGGCTTGACTGTCATTGAACCAGCGCGGTGTCCTTGATGCCAGTTGCCTGTAGGGAGGCAAATTGATTTTAACGTGACCCGGGGGGGGAGGGGGGGGGGTTAAAGCTCATAGTCTATAGCCAGAGCAGACACCACTATCTCTGTGTGCCTTGTCCTGATTGGCGTCTGTGGTGAGACACCAGGAGCCCTTTAGAGCCCCGTCTCAGGCTGGCAGGCAAGGGAGCTGCCGTATGCTGCAGTGCCCACTAGGATGTGAATCTCACTTTGCCATGACAACCACCTCAGTGCATCTCTCCCCACTCTGACAGGTTTTTTATGGGTGTGTTTAAAAAGCCACTGTTGTAGGCGTGTGTCGCACCTAGCCTGCCCCCTTGGTGCTGGATCTCCCTTCACTGGTTTTAACATTGGGGCTGGTTTTATGCCAGCGTGATGCTCTTCACGTGTTGTAGAATGTTCCATGTGCTGAGCGCCTCTGGGCTAGTGTTTGGGGTATAGGGGAGTTGTGAGTATTTTGTGGTGCATTCATTTAGAATGTGTAAAGAAAAGCAACAACTTGGATTACTTTAAATACCGTCCATGTGAGCTTCCGGAATTGATTTGAATGGTGAATCTGTAAGGTTTGTGCTAATCAGCTGCAGCAAATGCAGCGCTACATCAACTAGTGCGATTAGTCTGTGTGAGTGGGGGATTGGTGGGACCCACTGGTGGTGTGATTGCAAAAGCATTTCAAGTAGCTGCAGTTTGTCCTGCTCAGGACTTTCTGAAATACTCATCTATGGGACTGAAGTATACCGCACTTGGACAGTGTTTGGGGCAAAATCTTTCAGAAAATTGAAGCAACATCCCTCGAGTGCTTTTTAAAATTTGCGGGCAAGGGAAAAACCTACTTTTTTTTTTTTAACCTCCACTTTTTAAGGCCAGGCTACAGCAAAAACAGCTGCTGATCTCTCCCACAATCCTCCTTGTGGGAGAGGTCAGCAGTTTATATACATCTGGATAGATTAATTGACAAGGTAACCTGTCAAACCTGCCTTCTCAATGTTCTGCTGAGCTTGCATGTTATGGCATTCCTATGGGACAGTGGAGTTTATTTCTGGGGACCAGTTCAGGGTCGTTAGTTCTGTCCTGTCTGGATTCTGCTTTTGAATTCGAATACAGATGTCATGGCACCCCCGCAGAGTGCCTGTGGGAGACACTGGAATTTGGGGCATCTCTATGAAAAGGTCACAAAATTAATGCCCCTCTGCCCTGCTGTTGTTCTCTTGTGCCTCTGCGCAGAGCCCTGCACCCAGGTTGTTAGTAACAAATTCGTCACAGGCACGTTGAGGGCAGCTCAGGCCAGAGCCATGGTAACATAGGGGGAAGTGATGGGAAGCAGCAAGGTCCTCCCACTCCTATAATTTCACCACAGCAATGATTTTGGATTATCTATGTTCATCTGTCCAGGCAGTCTGTTCAACCTTGTGTGTGAGTAACTGCTGTGGATAAATCTGTCCTATTTATATCCTTGAGGTGCTGTGAAGAACTGTTCATTTATGCTTTTGTTCCTTGTAAGGTGAATTTTTCCCGTTAGAGGTGTGTGTGTGTGTGAGAGAGAGAGAGAACTGCAAACACTCAGCATCATCCTGTGTCACATGTGTACATGGTATCCCTTCATGTATCTAACCTCGGGTCAGTTTTTATATTGATGGCCAGGGCTGCCCACGTGTTTCCCCCTTATGTGCAGCTCCCAGATTATCTCAGAAACTCGGGAATTAGGAAATCTGCCTTGGTCACGTTATGCAATAGTTGAGCTGGTCGCGATGAACGGGCAGATCTGTCTGTCCAAACGCAGGGGAGCTGCTGAAGGGCACCTTTCATTTTTGTGCTTGGAGATGGAGGAAGCGGTTTGAGGGCCTTAGGCGTGCAGTCCGTGGTGTTTTAAATGTGCGTGTGCTCTAATTTATGGTAAATGATCTCCCATGCAAGTTTCCAGTTAAAGGTCACTTTTAAAAATAAAGCAAAGCACCAGTTAGAAAATTGGAAGCAGTTTCCTTGGCTGGAGGAGCAGGAATGTTGTGATTTAATCTGGTTTAGTGGAGTCAAGAACCCTTCGTTTTATTTGCAAAAAAAGTCATCATTTTGGGCCTTAAAGAGGAAAGCAGCACCCCTGTGAGGATAGCACCAGGGAGGGCGGTGCCGGACGTGGAAGTGGTAACTTCATTGCACTCCAGGTCAAATTCAGCCCAGGTGCAAACAGATGCAGCTATGCTGAGCTCCATAGGGTTACACCAGGGCTGAATTTGGCCCACAGTGCTAGAGACTGAGGTGGCAGAGGGCATGAAAGGGGCCTTCTCCTTATTAAACTAAACCAAGAGATTCCTACAGTAACACCTGCTTTCTCTGGGCTGCCAGGATTGTGAGTCACCGTGTTACCCCCGCCTCCAGATGGAGAGTGTCACTCTAGTGGTATGTGAGCTCCTGTACAGCACCAGCCTTTCAAACGCTCTCCTTGGGACTGCCATGGATTGCTTTGCAGGTTAACGGCAGGCACACCCCAATGCCTGAACCCCACTGAAGAGTGTTCCCCTGTACCATCCAGCCCCTGTCACTGGACACTCAGTAATTACCTGGGACGCTTTCCCCAACGAGACCGTGTTAAACACAGTTGGAAGGTTACAACTCCGAATCAGATCCCTTATAACAGCACAGCACTGCAATTTATTTATAGTGAAAATAAATATGTTTACAGTATGCATAAAATTATTATGGAACAGCCCCATGTCCGTCACTTGCAGTTACGTGGTGATGGGCTCTGAGCATGCAGGATTCTTTGAGTAGAGAGGTTTGGCATTGCTGTGTTTGGCTCAGTGCGCCTGCTTTCTGGGTGAATCCGAGAAGATGCAGAAAATAGTTAATCTTCTCCTGGAGCACTGGCTGAGATCCCTGCCTCGCCTTGAGGAGCATGGAGTGGGGATGATGGTCTAGAGAAAAGCAATAGGAAAGGAGCAGAGAGCACTGGAGCAGGAGGGGGCGTAGAGAGCAGGTGACGTCACGAGGTCCCTCCCAACCCTACATTTCTATGATTATTTAACCCAGTGATTCCAAAACTGGGGTTTATAGATCATCTGCTGTAGGACTGTGGAGAGCTAGGTGGTCACATGTGCAGGTTCTCCACATTCCCAGCTTCTTTGGCATGGCATGGCAGGGCTCTAAAAACAGCTGGAAAGGAGGAGTCATTATTCTCTTGTACTCACCTACAGTTGCTGCAGGAAATACTTCACGCTCCAACCAGATGGGCTTTTCAAAGGCACCTGATTTGTTTAGGAGCACATGCCCCATGGACTGTGGGATCTGTGCTCCTGAGCCACTTATGCGCCTTTGAAAATCCCACCCTAATGAGCGAGTTGGCTAAGGAGTTACGTATGGCTGGGATTTTCACAGGAGCCCAAGTGACTTAGAAGCCCAGATCCCATTGGTTTCAGTGTGAGTTGAACACCTGACTCCTTTGAAAATCCCTGCATAAAGTAACTGGCAAATTTAAGCATGACCGTTGTGTGTCCACGGAAGGAGAGGATGGCTGGGTGCCAGGGCAGTATGTCCAAGTAAAGAATAATGGGTCCAGGAGCAGGGAAGAGAGCAGAGGGAAGTGAAGATGACGAGTCAAAGGAGACAATGTGGTTAACTTTTCAAATCAGTGGAACCCTTAAATCCGGTTTGATATATTTTAAATGTCCCTTGATGTCACTGTTCCTTGTAAAGTAGTTGATGTGGATGGCACAGGGTTATGTGACCAGATGGGGGTGGATCCGTTGAGGAGCAGGTGGAGGACAGGTGTCCATAAAAGTGTCTTTCACTGAAGGTGTGGGCTACACTAAGGATTTATCGGCAAGAGGAATTAGAGGGGCCTTGAGGGGCTTTGTGAAAATTGATCCGTCCCCTCTGTCTTTACCCTGTTCCATGATACTCATGAGAACTTAGTACCTTTAGAACCAGTCAATGGATGTGGGGGAGGGTTAGCTCAGTGGTTTGAGCATTGGCCTGCTAAACCCAGGGTTGTGAGTTCAATCCTTGAGGGGGCCATTTAGGGATCTGGGGCAAAAAACTATCTGGGGATTGGTCCTGCTCTGAGCCAGGGGGCTGGACTAGATGACCTCCTGAGGTCCCTTCCAACCCTGATATTATATTCTATGACACAATACTTCAGGTAGTGTCTATGTAGCCAATAATTAACCTGGGGGACTCATTGGTGCAGGAAGTCACTGAGAAATACTGTAGATGGATTTTAAAAAGGCCTGGATAATGTTATGGCCACTAATAACATCTGGAATGGTGTACACTAAGCACATGTTTAATGAGCTCTCTAACTTCAGGGCATAAACTGTTCTGTAGGAATCAGGGCCTCCTGCTTCCCACCCATGAAGCATTACACAATTGGCCACGTATAATTATGAGCTTTTTGTGAAAGATCTTGGATGTCAGCTGTGATCTGATTGGTTCATGAGGCCTGTCATGTATGCATCTACACAATACACCTTGACACATCTCTCATATGCTGCTACCTCTGGGACTCACTCCTGTGTGTGTGTGTGTGTGTGTGTGTGTGTGTGTGTGTTAACACTTGCACATTATCTACCAGCCTTTATTATAGGTGAATTAGCATCTTGCTGCAGTAGTGACGCCCGCAGTGAAGACTGCAAAACGCTTTTCCCAAACTCCCTATTTTCACATGCCTTCAACTTTCCAAAACCTCCTTGGGGCTGAAATTTCCCAGGGATGGTGTCTGATTGAAAGTAATTTTTTTTTCAGAAAGCTTAAGCAAAATCCCTTCCTCCATTTTTGAGCCATGGGAAAGTGGACAATCTACTTCGTTCTTATTTTTTAAAAAATCTGACCATATTTTTGAAACAAGGCTATAGCAAAAACAGCTGAAGTTCAGAGTGATAAACTTGTCCCGGGCATACTCCTTAATTGGGAATGAGCATGACTAGGCATAGGGGAGAATTAAAAAATGTCATCAGTAATTGAAAAGTCACTGCAAATCACTGAGCAAATTGCTGCTATTCTCAGGCTGTTGCTGGGGAAATTTGCAAGCAGGAGAATGTCACTGAAATGTCACACTCAGCCGCATCCTCCCCTTTCTGCCCCAAATCTTCCCTGCCCCCAGCTCAGGAAACAATCTTGCATTCTGCAGCTCAAAATATGACAACTATTTAAACATAACTAACAAGATACCAGCAAAGCAGCCCACAGTCTGCTCACCCAGAAGCACATTCCTCTTCCCTGTCTTGCTTCTCCTTCCCATTGTCCTTCCCGCGCCCAGTCATGGTCTGCTGGTCTTCAATTGCTTTTGAGGTTTAGATCATCAACTCCGCAGGCCTGGGACCCTGCTACTTAATTGTATGAACAATTCCTTGCACTTCATGTAATAAACCTCCACTGAGGGGAGAGTAAAACGTGACGCTGTGATAAGGAGGAGTTGGAGGTTTCTCAATCCCATGCCAGTGGTGCCGAGGGACTAGCCAAGAATGGCCACGTCGTACTTGGTGCTGTACAAACAGAGCTGCGGACAGTCCGTGCTGCAAAGAGGAACGGGGGGAAGGGGGATAATGCACAAGCAGAGTGAACAATTGATTTGTTTGGCTGATGGGGTGTGGTTGGGAGGGGATGTACCCCAGGGCAAGGCAAACGGGAGGGAGCATTGAGGGGAGGGAGTGGTGGGGGCATGAGGGGCAGGTGTGGAGTGAGGCTGAAATGAAGAGACCGAGGGAGGCAGCAGGCAGGGGTTGGAGCAAACCGCCCATCAGCCCAGGCCAGGGAAAGGCCGGTCCAACTGTAGAAAGTTTCTGATACTGGTGACACTGAGCAGCTCCTGCAGCTGTGCTCCGGCTGGTTCCAGCTGCTTCCTCCACCCTGCTACTGCTGCCTGGATCCTGCTGCCCCGGGGAAGTGAGAGCAGGATGCAGCGTCTCAGCAGCCGGAGCCTGTTCCCATTCGGCGTGGTCCCTGGAGGTGCTCTTCTCTGCAGCTGCTGCCTGGATCCTGCTCCCCATGCCCCTGCCTGCTGCCCAGGGGAAGTGAGAGCACGGGTGGGAGGTGTATGACCCCCGGTGGGTCGGGAACCGGCGTTTGGGAAGCATTGGCATAGAGCAGGGGTAGGCAACCTTCGGCATGAATGCCAAAGGCGGCACGTGAGCTGATTTTCAGTGGCACTCACACTGCCCGGGGCCGGGGGTCTCTGCATTTTAATTTAATTTTAAATGAAGCTTCTTAAACATATTAAAAACCTTATTTACTTTACATACAACAATAGTTTAGTTCTATATTATAGACTTATAGAAAGAGACTTCTAAGAACATTAAAATGTATGACCGGCACGTGAAACCTTAAATCGGAGTTAATAAATGAAGACTCGGCACCCCACTTCTGAAAGGTTGCCGAGCCCTGGCATATAGCATCGTGAGCAATGGGCACTTTACAAATGCAGAGTAAATCTAACAGCCTGGTTTCCTGCAAAGTAGGGGATGAAATCACCCGCAGGTAATGATACATAGGAAGATGTTTGTCCCCAATAGAATATTTGTCAATGACTTCCCTCGCAAGGCATCAGCTGCTCTGTTAGCCGTCACTGAGGCTTTCCAGTAAGCAATAGTACTTGCATGATCACATATCCCTGGTAGCACATACCTTCTGGACTGAGTACTATGAATTTGTCTGGGGTGAAATGAGTTCTGTGGGAGTTTAACCCGCCCAAAATATGGGGCTAAGCCTGTAGCCCTTACTCACGTAAGTAATCCCCTTATAGTAAACAGGAGTGTTGTCAATACTTTTTGCATTTGTCCGGCACTAAAGAGCTTCACTAATAGAAAAGTCACAACTTTGCCCCCAACAGCTTGCATCTAAGTATCAGACAAGAGGCAACAATTGAGAGTAGAAAAAGGGGCATGGCAGGGGGAGAGTTAGTCTTGTGAGTCAGGGCTACTGAATGGGATCCTAGCAATGAAAGTGGAAAGCGAAAGAAGCAACAGTAAGAATTAGGGGGGAAATGCTGGAGTGGAAAGAGCTTTAAGTAGTTTAACTTTGGGACAGCAAGAAAAATCAAGCAATTACATATGCAATCCAGCAAAATAAACACTAAAGGTAACAGACAAGGGCTGTGCAATGAAAGCGACTGAACAGTTTATTCCAAACTCTGTGTGTTGGATTGTTCCTTTTGGGAAGCTCTCCTGGCTTTGAAGGGTCAGTTTTGTTCTCTGGATTCTCTGTGTGTTTTTCTTTGCAGCTGCTTTAGAGGGTTAGTTAGTTTAGTGGGGAGAGATAGCTCAGTGGTTTGAGCATTGGCCTGTTAAACCCAGGGTTGTGAGTTCAATCCTTGAGGGGGCCACTTAAGGATCTGGGTCAAAATCAGTACTTGGTCCTGTTAGTGAGGGCAGGGGGCTGGACTCGATGACCTTTCAAGGTCCCTTCCAGTTCTAGGAGATAGGATATCTCCATTAATTAATTTTTATTTTATTTATAGTTTTGCAGAATGGCACACCGCCAGCAGGGGAATGGTGTGTGGTCAGGGAAGGTCTGAGTGTGGACCCAGAGGATTTTATACCCCTTCTCTCTTGTGCAGGACACAGGCTGAAATGGCTCACACCTGTCGCGGAACCATCAACCTGTCAACAGCGCACATCGATACGGAGGACTCCTGTAACATCGTACTCTCCAGTGGGGGAAGGACATACCATCTAAAGGCAAGCTGCGAAGTGGAGAGGCAACGATGGGTCACTGCTTTGGAGCTGGCCAAAGCAAAAGCTATCCGTATGAGGAACAGCCAGTCAGGTAGAGTCCTTATTAGAGGGCAAGCGTGGAATTGGATTGCTTATAAAACCCTGATGTAGATAAATCTTTCTGCCCTGCGTCCTGAATTGCGGAAGAACTTTATCGGTGTAAGAGGGAAATAGGGCTTGTCAACATCCCTTAGGAGTTTTCTGCAGAACTGTATGTACCGAATATCTGGTGTTCTGGGTCATACAGCAGTGAGCCAATTTTTTTAAAAAGCCCTTGGGGTGGGTAGTGTTACAGTAGGTACTGTGAATCCCGCAGCTTGAGATAGTTATAGAGTGGGGGCAGTGAAGACTCACTTGCCTTTGTCTTAAAGAATTTAGGTTCACAGCCTGGGCAGTGAATATTTCAAGGAACACTTCACAGCTGTGGGTGGGACTTTTAAGGAGAACAAAAACAGCAGCTCCCATTTTAAAGCCAGAACAATGCCTTTGTCACCCAGTCACAGCCTGTTTACAATGGGTCTAGAGCAGAGGTGGGAAAACTATGGCCTGCAGGCCACATCCGGCCTGTGGTACTGTCCTGCCTGGCCCCTGAGCCCCCGGCTGGGGAGGCTCGCCCCCAGCCCCTTCCCTGCAGCCTCAGCTCACTGCGCCGCCGAGCAGCGCAGCACCAGCGCACCCCCCGCGGGGGAGAGCAGGGAGGGAGACTCACCCACAGCCTCGGGAGCAGGCGGGCGGAGCGGGTGGTGGGAGTGTGGGGAACGCGGCTGGAGGACTCAGGCGGAGCACTGGGTGGCCGCGCAGACGGCCGGAGAGAAGCGGCGCTTTGAAGGGGAAAACGCCGCTTCTCTCCGGCTGCACGGCTGCCCCTGCTCCTCCTGAGTCCTCCGCCTGTGATTGCAGGGCCACATTCCGAAAGGGGCTGGGGGGGGGTAGGATCCCGGGGGGCGGTCAGGGGTGGGGGGGTCCCAGAAGGGGGCGGTCAGGGGACAAGGAGCAGGGGGGTTGGATGGGTCGGAGATTCTGAGGGGGGCAGTCAGGGGGCGGGAAGTGGGAGGGGGCGGGGGCCAGGCTGTTTGGGGAGGCACAGCCTCCATACCGTTTTGCAACCCCAATGTGGCCCTTGGGCCAAAAAGTTTGCCCACCCCTAGTCTAGAGTATATAAGCTCTGTGTGAATGAAATCTGAATTCAGTTCAACTGTTGACATGTCACACTCAAAAATATTCCCATGATGATGGTGCAGTATAAAGGTCTGACAGTCATGTGCTTGGGTGGTTGCATTAGGTATGTCTGGCAAAGTTATACGTGAGCTATACCAATCAAACCTTTGTCACACTGTCATGTGTTCTGTAGATGGTACACAGGCAATATATTTTAGAAATGTTCAAAAGTTTAAATTTTTATTGGCATTATATTTTTCTTTCACGCCAATAAATCCATGTGCAGGTCTTAGAGGGCAAGAGAAAAATGTACATGGAAAAAACAAAACACAAGTCAGACACTGATCATAGACTGAATGTTGCCCTCTTGGAAATGGGGCCCATGTAAGGGAGGTAGGAAGGGAGCATCCTGTATTTGGAGAGGGAAGGCGGGAACACCTTTGTGGCAGCCTGATTTAAAAATAAACACAGCTTCCCACAGCCCTCTGAGGTCTGGTACATTAGAGGTAGGCCTGGTGGGGGTAACCTAGAAGAGGCAGTGGAAGGGGCATGATAAATGCTATTTCTCATGTACCTCTGTAGCTTGGGGCTTTTTGTTCTGCATCTGTACAGTGCCTAGCACCCTGGAGTCCTGGCCACGACTGGGGCTCCTCGCTGCTACTGCAGTACAAATAATGAATACATGGACGCTAGCACTCCGTGTGTGTGTGTGTAGATATAATTGTACGCAAGACAAAGCAGGTGAGTAACTTACCAAATTGCCAGCAGGGAAGGTGAGAGGTGGGTAAATGCATTGATGACAACCTCTGGGGGACTAGGGCTGCGTCTGCACTAAACACAAAACTAGTTCTGCGACATTTGACAGCAGGTAGTGGACATGGCTCTCTCTCTGGGTCACAACTGTGCCAGTGTAGATGGGGGCAGCTGATTTCTTGGTGTTTGTTTGTAAAGACACCTGGTCAGCCTCAATAAAACAAACAGACCACACTTTGGAAAGGCAGAGGCTGAACTTATTCTTGTACATGTTGGACAACCATCTTTGTTGGTGGCTGCTGTGGGCAACACTCGGTTGATATACAGAAAGATATTGTACTGCAAACAGTCTGATTCATTGTAGCATGAGCCCTAAGTCCTTTATAAAAATTGGTCCCTGTTACCTAGTAGGCAGTCCCATGAGAGTATATGGATGTTACTCATTAGTGTGAGAGCCACTGACTCATTGCCCATAATAATTTAATGTGTTGCATTTCCTGTTACCAGTGCCCCCAAATGTAATCACATTAAGAACGGTTTGTGAACCCTCTGTCTCTGCACACTGCAGCGCTAGCGAGTGCAGATACTAACGGGGGAATCAAAACAAATTTCATGAAGCACATGGAAGATTTCTAGGCAGAGCAAGAAGTTACCAGTTCGGTTTGAGAATTCTCTGGAGTTGGCAACAGGTTCTGCCATTTGAGCGAATGTTTCTTGCTCTGCAGAAAGAAGTTAAGATTGGGATGGGTTTGTATTTGAAAAGGGTCTTTAACACCAAGCAAATCACTCTTAAATTAAACCTCTTTCCGGATCACTGCTTTTGCGCCCACCTTGCTGTACATCAGAACCTGCAGCTTGGGAGCTTCATTTCCCCCTCTTGGTCACGTCAGGCATGTGCAGAAGGACGAGCGCTCAGCCTGCCCAAGGGCTGCAGTCTAGTATGCATCTTTAGGAAGATGTCAGTGAGAATTTGAAGACGTTGCTGCCAGAGAGCTGCACATATCTATTTCGGCATGTACTCCTAGCTGAAAATAGCACAGGTAAAGCCTTCCCTGCCTGGTTCCTTTGGGTGCATGTTCGCAGGAGCTAGCAAGAGTAGTGGCTAGAAGCAGCGCAAAGGCACATGTTCCTGATCTCTGAATTCCTGTAGCTCCTGGGTGAAGATAAATGTGCTGTAGCACACTGCGAGGATTTCTGAGTTATTCCAGAGAGCTCACTTAGCGCTAATGCACCTACGAGGTTCTGTTGTGTCTCAAGTAACTGAGAGCCTTTAATTTACTAAGGGTCACTGTTAAAGCAAAGAGCCTGTCGGTTTGAGCTCTGACAGGTCTGCCTGAAACTAACTAAACTCTCAGCCTTCTGCCCGTGCATAGCGGCGCTGTTATGGATTTCTGTGTGGGGCTTCTGTATTGGTTATTCTGGTCCTGGATTGTGCCTCTCAGTTCTGCTCAGGAGAGAGCCATCTGTGTGTGGATCTCCCACTGTTGTAAAGGCATCCTCATGAATATTTCCTCCCTCGGAGCCGCCTGACTGCGTGAACCTGGGTAGGAATGCAGCAGGAACCACTCCCTGGGCATTGCAGGCTGAGTTCCACACTAGCACTCCCAGGTGTAGCATTTGTGGAGGGCTCTTGCTTCATAGCTTGAGAACATGTGTGAGCCAGGGGAAAAAAGCAGGTTAATTCACGAGACAGTGTACTAAAGAGGCCAGGTGATGCTTAAGGGCGAACCAGGCCAGTGGCCACCTAATGCCGAGTGGATCACCTGTTACAGCCTAGTGGGTGACTCTTCAGGCAAGTACCTTGAGTGTGGTGACCAGCAGATGTGCCACTGGACATGACAAAGTGCTGCTGGGGATGGGATGGGGAGCGGGAGTGGATGTGGCGGCTCTCCCATTGGAGTTTGCTCACACCGAGAGCGCTCTCGGGACACTTTTGTGTTAATGGGAGAATTGTCAGGGGCGTCTCTGGTTTTGTTTGGTTAAAGTCCCCGAGAAGGGGGGCTCCTGAGAGAGACGGAAGGCCCCCCAGACTGCCCCGTTTTTGGCGTGTGGTGATCCTGGATACGCTGGTGAGCGAGGTATAGAGAGCTAGCTGGGAGGGAGGGAGGCAGACACTGGAGTCCTCTGTGCTCTCGGAGCTCATCCCCTGGAACAGGCAGAGGTTTTGCTGCGGCCTGGCAGCCCCTGAAATGACCCAGTGGCTGCTGGGAGTTTGTCCCTTGTGAGCACAGTGGTTTGCTGAAGGGCAGTGGATCCTGAGGCTGCCCGACACTTGCTGGGAGCTCATCTGAGCAGCGTGGGGCTCTGAAGGGGCCTATGTTTAGCCAAGTCAGAGGACAATGTTTAACATGCAATAAAAAGGGATTTTTTTCCTCCTTTTTTGAAACACTAAAGATGAGCCATGTTTTGCCAGAATCTAACATTGAAAATAAGCCCAGACAGCAGCCCCGACTGGGAGCTGTGGCCGCCCAAGGCCATGCTTCATTCCTGCTTCGTTATGCCAATCGGTGTAGCATGTTCAGCTTAATGCCAAAGTACAGCCAGGAGAGCCTCCCTCTGTGGCTAGCAGGCTGGATCACAGTCAGTCGGCTGCTCTTTTTATGGGGACTGGGGATTTTTTTAATCCGTCATGCTGTACAAACAGGGCTTTGTTACAGACACCCGGCTATTGCAAAGCCTTGGAGCGGTTTCCATTTGCTGTCAGCGGGGGTTTAACAGGCACGTTCATTGTGCCATGGCAGGAATGTCAGCCAGGGTTGCTTATTCGTCTATTTTCTCTGCAAATAAAAACTTCCTCTTGCGTCTCCCCCATTCCCAGGAGGCACTGAGGGCGAACTGTGCTATCGGGATGTGGCATGTTTCTGGGCCTCGTCACTCAAAGGGCTTTCCTGAGCGGCGGGTAAGGGGTTGCATTTAACAGGTGGTAGGGCTGATAAAGCAGGCTAACCGCATGAGTGCCTGACCCCTGGGACTGCTTTGGGAAAGCAGCTGAGACTCTCCTTACCCTGTTTTTGTGGGTAGCTTTCTTGAAACAAACCACCTCTTTGTAAATGTCGTTACTTGACATTTTGTGGTGGATCAGAGTGATGATTTCAGAGTTGTGCACGTGAGAGCAAGTGGTACTCGTGAGATTAGCTCCTTTTTCTGTTTGAGTCTGAAACAAACACGTAACATGCATATGGAAGGGGTGGGCTGGTCAACTACTCTGGAGAGGTTTTGGGGACGGACGAGGTTGTGTATTTTGCCTTTATGTGCAGTGTGAAACCCTAAAAGGGCATTTAAGTATATTGTGGTTTTGTGGAAATCGCACGCCAGTATTCCTGCTTTTAAGGGTGTAGTGAGGCTCATCGAGTTCTCTTAAACATCTGATGGTGATCAGCAGTGATACCATGGTGATAGGTGCAATAGATACAGCAGTGTCCCACTAGCTCTTGGGAAGTCCTCCCTTGTAGGGGGTTTCTCTTCTGCTTTCCTCCTTGTCTTTTCCTCCGTTTTGTTTTATTTCAGGCCAGGGGGAAGATCAGGATTGTGCAGCTTCGGTATGCCCTGTTCTGAGCTTGAACAAATAGACCTCATCTAGCTGCAGAGCACATCAGAGGTTAAGGATACCAGCTTACTGTCTTCCTGGTTTCCATTGGCAATGGAATTGGGTGACCTACAGGATTCCAGTCTGGGAGGAGGTGGGCTCATTTTGAGTCTGATTCTAGTTCTGGGAGGGTTGGATCAGTTTTCTCTCTGAGATGAGCCTGCCGTCAGTGCCTGCCAGTGGATGAGTGAGTGGGAATTATTGTAGTGAACAGCTATTAACTTCTATTAAGAGACCCAGTTCAGTTTTGCTGGTCACATGAGATCCTTCTGCTAGGCCGGATTGCTGAGATGCATCCTGAACTCACGTCCTCTGTGGCAGAAGCTGCCGGTGCCAAGGTCCCTGCAGAGGCTCACTTGGTGTAATTTAGTCAGTTCTTGATTTCTCAGTCATGTCATTCTTGGGAGGGAGAGCTGAGTAGCTGGAATGCTTCTGCTGCTAATCTGCAGAAAGAGCAGATTCACACCTTCTGTCTCTGGATCCTTGAGACCTGAAATGTTTGTTGGGACCACGATCTCCCTTAGGAAACCGAGCCCTTCTCAACTTCCAAATCTGGATCCATTTGCTGATTCCAATACTATAGTTACGATACCTGAACCTGAACAAAACCCCACGGGTCTAGTGTCTGGAGAATGACCCTGCTGTTCACCTTGTCTGATTGGTTGAGAGTGCGACCTGCTAATCTAAAATTGTAAAAAATTAAAGCTCTAGTTTTAAGACCAGTAACGTTCTGCTGTTCACGAATGACCGTGTGTGGCCGCACTCACATATTGCTTGTTACGTGATACAGTATCACCTCCGCTGGTGCTTGGGTGCAGGATTTCCTGCCAACATGACACCACAGATGAATGATGTTCACTCTTCCTGAGATTCCAGTTGTTCTGTTTTCAAAACAACCAGGTAAACAGAAAAGAAACTCTTGCAAGGGCATGGTTCCATCATGCTCCTCCCCAGTGCAATAATCCAAACCAGTTCAACCGAACTCCAGGCGCCCTCGGGGATTAATTGACAAATCTATTATTCCACAGGCAATTATGTTTGAAAAGTATGGGAACAAGCCAGCATGGAGTTGTGTGGAACAAAAGTAGTGAGACAAACAATTGCTTTGTTGGATCAAATTACAATGTTAGTGGGTAAAAGGAAGGTCATAGCTATGATATATCTGGAGTTCACTTATTACCAGAGAGAGACTGACAAACTGGAGGGAGTTGGTAGAAGAGCAACACATGGTTGAGGAATTGGAGGGATGGATTCATAAGAAAAGTGTGTGACATAAGTCTGTGTTTATGTGACGGTTGTAAATGCAAAGGAGGTTTTATCTAGTGTAGTGCCAGAGCGTACAGCTTTGAGCAGTGGGGTGAAGTCATAGAAGCTGAATATCAGGGAATGCTGCCCGACAGTGGGATCCTTGCATTCGTGGAGAAGTTTCCAAGGGGACTGTGATAAATGAAAGGGTGGGGGGGAAGGTAGCTCCCTTTTATAGACACCCAGCCAGCCAGTTAACTCTAAAATCCCTCTTAGTAGTTGTTCTCTACTTGCTTTACCTGTAAAGGGTTAAAAAGTCTCCCTACATAGGTAAAAGAAAGGGAGTGGGCACCTGACCAAAAGAGCCAATGGGAAGGCTAGAACTTCTTAAAATGGGGGGAAAAAACTTCCCCTTTGTCTTGGGGAGAAGCAGAGACAGGGCTGCAGCTATGCTGTAAGAGCTTGGGCCAGGTCTGAAAACTCATCAAATCATAACTAGAAACGACTCATTTGAAACCCCAGATATGTAAGTAGATCAGAGAATGTCAAAAAGACGCAATTAGGTTTGTTTATTTTATTTCTTTATGGCTTGTGGACTCCTCTGTGCTAACCCCAGATGCTTTTGTTTTACTTGTAACCTTTAAACTGGACCTCAAGAAAGCTATTCTTGAGTGTTAATTTTTGTATTTTTTTTAAATAGCAATAGCCTGGGTTTTCAGATGTATTTTCTCTTTTTGTCTTTTTTAATAAAATTTACCTTTTTTAAGAACAGGATTGAATTTTAATGTCCTAAGAGGGGTTTGTGAACATGTTGTTGAATTAGCTGGTGGCAATTGTGTGTGTGTGTGTGTGTAAGGGCTTGAGGGTACCTCACAGGAAGGAATTCCCAAGTGTGCCTTCCTGGGTTCTCAAAGGGGTTTTTGCACTTGGGTGGTGGCAGCATCTATCCATCCAAAGTCAGAGAAAAGCTGTAAGCTTGGGAGTTTAATACCAGCCTGGAGTGGCCAGTATTAATTTTTTGAATCCTTGCAGGCCCCCACCTTCAGCACTCGAAGTGCCAGAGTGGGGAATCAGCCGTGACATGGTGGCAGAGTGGTGGGATCATTTTGAACCAGAAGCACAGACCCCATGGGGTTAAAAGGACACATTTTTCCTTTTGGCAGCCTGCAAAGCCAGGGAGGTATTTTTCTTTTCTTTGCTGCCCGAGGGGGAACAGGCACGAAAAGGGTTCAGCCTGCCAAGACAGGAAGTCCAACAAGCAGTTTATTTTTTTTTCTAGTTTCGTGGCAACGAAATAGCTGGGCTAGAGTAGGGCAGCCCTGTGCATGAGGTTGCGATCGGGCACCGAAACCGTAGAGCAACCAGACTTCCCAAAGGGGCACGCCATGGAGAAGACAGTCCCAGATCAAGCTCAGATATCCAGCTCCATGACAGAAATGCAGGGAGGGGATGGAAGAGGGAAGGGTCAGCCCTCCCCCACCTGAGATCCCGGTGCCAGGATGGAGGGATGCCCTTAATCCAGGCCGAGTTCTAACTGCGGAAGACAGGAATTTCTTCCTAGAGATGAAGCGCTTGGAGGCGGAAGAGAGGAAAGAGGCAAAGCGCTTGGAGCTGGAAAAGGCTAAACTGGGTCAACCAGATAGCCCTAGCAGTCCTTCTCCAGGTCTTCTCCCCATTCCAAGAAATTCCCCACATACAAGGTAGGCGATGATACAGAGGCCTTCTTAGAAAATTTTGAAAGGGCTTGCCTTGGGTACAGCATCCCTCCAGACCAATGTATGGTGGAGCTGAGGCCGCAACTCAGTGAACCCTTAGCAAAGGTGGCAGCTGAAATGCCTAAAGAACACATGAACGAGTACGAACTTTTTAAACAAAAGGCCAGAATTAGGATGTGGCTAACACCCGAGCATGCCTGTAGGCGGTTCAGAGCCCTAGGATGGAAACCAGACGTGGCATTTTCCCGACACGCCTACCACATTGTAAAAAATTGGGATGCCTGGATATCAGGAGCAAATGTTAAGTCTCTGGAAGATCTGTCTCTCCTAATACAAATGGAGCAGTTCTGAGAGCGTGTTCCTGAGGAAATAGAAAGGTACATCCTAGATGGGAAGCCCAAAACTGTAATCGAGTCAGGGGAGATCGGAGCCAAATGGGTGGAGGTGGCGAAGAAGAAAGCTAGTAGCAGTTGGTACGGATACCAGAAGGGGCAACCCAAGATGACACCCCACCATCGGAGTCAGCCCAAGGCCCAACCTCGCAAGGAGGAGCCCTCCACACAGATGCCCTCTCGTCCCACCACCCTACTCTCCAACCACCCACCTCGCCCCAGCCCACAGTCAGCTGGGCAATGCTTCAAATGTAATGAGCTGGGGCATGTGAAGGCCAACTGCCCCAAGAGCACCAGCCAACTGCAACTCATCACCCCGGGGTCCTAACGAGAGCCTTCAGGCCCAGATGCTTCACAAATATCCCTAGAGTGAAGGAAAACTGAGTGTGAGTGGGAGGAAGATTATTGCGTGGAGAGACACTGGAGCACAGGTGTCAGCTATCCACCAATCCCTGGTGGACCCCAAATTGATCAACCCAGAGGCCCAAGTGACAGTGCAACCCTTTAAGGCCAACTCTTTTAACTTGCCTACAGCCAAGCTGCCTGTCCAGTACAAGGGCTGGTCAGGAATATGGACTTTTGCCGTCTATGACAATTATCCCATTCCCATGCTTCTGGGAGAAGACTTAGGCAACCATGTGAGGCTAACAAAAAGGGTGGGTATGGTCACCCGCAGCCAGGCTAAACGGGCCTCCACACCTAACCCAATTCCTGAGCCTCCTACAAGAACCCAGTCTGTGTTCCCTGATACTACAGGCCCGGGGACCCAGTCTCAGGTGGTGGAACCAGACCCCAGACCAGAGTCTATGGCAGCAGTTGTAGATCCAGTTTCTGGGACCCAGCCAGAACCAGCCCAAGGATCGGAACTGGCGGAGCAGTCCGCACCAGAGCCCGTGTTTGCAACCCCACCAGAGTCAGGGGAGCCAGCACCAAAGGGCGCCACAGGGCCTGCAACTGCAGCAGCAGCTCAACTGGCGCAAAAAGCTCAACTGGAGCCTGAAATACAACCTGGTGCACCAGTGGAGAGTGGTTCACAATCAACAGAGACACCCCGATTACCTGCATCGCTTCCAGTGGGACCAAGCCCAAGTCCACAACCCAACGAGGAACTAATGTCTCCAGCATCAAGGGAGCAGTTCCAGGCAGAGCAGGAAGTGGATGAAAGCCTCCAGGGAGCTTGGATGGCGGCATGGAGCAACCCACTGCCTCTCAGCTCTTCTAATAGGTCCAGGTTTGTTGTAGAAGGAGGACTCTTATACAAGGAAACCCTTTCTGGTGGGCACAAGGAGGACTGGCATCCTCAGAGACCGTTGGTAGTTCCAACTAAGAATAGGGAAAAGCTCTTAAGCTTAGCCCACGATCACCCTAGTGGCCATGCTGGCATGAACAGGACCAAGGACCGTTTGGGGAAATCATTCCACTGGGAGGGAATGGGGAAGGACGTTTCTACCGATGTCCGGTCTTGTGAGGTGTGCCAGAGGGTGGAAAAGCCCCAAGAGCAGGTCAAGGCCCCTCTCCAGCCATTCCCCATAACTGAGGTTCCATTTCAGCGTGTAGTGTGGATATTCTGGGTCCTTTCCCTAAGAAGACACCCAGAGGAAAGCTATACATACTAACCTTCATGGATTTTGCCACCTGATGGCCAGAAGCAGTAGCTCTAAGCAACACCAGGGCTAAAAGCGTGAACTAGGCATTGGCGGACATTTTTGCTGGGGTAGGTTGGCCCTCAGACATCCTTATGGATTCGGGAACTAACTTTCTGGCAAAAAAGCAACAGAGGGTCCTGTGGCACCTTTAAGACTAACAGAAGTATTGGGAGCATAAGCTTTCGTGGGTAAGAACCTCACTTCTTCAGATGCATCTGAAGAAGTGAGGTTCTTACCCACGAAAGCTTATGCTCCCAATATTTCTGTTAGTCTTAAAGGTGCCACAGGACCCTCTGTTGCTTTTTACAGATTCAGACTAACACAGCTACCCCTCTGATACTTAATTTTCTGGCAGGGACCATGAAACATCTTTGGAAAGCTCATCGGGTGAACCACTTGGTTGCCACTCCTTACCACCATCAAACAAATGGGCTAGTGGGGAAGTTTAATGGGACTTTGGGGGCCATATGATGTAAATTCATGAATGAGCATTCCAGTGATTGGGACCTAGAGTTGCAGCAGTTGCTCTTTGCCTACAGGGCTGTACCACATCCTAGTTTGGGGTTTTTACCCTTTGAACTCGTTTATGGCTGTGAAGTTAAGTGGCCATTACAGTTGATAAATCAGCAATGGGAGGGGGTTTACATCTTCTCCAGGAACTAACATTTTGGACTTTGTAACCAACCTGCAAAACACCCTCAAAGACTCTCTAGCCCTTGCCTGAGAAAACCTACAGGATGCTCAACAAGAGCAAAAGTATGATATGGTATGATACACATGCCAGAGAGCGTTCCTTCAAAGTAGGTGACCAAGTCATGGTCCTGAAAGCACTCCAGGCCAATAAGGTGGAAGCATCATGGGAGGAGCCCTTTATGGTCTGAGAGCGCCTGGGAGCTGTTAATTACCTCATAGTGTTCTCAGACCCTACCCTAAAACCTAAAGTATACCATGTTAATTCTCTAAAGCCCTTTTATTCCCGAGAAATCAAGGTTCTCCAGTTTACAGCCCAGGAGAGAGACGATGCTGAGTGGCCTGAAGGCATCTACTATGAAGGGAAAAGCAACAGTGGTGTAGAAGAGGTGAGCCTTTCCATAACCCTTGTGCATAAGCAGCAACAGCAAATCCAGGAGCTAGGCACCAGCTTCACGCCAATGTTTTCAGCCACCCCAGGATGGACAGAATGGGCATACCACTCCATTGACACAGGTGATGCTCGCACAATTAGTGCCCAACCCTACCGGATGGCTCCACAAGCCAAAACTGCAATAGAAAGGGAGATCAAGGACATGTTGCAGATGAGTGTAATCCGCCCCTCTGAGAGTACATGGGCTTCTCCAGTGGTTCTGGTTCCCAAACCCGATGTGGAAATCCGCTTTTGCATGGAACACCGTAAGCTAAATGCTGTAACTCGCCCAGAAAACTATCCAATGCCATGCATAGATGAGCTATTGGAGAAACTGGGACATGCCCAATTCATCTCCACCTTAGACTCAACTAAGGGGTACTGGCAAGTGCTGCTAGATGACCCAGCCCAGGAAAGGTCAGCCTTCATCACCCATATAGGGCTATATGAATTTAATGTGCTCCCTTTCGGACTGCGAAATGCACCCGCTACCTTCCAGAGACTGGTAGATAACCTTCTGGCTGGATTTGGGGAATTTGCAGTTGCCTACCTTGACGATGTGGCCATATTCTCAGATTCGTGGGCAGAACACCTGGAACACCTCCAAGCTGTCTTCCAGCGCATAAGAGAGGCAGGATTAACTGTTAAGGCCAAAAAATGTCAAATAGGCCTAAACAAGGTAACGTACCTTGGACACCAGGTGGGTCAAGGAACTCTCAACTTCCTACAGGTTAAAGTAAATCCTATCCAAAATTGGCCTGTCCCTAGGTATTACCGACGATTTGTACCACACTACAGCAAATTACCACCCCACTGACAGACCTGACCAGGAAAAAACAGCCAAATGCAGTTCAGTGGACCGAGACGTGTCAGAAAGCCTTTAACCAGCTTAAGGAGGCCCTTACATCTGACCCTGTACTAAGGGCCCCAGACTTCTACCAACTGTTTGTCGTAACCACAGATGCGTCCGAGCTTGGTGTGGGAGCAGTTTTAATGCAGGAGGGACCAGATCAATAATTCCATCCTGTTGTGTTTCTCAGCAAAAAAATTTCTGAGAGGAAATGCCACTGGTCAGTCTCAGAAAAGGAATATTACACCATTGTGTATGCTCTGGAGAAGCTACGCCCATACATTTAGGGACAGCGTTTGCACCTGCAGACTGACCATGCTGCACTGAAGTGGCTTCACACAGTCAAAGAGATTAACAAAAAACTTCTTTGGTGGAGTTTAGCTCTTCAAGACTGATTTTGAAACACAACACATTTCAGGAGCTTCCCCTGTATTCCAAGTTATTGTACTCCTTGAAATGTGAAAAATACTGTTTAGTTCTTCATGTCATTAGTAAAATTAGAGGTGCATGTATCTTATTAAGTCTGTTTCCTAAACCTTCAGGAAGAAATCTCAGCCAGTGTGAACCTGACCTGAAGCAGGCTGGCCAGTACCGTCTGTGATTTGGGGTGTGTGTAATAAATGAAGGGGGGGTGAGGAGCTCCCTTTTATGGACACCCAACCAGCCAGTTATCTATAAAATCCCTTAGTAGCTGTTCTGTACTTGCTTTACTTGTAAAGGGTTAAAAAGTCTCCCTACATACATAAAAGGGAGGGAGTGGGCACCTGACCAAAAGAGCCAATGGGAAGGCTAGAACTTTTTAAAATTAGGAAAAAATTTCCCCTTTGTCTGTCTGTCTCTGTTCTCGGGGAGAAGCAGAGACAGAGCTGCAGCTATCCTGTAAGAGCTTAGGCTGGGTATGAAAACTCATCAAATCATACCTAGAAACGACTCATTTGAAACCCCAGATATGCAAGTAGATCAGAGAATGTCTAGGAAGACGCGATTAGGTTTGTTTCTTTGTGGCTTGTGGACTCCTCTGTGCTAACCTCAGGTGCTTTTGTTTTGCTTGTAACCTTTAAGCTGGACCTCAAGAGAGCTATTCTTGATTCTTAATTTTTTTTTTTTAAAGTCTAGCTATAGCCTGAGTTTTCAGATGTATTTTCTTTTTGTTTTTAATAAAATTAACCTTTTTTAAGAACAGGATTGAATTTTTGTGTCCTAAGAGGTTTGTATACATGCCGTTTAATTAGCTGGTGGCAATAGCTGATTTCCTTTGTTTTCTTTCTCAACTCTTCCCCAGAGGGTGTGTGTGAAAGGGCTGGAGGGTACCCCACAGGAAGGAATTCCCAAGTGTGCCTTCCTGGGTTCTCAAAGGGGTTTTTGCACTTGGGTGGTGGCAGCATCTACCCATCCAAGGTCAGAGAGAAGCAGTAACCTTGGGACTTTAATACCAGCCTGGTATTCTGCACTCGAAGTACCACAGTGGGGAATCAGCCTTGACGGGACGGGGCGGGGGAGCCCAAATGCTTCTGGTATTTGTAAGTCTAGGGCAGGCAGAGGACTAGAAAAGGTACAACAGAGAACAAGTGTGCACTGGCTGGGATTCGACTAGAGGGACAAAGCAGGTTTTTCATGCTCTTATTTTTGCTTTCTCTGCTCCTGTGTCTGTGGCAGTCTGGAATCAAAATCCATTCCCAGGGCTGGGGTTTGTCAGGGTGGAGTGACAGTAAAAACATCACATCATAGGCACATAAAGAACACAAAGATCAGGTTGACCAAATGTGTTTCCTACCCCACTACAGAAACTGTAGGAATTCACCAGTTACACCATGTTCACGTCCACGCCAAACTTAGCTCACCTATCTACTGGCCAACCATCATAGCACCCAAGTGCCCTCAAAGTCCCACCCAGCTCCGCAGCAAACTCTCTCAAACTACCCACAGTTCACACATCCTGGCCTTCCCGACAGCACTCGAGCTGCTGCTAGATTGACCCACTCCCTAGAGATGTGAGAAGTGGCAAGGTCTCTCATCATGGTGCACGATCGTGAGGTGTTGGAGGCATTCTGGGGGGCTGTTGTGGAGCTTTGGGGTACAATGGCTGGGAAGGCCTGCATGGTGAGGCTGGTGTGGATGATGTTGGCAGAACCAGTAATTTTTAATGACTCAGTTCATAGGAAATTATCTTGGACAATCTTAACTTCCAAGTGCTTTGTGTAGGAATTTCCCAGGGGTTTTAATATTTATTGACGGATCAGACAAGAAGGGGTGGAGCTGAAGAGCAGCTCGGGGCACAGGAGGACAAGATAACAAGTGGAGGTGGCTGGGGAGCACTAGCCCTTCTGCCTTCTCTGGTGGGAGTCCTGCTGCTGCAGAGCAGAGGTGGGGAGCCACACAGCTTCTCTGAGCACTTAAAGCGCTTACTGAGAGTTCAGAGCTGGGTCCTGCATGAGCCACCCATTCAGCCCAGGGGATCGCCTTGCAGTGCTCAGCAAATACGATCCAGGGGGTGGCTCTCCTGCTTGTAATACATCTAAATAGACTAGCACAAACTCCCATCATTGTGGTATCTCAGATCCTGCAGATAGATCTGAAACATCTGGTGGCAGTTGTGGTTCTCAGGAGGACCCCAGGCTAATTGTTTTAACCCTTCACTGTAAGATCTCTGGCACTAGTTGCAGTAACTTTTCTGCCTCTGGGGGACTTTTTTACAACTAGGGGCGTGATGTTTCCTGGGAATCTGACATCATCCAACATCTGACACCTTCTCCTCAGCGCCTGTGACGCCTTCCTTGAATCCTTGCCACTTCCCCGCAGCTCCTGGTCGTGTGGCCTTTGCAGCTGGACTAGTTTCCTCTTTTCACAGTTGCTGCCATTGTTGCCTGTACACTCTTAACTCTCTCTCTCCAGTAACAGGAAATAGGATTGTTGTAGGGCTCCTCTCAGCCCCCTATAAAAACATGCTCCCTTTCCCTCCGCCTCTTTAGGAATTGCGTTGTTCCTTTATCCCTTCTTTGTCTGCATTCCGTTTTGCTACTAACTCTGTGTTTTTCCCTCAGTCTGTGGGGCTCCTGTCTGAAGAGGCAATTACCACCTCCTGAAATGCTCCGGCACTCAGCCCCTTTGTTCCCCATATTGGAATTTCCCAGCCCAAAGTCTGCTGCTGAGTTGCCCAAGGAATTGCTGCCATGGGATGTTTAGCTGACAGCACTGCTGTGAGAGGGGTTTTTCTTGGATTTCTATTTTTTTTTTCAGTGCCTACTGCTTCTCTCCCAGCTCCTCTCTACCAACACGCAGGCCAGGTCTGCATGAACCATTAGGTCAACCCAGCTACGTTACTCTTAGAGTTGTGAAAAATCCACGCCCCAAGCGACGTAGTTAAGCCGACCTATCCCCCAGTATAGACAGCACTAGGCTGGTGGAAGAATTCTTCCCCTTCCTCTCATTGCTGTGGTGAGCGTCTTACACTGACGTAGTACGGCTCTGCCACGGCAGCGTTTCTAGTGAAGACAAAGCTGCATTTTATTATTTGAAAAAGCAGAGCCCTTCTAGGAAAGTGTTTGAGGTTCCCCAGGTAAGTGTTGAAAAGTCAGGAGATTTCCAAGTGATAAGATTTAAAAAACAAAACAAAACTCTAGCTTGTGCCCTTTCTTTTGTTGTTGCTTCATGATGAATAATGCTAGCGTGGGAGGTTTAAAATAAATAACTCCCTGTTTGTGTGAGACCGTAGAAATACCCAGAATGAGAAGTCTAGTGTTCCCTTGTTTTGCTCAAGGAGTGTGTGGATGTCTCAAAGCATGTGTCTCACCTTAATCAAAGAGTGTTTGGGTGTGGAGAGGGTGGGGAGAGGCAGAATTGGAATATTTTAATAAAGGCACCTTTTAATTTTCATCAGCTAATGAACTTTTAACAAAAACAAATGAAAAAACAAAACAAAACCCAGAGTTGTAAACAATCTGACCTAAAATCTGTTCCCCTCTGTCTACGTCCCTTTCTTGGCTTTTCTGTTGTCTTCATTTCACTGGTCCTCCTCCTCATCTTTCAGGGCAATCAGGCCCCAAACTGGGAACGTAAATAGGCAGAACAAAACTGGGAGCAAGAGAAGGGAAAGAGGGTTTTCTTTCCCCCCTTCCCTTTCAGGTACCTTGGCATTTTCAGTCTCCTCTTTAACTCTTTCCCTTCATGGGCATGCGTCATGATTGTATTATATGATAAATGTGATCATGTAATTCATCTAATATCAAACCTTGTTCTACAGCCTTAGAGGCACACGTAGCATCTGACTGTGTATTACAGACATAATCCATGAAAATCATTTATAGCCAAGGTACTCAGTCAGTGGTGCTTGTATAATAGACAACAGATTCAATATTACAGGAGAAAATAGTAGTGAACACGGACTGACATATGTAGGCCATCTAAATTCACATCCAAGTTACCTCAGTAGCTGATTGCCTCATCCTCTGAACGATACTGAAGGAAAGCTGTGCTGCTGGCTGAAAAGAAATCGTACCTACTGCACACCTGCTGGCTAAATTATTGCAATAGTTGAGATGGACGAGAATTTATCATGTAAGTCAACAAGGACCTGTAAGTATAAGTGTGACAAAATAGAACATGCTGATAAACGTTGTAGAAAAAATTGCATGGAATTCTATTATCTGACAGATAGTATGTGATTTTGTAAACAGAGTCTTGGGTGTGGCCGGGGAGAGTGTCTGTCTATATATACATGAGGTGAGGGTATGCACAAGGGGGCAGGGTGAACTCTTGCACTCTTTGGCATTTCCTGCCTTCTGAATTCTTCACTTTTGCAGCCTTTGTGTCCTTTTAACATGTTTTTTGATTGAATGTGTTTATATATGGGGGGGTGTGTATATGTATATATAAATATATATAATATAAAATACAATTAAGCATCTACATATTCAAATACCTCATTTTGAAAATGACATGTTGGAGAATACATGTGCCCCACGCTGAGAAGCCGATTTTGGACTCCTCAGATCCAGGCATACAGTTCAGGAACTGGCAGTCACACACACATTAAATTGGCGGCTTTGTTCTGATGACAAAAGTCTTTCTCCCCACCAGGTTCTGGTGAGACCACGTTAAGAAGCCCTTTTCTTAAAAAAAAAAAAAAAAAAAAAAAAAAGCTTCTGCTAGTGTGCCTGTAGTGTGCCTAGGGCAAGACTAATTTTGTTGGTGTTTGTTAAAGCCGTGGCCACCTCCATAGCAGACCGTTTCTAAACCTGGTTTGACATGTGCAGTGCAGTGCAGTGCAGACCAGGGTCTGTATTGCCATCTTTGGTGATGTCATGGTAATGGGAGGCTTGGCATAATCAGTGGGGCCATGCAAAAGACACGTGAAAATCTCAAAGCTTGCAGTTTTCACACTGGTGTGATGTCACAAGAATGGTGCAGTTCTGTGAAAAGCTGCCAGATTGGTGTGCTTGGTTTGGAGTGACAGCTGGGCCACACCCATTTTTAGAAAACGAACTCTGAATTTTCTGATTGTTCATCTTGAACAAACATCACCTTTTACCGTATGGAAGTTCACATTTTTTAGCATATTTGAAGGCACAAACCCTATGGGCCGGTCTACACTGAAAACATACATTGGCATAGCAACGTCTCTCAGAGGTGTGAAAAATCCGCACCCTGGAGAGATGTAGTTAAGCCGCCCTACCCCAGATGTAGACAGAGCTAGGTCAAGAGAAGAATTCTTCTGTCGACCTAGTTACAGCCTCTCGGAGGTGGATGAGCTACAGTGATGGGAGAACCCCTGCCGTTGCTGTGGTGAATGTCAACACGTCAGCACTACCGCAGTGCAGCTGCGCCACTGTAATGTTTTAAGCATAGACATATCCTCCTGTTTCACAAATGTCGCAAAATAACCAGACTTTGCCAGTTGGAATGACCCAGAATGAAATTCTGAATGTTTGCAGGTGTTCTGAATTTCACACCAACTTCCTGATAAACCCAGCTAGGATAATCCTAGAATCATAGACTCTCAGGGTTGGAAGGGACCTCAGGAAGTCATCTAGTCCAACCCCCTGCTCAAAGCAGGACCAATTCCCAACTAAATCATCATACTGCTGCCCTTTGCACTGGGAGCTTTTGCAGGAGGTAACAACTCTAACTCTGCAGCTGCCGTTGAGGGGAGCTCAGCATAGCTTGGTGGCATGCAGATTTTAAGCCCCCTAGAAATGTCCCATTCATCCCACATTTTTACTGTAACAAACCACTTGGTCCCCTGGGTGAGCCTTATAAAAAGGTAGCACTGCATTAACTGAAAGCAATAGAGCTATCACTCCGAGCCTTATGGAAAAGAGAGAGTAACTCAGGGTGGGGATTAGCCTGCTCTTTGAATATATAAATATCAGGAAAACAATTGCAACAAAGTATTGTATTGTTTTCTGTGTAGTCAGTTTTACATCTGGCTGCTATTGGAATTGTTTGTATGTACAAGTGTCTGAAAAGTGCTGGTTTAACAATATCATTCTGTTTCGTTTTGTTCATGACTTTGTCTTCTGTGTCCATCTTGTTTTACTTTTGTGAAATTGTTTTGTGTGTATTTTTCCTGATTTAATTCAATGTACGGGATTCCCATTGTCTGTTCTGGGCAAACACAGTTACTATTTCCCCACGGCTGAGTGCATGTCTTGAGTTAAGTATACTAATTCCCCTTCATGCTTTTCGACCGCTTGTAAATAAATGTTGCCTGTCTCAAAGGCTTTGTGGCTTCTTTATTCTTTCCATGTATTGTCATTTTTAAATGGAAATGAGACCGGGTTCTGTTACCCAGATCAGTTCAATACTAACAAAGACCTAGTTGTATTAAATTGGGGTTTGTGAGCACTGCATTCCATCTTTCCCTGTCAGATCAATAGACCGCAAGGGAGCTCTGTGATCATCTAGTCTGACCTCCTATATAGCACTGGCCAGAGACCTGCCCCATCACAATACCTGTTTGACTTAAAGCATATGTTTTAGGGAAAAATCCAATGTTGATTTAAAAATTGCCCAGGCTGCACAGTCCACCAGAACCCTGGTAAATTGTTCCAATGAGTAATTACCCTCACTGTTAAAAATGTATGAGCTTTATTTCCAGTCTGAGTTTACCTAGTTTCAACTTCCAGCCATTGGATTGGGTTAGACTCTGCTAGATCGAAGAGCCCACTATAAATATTTGTTCCCCGGGTAGGTGCTTACCGACGGCGATCAAGTCACCTCTTCGCCTTCTCCTTGTTAAGCTAAACAGCTTGAGGCTCCTTGAGTATCACTCTGTGGCAGGTTTTCTAACCCTTTGATCATTCTTGTAGCTCTTCTCTGAATCCCCTGCAATTTATCACCATCCTCCTTGAATTGTGGGCACTAGAACTGGACACGCTATTGCAGCAGCAGTTGCACCAGTGCTAGATACGGAGGTAAAATAACCTCTCTGCTCCTAGTTGAGATTCCGCTGTTCCTGCATCCCAGGATCACATTTGCCCTTTTGGCCACAGTGGTGCACGGGGAGCTCATGTTTGGTTGATTATTCTTCCTCCTCCCCCCCAAAATCCTTCTTTGCAGAGTCTGTGCTTCCCAAGATAGTCCCGCCCCCTGTAAGTATGGCCTGTAGTCTTTGTTCCTAGATGTATCACTCTCCATTTTCAGGACCCCCTCTACCTTCTCAAGAAGACAAAGGGGGCCTTTCTCTAGATGTACTTGGAAGTTGGATAGGGGTCCTGTTGCTCCAAGCAGAGGGGCTGATCCTGCTCCTTTTGACGCCACTGAAAGCAGGCTCAGTTCCAGAGACACTGAATGAAACAACAATCCGACCCCTTTGGCCTTTGAGCCTTTTTCAGGAATTGCTCACCAGATAAACAGACGTTAAAATGTATATCGACAGGAAGCCGAACCAGGAGCGGGTGCACCAAGGCTTAGAACTGGGTCTGAACAAAGGGCTGAATCTAGGAGAATGTGATGTGCCACTCAGTCAGCCATAGGCTGTGTGTATAATTATCTATGGACCATAGAGACAGGGTTAATTGCCTGGTCCCTCTGCAATAGTTAAGATGGTGTTGGCTGGTTTTAAACCGTAGCCGGGGCAGGAGAGAGACTCTGGCTTCATCCTGTGGTGTTTGTTTCCATTTGAATGACATTTTCCCTGGGGGCTAGTGTGAAAGGAGTTGAGCTCCGGCTGCAGCACAGCGATTCCCAGAGTCGAACACAAGCTCTGTCCTCGCCTCCTGGGCAGCCTCAGCGTTGAGCCCAGAGCTTGGATGCCCACTCCCCTCTCCTGTTAAGTAACCATGGCAAGGAAGGGTGTGCTGGGGGAGGGGCACTGGGTGTTGCTGCTGCCCATCCTGCACCTGTTGTGCAGCCAAAGACAAGATGCTGGGCTCCAGTGCTGTCTGGTCAGCCCCTTTCCCTTTGGAAAACGCACTTGATCAGAAAGGCAACATGTGTTATGAAAATGAACCCCTGGTACAATTCCCACTCGCTCCCGGCAGGTGCACGCGTTCCTTCTCCACAGGAGCAGCTTGTGAAATTTCAGAACAGCAAGTTCCCCTCAGCTCTTTCCGTCAGCAATGTGGCTTCTCCCCGTTGAACTGTTGGGGCTAGAGTTTGCTATCCCCTCCTCCCCCGGAGAGCTCCGGAGGTTTGGGACAGCGGCCTGCAGCTGGCCCAGTCTGGCTGATGATGGCACCTTCCAGGGTCATTCTCCCCTCTGCCTGCCTACTGCCCTGTGGGATAGGAATGGAGGGATTCAGAAGGGGCCACAGCAGGAGCTGCTGCTGCTTGTGCTCTGCATGTGCCCTATGGACCTTGGAGAGCTGGAGGATACCTGGAAGGGCAGCTGCCTCTTGACCCCACCTTATCCCTGTTTGTAGAGCCCCAGCTCTGCAGGGAGCTGGAGGAAGGGATGAGTTGGCTTTGCTCCCATGCTGCACTCCCTAGTTTGCATGTCATAGGCCTGGTGTGTCTGCTCACAGCCCAGGGGACAGCATGGTCTTGACTCTGGCTACCATGGAGGGGGAGCTCATCCAGGTTATGGCTAGATGGAACCATTAGCTCATGTTCTCTGACCTCCTGTATAACACAGGCTATTCCACATCACCCAAACTCCTGCTGTGAGACCAGCAAGGTGGGTAGGCTGGTTTCCTCCAGCTGAATCAGCCATTGGCATGCACTGCATGGAACATCAGCTGGTGAATAGCTGGAAGGGCCGTGTCCTGAGAAGCAGCACAGTCTGGTGTGGCTCTCAGCGCTGACTGCCAGAGCAGGGAAATCAGAACGCACAATTGTAGACTGCCAAGATTCATTCCAGCCTGAAGAACAGACTGTCCAGTACAACCCCCCGTCCTGCTCACGGGCAGCGCAGCACCTTCGCTGGGCATGGTTTGCACTGAAATGAACAGAGAACATACAGGAAGACACCCGTGGGGGCTGGAGTGGTAACCCACAGTCCCTGCTCCCCAGGTGGGGAGGGCCAGTTTGGTCACTGCCTTCTCGCTGGCTGCAGAGGTGTGTTTCCTTTGGCTGGGGCTGCACCTCTGGGTGCTAAGCGCTCTCGAAGCCTGGCCTTTGTGTCCCAAGGCTCTGGTAGTGCCAGTGGAACAGACAACTGTGGCTTTTTGTAACTCAGAAAACACCCACAATTTCCTTTTCCCTTCAAGGCATCTAATGTTCTTCAGGGTTACTGGAGCCAGGTGTCGAGCAGCCATGGGGAAGGCAGACATGCCTGGAGTCTGCAATTTCAAACACATGCTTGAGTTGGACAGTCCCTTCAAGCACCAAGCCCACGCCCCTTCTGCCCCCCAAAGGGGATGTATGTAGGACTGGATGGGACCTCCTGGGTCATCTAATCCAGTCCCCAGCTATCATGAGTAAAATCAGTAGGTTCTAATCTGTGCTCTCCCCAAACAAGAAAGCCCTGAAATCCAGTTCTTTGCTTGATGGGCAGGGGGAAACCCCATGGTCACAACTTACAAATGGTTTTGGGTTTACCAGTTTTTGGGAGGCTTTTCTTCCTGTAATTTAAATCCTTTGTCTTTTCTCTTCCCAGGGCACAAGCTTTTCCTAAGCTGTAAGGGACCAGTAAACTCATGAATCTGACCTCCGGAGTGCCAGGCCATAGACCTTCCCGAGCGATCTCCCCTTTGAACTAGCTGTTAAAGCATCCAACCTGGATTGTCTAGTTAAGGGAAGCTCTGTGCTACGCCCCCCTGCCCCAAGTTAGGCTGCCCACTTGTGTCAACCCATCTATCATTATACAGATTGTTTTCCCCTCCTTACGACCTGCTCCTTTTTCACTCTCCTCTCCCACTCCCCCCCCCCCCCCCCATTCCTTAGGGCACAGGTGGCAAACTAGGGCCCACGGGCCACATCCGGCCCGTGGGACCCTCCTGCCCGGCCCCTGAGCTCCTGCCCTGGAGGCTCGCCCCCAGCCCCTCCCCTGCTGTCCCCCTCACCCGCAGCCTCTGCTCACTCACTCCGCCGCCGGCGCAATGCTCTGGGTGGCAGGGCTGCGAGCTCCTGGGGCAGCGCAGCTGTAGAGCCAGGGCCTGACCCAGTGCTCTGTGCTGTGCGGTGCGTGGCTGTAGCACCACCAGCCACCGGTGCTCCAGGCAGCGCGGTAAGGGGGGGGGGTTGGATAGAGGGCAGGGGACGGAGGTGTGGATAGGGGTCAGGGCGGTCAGAGGGCAGGGGGCAGGAGTCCAGGGGGGCAGTCAGGAAGGAGGGGGATTAGATGGGGCGGTGGGGGGCAGTCAGGGGCAGGGGTTCTGGGGGTGGTCAGGGGATAGGGAATGGTGGGGTGGATGGGGCAGGGGTCCCGGGGAGGCCGTCAGGGGGCAAGAAGCAGGGGGGGGAGGAGATGGAAAAGGGGGTGGGGGCCCGCCCACACCCCCCTCCCCTAACCGGCCCTCCATACAATTTCCAAAACCCAATGCGGCCCTGAGGCCAAAAAATTTGCCCACCCCTGCCTTAGGCGATAGTTTCTCACTGAATCTTTTTTCAGCCTCACCTCAGTATAACATGAGCCTGACCACGGTTCAGCTCCAAGTTACACTTGTGAACCAGGCTCAAGTGGATTTGGAGTCAGGCAAAGCGAGCTGGCCCAGTCCTACCTTTCGGGGGTGGCTTCCATCTGTGAGCGTCATAGCGAAGACTGTGCAAAGAAGGCAGTGTGTCATATGGCAGTGTGATCCTGTAGCAAAGTGAGACTCACTGGTGTGGCACCTCCTGCTGGTCGTCTTGGGAATTAGCTCTCTAGCCTAAGGAGCACCCTCTGCAGGCCGGTGTCTCGCCTATCACTGGCCCCTGTGTCCCTCCCGGATGCGGGTGCCCCTTTTTCGCAGGGTTCTGCTCTCTGCAGTACCCCCACAGCTCTGGGTCTCCCCTCCCCAGGGAGCCCCCAACCCTCTAGTCCCACCTCACCTCAGTCTATGGCTACTGCCAGTCACCATCTTGCCCCTGCTTACTGGGGCAGGCTGCAGTATACAAGCCATTCATTAGCAAGGAGGGTTTGGACCTGCTGCCTTTGCGTACCTGGGGAGGTGGTGGAATCTCCTTCCTTAGAGGTGTTTAAGGTCAGTCTTGACAAAGCCCCGGCTGGGATGATTTAGTTGGGGATTGGTCCTGCTTTGAGCCAGGGGTTGGACTAGATACCTCCTGAGGTCCCTTCCAACCCTGATATTTTATGATTCTACCCTTGGGCTGCCCCTCTGCAACCCCAGTACCTGTTTTAGGCCCTCAGCGAGGCCTGCAGGCTGGGAGTTTTCCAGGCTGGAGCTTCCCATGCCTTTCCCCAGCCCTACTGCACTCTGGGTACCCTGGTGAGCTCCCCAACAGCCAGGCCCATCTCTCTTAACAGCTAAAGAGGGGCTGTTTGAACTCCTGGCTTGCAATCCTTTTATAAGGCCAGCTGTGGCCTGATTGGGGCGTGGCCCCAGCTGAGGCTGTTTCCCCAATCAGCCCATCCTTTAGCTCGCAGCCCCAGCCCTCTCCCAGGACTGGCTGTAACCATTTCAGGCTCGGAGCGGGTGACCACCCCGTAACAGGCCCCAGTTCTGTTCCCAGTGGAAGTGGAGGAGGAGTCTTATTCATTTCATGGGAGTTATGCTGGATATTTGGGTGTTGCTGAGAGCAGAATGTGGCCCAGTACGTTCTCTATGTATGTACAATACAGTTTATATTCAGGGCCAACTTTAACAGGCAACACTCTTTCTTAAGTGACCACTTTAAACTAGCCCTGTGCTTTCCACTACAATATTGTTTGTCCAAAAGAGCCACTTTTGCTAGGCAGTTAGTGCTGGTCCCTGGGGTGGGGGTCAAGGCCGGTTTTGCTGTGCACTTCCCACATAATGTCGGCATGCAGTGTATATTCTGTACAGTCTAAATGTCCTCACCCCAGTGTGCATGGTCCTCTCCTGTAAATGCATTTCAGCTTGGTAATTAATGTGCATCACTTCAGTAATAGGGAATTAAAATATTCTGCCCAAAATACAGCAAGGTGCAGCTCGTTGTATGTTGCATAGAGCAAAACATTCCTGTAATAGCCACATCTCACAATGATCCCCCAGCTCCTCTCTGCTAGAAGAGTGCAGGGTGCTGGTGGAGCCAGAGGGTGGCACTGCTGCACCGGTCATGCAGCACTGTTCTCTAGTAAAGAGATTTGCTTAAAAGGTCTCTAGGCCAGCGGTGGGCAAACCTTTTGGCCCAACGGCCACATCTGGGGATGGAAATTGTATGGCGGGTCATGAATGCTCATGCAATTGGGGGTTGGGATGTGGGAGGGGGTGAGGGCTCTGGCTGGGGGTGCAGGCTCTGGGGTGGGGCCAGAAATGGGGAGTTCAGGGTGCGTGAGGGAGCTCTGGGCTGGGGCAGAGGGTTGGGGTGGGGGAGGAGGGCTCCAGTTGGGGGTGCAAGCTCTGGGGTGGGGCTGGGGATGAGGCATTGGGGTGCAGGAGGGTGCTCTGGGCTGGGACCGAGGGGTTCAGAGGGCAGGAGGGGGACCAGGGCTGGGGTAGGGTGTTGGGGCACGGGAGGGGATCAAGGGTGCAAGCTCTGGGTGGTGCTTACCTCAAGCAGCTCCTGGAAGCAGCGGCATGTCCCCTCTCCGGATCCTACGCGGAGGCGCAGCCAGGCACCTCTGTGCGCTGCCTGGTCCGCAGGCGCCACCTACAGCTCCCATTGGCCGCAGTTCCTAGCCAATGGGAGTTGCGGGGGTGGTGTTTGGGGCGGGGGTAGCGTGCGGAACCCCCTGGCTGCCTCTACACATAGGAGCCCGAGGGGGGACATGCCGCTGTTTCTGGGAGCCATGTGGGGCCACAGCACGCGTGGAGCGGAGCAAGCCCTGAACTTCGCTCCCCAGTGGGAGCTCGAGGGCTGGATTAAAACATCTGGAGGGCCGGATGTGGCCACTGGGCCGTAGTTTGCCCACTCTTGCTCTAGGCTCAGAAGGGCCGGCTAAGGCTTGTTGGTACTTAGGTACGTTGCAGGTGTTGGAAACATGGTTATGCTGTCAAGAGAATGTGCTGACAGGTTGTGTCGCTGCAGCGGACATCGTGGTATGGAGATCCCAGCCCAGCTTCAGATGGACCAGCTGACTCCAAGGCAGCTTTCACACATTACTGATCTGAGCTGGGTTCAAACTGGTCCCAGACGGGAGAGCGGCTCTGCAGCTTGTTACCAGGCCCTGGAGCCAGTCAGGTTTCTGGTCAATCTTGGGGGGCACTGAAAAGCAGTTGACATTTAGGCTTTGTCTACATTAGAAAGTTGTCTGCTGTAAGGAGGCAGTGTGTCCTAGTGGATAGAGCACTGGCCTGGAACTCAGGAGGACGTGGGTTCTACTCGCCTGCTGAGTGACCTTGGGCAAGTCACTGCCTCACCTTGTGCCTCAGTTTCCCCAGCTGTAAAATGGGAATAATGATACTGATCTCCTTTGAGACCTATTGATGAAAAGAGCTAGGTGTTATTAACTCTGCTAATATAGTTAAACAGTCCCCCTCGGTAGATGCAGTTATAGTAGTATAAAGGTGCTTTATGCTAATACACCTTTTCCCCCAGATCAGAGTATATCCGTCTCCACCCGAGGGGTTGTACCAGTTTAACTATATTGGTAACACACACCTCTAACCTACATAGTTATACTGCTACAATGTGCAAGTGTAGACCAAGCCTTAGAAATAAACTGGAGAGGAAATGCCTGATGGATCCTTCCCTTCTCCTCTGAGAAGGCAAAACCAAGAGATACATTTTAAAAGAATGTTTTAAATAAAACCGGTCCCACCTGTAAATCGTTACTAACTCTTTAAGGCCTGTTTGTGGGACACACAGTTACAGCATTTGGACTTTTTCAATGAACTGCAGTTGAGTAATTGAGTCAAATATATTTATTATTAGGCATTTTAAACTCCAAGTGTTTAAAATATACTGCTATGAAATAGAGAAATTGGAGGGGCTAGTACTGAATTTATCACACTGGAAAATATTTATTTTGAACAAGTTGAAAAATGATCAGTTTTTTTTTTAAACTGTGTGTGCAGCCATCCACATAATGATTGGGACCAGACAATAGGGAGGAAATCAGTGTTGTCTGGTGGTTACAGTCGGGGGCTGGGAATCAAGACTCTAGTTTGTCTCTGTCAATGGCTGGCTCTGTGATCTTGGGCAAACCTCTTAATGTGCCTCAGTTTCTTTATCTGTAAAACAGGAATAACAACACTGACCTATGAGGCTGTTGAAATTCTAAAGTGGTTTGAGAGCTAAAGAAATTCAAGGCTAATGGCCTGGGCAAACAGCGACTACAGAGGGATGTTTGCTAATTGTCTACTAGTGAGCAGCACTAGTGCCTAGGGTGATACAAAGGCATATAAATAGGATAACGGGCTGAAACGGACTTGGTCCTGCTAGTGAAGGCAGGGGGCTGGACTCGATGACCTTTCAAGGTCCCTTCCAGTTCTAGGAGATGGGATATCTCCATTAATTATTATTATTATTATTTATTATTATAAACTAAGGGACTGCAAAG
Source organism: Chrysemys picta bellii (assembly GCF_011386835.1). NCBI lineage: Eukaryota > Metazoa > Chordata > Testudines > Emydidae > Chrysemys > Chrysemys picta. Next base: position 3,420,226 of record NC_088805.1, read on the forward strand.
GGAAATTAAGGTTGAGACTGGAGCAGTCTTCTAGTGGCGAGATCTGTTAGCCTGCAGAACAGCCTTGCTAAGGAAGCCATGCAAGCCCTCCCATGCTCGTTTTTTAAAACTAGACTGGGGCCTTGGCTACACTGGCAATTCACAGCGCTGCACTTGCTGCGCTCAGGGGTGTGAAAAAACACACACACACCCCAGCGCAGCGAGTGCAGCGCTGTAAAGCGCCAGTGTAATCAGTGCCTACAGCGTTGCACGCTCTCTCGCAGCGCTGCAAGCTATTCCCCTCGGAGAGGTGGAGTACTTGCAGCGCTGCGAGAGAGCTCTCACAGCGCTGGCAGCGTGACTACACTTGCGATTCACAGCGCTGCCGCGGCAGCGCTGTGAATCCGCGAGTGTAGCCAAGGCCTGGGCAAAGCATGGAGAACAACCCTTCATGAGCAGCTCTGCTCTGACCAGGGGGATGGGGAATTTGGACTAAATCGCCTCGTTCATTTCACCCATCTCTCACGTCCAGGTGATTGGCAGCACGGTGGTCCCCTCTGCCCTGGAGCATGGGGGTGTGGTGTGCTGATGCTCCAGGAGCAGGGCGAGCATCCCGAGGGGACGGATGGAGTAAACGTGAGCCCGTCCACCTAGATCAGCAGACAGCAAATGTTGCTGCCTAGTTTTCTAGCCTTGCTGATTCTTATTTTTCTTTTTGTGGAATAAGTTTCTCACAAATTGTCTTAGTCCAAGAGGTCATTTGTGTGCTACGCGGAGAAGGAGAGAGAACCTTCTGCAAACCAGCTTCTCTAGCAGGGGTTTCTTTTCCGTTTAAAAACACGTTCCTGGCACCTTTACTGGGAAATAAGAAAAAGCCAGGGGAATGCCAGTGCACCACAGACGCTAGAGGGAGACCTTTTTAACCAGCAGGTGGCGCGGTTGCACCAGTATTTGCAATTTCAGCATCAAATGGTTTTGCTCTGCAGGTCTTGTCAGATAAAGAAATTCTGACATGACTCTACCTCCTTGCTAGTCTGTCAGTGCTCAGGATTCCTCGGCATGCCAGGGCCTCTTGCTTTGCTAGGAGCTTTGTCCGGTGAGCTGATATGTCTTCTCACCAGAAGGTTTGACCACCTCCATTCTGCCCCAGTTCTACAGTAATCAGCCCCTCAGGCAGAACAGAAAGCTACAGGGGAAGTTCATGTGTCTGAGTGACTCTTGCCCACTGCACCTGACAGGCAGGTACAATCGCACAGCTCGGGGGCTGTAGTGTCGTACAGGAGCAGGTCGTGGGCAGGACTTTCCTAGTTGAAGGCCCTTTTTTATGGCACTTGTTCCCAGGAAGGTGCTGCCTGAGCCCCTTGCAGGCCGCAAGCCCTATTTATTTTGGCAGTCTGCTTCCTTCCCTGCCAATTGCAAACCAATTTGAGTGTGTTCACACAGTGGTTTGCACCCTAGATTGATTTCAACGCTAGTTGTAGTTAAAGGGCTCATGTGTGGGTAGACCAGGCCTTGGACTGAGACTTGGTGAGGCTAGGCTCACTGTGAAGGGCTCTGACTTTGTCATGGGAGGCCCAGTCGAGCCCAGGAAATGCCGACAGTGGGAAGGAATCATAGAATCATAGAAAATATCAGGGTTGGAAGGGACCCCAGGAGGTCATCTAGTCCAACCCCCTGCACAAAGCAGGACCAATCCCCAGACAGATTTTTACTCCAGATCCCTAAATGGCCCCCTCAAGGATTGAGCTCACACCCCTGGGTTTAGCAGGCCAATGCTCAAACCACTGAGCTGATCCCTCCCCCTGCATCCAGGGCAGATTGTTCTAACTGAATAACCAGGACAGCATGAGCCCACCCTTGATAGCCAATAGTCCAGTGGTGAGGTGCTCCCTGAGATGCAGAGACATGGCAGAACCAGGCTGCAGACACTGCCCTGCCTGACTCGGAGGAGGGACTTGAACGCAGATCTCCCAGCTCCAGGTGAGTGCCCCAAGCAATGGGCTATTGGCTATTCTGGGGTGGGGTGCTCTCCTGCTCCCCTGCTGGAGCCAGTCCACTTTGTATACATAATTAAATATTCATTAGGCCAGAGGGAGACTGAGCCTGTTGCCCAGTGGGTGGGGTGCGCACTTGGGATGGGGGAGGCCCAGGTTTGAATCAGACAGAGCAGGGGCTGGAATATGGGTTTCCATAGCCCAGTTGAGTGCCCTACAATCCAGGCTGTCTCGTCTTTCTCAGTCTCTCCTGTTGGAGCTCTTCCACTTGGTATACGGCATTAAATATTCACTGGAGCTGGGGCTCGAACCTGCGTCCTGCTCCAATGAACATTTGCTTATTTATACAAAGTGCAGCAGCTCCAATAGGAGACCCTGAGAGCCCTCCTGCTCCCTGAATATCCACGCACCTGGTGGAGAGGGAGGCCTGTGTTCGAGTTCACGCTCTGGGTAGGGGCTTGGACCTGGTTCTCCCATGTCCCTGCAGCCTCGGGAAGGGCTGTCACCACCAGGCTGTTCTGTTCATGGTGTCTCTCTTGCTCTCTGGTTTCCAGCAGAAATTCTGCCCTGGACCTGAGAAACCTTCCTGGGCAGAGGTTTGGGTTTGACAAATTGGCATGTTCCGTTGAAAAGTTCCCTACAGATGTACTACGGAGCCCCAGTGGGAAAGAGACGGCAAGGAAGTAAATGGCTTCCTCTCACTTGCTTTTCCAAAACGCTTACGCAGCAGAAGTACTGAGTATTGTTATGATGTATGATCAGGAGAGGGCGATGTTTGGGTTAGAGAAATCCAGAGTCCTAGCTCCCGGGACTCTGTTATTCAGGGAATCTCAAAGCCCTTTTACTGGAAACTTCCTCAATGCATTTTAAATCTGAGTCAGGAGGATGAATCAGTGCAAGGCTGAGCTGTTGTTGTAAATATCTTCTCCAGATCTACACCATCTCTGTAACCACAGGGCAGATTTACTGCCGAGCAGGGTGTTAATCCTTGCACCTGCCCGTGGGGGTAACTCTGAGCACCTGCACAAAACACACCCCTCTCTGCAGGAAGCGTAGGAGTGGGCGGCTCCAAACCTGGGTGTATTTCCTTGCCCTTTATTGGCTTTGTAATAATTCCTTTAACAATGTCTTTGAAGGAATATATCTGAATAAAGAAATCCAGATATGTCTGTCTGCATCCCCCAGGATAGTCTGTCCTTCCAACAGGTAAATGAACCCTGGGACCTAGCCCTCAACCTTCTTCGCTGCCTCTGGCCATCCAGACTCACTGCATATTGGTGCCACTGACTGGTAAGGAGCTGCTGACAATGCTTATTGAGTTGTACACAGTGTTTGCTAGGGATTGGTAAATTGCTCCAGGCCAATATTTTCCTATTCCGTGGGTAAGAATAACTAGGATGATTGCAGATGATAACGTAGACAGAAGTTCTTGGTAGGGCTGCAGAGTCTACAGACAAGCAGCACTATCATCATTTCGGTTTATGAAATTATTTCTCTGGCAAAAATTCTGGCACCTTATAATAACAATTGGGCCCAGAGCAGTGAATGGGTCAGAGCACTGGATGGGCCCAGAGCAGCGAATGGGCCCAGAGCACTGAATGGGCCCAGAGCATTGGATTGGCCCAGAGCAGCGAATGGGCCCAGAGCACTGGATGGGCCCAGAGCAGCGAATGGGCCCAGAGCACTGGATGGTCCCAGAGCAGTGAATGGGCTCGGGGAAATGAATGGGTCAGAGCAGTGAATGGGTCAGAGCAGTGCATGGGCTCGGGGAAGTGAATGGCTCATTTCTGTAAATCAGAGGCCAACATTTTCAAACTTAGTGCTCAGCTTTCAGAAGAGCTGAGCATCCACATTGATTTCTGTAGGGGTGGCACAAAATAGGCACATATGTAAAGTATGAAAAAGCAGCCATAAAACAGACTCCTGGACGCCTACTGTCCCCATCACAGCCTCCTGCCTCTTCCCACCCCCCTCCCCACGGCAATTGATTCACTCCAGGAACAAGCCCTGCTCTGAGGAGACATTTCACAGCACCCGCAGTCAGGTCCGTAGTGAGGTGGGTGATAGGGAGGGGAGGCAGGGTGGGTACTTGGCAGGGCCTGGGCACTTCTTGGGGCTCACCGGGCATTGCTGCGGCTGTGCCTATCCTGGCTTCCCACAGGGCTCAAGGCAGGCGTGGGTTTTCAGGAGGATGTGGAGAGGGGCTTGGTGACCAGGTTGGGGGAGGCTGTTCTAGGAGTAAGGGCCATGTGGAGGTGGAGACAAAGGGGGTTTTCAGGCTGTTATCACTGCTGGAAGATGGGACCAGGAAGACTGAACAGATCGCAGGCCCAAGGTGACGTGCCGGGGAAGGGCCGCAGCATGGGTCTCTTAGAGCCAGTTACAGAGGCGGGGGCCCAGCGCCAGCATTCACTGCTCTGGGATCCCCTCCCCACCGGGCTGGTCTCTGAGACAGTGGTGCCAAGGGGAAACCAATGGGCTGCACAGTCAGGGAGATGGGAAGAGGCTGCAAACCCCCAGGAAGTGTGGGGTTTTGGATGGGACTGTTGCAAAGCTCAGTGGGGGCACAGCCGTCTCCCCCCGAACAATTTGAATAAACCCCACAAAAGGTTGAATTTTTGTTCCCCAGAACCCCCTGTCAGCAGGATTTCTGTGTGAGGGGTAAGGAGGCCCTAAAAACACAGTGGCCAGCTCTACTCCAATTGAAATAATTTGGCACTGACCTCCGTGGGCGCAGGATTGGGCCCATTGTGAGTGCACAGTGGCTCCTAGCCACTGGGGCTAGCAGAATTATTTCAGCAATCTGCAGGTTGACCAAGAGGTGTGAGGTTTAGTTTTGCTCAAGTGGAATCAAGGGACTGGCTTGGGGCGAGTGCCCCTTATTGCTCTCAGCAGCTTGGCATAACAATATCCTGCATTAAAAGCAAAGCTCTGAAACTGCCATAAACAGACACCCAGGAGCATGTGGCAAGGTTCGTGGCCAGCGATTGGCCCTGCAGCATTCCTCCCTGTGCTGCCGGGCTCTGATGCGTGGTCTCACCTTGTTCCATGTGTGGAACTCACGTGGTCTCAGTCAGGCCACCATGCAGCCGGACCTGCAGTGCAGATGCAAGTGGGGCACGGCAGGGAGCAGGAGTTTGCCCTGTGATTTTTATTGCCTGTAAAATTTGTAGTGCAGAGCTCCCTGTGGCTGGGTAGTTGCTTTTCCAGACATGTCTTTTCCCTACGCTGCACGTGTGAACTTTCCTTTAAAGCGTGAAAACCAGGAGAACTTGGAAAGGGCAGGTGTAGTATGGTTTCTTCCCCATCCTGTATCGCAGCAGGTATTCATCCCTGCTGGAAGGAAGACGTGGCACTCAACAGGCCAGTAGAATCATAGAATCATAGAATATCAGGGTTGGAAGGGACCTCAGGAGGTATCTAGTCCAATCCCCTGCTCAAAGCAGGACCAACCCCAACTAAATCATCCCAGCCAGGGCTTTGTCAAGCCGGGCCTTAAACACCTCTAAGGAAGGAGATTCCACCACCTCCCTAGGTAACCCATTCCAGTGCTTCACCACCCTCCTGGTGAAATAGTGTTTCCTAATATCCAACCTAGACCTCCCCCACGGCAACTTGAGACCATTACTCCTTGTTCTGTCATCTGCTCCCACTGACAACAGCCGAGCTCCATCCTCTTTGGAACCCCCCTTCAGGTAGTTGAAAGCAGCTATCAAATCCCCCCTCATTCTTCTCTTCTGGAGACTAAATAATCCCAGTTCCCTCAGCCTCTCCTCATAAGTCATGTGCTCCAGACCCCTAATCATTTTTGTTGCCCTCCGCTGGACTCGCTCAAATTTTTCCACATCCTTCTTGTAGTGTGGGACCCAAAACTGGACACACGATGGGGCCTCACCAATGTCGAATAAAGGGGAACGATCACGTTCCTCGATCTGCTGGCAATGCCCCTACTTATACAGCCCAAAATGCCGTTAGCCTTCTTGGCAACAAGAGCACACTGTTGACTCATATCCAGCTTCTCGTCCACTGTGACCCCTAAGTCCTTTTCTGCAGAACTGCTGCCTAGCCATACATCCCTAGTCTGTACCAGTGCATGGGATTCTTCCGTCCTAAGTGCAGGACTCTGCACTTGTCCTTGTTGAACCTCATCAGGTTTTTTTTGGCACAATCCTCTAATTTGTCTAGGTCCCTCTGTATCCGATCCCTACCCTCCAGTGTATCTACCACGCCTCCCAGTTTAGTGTCATCTGCAAACTTGCTGAGAGTGCAGTTCACACCATCCTCCAGATCATTAATAAAAATATTAAACAAAACCGGCCCCAGGACCGACTCTTGGGGCACTCCGCTTGAAACCGGCTGCCAACTAGACATGGAGCCATTGATCACTACCCGTTGAGCCCGACGATCTAGCCAGCTTTCTATCCACCTTACAGTCCATTCATCCAGCCCATACTTCTTTAACTTGGCGGCAAGAATACTGTGGGAGACCGTAACAAAAGCTTTGCTAAAGTCAAGGAATAACACATCCACTGCTTTTCCCTCATCCACAGACCCAGTTATCTCATCATAGAAGGCAATTAGGTTAGTCAGGCACGACTTCCCCTTCGTGAATCCATGCTGACTGTTCCTGATCACTTTCCTCTCCTCTAAATGTTTCATAATTGATTCCTTGAGGACCTGCTCCATGATTTTTCCAGGGACTGAGGTGAGGCTGACTGGCCTGTAGTTCTCCGGATCCTCCTCCTTCCCTTTTTTTAAAGATGGGCACTACATTAGCCTTTTTCCAGTCATCCAGGACCTCCCCCGATCGCCATGAGTTTTCAAAGATGATGGCCAATGGCTCCGCACTCACATTCGCCAACTCCTTTAGCACCCTCGGATGCAATGCATCCGGCCCCATGGATTTGTGCTCATCCAGATTTTCTAAATAGTCCCGAACCACTTCTTTCTCCACGGAGGGCTGGTCACCGCCTCCCCATACTGTGCTGCCCAGTCCAGCAGTCTGGGAGCTGACCTTGTTTGTGAAGACAGAGGCAAAAAAAGCATTGAGTACATTAGCTTTTTCCACATCCTCTGTCACTAGGTTGCCTCCCTCATTCAGTAAGGGGCCCACACTTTGCTTGACTTCTTGTTGCTAACGTACCTGAAGAAACCCTTCTTGTTAACATCTCTTGCTAGCTGCAATTCCAAGTACGATTTGGCCTTCCTGATTTCACCCTTGCATGCCTGAGCAATATTTTTATACTCCTCCCTGGTCATTTGTCCAATCTTCCACTTCTTATAAGCAGCCTGGTCCATCACACTGCTCTACAGCCAAAATGCTTCTGAAATAAATGTAGTCAAACTTTACTAATTCTGGGTCACTGAGAACGAAAATGATGCTTAAAACTGTTGATTGGCTCTAGTTTTCAAGATATGCTATTGGGTCAGTATATAAGACTCTTGACTTGGGAATGGCGGAGGATAAATGAGTTATAAAGGGAAGGTTTCAGAGTAGCAGCTGTGTTAGTCTGTATCCGCAAAAAGAACAGGAGTACTTGTGGCACCTTAGAGACTAACAAATTTATTAGAGCATAAGCTTTCATGGGCTACAGCCCACTTCTTCGGATGCATATAGAGTGGAACATATATTGAGGAGATATATATACACACATACAGAGAGCATGAACAGGTGGGAGTTGTCTTACCAACTCTGAAAGGCCAATTAAGTAAGTGGAAAAAAAACTTTTGAAGTGATAATCAAGCTAGCCCAGTACAGACAGTTTGATAAGAAGTGTGAGAATACTTACAAGGGGAGATAGATTCAATGTTTGTAATGGCTCAGACATTCCCAGTCCTTGTTCAATCCTAAATTGATTGTATCTAGTTTGCATATCAATTCCAGCTCAGCAGTCTCTCGTTGGAGTCTGTTTTTGAAGTTTTTCTGTTGTAAGATAGCCACCCGCAGGTCTGTCATAGAATGACCAGACAGGTTAAAGTGTTCTCCCACTGGTTTTTGAGTATTATGATTCCTGATGTCAGATTTGTGTCCATTAATTCTTTTGCGTAGAGACTGTCCGGTTTGGCCAATGTACGTGGCAGTGGGGCATTGCTGGCACATGATGGCATATATCACATTGGTAGATGTGCAGGTGAACGAGCCCCTGATGGTATGGCTGATGTTATTAGGTCCTATGATGATGTCACTTGAATAGATATGTGGACAGAGTTGGCATCGGGGTTTGTTACAAGGATAGGTTCCTGGGTCAGTGTTTTTGTTCAGTGATGTGTGGTTGTTGGTGGGCTAGCTTGATTATCACTTCAAAAGTTTTTTTTTCACTTACTTAATTGGCCTCTCAGAGTTGGTAAAAACAACAAGGAGTCTGGTGGCACCTTAAAGACTAACAGATTTATTTGGGCATAAGCTTTCGTGAGTAAAAACCTCACTTCTTCGGATGCATAGAGTGAAAGTTACAGATGCAGGCATTATATACTGACACATGGAGAGCAGGGAGTTACTTCACAAGTGGAGAACCAGTGTTGACAGTGCCAATTCAATCAGGGTGGATGTAGTCCACTCCCAGTAATAGATGAGGAGGTGTCAATTCCAGGAGAGGAAAAGCTGCTTCTGTAATGAGCCAGCCACTCCCAGTCCCTATTCAAGCCCAGATTAATGGTGTTAAATTTGCAAATGAATTTTAGTTCTGCTGTTTCTCTTTGAAGTCTGTTTCTGAAGTTTTTTTTGTTCAATGACAGTGACTTTTAAATCTGTAATAGAATGACCAGGGAGATTGAAGTGTTCACTTACTGGCTTGTGTATGTTACCATTCCTGATATCCGATTTGTGTCCATTTATTCTTTTGCGGAGGGACTGTCCGGTTTGGCCAATGTACATGGCAGAGGGGCATTGCTGGCACATGATGGCATATATGACATTAGTGGATGTGCAGGTGAATGAGCCCCTGATGGTGTGGCTGATATGGTTGGGTCCTCTGATGCTGTTGCCAGAGTAGATATGGGGACAGAGTAGGCAACGAGGTTTGCTACAGGGATAGGTTCCTGGGTTGGTGTTTCTGTGGTGTGGTGTGTAGTTGAGTATTTGCTTCATGTTGGGGGGTTGTCTGTAAGCGAGGACTGGCCTGCCTCCCAAGGTCTGTGAGAGTGAGGGATCATTTTCCAGGATAGGTTGTAGATCGTGGATAATGCGCTGGAGAGGTTTTAGCTGGGTAAGACAACTCCCACCTGTTCATGCTCTCTGTATGTATGTATATATATCTCCCCAATATATGTTCCATTCTATGCATCCGAAGAAGTGGTCTGTAGCCCACGAAAGCTTATGCTCTGATAAATTTGTTAGTCTCTAAGGTGGCCACAAGTACTCCTGTTCTTTTTCTAAAGGGAAGGGATCTCAATTTAAAGCAGAAATGACTAAAATAGATCTTTGACTGGATCTATGAATAAATCTATGACTGGGTTTGGACAAAAAGAAGAACAGGAGTACTTGTGGCACCTTAGAGACTAACAAATTTATTAGAGCATAAGCTTTCGTGGACTACAGCCCACTTCTTCGGATGCATAGTCCACGAAAGCTTATGCTCTAATAAATTTGTTAGTCTCTAAGGTGCCACAAGTACTCCTGTTCTTCTTTTTGCGGATACAGACTAACACGGCTGTTACTCTGAAACCTGGGTTTGGACAGTACTTGCTTTTTAGGCAAAACAATGAATGATGCAATCTGAAGCTGGTATTGCGTCATACATGATATGAATTGCATCATGTTATTCCTAGAAGTCATGGATGATGCAATCATAACGAAGCTTACATCACTCTGCTGAACAAATTGCCCTATATCAGCTCTAGAAATCATACAGTGTGGTGCTCTCTTATTTGTCAGTGTTTGATTTTGCAAAGGGACACATTTCTGTTTAGCCAAAGTGAGCAGAGATGCCTCGTACTTGTGTGAACAGTGCAGATAACTTCTGCTATGTTTGTGGTGAAGTGACTTTTGCATCACAAAAGCGCAGTATAACCACTATGGTTAAGAAAGCCTATCACCTTTATTTTGGCTGCAAAATTGGAGATCAGGACAAGAGGTGGTCCCCACACATATGCTGCAACACTTGTGCAACAAATTTTGGCCAGTGGTTGAACAGGAAAAGTCTATGCCTTTTGCAGTGCCAATTATTTGGAGAGAGCCAACAGATCATACCAGCAATTGTTACTTCTGCATGGTGCCTCCAGTTGGGAAAGGTGTGTCAAAGAAGAAAAAGTGGACTGTGCATTATCCAAACATTCCATCAGCTATGCCCAGTACCCCACGGAGAAGGACTGCCGCTTCCTGATGCACCAGAATCATTCTCACTTGAGTCAGACGAGGAAGAGGCTGAAACTTCTGGTCCTGAACCATCAATGTCACAGGACCCACATTTTCTCCCATCCTCCTCCTCTGAACCACACCTCATAACACAAGGTGAACTGAATGACCTTGTCAGGGATTTGGAACTACCAAAGAGTAAGGCAGAGCTGTTGGGCTCCAGACTACAGCAGTGGAATCTCCTGGCAGGTGATGTTAGTGTTTCCATGTTCCGTGACCATCAAAAGGATCTTGTCCCATTCTTCTTCATGGAAGGTGATCTTGTAGCCTGCAACAACATCGATGGTGTGATGGCAACAAACATCGTTCACGATCCAGATGAGTGGAGACTGTTCATTGATTCATCGAAGACGAGTCTTAAAGCTGTTTTACTGCATAATGGCAATGTTTTGCCATCAATTCCAGTTGGTCATGCAGTCCATATGAAGGAAACCTATGACAACATGAAACAACTTTTGAGGTGCATAAACAATGACCAACATCAGTGGCAGCTTTGTGGCGATTTGAAGGTTGTTGCTCTCTTGCTTGGTCTGCAGACTGGATACACAAAGTACTGTTGTTTTCTCTGCGAATGGGATAGTCGTGCAAGAGATTCCCACTACATCAAGAAAGATTGGCCACTCCGACAGTCATTGGAGCCTGGGAGGAAAAGTGTTCAGCATCCACCACTTGTTGAATCAAGGAAGATTTTGTTACCACCCTTACACATCAAGCTGGGTCTGATGAAGAACTTTGTCAAGGCCATTGACAAAACACAAGCAGCTTTCAGGTATCTCCATGTGTCAGTATATAATGCCTGCATCTGTAACTTTCACTCTATGCATCTGAAAAAATGAGGTTTTTACCCACGAAAGTTTATGCCCAAATAAATCTGTTAGTCTTTAAGGTGCCACCAGACTCCTTGTTGTTTAAGCAGCTTTCAAGTACCTCCGTGGAAAATTTCCAAGGTTAAGTGAAGCTAAGCTAAAGGAAGGTGTCTTTGTTGGTCCTCAGATTCGTGAACTTCTTCGAGATGATGCATTTGACCATGCACTGCGTGGCAAGGAAAAGACGGCATGGAAAGCCTTCCAGTTAGTGGCAATACATTTTCTCGGAAACAACAAGGCAGACAACTGCAGGTTGTTGGTGGAAAACCTCAAGGCATACAAAAGCCTTGGTTGCAACATGTCACTAAAGATACATTTTTTGCACTCTCATCTAGTTTTTTTTCCACCGAACTGCGGAGCAGTGAGCGACGAGCACGGCGAGCGATTTCACCAGGACATAATGGAGAAATGCTATCAGGGCAAATGGAGCCCATCAATGCTTGCAGACTATTGCTGGACAGTGACAAGAGATGCTCCATTTAATGAATACAAGAGACAAGCCAAGAAGCGCCGAGTAGACACTGAATAGGACTCAACTATGTACATAATAGTTTTTTGCCTTTTGTTTCATAATAAATTTGATTTATATAACCCTTTTGCTGATTTTTTAAAGTGTTACATAAACAGGACAGGTGAAATATTATCATGTAAAGCAACCATAAACACATGACAAGACCTAGGTTTACAATTTATCATTAAAACTCTACTATCTACACAATATACATAGACATAAAATGTAAAAACTTAAATATCTTAGAAACAGTAGCCAATCAGTTGTTTTAATTGTCATATTTGAATTCAGCACATCAAAATACATAATAAATAGCAGACGACTTCTCAAAAATTGTAGATCAGTGTTATGGCAAATTTCTCATCCTTAAACATATTAAGAAAGAAAGTACATAAGAATGGCCATACTGGGTCAGACCAAAGGTCCATCCAGCCCAGTATCCTGTCTGCCGACATCGGCCAATGCAAGGTGCCCCAGAGGGAGCGAACCTAACAGATAATGATCGAGTGATCTCTTTCCTGCCATCCATCTCCATCCTATGACAAACGGAGGCTAGGGACACCATTCCTTACCCATCCTGGCTAATAGTTCTCTTTTAAACCATGTTATAGTCCTAGCCTTCACAATCTCCTCAGGCAAGGAGTTCCACAGGTTGACTGTGCGCTGTGTGAAGAAGAGCCTCCTTTTATTTGTTTTAAACCTGCTGCCCATTAATTTCATTTGGTGGCCCCTAGTTCTTATATTATGGGAACAAGTAAATAACTTTTCCTTATTCACTTTCTTCACACCACTCATGATTTTATATACCTCTATCATATCCCCCCTTAGTCTCCTCTTTTCCAAGCTGAAAAGTCCTAGCCTCTTTAATCTCTCCTCATATGGGACCCATTCAAAACCCCTAATCATTTTAGTTGCCCTTCTCTGAACCTTTTCTAATGCCAGTATATATTTTTTGAGATGAGACCACATCTGTACGCAGTATTCAAGATGTGGGCGTATCATCGATTTATATAAGGGCAATAAGATATTCTCCGTCTTATTCTCTATCCCTTTTTTAATGATTCCTAATGATTCCTGTTTGCTTTTTTTGACTGCCGCTGCACACTGCATGGACGTCTTCAGAGAACTATCTATGATGACTCCAAGATCTCTTTCCTGATTAATTGTAGCTAAATTAGCCCCCAACATATTGTATGTATAATTGGGGTTATTTTTTCCAATGTGCATTACTTTACATTTATCCACATTAAATTTCATTTGCCATTCTGTTGCCCAATCACTTCGTTTTGTGAGATCTTTTTGAAGTTCTTCACAGTCTGCTTTGGTCTTAACTATCTTGAGTAAGGGACAGAGGCATAAAATGGGAGGGTCCCCCAAGATTCTGGCTTGCTGAGCATGCTCAGAAGGCCTCGTGGGGGAGTTTCGGAGCACAGAAGGGGATCCAAATACAAAAAGGTGAGAGAGTCCGTGTGAACTCCCTCTGCCCTCCCCAGAAGAGCACAGTCCCTGTGGAGGCCCTGCTGAGGGGGAGAACTATGGGGGAGGCGCCGTGTATCTTCTGCTGCAGTGTCCAGATCTGCCATCCCGGATGCAGAGCAAGTGATCAGGTTGATAAGTCTTGCAGAAGTCCTAGTGGGCCTAATCCTCTATTTCCTCCCCTCTTATGTCATTTGCACCTGTGCAAACGGGGTGTGAACTGCTACCCTTTCCTGATACTTGTGCAAAGTGGGTATTATTGACAATGGGCCGCGCTCGCTGGGGGAGAATCAGTTCCCAGGTGCATAATGTGGCTTCTTTCTTCTCTCCCCCTGTCTTTCAGCGCTCTGGCCTTGCGGAAGCTGAGAGTTCAGGCAGCTTCTCTTCCTGCCTTTACCATCTAGCTCTCCCATGGTTCTGAGCCTCCCATCACCCAGAGGTGTCAGGTGTCCCCTGAGAAGGCCAGATCATTGAATTTCTGCTGCAGAGACAAAGGCGACATACTTGGCCAGCATTTCCCAGGTTCCCTTTGCTTTTACTTCAGAGCGTTGTGTTTAGATAAGTGTTTTCTCCCTGCCAAGCTCCTGTGTGGTCTTGCAATGAGCTCACCATCCCATCCGCTTAATCCAGACGGTCACTGTCTCCCAGTGACCGAGCCTACTGATAGAGAAGTGCAGTGACTGCTGCCGAATGGGGATAGATTTAGCAAAGGTGCTGCTTAATTGCTCACGATCAGGGGCGGCTCCAGGCACCAGCACACCAAGCACGTGCCTGAGGCGGCCTGCTGGTCGCCGTGAGGGCAGCAGTTCGGTGGAATGCCTGCGGGAGGTCCGCTAGTCCCGCGGCTTCGGCTGCAATTCAGCTGCGGCTAGCCGCGGGACCGGTGAACCTCCCACAGGCATGCCGCCGAATCTGCGTTACCAGCGGACCTCCTGCAGGCCGAAAGCCACCTGCCTGCCGTGCATGGGGCGCCAAAAAACATAGAGCCACCCCTGCCCACGATAGTCACATGGGGCTTGGTATTGCTCCCGTCAAATTCGCTGGCAGTCTTGCCACTGACTTCAGTGGAGGATCCAACCAGTGGTATTTAGCTATGGCATTTGCTTCCCTTGTAGATCTGACAAGCCCAGGGCCTCGGCTCACCCAGACACTCGTTAGCCTAAGGGGAGTGGCTGTGGAAAATTTCTCCTCTGGTTTAGTGCAGAAATGGCCAGATAAGGAAGGTGAACGATAGATCAGTTCAAGCTGAAATGCAGCCAATGCGCACATATCCAGCCTGCTGTTTTACTCCATTTCAATCATTGGGGCTGCTTAACAAAAGGGTTTCTTGAATTGCAGTGTCGCCATTCAGAGGGAATTGCTATCACACGCTGAGCCTCAGGAGGTCCCTGTCGGGCCAGAAGGGAGAGGGAGGGAGCTTGTGGCAGTGTGATGAGCACAGGCAGCCCTGCTCACTGGGAGTGCTGGGGACACTGTTATCAGAGGCCTCTCACAGGCAGCCAGCCTGGGGAGGCTGGCAGCTTCCTTCCATGGGAAGGTCTCTGGTTAATATCGGGTTGTTTTCCTGATGGATGCACTTTACCATCGAGCTCTGAGGAAGCTGTTTGTTCACAGCTGGGCAGCTGTATGCTATAAAAGGTCTTTCACTGACCCACAAACACATAGTCTGCTCCATCCCTTTGAAGGATAATGCTTATCAGTGGGATCCGCTCTCCAGCTCCATGGAAATACCCATATACTGATGCTGGAGCAGGTAAGATGGGATGGAAAGGCGGCAGCTACTGGCTGAGCATAGGGACAGGCTACAGAATAGACACGGATGAGGTCAGAGAGATGGTGAGTTTGGAGAGGATCTTGCTGTGGGCTCGGAGAGGGGCCAAAAGGTTCCTGGGGATAGTGGTGGGGGATCTTCCCATTTTCAGGCATGGAGATGGGGTGGGGAAAGGGGGCTGTTGGATTTGGGACAAATGTAATTTGGACAGTTGAGGATGTTCGGGAGACCATAAAAGAAGGGCGTTTGCTCAGGAGGAGAGGAGGTGAAGGCAGGAATTAGGGTTTGAAAGAGGAGTGCATCAGGTCAGATGATGTCCGATGTGGTGGGTGAGTCGGACATGATAGGCAGATTTATTGGCCTTTGAGATGTGCAAGAGAGAAGAGGGTCTGGAGCCAGTGGGATCCTGGCAGAGGGCAGCGAACGGAGGACCAGGTTGAGACAAGGGAGGCCAGAGGAGGTTTGGATGGAGGCAGGATCTGTCTAATCGTGTGGTCTCGGTATTAATGCCAGGCTTATTGCTGAGGTAACTGACAGCCTGAGGATGGAGCCGGTGGAAGAGAGGACAAGTAGGTGTGAGGAACTCCCCAAAGCACCTCACCTAGCCAGGCTGCACAGGACAGATGCACAGACCGCTCTGGACTGATTCCTGGCTTTGGTTCTATTGGAAGTGAAATATTCACCAGAGAGTAATCGAAACTCAAACCCCATGTGGTAAGCAGCCTTTCTTCCTCCGTAGTAGCAGTGTCTCCTCCTCCCACTGGGTTCCACCAGACTCCGGGTGAACTCAATTCTAGAGCAGGCAGCCAGAGAGGAACTGCTGTGCTCAGATCCACCAGCGCTGGAAGCGGGTATAAGACCCAGAAGAGAGGAGAGTCGGGTGGGCCCCTTTCCCCACAGCATGTTTGGGCTCCGACACATTTCGCACATACACATCAGCCCTGGTCACTTGGTAAAGAACCTTGATTTAAACAGCTATTTTTCAGTGAATGTGCCCTAAAAATACTAATGTGAGAGAACTATAAGTAGTGATCTGGATTTCAAGAGAAAAATAAGCTTAAAAGAAAATGCATCAGAAATGTTTGCATTGCTAAGACATTGCAAGCTTCATTTGCATGTCAATGTAATTACCTTGATTACAAATTGCTTCTTTTTCTATCTGAAGCACTTAATGGCCCTTTCCCTGACTCATTATCAAATGTTAATTGCTGTGTTGTTACTTAGTATGTTCACCCGTGCTCCTGTGATGTCAGGTTCTGAGCCCTGCCTGGGAGGAATTGGCTGCTACATCAAAGGTAGGCTCTGCCATTGTGTGTCTATATTCATGGGGGCTGAATGTATCTATGGAACAAAACTGAACATCAAAGCTGATAATGCTGTTTGCTATTTTCTTGTGGCAAAAGGTAACACTTCTAGCTAGAGTGCTGCATTATCCTCCAGTACAGCTGTTAACATCTTGTAAAATGCCACTTCCTCCTGGTGTCATGTCTCGATTCAGCATTGATGGAGGTAATAAGAGTTATGCCTTGTCTGTGTTGGTGTTTTTAGCCATCCTTGTAGCTGTGCTGGTGCAAACCCCTAGTGCTGTTAACCCCAGCGCAAGCCTTGATTTTCCCTGGTACCATGTTAGTTTTGTATTGTTCTAGTTTTTTAAATCCAAATGCTGTGTGGTACAAAGCCAAATGTCTTAGAGAAATCTAAGTGTACTACATCAACAGTATTACCTTTATCAACCAAAACTGTAATCTTATCAAACAAAGCTATAGGGTTAGTTTGACAGGATCTATTTTCCATAAACCCGTGTTGACTGGCATTAATTATATAGCCTTCTTTAATTATTTATTAATCAAGTGCCATATCAGCAACTCTGGTATCTTGCTGGGGATTGATGTCATGCGATCAGGACTATAATTACCCAGGTCATCCCATTTACCCTTTTTAAATATTGGTACAACATTAGCTCTCTTCCAGTCTTCTGGAATCATAGAATATCAGGGTTGGAAGGGACATCAGGAGGTCATCTAGTCCAACCCCCTGCTCAATCCCCAACTAAATCATCCCAGCCAGGGCTTTGTCAAGCCTGACCTTAAAAACCTCTAAGGATGGAGATTCCACCACCTCCGGAGGTAACCCATTCCAGTGCTTCACCACCCTTCTAGTGAAAAAGTTTTTCCTAATATCCAGCCGAAACCTCCCTCACTGCAACTTGAGACCATTACTCCTTGTTCTGTCATCAGGTACCACTGAGAACAGTCTAGATCCATCCTCTTTGGAACCCCCCTTCAGGTAGTTGAAAGCAGCTATCAAATCCCCCCTCATTCTTCTCTTCTGCAGACTAAACAATCCCAGTTCCCTCAGCCTCTCCTCATAAGTCATGTGCTCCAACCCCCTAATCATTTTGTCCCTGTTGTTCCAAGTGTTATTGAAAATCAACATTAACCATCCAGCAAGCTGCTTGGCCAGCTGTTATAAAACTCTTGGCTGCAAGTTTTCTAGACTTGCTGATTTTCAATAGCTTACTTTAGTAGCGGCTGTTTAACATCCTCCTGAGTTACTGTTGGAATGGGAAGTGTATCATCATCATGATGAAATATGACTAGATCTGTTTTTCCCCAAATACAGACCAGAAATATTTATTGATCACTTGGGTCCTTTCTGCATTGGTATTGACAGCTCTGTTGAAGAGGAGGCAGTTGTGCACCACGTTGTACAGCCGTCTTTGCCTGCACTACATTTAAGCCTCCCACGTTTTTCTTCTAAGCCAAAACCAAACCAAATGCTAATTAGTTCTGTGCAAGAGTAAACACAGAGGGCTGGATTCAGATGTCACACGTGATCGTGTAATTAAAGGCTATGTCTTAGTGTGTACCCACAAGGGGGGGGGGGGGAATGACAGTGGCAATGATTCCAGCATTTTCTAGCTTTCGGGTGTCTGACTTTGCACCTTGACATTCTTTATATGCCGATGTTTTTGGTATGTAATTATTTGTTAATACCTGGTGGGTGCAAACCCAGTCTGCAGCAGGGATCCTCCATCCACGAGATTATCCAGCGGAACTGCCAGAGAGCAAAGCTGCAAACCAAAGAGGGGGAATGGTTGCAGAGCTGAGCGGTGGAAGAGGAAGCATCACCTGAGCCATGGGGAGCAGAGCTGTTGTCAGGGAGAGCGATGAGGCTCATGTCCCCGTGGGAAGGAAGCACAGGGCACAGACAGCTTCATTAGTCTTGAAATCCTATGTAGGTCACAGGCGGAAATCAGTTGTATTTCTTTCTGAGCAGAGATTTAAAAAGGGAACTGATCTCCAGTCGTATGTTCTAAAGGCCTTTACCTGCATCTGGTTAAAGAGCAGCACTAATTCAGCAGTGGGTGTGGTTCGTTTGCTTGTTGTGGTGGAGGAGCTGCATGCTGCAGGCCCCCCTCTTGTTTTCTGGCTCCTCCAGCTTCGGGGCCTGAGAGGGTTGCTTCCGAGGGCCAGGCCCTGCTCTGTGGCTGCCCTTTGCAGGATGTATCTTGTGATGACAGGGCAGGGCTAAGGTAACGTTGCAGTAGAGGGGGCTCTGCTGTGGAGGGAGCTAAATTAAAGTGTCTCAAAGCCTGACAAACAGGACTTACCTTCCTGATAAAAGTTCCACTGTCACTGGGGTGGGAAAATGTACATCCCAAGCAGAGCACTCAGAAGACTCCATGCTGTCCACTGAGCGCTTTGCCATGCAGGCCCAGTGCACCCGGGAAATACTTTGGTACCATGGGCCTGGGCACTATAGTCCCTTACCTGGGTGGGTGGATAGTCCCTTCCGAGCGCTAAGGCAATGCCTGTCATGCTGTGAATGCAGTGAAGTTAGTATGTCTCTCGAATCCACTGTGTACTTCCTGCACCCCACTGTTGGGATTCCATCCAGACCTGTACCCCTGGGGTGGCCTGCACCCATCTCCAGGCCCCTCCTCAATTCACATCACATGCTCAGTTGTGTCTTTCCCTGTTTCTTTCTTTTGGTAATTCACTGCAGGAAGGATGGGTTTGAGGACACTCATTTCCTCTGTGCCAATCAGATCCTCATTCAACATCTAACAAAAGACCACTCTAGTTCCTGTTAATTAAAACGGGATTAAAATGATTGAATCCTGTAGTCATTCATGCAGAGAATTCCCATGGTAAGGAATAGCATTTCCCTAGAAAAAAGGAAATGAAGTCATGAGCACCCTGACAAAATATCACCCTTGCCATCATGTCTTACCTGTTTCTTTCCTTTCCCACCAGAGCTTTTCACTAACTGATATAGGAACTAGACACGGGCGTCAGTTCATCTGCCACTGAAATGCAGATGAAATGCCTCAGCTGCGGCTTAGGACAGAAAGTGAAGAATATCCTATCAAACTACGACAGAAGGGGGGATGTTAGGGAAGCAGATTAGTTGGACTTTGAACCAGGCACCAGTGTTAATGGTACAACATTTGCAAAAAGTACCATGTGATTATCAATAATCACAAATGATTGATGGGTCAATTTTACATCTTAGCTGAACAATGATGGGTGGAGTTTTCAAATTGCCCAGGTGATTTAGGAGCACAAGCCTTGGGCATCAATGGGACTTGTGCTCCTAAATCACGTAAGTAATTTGAAAATCCCACCTGACCCTTTATTATTATTGTAATAATTTGTATTATGGTACTGTCTTGAGACCCCCCGGAGCGAGGCACTGTACGCACACCAAGTGAGAGACCATTCCTGCCCCAAACAACTTATCTAAATAGACAAGACAGACAAAGGTGGAAAAGAAAAATAGGTGCTGTGACTTGTTGATAGTCACATTGTGGCTCAATTGCATAGCCATGAATAGAATCCAGGTCTCCTGACCCCCGGTCCAGTGCCCAGTGCACCAGATTATCTCTGTTCCCCGTCAGTGCTGGCCCGAGGCAGTGGGGCAGACTCTGAGAGCAGAGCGTTCTTGTGGCTGGCCCCTGGCTGCAGAGCTCCTTGTCGGAAGTGCTCTGAGTGAGCCCGAGCCTGGCAGGTAAAACACACCTTTCAAATAAAGCTTTACCCCAAACCAGTGTTCTCCCATGTTCATCAGCCTGGTTTTCCTAGTTAAGTAAAACCACTTTTGCATAACTGAGGAAGGAGGTAGCACCCCTGGGGGAAGGGGTTTCTGCTCACTGGTGTGGAACGCTTGCATTTTATTCTTGCGAAATAGTCTCGTTATCTCAGTGGGATACCAGCGCGTGCGACTTGCATAATTTGGAGCCTGTGTGTTGTGGGTTAGGGGGTCATATGGGAGTCTGGAGTTATTTTCTCCTGGGAGATTTTGTAGAAAGCACTGGTTGATTGGTACAAAGGCAAAAAGAATAGTTCTTCAGCAGTGTTTTTATATGCCCCAGGGATAAGTCATCTCTGACAGGCAGGGTTCAGAGAGGGGGTGACTGTCAGAGGCAGGGGAACCACTCCAATCCTTTCGGTTTGGCAGCAGAATTTGCCCAAAGGTCAGAACACAAGTGGAATGAGTTACTAGTGTGGTGCCCATAGGCTGCACCTGGGATTGTTGTTCATTGTTCAAGCATAAAACTAGAGGGCACCAAGACACTGCAACCTCTGGGCTTTATTCCTTCCCCCACATATACAGTCCTGTCTCATCAAGCACGTCTCTTAGTTCTTAGAAATTACTCTCTACATGAGCACACTATTACACTAAAACATCCTTCGCTGGGAAGCTGTCTATTGTAATATCCCTTTGGTCACACTGAAGATATCAAAATTGAACAGGAATAAGCCTTAATATTGTACAGAATCTTGTGTATACCTTGCAGGCAGTTTGATAGTGGTTCTCCTTGGGGAGGTGGTGTTGGGAGAATCTGTTCCAATATCTATCAGTTGCTCATTGGCATGATACCTTCCATGTCTTACTGATCAAGTCTCAGCAGAGGGCGTATTTCACTGTCCTGCATGTCCGTGTTTTGGTCTTGTGTACATAATGGGCGTATGTATTTGCTGTCTTGGTGAAATATATGCCCATCCATTGCTATGTGGAATGAGGATTTATCTGTTCGACACATGTAGCATGCTTCCAAATGTGTGATTTGTCCTGAGGAAATAATTTGATCCTGACAGGGTCTTCTGGTTGTAGCTTTGGAAGGTCTTTAGCTTGTTGGTCCTAGCAGGGTTTGGCCTTTATATCTCTCTTTCTTTTGTCTGTGACATCTTCCACCATTGTCAGTGCAGCAGTGCTGGGGCTATAGGCACCCGGTGCACATGTGACTTTACATCAAGTGCTGTTCCAGGCTGCTAGGAAGGCCCTCTAGGCGAGTTCTCCCCAGTCCAGACTGGCTTACTGTAGATTCTCTTTGCCTTTTTGAAGCTTTCTTTAGCAGAGTCTTAACAATTTTAACTGCTGATTTGGCTTTGCTGTTTCATTGGCTCTGCTATAGTGATGATGTGAGAAGACTGAATTCCTATTGCTGGGCAAATGGTAAAACTCACTGCAAGTAAACTGGGGCCTGTTGTCTGAAACTACACAGCTTAGGATCCAATGCCTGCTGGAATGCTTCCTTGCTTTGTCTAAGGCCTGGGCTACACTGCCCAGTTTTTTCGCCAAAAGGCAGCTTTTGTCGATGAAGCAGCAGAGGTGTACACACTGCAAAGCCGCTTTTTGCAACGAAACTCCTCAGTTGCAGCACTGTAATAAAACCACGTGGACGAGAGCGATAAGGCTTTTTGCGCAAAGGTTTTATTGCCAAAGAGCCAGTGTAAACACCCTGCTTGCTTTTATCGCTGTAATTAGCCTCGGGAGGTGTCCCACAATGTTTTGAACTCAGCAGCCCTGCAGGCATGTGCCCCTCCCCTTTCAAAACTCCACTCTGACAACCCGCCTGCTGTGTTGTGCTGCGCTGCTCCGGGAAACAAAGAGCAAATCATTCCCGTGGAATGCTCCTGCTGTCTCCCACACTGTGAACATAGAGGGGTGTGTGTGAGAGAGAGAGAGAGACTGTGCTGTGCTGAGCCAGGGAGGGAGGCGGGGGCTGATGTCGGGGTTTCCCCCTGTCTCTGCCTCAGGACAGGTTGCTTCTGGTGGCTGTCTGAACTTAAGGGTACATCCAGACTACCCGCCGTATCGGCGGGTAGCGATTGATTTATTGGGGATCGATCTATCGCATCTCATTAAGACGCGATATATCGATCCCCGAACGCACTCCCTGTGGACTTGGGAACTCCACCGGAGCGAGCGGCGGTAGCGGAGTCGACGGGGGAGTCGCGGCCGTCGATCTTGTGCCATGTGGACCCAAGGTAAATCGATCTAAGATACTTCGACTTCAGCTACGCTATTCACATAGCTGAAGTTGCGTATCTTAGATCGATCCCCCCCCCCCCCCCCAAGTGTAGACCAGCCCTAAGAGATAGCACAGACACACTTACTCTCCCCATCCCCAACTAGGGTAGCCAGGTGTGCAGTTTTCGACTGGAACGCCTGGTCGAAAAGGGACCCTGTCGGCTCCAGTCAGCACCGCCGACTGGGCCATTAAAAGTCCGGGCCGCAGCGCAGCAGGGCTAAGGCAGGCTCCCTGCCTGCCCTGGCTCCGCACAGCTCCCGGAAGCGGCGACACGTCTCTGCGGCCCCTGGACACAGGGGCCAGGGAGGCTTCGCGTGCTGGCCCTGCTCCGAGAGCCAGCTCCGCAGCTCCATTGGCCGAGAACCGCTGCCAATGGGAGCTGCGGGGGTGGGGCCTGCAGGCGCATGCAGCACCCACCGCATAGAGCCGCCTGGCTGCGCCTCCACCTAGGGGCTGGACATGCCGGATGCTTTCAGGAGCAGCAGGGAGCCTGCCTTAGCCCCGCTGCACCGCCGCCCGGGAGCCGCCTGAGCTAAGTGGCACCCGGCCAGAGCCCGCCTCCCGAACCTCTCTTGCACCCCAACTCCCTGCCCCTCCTGCACCCCAACTCCCTGCCCCAGCCCCCTCCCAGAGCCTGCACCCTCTACTCCCTCCCGCACCTCAACCTCCTACCCCAGATCTGAGCCACCTCCTGCACGCAAACCCCCTCCTGGAGCCCACACCCCGCACTCCCTCCTGCACTCCAACCCTCTGCTTGAGCCCCTTCTTGCATTCCAAACCCCGCATCCCCAGCCTGGATCCCCCTCCTGTACCCCAAACCCCTCATCCCTGGCCCCATCCCAGAGCTCAACCCCCAGTCGGAGCCTTCACCCTCTCCTGCACCCTGGCCCAGTGAGGGTGGGGGAGAGCGAGCGATGGAGGGAGGGGGGATGGAGTGAGTGGGGGCGGGGCCTCAGAGAAGGTGCGGGGCAGGGACAGGATCTCAGGGGGGGGGCGGGGATAGGGTGTTCGGTTTTGTGCACTTAGAAAGTTGGCAACCCTACCCCCAACGCACACTGTCTGTCTCTCCCCCCCCCAAACACACACACACGCGCTCCCTGTCAAACACTTACCCCCCTCCCCATCATCATCACTGGCGATCCTGCGAGGTCGAGGATGATCTTTCACAGGTTTTATTTTTCATGGTGACTGAGGAGTCCGATCCTTGAGCCGCAGGCTCGTTGGCAGACGTTGCAGATGGTGTTGGAAGACAGGGCTGGGCCACGATTGCTGCGTGACCGTTGTCTGTCCTCTCTTTTCTGGCATTTTTTTGAGACCAGAGCAAGGCAATTTTCCTCAAGAGTGGACATGCCCTCACTGACAAGTCTTCGCCAGTTATCCCTATCCTAGGCTGCTGTCTCCTAGTGTGTGGTGTCAATGCCACATCTCTTGCTGTTTATCTTGAGGGTGTCTTTAAAGCATTTATTTTGGCCTCCTCTTTGCTTTTCTCCTTTGGTGAGCTGGGTGTACAGCGGTTGTTTTGATAAGCGTACATCAGGCATGCGCACACTGGTGCTGCTGCTGGATAATCAGGGCCTCAACACTGAAAATGTTGACCTCTGTGAGGACACTGAGATTAGTGTGATGATTCTCCCACTTTATGTTGAGGATCTTCCGAAGAAAGTGCTGGTGCTCCAGGTTTTTCAGGTGTTTTCTGTAGGTCACCCAAGTCTCACAGCCATAGAGGAGAGTTGGGATTACCACCACTTTATAAACCAAAAGTCTAGTGTGTGTTCTAATGTTGTGATTGTTGAACACTTGGCGAGACAGTTTGCCAAAGGCAAAGCTGGCACAGCCAATTCTGTGCTGAATCTTGACGTCTATGTCTGCCCTCTGAGAGATGGCTGCCAAGATAGGCAAAGTGTTCTACACTTTCCAGTTCTTCTTTGTCAATGTAGATCTTCCTTAGTGGGTCTGATGATTGACCAGGGACTGACTGACTGACTGGAGAATTTTTGTTTTGCTGATGTTCAGGATTAGCCCTAGGCTTTTGTAAGCTTCAGCGAAGCAATTAAGGACTGTTTGTAGATCCTCCTTTGAGTGTGCAACTACAGCACAATCCTCTACGTACTGGAGTTGGGTTATTGTTGCCAATATGACTTTAGTTCTGGCACAGAGCTGAGAAAGGTTGAAGAGGTTGCCGTTAATCTGATATTAGATGCTAATGCTCTGTGCCAGACAGTCTTGGGTTAATGTTTTCATGGCTGCTAAGAAAATAGAGAAAACGGTGGGTGTCAGTACACAGCCTTGTTTTATGCCTGTTCGGATGACAAATGGCTCAGAGATGGAATCATGGCACAGGATGGAGGCAGTCATCTGGTCATGGAGGAGTCTTACAATGGTGATAAATTTGCTTGGGCAGCCAAGCTTTGACATGCTTTTCCACAGAGCCTCACAGCTGACAGAGTCCAAGGCTTTGGTCAGATCGATAAAGGCCGTATACAGCTCCTGGTGTTGTTCTTGACATTTTTCCTGGATCTGCCTGGCTGCGAAAATCACGTCAGTTGTGCCTCGTGATGGTCTGAAGCCACGCTGGGACTCTGTAAGTACTTCCTCTGCAAGAAGTACTTCCTCTGTCTGTCTCTCACCCTCCCCTCCATACACACACGCTCCCTGTCACACTCTCCCCCTACCCCCCACACTCTCATTGAAAAGCGCCTGGCAATCTAGTAGGATACCCATGGAACGATAGGATTGAGAAACCTGGATCATGTGACGCTGTGCCTGCCCCATGAGGCATTGCAAACCCTTCCCAAAGCACCCTGCAGCCAGTTGCACAGTGGGATAGCTACCCAGAGTGCACTGCTCTGTGTCGATGCAAGAGCTGCTAGTGTGGATGTGCTCTGCCGACACAAGGAGTATAGTGTGTACATGCAACATCAGTTTAATTAAAGCACTTTAATAAAAGTGGTATAACTTTGGGCGAAAAAACTTGGCAGTGTAGACATTGCCTAAGCTGATCGCTGTGGTGCTGTCTGACAGCTCAGTTAGTTCCCGGAAGTCTGAACAGTAGTCTACAATAACGAGGTAGTTATTGTGTATATGGTTTGTGGTGAAAAGGTCCATTCCTACTTTTCTCCAGGGTCAGTTGCTGACATATCCAGAGGCTGTTGGAGCATGTGACAGATTTTGCCATTTACAGGATTTTATCCAGCTCTGTTGCAAATCCATAGTTTTCCCATTGTGATCTAAGAATTTCCAGTTGTTAAACACATCCCCATTCCTGTCCGTCTGCTTGGGGACGGGAATCTGCTAGGCTGCCATGAAACCGCTTTATTTTTTAGTTAGGTTTAGGTTGGTTTTGCAGTATTTTTGGTTTCTGATTTCATGTACCTGCAGGAGCCAGCTCATGTTCAGCACCACGTTCAGTGTTCAAGCATAAAAAGAGGGGAGCCAAGACGGGGCAACATTCAGGCTTTATTCCTTCCTCCACATTTACTGCCCTCTCTCATCCAGCAGAGTTCTCCAAGTTTCTCCACGGCAACACTCTCAGACAATGGCACCCCTGGTGGAAAGGGAACGTAACCAGCATGTAGGGTGATGTACTCAGAGGTCATCGGTGGCTGACTAATCTCCTGCTCTGTGGTGGGGCAGGCTCACCCCTATGGGAACCTCACCCCCAAGCTGTCATTGTGATGTCTGTTCTCCTGACCCAGTCCGCAGCCCAAGCCCAGACCTGGATAACAAGACACAGGTGGGGCTGCGTCCAACTCTCCTTAAAGGGCCAGACCACCTGTGACAGATACCTCATCTCCGGGAACTGCACTGAGACCCACCGACACAATCCACATAGGCCAGCAAAGAGCAAACAGCCCTTGGTTGGCGACTGTGGGTCACCTCCTCCCTCCTTTCCCATGCAGTCAGTGTTGAAGTTTGATTCTGTAGGACAGAGATAAAGACATAAATGGACTGGAGGGTGCTATGCGAGGGTTTGGATATAGTCCGATCTGATGAACAGGCTCCGGACTCCTGCCCTTTTCAATATAAAATCAGATACAGCTGTGGTGTAATGCAATTATATTGCCAGGGACAACGTTACTTGAGACTAATAGTGGGTGGCTTTTGACCCCCAATTACTGCCTGTGTAGCTTTGCAAGGTAAAAATATGATTTTGATCGTTCTTGGCAAATCTAATCTCTCTTTAGCAGCAGCCCATTCACTGTAAACAGTTAAATGCTCATTTACAACGGAAGGGAGACGTGTCCTTGAGGGAAAACAAGACGGGGAGAGAGAGCGACAGGAAGATAAAAACCTGATTTATGATTTCCCTGCTGTGGACTGATGGGAGCGTACACTGATCGTCTGGTGGAGAGAGGCAGTGGCATTAGCTATGTGGGGGCTGACAGATGTGTCACAGTGGGTATCGGTAATGAGCCTGCTTGCTGACATGAGGGGAAATCAAAAGGCTACAGAAAGAGGCCCCTGACGCAGGCAGAGGTAGAAGAGGTGGTGCTGAAGCTGAGAAGAAAAGGGCTGGATGGGAGGGAAGCCGGCATTCACTTTGGAGAGCTGAAGGAAGCATCTCTAAGCAGACTGTTTGTGCTCTGTGTTTGGGACTGAGATGTTCCAGAGCACTGGGGTAGGTTTATCTTCCTCCTGCAGGGAACTGAGCGGGAGGCTTGGCATTCTCCTGGGTATAGCTGGTCAGGTTTCCAGCAGGATGCTGACCTCCAATTGCCAGCCAGGCTGTGTGTCTGCCAGTGACCGGAGTTAACAGGCTTTTGATCAGGATTCTTCTCCAGGAATATGGGCAGCATACCCAGACTGCTGGTAATTGCAGGCAGTGGTTCCACAAGGAAAGGGCCAGTAGCTTATTATCCGCTAGAGAAGGTCATGGAGTGTAAGATGAGAAGCAGATGTGAGGAGAGAGGGAGCAGGAAAATACTGTCTGTCTACTTGAGCCTGCAGAGAGAATGAGTGCCTGGCTAGATGTGCTGACTGGCTGTTTGGGCAAATCTCTGTAGGTCACTCTGAAAACATCCGCTCAGTGTGCAGCGGCAGTCAAACAAGCGACCAGTGTGAGGAGCCATTAGGAAAGAGAGAGAAAATAAAATAGAAAATATCATAATGCCACTATATAAACCCATGGTACGCCCACACCTTGAATACTGCATGCAGAGCTGGTCGTCCCATCTCAGAAAAAATATCAGAATTGGAAAAGGTACAGAGAAGGGCAACACAAATGATATGGGGTATGGAACAGCTTCCATATGAGGAGAGATTAAAAAGACTAGGACTGTTCAGCTTGGAAAAGGGACAACTAAGGGGGGGATATAATAGAAGTCTATAAAATCATGACTGGTGTGGAGAAAGTGAATAAGGAAGTGTTATTTACCTCTTCACATAACACAAGAACCAGGGGTCACCCAATGAAATTAATAGGCAGCAGGTTTAAATCAAACATAAGGATGTAAGTTCCTGGAGGATAGGTCCATCAATTGCTATTAGTCAAGCTGGTCGGGGATGCAACCCCATGCTTTGGTGTCCCTAAACCACTGACTGCTAGAAGCTGGGACTGGACAACAGGGGATGGATCACTCAATAATTGCCCTGTTCTGTTCATTCCCTTTGAAACATCTGGCATTGGCCACTGTCAGAAGACAGGATACTGGACTAGATGGCCCATTGCTCTGACCCATTGTGGGCATTCTTATGGTCTGAATATTACTCCGGAAGGATCGGGGCAGGTTTTCTACAAATCAATTACTTCCTGACAATGAGGAGCCGCTAGTCAAGCTGGACATGTTGCCTCTAGCCCTGCGTGTGGTGGCCCTGAAGCTGAATGACCCTGCGTGCACCCCTGTCCCTTTGCCGGGACTTTGAAGAATTAGGGGGTTGCGTTTTTGCTTGTTTTCTACCTTCCTGAACCGTTTCCTCACTCCAGACTTCACCTTAAAACCTCCCTTTTTGCAGTCCCATCACTTGGGATCTTTACTGCTAGATTTGGCCACATACTGCGGGGTGAGCAGTCCTACACTGGTTGCGGAGATTGGCTGACGTGTGACACTGATGACATTTCCTGTCTCTGGGTTTTGTGGTTGTCTGATCATGTCTGAACCCCTTCAGCTTGCAGCTGGCCAGAGGTCAGATTTTGGTCTCAGGTGCCCAAGGGGACGACAGATCAAGTTGGGCAACCAGGTCCTCAGTCTGTAATTTACTGCAAGTGCTACATACTTTCCACTGCATTCACCTCTTTACCCCTTATGGGTGTCTTGCATCCCCATGGGTACTAGCAGGGGCCAATCCAGCCCGCACAAGCTCTGCAGCTGTGCCCAGCTTCTGGTCAGGGTGCAAGATGGGGGGAGAGAGTCTTCTTGTGCCTCTCCCCACTTCCTGTGCACCTGTGGAGTGAACAGCTGGTCACCTTGGAGCCCTGTATTTCTGTGCATGTTACACATTGTAGGCCAGCAGCAGAAATGGTGCAGTTCTGCTGCCCTGGGGAGAAAGCCAGAGCCTGTGCCATTTGCATTGAGATCATCTAAGAAATAAAAAACGTGAGCAATTCTGTACCTGAAGGTGGCTGTTACAAGCTGCATGTGGGAAATAATTTGATACTAGGTCCCCCACCCCCAGCAAACCCTGGGCTGGCATGGCTTGAGTCTGAGAGAAATGAATCTCACATGCGGTGTCTGAGACTGAAGACTCTGGGCTTTAACCTCCAACTGCAAATATTTCAAATCTCATCAATTTCGATCTTCAGTAGTATTTGCTCAACAAATGTTACCTCTGAAGATTGAAATTCAGTTTTTTACCTGCCATTTACGTTATTGCACAAAGATGCTTCAGGCAACTGTTTACTTCTGAACTCAAGCTGCAGAAAGGGTTGGAGTTAGTGGCTGTGTCTGTGTAAATCATTCAGGTCAGAGCTGTTCTCTAGCACGTTAGACCGATGCACATACAACAGTGCTGAGAAATGCACTGTGCGTGTTGTCAGTTCCTGTGTGTGTTTCAGGGGGAAGCTCAAGAGCTGTGGGTGTGGGCTCATTTACATTTCTCTGAGTAGATCTTTGTAGTTAAAGAAACATGGTCTGTCATAACGAATGAGCAGAACAGGGTTCCTTTCACGTCAGGATTGCGAGCAGCCACATCTCTTAGGGGCAAATCCAGATCACAGCTTTTGGTCCAAGGAGCAGATTGGTTGCTGGGGAGATAGATATTTGGAGGAATGAATCTTGGAGCGTTTCCACTGACGTTATTTCAGCCCAAGGACTGATGTGGAGCCTTTATGCAGCTGCCATTGGATGGGCAGGACCAGGAGGAGTTGCCCTGTCCCTTGCTCTGCCCACCCAGCCTCCTCTTACACAGCAAAACCAAACCTCTTTGTCTGACTACAAGGGGTGTCTGCGTTTGCTCCTAGCAGAACACCCCCCAAGAGGCCTCATTGACTTACACAGGAGATGTCCCTGCTAAAAGCTTCACACCTTGCAGGGTAAATTAGAGACTCAAATCTTCAGTAAGTCCTAGGCGCTGTAGCTGGCATTTTCAAAGTTGCCACCAAATTTGGTTGCCTACGTTTTTGGGTGCCTGACATGAGACATCTCACAGGATTTAAGGCCAGATCATGATCATCTAATCTGACCTCGTGCACATTGCAGGACGCAGAACTTCACCCACCCACTCCCGTAATAGACCCCCAACCTCTGGCTGAGGTACTGAAGTCCTCACATCATGGTTTAAAAACTTCAAGTTACAGTGAATCCACCATTTACTCCAGTTTAAACCTGCAAGTGACTCCAGCCCCATGCTGCAGAGAGAAGCGAAAACCCCGAGGGTCTCTGCCAATCTGACCTGGGGGGAAATTCCTTCCTCACCCCAAATATGGAGATCAGTTAGACCGTGAGCATGTGGGCAAGACCCACCAGCCAGACACTTGGGAGAGAATTCTCTGTAGTAACTCAGAGCCCTCCCCATCTAGTGTCCCGTCTCCGGCCATTGGGGATGTTTGCTACCGACAGTTGTGGATGGGTCATATGCCATTGTAGGCAACCTTATCATTCCATCTCCTCCGTAAACTTATCAAGCTCAGTCTTGAAGCCAGTTAGGTTTTTTGCCCCCACTGCTCCCCTGGGAAGGTTGTTCCAGATGGTTAGAAACCTTCGCCTAATTTCAAGCCTAAACTTGTTGATGGCCAGTTTGTATCCATTTGTTCTTGTGTCAATTGGTGCTTAACTTAAATAGTTCCTCTCCCACCATGGTATTTATCCCTCTGATGTATTTATAGAGAGTAATCATATCGCCCCTCAGCCTTTGTTTGGTTATGCTAAACAAGCCAAGCTTGAGTCTCCTTTCGTAGGGTAAGTTTTCCATTCCTCTGCACCTGTTCCAGTTTGAATTCATCTTCCTTAAACCCGGGAGACCAGAACTGCACGCAGTACCCCAGATTTTTGAATGTGCTGAGCACGCAGAACTTCTACTGAAGTCAGTGGGAGCTGCAGGTGCTCGGCACCTCTGCAAATGAGAGATTCAAGATGGGAACCCAAAAACGAAGAGACACAGACAATTAGAGGCTGTTCTCAATAGTAGAAATGCTCAGGCTGCACATGAAGAATGTCAGCAGACTCACATTGCCCAGCTTGAAATATCCAAAGACTTTAGAGAAGGAGTACAAAACGTCCTTGGATGGATGCATCTGGTCTGTTGCAATGAACTGCTCCCCGTGGAAGGGCTGCTAACGCTGCGTTCAGTCCCCTGCTTCAGTTTAGTTCCCTGTTGTTGCAGACGTTGTCAGTAGGCAATCGCAAGGGAATGGTGACTGGGCTGTTGCTAGGAATGTCGTGCTCCTCCTCCAGATCTAGTGAGAGCTTGGACCAAGGGGTCGTTAGAAGGGCAGAAGACACTGAAATTAACATCCATTGTCTTCCTTCATTTATCACAATGATATGCTGTCCTGGTTTGTTCCTCTAGGCTGTAGTTTAGCTGTCCAATAACTATGTTTTAAATTGGGAACTTCCAGCCAAGCATCTCGGATGATTGCACTATGTTCCTTTTCATCCAGGGCCTCTGAAAGTACAGTGCTACTCTGAAAATTGGCTCAGTAAAGATGGTATCATGGAGCTTCATGTGATCTCTCAGTGATTCCATTTCACAAGAACTCACTGGACCTGATTCTGATCTAGGCTACACTAAGGTAAATCAATAGTCACTTCACTTAAGTTTCATTGGAGTAAAACAGGTGTGAGGTCCAGAATCCAGCCCAGTTTGTTTTTCTAGCTGCCAGCCCTGCACACTCAACATCATGTTAGTGAGTCGAGCTAGGTTCTCCCTGGATTACACATCACCATCAGTAATTAAGATTAGTTAGTTAGGTTAGTTAGACCAGTCCAAACCATTGCCTTCAAAATCTTCCTTATTTCTTTTTGTGGGGTTACACAGCTGTAGCTGAAGGATTAACCTGGCCCTGTTTATGATTTGTTTGAGCCAGAATTGAATCCAGCTCCTTCTCCCACCGCTGTGTGGAACCTGCATAATGTTAACAGGAGTAAAATGTACCAAAATGGTATTTTGTCTCTAGTCAGCTGAGTCTAGGCCGCTGCACACAGGGAGCAGGTTGTGCCGTTTGCGTGTGTCATTTTTACATGGTCACGTTGGATTATAGAAGTTACCATAGCTTGCAAGCCAAAAGAAATCTTGTTGGAATTTTCTCTAGTCTGCCACAAAAACTGTGGAGTAGTAACATTCTGGAAATAATTAAAATACATTAATGAAAGATGGCCTACAGAGGAACAAAATGGGCTTGTGCCCTTTTATGATGCTCTGTGATGGATAAAGGCTTGTTGAGTTTTTTTAAAATTAAAGTGGTTTTCCCCCCTGATTATTTTTGCCATTAGAATTTCAGGTCTTGCCTCGCTTGAAGGTCTTTGATGGGAGAGCTAGTGAAATGATGACACTGATCACAAGATGATCAATCATGAATGGTCTCCAGAGCCAACAGAGTGAAATTGGAGCAATTCAGAGGGGAAGGGATTTTTTACTCAGGCCTGTTCTACACATAGTATTTGTACCTATAACTGTGTCAGGTAGCGGGTGATTTTTTTTTACCCATATCCTTATACCAGTACAGCTCCTAGTGTCGATGCAGTTATACGAGTATAAAGATGGCTTATTCTGGGATATCTTATTCCCATACAGAAATAAACTATTCTACTATAAGCATGTGTAGACGGATAAACTGCATCCACGTAAGTGGATGGGGGTGTGTGTCTACCACTCTAACTACAAACTGATGCGTAGACCAGGCTATCGGAATCCTTCTCACACTGTCAAACATCGCTCAGGGCGTGGATAAGGTCCTGCTCTCCTGGGCCACTCTTTGCATGTCCTTTCTGTGTTAAGTCCCATAATTCCATCTGAGTAACATTTGATGGAGGGATTCTTTCGGTCGGCCCTTTTTGCATGTTCCTCCAACTGCCCCATACCTACTACGGCAGATGCTCTGACTTCGTTCCTAACATAGGTCCCTGATGTCTCCATCTTCCTTTCTGGATAAATTTGGAGGTTGGGAGTTGTTGATTCAGGGCCACAGATGAATAAACGTGACCCACCTTTCAGGCCTTCCTTATGCTCATAAAGAAACAAACTAGGACCCAAATCAATGTTTTATAGTCATTTTAAAGCAATAACAATACACTCTGGCGTTTGATGTCTGTTGTACTGTCATTACTTAGAAAGCACCTAGACCTGCAATGATCCCATTACAGGGCAGGTCTGCCAAGAAGCAGATAGAATTGCCATGTTCGCCCGGGCTGCAGGTTTGTGCCCTGTCATGATGTGTTTATTTTATTGATTTCTACAGCACCTGGCACCTCGCAGCACATTGACAAAGTTAAAGCACGTTAATTATGTAAAAATGTGAGAGGAAAAAATGCAAATGAAAGAGAGAGCACAGAAATGTGCTTCGCATTGTGCCCTGAAAGCTAATGCTCCCGTGTGTATTAAAAGATGCTAACTATCGTGGTTTTCTCCAGGCGGCTTAGTCTCAGTGATGCTTCATTATCCCTTGATCAAAAGACAGTTGCTGATAGGGATGGAGGAAACACAGACATGCCAGGTTTGGCAGTGAAGCCACGCTGTGGAACTGCAGCAGGAGTATTGTTAATGAATCCCTGGGGAATCCACACAAGGTCTCCAGTCATTGCTACGCCGTATCTGCTCCAGAACTGCCACGTTCCGGCTGGAGGGGGGGGGACTTAAAAGGACTGAAGGGAGATTTTAACTCCCTTTTTGTTTTCTCTGCACTGTTTTGGTTTCCTGCATGGCTATAATTTGCTTCCATCTCCCCCACATTCCATCCCCACCTCCACTGTTCTCTAGAAGCGACACTATTTAAGGCTCAAATGGGACTTAAACGGTGCATAATAAACCTTGCGTTGGTTCACTGCATAGGGGTAAATATCACCCTAAGTCCAGCTTTAATTAGATAGACTATTTTTCTTCCTTCTCATCTTACGAAGCTATGTAGTGTTGCTGTGCAGTGTCAGATGGCAACCATGTTCCACCCAAGAGCTGGCTGTATTTCAGTGGTACATTGTTGCCCCACATACTGTATCAAGCCAAATTCTGGATTCCTGTGAAAATGCTCCTCAGATGAGTGCACCCATATGCTTAAATGTACCATAAGCAGCACCTGTTTTCTTCCTGGCCAAAACCATCTGTCACATGGCAGCCCCACCTGGAGTGCCCTCCTGTGGCAGTCCCTGGCACAACAGGCAAGTTTGCCTCAGTTTCCCTCCGTAAAGTCTTCCCAAGTACAATATAGCCCTTGTGGGGTTCATTTATTGTAAAAGATCCATGCACATAAACCATAAGAGAACAAGTCCCAACACCAAGTCCCACAACCATAGTCCAGACTGTACGTTAAGTAGATTGCTGGCTTCCCTCACCGCGCCTCAGCCTCCCTCATTGCGCCCTGGCTCTTTGGTGAGGCCCCAGCCTCCCTCACCGCGCCCCAGCCTCCCTCACTGCGCCCCAGGTCTCCAGCGCAGCCCCAGCCTCCCTCACCGTGCCGCAGCTCTCCAGCGCAGCCCTAGCCTCCCTCACTGCAGCCTCTCTCATCTCATTCCCCTCTGCTGCTCTCAGCCGTCAACCCTCTCAGCCTGTCCCCTCTCTGGCTCAGGAGGGACAGCTGACTAGCACTTCCACAGGCTTCCTGGCCCTCAGCCAAATAGTTCCCAAACTGTGGGGCATGCCCCCTGAGGGGGCCATGGGAGAACATTTGAGGGGCACATGGTGGCACCTGGGCCAGTCCCTACAGAGGGCAGGGAGATAGCGCCATGCTGCCAGCCCTGCCCCGCCCCCAAACCAGCTCTGTCCCCAACTCCGTTCAGCTCCCAGTCCTGCTCCGCCCCCAGTCCCAGTCCGCCCCCAGTCCAGCTCCGCCCTCATTTCCTCTCTGTCCCCAGCCAAGCTCCTCCTCCATCCCCAGCTCTGCCTTCAGCCCGAGCTCCGTGGCTGAGGAAGCCCTGGCTGTGCAGCAGTGGAGGGAGATGCGGACAGATTCTGTTAATTGGTAAGGGGGCCGTGACTGGAAAAGTTTGCACACTGCTGCCTCGGCCCTTTGGCATTGGCTCAGGAAGGTCAGCCAGCGAGTCTCTCCACTGGCTTCCGGATAATGACTCCTGCTTTCCTGGAAAGGCCTGCAAAGAGCCTTCTGCTCTCAGCAGCTTTCCCCAGCGACCTGCCCCAGTCTCCTGATTTTTCCTGACTGCCTTTCTCCAGGTCTCACCCCACTCAGATTCTGCCTGATCCTTTACAGTCTCATGTGCTGTCCCACCCTCTTAATTGGCCAAAGAGGAGCACCCTGTGACACCATCACATGCACAGTACAGCCCCAATCCCGCACAGGTGAGTCCTGCTAGGGGCATGACCGATCCATGGAGGAGTGAGGGGGTGGGGCATGGATGCCATTGCTCTGTTGAGGGCATGTGCAAAACCTACACAGGAGCTTCCTGCCATGAGAACCTTGCAGAGCAGCCTCTCCTGGAGTCTTGGGGCATCCAGAATAAAGGGGACAACATCAACCCTCTGCTAGATGAGAGGTCCTGGTGGGCACCCCCTGGGCAATGTCCCGGGCACAATCTGATCTTACACTGGCTCTGCCCATGAGAAGCAGCTTGCAGGAGAAGGCCTTAGTTTAGAGAGGGCTCTGGGATCCTTTAGGATGAAAAGCACCTCAGTGATGGGTAGGGCATAAGGGCATTGAAGTCAATGGGAATCCCTAAAATGCCTAGATGGGGTAGCTAAGGTCAGCTATTATTGCTGGTAGCGGAGCCTGAAAACTGCTGGTGTCATGAGGGAAACGGAAAGCTCTGAATGTGTTTAACTTTTACTAACTCGGAGTTGTGCCATCCAAGAACTAAGGCACTGGCTAAAAGACGGCTGTGTTCATTTGGCAGAGCCCAGCAATCTGAGCGGTCACGAGGTAAGAGTCTTCTCCATGTGAACAAGCAGTGCAACGGAGATGAAAACACATGCACAGTGCCATCCTTTGTGTTGCTGTGCAGTTTGGTGAGCCAGTACATTAGTGCACGCGGGCTCGGGAGTAAAAGTGCTGCCACAAAATGTTCAGAGCCAGCCACATTTTTAAATTCTACAAGCCATATTTCATATTGTGAAATCACGTAAAAATGTTTTCTTGCTCATTTAGAACATCACTTAGTGAGCTATTCTGATACAGGACAATATAAGCACTAATACTAGTGCATTAGGAATTATCACATGCGTCTGACGAAGTGGGTATTCAGCCACGAAAGCTCATGCTCCAATACGTCTGTTAGTCTGTAAGGTGCCATAGGACTCTTTGTCACTTTTTATAGTGCCATAGTGGCTTTGAATCTGAACTTCTTTGCTTTTATGAATTTATGACTCACCTTTCCTGTTACCTTTTGGGTCTTTAGCACTTTGAATAGCTAACAGTTACCCACACAGAAAAACCTTTACAAAACTGTGCTAAAGAACGTTAAGGTTGCAAAGTCAAGCACTCAGAAATTAGGAAATGTCACAATTAAGCTTGCCCATGCAATGGCAGTTTAGCCCCCACATTTGTATGCATGATGGTACAGTCTTTAATGATGTGATTAGGCACTGCTCTGCCTCGTTCAGCCCTACTCTGCCCTGCAGCTTGGGCTGGAGTATGCCTGGTAGAGACGGAATGGTGAAATAATTTAGCTGCCTGACTCTGAAATCTCTACTGAGCATGTGCAAACTGAGATTCTCAGAGATTTATAAGTTGGCCAAATTTAGGCACATTTTCGTGGGGACAACAAAAGGCACATCTGTGACACACTGACATCTGTGCTCCAAAAGGAGGCACTTAAGCTCCTCAGTGAAACACTTATAAGAATTTTTTAACATGGGCAAAACAATACTTTCCCTTTGTTCTTGGAAACCGCTGAACTATTTTAGATGAAACTTTTGAAAAAAGAATAAATCAACACAAAATAAAAACAGAAACGCAACCACCACCACCAAATAAACAACACGGCCTGAAGCAGACACTCACATGGAAAATTTCAGACCAAGTGATTAAAGTTTGGCAAAGTTATAAGCAACTGAAAATGAAGTCTTACAGTGGAAAATGTTAGGCAGCCTTAACTGTAGGTATAGGTACCAGCTCTGCCAACAGTAGTATAGCGCTTTTCAATGGTAGATTTCCTAGTGTTCCACAAAGGTGGGAAAATATTGCTATCTTCACTTGACGGGCGGGAAGCTGAAAACACAGAGTGGTTAAGTGACCTGTCCAAGGTCGCCCAGCTAATTAATGGCAGAATTGGGAAGAGAACACAGACTTCTGGACTCCCAGTTTAGTGCACCGCCTCCTTTTTATAGCTTAAATGGAAGTGAATCTTTTCACTGTCCTGTGGACAGGTGCCATACACCTGGAATGGTGGCACCCCGATGACCCTGCACTGTTGTGTTCTGTTACAGCTTTGCCATGCCTGCGTTTGCACACTAGATGGTGCTCAGTGAGCTCATGACGATAGGGGCTGCTTTTTCAGGTGAACGTATTTTCTTTTTGATAGTTTGGTTAGTCCATATCCCATTGTCAGCACCCATAAGGCAACTGGATTTTATATGGGGAACATGTACTATTAGATTTGTCACCTTCTTTCTCCTCCCTCCCCCCCCCCCCGCCTCCTTGTTTGTATTGTTCTCCTATTAAGTCTTGTCTTCTGGAATTTGGGACAGGAAGCGTCGTTTCTTATGTATCTGTATAATGCCTATCACAGTGAGGCCCAGCCAGTTTTGTGGTCTTTATGTGCTACCACAATATACATGTCAAGAACAACAGTAATTAATAATAACAATACAGATGCTAAGGAATGTTTGCACATATTTCACACATGCATTGGAACGATAGCTTCATTCGAAAGGGTTCATTTTTGGTTGATAGCTGCAGAAGCCCAGGGCATTTTGAGGCGATGAAATTATGTTGGCAAAGTCTGCGGCCAGAAGCAGCCTATCTTTCAACTGCTGGTGTATCAGGTTTTTAAAGCTTTAGGGGACAGGCTAATTCTTCCTTTATAAATAGACTTGAAGACCTTGTCTTGTGTTCTGGGCCCTGCATTTTAACAATGTGTGATCCTGGCCTGGCTGAGTATTGGAGAGCTGTCTTGTGCCTATTGCTGCTTTGTCACTGAGGTTCAATATTCCATGAAAACAAGGAGATCTGGAGAGTCATTGGAGAGGTTAAGTGAAGAGACACCAGTTTGTTGTCTGCTAGACTTTGTATTCCCTTAGCACGGAATGAGTCTAGGTTGGGTGAAAAATGCCATTAGCCATGGACTCTTGCGTAGGGGGTGCTGTGCTAGGACTCTCTGACAGCCTCAGACTGTTCTCTCTCCTTTTTGGGGCGGGGAGGGGGGAATAAAGAGAAAAATACATAATTGGAGTGTAGAGTTTCCACATTTCTCGGCTTTTTCCGAGTCTTTCGGGGGCTGGGCAGGGGAGGGGCTGCTGGTGGTGATCTCCCTGATGTGCAAATGACAGACTAAGCTGCCTCTTCTCTTTGAGTTTGTAGCTGTGGCTTTTTGGAGACTTGGTTGGCAGCTGTCCCTGGTGCTGATCTGATCAGCTGCCCCCAGCAGCGGCTGCTCTCCTGGGTGGGGATTGGTTGCAGCTGCCTGCAGATTCAGTCCAGAGATTAGCTGGATCTCTCAGCAGACAGGCAGCAAGATGAACTGAGAGGGAGAGAAAGAAAACACGGGAGCAGCGTGGCAGGAGGAGGAGGTGCAGTGTCACTTCAGCTGCTGGTGTTGCAAGAACCTCCAGGGCCCCTGCAGCCACTGAGGCAGAACCAGCACCAGAACTGGGACCAGATCCATGGGGTGAGTAAAGAGATCACTTTGCACTTCCACTCCCAGCGTCCCACCAAGAGCACAGAGCATAGGGGGATGTGATGGGATCTCCCCGCCCTACAGCCCACTCTTCCCTTGGACTCCTGTGGTGACAGCTGTGCTGGAGACCCTGCTGAGCACCCTTGGGGAAAGGGACCGAGAGGTGCTGAGCGTGCTCACTGCCTCCTCTGCTGAGAGGGGGACGGCCGGCGTCTAGCCATGCAGGGTGCAGCTTACCAGCACATAGAGGGGATGGGGGGAGGGGGCGCAGCTTCCCTGAGCGCTGGATAAAGGGGAGTCTTCCTGACTGACATTTATTACCAGTCCAGGCACCAAACCCATTCACCTTCCCCTGCAATGAAATGAATAACTGGCTTTTACTTGCCAGTCAAAGAAATGACTCGCCCCGGGCAAGGAAGCAAGTGAGTGTTGCAAGGCTGGTTCATGGGTCTGGGATACAGAGATCAGCTGGAAAAGCTCTGGCTCTCATGGCCCAGCCATGTTTCATTGGCCAGGCTCAGGCTGGATGTGCTAGTGCTGCGAAGGGGCTCTGGCTGTTGTGGGCAGGGAGAGAGGAGGCAGAGGCTCTGGGATTGGGGCGGCTAATCACTTCAGTGCCCCCCCCATGCAAACTTGATTTTTAAATTCAAATTGGTCCAGTGTTATATGGTCCAGTGTTACACCAGCCTCCCCCGAGCCTAGAGACTGCCTCTGAGTAACTACTCCTCAGTCTCCCTGTGAAGCTGGACCGCACAAGAAGTCCTGGGTCCCCTGCCCACCCCCCAGACGCCCCCCTCCTGCCATCCATCCATGGGGGAGATGTGTCTAAACCTCATGGGTCACCTCTGCCTGCGGCCGCATCAGAGTGAGGTCTCCATCACCTGGCAAGGTCAGACAGAAAGACAAAGGAGCCAGTCTCTGGGGGCTGTTACTGCCTGCTGCCAAGACAAAGAGCTTGGAAGGGCTTACTCTGCTGGGGAGATGGGACAGGAGATGCGAGGGGGGGAGTATGCATGCTGCCAGCACAGGCAATTGAGATCTTTGAGTTCCTGCAGCTCAGACAGGTTCCTAGACAAACAATACATTTATTTTAACCAGCTCAGTGTGACAGGGGCAGCATGTTTTGACAGGCACATTCCAGCAGACTCCAGGCAGCTGTAAATTACGTTTCAGTTTGTTTCTTAAAGCAAGTGTATTTTAAATTATGGTGGTTCCAGCATCTGATTCTTCAGGCTGCTGCCTGGATCCTCCCCGTGGGTTTGGGATCCATGAAATAATTGAGAAGCTGTGTCAAATCGTGTCTTGGTTTTAAGGTTAGTACAGCAAAGAGAGTGCTGCAATGGTGGCGGGACTTGTTTGAAAAGAACAGGTTAGAATTACTGTGTAAAACAATCCTCCCGGGGTATCTGTGCCCTCTGGACAGGAAGAATGGACACGGACATCTTTAATAACTGAGCTATCAACACTATTAATATCTCTATATTGCAATTTTTATGCCAAATTGGTTTCCAAAGATTCACTTGAACTACTTACATTTTTCTGATCAGATGATGGCATGTCTGAGTAAATATTTCTG
This sequence comes from Chrysemys picta bellii, assembly GCF_011386835.1. Lineage (NCBI taxonomy): Eukaryota > Metazoa > Chordata > Testudines > Emydidae > Chrysemys > Chrysemys picta. The sequence continues at coordinate 3,460,443 of NC_088805.1, forward strand.
TTTTCCAGTAGTCTGTTGGACAATAGTGGAGATGTTGGTTGGAGCTGAGAAAACCTACTGCTTAACATTGTGCTGCATTAGTTTTGGGTGTTTCGTATTTATGTGACATTTATGAGGCTTGGACCCTAGCTGATTAGGTGAATAGTTAGAAATGGGCAGAGCAGAAAGAAATGTATTAAGATGTTTTCCTTGTCGCACAGTTAGGCAATTACAATAATTTTTTTGTTTTAATTTAATAACATTTCTTAAATCACAGGATTTTTGCTGTATTAATTCGGGACAAAACTGGCTAATATCAAAATTTTACTCAAGCGTATAGTAGTATCACACCACTATTACTAATTAATTAATTATTATTAATAATAATAAAGATCTGCCAATTGTGTTTGGGAGTGTTGGGGCTCAGTTGGTTTTACTAGATACCTTGCAGGAGCTACCTGGCCTGCACTCTCTGGATCAGGTGTGGTGTATTGCAGTTCCTGGCTGCATATAACCCACTTTAAAACAATGTCAGATTCCTCCAATGGTTGCGTGACAGTCACATTGTCCATTGTGTCTGAAGAAAAGCACTTCCCTGTTTTTAATTCAGAGTTAAGTGGAGGGGCAGATTTCTTTTGCCTTTGGTCCCTGGGCCCATAATATTTTGGTTGAGGAAAAGGAACTTGTATGATTAGATTTTGCTGCTTTTTTATCTTTAAGTAACAAATTCCCTGAATTAGAGAGAACATTTGAATAGTGCTATTAGACATTCACAGCAGAATTCGGTACATCTGGCAGGGGCCAGAAAGCTCACACTGTTTTAAGGAGGCATTCAGGATAGGGAAATATTAGATATGGGGGGTGTGGGAATGAAAGATCCTCTGGGGGTCCTAATGCTGTGATTTAAAATCAGAGAACAGTGAACGTTTAAGGTCCATAACACTGAACTTTCCACTTTGGTCAAACTATGTTAGGCCAAAATTTTATTTTTCTACTGTCATGCGCAGAATAATTTGCTTAAGACTTTTTTTAAATGTAATTCTCATGCAGGCAATGAGTCTCTGAATTGCTAACTATTTCATGCATGTTTCTCAGTGAATGACTACATGGCCTTCAGATGCTGTAATGAAATATATGAATGAATGTTTTATTCATGGAGGACATTGTTCTTTGAAGCCTGATATACATTGCTGTAGAAATGGCAATATTTTATCCTCTTTTTCAAGAAGACAATAAAAATCTATCTTCTGTATTGTCAATATCTATTGATCCATGTGAAGCATTGATACTTTTGGGGAACAGAGACCTGCATTTTAATGCCAGATTCTAGTGACAGCAAGACAAATATTCAAAGCCATCCCCAGCCAGAAAGCCACTGATGTGTTACTGTCAGGGACTAGCTTTCTGACCTGTTAACCTCCTTGTCAGCTTTTCACATTATGAAGGAGTGGTGGTGACTTCCTACTTCAAGTGTTAGGTTCTGTTTTCATTATTTGATATTAAGCTATGAATGACAACACAATATGTTGCTGTGCATTTTCCCTGGGGCCTTTCCTGTCTCAGCCTTTGCAGTGATTCTGTGCATTTTAATTCACTACACTGAGGCCCTGCTGACGAGAGCAAAGCAAGGCCTTAATCTGTGTTTGTCAGTGCTTCGCTGTCAGGATCCAGCCCTGCTCCTGTTGAAATCAATGGCAAAACCTCCCATTGATTTCGATGAAGAAAGGCGGGGGTCCTATCAGACAAACTACAAGAACACAGCTAGAGAAAGATTCTCTGTACGGTCCATCTGCTTAGCAGTTTATGGTCCATAAATATGTAAAACATGGTCCTAGGCAATTTACAGTGCTAAAGAGAAGGCCTAAGTGAAGCATACATGAGCAGAAATGTTATGTACTAATAAAAGATCTGTCCTTTAGCTCCTCAGGATCCCAAGCTAGGAGAAGGGTTATTTTATTCAGTTTATCCTCATCAGTAGGGTGAATTTCATGTTTGTTAGTTATGCAAAACCGATGTAGCAAGGATCACTGTCCATCCACCGCTAACCTCATGGGAGCAGGATACAGCCCATAGACATTTTTGTCATTCTGGTATTGCTTTTCGAATTAAAGAAAGTAAGCTAGGGAGGGCAATAACAGAAATCAGTCTCAAGGAGAGAATCCACTCTCCTCACCCAGGCAATTGAACTTGAGGAAAAGCAAATATATAGTTTTATCTCTGGTATAAAACTAATTCAACTAATAAAACTAATTCCATCTGTTTGCCTCTCTGGGCCTACGGAGATCTGAGATCGTCTCCTTTGACTTCCTATGTGGCCCTGTGCAAGTCACTTTGGCCACCATGTTCTAGGGTGACTCCTCTTCTGGGTGCCTCAGGTTTTGGGTAGACAGCTTGAATCGCACTGGGCCTGACTTTCAGAGGTGCTGAGCACCCACACATTCCATTAACTACAATTGGAGCCAAGGGTGCTTGTGACCTCTGAGAATCAAGCCCCAGTATCGCAAGCTGGGAAGCTCAGAATTAAGACAACCAAAGTCATAGAATCATAGAATATCAGGGTTGGAAGGGACCTCAGGAGGTCATCTAGTCCAACCCCCTGCTCAAAGCAGGACCAATCCCCAGGCAGATTTTTGCCCCAGATTCCTAAATGGCCCCCTCAAGGATTGAACTCACAACCCTCAGTTTAGCAGGTCAATGCTGAAACCACTGAGCTATCCCTCCCCCCAAAGGCCTTCTCTTGAAAATGTGGCCTTCCCTTTGCCTCTGTTGCCACTTCTGTCATGTGAAGATAATACCTGTGTCATGGGGGTACGTGGGAGGCCTAAATCATGAGGATTTGCCACGCGCTTTGTGTTTGTAAGGCACTTTGAGGGCTGAGATGGAAGGTGCTTGAGAAGGGCAAAGTATTATTAGCATTGTAAGACCTAGAGTGTTGAAGCTATTTTTAATATTGCTCTTTTTAAACCAATGTGTGGAAAGAAATTACCTACCACAGAATACTAACATAAGCCTGTATTGTTCTTTTCCACAAAGTGTATATTAAGTATATGCTGCCTCAGCTGAGAAAGGTCAAACCAAACCTCGAAAATCTCTCTTTCTCTCAATGGCATTTCATACCTGCATATGTGGGTTTGTGCCTCAAGTTCCCTGACCATAGAATATCAGGTTTAGAAGGGACTTAAGGAGGTCTAGTCCAACCCCCTGCTCAAAGCAGGACCAATCCCTAGACAGATTTTTGCCCAAGCTCCCTAAATGGCCCCCTCAAGGATTGAACTTACAACTCTGGGTTTAGCAGGCCAATGCTCAAACCACTGAGCTATCCCCCTCCCCCTAGTTGACTGTGAAGAAGAGGTGTCTGGGACTCGGAGGAGATGAATGGGGTTTGTGGCCATATCCCTTTAGACGTGTATCACACAGCTGCTCTGCTTAATTACTGAAATGCTTGCTTTCTTGCAGATTGTCTGATTGAAGCTGACTTATTGGTTAGGATTGAATGATGGGGCTGTGTACAATTAAATACAAATTATATGCAGACTGGAATGATTGGAGAAGGACGAATCCAAGCAGACCCATGACTAAAAATGTCTAGGACAGTGATACTCAGCTCTCAGTGGTTCAGGAGCCAAATTAGCAATTAACATTACCCAAAAGGGCCACAGCAGTGTGAATTCATTGTTTCATAGTGCTATACATTCAGTCATGTGCTGTCATGTGCTGCAAAGAGCTGTAGGAGACATGTTAATAGCCACTTGCAGCTCGAGAGCCTCACTCTGAGTATTACTGATCTAGGACATTAATTTTCGAAACACACCCTGTATGTACCAGCGCATGACTCATCAAAAAAATCGGCACCCCCATTCTTTCAGTTCATGCCAGCAGTGATTGCTGCTTAGAGCATTTCTTGAGAGGAAGGTATAGCCTATGGAACGTGCACCAAGAGGGGATTATAGTTGCTTTTACGTTATTTCTCTGTGTTTTAAAAAGGACCTGTTCAAATTACTGGCAGAAGTGACCTCTCCCAGATTGTTTCCACTAGGGATGGAGAAGTGAAATAGTGCACTGGCCCCTAGCTGTGGGTCCGGTTTAGAGATGTTGGTCATGTTTCTTAGAGTACTTCTGGAGGGCACTCAGACGCTATGGCAATGAGGGCAGTATAAGAACCTACATACAATAGAATAGAAGATCCAGCTGCATGAGGGAAGGAAGACATTGCCACTATGTTGGGGATGTCTATTTGCTAACTTCATAGGTGGAATGACAGGACTGTAGGTTCTAAAGATGCAGAGCCATCCTGCTGACTCACCCTGGCAGTCAGACTAGGTGGGTCTCATTAGCTCTAACCCAGGAGTTTAAAAGGTTGAGAGTCTCTCTGAAGCAAATGGAGCCAAGGGATCCTGTAGGGAGGAACACTAGGAATAGCCAGACACAGGAGGGAGCACATGTTGAGCTTTGTGTTTGTATAGGTTAACAATAAATACCTTCCCAACCCCAGGCACTGTATAGTTCTGTGAAAAGAAAATCTTGGAAAGTCTCTCTAGCCATGTAAAGTTTGTGTAGTTTGTCTTGTAGGGATAGATAATGGGGTGAGAAGACCACCTATCTTGAAGGTTGCACAACACTTCCCATTATAAGACCCTGTGTTCAGTTGCTTATAACTGCCAATGTTTAATTATTTTGGTTGAAGTTTTCCATGTCCGATGTCTGCCCGAGGTGGCCGAATCTTTTTGGAAAGTTTTGCTCGAAGTGGGCAGCCGTTTCTGGGAACAAGGGCAGGGAAACATACATTGTTTTGACATTTAATTTTTTTTTTGGTGACCTTTCCCTTTCGAAGCTCTCGCACCCCTGTGCTTTGAAGCAGGGACTTGAAATTTGGCAGGGGATGGCCTTTGTGTCAGGGATGTGTCTTTTGCTGTCCCCAGGAAATTCTGCCCAAATTTGACAGAGTTATAAGCCTTTGAAAAATCTCCGTTCACACGTGCTCCATTTGAGACTTGCTAGAGCAGGGGTGGGCAAACTTTTTGGCCCAAGGGCCATATCTGGGGATGGAAATTGTATGGCGGGCCATGAATGCTCACAAAATTGGGGGTTGTGGTGTGGGAGGGGGTGAGGGCTCCAGCTGGGGGTGTGGGCTCTGGGCTGGGGTTGGGGATGAGGGGTTGGGGTGCAGGAGGGTGCTCCGGGCTGGGACCGAGGGGTTTAGAGGACGGGAGGGGGATCAGGGCTGGGGTAGGGTGTTGGGGCACGGGAAGGGGTCAGGGGTGCAGACTCTGGGCGGCACTTACCTCAAGCAACTCCTGGAAGTAGCAGCATGTTCCCCCTCCACTCCTATGCGGAGGCGCGGCCAGGTGCCTCTGTGCGCTGAGTGGTCCGCAGGTGCCACCCCTGCAGCTCCCATTGGCTGCAGTTCCTAGCCAATGAGAGCTGCGGGAGCGGTGCTTGGGGCAGGTTCAGCGTGCAGAACCCCCTGGCTGACCCTATGCGTAGGAGCCAGACGGGGGACATGCCGCTGTTTCCGGGAGCCGTGTGGAGCGGGACAAGGCCCAGACCCCGCACCCCGGGGAGAGCTCGAGGGCCGGATTAAAACATCTGAAGGGCTGGATGTGGGCCCCGGGGCATAGTTTGCACACCCCTGTGCTAGAGCATAATCAGTGACATCTCTGAGGATTCCATCCTGAGAACTGCACTGCCTCTCCCAGCAACTAGTGCTGACCAGCCTGGGCAAACACCATCCCCATGGAGTGACTGAGTGTGCTCCGTCCAGCCCAGGGCTACAGGGGTAAAGCTGGACTTTCCCTGTAATGGGAGCTCCGGCTGCTCTGGCCAGAGCTGGGCTGGGCACCATAGCTGACATCAGGGAGCCTGTCTCTCCTGTGCTCTCACCGACCCCACTGCTACTGGCCAGTTATTGTGAAGGAAGAAGCCACCTGGTGCAAACATAGACGGAACAAGAGCTGGACCAGAGTCAGGCAGGATGGAGGGACAGAGATAAACAGCCTCCTTCATTGCAGAACCCTGGTTCGTCCTCAAAGCCGGTTTATTCTGTGCACTGAATGAGGCAGGGGCCCTGTGGAAAAATTGTATGTGATGATGTAATTCTAGCCTGTGTCATAATGCATGTGCCCACAGGGGCCAAATTAATGTTTTACAGGCAACCTTAATTCTGGCATTTCCTATCTTTCGTGTGCTTGACTTTGCAGCCTTTATGTTTTCTAACAGAGTTTTTGGTGTCTAATATATATTAACATGGATGCATAGCTGTTAGAGAATTCAGTAAATAGTACTATAATAATAATACACACCAGCTTGTATGTCTGGCCTCAAATATCCCTAAGAAACTTACACATTTAACAGAGAGAGATGGGGCCAGTGCTGCAAGTGGGTGGGCCTGACTCACAATAGGACTTCTCGGGCAAGTCAGGGTTGGCAGGATCAGGCTAATAGGAATCACCTTGCCCCCCCCCCCCCCCCCCCCGAAATGCAACCATCTCCTGGAGGGAAGGGGGCAGCTGTTTAGTTGTGCAGTGACTCTACACAGGAATTTAGAACAGATAGTGAAGATGATTTGCTTCTTACTGTATCCTGCTGAAGCTACAGGGAGAAATTAGGTCGAGAGATTCTAAGGAACTGAACTGGAATTTGGTCTGTTTTAACAAACGTAATCTTATTAAATATGCTACATTCCTTGTCCTTAATTGGTCAGGTGTTTTTATTTGCTAGTGTTGAAGGATATACATTTTGGTAAATAAAAATGTAAGAAATATGACACAGTCCTTAGGTATCAGGTGGATGGTGATAGTGTCATTAAAAAGACACTGCCAGGAGAAAATCTACATACAAATAATAATATACAGAAATGCTGCTACCTGTGTTAGTAATCACACTTTGGACTATGAAAACTGAAAGGATGTTTGTTAATCTATCTTACTTTCTTTCTGAATTTCACCTGTCTTGGGGAATGAAACTAGACTAGAGACAAAAGTGAGACTGACCAGTCTCTAGTTTCACTTTCTGGTTCTCTCCTACACTAGCACCATGTTGGGGATGCAAACGCTACAAGGGAATGTTTACATTTAAAAGACCAACGTGCTTTCCTTGAAATAAAAAAAACCTCTCTCAAAACCACTGCTATTATTATTAACAAAACCTAAAATTAGAGCTGGTGACTCCAGCTGGTTGTGCTTTTTTGAATAGTTTTTATTAATAATAAATGTTTCTATTGTAGGTGTTATAATTAGCTCATGAATGAATCCATGATGCTTGTAATGAGAAGCAAAGTGTGGTATTCTTTTAATGTATTTTGTCAGAGTCTCTCTCTGTTTATTGCCCTCTTCACTCCTGACTGCAGTTGTGGGACCTTCTAGCTTGGAATTTCACCCATTGGCAGAAAAACCGTTGTGTGTTCTGACCCCCAGAGCATGCATTAGATGAGCCATATGGCTTGGCAGCAGTGTACCCAGCACTCTTCCTAAGGAGGTCTGTGCCTTTGAGATGTCCTTGGGCTCCTGCAGCTCTGTTTTCACTAGGGGTTTGGTTTGTCAAAGGGCATGCCCTCCCTGTAGTGCCCCTGCTAGCCGAGCATGGCTCTGCTACACCCTCCCTCAATTTCTCCTTCACAGGTTCCCAGAAATAATCCAGAGACTTATACCCAATAACAACCCCTTTTCTTGGGGACTGGGTCATTAATCCATGGTAAAGTCAAACCCAAAGCAAAGTCTCTTCCACGTCCCCTGCCCTGTCTCCCACTGGGCACAGCCCTTCCTCCCTGTGGTCTGTCTGACTCCAAGCCTCTCCACTAGGAACAATTTTCAGGCCCTGCTCAGTCTCCATCATCAGCTCCCCCTGGGTGCATCCATTCTCAAGCCTGTGGTGTCTCCCCTTTCCAGTCAAGGGTTGCATAGCCTCCTTCCGGACTCTCAGCTGCTGTCTCTCCCTTTCCCTAAGCCCAGCTGGGCAGCAGGTAATTAGTCACAGTTGTACTGGACCCCCCGCACCCTTTGAAAAGGCCCAGACACCCTGGGACAAGGTTTAACTGGTGAATTTGGATTCTCCCTTCACCCTGGTTGCATGAAAAGGCCTTCCCCTTGCTGGTTGTGTGGTTCTGTGAGCCACCAGCAGATCTGGGAGCTGTGCCTCTCGGAGGAGAGAGGAGTGAAAGGAAAAGCGTTTGTTAGAATCTGCTAATTTGGGTTCCCAGAGCTGTTGGCTTTGGGAGCAGCAGCTCCTTGTTTTCCTGTCTCTGCGGAATTCTTGGTAGTGCCTCCTTCCTTTTTGCCGGCAGTAATGCTTAGCTGTTATACAGCACTTCTCATCCTTGGTTCTCAAAGGGCTTTCCAAAGGACAAACTGGAGCCCAGGGAGGCAAAGGGACTTGCCAGAGTTACACAGCAGGTCACCACTAGTCAGACCCCGTCTCCTGACTTCCAGAACAGTGCCCTATTCACTGGCCAGCCTGGAGAACCTTCACTTCATTGGTGGTGTGTGGAAGGTAGCCAGGACAATCAGCCGCCTGCCAGAGCTGGGATTCAAATCCCAAGTCATGGGCACAGGAGAAAGTGAGTTTGCCTGGTCTCTGCCCACTGTGAGTGTTTGTGCAGATCACCCAGATGTTTGGCACGAGTTGGGATGATGTAGGTGAGGCTTGAAGTGCGTCGGTGCCGCCCTGTTGCACGGAACCTGCCTGCTGGGCTTTATCTAGTGCAGGCAGCACCAAATTCACAGGAAAGAAGAAAGACTAAATGTGTGATTAGGAGCTCCAGAGGAGCTCTAGTCGTTCCCCTTCCTAGGCACTGCTGCTCATCATCCTTTGCTCCACCTTTGCCACTTCTGCCAGTCTTCCCGCTGATTCTTTACTGTCTTCCCTGCTGGTTTGCATTCGCTCCTGCCCACCCAGTCCCCCTCTGCTGCATAACCTCATTCCTGATAAACCATGTGCTGGCCACATTTCGGAAATTTCATCAGCGGGAGGCAGATGAAGCAAAATGTGGCAGAATGCTCAAAATGTCACAGTGCTAAACAAACAAGCCAACAACTTTCACAAAACGTACTAAAGATCCATTCAGATATTTCCCCAGGGAATACACATCCTAAGGTTCCAGTTTGCCATGAACATTTGGAGAAACAAAACCAGGATGTTTTCCTCCCATAACGTTCATCTGAACAGGGGATCCTCACTTCAAAGCCTGCTATATACATTGTGCCGCTAAACCTCTGTTTGTGACAGAGTGAATTATATCCAGAGTCCAAACCAAAATACCTGTTCAAGGGAACCGACAAATTAAAAATCCCACTTCTCTCTGAAGTTATTTTGCCTTCTATTGTTACAAGTAACCCCTACGATTACTGGATCTGACAGAGATCAGAGGGACATATAATCTCTAGTTCGCCATTTTTCTTGCTTAGTGCACTGGACAGCTCTTTGTATATAGTCAGTTTCCGTTCCCCTCCACCCCCCCCCCCCCCAAATGGTCCCTTTTTGTTTTGATGGGTCTTTCACACAGCGACAGGGGGAGATAAATCTTTTTTTAAATAGGAAAATATAGACCTGCTCCTACGAGCCACGTGCAGGTAACTTGATATTGCTCAAGCCTGCTCATATTTGCAAGAGAAAACCCACAAAATCTGGCAGCCGTGACTGGGTCAGGGCTAGGATCAGAAAGTACTTTTAGCTCATTTTTTGGAACTGACGGTTCACGATGCACGGTGTCACGTTAAGGCAGTTTGTAAGCCTCGTGGGTGCTACTTTTATCTGAGGAGGTCACAACTGAGCTTGCTCTCAACCTTTTCCTGGACTGATGTTAGTGGGGAAAAACCAACCTGTACTTCCGTGACAGTGTGCATGAGGAGCTGCCTGCAGGAACCAAAGGCAAATGTGTCTTGAAAGCCCACATCTGCCATGCTGGTTGCCTATAGTGAATTGTGTTGATTAGTACAAGAATTCCCTTTGGTTCTTCCCTTTACCTGATGTCTGTCTGCCTGTCTGTCTTGAGACTGTGAGCGTCTCGGGGCAAGCACCATCCCCGGCATGCTTGGAAAGCACTAGCACCACAAACAAGCAATAATAATAATACAGTGAAATGTCTCTCTCTCTTTCTCCTCTTGTGGTAGGGCAGGAGCGGGATAACACAGCAGTGAAAATGGAGGGCACTTGTGTTGCCTCATTTAATTCAGTCTCTGAAAAGCTGGTTATTGTCACCTGTCCGAGGTGTAAAAAGGGAGATTTTTGATTCCTGTAGAAATGGTGAACAGAACAGCCATTTGGACTGTGAGAGAAGGCCACAGCCTACACTAAAGGGTAGGAAAATGGTAGCAGATTGGGCAGGTAATGCTTCTGCTCCAGGAATTCCCTATGGCACCACATACAGTGTTGGCACCTTACTACTACTGCTAGTCATCCTCATGTAGGGCCAGACAAACCTTCCTGCAGCAATACCGGTGAGAAGAAGATCTGTGAAGGTCTCCTCGTGGGCTATCCCCCAGGTTATTTCGTGGGGAGCGTGTTGAGATTTGCTTCTCCAAAGAATGAGCTGCCATTCCACACTCAGGGTGAAATTCACCCCGTGCATAGGGCCAGCACAAGAACTGCACCACTCAGATCCCACTGACACCCTCAGCATTGGGCTTGTAATGAAATATCAAGAACATAATTAGCTGGAGCAAAGGAAAGGGAATTGATTAGTAGGCCAGTCATTTCACACGGAGCAGCCTAAAGCTGGCACTAAATCCATAGTTAAGCAGCTAAATAAATGGTCTGATTTTCAGAAAGGCTGAGCACCTGCAGAAAATCACAGCCTTCATAACAACAGGTGTGCAACAATGCTGGCTTGTGCTATGTGTGACTTTACACAGTTGGGCCACAATCCTAATCGCTGATATGCTCACATGTACCCTGGTTCCCAGCTGGTGAGCAAAGCCAGTGGCAGGTTCGGGGCTGTGATTTTGGGTAGAATCTCATTATGAAATTTTTGTTGCGGTAGAGAACACAGAGAGAATTTTTCAGTAGTTTTTTTCCCATCGAAATTGCTGTTCATAGGAAATTAGTTTTGCACCTGCAAAAACTGCCTTTTGTTTTTGCCAAAAAATAAAAGCGAAGAGGGGAGGTGTTTTACACCGTCTAGAGCTGCATTCCGTTTCTATCTAGGACACCTTGAAACCTGAACCGACTGTATATGGATGTAAGCTCAGGACGATGCAATTTAAAAGATGGAATTTGGATCTTTGCTTTGTTCTGAAACCTTGGAAATCTCGCTGAAAATGGCCAAGAACAGCAAGAGGAACATCCTAATCCTTGTAAATATTCCACAGCACTTCCCTCTCCAGGTCCCTAAAGCACTGCTGACCAGCCAGCTGCTCCGTTTGCCGCCTGGCATACAGTAACCGGCTTGCTGCAGGAGCTGACAGTGCAGCATTTCCTCCTAGACCTGTCAATTCTTCCCAACCCCTCCCCCCCCCCAATTGAGGAAAACACTAAGGCTCGGGAAAATCCAAATGTCCCATAAAATACAGGGGTGATAAATCACGGGGGCATGTGATTGTTCATAGAAATGCCTGGGGTTTCCTGGCTAAGCTGTTGGGCTGATTTAAAGTGTCGCCTGTGGAAAACCCTTATTCAAGTTCCTTAAAAAAAGTCTTCTGATGCATATTATAGGCGAGTGTCCTAAAAATAACTTGCAGCAGTATTTAAAGGGACAAGCCTGTTTCCCAATAACCTTATCCTCCCAGAAGTGTTATCCCTTCACATTCAGTTCTCAGGACGAATGTCCTAAAGCATGTTCTGCATTGCACTAGAGACCGCTTCAGCAAAACCGTCCACGGGGGTCGTGCCTAGGGTTGTTTTTTCCTTGCTCCCTGACAGACGATCCATCTGTCCAGCACTGACGGAGTTAAGCATTGCCTTATGCACTGAAGTAAGCAGTGGTGCATTCTGGTTATAAGGTGGTTTGATGGTTGCTGTGAGCTCCATGGTGTAGTGCACTGGTAGCAGCATGGGGCGAGACTTTATCATGTGAAATGTGGAACTGTAAGTGCAGCGATGCAGCATTAGAGCTGATTGCTGAATAAGGACATTTTTTATCCATCCCAAGGCCGGCTAATAGTCATGTAGAGCCTAGCATCCGCGAGAGCCATCCTTCCAGCTGTGGGGATGAAGGGTAGGGGCTGCTGGGAGACAGGATCCGGTCGTTCCTTCTGCAACTCCGGCTGTCTGAATAAATTTAAGAAGGGTTAGTGGCCTTCCCGGCTTCCTCATGGAGGCCCTATGCTCATCTAATCAGCCCTTGTTCTATTGCTGGTGTTTTTCCTGCATGATCAGTTCAGTCCAGTGTGCATTCCATGGATTTTTAAAATGTCATGCACCACGGTTTCTGTGTTTGGAGTGTCTTGCAATGTGTTTTGGCGTGATGGAGGGTTTGTAGCAGCTAGAAAGGGGTCTTCCTGAGATGTCTTTGTATTTCATTTCATACAGAAGCAGAAATGTAATAAGTCAAAGAGAAAAATATGTGAAAGCAACCCATCCTAACCCATCTTCCGCGCTGCATGGTGGTACTGCATGTTCTCTCGGAACAGATTGCTGACTTGTTAATTGCCTGAAAGGGGCAATTGGGAACGGTGTGCTGCATCCATTCTCATCTCTGTTTTCAGCTTTATCCAGTGCATGGCACTTTCACTTGGATGAGTTGTATTAAGTCATGAAGGTCATAGAGATCCCCCCCAGGCACCCTGTGTTTCTATCTGGTTCTAGTGCTGAAGGGGTTAAACTCCATTATTTTTTATTCTTTAGCATTGTGAGTATTTTTAATAATAGAAAATAGTTAATTGGGGTGTTTGTTCATTGTGGGTAAATTGGCTGCTGTGAGAGATGAGCTTCTGCCTATTGACTTGTAAAAACAGTTGGTTTTTGTTGTAACTGAAATTGCAGTGAGATAAAATGTGGAGGTTTCACTTTTTTGCACGGTAACTTGCCTTGTCAGTTCATACAGCTCACTTCCTGTGAGGCTCAGAAATGTTCCTCCAGAAACCCTTCTCTCGGAATAATGAATAGAACGGATTGGTGGCAAACTGTATTATATGCTCCTGAATTCTGGGCACCTGCTCTTTAATGCAGGCTGAACTTACTACAGCAATGGCTTTCTAAATGCTCAGCAAGCATTCACTATAGGTCCATCTGAGAACTTCGGTTTATACGGTTACTGAGTCTATGAAGCAATGTACTGAACAGCGCCAGTTTGGGACTGAAACTCCCCCTTGTTATGTCGGGGTCAGGTCCCGAGGACCGTACTCGGTGTTGTATTCAGACGTTGGAGGCAGTGGCAACTGCTCGAAGTTCGGTCTGTTGTTTGTTTTATTTAGAGTTGTTTGGTTTTCTCTGTGATCCTACACAGCCCTTTCGACTGGAGCAAAGCTCCTGGTGGGCACAGCAGTCTGTCAAAGCAGAACAATTTGCAAGGTTGGGGCCTTAGATAATACGTACAGTGCCATGCCTATGGCTTAGGGTGGTTACGATGGGAAAGGCATGCTGGAGAATCCCGTCTCTCAGGGGTTTGCAGTGGTTCACTGTCTTCTGTTTAAACTGTTAGTAGCTGCCTTCCAATTGAGCACAGAGTCTCACTTACATTTAGGGAAATTATATTCACAGCCACTTTCAACTCCATCAGCTTTTTTTCATGGAGTGGCTTGCAAGTTGCTACCAAGCAAGGGGCCAGTTAGAAAGCCTGCCAATCATGAGCTTGTAAGAAGAATAGAGTTCTCTGAATGTGCATCTCCAATGAAATGGCGACCTTCCTGGCGGGCTTTTGAGAAGGGCTTCTCTGGTGCAGTGGCTGTGGCACTAACAACTGGTTTTATTAGTTATTTGCGTCGCAGTGATGCCGAGTGGTCCCAGTGGAATTGGGGTCCCATTGTGTTACACGCTGGACAGACAGATTGTCTTGTGGTCAGTTTTAGTTGCTAACATTTGATTGAGCCTGGGATTATCGGAGGTTAGGCACCAAAATCCCATTGAAATTCAGTGGGAGTTGAGCCTCTGATTTCCATTTCTCCTTCAAAAATCCCAGATTTGAAAATCCCAATCTTAAGGTTTACCTTTCTGATTTAAAAAACCCCAAACTCTGACAAATGTGCGAGTGTTAAATTCAGCATTTCCTTTCAGAATGCAAACTCTGAGCCTGTTTTTTGTGGCATGAAAATTTGTCCCCTGGGAACTGAACTAAGTCCACCAATCCATCTCACAGCTACAGTGCAGCACACACAACCGGTTCCTCCCACTCTGTACAGTCTCAAGTATAACTTTGCATTAAGTTAAATAGTTTCTTTAATTTCTTTTTTGATAACGGTAGAGGAAGTGGAGTGTGATGCTGCATGGACTTGAAGGTGTAATTAGATTGTTTGTGTAAAATCAAATGTTGTGCACGACGGGGTGTTACAGTGAATTACTGATGGTGACAAAGGGGATGCTCATTCCTAGCATCAGGTTGTCCTGTTTTTTATATCTTTCTTTTGTGTGGCTCTGCGCTATTTTTATAGTCGTGTTATATAATGATATATGTACATAAAGAGGCGTTCACGCACACACAAGCTGTTGTGTGTTATGTAACACACACACACAAATAGAATCAACTCCACATTTAGACAGGAAAGCCACCTGATTCCTGTGGCGCATGAGTGGGAGAAAAATGCACAGCCATGTTAAAAAGAGTCGAGAACGCCAAGGAAATTTTTTGTATTGGGCCAACTTCTGTTGGTGAGAGAGACGAGCTATCTAACTTACACAGAGCCCTTCTTCAGGCCTGGGAAACGTATTCAGTGTCACAGCTAAGTACAGGGTGGTACAGGCTGTTTAGCATAAGCAGTTAACATATATTTCAAGGGACCATTCAAGGTGAAGTGGTCCCTTAACACCCCTCCAGTCACCGAGGGGAAAGGAAGAGGGGAGGGAGAGGTGATTAGTGGGTTACAAATTACACTGCTCTACAGCCAAAATGCTTCTGAAATAAATGTAGTCAAACTTTACTAATTCTGGGTCACTGAGAACAAAAATGATGCTTAAAATTGTTGATTGGCTCTAGTTTTCAAGATATGCTATTGGGTCAGTATATACGACCCTTGACTTGGGAATGGCAGAGGATAAGTGAGTTATAAAGGGAAGGGATCTCAATTTAAACCAGAAATGACTAAAATACATCTTTGACTGGATCTATGAATAAATCTATGACTGGGTTTGGACAGTACTTGCTTTTTAGGCAAAACAATGAATGATGCAATCTGAAGCTGGTATTGCATCATACATGATATGAATTGCATCATGTTATTCCTAGAAGTCATGGATGATGCAATCATAACGAAGCTTACATCACTCTGCTGAACAAATTGCCCTATATCAGCTCTAGAAATCATACAGTGTCGTGCTCTCTTATTTGTCAGTGTTTGATTTTGCAAAGGGACACATTTCTGTTTAGTCAAAGTGAGCAGAGATGCCTCGTACTTGTGTGAACAGTGCAGATAACTTCTGCTATGTTTGTGGTGAAGTGACTTTTGCATCACAAAAGCGCAGTATAACCACTATGGTTAAGAAAGCCTATCACCTTTATTTTGGCTGCAAAATTGGAGATCAGGACAAGAGGTGGGCCCCACACATATGCTGCAACACTTGTGCAACAAATCTTCGCCAGTGGTTGAACAGGAAAAGGAAATCTTTGCCTTTTGCAGTGCCAATGATTTGGAGAGAGCCAACAGATCATACCAGCAATTGTTACTTCTGCATGGTGCCTCCAGTTGGGAAAGGTGTGTCAAAGAAGAAAAAGTGGACTGTGCATTATCCAAACATTCCATCAGCTATACGCCCAGTACCCCACGGAGAAGGACTGCCGCTTCCTGATGCACCAGAATCATTCTCACTTGAGTCAGACGAGGAAGAGGATGAAACTTCTGGTCCTGAACCATCAATGTCACAGGACCCACATTTTCTCCCATCCTCCTCCTCTGAACCACACCTCATAACACAAGGTGAACTGAATGACCTTGTCAGGGATTTGGAACTACCCAAGAATAAGGCAGAGCTGTTGGGCTCCAGACTACAGCAGTGGAATCTCCTGGCAGGTGATGTTAGGCTTTCCATGTTCCGTGACCATCAAAAGGATCTTGTCCCATTCTTCTTCATGGAGGGTGATCTTGTAGCCTGCAACAACATCAATGGTGTGATGGCAGCCCTCAACATCGTTCACGATCCAGATGAGTGGAGACTGTTCATTGATTCATCGAAGACGAGTCTTAAAGCTGTTTTACTGCATAATGGCAATGTTTTGCCATCAATTCCAGTTGGTCATGCAGTCCATATGAAGTAAACCTATGACAACATGAAACAACTTTTGAGGTGCATAAACTATGACCAACATCAGTGGCAGCTTTGTTGCGATTTGAAGGTTGTTGCTCTCTTGCTTGGTCTGCAGACTGGATACACAAAGAACTGCTGTTTTCTCTGTGAATGGGATAGTCGTGCAAGAGATTCCCAGTACATCAAGAAAGATGGGCCACTCCGACAGTCATTGGAGCTTGGGAGGAAAAGTGTTCAGCATCCACCACTTGTTGAATCAAGGAAGATTTTGTTACCACCCTTACACATCAAGCTGGGTCTGATGAAGAACTTTGTCAAGGCCATTGACAAAACACAAGCAGCTTTCAAGTACCTCCGTGGAAAATTTCCAAGGTTAAGTGAAGCTAAGATAAAGGAAGGTGTCTTTGTTGGTCCTCAGAGTCGTGAACTTCTTCGAGATGATGCATTTGACCATGCACTGCGTGGCAAGGAAAAGACGGCATAGAAAGCCTTCCAGTTAGTGGCAATATATTTTCTCGGAAACAACAAGGCAGACAACTACAGGTTGTTGGTGGAAAACCTCCTCAAGGCATACAAAAGCCTTGGTTGCAACATGTCACTAAAGATACATTTTTTTGCACTCTCATCTAGATTTTTTTCCACCGAACTGCGGAGCAGTGAGCGACGAGCACGGCGAGCGATTTCACCAGTACATTGCAACAATGGAGAAACGCTATCAGGGCAAATGGAGCCCATCAATGCTTGCAGACGATTGCTGGACAGTGACAAGAGATTTTCCATTTAATGAATACAAGAGACAAGCCAAGAAGCGCCGAGTAGACACTGAATAGGACTCAACTATGTACATAATAGTTTTTTGCCTTTTGTTTCATAATAAATGTTATTTATATAACCCTTTTGCTGATTTTTAAAGTGTTACATAAACAGGACAGGTGAAATATTATCATGTAAAGCAACCATAAACACATGAAAAGACCTAGGTTTACAATTTATGATTAAAACTCTACTATCTACACAATATACATAGACATAAAATGTAAAAACTTAAATATCTTAGAAACAGTAGCCAATCAGTTGTTTTAATTGTCATATTTGAATTCAGCACATCAAAATACATAATAAATAGCACATTTTATCTCTGAAGCAGACAACTTCTCAAAAATTGTAGACCAGTGTTATTGTAATAAGCCACAGATCCAGTGTCTGTTCAGGCCATGAGTTTTAGTGTCCAGCAGAGTTATGAACTGAAGCTCTCAGGCTCGTCATTGGAAGATGCTGTGCAGGTTTCCTTTGAAATGGAGGCCGAGAGATCAGATATAGAGGGATCGTTTTGTTGCAAGTGTTCACCCACAGGCCTGGGCTGCATTACAAAATTAGGTCATTTTAACAGTGTCGCTTGGGCTGTGAAAAACCCACTCCTTGGGTGGTGGTGTTAAGCCGACCTAACCCCGGTGTTCACAGAACTAGGCCGACGGAAGAATTCTCCCATTGACCTAGCTACCGCCTCTTGGGGAGGTGGATTCCCTATGCCAACGGGAGACCCCGCCGTCAGCGTAGGTAGTGCCCATGCTGAAGTGGCACAGCGTGTCCCTGTAACATTTGAGGTGGCGGTGTACGAGCCCCGCTCGTCACAAAGCAATCCCTCCGTAGCTGAGCTCTCAGTCCTCATTCGCAAAGGAAACCTGCACAGCACGTTCCAAAACGAGTCTGGGAGCCTAAATTCATGCCTTTGCTAGACACTTAACATCATGGGCTGAATAGAGACACTGGATTTATGGCTTATTACAGCAAAGTGTAACCAATAGCAGCCCCCGCTGCCTTCCCCACCTTCGTCCCTCCCCACCCCATGACTGGAGGGGTGTTAACTGGCCACTTCATCTTGAATGGTCCTTTAGTAAGTGTTACCTGCTTAACAGTCTGAGCCACCCTGTATTTAGCTGTGACACTCACTCAGAGCACCTTTCCCAGGCCTGAAGAAGAGCTCTGTGTGAGCTCGAAAGCTCATCTCTCTCACCAACAGGCGTTGGTCCCATCCAAGATATTGTCTCTCTAAGGCCAGGTCTGTACTAGAAACTTACATCGATCTAACTGCGTCGCTCAGGGGTGGGAAAACCCACTCCCCTGAGCGACATCGTTATTTCTACAGCCCTGCGCGGATACAAAACTTGTATCTGCATGTGAGCCGCAGAAATGGTCTGCTGATATCTGCGGATTTGCAGGATCTACTTATATCGACCTAACCTCATCTGTAGACAGCGCTAAGTCGACCGGACAATTCGCCTCTCGGGGAGGTGGGTTAACTACACCGACGGGGAAGCTGTCCCTTGGGCGTAGGTAGCGTCTTCATGGAAGCGCTGCAAATGGTGCAGCTGCTACATTTTATGTGTAGACCTGTCCTGATATCCTGGGACCAACACAGCTGCACCGACACTGCATACAAGGACCTTTCTGTAATGTATAAATTAAATTAAAATAGCCTCAGGGTTTGCCTTTGTGCTGTTTCCCTGTGACTCCCGCCCTGCTGTGGAAATGTCCATCCATCCATCCATCGTCTCCTACCTATTACAAAGACAATGAAATATGGATTTCAGCGTTGGCGGGGGACAGCAGCCACAAAGCCTTGCTGCAAGGGTCGTTCCCAGTGCACACCAGGATTTAATTTTATATATGTAAAATGTTATCTATATTTTATTTATATATGTGTGTGTATATCACCTTGATCGATTGGTCCATCAGCCCTGACAGAGAAAGCGCTGATCACAACGTCATTTGTGTTGTTCTAGCCAGTCCTTCAGCCACCTGCTGGCCAGGCTGTCAGTGACACCAGACACCCGATCGGCACAATGCACCACAGCTCAGAACCCCTGAGCGATCTGCCAGCCTCAGCTGGGAATACAGGCACGTGCCCCCGCGCCCGGTGTGTGTGTGTCTATACGCACATCTAAATATTATTTGTGTGTGTGTGTATCAAAAGTCCTAGCCAGCCTTCATTCTGACCTGTCCTAGCCTTGTCGCTAGCCTTTTCCATACAGCAGAACAGACAATCTCTTGCCTTATCCCAGTGGACTTAGACTGATTAAGAAAAGCTTCTTACAGTAACTGCACACAACACATTGCCTTGTTGGAACCTAAACCCTAAATCAAGGGGGGACGACACTTTCCTTTCATGTGTTCCGGTGAATAATGGGTTTCGGTGTTAAATACTTCAGCTAGTAATACATTCTGGTGTGTCTATGGAGTCTCTTGGCAGATCGTAACGGTAGAGTAGCTTTCAGTAGGATTGTGATGGTATTTCACCTGGCAATTTAAGATGGTGATCACTGTCCTGGATGGGTGTGTCTGTTCTCTGATGGAAAAAGAACGCTTTTGGCAGAATCCAGGGCAGTCACATTACTATAGACATTTTCCTATGTCAGACCATTATGTGTGGTCTTCCTGGCCGATCCCAAATGACTTCTTTGTCTCCCTCTCACTCGCTATCTCAGGGTGATGGGGTTGTTGGAAGTACAAGCTGTGATTGTGTTACTGGAACGATAGGATATTTACTGTAACGCAGCTGTATCTTAAATAATACTGGATTGGGAAGGCATTTCCCCAGACTGTTCCATTGGGGTGAGGTTGGGGTGTTTGCTCTTGGGTTCACAGAATCCGGTGGTCTCTAATTCCTCTGGAGGACCTGGGCGCCCCCTCCTGGGCCCCAGTGGCTCTCCATCACTACCCTAGCAGCAGGGCTGCATGCCAGAGCGGTGGTGACAGGGCTCCACTAGCTGGCTGCTGTCCCAGCATCCCCCTATCAGGTTCTACAGCACAGAGGGGGCTCTGTGGGAAAGGGGCTATAGTCCCAGGCTGTTACCTTCTGACAGATTGTCCTGGGGCTGTGGGTGAGGTGCAGAATGCATCAGTCTTCCCAGCTCCCTCCCTTCCTGCATGTGCTTCTCCAGCCCTCAGGAGAGCTTTCTCCGGGACAAGGCCAGTTGTTGGGGGTGTTGAACCCCCAGCTCTTTTATCACAGACAGGGGGAGATACCTGCATGGAAGGGGCCCTTCCATTTCTATCTGGGAGGGAACAATTGAGCCAAAAGCCTCCTCTAGCCAAAGCTGTTCCCGTCAACACCACCCTTGTGCCCGCTCTCCTGGGGCGAGCAATAACGGGCTGGACGAGAACTCGGAGAAAAAAGCCAAATATTTTTTGTCCAAAATTTTGAAAAAACAACTTCTGTTGTGTAAATTTCCCACAAACATCTTCCAGTCTGCCCCTGAAAAACTGAAACCAAACCCTGAAAAACTTTTACTGAAAACTGGAAAGTTATTCCAAGGAACTGTTGGGTTTCAGTTGAAAACTGAGAAAATTTTGGCCTAAATGAATATTTTCTGCAGAAATTTTCATTTTGGTCAAAAAGCCTTTTTTCCCCACCTAAAAATGTTTAGACAAAAAAAAAAAAAGTGTGACCAGCTCTAGGGTGGACCCAGGAGGGTCGCTACCTCCAGCCCCCAAATTCTCAGGCTGCTCCCTTTAAAACAGCTTCTTTTGGGAGCAGTGGATCTTGGGCCCATTGCTGTAGGCAGAAGTCTTTGGAGCACCTTCTGTGAATAAATACAGACCATTGCAGTTTCTCTTTGTTTTGTATCCCGTAAAGTGAGTGTTTCATCACATCTGCTGCTTCCCCTTACAGAACCGCTCCCTGTACTAAACACTTCATGGCTTTGGGACCCTGGGCGTGGGGACAGGGTGCTGCCATTGACACCTGTTCATTGGAGAATGCAGGTTTTCATCCCCAGGGCTTTCAGGCCAGGATAAAAGAAATGGAATTTAAAAACCCCAAACACCCCCAGAGCCCCCTATATCCCCAGTTTTCTTTTGACCATTATATGTAAAGTTAGTTTGCATGGAAGGTTTGGTGATAAAAGACACAGTTTTAGGGTTTATTTAACTTGTTGCTCGTGTGTGTAAGAGGTGACCAGTACAGACCTTCAGAAAGGAGCCCAGATGGGGGAGCTGCCGCGAGGGGGGCGTCTCAGGGCGGAGGGGGGGTGGGGAGCTGCCGCAGGGCTGGGGGGGGTGCAAGGTGGAAGTTTCGCCTAGGGCGCAAAACTTCCTTGCACCGGCCCTGCTCATGACCCCAACAGTTGCACCAAGTTTGCATGAAACGGAGCAGGCTCTTTGGCGGGGAATTGTCATGCACCCCTCCGGTTTTCTGGCTGTGACCAGTCTTTACAACAGTCTAATTTAATGATTATAATTAATTCCTTAGTACTTTGTTGTAAATACCTTTGAAATCCTTAGATGAAATTCATTATAGAAAGGCACAGGTAGGTCAGTATCACTGGTCCCATTTTACAGGTGAAACTGAGACCTAAAGGTACTAAGTGGCTTGCCCTGGGTCATACAGTGCATTCAGTGTCAGAGCCAGTGATGGAATCCAGAATCCTGACTCTCAGTCTGCTGTTCTAACCACTATCTTATAAAATTATAATTGTTCGTATTCTCATAGTGCCTAGGCACCCTCTCCACAGACCAGGACCTCATCCAACACTTTAGAGTCTTTCATTAATATTTGATCTTAATAGGTGTGAAAAATTGTATTGAGAGTCAACCCCAGGTCTCCCGCATGGCAGCAGAGGTACCGGTGCTGCTTGCATGCTAATGATTTAGTTAACGAGGCAGTGCTCTTGGGCTGACAGACCATGTGCCAAATTCTAAGGCAGAAAAGACTTTTAAGGCCAAATTATAAAACTCTAAAGTGAGGTTTTCAAACTGAGGTGCAGACAAAGTATAATGTATAATGAATGCTGCACTAAATTGATCTGAGATTACACTTAGCCCTCGTCATCAGAAAAAGGGTCTCTCGGTTGGTGGATCAAAGAAAGGATCCAAAAGTTCATTTGCTTGCTCTGCCTTCATCCAGAACTGTTTGGTGTGGGAATCAGGCTGAAATCGCACATCATAGGGCTCTCACCTGAGCTTTATGGTACTTTCTGCTTCTGCATGGGTGGCGTAAGCTTCCCTCCGCACCTTGGTGCTTCCACTTCCAGCTGAGTCACCGGAGCCTTTCCCACAGTAGCTCTGTTCCAGGATATCGTGCTACTGCTACTTCCTTCCTCAAACCCTTCCCCACCTCAGGAATGGTTTGCCGTGACTCTGGGGAGAAGTTCCGATCCGTTTCACCTGGCCTTAGTATTTGGGCTTCTCCTGGGCCTGCAGGGCAGCAGCCGCAGTTTTCAGTTGCTCAGAAGGAAACCAGCTAGCAGCATCTGTGCAATTTCCTTTATAAACTCCTCCATAAGCCAACTCACGTCGCAACTGCCTGTCCCTGTATTTACACCATGAACTACATACAAAAGCACTGACCCATGTATACGCCGCATAGACTGATACATGATTATACATGGTAGCCAAAGTCGCATGGTCTTAAGGTGGCTCCTGTGACAAGAGGTGTTGACAGAGCCTGTTTTAGACAGTGCAGTGCTTAGAAACTGTTTAGGCTCAGTTGGTCTGAGCACTGATGGGCTGTGATTTGTGGACACGCTGATCCATCATCATGCAGGCCAGGCGTTTTTCCTAATAATTAATCTTGTGCACAGTTCTACGTGGCATCTGATGTGAGAGACTGGTGCAGTGTGACTTTGGGAGCGGAGCTCATCAAGAGGGTGTGAACTAGTAGCTACTGTCTGGACGATAACTTCAAGCCTCAGATGTTTCTGGCCCGGGAAGGATTCACAGAAGAGGCCATTATGATCATCTCGTCTGACTTCTTGCTTACACAAGTTGGAGAATTTCCCCAAATGATGCCTGCATCAAGCCCATAACTTCTGTTTGGGCTGTGGCATCTCTTTTAGAAAGACATCCAGACTCGATTTAAAGACTTCAAGAGACGGAGTATCCACCACGTCCCCAGGTAAGTTGTTCCAATGGTTAGTTTCCTTCACTGTTAAAGAAAAATTATGCCTTATTTCTAGTGTGAATTTATCTAGCTTTAGCTTCCAGGCATTGGCTCTTGCGTGCCTTTGTCTGCTAGATTAAAGAGCAGTCTACTAGGGGAAAGTTCTTCCCGAAATAGTAAACCAGGTTCAAACATCACTTCTTTACTTTCTCTTGGATAAATGAAATAGATTCAGCTTCTTATGTCTCTCATTGTAAGTCACATATTTTCCAGACCTCCAATTATTCTTGTACCTCTTCTCTGAATTTTTAATGTTTTTGGGGTTTTTTTTATATGTGGACACCAGAACAGGACACAGTATCCAGCAATGATCTCACTAATGCTGTATTCAGAGATACCACCTTTCTACTCCGATTTGATATTCCCCTGCTTACACATTCAAGGATCATGTCCCGTTTCCCCCCTCCCTCCCCCCGCCTTAGCTAAAGTATTACATTGGGAGCTCATGATCAGTTGGTTATCTGCCATGACCTCCAAGTGCTTTTCAATGTCATTGCATTCCAAGATACTATCTCCCATCCTGTATGAGGGATTACTTCCTTTGTTCCTAGATGTATCGAGTGCTGTAAGTCAGCCTCTGTAACCTGTTCATTTATTTAGTTACCACTCCATCTATTTTTGTGTCATCTTCACATTTTTCTCGCAATGATTTTATATTTTCTTTCAGATCATTGATAAAGATATTGAATAGCATTTAACCAAGAACTGATCCCTGCCCAACCCCGCTAGAAACATCCCCATTGGGTGACAATTTACAATTACTTTTTGAGATTCATCGGTTAGCCAATTTTAATCCATTTAATATTAGAATCATAGAATCATAGAATATCAGGGTTGGAAGTGACCTCAGGAGGTATCTAGTCCAACCCCCTGCTCAGAGCAGGACCAATTCCCAACTAAATCATCCCAGCCAGGGCTTTGTCAAGCCTGACCTTAAAAACCTCTAAGGAAGGAGATTCCACCACCTCCCTAGGTAACCCATTCCAGTGCTTCACCACCCTCCTAGTGAAAAAGTTTTTCCTAATATCCAACCTAAACCTCCCCAACTGCAACTTGAGACCATTACTCCTTGTTCTGTCATCTGCCACCACTGAGAACAGTCTAGATCCATCCTCTTTGGAACCCCCTTTCAGGTAGTTGAAAGCAGCTATCAAATCCCCCCTCATTCTTCTCTTCTGCAGACTAAACAATCCCAGTTCCCTCAGCCTCTCCTCATAAGTCATGTGCTCCAGCCCCCTGATCATTTTTGTTGCCCTCCACTGGACTCTTTTTCCAATTTTTCCACATCCTTCTTGTAGTGTGGGGCCCAAAACTGGACACAGTACTCCAGATGAGGCCTCACCAATGTCGAGTATAGGGGAACGATCACGTCCCTCGATCTGCTGGCATGTTGACTGGCATTAATCATGCTACCATCCTTGAATTCTTTACTGGTTTTGTCCTCTGTTAGTCTTTCATGATTTTTCCCAGGATTGATGTCAGGCTAACCAACCTATAGTTTCCTGGGTCATCTCATTTACCCTCTTTACCAATTGGCAAAATATTAACTTTTTTCCAGTCCTCTGAATCTTCCCCAGTGTCTAAACTTTGTTAAAAATCAACATTAATGGCTTGGAGAGCTCCTCAGCCAGCTTTTTAATCCTCTTGGGTAAAAGATATATGGCCATGCAGATTTAGAAATGCAGTAGTTGCTGTTTAACATCCTCCCGAGTTACTAATGGAATAAAAGGTATTTCATCATCACTGTGTTACTGTTACATCACTGTATTATCACTGTGAATACATGATCATCCTGTCTCTTTCCAAATACAGAACAGAAATATTTGCTGAATACTTCTGCCTTTTCTGCATTGTGATTGACAATTTTACCATTGTTATTCAGTATTGGACCTAATCTGTTGCTAGGATTTTGTTTGTTACTGATATATTTTAAGAATTCCTTCCTGTTGTTCTTAATTCTACTGTCCATAGGTTTTTCGTTGATACCTTTGACTTCTCTTATCAATTTCCTGTTTGTACTCATTGCTATCAACTTCCCTTTTTTTCATTTGTTATATATTATGGTTTTGTTTTTAATTGCTACTTTCATTTCCACTCCTTAACCATAGAAACCTTATTTCATTATTGCAGAACTGTGATATTTGGGGCATCTAATAAAGCATTCTTAAACAACTCAGTTTTGCTCAGAATTGTTTTCAGCTTTGGGAAATTGGGCCTCTTAAAGTGCGAAGCCAAGCCTATATACTGCTGGTCAGGACAATATTCTGTTTGCACATAGCACATTAAATTAGATGATAATCACTTACACTTGGGCAACCATCAGTTTTTAGTTCAGTGACCTTTATCCATCAGAATGAGGTCTAATATAGAATTACCCCAAGCTGATTATAATACTTTTTGTGTTAGAAAGTTCTCAGTTATCATTTTTTAAAACTCCAAGAATATTTTACCAGTGGCAGCCTGAGCCTTCCAGCACATATCCCCCAGGTTGAAATCCTCCATGATACAACAGCTCTTCTTTCTGCAAATGATAAAGAGATGTTGAAGGAGCCGCACATCTTTCCATTGTCTGATTTGTTGGTCTACAGCAAACCCCTTCAGTGCCCCAGCAAGGGGGTTTCTCAGTCAGAACATGAATCCACAGGCATCTGCTTGATACATTTATAAAAGCAGCAGACTCATTCCTTGTTCTGCTCAGGATTGTTCCCTGCTTCTTTCTTTCTTTCTTTCTTTCTTTCTTTGTTTAGACCTTCCTGGAACTGTGCTTGGATGAGAATTTGCCCCTTTCCTTTTTACCAGTATGAATTACACTTCCTGTGGGAGGGCTGCTACCTTGTTCGATATGGGCTCAGCTGCAATAGGGAGGCTGGGACTCATTCTCCAGTCACTTTCACTGGTACAAATCGGGAGGAAATTCACTGAAGTCAGTGGTGTAAAACCTGGTGTAAGAGACCAGAGACTCAGGCCTACTGTTCCCCGCTGCGAGATGAGAAATGAACACGCACTACATGGGCAAAATAAGTGTCTTAGTTAAAGGGAGGAAAAAACCCAAGTAGGTCACGTAAATTCCTACAGCTTGGGGCAGCAGCCACTTCTGTGCTGCCAAGTCCCATGGGGTTAACAGGCCTGCAACTATTCAATAACAAATGCCCGAATGGCCATGTCCCACTGTAACCCTCAGATCACATGGAACACTTGCTGCTGTACAGTGAACTCTGCCAAATGCTCCGTGTGATGGAAGGCTCACAGAGACGAGGTGATGCAGAGAAGCCAGAGACAGAGTCTCTTGAAAGGCATAGACGTGTTGGTGCTGGGGAAGCTTTGTGCATCTGAGTATGTTTTAAGCATGGGCTGGCCAAAGTGCAGTCTATTGGGGCCAGGGGGGCGGTCACAAGCAGCCCCTGGGGGTACGTCTACACTACGAAATTAGTTCGAATTTATAGAAGCCGGTTTTATTGAAATCGGTTGTATACAGCCGATTGTGTGTGTCCACACAATAAAATGCTCTAGGTGCTCTAGTCGGCGGACCGCGTCCACAGTACAAGGCTAGCGTCGACTTCCGGAGCATTGCACTATGGGTAGCTATCCCACAGCTATCCCACAGTTCCCGCAGTCTCCGCCGCCCCTTGGAATTCTGGGTTGAGATCCCAATGCCCGGATGATGCAAAACAGTGTCGCGGGCGGTTCTGGGTACATGTCGTCAGGCCCCTCCCTCCCCCGTCACAGCAACGGCAGACAATAGATTCGCGCCTCTTTACCTGGGTTACCTGGGCGACCAAAGGAGACTGCACCATGGCTGCAAACAACTCGAAGTGCTTTCCTCTGCCCAGCAGTATCACCTCTGTCTGGGTCCGCTTCAGCCAGCTGTTCTCCATGCATGAGCTGATCTTATCCAGGCAATGGCTCGTCTGGGTGGTGGAGAGGAGGTCAGATGTGGTGAAGGATAGGTAGAGCTGAGTCATCTGTATATGGATGATATGTGAGTCCATGTTGTCTGCCAGGTTCTACTAGGGCTGTGTGTAGATGTTGAATAGAACTGGAGAGAGAACTTATCATTGTGGGACTCCACCACCGAGGGGTCTAGTGCCCGAAGTGCAGTGTCCCATCACTGTTCTTTGCATGTGTCCCCTCCAGGAAGGACTTCAGCGACGTTAGTGCATCCCCCCCCAGGCTCACCACCTCTTGGGCAGGACAGCAGGGTTGGGACTGGCCATATTGTGTTCCGAACGGAGCAGGGAGCATGAGGAGGCAATCCTGAGCCATGATTCTCGGCTTAAGTCAGCCTGTAAATTCTGGGGACGACACCAGCTTCGGCCACAAACCACAGGGGGAGCTACAGTGGCCAGAGGGAGCTACTGAGGGGGTTTGTCTGTAACTCCAGGGCCAGCCTTTGAATGGAGCCCTGGGCTTTGCAGTCTGGCTATCCCACCTGCCTTCATTGCAGGGCTGGGGCAATGGCAGGAAGGGCTGGACCTGGGTCAGTAGCAGCCCCTGCTGTTCTCTGCATGAACCCAGGCAGCCTGCCCCCGCTCCCTTGCTGCTTCCAGTTCATTGTGTGTAGGAGAGGGAGGATGTTTCTCCCTTCTGCCTCAAAGAAGGGCGCTGGGGCGGGTGGGGGAGACGGGCAAATTGTGCAAGCACTGGCTGGCTCCACCCAGGTCATTGGGCCTGTCTGTGTTGGGCTGGGAGCCCCCTGAGGCCTCCCCCTCCCATACTCAATACAGACCTAGAGGGAAGAGCTGCCAAGTTCTGGCAGCAATAGTGCAGCTCGTTCTTACGTCCCCCAGGGAGCCCATGATCTCAACCTCTTATGAGCGAGAACATCAGGCACCGACTGGCCTGGGTTGTCAGACACAGCAATGTCCTGATCAGCGAAGGCTCCTCCACAAGAGGGAGCATGGCATAGTGGCTAAACATAGGGCAAGAATGGGTGTTCTGTGTTGCGGCTGCTGTCACTGACCCCCTGTGGCCTCTTTCCCCCCTGGGTAAAGGGTGAGAGTACCTCCCCCAGATGGAAGGTACTGTGTGACCGTAACAGTATTAGCTGGAAAAGCTGCAGGCTGGATTAGAAGAGTGTCTCCAGCGGAGATGCGTGATGGCGGCACAGTGGGTGTGCTGGGGGAGGATGAATTTCCCTTGGTGCAGGCTCTGGCCACAGTAGCTCAGATCTGCAGATAATCCTCTCTGGAGTTTTTAAAGGAGACCTGCAAAAGGAAAAGCAGGCATGGGTTTGAGCTCTCATTTCGGCTTCTCTGTGATGGAGAACTCAAGGCAACGCTGGGTCGGGCCTTCTCTGCTTAGCTGGAGAAAAGGCAAGGCTCACAAGGCAAAGGGAGTGAATATAGGATGAACTGTGATGGGAAGTGATTTTTATTCAGACTGGTTTAACACCAATAAAACTAGAACACTTGTGAGCAAAGCTCTCTTTGTTAAAGCTTATACAAATAGGGGCTGAGAACTCACCCACTACATACATCCCAGGGCTGGTCTACATGGGGAAGGTTTAGCAGTTCTGTCCAGATAGTTAGAATGTCTTCCCAGAAAATTGCTAAAGGTCCTTCTCATGCTGGAATAAAAATGCCTACCCGGGGGCTCTACCAGTGGACCTGGTTCAATGTAAAGTCGCACCTTATCTTGTAGGAGCCAGGCCATCCTCCAGTAGAAAGGGAAGACAAGGGGAGGATTAGCTTAGTGGTTTAAGCATTGGCCTACTAAATCCAGAGTTGTGAGTTCAATCCTTGAGGGGGGCCATTTTGGGAAAAAATCTATCTGGGGATTGGTCCTGCTTTGAGCAGGGGGTTGGACTAGATGACCTTCTGAGGTCCCTTCCAACCCTGATATTCAATGATGACAACATGGAGCCCGCTCAGCTGAGCTCACCGTCACCATATGTCCTCTGGGTGCCGGCAGACGTGGGACTGCATTGCTACACAGCAGCAGCTGCTAACTGCCTTTTGGCGGTAGACGGTGCAGTAGACTGGTAGCCTTCATCGGCGATCTGGGTGCTGGCAGCCGTGGGGCTTGCCTTTTGGCAGTAAATGGTGTATTACGACTATTAGCCGTCCTATTACAAGTCGGGTCATCGCACGTTAGCAGAGTCTTCCCCGAGCAGCCGATTGTGCAATAGGCCTGAAGACCATCGTCATACGCCGCCCCGTATTTGCTGCCAAGCACCCAGAAAGATGCCGAGGGCTATCAGTCACGCTGCACCGTCGTCTTAAGATGTAAAAAATAGATTTGCTCTGTATTCATTTGCTTCCCCCTCCCTCCGTCAAATCAACGGTCTGCTAAGCCCAGGGTTTTCAGTTTAATCTTTGGGGGGAACATTCTGTGTGACAGTTGTTTGTGTTTCTCCCTGATGCACAGCCACCGTTCTTGATTTTAATTCCCTGTGCCTGTACGCCATGTCGTCACTCGGCCCACCCTCCCTCCTTCCCCTAGTCCGTCAGGTACTACGTTTGCGCCACAGCTCAGAGAGCCGAGAAGCGGTTCGCGCCTTTTCTTTGAATTCTGGGTTGAGATCCCAATGCCCGGATGATGCAAAACAGTGTCGCGGGCGGTTCTGGGTACATGTCGTCAGGCCCCTCCCCCCTCGTCACAGCAACGCAGACAATAGATTCGCGCCTTTTTACCTGGGTTACCTGTGCAGACAACATACCACGGCAAGCATGGAGCCCGCTCAGCTCAGCTGAGCTCACCGTCACCATATGTCCTCTGGGTGCCGGCAGACGTGGGACTGCATTGCTACACAGCAGCAGCTGCTAACTGCCTTTTGGCGGTAGACGGTGTAGCATGAGTGATAGCCATGGGGCTGGCAGCCGTAGGGCTGCATTGCACCAGCCCCTTGCCAGGCGATGGTATATTATGACTGGTACCCGTCGTCGTCGTACTGGAGTGGCTGTCAATCATGGCCACCTGGGCAGACATGCTACTGTTTCGATGATGATGGCTACCAGTCGTAATATACTATTTTCTGCCAATTGCCCAGTATTGTCTGCTAAGCACCCAGAAGAGGCCGAGGGCGATGCTGGGTGCTGGCGGACGTGGGGCTGGCAGACGTGGGGCTGCATTGCTACACAGCAGCAGCCCCTTGCCTTTTGGCAGATGATGGTATTTTATGATTGGTACCCATCGTCATCGTACTGGAGAGGCTATCACTCATGCTGCACCGTCGGCTGCCAGCTTAAGATGTAAAAAATAGATTTGTTCTGTATTCATTTGTTTCCCCTTCCTCCGTGAAATCAATGGCCTGCTAAGCCCAGGGTTTCCAGTTTAATCTTTGGGGGGACCATTCTGTGTGACAGTTGTTTGTGTTTCTCCCTGTTCCTGTACCTGTATGCCATGTCGTCACTCGGCCCTCCCTCCCTCCCTCCCTCCCGCCCTCCCTCCCTCCTTCTCCTGGTCCATCAGATACTACTTTCGCGCCTTTTTTCTGACCAGGCGCCATAGCTAGCACTGGGATCATGGAGCCCGCTCAGATCACCGCGGCAATTATGAGCACTATGAACACCACGCGCATTGTCCTGGAGTATATGCAGAGCCAGGACATGCCAAGGCGAAACCCGGACCAGGCGAGGAGGCGATTGCAGCGCGGCGACGAGAGTGATGAGGAAATTGACATGGACATAGACCTCTCACAAGGCACAGGCCCCAGCAATGTGGAAATCATGGTGTCACTGGGGCAGGTTGATGCCGTGGAATGCCGATTCTGGGCCCGGGAAACAAGCACAGACTGGTGGGACCGCATCGTGCTGCAGGTATGGGACGATTCCCAGTGGCTGCGAAACTTTCGCATGCGTAAGGGCACTTTCATGGAACTTTGTGACTTGCTTTCCCCTGCCCTGAAACGCCAGGATACCAAGATGAGAGCAGCCCTCACAGTTGAGAAGCGAGTGGCGATAGCCCTGTGGAAGCTTGCAACGCCAGACAGCTACCGGTCAGTCGGGAATCAATTTGGAGTGGGCAAATCTACGGTGGGGGCTGCTGTGATCCAATTTGCCAGGGCAATGAAAGACCTGGTGATATCAAGGGTAGTGACTCTGGGCAACGTGCAGTCAATAGTGGATGGTTTTGCTGAAATGGGATTCCCAAACTGTGGCGGGGCCATAGACGGAACCCATATCCCTATCTTGTCACCGCAGCACCAAGCCACCGACTACGTAAACCGCAAGGGGTACTTTTCAATGCTGCTGCAAGCCCTGGTGGATCACAAGGGACGTTTCACCAACATCAACGTGGGATGGCCGGGAAAGGTACATGATGCTCGCGTCTTCAGGAACTCTGCTCTGTTTCGAAAGCTGGAGGAAGGGACTTTCTTCCCGGACCAGAAAGTGACCATTGGGGATGTTGAAATGCCTATCGTGATCCTTGGGGACCCAGCCTACCCCTTAATGCCATGGCTCATGAAGCCGTACACAGGCAGCCTGGACAGGAGTCAGGACCTGTTCAACTACAGGCTGAGCAAGTGCCGAATGGTGGTGGAATGTGCATTTGGACGTTTAAAAGCGCGCTGGCGCAGCTTACTGACTCGCTCAGACCTCAGCGAAAAGAATATCCCCATTGTTATTGCTACTTGCTGTGCGCTCCACAATATCTGTGAGAGTAAGGGGAAGACCTTTATGGCGGGGTGGGAGGTTGAGGCAATTCGCCTGGCCGCTGATTACGCGCAGCCAGACACCAGGGCGGTTAGAGGAGCACAGCAGGGCGCGGTGCGCATCAGAGAAGCTTTGAAAACGAGTTTTGTGACTGGCCAGGCTACTGTGTGAAACTTCTGTTTGTTTCTCCTTGATGAACCCTCCAAACTCCCCCCCCCCCCGACCCGGTTCACTCTACTTCCCTGTAAACCAACCACCCCACCCCACCCTCCCCTCCCCTCCCGCTTGCAGAGGCAATAAAGTCATTTTTTTTTAACATTCATGCATTCTTTATTAGTTCCTTACAGAGGTAGGGGGATAATTGCCAAGGTAGCCTGGGATGGGTGGGGGAGGAGGGATGGAAAAGGACACACTGCATTTTAAAACTTTAAGTCTTATTGAAGGCCAGCCTTCTGATGCTTGGGCGATCATCTGGGGTGGAGTGACTGGGTGGACGGAGGCCCCCCCACCGTGTTCTTGGGCGTCTTGGTGAGGAGGCTATGGAACTTGGGGAGGAGGGCTGTTGGTTACACAGGGGCTGTAGCGGCGGTCTCTGCTCCTGCTGCCTTTCCTGCAACTCAACCATACGCTCGAGCATATCAGTTTGATGCTCCAGCAGACGGAGCATTGACTCTTGCCGTCTGTCTGCAAGCTGACGCCACCTATTGTCTTCAGCCCGCCACTTGCTCTGTTCTTCCCGCGATTCAGCCCGCCACCTCTCCTCTCGTTCATATTGGGCTTTTCTCATCTCCAACATTGACTGCCTCCACGCATTCTGCTGTGCTCTATCAGCCTGGGCGGACATCTGCAGCTCCGTGAACATCTCGTCCCTCGTCCTACGTTTTCTCTTTCTAATGTTCACGAGCCTCTGCGAAGGAGAAACATTTGCAGCTGGCGGAGGAGAAGGGAGAGGTGGTTAAAAAAGACACATTTTAGAGAACAATGGGTACACTCTTTCATTACAAGGTCGCGTATTTCGGCTTGCAGGCAGCCATCGTAGGCCACAGTGTTTTGGCTTTTTTAACCTTCTTAACATGCGGGAAAGGTTGCAAACAGCAGCGCATTTCCCATATCAAGGATGAATTGGGTTGTCCATTTAAAATGGGGTTTCAATGTAAAAGGAGGGGGCTGCGGTTTCCCGGTTAACATGCGGCACAAACACAAGTAAACCCCCCCCCCCCCCCCCACACACACACGATTCTCTGGGATGATCACTTCACCCCTCCCCCCACCGCGTGGTTAACAGCGGGGAACATTTCTGGTCAGAAGAGCAGGAATGGGCGCCTCTGAATGTCCCCTTAATAAAATCACTCCATTTCAACCAGGAGAGCTTTCTGGAGATGTCCCTGGAGGATTTCCGCTCCATCCCCATACACGTTAACAGACTTTTCCAGTAGATGTACTGGCCGCGATTGCCAGGGCAAAGTAATCATTAAACACGCTTGCTTTTTTTTTGTAATGTTTACAAATAGTTACAAAGTTACACTCACCAGAGGTCTCCTGTGTGCCCTGAGGGTCTTGGGTGAGTTCGGGGGTTACTGGTTCCAGGTCCAGGGTCACAAACATATCCTGGCTGTTGGGGAAACCGGTTTCTCCGCTTCCTTGCTGCTGTGAGCTACCTACAGTACCTCCATCCTCATCTTCCTCGTTCCCCGAACCGTCTTCCCTGTGTGTTTCTCCAGTGAGAGAGTCATAGCACACGGTTGGGGTAGTGGTGGCTGCACCCCCTAGGATCGCATGCAGCTCCGCGTAGTAGCGGCAAGTTTGCGGCTCTGCCCCGGACCTTCCGTTTGCTTCTCTGGCTTTGTGGTAAGCTTGCCGTAGCTCCTTAATTTTCACGCAGCACTGCTGTGTGTCCCTGTTATGGCCTCGGTCCTTCATGGCCTTGGAGATCTTTTCTAATACTTTTCCATTTCTTTTACTGCTACGGAGTTCAGCTATCACTGCTTCATCTCCCCATATGGCGAGCAGATCTCGTACCTCCCGTTCGGTCCATGCTGGAGCTCTTTTGCGATCCTGGGAGGACTCCATGACGGTTACCTGTGCTGATGAGCTCTGCGGGGTCACCTGTGCTCTCCACGCTGGGCAAACAGGAAATGAAATTCAAACCTTCGCGGGTCTTTTCCTGTCTACCTGGTCAGTGCATCTGAGTTGAGAGTGCTGTCCAGAGCGGTCACAATGAAGCACTGTGGGATAGCTCCTGGAGGCTAATAACGTCGAATTCCGTCCACACTACCCCAATTCCGACCCGCAAAGACCGGTTTTATCGCTAATCCCCTCGTCAGAGGTGGTGTAAAGAAACCGGTTTAAAGGACCCTTTAAGTCGAAAGAAAGGGCTTCGTTGTGTGGACGTGTCCAGGCTTAATTCGGTTTAACGCTGCTAAAGTCGACCTAAACCCGTAGTGTAGACCAGGCCTAAGTGTAGCATCCTGAATGCAGCCCATGCTGCTCACACATGTTGTCCAGCACATGGCTGTTGCTAGGGCGTCACCACTCATCCCCTTTTTGATGGGGCTGTTCCCAGTCTGGCATGCAGAGACTGCTGGCATTGCAAGTCTTGGGGTTGCATTCTGGGCTCCCCCAATGTCATCCTGTCACAGTGCGATGCAATATCACTGTTACAGCTCAGTGATGTAAATGCTATGACATGATGCCACAGATTAGTCCTGGACGTGGATGACAAAGACAGAAAACTGAGTGGCCGTCACCAGTGCCTTCCCCTGCTTCTGCTTGCCCCTACTGCCGCCATGCTTGGTTAGAAGCAAAGGCTGGAGGCAAGGAGCGCTTGCAGCATCTCGTGGCACAAGGCAGTGTCGGGGAAGAACCACAACAGGTCAGGCAAACGGGAGACAGTGGCTTATGGAAATGCAGCAGCAATCTGGAGAGCAACGTAGTCTTGCTGTATCTTTTGAGGCTCCTAACCTAAATCTGCTCCACACATGCTCTGCTCCCGGCAGATATTAATAGAAACCACGTCTCTAACAGCTCTCACAAAGCCATTCATTTCATGGACACTTCTGCACTAGCTGACCTGTATCTGCCAAGAGTTTTGCAGACCGTAATGATCTCACACAGGGGAAGGGCTGGGAACATACTGAGCAGCAAAGGTCTCTCTTGGCTGAATAAACAGGATGAGCGTCAGAGCAGAGAGGATGTGCACATGTGTTCTGGGTGAGCTGCAGAACAGACTGATTTGTTGGTAAGTTGTAATGGGAAAAGATGCCAGTTAACAAGGGCTCTTCCCCTTCCCTTGGTCCTCGGGGGTTAAAGGAGGCTCGGAGGAGAGCTAGCTGTTGCATTTATACCCTGTGGCTGCCAAAAGGCTGGGGAAACCTTACATATGTTGGATGGCATCTTCTCACAAGATTACTGGCCCCTTTAAGGGGAGTCTGGGTCCAGGCTACCCGTGACAAGCGAATTCTAGGTCTAATGGGGACCTAGGCATGATCAAAGGCCATCAGGGTTCAGTCGCAAGGAGGTGCTCACAGAGAAATGTTCTCCTAAGGGAAAGGAGCTCCTGGAGTCCACAGCCCCAAGGAGGAGGACTGGGCAGTCCCTGAGCCAAGGAGAGAGACTGCAGGCCAGAGAGGCCAGGACTGAGAACCATGGGGCCCAAGGAGGAGGGCAGTGCAGCCTGTAAGGCAAGGAAGGAGACTTCATTTCAAGTTTACAAGGAAGTAGAACCCCAGCAAGGGAGTTTTGTCTTACTCCCCTTCGTATTGTGTGAGTTCCTAAGGGGCCCTCAGAGAAGAGAAACTGAGGCAGAGGGTGCCTGCAGCACCACGCTAGGTCTTGTCCCATGACATCATCTCAGGAAGATTCCATGCAGCCTGTTCTGTCCCATGTTACCAGGCGCTCGGATTTCTGATCTCTTTGTCACCCGTTCTCCCGTGCCAGGTCATTTCCCACTGCGTTAATCAGCATGTTTCTCTCTCTGTCTCGCTCTGTCCTTCCACTTCAGTTTCCCCAATCCTGGCTACTGGGAAGTGTTGACATTTCCGGGGAGGAGGGGGGAGAGATAATTGCAGGTATTGTGCCATGTTCTGCTAATTGCAAGAATTGTGATGTTTAGATGGGTGAGCTAATTGGAAACACCAGCCTGACTAGCCTTGCATCCAGGGTGGAAGGTGTTAGCCACAGCACCTCTCAGTCAGGCTCAGCCCAGAGAGCTTGTCCCCTGGCTATTATCAGAGGTGAGAAGAGGAGCTGCTGGGGCATACGGCCTGCAAATCGCCCTTTCTGCTCTGAACCTTTCCAACGGCATCCTGGGATTTCTCAGTGCCAGTGATCAGTCATCAGCCGAGTGCAGGTTGTGCACACTGCTCCATGTGACACTGCTGTGTGCATACACATAGACTCCTGTTAACCACTGCTCTCAAATGTTTAGAGACCAGAACGCTGCGGGTCACACTGCTCTCGGATGTGTGTTAGAGGCTTGGAGATGGCAAGAACTCAGATGCTGCAGAGATGCCTGGGAAGACGTCACTGCAAGCTGGGTGCACGTGTCTGAAGTCTGAGTTTTGCTCATTAGATGTGATTTGCTGCTTCTAACCAGTCTCTCCCACTCTGCATATTCCAACCTCCCCTTTTACATGCATGTAAACTGAACCCCTTCCTTCCCCCGAAATAAAAAATCATGTGATAGGCCAAGTTTCAAAGACGCATCCTGAAGCCTCTCAGCTCTGGGACCTGGCGTGCACTTTTCCTCTTACGTACTAGTGTAGTTAGTTAGTCAATTTTTCCTGCCCTGGGGAAAGCTGATGTCATGCCCAGAGTCCCAGTGTGCAATCATTGTATTTTCTCCCCCGACACACCCCAGTTTCCATGGGCGATGACCACCTGGTGAAAACCAACCGGACCCATTGGCGTATGCGGAAGACAAAGCTGAACTGGATGTGACAGTTCTGATGGTTCCCAGAGCAATTTCATCGTCTTCCTCAGAAGACAGGGTTACCCCATCTTCACAATCTCCACCTGACGACTAAGGGCAATATCAGGAGCTCCTACAAAAGGTGGCATCTGAGCTCCATATACAGCTTGAAGAGGTTCAGAAGCCACGACATAGATTACTGGACATCTTGTAACCCTCGGGTCCCACTTGGTAGCCCTCCCAATCAACGAGGTCATCATGGATCCATCATCCAGCTAGAACAGTTTGCGCTCCCGGAGAAATGCTCCTGCATTCCATCGAAGGGGAGAGAGTTTCTATTCTCTCACGCACTGCCCATTTCTCCGGTGGTATGTGTCGCCACTGAAAGATCCAGGCTGCAATGCCCCAAAACAACACCCTGAGCCAAGGGTGCCAAACGGCTCGACCGCCCAGGGAGAAGGAACTGGAGAGGTGCCAGGCTGCATAGCCCCTCAGACCCTTGGTTCAGAGCCCGAGGAGAACAATTCCGCATGTCTGAACCAGCGGACACTGCTTACAAAAAATCTCCGGACTCAGGCATGGGGTGTGCATGCGTACCCATGTGTGGAATACAGATAGGGACCAAACATCTCGAAGAGCCTCCAGTTACAGGCAAGTCTCTTCCGTTTGTGCCAAGCTAGGGCAGCTCTCAGTTTTAAGCACTTTAGTAGAGCTGATGCTCTTGGCATGGACATGGCATTGTTTAACTATGTAGTGTCTGTCTATTGGGTGTTCTTATATGAGCACCTATCACCATGCTATCTGAGCCCCTAATGCTGGTGTTCCTCTCCAGGTTCCAGAAGCAAGGCATGAAATGCTCACATTTCACTCATTCAACCCCTGGATTTCTCACTACACCCATAACACCTAGCTAGCTGTGTAGCTATGTGTGTGAGAGATGGTACAGCCCAGGTTTGCAGAGTGTTGGGCCTGTCCTGTGAGCTGTTAGCACCTCCAGCTCCCACTGCAGTGGACAGACCCAATATACAACCATAAGTTCATAGAAGTGAATTCATGGTAAGAGCCAGGGTCACATTCGTCTCTCAGGCCTACTGAGTGAGTCTCTTGTAGTAACGGGGAGCTCAGCGGCATAGCTGGTCTGGTGCCACACACCCGGTGCTTTGGAATTTCCGGAGGCATCAGCGATTGGCACTGCTCATAACGGGGGAGTTTTTCTCTTAAGTCTTCAGGCAAATGATGAGCAGAAGAGACAAATGCCTGCAGCTCTCTCTCTCCTTCAGTCAGCCCGTGTCCACCTGTGACTGCTGACCGCGTAGGAGCCGAGCCACTTACTTTGTTTATGTTTATGATCTATCATCCTAAGCCCCGTCCCCTTCATTTGAAACAATCACAGCTTGTCAAGCACATCATTATACCATGATCGTGTGCAGCGTGTGCGCTTGTATGTGAATCATTTGTTGATGAACAAACCCAGTAGAGCCAGGCTAAGGTAGGAAATGGATATGCACCGATACTATCAGCAAAACAGCATGCAGACTGCTGGAGCGCTGGCCTGGAATCTGGGCAGAATGAGAGGCAGCATCGCTCAATGTAAGGCAAAAGATGTTCACATCATTAGAGCTATTCAGCTGAAATCGGCAACAATACGGGGTTTTAAAATATGGCTTCGATATAATCAAGTCTAATCAGGGAGAAAGTGGCCATCTTGACAGTCTGATGGCACAATTAGAGACAGGAGTTGCAGTTAGCATTGGAATGAATGAGGGGAGCCTCAAAGCTCCATCCACCTTGGCCTTTAAAATAGAGATTTTTTTTGTCCTGGTGCAGATACACCATGGCAGCACTTCTACCCTGGGGGATTGCATCTGTGCAGCTACAAGACACCGGTGCAGACCCCTAATGTAGACAAGCCTCAGCCAGTCAGCTACATTTCTCAGTTGAAAGTTGGAAAGGAATTCCATTGCCTATCCTGCTTCGTATCCCTGTGGAGTAATTAACCAAGTATAGTTTTCATGCCTGTTATTGAGGCCACTAAGTTTCCTTCTATTTCAGTTCAGTCTAAGAATATCCGATTAAACAGCCCATGTGCCTTATGGAGGCATCGAAACATGTGAAAACCAGGATACCAAGATTAGCAGCGGCAATGCTATATTTGAACACTACACACATCACAAGTGGCTGTCTGCATTGTACGTTAGATGAGCTATTAGTATCATCACTCTAGAAGTGCATCAACCCCCTAGGAATGCACAGCACACGGTGCTGGCTGTTCCTGTGTTCGGTCATAGGGCCCCTGCAAAGGAAAGAAAAAGGGGCAAGGCGTGTGTGCCCTGTTCTGTTCACTTATGTCAAAGAAGGCCTGAAAGGGGATTTTTTCTGGCTTAAAAAAAAAAAGACTTCCTTCTGCGTGTTTCTTACCTTAGAAATACCAGGAACGCCAACTCTGATCTCCTCTGTGTGCGTATCTCTCAGGCGTATGGAGTTGGAGTTTTCTCAGCCTTTGAAGAGGCAGCAAGGGGACCTTTTCTCCCAACTGTGAGAGTTAAAAGGGTATAAAAAGCAAAGGTTTTGGTTCTTCCCTCTAGAGGGAGCTCAAGGAACTGATCATGGGTCTCTGATTCTGCACCAGCCCGATCCTGCAATGAACTAGAGCAGCCTTGGAGCTAAAATAAATAAACTTTCAGGCTTTTGTTGTTCATAACATAAAGAAGCAAAAATTGGCACACCCCAGTTAGTTTTTCCTTTGCAGGTTGCCGCCTTCGGGCATTAGTGAAGCATGGCTGTGACATCCCTGACAGCCTGTCAGAGAGCTGCAGATGTGTCCTGGCTCCTCGGGCCATTTCACACGGGTGTTGGGGGCACACACATGATGCTGGAAAGGATTCAGATCCAATCGCACGCAGCAGGAACTGTTGCATAACTATCAAAAAGGCAAAACTGCTCCAACTTTCTGCTCCCCGGCAGGGGAATCAGCACCGTGTCTGTGCAGCCACCCTGCATTGAGGTCACCGAACGACCTTACATGTACCATGGACTGTGCAGCCACAGCGGCCCTTGCATGGCGCCCGGTGTCCAGCTGCTCCCACCATGTCACTGGGGATTACAAGCTGCTGTACTGACGCGTCCCTGGCCGAGCTGGGGATGGGTGAGCTCTCCAGGGCTGAAACAGTTCCAACACTGTCCTTGAAAAATACTTCAGCCAGAAGGAAGAAGTGGTTGAGAGTAGAGGGGGCTCCGTGAACAGCTGAGATGGCTGGCGATAGGACAACAGGAGTTTTCCCAGGGGGTATAAAGCGCTCCCATTATTTACTAGCCTGGGGTAATAGCCTGCTTCACTCTCTCCAGCTCACAGTTATTGACATGGTCCCTTCCCCAAGGAGTGTGCAGTCTTAGGGCCATAGTCTGACCTCTTTTACACCTGGTAAAACTGGAGTTACACCAGTGACTTCAATGGCATTCCTGCAGACCTGCCATAGCGTAGCTGCGACCAGACTCTGGCCCTAAGACACAGACAGGTCGTGGGAGTCTAGAGGACAGCACCAGTGGAGCGGCGTTTGGCACCAGGTCCATGTGAATTAGGGTCTGTGTTCGTCAGGCTGGTGCAAGAGGAGATTTCAGAGGGATCTGGGTGCAATGTGGGTGGGGCCTGGCACGCCGATGCAGGGATACTGTTCTGAGGCATACGGGGCACCTAAAATACATTGGCTCTGTGGAGTGGAGGGCAAGGGGAAATCTGCCATTTCAATGCTAGGGTTCTCCCTCCCTCCACCATGCAGGGCAGGGCCACTGCTGTGAACAGCCCAGAGCCCCCCGCCCCTTGCCCAGGTGCTCATGGGAAGGATTGCAGATTGGCCACTTGGAGCAGAGAGTGCCAATGGGAAGGCCAGCTCCACACTCTGAGTCCCACACTGGGGAGTTTCCCCCAGGTGGCGGTTGCTAATGCGGACTTACTATCCTTTCTTGTTATAATGCTCCTGAAGAAAAAGAATTGGCTGACTCTGACTGTTGGTTTTAGCTGCCGAGTCACAGCACACCTTACACATGGCTTGTGGTCGCGTCAAGGGCTCTGTAGATGATGCATCCTGCGTTTCATAGTGGAGGGTTTGCAATGCTCAGGCTGTCCAGTCACCTGACTGATTGATTGTGAGACTCAGACATACTTGTTTGTAGTCCCCAGTGTCAGTCAGGCTCTACCACCAATGGGAAGAGTTGATGGCTTTGAGCTGGGGCTGGACAAAAATTTCCATCATAAGAAGCAGCGTCTTATGCACAAATCTGCAGAGACCACAGTAACCTTCACCTCCGGTTCGCAATGGATAGAAGCAGTTCAGGATTAAGGTACATTGGCCACATTACGTTGGCCTTACAGCTGCCTCTGCTATCACCGTTGGGTCTGGAACATCTGGAAACTTGCTGGACAGTTCTGGTTTTCAGCTGTGCTTACACGACATCCAGAAGTCTCCAGTTTGCAATGTGATGGGATTTGTGTCAATATGGGATGACTCCTGCGCATTTGCACTGTGGAACTGAGCTCAATGATAACTACGCTAGCGTATAGCCCACCATCTCCTGCACGCCAGCAGCTCGCCAGCGCTTGCATACCTTGTTGAACAGTCAAGTATTGTCCAAATCCCTTTTGCTACTGGCGAAACTGATTTGATTGGGATTATTTGGCCTCTAAACTATAGCTTTAGCTCCTAGTGAATGGCTGCGTAGAGGTGACGTAGGTCAGTGGTGAGATAGGAGCTTTCTCTTCTCTTTCAATACTGTTGTTTTTATGCACAAATTGGCTGGTTTTAGACATTCCGTCTGGCAACCAACCAAATGGTACATCCCACTCTCAACAGCCCCCTAATTATTGCCTGCAGCATCACCATTCATATCTAATTAAGCAGGGCCGAATACTGCTAGTAAATTGCAGCGTTTAATTAGCATTAACGTAGTCACAGAAGGTATACATTTTGCTATTCACTAGTTCATGTTATCTTACTTTGGGGGAAATTACTAGTAATTATAACCCTCTTTGCAGCAGTGCTTTAATCTAGACGTTAACTTCTGGATTCACATGCAGTGAAAGACCTCGAAACACATGTAGCCGGTGAGCTGCCCTCACTGCCATTACTCCCTCATAGATTCATAGATTCATAGATTCTAGGACCGGAAGGGACCTTGAGAGGTCATAGAGTCCAGTCCCCTGCCCGCATGGCAGGACCAAATACTGTCTAGACCATCCCTGATAGACATTTATCTAACCTATTCTTAAATATCTCCAGAGATGGAGATTCCACAACCTCCCTAGGCAATTTATTCCAGTGTTTAACCACCCTGACAGTTAGGAACTTTTTCCTAATGTCCAACCTAGACCTCCCTTGCTGCAGTTTAAACCCATTGCTTCTGGTTCTATCCTTAGAGGCTAAGGTGAACAAGTTTTCTCCCTCCTCCTTATGACACCCTTTTAAATACCTGAAAACTGCTATCATGTCCCCTCTCAGTCTTCTCTTTTCCAAACTAAACAAACCCAATTCTTTCAGCCTTCCTTCATAGGTCATGTTCTCAAGACCTTTAATCATTCTTGTTGCTCTTCTCTGGACCCTTTCCAATTTCTCCACATCTTTTTTAAAATGCGGTGCCCAGAACTGGACACAATACTCCAGCTGAGGCCTAACCAGAGCAGAGTAGAGCGGAAGAATGACTTCTCGTGTCTTGCTCACAACACACCTGTTAATACATCCCAGAATCATGTTTGCTTTTTTTGCAACAGCATCACACTGTTGACTCATATTTAGCTTGTGGTCCACTATAACCCCTAGATCCCTTTCTGCCGTACTCCTTCCTAGACAGTCTCTTCCCATTCTGTATGTGTGAAACTGATTTTTCCTTCCTAGGTGGAGCACTTTGCATTTGTCTTTGTTAAACTTCATCCTGTTTACCTCAGACCATTTCTCCAATTTGTCCAGATCATTTTGAATTATGACCCTGTCCTCCAAAGCAGTTGCAATCCCTCCCAGTTTGGTATCATGTTCTGTCTGTGCTGATCACCTCGCTTCACTGAACATCGTTTGCTTTTGAGGTGAAACCCAGGCGCCACTGAACTCTGTGGCAGAACTCCCATTGACTTCAGTGAGGACTGCACCCTTGGTGTCGCCACTCTTGTACTGTGAAGCTTTGAATTCTCTCCAGCCTCCTCTTCCCCTCT
Organism: Chrysemys picta bellii; assembly: GCF_011386835.1. NCBI lineage: Eukaryota > Metazoa > Chordata > Testudines > Emydidae > Chrysemys > Chrysemys picta. The sequence goes on from NC_088805.1 coordinate 3,503,384, forward strand.
GTATAACGTCTTAAAAAAAATCCACCCTAGGTCAATGGCCACAGAATGATCAGTGTTAAAGGGGAAGGTTTACTGCAGTATATTCCCCAGGGTTTTGTCCTTTAAAAAACCCAGGAAGTGTGTGTAATGTTTTGAAACCATGGGCCAAATTCAGAGATGATGCTTAGGGTGCGTAAGTTAAACTCCCTGAATACATCCCCCTAGACTGACTGTCACTCCACCCACGTGTAAAAGTCCAAATTACATGGTGAGAAACTGGGAGAAAGTGCAAGACGTTTTCAGGTTAAACTAATCATAGAATATCAGGGTTGGAAGGGACCTCAGGAGGTCATCTAGTCCAACCCCCTGCTCAAAGCAGGACTAATTCCCAACTAAATCATCCCAACCAGGACTTTGTCAAGCCGGGCCTTAAAAACCTCTAAGGAAGGAGATTCCACCACCTCCCCAGGTAATCCATTCCAGTGCTTCACCACCCTCCTAGTGAAAAAGTTTTTCCTAATATCCGACCTAAACCTCCCCAACTCCCACCCTGCTTCCACTGACATCTTCTTACGGTTTGCAGAGCCAGGAGAAGGGGCCAGATAGACCACTCAGATTCTCTTACCCTTGAATAAAGTAGGAGTCGTTAGACCAGGGAGTGTCACTGAGCAGGAGCGGGTCTGAGCTCAGCCTGTGCAGCTGCAGAGTATTTTTCCAAGATCTAACTGCCTCAATGGTCAGTTAAGAAGAACATGTACAACTGTCTGCAGTAGGGCCATCCGGTGACGCTGGGGTCTCCACCACTTCCTGGGGTAGATTCTTCCATCATCCAGTAACTCTCACTCTTCGTTCCCCATCTGTAGCCACAAGCAGGGGGGAGTCAGAAATGCAGGTTTGATAGAGGCTGTGCTAACCCATCCCTCAGTCTGACTCTGAAAAACAGTGCTTGGCCTTGATGCATTACCCCTTTGTCCTACTTCCCTAGCCTCAGTGTGGATTGCAGCTCCGCCTCCCCCTCTATACCCGCCTCCCAGCCTCAGTGTGGACTGTAGCTCCGCCTCCCCCTCTATACCCGCCTTCCATCCTCAGTGTGGATTGCAGCTCCGCCTCCCCATCCTATTCTCCTCTTCCAGCCTCCCTGTGGATTGCAGTTCCGCCTCCTTCTGCCCTATGCCCCCTGCCAGCCTCAGGCTGGATCATGGCTCCACCTCCCTGTGAATAAAGTTGTTTGTACTTTTATTCTCCTTATTGAGGTTTAGCTAGGAAGCAACTGGCACAAATACCAAAATGTCCCTCATAAATCGCCAACTATTTTCCATTAGCATGGGAACGCCAGGGGCGGGAAGTGTGTCTTGAAAGAGCACAAGCATATGTTCCCCTGGGGCATTTTCCAGAAGAATATCGAGTCTCATCACTTACTGCAGTTCTCTCCTTTTGCTACCATTGGATGATTAGACATGAAATCTCCCTACCAAGAAAAGCCTGCGATTGAAACACTGTGTTCCTAGCAAGCCATAGCCCAAACTCATCCCGGCTCGAATCCCAGGAGGCACCAGAGTTACGCCAGGGATGAATTTGGCCCAATGTGTGCAAGGAGCCCCATCAGGAGTAGGGCTGCGGGCAATGCATTGAATCCTGTTTTAACTCCCTGCAGCTCTTGTTAGATAATGTTCTCTTCAGCGACTGTACCGTCTCCAGCCGTGCTGCAAACAGTTTCCCTTTTCTTTGGCCCACGGATTTTAAGCAGCGAGGCTGACCTGTATGTGAGCTGCCCTTCCTGTGCTGGTGCCATCTTAGAAGGACCTGAGGGTGGAAAATAGTTAAATACGATTAAAAATGTATCTTCTGTGACGCATTGAGAGCGATATCCGAGAGCCTGAGTGTTCAAGAACTGCCTGCCAGGACAGGGACTGAGCGGATGTCACTGCCGCTATTGGAGAAGAGCACCGAGGGCAAGGCTGAGATCAGTGACCGTGTCAGTGGGAGCTGGTGTAACTTACACGCCCTGGTGTCTAAGGTGTCTCGGGGCATTGGCCTAGGTTGGAGGTAAAAGGAGGAATGTCACCCCAGTGTGAACTCCAGGAGCTCCTCAGGAAGGCACAGAGCTCCCCAGCTGGTAGGGGGAGAGGGACCACTCTGCCATCCACTAACGAATGTGGCAAGTTTGTCTCTTGTGTGACTAGTGATGCTAGCTGCGTGCAGTCCTGGCTTTCAGGAGGACACACTGACAGCTACTTCCCCAGCCCTGGCACGTGAGTGTAAGGGGGGCTTTCACCTTGCACCGTTTGCACGCTTGGGAGCCATGCAGGGGCTGGGCACAGTCTGCCCACCAGGGGGTGGAAGAGCAGGGTTGTAGCAGTAAATGCTACAGGAAATGAGGGGTACAAAGGTGTCAGGGAAAATCGCTCCCCTGATTTCACCTCTTACACCTTGTGTTAGTTGCTTTTCTGGCTACAAACAAGTTTTTCCTTCTCCCTTTCCTTCTCGGTGTCTAAATTGCAGTGACACGATATGTGGTCTTGTGTTCCTATTTCCCAACCGGCGCCGGAACAGGAGGGGGCCAAGGGGCCAGGGCCCTCCCACTTTTGAAGGTGACAGGCCTGGCCAATCCACTTTTCGCCATGGGCCCGGCCCCCTACCCCTTCTCTTCCACCCCAAGGCCTCACCCCCCGACCAGGCCAAAAGCTGGAGCCTGGCCCAGGTAAGAGTGGCTTGAGGAGCCCAGGCAGCTGTGGGGAGCTGCAGGTCCCTGACACCCCCCCCCCCCCCCCAGCCAGGGCAGGTGGAGGGTCTGCGGCTCTGCACAGCTGCCCACACGTCTCTTCCCTGATCTGGCTCTGGCTTCCAGCCTGGGAGTGCGGCCTTGGGGGCCAAAGAACCCCAGGTGGCCCATGGTAAGAGCAGCTGTTGGGAGCTGTGGACCCTCCATCTTCCATGGACAGGGACATGGGCCAGGGGCTGCTCTCAGGCCCCCCACCCCAGGCAAGTGGAGGGGCCCGGGCTTCCCGGCCCGGCTCCAGCTTCAGGCTTGCCCGAGGGGAGGGGGGGACTCAGGGGGAAGAGATGGGGCGGGGGGGGGGGGCATGGAGGGGTGGGGGTCTCATGGCTCCCCCACTTTTAGGAAGAATCCCGTTTCCCAGGCCCCCACTGAAATGCAGTAGTACTTACAAGGGGAAGATCTTATTCTACTTCTAGCAAAAAGACATTTTTCTTTTACCTTAATTATGCTACCTTAGGGGCCCGCTATAACAAATTACCGAGGTTCAATACTGCTGTTTTGGTGGGGTGACGCTGGGGAAGGAGGGTTTGATTCCGCGGGGCAGGTGGCGCTGGGGGGGGGGGGGGAGGGTGTTTCGGCAGCGCTGGGGGGGTTGTTTTTGTGGGGCAGGTGGCGCTGGGGGGGGGGGGTGTTTCGGCAGCGCTGGGGGGGTTGTTTTTGTGGGGCAGGTGGCACAGTGTTGTGTTTTGGGGGGCTGGCGGCTCTCGGGGGGTTTTGGCCTTCAGCTGTTTTCTTTGGAATAATATGGCCCTCGCCACTTCACGAGTTGTGCAGGCCTGGTCTAGGGGTTGGAGGAGCTAGCAACGTGAAAACTCAGTGTTGTTTATTCAGACGTGGGACTGGCTGCCCCAGGGGACGGGAATGTGGTATGGAGCTTTTCGTCTCTCCCGCTCTGCCGTGGGAATGTCCAAAGTCAGCTGTGGCTGAGAAGCACAATTTCAAAAAGCAGCATCTCCATCTGTGCTTGTAAAGCTCAGTATTTGCGTATGCAAATTAGGTAATTAGATGTCTAACCATCCAGTTTGCATGTGCAGGACTGCAGGGGCACATCTAAAGCTACACGGAGGCCCTTCTGAAAACTGGATGCTAATAAAAGAACAGGAGTACTTGTGGCACCTTAGAGACTAACAAATTTATTAGAGCATAAGCTTTCGTGGGCTACAGTCCACTTCTTCGGATGCATATAGAATGGAACATATATTGAGGAGATATATATATACACATACAGAGAGCATGAACAGGTGGGAGTTGTCTTACCAACTCTGAGAGGCCAATTAAGTAAGAGAAAAAAAAAAAAAACTTTAGAAGTGGATGCTAATAGTCGCCCTCATCTGATGATTGTTTGGCAGCCCATGCACAGTGAATGTGTGGGTCTCAGCCTAGTTTCAAGGGGACAGATGTGCATGTATCACAAAAAACACCCTCATAATTGTCACCGATTGGCAGCCTCAGCAGAGCAGAGAAGGAACAAGAGGGAACTCTTCTCTCATCCCTAGAGCTGGCCCCTTCAAGCAGGAGTTGGTGCGTTCTGTTGCATCAGTAGCGGGCTAGGAACTCCAGTTGAACAGGCAGACAAGTGCAGTTTGAAGAACATAAAATCTGAATGCACATTGGCAAGAGCAGAATCTGTTATTGTCTGTGGTGGGCTTGTTTTGTGGGTGAATACCGCGCTGGGTTTCGAGGGCTGTCCCTACGACACCGTTCCCTAGTAGGAAATTGACTTAAAAAGTCTGAATCCAAATCTCAATAGGTTCCATCAAGGCTGTGTGAACTGTGGACATATCAATCTCCGTTTTGCACCTTAGATGATTGAAGACTGAGACACTGTAAACAGATCACATGGCTATTGTCAGACTCCCATTATAGCAATTGTACTGGGTAACACTGCAGGCTCAGTTTGCATCACTGACTATCCTTTTTTAAATCATGAAATCTGGAAAGAAGGAGAGAAACAAACTGTGTCATGGGACATGCTTGGGAAGCACGTGTGGACTGAGTGTGTCTGCAGCATGTGGGCACTGGTTACCAGAGATCTCCACAGGTTCGGTTCATAAAGAACAGGAACTAGTTGGCTCTCTTCAGTGGGGCGCTATCATTTCTGTAGCTTTCTCCTTGTTACAGCATGCCAGATGTCCCAGCAGCCGTCTCCCTCTCACAGATACAGTATCTGCCAACGCTTGCGTGTGTAACTGGGATATGGACAGCACAGCACAAGGGGAGAATTTCAGGCAGCATGGACACACCAGGCTCTTTGGGAGAAGAAGCCACAGTGATTTCCTCGTTAGATATCGTCGCCTTTCCTCCCCAGCCCATTAATTTAATCCCCTGGATGTAATTAGACTGACCTAAGGCTCTTCCCTTCATTGCCCCACTCAAGCCTTCAGCTCTTGCTGGGCTTCAGCCACCCGCACTGCTGACTTCCCCCCGTTTCCGATCAGGAATCGAAAGAAGAAGAAGAGTTCCATTCTGTTCCGGGAAAGGCCGAGGAAGACGGGATGCTGCAGCAATGGAGAGACAGGGAGAGCGACCGAAGGACCATTCAGACCTCGCAGACGCCCACGAAAGGTTTTCCAGGGCAGGAGACGCTACACGATGGCCTAGGAGTGGAGACAGTGGAGCTTGCACCTGCTCCATTCAGCTCAGCTTGCAAGGAACTCGAAACAAACAAGGTGATAGAGTCCAGGCCCGTCTTCTTGCCGTACACCGGAGACCTTTTCCATACGCCTAGAACCCAGAGCGATAAACGGTCTTCCTTCAAAGGGCCCTGTACCGTTGTCTCCGAAAGGCGATGGGCACATATTGCCACACCTTTACTAATGAATAGTTCAGTGACTACATAGGGGGCTGCACTCGACCTGTCGCTGTGCCAAGCTCCCACTCTTGTCAGTGGGAGAGCTACCAGGGATCGAAGGGAGTTCGTGGCCATTACTTTGTAACCACAGCCCACTCCGCAGCAAGGGACAGACACCCCGTGTTAAACCAATGGCAAAGGCTGGTAATTCTGTCCATCTGCATCAGTGATATTTTATTTGTAAAGCCGGCCATGATGGTGCCGGTAGTAAGGGAAGCACAGAGCCTTTTTGCCAGGCGCTGGGTTGGTGAGCGGACAGTCTGAGTGCAGCCGTAGAGACTGGGCTTTACTAACCATGTGTTAAACTCTGTCCTGGCAAATTGGCTCCATAGCTGTAGCCCTTCCCCTCTCTTCCCACTGCAGGCATCTTCTCTAAGCTCAGTCCTCACCTCCCGTCTTTCCCTGCGAGGGACAGACAGCCGGGGTACCAGCAGGCTGGCTCGGTGGAAGGGTTGATGGTGTTAATGATGCTCCCTGTCTAAAGACTGTCTTAGCTGCATCAGTGATGCATGTTCTCAGTAGATGCAAAGACCAATTGAGCTTGCAGGCCGGAAGGCCTGTGGTGCTGGCTTGCTCAGCAAGGTTGGAGCTTCTAGCTGTGGTTTCATAGGGCAGTGCCGCTTACCGCAGATCTCCTCATGTGTCTGTCTTAATTAGTATAAGGACGGAGCTGTGTCCGGAGAGCAGACGGCGAGCGCCTCACGAGCACAGCACTGATTCCCCGTCTGGTTTGATCACGTCACGGCTTGGAATCTCTTCTCCGTGTTTAATGAACGTTAAGCATTTTGTAAATGAAATCCAGGTGAGACACTCTGGGGCTGTTTAAAATGCAAGAGGTACAGTGGGTTCCCAGCTGCAGACGAGCGCTCCTCCATCTCAGGAATGTCTAGAGGAGGGTGAGGGGAGACACTTTAAAGGACAAAGTCTGCACCACAGGTGGGACCCACAGCTGTCACAGAGCTTCTGGCATGACCAGCACTGGGAGGCTGGGCTGGGTGTTCTCTGACAGGCCTCTAGAACACGCACAGGCTTCCGGAACTTTGGCTGCAAGATTATTTGTTTCAGGCTGCCTCTTCCCACAGCCCCATCTGCACATAAGACCATAAGAACGGCCAGACTGGGTCAGACCAAAGGTCCCTCTAGCCCAGGATCCTGTCTGCCGACAGTGGCCAATGCCAGGTGCCCCAGAGGGAATGAACAGAACAGGGAATCATCAAGTGGTCCATCCCCTGTGGCCCCTTCCCAGCTTTTGCACCATTCAGAACCAGACACTTGCCAAACTCCTCATGCTCATCCCAGAAGGCGAGCGTGACCTTCACCGCTGCACAGCAAGGACGCTCAGGAAACCGTGCCCTTACAGATGGGGCTTAGGGGAGACTGCGTCACCTTCCTGCACAGAGATGGAGCAGCGAAGATGGACAGGACGGACTCCCTATCAGAGCTCACCAGCGCTGATCCTAGCCTAGCCAGGAGGGGTCACTGCATGTGTGCTTTGGAGCACTCCCGTTTCATGCCTCTCTAGGTATGACTACACGGGGATAAAAAACTGGCTGGCCTGGGTCAGCTGACTCGGGCTTGTGGGCTAAGGCTCCCGGGCTGGAAAATTGCTGTGTAGATGCTTGGGCTGGAGCCCTAGTCTGGGACGCTGGGAGGGTGGAGGAGCCCAGAACCCGGGCTCCACCTGAGCCCAAAGATCTACACAGCAATTTTTAGTTCCACAGCCCGAGCCCTGTGAGCCCAAGTCAGCTGAGCCAGGCCACCCATGGCCTGTTTTTGTCTCCATGGAGACGTGCCCTCTGTGTCTAGCTCTGCTGCTAGTGCCTGAGCCAGTGAAGAGCTGAGCCCCTCCGGAGCGGTGCTGAGCTCTCTCCAGTCCCCTTTACGATTATTAGCATGGAGGGTGCTGAGGACCCCTTCGAAGACGCACAGCCCTGTACTGGATCAGGCTTCTAGGGAAGCAGGAGCTGAGTAGAAGCGGAGTCTGGTCTCAAGCCGATTGTGCACCAGTGTATCTCCATTGGCATCAGCAGAATTATTCCTGATTTACACCAGCGTAACTGAGAGCAGACTTTGGTCCCAGGCCTGAGAGTTGAATGTAAGTCTTCCACACAGCAGCACAGCCCAGATGAGAGGCCAATGGCCTTTCCCTTAAGGAGCTGAATATCACAAGACAGCCTGGACTTTGGAGCCTGATTTTTAAAGCTGGCGTCCGGTTTCCACTCCCAATTTTGCCAGAGCATGGAACTGTGGGTTCAGTTTTGCAGTCACAAGTAACGAGTGGAGCATTTAACTGCCATCATTTGAGCCTACAGTTCATTGCACCAGCAAAAGGAGGCAGGTTTTCTAGAGCAGACCCACAGCAAGGCAATGCTCTGCATCCCAAACCAACTCCGTCGTTCCGGGCAGAGGCTTCTGAGTGCTGCTGGCTTCCTAAGGCCAGAGGTGAAAGTAAGCCGGTATGGCGTATCGGCAAGAGCCAGTACCCCGTGCCGGGCCGCACCGGCTTCCGCGGGGGATTTAAAGGGATCTGGGCTCCTAGCCGCTGCGGTGAGCCCAGAGCTCTTTAAATCCCGCCCACAGCTCAGCACCTGGGCTGGGGCTGGGATTTAAAGGGCCCGGAGCTCCCTGCCGCTGTGAGGAGCCCAGAGCCCTTTGAATCCCACCCATGGCGGCCGGAGCCCTGGGCCCTTTAATTTGCCCCTGAGCCCCGGGGGCTCCCAGCCACCTCTGCAGCTGGGAGCCCCGGGTTGATTTAAAGGCCTGGGGGCTCACAGCCACAGCCGGTGCCCCAGGGCCTTTAAATCGTGAGAGGCCCCGCCTCTTCCAGATGAGGCCACGCCCCCTCAGGACTCCGGCAGTACTGGTAAGTCCTGTAAGTTACTTTCACCCCTGCCTAAGGCTCAGTCCTATAACAGGAAAACTTGCTATTTTTAGCAATCCATCTCTGCATATTTTTTTTATTTCCCTGGAGAGGACATGAGCAGCGGAAACTGCTAATTATCTGGGTAATGCATGATTATCTCCCCATCACCACACCTTCAGGAGTCGTTTTCTTGCTGTTGTTCAAAGCCCTCTTTATGCAGGGGGTGTAAATGAGCATTTTGGTGCAGCCGACATGGCCAACGTTGGCTCTTTAGCATTTAAACAATATGGGTTTATTTTTATCTCTGATTACGTTTCCAGTCAGTTTCTCTCGTCAGGCCGTGTGTGATCCCAGGCTAGCCGGTTTCCAGGCTGGTTACCTTGTTCCTGGCGTGGCAGTTGCTTTGCCGAGTTACCGGACTTGCACACGGACTGCTGCTGAACTTTCTGTCCCAGCAGAACTGCAGTGAGGAGAATGGCAGCCTGACAGAGAACAGGCAACAAAGTACATTGAAATCCGTCTGAGACCCAAGTGCTGCCCTCACTGGCTCTTGAGACGGGGCTTGGAAGGCTTTTGAAGACATCCACTTCTAAAGCACCTGGAAAATACCCCCAAGACCTGTGTTTCTGTTGTAGCCTTCAACAGTTCCCCAAGTCCTTACTGACCCTTACCTGCTTTTATCATTTATACATTCGGAGCCCAAAGCGGGTGCCATTCACAGGGCCGGCTGCAGGCACCAGCGCAGCAAGCTGGTGCTTGGGGCAGCCAATGGAAAGGGGCGGCACGTCCGGGTCTTCAGCAGCAATTCGGCGCTGGTCCCTCAGTCCCTCTCGGAGCGAAGGACCCGCCGCCGAATTGCCACCAAAGAATTAAGTGGCACGGTAGAGCTGCCGCCGAAGTGCCGCCAATCGCGGCTTTATCTCCCCCCCCACACACACACACTTCGCCGCGTGGGGCAGCAAAAAAGCTGGAGTCAGCCCTGGTCATTCAACTCAAGAACAAAACTCTTGTTCACTTAAACAGGATCCCAAGTAGTCCTGTTCTGAATTTGACCAGCTGTAGCTTGCTCTGTTTGGCTGCTTCCTTATCCAGTATGATCACGAGTCTTTTCTGCAGAGCTAGGCAATGTCTTTCTTACCGAACCTTGCTGTTGATCAGGCGTGGCCAGTGTGGGGTGAGAAGGAGAGTTGGAAAATCCTATGTATTAGCAGGAGAGGGGTAGCCGATGTTTAGAGAAGCTGCCCTATCGGATATTGACTGATAATGTCACTTTCTAATTGCTGAAATAAAAGGTTCACTGGCGGAAACAGAACATGCTACAATAGTCACAATAAAAACACTTTGTGCTTCCCTGGAGCCTTTCATTCAAGGATCCCAAAGCGCTTCACCAGCATCCATGGACTGGGCTCCCCTCACTCCCAGGAGGCTGGTAGTATTATACCCACTTCACAGAAGAGGAAACAGAGTCAAAGTGGGCTGGATTAATCCTGGGTGTCACGTCATTGATTTCAGTGGCTTCACACCAGGGGTGAATTTAGCCATGAGAGATTAGTTGTCTTGTCCAAGGTCACACCTTCAGTCTGTGGCAGAGCTAGAGACAGACCCCAGATCGCCTGGCTTCCAGCCTTGGACCTTGACCACAGGCATTTCCTTTGTCTCTCAAATGAGTTAAGATTACATATTTGTAATGATGGCAAAGATGCAGAATATAGGAAAATAGCTGTTCCATATTCCAGTGTTTTCTGGGAATTTTATACTCTCCTGTACAATGGATGGGAAGCAGAAAGTCTTGATTGTATTTGTTTGTCACAGGATTGAATCTGCTTTTCGTGCAGGATTCTCTCATCTATGTCAGGGACTGGAAGTTCTAGGTCTTTGCAAGAACGATGCTGTTTCACGCCAAATATGTGACTCACCAGTTGTGATTTGGACTGCGGTGGCTTGCACTGAACGTCAGGCTTTCCTCTGCTCCAGCCTCTCCAGGGGGCTGCTGATTGAGATGCGCAGGAATCAGAGCAGGAGTCCATGGGGAATGAGGGAGGGCGGCCCGAGCAGGGGAAAGCATTGCGTGCACACAAGTGCAGAGAAGCACAGTGGTGGGGATCGTGCTCCTGTCACCCAGCAGTAACGTGGTGTTCACACTGGTTAGAAATACTCCTTTACCAGACAATACACTCCACGATGAGATGAGTAGTAAAATATGCCGCTGTTAAGGTAGATCAGACATTCAACCCACTGACCCCTAGTTTGGCCTCCTTGTTTGTGCTGGCACATTGGCATGGCTAGGAACAGAACTACTCAATGTCACAGTATGAAACATCCTTTTGGTAACATCTGCCCTTCCCAACAAATACCACTTCTGTGTCTGGCTGAGAGGTTATTCCAGCTCCACGGGCCAGGCTGATTGAGTTCAGCCATGATGCATTGGATAGTTTTGTTCTGGGTTCTTCTTTGTTTGAATTTCTGCTGAATCCATGAACGTTTACTTTTAAATCACAGCTCGGATCAACCTGGCTGCTTTTCTTTTCTTTTCCTGTGTAATTTTTCCAGGATGGGTGGCAAGAAATTACCTGTTCTGACAACTTTTTATCCTTCCAGGCTTCTGCTCTTGGGTCTTATCAGGTCTGGGCCTACCATGTAGTTAGATTCATTCCCCTCTCCCTTTACAATCCCAGTGAAGGAGCAGATAGATATGACTGATTCTTCCTTCAAGTGAAACTACTCTTAAACATGTGACTTGTTCTGAAGAACTGTTGTCCTCTGGACCTCACTTTGGGCTTGGATCAGGTCAGTACTGTGTCTGCACTCATCTCACTTTCTAATGGTTGGGTCTGTGCAAAAGTGTTCATCGGGCGATGTGACTGATGAATGGCAAGTAATGTTTCTATTTTTATGTTCCCATTTGCATGAATAGCTTTCCAGGCATATTGGCAGTGGGAAAAATACCATTGTGAGCCATGTTCTAATTGTAAATGATCATTCAGATTTGGGATGATTTATGAAGGATGTTTTCTAAGTGATTTTGGTGATTTAAGTTCCAATATAATTCTTTAGAAATGAAAATGTGCTACATCTGCTTCTATTCACAGAGGCCAAAAAAAAAAAGCATCTCTTTGGACATCCAGATTAGACTATTAAATATAGGTACTAGTTTCCATTAAATATTCATAGCTATTAAAAAGTAATCAAAGCAGATGAATTCTCCACAGCCAACGTGAAGATTTAATAGAAAATAGAAATCATAGAATATCAGGGTTGGAAGGGACCTCAGGAGGTCATCTAGTCCAACCCCCTGCTCAAAGCAGGACCAGTCCCCAACTAAATCATCCCAGCCAGGGCTTTGTCAAGCCTGACCTTAAAACCTTTAAGGAAGGAGATTCCACCACCTCCCTAGGTAATCCATTCCAGTGCTTCACCACCCTCCTAGTGAAAACGTTTTTCCTAATATCCAACCTAGACCTCCCCCACTGCAACTTGAGACCATTGCTCCTTGTTCTGTCATCTGCCCCCACTGAGAACAGTCTAGATCCATCCTCTCTGGAAGTTTAGGTAGTTGAAAGCAGCTATCAAATCCCCCCTAATTCTTCTCTTCTGCAGACTAAACAATCCCAGTTCCCTCAGCCTCTCGTCATAAGTCATATGCTCCAGCCCCCTAATCATTTTTGTTGCCCTCTGCTGGACTCTTTCCAATTTTTCCACATCCTTCTTGTAGGGTGGGGCCAAAAACTGGACACAGTACTCCAGATGAGGCCTCACCAGTGTTGAATAGAGGGGAATGATCACGTCCCTCAATCTGCTGGCAATGCCCCTACTTAAACAGCCCAAAATGCCGTTAGCCTTCTTGGCAACAAGGGCACACTGGTGACTCATATCCAGCTTCTCGTCCACTGTAACACCAAATAGAAATCAGCAAGAGCAGCATTTCAGAATAAAATTCATGGGATCAGAAGGGAAGTGAATCTTAGGGTAACAGAGGGATAATTTATTTCCGAACACAACAGCATTGGTTTTCATGGTAAAACTCCCACTCCAAAAACACCTGTAAACAGTAGATCGTTCAGATTTTTGTCTCAGATCTGTACGGTGCATCTCAGCACTGATAGTCTCCTCTCTTCAAGGGCCACACACACACACACACACATACACACACACACCCCTTTGCCTTGGGAGAAAGGAAAAAAAAATCTAATAAGCAGGGAAAGCCATTTCCAGATACATTTAGAGAACACGCTATGAGTCAGATAAGAAATGAGGCAAGGGAAATCAAGTGATCTCATTGGATAGTAAGTAGAGCTGCTTAATTTTTTTGAACAAAACTTTTTTTTCATTGAAATGGCCTTTTTTCAAAACCAATTGTTTTGCAAAAATTTATCCGTTCTCAATTTTTTTTTTCATTTTTGGTGATATATTTTCCTATATATCTTGTTTATCATTTATCTTTTCTTCCCTCCACTCACTTTCTTTTGTCTTCTTTCCAATGATTTTTTATCAGTGTCATTTTCTTTCCAAAATGACTGGAACAAAAACAGGAAAGAGGAAACATGAAAAGAATTAAAAACTGGAAAAAAAAAAAAAAAAAAAGAACAATATTGAGGAAAAGTGATTACATTGTTTTGAACCCTGGGGAACAAAAACAATGTCTGCTTTTTGAAACTGTTTGTGAACCTCTTTTTGATTCAACGTTAATAGTCAGGGTTTGGCATGGTGGCACAGGTCACTGACCTAGCCTCAAAACCAGACCTTAGTTCTATTTCAGCCTTGAATCCATTTGTAGTTAAGTGTTTCCAGAGATGCCAAGGGTTGGCTGTCCGAGAGAGAGAGATTTACAGCCCCAAGCGTGAGATTCCAGACCAAAGAGTGAGACTTTCCATGTGGTGTGTGAGATCATTGCTTAAGACAGGGACGCTCATCTTTGGGCCCTGGCGACATCCAATAGACCAGTGTAGAGAAGCGGACTCACCCCTGCGGCGCCTCCTGCTGGTTGTCTTGGGAATTAGCTCTTCTCCAGCCTCTGGAGCGCCCTCTGCAGGCCGATGGTCCGCCTATCGTTGGCCCCCGTGTCCCTCCCAGGACCCCGGTGCCCTTTTAGCTGAGGTGCTGCCCCCTGGCAGTAACCCCGTTCTCTCAGGGTCTCCCCTCCCAGGGGAACCCCCACCCACTAACCCCCACCCACTAACCCCACTTCACCTCAGTGTAAGGCTACTGCCAGTCACCATCTAGCCCCACTCCCTGGGGCAGACTGCAGTATACGCCACTCATCATAGACAAGGTTGGGTCTGGACCTGCTGCCCCTCTCTGGGACCTAGTGCCCCCCTGGGGACTTGGACAAAGCCCTGCAGCCTGGGGAGTTGCCAGCCCGGTGCTCCCCAGCCCCTCTGGCCTTTCCCCAGCCCTGCCTCACTCTAGGCACCCTGACCTTCCCAGCAGCCAGGCCCTTCTCTCTCTGAAGGCAGAGAGAGACTGCCCTGGGCCTCTGGCTTACAGTCTTTTTATACAGCCCAGCTGGGGCCTGATTGGGGCATGGCCCAGCTGTGGCTACTTCCCCAATCAGCCCAGGTCTCAGAGCTGCAGCCCTCTTCAGAGCTGGTTTCAAGCCCTTCAGGGCAGGAGCGGGTGTCCACCCCGCTACAACCAGGTTTTTAATCCAACCAGCACTTAATAGTTTGTTTTAAAATGTACATTGCTTAATATTGCATATGAATAAGCCCCTTCATTTTCAATTTAAACTGTTTTTTACTGAAAAAATCCTGGGTTTTACAAAAAGTATTATTCTTTTTTTCCAATTTTCACCCTACTTTTGTATCATTCAAACATATAAAAAATAACTTGTTTTCTTAGGACAATACCGTACATTGTATGAGATCTGTGCATTACGATAATACATTAATGTGTGTATACAAAGCTGCCTGGTGAAGTAAAGCTCTGTATTAGTCTAGAAGATACACACAATAAACGAACAGGCATCTGAATGTACTGCTGAATCTCATCACCACCACGTGCACATTTCGAGCTGCTAGCAGATAATGGTTTAAAGATCTGACACCCTAAAATGGGAAGGAAACAAAAATCTGTATTAGAATATGTTTCAGAACACAAGGAAGTGTTCAAAAGTTTTTAAAAGAACGAAAACAGGAGAAAAGGATGAAGTTGAATGTATGCACCGCAAATGGGGGTGTGGCCCAAGTATTAAATGTACATATTTATAGGCTAATAGATCTAAGTCTACAACAGTAACCTGTTTATTGAAATGAAAAGTTTTATTTGGGGATTAGAGATGTATTGGTTTCTTAAACTCAGAAGTGATATTGTGTTCTGAGTTCTGTTTTAGCTGTGCAGCAAACCACATTGGATTCCATTCATCAAAGCATTAATCTACTGAATACTTCCCTCCCGTACCCTCCCCCCCCCGCCTTGTCCTTCCGTCCACCAAAATAAGCCCCGATATTTACCCAGAAAAATTAATGTTTTCCCCACCAATTTTCACCTTTTGTTGTTGTTGTTGTTGTAGTAATAAACACAGATAAATTCCCGGGAAAAATTAAATAAAATAAAAACCAAAAATGAAGGGCCCTATTTAAATGTCCCAATTCATACTAATGTCTAGGGCACATGAGAATTCTCTATGCAATGCAAACCAGTGGCTGTTAAAAAAAACGATTATTTGCTGGTTGAAACAGAAAGCTGGACGGTTGGAGATCCCTGAGGACATGAATTTGTATAGCGTGGTTTACATTTTGAACTGTACTTTGCAGAACCTGCAAACTTTCAATCAAGTCCTGCTTGTTTTTTGGGCGAACTCATCTTTTTTGGACCATCACACACACAAAACCCCGCGTAGCCTCCTCTCGCGCGCATATAGAACGCGGGCCTGTAGTCTCCATGGTTACCACCATACACAAGCTTGCCAAGCTCTAAGCCCCGTGCCTGAGGCCTCGGATGTATTGTTGTTTCTTGCAGCGGCAGAGTAACAATATTTTAAATCTTTCTATATTTACTCAAAATGAGTGAGAGAAGCTTAGGAACATGTGTGAGTGAATGAGTGAGTCTCACACCCAACCAGTGAGACTGGACAGGTCTGTGTTTCAGGAGGGGATTCCCCTTAAAGCAGACAGATGTGTGGGGAAAGGCTGGCTTCCCCGCCATGACTGCTTCTGCATTGTCCCTGGAAAGCTTGGTACTGAGGAGTTATGAGCAGGTCCCTGAGGGAGGCAAGGGGAGACTATGCCAGGCTAGAAGAATAGGAGATGGCCCCAGTATTGGGCTAGCTCTATGCAGCCCTTAGTGGCAGGCCAGTTTGTGATGTCCAAGATATTTGCTTATCATGTGAGATAAGGGAGATGGAGACAGTGTCCGTCCCTCACTCCAGGCTCCTGCAGCAGCTGCAACCACCAGCAAATATTCTCTCGGTAAGTTTGCTTACCCAGTGATTCAGCCCCTAGGAGCCAGGAGCGGGGCTAGAACTAGGGGTACCCCAAAGGGGCCGGTATGGGATGGTGCAGCATAAGCAGCCTGGTAAGAAAGAGGCAAGATTTTGTACCCAGACATTTAGCTTGTACAGGCTAGTAACAGTGGCAGAGATTAATAGTAGAGTGGCCTGGGGTAATGGTAAAGTGAAATGTAATAAAGCCAGACAGCTCTAGATCTCTGGTGTGTCAGAGGGGAACACGTTGTATCCCGAGTGGCCTTCAAATACTGTGGGAACTGGTGCACATGGAACACCAGAGAGAGAAGAAAGAGACTAAGTAGATTCATTCCTAACTATTCCAGGTTTACAGGACACTTACAGTAGCTTGGGCCATAGCCAACAAATCCAAACACCTAGCAACAATTCTTGGCTGTCCCATCCACTTGAGATGAGATGAGCAGCGGATGACTGGCCTGGGGTAGGTCAGAGTTCGGGGCCAGCGCCAGGGTCCCCACCCAGGCTAGAAGGGCTCAGCTCTTTGGGGACGAGGTGGGAGGAGGGCTTTAGGCCATGTATTGCTCTGGCCAGTTTAGGGGTGGTATTGGTGAGCCCCACGGAGGGAATGGCTGGTTTGCCTCAGTCAGAGGGTATCAGACACTGAGCATGGGGACAGAGGGAGGAAGCCAGTTTAGATTCTCTGGATTTACAATATCCTGCAGTGAGGGGCCGTGTCTTTGTGATGTGTGGAAATCCACTCCGTAGCAGGAAGGGGCTCCTGAATCACTGTCTGTGATTAATCTGTGCTCTCAGCCCAGAGCTCGAGCCCCCTTTTGCTGCTGGACTGGGAGCATGTTCTCCTTCAGACAAAAACAACAAAGAGTCTGGTGGCACCTTAAAGACTAACAGATTTATTTGGGCATAAGCTTTCGTGAGTAAAAACCTCACTTCTTCGGATGCATAGGCTATGCATCCGAAGAAGTGAGGTTTTTACTCACGAAAGCTTATGCCCAAATAAATCTGTTAGTCTTTAAGGTGCCACCAGACTCTTTGTTGTTTTTGTAGATACAGACTAACACGGCTACCCCCTGATACTCCTTCAGACATTCACTGAAAACCACCCTGCGTGGGAGGCTTTGTCTCTCTGTGGGGCTGGGGGGAGAAACAGAGATTACTCCCATACCGAGTGGGGAACCGGCTTTTTACACGACATGTCCAAGCAAGCACTGTGGAAATGTGCTTTCTTCAGTCTCATTGTGTGACAGGCTCATCAGCACCTGAGGGGCAAATCATAGCTCATTAAAACCAGCAGCAGCGCTCGGCCCTTCTGCCTGAGGTTTGCATGGCAGCCACGGAGAATTCATTGCATAGTTTGACCAAATCTCAATGCCTCAGGCAGCAGCATTCGGACCTGCTAGGAACCTTGATTTCAACTGGCTGTGCTAAAAATACCGTTTCTAACTCTCATGCTCCTGATGGGGTGTTGGGGTGTCACTTGTACTTGTGTTACGCGATGAGAAATGTCGGTGTGGACATTTACTGCAATGATTTGTTGCAAGTGGCTGTTTGAACTATTCATGGTTGCTGAAAAGTAGAATAACTTGGGCCACCAGTAATGGCAATAGCGGTGATGTGTATGGAGCACTTGCAATAGCAGGGTTCACACCTCTCCAGCAAAGGGTCTCTCGGGGATTTAGTACTCGCTGAGACTGGGAGACTCGGCTAGAGAGTTTAGTCTGCGAGTTAGTAACTTTAACACAATGTGAAGAAAAATACCTTCCTCCCTCCCCCCCTTTCTTTTTAAGTTTCTAGGGTTGTCTTTCTGTTTCAGGGGAGAATCAGGGGTTCTCTTTCTGTTCTGTGTCTGTACAGCGCCTAGGTCCATGGCTGGCACGCCTAGGTGCTATCATGATGCAAATAATAAATAATCATAGAGTCAGAGAAGTGTAGGACTGGACGGGACCTCAAGAGGTCACCTAGTCCAGCCCCCTGCACTCAAGGCAGGACTATGTAATAACGAGATCACTCCTCACAGTTGTTTGTCTAACACGTTCTTAAAATATCTCCAATGACGGGGATACCACAACCTCCCTCGGCAATTTGTTCCAGTGCTTAACCACCCTAACAGTTAAGAAGTTTTTCCTAATGTCCAACCTAAACGGTCCTTGCTGCAATTTAAGCCCATTGCTTCTTGTCCTGTCCTCAAAGGTTAAGGTGAACAAGTTTTCGAGTGGGGTTCCGCAGGGGTCTGTTTTGGGACCGGCTCTGTTCAATATCTTCATCAACGACTTAGATATTGGCATAGAAAGTACGCTTATTAAGTTTGCGGATGATACCAAACTGGGAGGGATTGCAACTGCTTTGGAGGACAGGGTCATAATTCAAAATGATCTGGACAAATTGGAGAAATGGTCTGAGTTAAACAGGATGAAGTTTAACAAAGACAAATGCAAAGTGCTCCACTTAGGAAGGAAAAATCAATTTCACACATACAGAATGGGAAAAGACTGTCTAGGAAGGAGTACGGCAGAAAGGGATCTAGGGGTTATAGTGGACCACAAGCTAAATATGAGTCAACAGTGTGATGCTGTTGCAAAAAAAGCAAACATGATTCTGGGATGCATTAACAGGTGTGTTGTGAGCAAGACACGAGAAGTCATTCTTCCGCTCTACTCTGCTCTGGTTAGGCCTCAGCTGGAGTATTGTGTCCAGTTCTGGGCGCCGCATTTTAAAAAAGATGTGGAGAAATTGGAAAGGGTCCAAAGAAGAGCAACAAGAATGATTAAAGGTCTTGAGAACATGACCTATGAAGGAAGGCTGAAAGAACTGGGTTTGTTTAGTTTGGAGAAGAGAAGACTGAGAGGGGACATGATAGCAGTTTTCAGGTATCTAAAAGGGTGTCATGAGGAGGAGGGAGAGAACTTGTTCACCTTAGCCTCTAAGGATAGAACCAGAAACAATGGGTTTAAACTGCAGCAAGGGAGGTCTAGGTTGGACATTAGGAAAAAGTTCCTAACTGTCAGGGTGGTTAAACACTGGAACAAATTGCCTAGGGAGGTTGTGGAATCTCCGTCTCTGGAGATATTTAAGAGTAGGTTAGATAAATGTCTATCAGGGATGGTCTAGACAGTATTTGGTCCTGCCATGCGGGCAGGGGACTGGACTCGATGACCTCTCGAGGTCCCTTCCAGTCCTATAATCTATGATTCTATGATTCTCCTTGTGACAGCTTTTTATGTACTTGAAAACGGTTATCGTGTGTGTCCCCCCCATCTCCTCTTTTCCAGACTAAACAAACAGGGCGTTATGCTGGTATAATGGTAGCGGGATAAATTCACACCTCACCTTATCCCAGTGGAACGTCCCATGTCGAGGAGCCCCTCGATGGCAGGGACATGGTTCGCAGAAACGTGGAGTGAGGCCACCCAGCTCGTTCGCACTGGTGATTCAGATCCAGGGTTTGAATCCGGCTCTCCAGGGGTGAACAGCCTCAGCTTTAACCCACCCTCCATCCCAGCCTGGAGCATTGTGCAGCTGATTAGCCCGGAATTTAGTGGCTCTGGCTTGTGCTAGGATCTCCACTGGAGCTGTCCTAGCGGCACTGATGTCAATTCCTGCCCACTCGGCTGCATGCTGGCCAGCTGTGGTGCTGTGCCAGCTAGCCTGGTGACCTCAGAAGACCCAGTTTTTGCGTTGCCTCAGAGTTCATGAGGCCCCAGGCTTGCCATACCCGTGCATTGTGGGGGCCTCCCGCTGGGAGCGTGGCATTGTTTGAAGTTGCTTTTGTGCTATTTTGACTTCTGTTGTTAAAGTGCTTTTCAATGGCAATTTGATCTGTCCCCCATTGCCCATGTGCTGGTGAAGGCACTCATGGGACTTCTCCTTGTAACCCCTTTTTACATGGCTGAAGGACTCAAGAACAGCAGAGCTGAGGGCCTGCACCACCTCTTGTTATAACTTACAGCCAACCCCACACTCGTCTGTTCCTGTGGCTTTTGTTTGGAAGGGAAACTAGAATAAAAGGATGAAGTAGGTGACTGCTGGCCCCCGTGATTTTGCAGACATGTGAGAGCATCATCGGGCTATTATTTCTGATGCAGATATTCTGTGTGTCTGCAGCAGCGGCCAGAGCCACCCGGGCAGATCAGTGGTCTGCAAGCTAAAAAAACCCCCGAAGTCTCCGAGATGGTGTGACATGGAGTTAGCTCTGGGCAGTTGAGCAGCTCCTTCTCTGAAAAGCCTGTGGGCCTTACTGGGAGAGGTGCGGAGCACCTGCAGCTCCTCTTGGCTTTAGTTGGAGTTGTGGGAGCTCAGCACCTCTGAAAATCAGGCCCTGCAATTGCACATTATGGGTGGGATTTTCAAAAACGCCTTAAATGAGTGAGGTGCATCAGTCAAAGGGCACTTCTGAAAATCCCTGCAGCTTACTGAGTAGATCATCAATACCGCTCTTGCAGCGTTGTCTTTCTTTGAATCCGATGCGTACAGCATATGTGGTTACAGCGTGTGTGTGTTCATAGTGTCTGTTCTGCATCGTTAATGCTATCAGGATCTCTCAGACTCTTTCAGGTTGAAGACCTTTTCGCAAACTAGTGCTCCTCTCACTGATTCCTCCCCTCCCACATTCCTCACCTTCCCCAGGGCTACTGTAGTGAAAAAGTCAGGGTAGGGCACTATGGAGGAGACAAGCTGGAAATAAACAGGCTTTGAGAGTAGAGGATCAGCTGAGGTGCTTTTACAGTGATTGATCATACTGTGTCCACCATTTGAATCAGCCTCTGTCCCAGCCAAGCAACCCCTCTGCGCCCATGCTGGTTTCCATCCGTTTCCCTTCTTTTCCCTCAGCTGCACGTTTCCTCTGTGGACGCTGCCCAGCGAGTCAGCTGGCTTTCTCGACTCCCCACCTCCTGCTGCCCCTTACTGGTTCTTTGTGCTGCATGTCTGAACTGCAGCGTCCAAGGAGAGAGACCCCGACGGCCTCTCCAAACCCATGTCTCCTGGACACCAGCCCCTCGGAGCGTGGCTGTCCATTCTTTGGGCCACCCTGCATTGCTGAGTTGAGGACACCTTGCTAAGGTTATGGAAGCAGGCCCAGCATGAGGTGTCCAAGGCCCAGTTTTCAACATGAATGCCTCGCTAGATATCCACCTCCCACAGTTGGACACTCAGTCTGGCACCTGAGTACCTAAAATAGACATTCACGCACCAAAGTGCTGAGCGAAGTGCCCAGATGGGGGCGTTGGGTGGCGAGGTTTGCAATTGGGCTCCCCATGTAATTCATTTCCTCCAAAGGTGCTCTGGGGCAGACGGATCATAGCATGGTGAAGACCCAGGCCTGTGTTCTATTCATGGCTCTGTCACTGTATGACTTGGGGCAATTCATGGAGCCCTCTTGGCCTTGGTTCCATTTTGGGAGCACTGTCGTACTGTTGAAGTAATAGAGAAACTCTGATTGTAAAGCTGCATGAGACAGAGCTCTCCTTCCATCGTACACTAGTGCCGCTTTCTTCAGGACACGTCCTCAGTTAGCCTGAGAGTTACTGATGAGCAAAGGCTACAGAACAGCCCTCAAAGGCAGATTTTTCTAGGAGCCTAGGAACTGTCATGATGGATCAGATCACAGGTCCGTCTACCCTGGTGTCCTGTCTCTGGCTGGTCAGTACCTCTGAGAAGTTTGAAAGATTTGATTGAGGATTGCAGGAGGCTCAGGGAATCGTTGAGGATATGGAGGTAGGAGGAGACATTCTTCTAACTGAGAATACAAAGGGCGTGTCTACACTACGAAGTTTTGGTGATGCAAGTTACATTGGCATACAGATGCTGCGGTTAGTACATCGCCTGTGTGCGTTCATGCTTGGCTCTGTGTGTCAGCACCGTGTGTGCTCAGCAGGAGTGCTTGCATGATGTGCAATGTGGTGCACCCTGGGTAGGTGTCACAGTGCGCCACCCGCCACCATTCAGTGCACTTTTTGCATAGTTTTGGCAATGCATGATAGGGCAGAAATGACAGAGGGACTAGGACCAAGGGGTCAACTTCCCATAATGCAGTGTTCTCCATCCCATAATATTATATCTATCCCATAATTTTCTCACCTATTTTCAATTTCCCATGAACCCATGCTGGACTCGTTGCTGTCCACCATCTCTGACAAAAGCATGGAGCCTTCACAGCACTGCACTACTGTCATGAGCATTGCAAGCACAGGACACACAATCCTCCGGTATTTGCAGAGCCACCGGAAGAATTTCAGGGAACATGACGATTCCACAGAGGACAGATTGCTGGGGGACATAGCACGGACCAGTTCAAGATTGCTGGTGTTCACGGTGCAGCTGCAGACGGTGGAGTGCTCGGAGTATCTGGGATCAAGAAACAAGCACCGACTGGTGGGATCGCATCACAATGCAGGCTTGGGATGACAAGCAGTGGCTGCAGAATTTTTGGATGCTCAAAGCCACATTCCTGGATCTGTGCACCGCGCTCGCCCCGGCCATCCGACGCAGGGACACCAAACCGAGAGCTGCACTGACAGTGGAGAAGCGAGTGATGACAGCGCTGCGGAAACTTGCAATGCCAGATTGCTACACGTCAGAAGGAAATAATTTTGGAGTGGCAAAATCCACTGGGGGGGCTGTTGTCATGCAAAGGTGCAGGGCTCCTGCTGTGCAGAACTGTGGCTCTTCGGCAATGTGCGGGACATAGGGGATGGCTTTGCAGCAATGGGATTCCCAGACTGTGGTGGTGCGATAGACAGCACATCCCGATGTTGGCCCCAGAGTACATCAACAGAAAAGGCGACTTTTCCATGGTTATGCAAGTGTTGGTGGATCACAGGGATGCTTCGCTGACTTCAGTGTGTGCTGATCAGAGAATGTGCTTGACTCTCGCATCTTTAAGAACACAGGACTGTTCAGAAAGCTACAAGCAGAGACTTTCTTTCCCAACCGGCTGATTACCATTGGCAATGTTGAAATGCCAATAGTGATTCTGGGGGGGCCCAGCCTACACCTTACTCCCCTGGCTCATGAAGCCGTACACTGGCCACCTCGACAGTTCCAAGGAAAGATTCGACTCCCACCTAGCAGGTGCAGAATGCCAGCTGAATGTGCTTTTGGTAGATTGAAAGGGCAGTGGCGTTGCCTACTCACCAGATTGGATCTCAGTGTGAAAAATACCCCAGTGGATCAGTTGCCTGTTGTATCCTGCATAATATCTGTGAAGCAAAGAGGGAGAACTTGCCGCAGGGGTGGAGGCAGAGGTGGAGGGGCCTGTCTGCTGAGTTTGAACAGCCAGACACAAGGGCTATTAGAACTGCCCAACATGGAGCTATATGGCTCAGGGAGGCTTTGAAAGGGCACGTTAATAGTGAGCCACAGGAATGCATTGTGGGGTACTGGGCTCTCCCTGGCCCTGCTGTTTTGGGGCCTGTTAGGAATTGTGTGGTGCTTGGTGGACATGTATGAATATAACACTGACAATGCACCTATTACTTTTGTGCTGCCTGCTGTACGTTTATGATTCTTACACTGTGTTTGTCACAGTGAATTGTGAGTGTACACGACCGCTATGCCTGCGGGCATTATAAACTAATGTGTGTTACAAACTAATAAAGACGAATAACTTTCAAAATTAAAGAGTTTTATTCAGTAATGAAAACAGCACCTAACAAATAATCTAAAGAACATACTAGTAAATACTTTTTAACTTTGAAAAATCCGGGAACCCTTAATAAATAAACAAGGGAACGGGAGACTGGTGTGCATTGTAGCCATGCATCCATGGACCATGGCTCTCCGAGGTCAGAGTATTGGAAGCTGCGGCTGTCCATGCTTTCCCCTGCTGTGGAGTGGCAGGGGGAGGCGCGCTGGAATGCTGGGGGTGGGGCGGGGGTGTAGGGAGGCGCTGTGCTGCAGTTCTCCACCCACGGCAGTGGCAGTCAAGCCCGGGATTGTTGAACCTGGAGATCCACAAGAGTCTGCAGCATGTGTGTGTGCTGGCGGCAGAGCTGGAATGAAGCATTTTAGCATCACGGGGAGCAAGTATATTTGCGCCCTTTAGAGGTAATGTGGGGGGTATGCGGGGTCACATCTCCCCCCAGATTTCTGCCTTCTGTTTAACACAGAGGTTTTCAAACGGGGAGCTGCCCGACCCGCTCGAGCCCCTGGCTCTTCGCTGTGGGAGCTGGGGACTGGCTGGCTGCCTGGCAGGTCGGCCTCTGCATGTCCAGACACTCCTCAGGCAGGGCAAGCAGCGCTGCTCCAAGCTGCGCCCCTGACGTGCTCTTGCCTCTCCCCCGAAGGAGCCTGGCACCAGAACCAGCCCCTGCCTGCGGCGCGCCCCACAGTTTGAAAACCTCAGTGCTAAATGGAAGACAGAAATCGTGGGGGGGCATGTGACTTTGCGCCCTGGGCAGCTGCCCCGCTTGCCCTGGTTATGGCCCTGGCTGCCAGAGAAGCTCCATTATGTCCTGGTACATCTCCCTGTCCTTGTCCTGGGCCTTTCTCCTGTCCCCTCTGTCCTTCTCCATGCAGTCTGCAAGATTCACCCTCTGTTCAAGGCCTGAGCAGCACTGGCTTGCAGGATCTCGCAGAACGTGGCCTCCCGAGTCCCGGGTCCTCTGTTTTCTCTCGTATCTGTGTCAGTCATTCCGCTGGTGGGGAAGATGTGCCCCTCAAGGGAGCAGCTACAGGTAAAACACAGAGGTACCATTGTCAGTACAGGATGTTCAGCAGGTGAAACAAGATTTGCAAACCCCCCCCCCCCCGTAAAGCGCTAAACAACACGCGCTTATTGGCACTTCTCTTTGGAGTGCTTGTTCCTGGCGCCACTCCCAGAACCAGCCGTGGTGAGGACAGCCCGCTGGGTCAGGGAATTGCTCGGTTAGCATGAAACGGCGTGTAGGGCCTGGGCACTGAGGAATGGCTGCATTTCCCACAGGCGATGGAGATGGTAGCTGATATCTAAAGTAACGAAGGGAGAGAGAGCACGGCTGCTGCTGGCATCCCGGCGCCCAGGCTCATTTGCTGCTCGCCTGGTTAGGGCAGTGGGGCCCGCTGACGTTATTGCTGCCTGGTGTGGGGCAGAGATAAGGCTGCCATCCCTAGAAACCTTCTGGAAGTTTCATCAAGATCTCTCAGGAGGTTCGCTGTGTACATAAACAACCTGCTCCATACGCCCTAGAGGGGAACGGGAAGCCGATAACAACTGGCCTCTCTTTGATGTACCACGGCCTCTTCTAGTGCAAGTAAATTAATTAGAATTCAGTAGCTGGGTCCTGATAAGTCGGGGGTGCCAACACTGTAACACATACTAAGGTTCCTTCCCCTGCTTCGGGCTTGTCTGTGCTGGACTCCAGTGGAGTCAAAACCGGTCCTGCCTGGCTCGCAGCACAGCTAGATCTCCCAGTCGCCTGTCCCCCTCCCCCCATACTTTTCCTCTTCCTCCTCCACCTCCTCTTCCTCCTCGCTGTTCACGGCAGGGGCCTGTGACGTGGGCCCTTCGGAGGTATCCACAGGGGCGTGCAGGGCAGTGGTGGGCTCTCCACCAAGTAGGGGTGCAGCTCTTTGTAGAAGCGGCAGGTCTGCGGCTCAGCACACAATTGATTGTTGGCCTCCCAGGCTTTCTGATGTGTCTGCTGCAGCTCCGTGGCTGTCACAGGGCACCGCCCTTCTCCTGCATCCCCCGAGCTGTCCACGTCCCTGTGGCTGGTTCGGAGCAATGCTTGCACAGCCTCTTCCCTCCACAGGCCCAGGAGATCCAATATCCCCTGTGGCGCGTGGAGCGTGGAGCCGGCATGGTCAGCCGGGCAGCTCCACACAACAGCGGAGAGCTGCGAGATGTGCTTGCTCAGCTGGACAATTAGGAAAAGACATTTCAAAAATGTGGGGGCCTTTAAAGGAAGGGGGAGGGGCTTGTGGTCTATGTGACCCCCCCGGGCAGTGGAGTTAACCATTGAGACACTTGACATAGGTAACGCAGTGTCTGCACTCGTGCTGCGTCGACCTCCGTACGTTGAGTGTAGCTCAGCGCTGCTCGGGGCGGTGGTGTTACGGTGTCGGCGTATCCATGGGGCGCTTACATTGGCGGGAGACAACTTTAAGTGTAGACTCGTGCACAACTACTTCAACGCAAGGTGGCTTATGTCAGCTTAACTTTGTAGTGTAGACCAGGTCAAAGGAAGGGAAAGTTTGCTAAAGACCTGATGAGCAAGATGGGTTCAGAGTTATCAGGAGGGTGAGCGGGGCCTCCACAGGGGTGATGGCTATCATTATAATGGAAACAGTGGAGGAAACACACCATTGATTGTATTCTAGAACGATGCATAGAAATGGGGTCCCGTATATTTGTGTGCTGAAGCTTCCACTGCAGTGTACAGGTTGCACTGGGGGGTGCACTAGCCGGGCTTGGGTGGCAAGCTCAGGATTTCTAGAACTGTAAATACAAGGACTAATTCCAGAAGATTTGGTCCTCTTGTCTCCCTGCATTCCCAGGCATCCACCGTGCAAGGGATTCCTGACAATGGATGATTAGCTAGAAGAAAGCGGGTGACCTGTGAAATAATCTCATCAGCAGCCGCAGAATTCCAGGATCTCTGCAGATCATTCTGTGGGATTTGCAGGAAGTTGTGCTGACCCTGTAGTGGAGTGTGCTTCGGCCCATCATCTGGCTTTTCCTGTGTTGCTTGGTTTTGCCACAGGCCAGAATGCAATGACCTGATGTCTCATCCGTGCAGCCCAATGCCTGTATCCTCTGAGAAACTCTCTAGCAAAATAGTTTTCTGATGGCTCCTGAGTAGGGTTGCCAATTTTGGTTGGACCTAGTCCTGGAGGTTTCATCACATGACATAATCTTTAATTAAAGAGTAATCTTTAATTCCTGGAGACTCCAGGAGAATCCTGGAGGGTTGGCAACCCTACTCCTGAGAGATTGAAGGCAAGGTTCAGGATTTAGCAGAAGAAAGCTGTATGGAGAGAAGGGGAATAAGAGGAATGGGTGAAGTCATGGCAGCTTCTTCCTTCGTGGCTTGTGTCTGCAGCATTGTTCTGT
Source organism: Chrysemys picta bellii (assembly GCF_011386835.1). Lineage (NCBI taxonomy): Eukaryota > Metazoa > Chordata > Testudines > Emydidae > Chrysemys > Chrysemys picta. The sequence continues at coordinate 3,530,305 of NC_088805.1, forward strand.
GAATAGGAATTTCATGCAGTTGCTCTCCTGAGCCGAAAGGTTGAAAAAGCAGCCCAAAGAGGCTTATGGCTGGTAGCTGCTGATCCATTTTACACAGGAGATTAACTAGCGTCACAGTTCTAAAAATAGTCTTCCTGGCTTACGGTGAGGCTGGCAGTTCCCATAGCAACTGCCTTGTGCTTAGTGTCCGAGAGATAAAAATCAAAACCAAGGGGCTTGTAAGTTTGGTTGCAAAACAAAGTATGAAGTAAAGTGATGAGCAGAGTGAGTCCCGGGGTGGCCTGTGTTGGTCAGGGTTTGTGCGGGACGGGGGTTAAGTGCACGTATCCAAATAAAAACCACAGGCACCTGCAGTTAGGAGATCCATTACAATTAATCAATAATAAATAAATGACTTTGTAAAATGTCAAACTGATAAGTAAGTGGACACTGACCAAGTCCCTGGGTAGGGCATTAGATGGAGGGTTAGGAGACCTGGGGTCTGTTCCGGACTCTGCCACTGATCTGCCAGGTGCCCTTGGGCAAGTCACTTCCTCTTTCAGTGCCTCTGGTTCCCCTCCCACCCGTTGTCGGTCCTGTCTGGTTAGATAGTATCTCTTTGAGGCCCCAAAGGCGTCTAAGCACCCATTGATGCCAATGGGACTTCAGTGCTTTCCTGAATCAAAGTCTGGGGACTCTCTCTACCATGGGTGTGTTTAGTGCTTAGAGCAATGGGCCATTGATCTTGGTTCAGTCCTGTAAGTACTGCTCTGTACAATAAATAATAACCCGAGTAAAACAATGCACAGCACAGTTATGGGTATTAACTTCCCAAGGGGAAGTGTCTTTATTATGATTTGTAGTTTGGTAGTGCCTAGAGGCCAGGGCCCTGGTGTGCCAGGCGCTGTACAAACATAGCACAAAGAACAGTTTACAATGTGGGGTTTTTTTAAGCTGTGAAAACACCTTCTTGATTTCTGCATTTCTCAGCAGTGTGCAAAACCAGAAAGTGAACCTGACTAGAGTGGTGGTTAGTGTGCATTATTTGTAGCATGGTAGCACCTAGAGCCCCCATGGATTGCGCACAGTACACACAGCAAGAAAGGCGTGTCCTCTCCCAGAGAATGTACAGGGAACCTGACCAGGCTAGTTTCATGCAACAAACTGTATTAAGTCCAATAACTAAAGAAGTGGAATAAATATTGAAAAGTAAATTAGATTTTTAAATTCAATTTAAAATTGGATCAAAAAATCCTGGAGTAGGCGCTTTCACACTGCTAGGTAGCAGAAGTGGGGTGTTAAATCTCTGAAGAGATACTGCCTCCCAGCCATTTGTCAGGTGATTGAATTAAGTAGGCGCTGTTATAAAGTAAATAAAAACTAAACAGTCTGACAGAAAACTCTTCGCTCAGGATTGCACAGGTTTCAGTTCCTTAGTCCCTGTGGTGTCAGAATCCTGCTAGTCTAGTTGGCCATAGAGTCTTCTTGGAAAAACAGGACAGACAAGACCAGAATTTCTAATGTATAAAAAAAAAAAGGTAGGAAAACCCCACAACTTACAAAAACAAAATTACACACACCCCGCTCTTGATATGTCATAAAGAAGCAAAAGAGGGCATAATCCCGACTTGTATTTTCCTTTGCTCATCAAAGTCCTTTTAACCAGGCGTGACCTGCTTCGTGCCAGAGAGAGCCAAATCCACTTTCCTTGGTTGTGCTGCGATAATAAGGAAAAGGCCCAAAGACATTTCTGATGTCTTCATGTGAATGTTACCAGGGCTTCAGAGCAATATTAAGGTGAATGGTTTGTCAGGCGTCGTTTCAGCTGGAGTGCCCCTTGTGATACTCTATTATCATAAGCACTGCAACAACCCAGTGAATTACTGTGCAAATGGAAACATTTCGTTGCAAGTCCATTTTCTCTAGTTTTGCTGATTTGAAGAATCAGAGTAAATTAACTTTCACTGATTAGTTCTGACAACAGGCAGGAGGCAGCCCTCAGCTGCAGAGCCTGGTCATGACACCAAAGTAATATATAATTGGTATTTCTATAGAGTCCAGGGGCTGCTCTTTGCCAGAAGCTGGGGATGGATCACTTGATCATTACCTGTTCATTCCCTCTGGGGCACCTGGCATTGGCCACTGTCGGCAGACAGGATACTGGGCTGGATGGACCTTTGGTCTGACCCCGTATGGCCGTTCTTATGTATGTTCTTATGCATTGCAGTCAGTGGCAAAAACGGCCACCCAGAGGATTCAGGGGGCCTGGGGCAAAGCAATTTCGGGGGCCCCTTCCATAAAAAAAAGTTGCAATACTATAAATACTATAGAATACTATATCTTTGTGGGAGCCCCTGTGGGGCCCAGGGCAAATTGCCCCACTTGCTCCCCTCCCCCCCGCAAGCGGCCCTGGGCAAAAATCTCATTGACTTCACTGTAGCCAGAATTTGACCATAGTTGTGCATGGCCCAGCGAAGTCAGTGGGAGCAGGACTGGCCAACCGGGGCTGAACTGGCAGGCGTGGGGGCAGGGGGCAGCTGGAGGTGAGATGGACACAGGAGCAGAACTGTGCGGGGCTTTGTGGGCGAGGAGCATGCCTGCAACGTGGCGGGAGACCGAGGCGAAAGCCGGCTCTCGAGGGAGTTGGTGATGTGGCTGGACCAGTGGGGGGAAGATGGGTCTGGCTGCGACACAATGGACAGTGAAGAGTACGGTGTGTGAAGAAGGGAGGCTGTCGCGGAGGGAGTTGCGCTCGTCAAGGCCAGAGGTGACCAGGGCGTAGAACAGGATTTCGGAGGTAGGAGAGGGCTCAGGAAGAACCAGCAAGTTTGGGTTTCCCTGGAAGAGGAAAGGGGCTGGTAGTAGGGTGCCTTCCTCCCCAGTGGTGGCAGCTGAGTGTATAGGAGGAGGGGTCACGGGGAGGCTCTGGGGCCAATCTTTAGTTGCATTAAGGTAGCTTTGTGCCTCTTCGTCAATGCAGAGCTCTCGAGGGCTGGCAGAGCCCGCTCATGAAGGATCTCCCCAGTTTAAATGAGCCCTTTGGGGGTGTGGAGCTGCCTTCCCGGCACATCCACTAGCGTCCCTGCCTCTGGCTGGGGCCGGGGGTGTGGCCAGGGCAAGCGGCAGGCAGCTCAGCCAGGCTTCCAGCCTGGTGTTGGGGAGCCAGGAAGTTTAAACGTGGCTTAAGGCAGCCGCCCCTCCTGCTAAGCCCAGCTAGGAGCCTGCACCATCTGTCCCACTCCGGGGAGCTGGGTTGCAAAGTCCGGCTGACTGCTCCCCACGGAGGGCTTCTCCCCCTCATCTCCTGCTCTGGCTGAGCAGACAAAGGGAAAGTCAGAATCCCCTGGGATGCAGCATTTAAATCCTACCAGGTAGAACTGCTGTGGTCCAAGGAGATTAGCACAGTGGAGCCTACTCACAATTGGGTGAAACTTACTGAAGTGAAGTATCAGGGGGGAGCCGTGTTAGTCTGTATCCACAGAAACAACAAGGAGTCCGGTGGCCCCTTAAAGACTAACAGATTTATTTGGGCATAAGCTTTCGTGGGTAAAAAAACGCCCTTTACCCACGAAAGCTTATACTGAAGTGAAGCGTCCCTAGGAGAGGAGACGGAGTCTATTGGAAGATACTCAAATAGCCTGGGACCCACTGCGCTCCAGCATGGCTTTAAGCAGGTCCTGCTCTGCATGTGTACAGGGAGCCCACGGATCCTTGCTCTTGCAACACTCCCATTGAAATCTGCGGGAGTTTGCTCGAAGTCAGCAAGAGCTGATAGATCAGCCCCGCAGTTGACTTGAATCTCAGATACGGTGAAACTCTGTTTGTCGTGAAGCCTATGGAGAGGCCCAGACAGTTTCAGTGTGTTCTGATATTCACCCTGCAGAACTCTGGGGACAGGGTGCCTGCAGTTAGGGGCAGGTGGTGGGTGAGCATTGCTCTCCACCATATCTGAGACTACCTGCTCTAGTCGGAGATAAGAGGAACAGCGTGCTAGGGAAAAGTTGGGGTCTGTCCGGCATTGGGGGCTTGCTAAATAACGTGGAGGACAGATTATTGAAACGGGATCTTGGTAAGCTGGGCACAAGCAAACAATGTACATTTAATACAGCCAAATGGAAGTGTATACTTCTAGGACCAAAGAACACAGGGCATACGTCCAGGCGGGGGGACTCTGTCCTGGGAAGCAGCAACTCTGAACAATATTTGGGGGTTGTGGTGAATAATCAGCTGAACATGAGCTCCCAGAGCAACACTGTGGCCAAAAGAGCTAATGCAATCCTTAGGTGCATGAACAGGGGAATCTTAGGTAGGAGCAGAGAGGTTATTTGGCACTGGTGCGACCGCTGCTGGAATCCTGTGTCCACGTGTGGTGCCCACAATTCAAGAATGATGTTGATAAATTGGAGAGGGTTTAGAGAGAATGATTAAAGAGTTAGAAAACCTGCCTTATAGCGATAGCCTCAAGGAGCTCAATCAATTTAGTTTCATGAAGAGAAGGTTAAGGGGTGACTTGATCACAGTGTCTAAGTACCTACCTGGGGAACAAATATTGGATACTGGGATCTTTAGTCTCGTAGAGAGAGGTCGGATACGATCCAATGGCTGGAAGTTGAAGCTTGACAAATTCAGACTGAAAATTAGACGTACATGTTTAACAGTGAGGGTAATTAAGCATCGGACAACGGTCGTGGTGGATTTTCCATCACTGGCAATTTGAAAATCAAGATTGGATGTTGGGGCAGGTCTCTGGCCCGCATTGTGCAGGAGGTCAAACGAGATGCTCCAAATGGTCCCTTTTGGCCTTGGAGTCCGTGACTCTGTGATTTCTTGGGGTGACGTGCAAATGAGCACACCAAGGCTCTTGCTGTGCTTCAGAAGCTCAGCGTCCATCCCCACCACAGGCAAGCAGCTTTCGGAGCAGAGCTAACCTAGGAGGAGCGTGTGTTTCCCCTTACTGGAGCTCCCTCTGCATTTAACCCCGGTCTGTGTTTTAAGGAGGCTGAAATTCCCAACCCCCTGCCTCATTCAACATAAAGGGTCAGCTGATTATGTTACCTTTTCCACTGGTATTTCTGTGTGTTTCTCAGTTTCATAGAATCGTAGAATATCAGGATTGGAAGGGACCTCAGGAGGTATCTAGTCCAACCCCCCTGCTCAAAGCAGGACCAATCCCCAACTAAATCATCCCAGCCAGGGCTTTGTCAAGCCGGGCCTTAAAAACCTCTAAGGAAGGAGATTCCACCACCTCCCTAGGTAACCCATTCCAGTGCTTCACCACCCTCCTAGTGAAATAGTGTTTCCTAATATCCAACCTAGACCTCCCGCACTGCAACTTGAGACCATTGCTCCTTGTTCTGTCATCTGCCACCACTGAGAACAGCCGAGCTCCATCTCTTTGGAACCCCCCTTCAGGTAGTTGAAGGCTGCTATCAAATCCCCCCTCACTCTTCTCTTCTGCAGACTAAATAACCCCAGTTCCCTCAGCCTCTCCTCGTAAGTCATTTGCCCCAGCCCCCTGATCATTTTCGTTGCCCTCCGCTGGACTCTCTCCAATTTGTCCACATCCTTTCTGTAGTGGGGGACCCAAACCTGGACGCAATACTCCAGGTGTGGCCTCACCAGTGCCGAATAGAGGGGAATAATCACTTCCCTCGATCTGCTGGCAATGCTCCTATTAATGCAGCCGAATATGCCGTTAGCCTTCTTGGCAACAAGGGCACACTGCTGACTCATATCCAGCTTCTCGTCCACTGTAATCCCCAGGTCCTTTTCTGCAGAACTGCCACTTAGCCAGTCAGTCCTCAGCCTGTAGCGGTGCATGGGATTCTTCCGTCCTAAGTGTAGGACTCTGCACTTGTCCTTGTTGAACCTCATCAGATTTTGGCCCAATCCTCCAATTTGTCTAGGTCACTCTGGACCCTTTCCCTACCCTCCAGCATAACTACCTCTCCACCCAGCTTAGTGTTATTCGTGAACTTGCTGAGGGTGCAATCCATCCCATCCTCCAGATCATTAATAAAGATGTTGAACAAAACCAACCCCGGGACTGACCCCCGGGGCACTGATTGGATGGACAGAGACCTGCAAGCTCAGCTAGTTTTTCTCCTTGGGGCTATTACAGGATTATTCTCTAGACTCTTCCCCACTGCTCAGACCTCTGCCTAGTTTTAATTGTCTCAGCTGCTGGGGCATTGTTCCCTTCCCTTGAGGCTGTTCCAAAGTCTAAGATTTCACCATTCAGAAGGGTGGTTTTTTGCTTTTGCAGCATAGAGTCTCCTCTCCATTTCACCCCATTGTTTCTAGTTATTGTTCTTTGTAGCATCCTGAACCTAAATGGTTCCTCTTCTTCCCGGGGGATTTTGTTGTCCAGGTAGTGATAGGCAGTTACCCATGATTGTGGCCTTCCTTAGTTGCCGTTTAGCTAATCCGTACATAGTTCTTTTCTTTTTACCTTGTAAATTAAACCCCCTAGCCCTCTGACAATGGTAGTTGCTCTGCTCAGAACGCCTCTTAATTTGTGTACCTCTTTCTCGTATCGATGTGACCACACGTGAGCTTAACATTTCAGATAACATCCCCCCCGCGTACTCTTTGCCTAATGAGCATGTTATACTTTGGGTCACAGAGCTCTATACTGGATGTGGAAATGGAACAGGGGTAGTGCATTCCCCAATGCTGTGCATTAGGGAAACTGAGGTACAGCCAGAATTCCTAGGAATGGGTTGAATTGGGGCACAAGGGAAGCAAATGCAAAATAAGAGCGTTATTCAGATTTGCTTCCTAATGTTAATATCTTGGTGACCCAGAGGCTATTTACAGTCTCCTTCATTTCACTGCTGAAAAACCTGCAACAATCTCAGGCAAGACTGTCAGAGCCTGTGTTCCCACCCCAGAGTTTATTGTGATTTATTGTGAGGATAGCATTTTCCAAAGCACCAAAGGGATTTAGGAGCACAGGACCCAGTGATTGTCAATAGGTGCTTTTGAAAATCCTCTGCTATTGCAGGCAATCCCGCCATATAATCCCTGAGGCGGCTGCAGTGTTCTCCTCTGAAAGGCTGGCCAGCCCAGGTTCTGCATACATGCCCAATGAATATCATCTTGTTCCTGCACTGTGTATTGAGCCCAGCTTTTCCACGTGGACTGGGGAGGTGTAAACATGGTGTCTCTGTAGTTGGTGGTGTAATATGACAGAAAATATCATATTGCCTCTATATAAATCTGTGGTGCACCCACATCTTGAATACTGCCTGCAGATGTGGTTGCCCCATCTCTACAAAGATATATTGGAATTGGAAAAGGTTTAGAAAAGGGCAACAAAAATTATCAGAGATGTAGAACAGCTTCCATATGAGGAGAGATTAATAAGACTGGGACTTTTCAGCTTGGAAAAGAGACGACTAAGGGGGGATATGATAGAGGTCTATAAATCCATGACTGGTGTGGAGAAAGTAAATAAGGAAGTGTTATTTACTCCTTCTCATAATACAAGAACTAGGGGTCATCAATGAAATTACTAGGCAGCAGGTTTAAAGCAAGCAAAAGGAAGTTTTTCTTCACACAATGCACAGTCAACCTGTGGAACTCCTTGCCAGAGGATGTTGTGAAGGCCAAGACTATAACTGGGTTCAAAAAAGAACTAGATAAGTTCCTGGAGGATAGGTCCATCAATGGCTATGAGCCAGGATGTGCAGGGATGCAGAACCATGCTCTGAAGTCTCCTCAGCCTCTGTTTGCTGGAAGCTGGGAACGGGCGACAGGGGATGGATCACTTGATGATGGCCTGTTCTATTCATTCCTCTGAAACACGTGGCATTGGCCACTGTCAGAAGACAGGATACTGGACTAGATGGACTATTGGTCTAACCCAGTATGGCAGTTCTTATGTGGTGCGTGGTGACCTTCAGAGGGTTTTAACAGGCTTGTCAAAATGAAATCAAATATTTCCTGACAGAATTGGTACAAATTTATGAAACGGAAAAACCTCCCTGCAAAGTCCCTGGGTTTTGGTCACCTTGGGAAACTCTTTATTGTCCTTGCAGTGGTGACCTTTAGACATAATCTCTTCCACCAGCTCTTCCACCTGGCAGGCTTCACTGGACTAGGTGATTCTTTTCAGAAGCAACTTTGCAGAAAAAGACTGAGAAATCAGAATCTTGCCAGTTACTGTAGTTGTCCCGGTGTTCCTGTTAAAACTACAAGGGAAGAGCTCAGTGCTCTTGTCAGTCTTTGACTTTGTCGTGTTGGGAAAAGAAATGAATGAGAAGGTGAAAACAGGACTCCTTAAGTACATGTTTCTGGGACAGTGAGTCATCACATTGACACTGCTGCAGTAGCAAACAGGATGGGAGCAGCCTGGGAAAAGCGTCTGGCTGCATTAGTTGTTTGGCTTCCATCAGACTGCACTCTGCTGCCTGGTGATAATGTACAAAGGTGATTCCTTAGGAAGGTCTATAAGAGCATTCGCAACTCTTCCCTTTACTGCAGGCAAACTAGAGAGGATATGCGGCTACATCTATAGATAGGAGTGTTCCCATCCACCCTACCCTAACTCCTACATTTTTTTAAATGGACAAAGACAGAAAGGAATACAAGAAGGAAAAGTGAGGAGGAGTTTAAGAATGTAACAGGGAATAGATAGATAAATTGATCTTCACTAAACTACATCAAAACAAACATTTCATTAGCTCCAGTATTCCTAATGCCTTTTGTGAGACCATGATTTTGTTTTGTTGAGGCATCACTCGAGCGATGGGAAACTAAAATTGCACATATTAAAGAGCATATTTCAGTAAAAGTATCCAGTGTTCCGTTAAACTCCCCACCCCCACCCCCCGGCACTGTCTCCATTGGGTTATAGAGTTTGCAGGTGAAATCCTGCCCTCATTGAAGTCAATGGCAAAACTCCTCACTGGTGCCGGCATTCCACTCTCTGTATGTCCCCAGACAAAAAACGTTAGGCTAGAGTTAAGGTTGGGGATACGTATCAGCAACTTAAGGGCACCCAAGCAACCTTCACTCTGCCATGTAGTGATGCCATGCAATGACTATATGATTATGATTAAAGTGTTTTAGTGTTTGTGGTCCCAAATTAGATTAAACTGCTCTTTAAAGACGCATTTGATTTTTTTCCCCCTCATAGCATCACTATAGGTAGAGCCCTGCGCAGATACAAAATGTGTATCCGCATCTGATCTGTGATCTGCAAACATGGTCCGCGGATATAAAGCGGATATCCACAGTTTTGCATGACACTAACAATAGGGTAGAGTTAAAGTTGTTTGGAAGATTTAATGGTGCATTTTTGACTTTAGCATGTTTGGATTTTTTTCTTAGTGTAACATTAACATTGAATTTCCTGGGTCTATAATGTTTGGTTTGGGGATAATTTTGGATAATTACAGCATTCCTGTAATGCTTTTATCTGTAAATTACATATATTAGTAATTTAAAGGTAAAAGCATTTTACCCTTACATTATAGGGATGCTATAATTATATATAATGTTAATTTAACCATTCCATGAGGAGTGGGTGGGTCAGCTTTTGTGGCCTGCATCATGCGGGAGGTCAGACTAGATGATCATAATGGTCCCTTCTGACCTTAGAGTTTATGAGTCTATGAACCTGGTTTTCTATATCTTCAAGTTTCTGTGATCAAATTCCTACCTGTTAGGAGCAGGAGGCTAGTAAAGACTCTTTGCTTTTGTCCTTCCAGTTTGAGAGAGACCTCGGAGGCTGCAGGAGGCTGGCCTGTTACCCAGCTTGAATTTAAGGCCCTGAGTTGCAGCCCCAGTACAGTAGTTTGAAAACCTATTTTGTGATTTGAACAAATTATGTCTGGCAGTGACTGAGAGAGAATAAACCTGGATCCCAATATGTCAGTGTTACGGAACTGTTCTGTACTGCTCGTCTCCAGCAGCTCTGGGCCGCTCATTAAGCAGACAGATCTATTTTATAACTGGCCCTTTCCTTGGACACCTCCTGTGAGCTTTCAGGCTTTTTTCAAAGCTTCTTTGTTCCCCCTTCAGTGCTCGTTTTCTGCTCCTGTTTCTTTCTAAGCAGGCTATTGGTTTGTGTGTGGTTGTTCTGAACTCTGGTAGCTGCAGCCGTTACGTAAGACAGAATAAAGGGAATAGTCCTCGTCTGACCTAACCCACCCTGAACAGAACAATAGCACAACTGTCACCCTGGGGCCCAGGTGCATTCGCCTGGCAGGAAGGAATCTTTTTTTCCAGGCTTGAGCTGTTTATGTAACTTTGTGTAGCAGCAAGAAAGCCCACAAGCACTGATCAGAGCCGAGTGCCCAGAGAGAGCAAGAGGCAGAATTTAAGCATCCTTGATAAACAGATCTACCAGACTAAGGAAACTGCTAGTGTCAAAGGATGGAAAAAAGCAGAACAGTTTGTCACTAAGGGGCACAGTCCCCTCTGGCACATACAATCTGGACTGTACAGTTCTGGTTTCAATCCAAACCTACCTGCACAGGCTCTGAATCGATCCCTGTCTTTTATTTTATTATTATTAATAGCGGATCAAATCCTGAGGCCCTTATTCAGCTATTATTCAGTCCTTAGGCAAAAACACTTAGAAGACATAAACTTTGCCTGGGTGATAGCTGAGTATAAACTGAGTATGGGCCCAAGATTCAACCCTAAAATGACAATTAATAGTCACAGAGTCATAGAAATATAAGCCTGGAAAGAACCTGGATACGTCCTCTAGTCCAGTTCCCTGCACTGAGGCAGGACCAAAAAGACCATCTCTGACAGGTGTTTGTCTAACCTGCTCTTAAAAACCTCCAGTCTAACCTGCTCTTAAAAACCTCCAGTGACGGAGATTCCACAACCTCCCTGGGCAATTTATTCCAGTGCTTAACCACCCTGACAGGAAGTTTTTTCTGATGTCTAATCTAAATCTCCCTTGCTGCAAGTTAAGCCCATTGCTTCTTGCCTTTCCACAGTGGTTCAGGAGAACAATTTATCACCCTCCTCTTTATAACAGCCTTTTACCAAGGTTATTGTGTCCCCACCCCCTCAGGCTTCTCCAGATTAAACAAATCCAGTTTTTTCATCTTTCCCTGTAGGTCATCTTTCTAGACCTTTAGTCATTTTTGTTGCTCTCCTCTGGACTTTCTCCAATTTCTCCACATCTTTCCTGAAGTGTGGGGTCCAGAACTGGACACAGCACTCCAGATGAGGCCTTATCAGTGCTGAATAGAGCGGAAGAATTACTTCTTGTGTCTTGCTTACAACACTCCTGGTAATACAGCCCAGAATGATGTTTGCTCTTTTTGCAACAGTGTTACACTGTTGACTCATATTTAGTTTGTGATCCACTATGACATCCAGATCCGTTTCTGCAGGATTCCTTCCTAGGCCGTCATTTCCCATCTTGTAATTGTGCAATTGATTGTTCCTTCCTAAGTGGAGCACTTTGCATTTGTCTTGTTTATTTCAGAGCTTTTCTCCAGTTTGTTACGAGCATTTCGGATTCTAATCCTGTCCTCCAAAGTGCATGCAACCCCTCCCAGCTTGGTATCGTCCACCAACTGTGTAAGTGTACTCGCTATCTGTTATCCAAATCATTGATGAAGATATTGACTAGAACTGGACCCAGGACAGATCTCTGTGGGATCCCACTCGATATGCCCTTCCAGCTTGACTGAACCATTGAAAACCACACTCTGAGTATGGTTTTCCAATCATTTGCGCATGCACCTTATAGTAGGTTCGTCTAGGCTGTATTTCCCTAGTTTGTTTATGAGAACATCCTGGGAGATAGTCTACTGCTTCCCCCCATCCACATGGCTTGTTACTCTGTCATAGAAAGCTAGTAGGGTGAGTTGACATCATTTGTACTTATTACTTATCATCTTATTCTCTGCCAGATGCTTACAAATAATACTTTGCCTTTGCAGAGCACTTCCTCCCAAGGATCCTAAAGTGCGTTAGAAATGGGAGCAGTTTAGCCCCGCAGTCCCCTTGCGAGGTAGAGTGTATTATTAGCCCCTTTGTACAGACGGGAATTCGAGGTCTGTTGAAATAACTGCCCAAGGTCACATAAGGCACAGAAAATAGCACCCAGGAGTCCTTACTCCCAGGCCCTTGCGTTGACCACTAACCTAGTCCTGCCCGGGGAAGGTTGCGTACCGAGCCCTATTTCAGTAACCCACCCAGTCCTTTGCTGCCAGTAGGAGGCCTTTGGGTGATATCATGCGTCACCAACTCACAAGTGAAGGGCACGTTTCTTTTTCAGTAACGGTTGCTAAGACATTGTATATGTGTCGCTCCCACCACTCAGCCTCCTTCTCCCTTCCTCTTGCTACTGTATAGCTGTATCTCCAGACAAGGGGCTGGCTTAGTCATGTAGGCACATTTCCAGTAAGATATCTATGACATAGCCATGGGGATTGATGCATGGCCCCATCAGGTATGGTCAAAGACAACCAAGCCAGGGTTGCTCTTTGCAGTCAACAGTGATTCAGACTTTAGCTTCTTCCTGTGCTTTTAAAAATGTCGATTAGCCACTAACAATAAGAAATGTATCGAATATGGCCAGGAGAGGCCGTTGCTCAGCAGCACAACTGGCTGTAGCATCCAGACGTTCCATTAACTTGAAGGGACGTTCCATGGAAAAGTGCTACTGGAGCCCGTCACAGCAGCACTGAGGAGCTAAACCTTGGCAATGGCCACTCTGCGTGGCAGACAAGCAACAAGATTGGCTAGCGATCAGAGCAAGGACCGAGCACCTGGAGGGTGGGTTGAATCCTTCAGCCAGTGTGCCAGCAGAATGAGTCAGAGGCAGAACCTCCCCCAAAACTGAGCCCTCCAGCGTAAATAACAATACAACACAAATCATGGTGTGTATCTGTGTCAAAACCAGGCTATTGGGGGAAGGAGAGACCTTGGTTTTTGGCAGTGTTAATTTTTGGTCCGGCACACAAACACTACAATGACAAGAGCAGTATAAATGCTTACATAGGCCTAGCTCTAGTTCATTCATCTATATTTGCTGCAAAGAGATTGTAGTCTCCAGACTAGGATACTTTGCATTCCCCGCATCGAGCCTGGGGAATGTTCCATGCCTGTTCTGAGCAGGAGCGTGACTATTCAGACAAACATCTGTGCTCAAGAGTTGTTATTTGTCCTCACTATCCTGGAACCATTGTCTTTGGCTGCTTACATACCTTCGGATGAGAACCGAGTTACCTCCTAAAGCTGTGATCTCTGGCCAAGTTGGAGAGCACCCTATTCCCACCTGCTCCTGCTTTCCTGGCTCTCCTCCCCCGTCCAACATCATGCTATGCAGGAGGGAGGTGATAAATGCACAGCGAATGTGGCACATGCTTTGCTTTGATGCCCCCCCAAACTGTTCATTTTTGATGAGCTGATTGCATCACCAGTACATAGCAGCGTTCTCATTAACCGTCTGGCGGAATGGCTTGTCTGTGAGCACTGCCTGGGATTGGTGCTGCAGATGTGGAATACAGGCAATGCAGACGCTTCTCAGAAGCTGGTTCCTCTAATTGGACTATTTCCCAAAGCATACTCCTGTTCCTCTTGGTCCTGCTAGAGCGTCTAACGAAGGCTTGTCCCTCCTGCTGTTGAATCATCCTTTGTCCTTTCTCAGACATGGATTTTGAAAGCTATAGAACGCTTACAACTCCAGTTCAGTTTAATCTTTGCGTTTTCATTGCCAGAGCTCATTAGAGACCATAAAAAAAGCCTGGAAAACGTCACCCAGTTTCCGAGTTTGAAGAGTCGGATTCTTCTCTCTGTTCTACCCGTGACATCAGTGCAGCTACTCCAGAGTTATGCTGGTATAAGTCAGAGCAGAATCTGGCCCTAAATACTTATGACATCTTCAGCAGTGAACTGATTTCACACTGAGCCACTGCTGGATAGCCCTGGCTCTCCTGCCAGAGAGGAGCCCCAGTGAACTCATCAGCCTCCCAGCCCTGAACCCTGCCACTCCCCCCTCCCACCCAGTTCTGTGCTTGCAGCAGTCCTGGTTCCTGTTGTTCTGAGATATCTGATAACAAGGGGACGAAAGGAGAGTTTCATGTCTGTCCTGGACCAGCCAGTTGTCCACTCGCATTCAGAGTGCCGATTCTTAGCCAGGATCTGCTGTGAGCTGCTTTCAGCAAGGTCAGTGTATGACAAATAAGAACTATTCTGGGGCTCAGCTGAACACTCCGAGAGGTTGATTTACTTTGTTTATACTGAGACAGAGTTGGCTAGAGGATATGAATGGATAAGTAACAAGGTCCCTCCAAAACCTGCCACTGCCTTGGTTTCCCCTCAGGGTATGTCTGCACTGGCAGTGCATGTGTGATTGTAGCACAGGTACCCATGCTAACAGCACAGGTAACAGTAACACGTGGCATGGGCTGGCATCCTGAGTACATACCCAGGTCCCTGGTAGACTTGTACTTCATTTGCCATGTGACCCGATCCTACGTGTCAGCCACTCAGCAGCTCCCAGCGCTGTCAGTGACTTAGCCAAACAAACTCAACACACATCATCCACCATTCTGCCAGCGTACCTGGGCTCAGCTCCCTTCCTCCTCCTCTCCTTCCCAGGGCTCACCACATCACCTTGCTAGGCAGCTGCACAAATAGTCCCTTTGTCCTCCCCTTAATAGCAGGGGTTGCTGTACCCCCGGGTCCCAGCCCTGGGAATCCTAAACAGCCAGGCTGCCTGCCCCGTAATCCAGCACTACCCTGTCTTCTCCCTGGGCCTTCTCCTAGACCCTCCAGCCTCGGCCTCCTTTTCCTCGCCAGGCCTGCTCTTCCCAGAGCCTGCCTCATCCGCGTCTCTCCTTTGCTCACTGGCTGCGCCTGTCCCCAGCTGGCCTGGTTTAGTCACGTTTCTACCCTTATTTCCCTTCCTGTGACCGGCTGCACAGCTTTAGTGCATGTGTTCTTGGCTCCCACTAATGGTTGGTCCCGGCAACTACGAGAGCTCTAAAGCAGTGGCCAGGGCTGGGGCTTTTGGTGCTGACGGTCCCAGTGCTCCTCCCCGTCTGGAGGACAGACTCCCCGCTGCTGCTCTGTTTTGCACTCTGCGGACATGCATTGATTTCTGAATGATCTGGGTTATCCCAGTGCTTTGTGAATCGACCCCGAGCCCCGGGATCCCTTCCTGGATCACCGACACGGGCAGGCTCGCCTTCGCCCGAATCCCAGCGGTCTGATCTCGGCCGAGCCTAGAGGAGAGCTGCCTCAGTAACCAGGCACCCGCCATGGGCTCAGTGCGGTGCTCAGCTCTGCAGCTCTCTTTCCAGAGGCTGAGTCTCACCCTGCTGGCCAGCCACGCTGCGCCTGCTTTCCTGTCCGCCTCAGTGGGTCTGAGGGCGAGCCCTGCTCTTTCCAGTCATCCCTACCAGTCGAGACGAGGCGTCTGTTTCTGCATCATGGCTGATTGCTCCAGCCCTGATCCCCATCTGGCCACTGTGCGCGCACGTCCAGTGAATGCATCGTTGCCTGCTGCCCCGATTGCTCCCCCATGCTGCGACACTCCTTTCTTAGCTTTGTCCTTTAAAGAGGGACATTCACATTGAGACCGAGTCGGAACCAAGGTGCCTTTCCCAGCCTCATCTCACACTGAAGTCCCGTGCCCGCGTAACGCCACCGCTCCATGCCTCCCCCCTCCCCCAGCATCTGGGCGAATACGTTAGCAATATGCAACATAAAGTATGGTTTCTCACAGGCTTGGCTGCTCCCATGGGCACAGGGCTGTCCCAAGTCCTCTGTGTCTCTACAAAGCCACTCTCCCCTCCCCTGGTGCATAGTGGGGGGAACCACTTAGCCCTTTCCTAGCTCGCTTTTGTCACACCGCTGCCAACTCTGGTACGTCCGTGTGCTGGGGTGGGACGTGGCCCATCGCCGCCGGTACGGCCATGTGCTGGGGGCGGGATGCGGCCCATCACTGCCGGTATGTCCATTTGCTCAGGGTGAGACGTAGCCCGTCACCGCCGGTACATCCGTGTTCTGGGGCGGGACGTGGCCCGTCACCGCCAGTGTGGCCCTGTGCTGGGGGCGGGACGCGGCGCGTCACCTACGGTACGTTCGTGTGCTGGGGGCGGGACATGGCCCATCACCTGCAGTACGTTCGTGTGCTGGGGGCAGGATGCGGCCTGTCACCGCCGGTACGTCCGTGTGCTCAGGGTGAGACATAGCCCTTCACCGTCGGTACGTCTGTGTGCTGGGGGCGGGATGCGGCCCGTCACCCACGGTACGTTCATGTGCTGGGGGCGGGACGCGGCCCCTCACCGCCGGTACATCCTTGTGCTGGGGGCGGGGGGCGGCCCCTCACTGCCGGTACGTCTGTGTGCTGGGGGCGGAAAGTGACCCATCACCGCTGGTACATCCGTGTGCTCAGGGTGAGACGTAGCCCCATCACTGCCGGTATGTCCGTGTGCTGGGGGCGGGACGCGGCCCGTCACCCACGGTACGTCCGTGTGCTGGGGGCGGGATGCGGCCCGTCACCCACGGTACATCCGTGTGCTGGGGGTGGAAAGCGGCCCAACACTGCCGGTACGTCCGTGTGCTCAGGGTGAGATGCAGCCCGTCACCGCCGGTACGTCCATGTGCTCAGGGTGAGACGTAGCCTCATCACTGCCGGTACGTCCGTGTGCTGGGGGCGGGATGCGGCCCGTCACTGCCGATACATCCGTGTGCTGGGGGCAGGATATGGCCCGTCACTGCCGGTACGTCCGTGTGCTGGGGGCGGGATGCAGCCCGTCACTGCCGGTAAGTCCGTGTGCTCAGGGTGAGACGTAGCCCCATCATTGACGGTACGGCCGTGTGCTGGGGGCGGGATGCAGCCCGTCACTGCCGGTAAGTCCGTGTGCTCAGGGTGAGACGTAGCCCCATCATTGACGGTACGGCCGTGTGCTGGGGGCGGGATGCAGCCCGTCACTGCCGGTAAGTCCGTGTGCTCAGGGTGAGACGTAGCCCCATCACTGGCGGTACGGCCGTGTGCTGGGGGCGGGATGCAGCCCGTCACTGCCGGTAAGTCCGTGTGCTCAGGGTGAGACGTAGCCCCATCACTGCCGGTACGTCCATGTGCTGGGGGCGGGACGTGGCCTGTAGAATTCCGCATGGTCTCATCTTCCCAGTTGTTTGTCGATCCCTGAGCTGTGTCTGTAGCCCCCGTCCTGCAGTCTGCGGCTGCCTCATGCCTCCCCTTGGACCGTACGTGCTCTCACACTCTGTGTCCCAGGGATCTGCTCGTGAGCTGTTGTCGTGCTATGTCACTGCAGCTTAGCAGCGCGTATGCCCTTCTTTCCCCTGCCGTGTGCCTCACGTCTCAGCCTGACTCGGGAACCCTTCAAGGGCGTTTTGTAGCTTGGTGGTTACAAACACTAGACCTGATCTTTTGCCCTCAGTAGCCATGATTCATCTTACCTTCTGGCTGTGTGAATTGCTTCCCAAGTTTGTCATCTACCTCTGGGCCTCGGGGACCCAGCTCTGGATTGCAGGCGGTTTGGTTGGCCATGGTGTGTGATACTGAACTGGGGCTCTCCGTCACACGATTCACTGCATGTAGCTGCTTTCTCTGCATTCCAGCGGGTCTGTTCTCTCGTCCGCCTGAGGCTGGAGGGAGTCTATCATGTCGCATGAGCCTCAGCTCTGCATCACAATTACTTCCCTGTCCCTAGGACCCCCTG
Source organism: Chrysemys picta bellii (assembly GCF_011386835.1). Taxonomy (NCBI): domain Eukaryota; kingdom Metazoa; phylum Chordata; order Testudines; family Emydidae; genus Chrysemys; species Chrysemys picta. The sequence goes on from NC_088805.1 coordinate 3,547,959, forward strand.
GCTAAATAGCATCAGAATCTGGGCGTTTGGCAGCTAGAGTCAGCTCTCCCAGCTGCTGACATGTCCCCGGTTCCTCCTTTTTCACAATCTCGGTGAGTGAGTGAGAGCTGGTGGATCTGCCCTGAGCCAGCCACGGTGCAGATGGGCACAGTGCAGGCTTCCCCCAGACCTCTGCCAGGAGCTCAGGCTGTCTGACGTGATTGCCACTGAGCACAATGGGTTCAGTGCGTGCCTGCTCGCCCTGCCACTCTAGCACTGGTCTCAGTTGTTCCAGTTCCAGGGCTCTCCAGGAACCTGTCTCCTGGTGCATTCTGGGAGATATTTAAAGCCCACCAGTCCCCTCTGGGGCAGTAGAGGGAGGACTAGTGGACCGGGTTCAACTTGTCCATGTCCACACTGGCACTAAGCTGGGTCGAGTTTAAACCGAACAGCTTCCTAAACCTGCTGAGAGCTAGTTACCCCGGCCGGCTCTCCGAATGCTTGTAAACTTCTTGATGCTCTTTGTGTGAGGACGCGAGGTGTTTTGCCCACTCTAGGGGGTTAGACTGGTTCCAAATGGCCAATGTCTTATTGCAGCCAGGGCTGTAGGGGTGTTGTGCAGGTTAATAATGGACGTGGGGTGTTTTCAGCACGTACGTGTTGAATGGATTTCTTCCCTTCACCCAAGAGGGGGCATTTCAAGGGATGCTGGATAAAGCACTTGGGGATGGAAGATGCCCCTATATACAAAGTTATTATTATCTAGTATGATCACAGTGGAAAGGCCACTTTCTCCACATGGCCATGGAACGTGCTCTGGACTGCCGCCCAACACACTTCCCAGCCTGCTGCACTTAGTCCCCATTAGCACGTGGGGGTGACTGATCTCCTGTGCTACCCAAATGCCTGTGTTACAAACACTGCTTGGGTGGTTTAAAACCAGCGCTGCTTCCCCTTCGGTGTCTGTCACTGACCCACGAGCTGTGGAATCAGTGAGCTCCTGTTGAATGATGGCTGAACACCCGTCTCAATAGTAATAAAACACCGCGTCCATTTAGCAGACGGAAGGCAGGAGTTCAGGCAGCAGCTGGGTCGGTCGTTCCAGTCCAGTGAAGCCACCCTGCTCTGACTGTAACGGAGGCACCTTGGAAGGCTCTCAGCTCTGGCGCACAACTTGACTCTCCTGCCATGCAAGAATGGGTTGACACTCAGCCTTCTCCGTTCTGTTCCCTGCATGCCGTGCCAGGCAGAGACGCTTCAGAGAACACGCCCTGCTCTCATTCCTGGGGCTGCTTCGCTTGCCTGACGAGAGTCAGCAGGATTAACTGTGGGAAGAAATTCATCCCACGGCCATGCACGGACTTTGATTAGGTTTGCAACTGGTGGGAGGTGTTTCTTGTAGCTCCAAAACATGGGACCGCAGTCACTGATGGCATAAACTGGGCAGCTTGATTGGCAGCTCTGAATTCAGCCATATGACTTCTCATTGCCAGAGATAAGTAACTCAACTCCTGGAGGTTTGGCATGGGAGCCTGGGACGCTATCCTCAGATTAGTCACATGTACGCCAGGATCCCGCCTCTAACTAGGACTCATGGGCCCTGCGTTCGGCTGCTCAGTTTGGCGCTTTGTCTTCACATGCTTACTTAGCTGCCTTGGGCCAAGGGCAGCTCCTGTATAACCAGTGCAAGCCTTTTGCCTTGGTGTAGTCAATGCTTTAGCGAGCCAGTTTAAAGGCCCAAGTACAGAACCTGGATGTCCCATTTTAAAGGTCCATGTTTGAAAATCCAGCTCAGAGCATGTACATTCTAGCTGCTCTAGGTCCCGCTCACCATCCAACTCATGCACCAGCTGAAATCATTGGAGAGGATCCTTCTAAGGGTCTCCAGCTTTGAGCTCACCACAGGGAGAGGCTGGAGGACAGGTGTTCTCAAGCGTGAGCCCAAGCTCTGGAATTCATTTTCCAGTTTGTTCCAGCAAAGCGCAGGCTTGCTGACCTTCTGAGCAGGCTTGGGGCTAATCTCACCACTCGGCCTTACTCCGGGGACTCGGTGTTGTTCCTCTTGTGGACTGGGGGTTGATTTGGAGTTGACCTTTGTCACTATTTATCATCTCCTTTGTGCAGATGTACACAGAGAGAGCTGCCGCACACCTGTGTTGTCAGTCGGTAAATACTGTGCTTTAGAGGATGGACAGGTCATGGAACTGCCTCCAGAAAGGGAGACCCTGGGCAGAGACAGCCGCCTCCCCACACAGTCCCGAAGCACAGGGTAACTGGCATATGCCTCACAATATCTGGGGCATGACTCCCTGTGTCGATGTAAGGATACAAACTGGTGGACAGAGTGTCTTAGCACTGGAATTACAGCCACCACTCAGCCCTTCCCAGGGCTTGGCCACTTCATAGAATCATAGACTATCAGGGTTGGAAGGGACCTCAGGAGGTCATCTAGTCCAACCCCCTGCTCAAAGCAGGACCAATCCCCAACTAAATCATCCCAGCCAGGGCTTTGTCAAGCCTGACCTTAAAAACCTCCAAGGAAGGAGATTCCACCACCTCCCCAGGTAACCCATTCCAGTGCTTCACCACCCTCCTAGTGAAAATTTTTTTCCTAATATCCAAGCTAGACCACCCCCACTGCAACTTGAGACCATTGCTCCTTGTTCTGTCATCTGCTACCACTGAGAACAGTCTAGATCCATCCTCTTTGGAACCCCCTTTCAGATAGTTGAAAGCAGCTATCAAATCCCCCCTCATTCTTCTCTTCTGCAGACTAAATAATCCCAGTTCCTTCAGCCTCTCCTCATAAGTCATGTGGTCCACCCCCTAATCATTTTTGTTGCCCTCCGCTGGACTCTTTCTAATTTTTCCACATCCTTCTTGTAGGGTGGGGCCCAAAACTGGACACAGTACTCCAGATGAGGCCTCACCAATGTCGAATAGAGGGGAATGATCACATCCCTCAATCTGCTGGCAATGCCCCTACTTATACAACCCAAAATGCCGTTAGCCTTCTTGGCAACAAGAGCACACTGTTGACTCATATCCAGCTTCCCGTCCACTGTAACCCCTAGGTCCATTTCTGCAGAACTGCTGCCTAGCCATTCCGTCCCTAGTCTGTAGCATGCATGGGATTCTTCCATTCTGAGTGCAAGACTCTGCACCTGTCCTTGTTAAACCTCATCAGATTTATTTTGGCCCAATCCTCTAATTTGTCTAGATCTCTCTGTATCCAATCCCTACCCTCCAGTGTATCTACCACGCCTCCCAGTTTAGTGTCATCTGCAAACTTGCTGAGGGTGCAGTCCACGCCATCCTCCAGATCATTAATGAAGATATTGAACAAAATCAGCCCCCAGACCAACCCTTGGGGCACTCCACTTGATACCGGCTGCCAACTAGACATGGAGCCATTGATCACTACCCATTGAGCCCGACGATCTAGCCAGCTTTCTATCCACCTTGTAGTCCATTCACCCAGCCCATACTCCTTTAACTTGCTGGCAGGAATACTGTGGGAGACCGTATCAAAAGCTTTGCTAAAGTCAAGGAACAACACTTGGGCTCATGCTGAGTAGAACGGGATCACTTCACTCTTTGCAGGGCTGTCTTTTGTAACGTTACGCTTCTTAAAAAAAATAGAATTGCTTGAAAATCAATGGGACAGAGTGTCCCTGCTCCTGGGGATGTGACGGGGGATGGACGGAGAGTTCCTGCTCCTGTGGGGACAGGGACAGAACACGTCTACTCACAGGGCTGTGGGGAATGGGAGGCACACCTGCAGCCACTGTGCAGGGGAAATGAAGTGCACATGCACCAGCGGGAGGGGGATGAGGACGGAATGCAGCTGCACCCGAGGGTGGGACGTGCACCAGGGGGAGGAGGATGAGGACGGAGTGCAGCTGCACCCGGGGGTGGGACGTGCACCAGGGGGAGGAGGATGAGGACGGAGTGCAGCTGCACCCGGGGGTGGGACGTGCACCAGGGGGAGGAGGATGAGGACGGAGTGCAGCTGCACCCGGGGGTGGGACGTGCACCAGGGGGAGGAGGATGAGGACGGAGTGCAGCTGCACCCGAGGGGGGGACGTGCACCAGGGGGAGGAGGATGAGGACGGAGTGCAGCTGCACTCGAGAGATGATGGGGGACAGGGTGCACTTACTTCTGGGGGCATCGTTGGGCACACAGCTGACAACTGCTCAGACCCAGCCCAAAGCCATAGTGGGGGCCTTCCCTGGTGTAGCAGAGCAATGCTTCGCGGACTTGGTGTTGCCCCGGGTGGGTGGGCGCAATGTTGGGAAGTGACGCGGTGATGCCTGCAGCTCAGGGCTCTGGACCTGCCCTCCAAGCTCAGCTTGCAAGGCAGATCCAAGGGGCAGGAATTGTGGCCAGGATGGTGACCGTGTGGAGCCGAGGCAGCGCAGCACGACTATCTTTAGTGGGCCCATGGTCCGTAACACAGGGTCTGTAAATGGGGGGGGGGGCATAGCTGAGCTGCAGATACTCCAAAACCAGCCCTGGAACCTCTGCCGTGTCAGGGCTGTTCTCCGGTTCGCCCTTCGACTGCTTGGGGATGTTTTGCTGATGTCTCTGATCCCCGCTTAGAGCCTCTTGATCCCCCAACTTGTGCTTGACTCCACCTGCCTAGGGAAGGGAGAATGGCACATTTTAAAGAAACTCATCACATTACCCTCATCACTCATTGCTTGTTTAAAATCCCACAATGTTTTTAAGATACAAAAATAATCCCCATTTCCGTTGCATTTCAGTGATGTTGAACATACTCCCCTTGTGCAGTGAACTGCGGTTTTGTTGTTGTTGTTGTAAATATGAAATGGATATTTCCTTACATGGTAACATTCATGGAAGTCGTCCTTCCCTCCCCAAAAGGTCACCTGCCTGAGGCCTGGGCGGGAGCGCTCAAAGCCCCGCACAATGTATAACCTCCGCTTTCGGCTTGCAGCAAGCAGCTGCCAGCACTGTGCTACCTGTGTGGCACTGACTGAGGCCAGGACGCTGAAGGCAAGAGTTGGTTATAAAAACAGATTAAAACTGTGGATAGGAGTCTTGTGTAAAACTATAATTAAGCAGCCAAAAAGAATCTGAAGAGCAACTAGCATGAGACACAAAAACTAACAGCAGTTTTTTTAAGTACCTCAAAAGCAGGAAGCCTGCCAGTCGGTGGGGCCACTGGACGATGGAGGTGCTAAGGAAGCACTCAAGGACGACCAGGCCGTTGCAGAGAAGCTCAATGAATTCTTTGCATTGGTCTTCACTGCAGAGGATGTGAGGCAGATTCCCCCTGAGCCGTTCTTTTTAAGTGACAAAACTGTCCCAGATTGAGATGTCAGTAGAGGAGGTTCTGGAACAAATGGATCAATTAAACAGTAATAAGTCACCAGAAGCAGATCGGATTCACCCAAGAGTTCTGAAAAAACTCAAATATGAAATTGCAGAACTACTAACTGTGATATGTAACCTACCATTTAAATCAGCTTCTGTACCAGAGGGCTAATGTAATGCTGATTTTTTTAAAAAGGTTCCAGAGGTGATCCTGGCAATTATAGGCTGGTAATGGAGATATCCTATCCTATCCTATCTCCTAGAACTGGAAGGGACCTTGAAAGGTCATCGAGTCCAGTCCCCTGCCTTCACTAGCAGGACCAAGTACTGATTTTTGCCCCAGATCCCTCAGTGGACCCCTCAAGGACTGAACTCACAACCCTGGGTTTAGCAGGCCAATGCTTATCAGGCAGATCGATAATTCTGTTCTCTACCATAGTTTTAATCAGACACTTTGATGAACACAATATGTTGGGGAAGAGTCAACACAGCTTCTGTTAAGGGAAATCATGCCTCACCAATCTATTAGAATTCTCTGTGGATGTCAACAAACGTGGATGAGGGTGATCCAGTGGACATCGTGTACTTGAACTTTCAGAAAGCTTTTGACCAGGTCTTCCACCAAAGGCTCTTAAGCAAAGAAAACTGTTATGGGATAAGAGGGAAGGTTCTCTCATGGATCTGGTTAAAAGATAGAAAACAAAGGGTAGGAATAATCGGGGGGGGGGCACAAACTGAGCCTGAGAAGGAGCCAGAACTTACCAATGTACGTTGCCAAAGAGCCACAGTACTACGTCAGCACCCCCCATCAGCTCCTCCCCGCACCTCCCAATGAGCTGTTTCCTGGCGTGCAGGAGGCTCTGGGGGGGAAATGGGGGAGGAGCGAGGGCATGGCAGGCTCAGGGGAGGGGGCGGAAAGGGGTGGAGTGGGGGCAGAGCCAGGGGTTGAGCAGTGAGCACTCCCCGGCACACTGGAAAGTTGGAGCCTGTAGCTCCAGTCCCGGAGTCGGTGCCTAGACAAGGAGCCGCATATTAACGTCTGAAGAGCCGCATTTGGCTGCAGAGCACCAGGGTGGCCGCTCCTGGACTAAATGGTCAGTTTTCACAGTGTAGAAAGATAACGAGTGGAGTCCCCAAGGAGCCGTGCTGGGACTAATACTGTTCAACATGTTCATCAATGATCTTGCAAAAGGGGTAAACTATGAGGTGGCAAAGTTTGCAGATGATACAAAATTACTCAAGTTGGCTAAGTCCAAAGCTGACTGCGAAGAGCTACTAAGGGATCTCACAGAATTGGGTGACTGGGCAACAAAATGGCAGATGAAATTCAATGCTGATAAATGCAAAGTAATGGACATTGGAAAACATAATCCCAATTAGACATATACAATGATATAAATTAGCTGTTACCACTCAAGAAAGAGATCTGGGAGTCATTGTGGATAGTTCTCTGAAGACATCTGTTCCATGTGCAGCAGGAGTAAAAAAAGCTAATGTTAGGAATCGTTAGGAAAGGGATAGATAATAAGAAAGAAAAAATCATATTACCACTATATAAATCCATGGTATGTCCACACTTTGAATAGTGCCTGCAGTTTTTGTTGCCCTATCTTAAAAAAGATAAATTAGAATTGGAAGCGGTACAGAAAAGGGCAACAAAAATGATTACGGGCATGGGGCAACTTCCATATGAGGAGAGATTAATAAGACTGGGACTGTTCATTTTAGAAGAGAGAAGACTAAGGGGGGATATGTTCGAGGTCTATAAAATCAGGACTGGTGTGGAGAAAGTGAAGAATGGTTGTTTTCCCCTTCACATAACACAAGAACCAGGAATTCTTAATAGGCAGCAGGTTTAAATCAAAATAAGGAGTACGTCTTTACACAACACTCAATCAGCCTGTGGAAGTCTTTGCCAGGGGATGTTGTGAAGGCCAAAAGTATAACAGGGTTCAAAAAATAATTAGAGAAGTTCATGGAGGTTAGGTTCATCACTGGCTATTAGCCAAAATGGTCAGAGATGTAACTCCATGGTCTGCGTGTCCCTAAATCTCTGACAGACAGAAGCTGGGACTGGATGACAGGGGATGGATCACTCGATACATTGCCCTGTTCTGTTCATTCCCTCTGAAGCATCTGGCACCAGCCACTGTCAGAGACAGGACACTGGGCTAGATGGACCATTGATCTGACCCACTATGGCCATTTTTATGTTATTATGTAAGTTTTTGAGACTTAACCCTTAGGGAATAGCTCATCCTTATTAAATGCATTAGGGCTTTATATGGAAATCACTCTGAGCCCTGTAGTATTCAGTGAGGAGTGCTCTCCTTTCTGGAGAACTTTAAAAACATCCTGTACTCCCCGTCTACAGGATTACATAGGCTGGTTTCAAGGGGCTATAGAAAGGCTGTTATTCTATCCTGAGTGTCTAGGACCTTTCCATGTGGGTGAAACTTGAAACCACCCAGAACAGAATCATTTTCCTTATGAAAGAGAGGCGTTTCGGCGCTCCCGGCGGGTGCGTCTACACAGCATTTTGGAGCAAGCCGCCCAGCCCAGGTCGATAAGTTGATGGCTCAGACTCGTGCTCTAAAAATAGCTGGCTAGTCAGTGCTTGGCGCTGAGGCTGGAGCTCGGGCTCGGACCCCAGCTGCCTCCCAAGGCTTCAGAGCCTGAGCTGCAGCCCAAGCCGTGAGTCCAAATCGCTGGCTACAGCACGAGCCTGCTCGCCCCGTCTGTGCACCCCCTGGGAAGCTCGCTCCAAAATGCGGTGTAGACGCACCCGCAGTGGTTCCGTCTGTCCCAGGGTCACACCGCTGGAGGCAGAAATTGTGATCCAAACTGCGCATTTGTGCTATTGACCCACGTGGTTTGGCTAATCACAGTCCAGGGTGTGATGATGGGAACTGGGGTGGGGGGACTTGGCCTTGTGTGACTCTAGCTCTCCTGACCCCTGCATGGCAGTTAGCCTCTATAGCCTAGTGAGGTCACTGGGAGTTTTCCTGCTGACATCTCTGAGCTTTGGATCAGATCATTACAACATTGTTCTTGTTTGGCGGCAGGAGACTGGCCACTCCTGGCCTAAACTCAGCCCAGTGCTTAGGTATTCGCCCTGGCCTTGTTACTCCCTGTGCCTGGTGCTGCTCCTCCCGCAGCGCGGCGGTCTCGGGGAGCTGGGAATGTAAGGAAAGAGCACCCAGACATGCGGGGCTGCCTGGGGACACTGGCTGGCTGCTCTTTTCACAGACAGACATGCTCTGCACTGACCCTTGGCTCCAGGAGGATTGAAAGCAGCTAGGAAGCAGGAGGGGGAGTAGGCGCTCCGTGTGTGGAGCAGAGAGGGAAGAGCTGTCCCCAAGGGCAGGGTGCAGGCACTTGCTCCCTCAGCCCCAGCCCAACGGCTGCAAGAGCCGGCACTCAGCACAAGCGAGGAGCCCTTCATTCACTTCCACTGCACAGCCTGACTTCAGGGTTTAGTACAGTCCGGTGGTAACCATGGAAACCGTTTTTCTCTCCACCCCCCTCTCCCCCCTTTCCAGATGACTCGGGTGATGAGGAACCAGCCTCGCAGTCTGACAAGAGCGAGCTGCACAGCACTCTGAAAAGCCTCGCCAGTAAGCTGGAGGATCTAAGCACGTGCAATGACCTTATTGCCAAGCACGGGGCAGCTCTCCAGAGGTCCCTGAGTGAGCTGGAGAACCTGAAGCTGCCTGCCGAGAGCGGGGAGAAGATCAAAGCCGTCAATGAGCGAGCCACCCTCTTCCGGATCACCTCCAATGCTATGATCAATGTAAGTGCTCGGTCGCTTTGAGTTCTCATGGAAATCCTGGCAGTAGCAGGGATGTGGGCAGGGGCTTGGCTTGCCTGCGGCGTGTGTAACTCCTCACCGGTCCCTGCACGCAGTGAATAGCTGTGTGCCAGGTAAACGCCGTGCATGAGTGTGCGTGTGCTCCACGGTTCTGTTCAGAAGAGGACAAGGAGGCATTCACTCCCCACGGTCTGCTGCTCTCCTTCCCTTTGTCTTCATTCCCGTCCTCCCCCAGTACGTGAAGTGTCTTTCCCCCCTCCCTGGCCCCGTTTCCTCTCCATGCTTTTCACACAGGAGGAGGGAATGGCGAAGGCTTTCGTGTTGGATTAGTGTTGGGATGGGCGCTCCGGGAGCGGTTTGGAGTTTAGTTAAGGCTCAGGTGCCATTTATTCCGGCTACACAGCAGTTAACAAGCCAGAGAGGATTCAAACTTGACAAGGCACAGCAGAGAGACGAGAAGCCGGGCTGCTTAATGGTCTGTAGTGTAATGTGTTCATGGACCCATTCGGAACGGCTGTGACAGCGGCTGGATAAGCTAAGTCTGCACAAACCACTTATGGGAGAGGCGTCTCCAAAATGTCCCAGTGGTCAGCCGCAGGCTGGAATTAGAATGGCTCGCTAGCCATTCTGTGGGGAGCAGGTAGCTTGCTACCTGGCTAGCACAGCAGGTCGGGGCTGGTGGACCGTGGGTTCATTCCCACTGCAGATTCAGATCCTCGGCTGGCATAAATGCATATTGACTTCAGAGGAGTGCCATAGCATGCACAGCTGGGGATCTAGCCCTTAGCATTTAAATGCCAGGACAGGGACCTGGAGCGGAGGTGCCCAAATGCACGGCTCTGGCTTCTCCTTGTTTATTTATTGCAGGTCATGTCCTCCTAACCAGCCAATCAGTGTTCACACACCCCACCGCACCCTGCAGGACAGTGCAGAGCTCTTATTTTGTGGTTGTCCTGCATCTTGGGGAATTCTGATCGGCTGCCTTCATGGTGAAACGTTCTCTGATGGTCGGGGTAGGGCGACCAGACAGCAAATGTGAAAAAATCGGGACGGGGGTGGGAGGTAATAGGAGCCTATATAAGAAAAAGACCCAAAAATCAGGACTGTCCCTATAAAATCGGGATATCTGGTCACCTTAGGTGGGAGGGGAGGGGTGTGGTTATTTTTTCCTGCAGGGAGGAAGGGGCAGAAATTCCATAAAGGAAGCAAAATGTTAACGGTAAAGAGGGGAATGATTGATAATGAATGAATGCAGCCTGGTGGAGATCCCGATCCTGGTACTGAATGAATGATGCATGGCGGTGTGTAGCCAGCACCTCTCCTAGGCAGTCAGGGCACTAGAGAATTCCACCTGGTCCAGTGTCAAGAATTAAAGTGTTCACCAGCCACCCCAATCAAAGGCTAACCCCTCCTCCCTTACCCCACTCAACCTACCACCCCAGGAAAAGGCTGGGGAAAGAAGCTTTGCAGTGACCTTCCCCTTCTTCTCAGCAGGGGCACTACACCTGTTCAGCTTTGCTGGGTGCTACCTTCAACCACACCTTACCTTTTTGTGGTGCTCTTGCACCTTAAGATGTATCTTGACAGTGAGTAATCATTTATGGTGTTATCCTGCCCAGCCTATCAGAGGGGCAGTGTGCTCCAGTTGACAAGACAGCAGGCTTGGAATCGGGAGATCTGGATTTTATGTCCTGCTCTAATATTGACTCACTGTATGATCTTGGGCCACTCTGTGCCTCAGTTTCCCCAGTGTCAACATGGGGGTAATGACACTGACCCTCCCATGAGATCTGCAGATGAAAAGCACGGTGAGCCAGAGTCTACTACCCTTCCTCACACTGTGTGTCACAGGACCCTGCACAGCGTCAGGGTGTCAGAATCTGGCCCTGTACAAGTATCAATTATTACCAAAGAAAAGTACAGAACCAAAACATCTCCTCGCAACAGATGAAGGTAAAGTGCCGATGTGACCATGTTGATTGTTTTAGGTCTGTCAGCTGCCTCTGATACCACTGACTGCGAGGTAGTGTGTGGCCATTGATGCCACCGACTGCGAGGTAGAGCGTGGCCATTGATGCCACCGACTGCGAGGTAGAACGTGGCCATTGATACCACCGACTGCGAGGTAGAACGTGGCCGTTGATGCCACCGACTGCGAGGTAGAGCGTGGCCGTTGATGCCACCGACTGCGAGGTAGAACATGGCCGTTGATGCCACCGACTGCGAGGTAGAGCGTGGCCGTTGATACCACCGACTGCGAGGTAGAGCGTGGCCATTGATACCACCGACTGCGAGGTAGAACGTGGCCGTTGATGCCACCGACTGCGAGGTAGAACGTGGCCATTGATGCCACCGACTGCGAGGTAGAACGTGGCCGTTGATGCCACCGACTGCGAGGTAGAACGTGGCCGTTGATGCCACCGACTGCGAGGTAGAACGTGGCCGTTGATGCCACCGACTGTGAGGTAGAGCGTGGCCGTTGATACCACCGACTGCGAGGTAGAACGTGGCCGTTGATGCCACCGACTGCGAGGTAGAACGTGGCCGTTGATGCCACCGACTGCGAGGTAGAGCGTGGCCGTTGATACCACCGACTGCGAGGTAGAGCGTGGCCGTTGATACCACCGACTGCGAGGTAGAGCGTGGCCGTTGATACCACCGACTGTGAGGTAGAGCGTGGCCATTGATGCCACCGACAGCGAGGTAGAACGTGGCCATTGATATCACCGACTGTGAGGTAGAGCGTGGCCATTGATACCACCGACTGCGAGGTAGAGCGTGGCCATTGATACCACCGACTGCGAGGAAGAGCGTGGCCATTGATACCACCGACTGCGAGGTAGAGCGTGGCCATTGATGCCACCAACTGTGAGGTAGAACGTGGCCATTGATACCACCGACTGCGAGGTAGAACGTGGCCATTGATGCCACCGACTGCGAGGTAGAACGTGGCCATTGATACCACCGACTGCAAGGTATTTTTCATGTGCCTGTGATCCCTGGCAGGCGTAAATGGAGCCACCCTGGCGTGGCTCCACCCCTTTGTCTATGAGAGGTCCCAGACATAAGTTGTGGGCAGTTCTCGCCAGTGGGGTTCTGCAGGGTCTCATGCTGTCAGCCCCCATTCAGAGTGCACATGAAGCCATGAGGAGGTTTAATGAGTAGGGGTCGGCTGTGGTGGTTTTAGTGTGCTGAGGTCACGCAGTCCTCTCGCTCTCTCCTTGCTGTGCAATGACTGTCCCGGGGAATGATTTAGGAGGTAGCTGGCTGACCTCAGTCCAGGAATGACTGAACTGATGGTAGCAGACTGGAAGATGCAATGAGCAGTTGGCAGAGACTCAAGGAGCAGCCTCCACTGAGGGAATACCCCTCCCATTTGTTTCCCTCAGTCACAGTTTAGGATTGTTGTTAGATCCAGGGCTGCTCCTAAATGCTCCAGCAGCGTCTGTGGCCGAGTGCTTTTTTCCTTGTGTGTCTAGTGAAGAGCACATGGCCTTTGTCCACCTGAGATTAACTTGCTGCCACATGCTTGACGTGGGGCTACAACTTGGACCATCTGAGAGCTGATGCTCGGGCAGAATGTGGCAGCTGCCATTGCTAAGCAGAAGTTGATATCATGAGCACATTATACCAGCGCTCCGGAATCAGCATTAGCTGCCAGTTGGCTTCCAGGTGGAGTTTAAGGGGTTAGTTTGGGCTTGCAAAGTCCTAAATAATTTGAGCCCAGATTAGTTTAGAGATTCCTTTCCCCTCTTTACTGCTCCCCTTGTTGTCTGTGGAGGCGCTGGTTTATATGGGAGAGGTTCTGAATTCTGAAACTTGCTCCCCACTTTGGTCCATTGTTTATTGGTAAAGCACGTTGCAGAGCTCTCTTGCTCGAGTGTTTGGGTTGGAGTGGTGGGAGGTCTGGGTTTTGTGCTTTTAGTCAGGAGTACAGCCAGCATGGGCTACATCGCATTGTACATCGTGTATTTGTGGGTTTTATCTGGTTGGGTCTGATCTGATTGTGTGAATGGCCCTAGAGCCATGGAGAGGAATGTCCAACAAGCAGAAACAAAATAGATACATAGATAAAATAGTATTGCCGCCCTCTGTCTGTAAGCTTGCTGTGCGCTCCTCGGGGAGGTGGGGTCAACTGAGCATGTTCCAGACATGCTGGTGTGACAGATTTCTGTTACCAATCTGCCTGAGGTGTCAGGTGATCAGGCTGAGGCCGCAGGATCTTTAGGGGAGGAGATAACCGAGCACACCCAGTGTCTACGTTTTAAAGCTTTATTTATAACAGCAGAGAGTGCTGGGGATCCCCCATGTCACTCAGAGGAAGGAAGAGAGTGTTAGTGCCCCAAGCCCTGACCCACTTTCATACTCACACCCGCACTACCAAAGGCTGGCCAAGCCTGGGTGTAACGTAAGAAGAAGAGGGGGAGGGGTGAACGGGAGTTCTTGTCCCGTGCATGGGTCGTCCAGGGTCCACTGTTAATCTCTGACTTGCTTTGGCTCTCAGGAGGGTTTTTAAGTCCTGGGTTCTTTTGGGGGTGTTTCGTTCAGGGATCTCTGCTCCTGGTGCTCTTTGTACCAGTCCAAACCGGCTTTCTGTGGCCTTCTCAGCTTTCCCAAACCACAGCAGCTCCAGGGATGCGAGACTTTGTTTTCCCCTTCGCCGTCTCGTTTGTTTTTGCAGTCCCTGCAGTCCTGCTCAGTTCAGTTCTTCTTTTCTCATGGCTGGCTGGGGTTGGGGAAGATAGACTTGTCGAGCACCGTGACTTTGGACTGGGGCCAGCGTCTTATCTTCGGACTGAGCTAGCTGAAGCATCGAGTTAACCCGTTCTCTGCTCTCTTCCTCCCCCTTCGGCCTTTCACAACCTGCAAAGGAATCTTCCACTCCACACTCACACCTTTAATCCTTTAACCCTTCCCAAAATGCCTTGTGAGGCAGGGGGCCGTGGGGATGTGACACTGGGACCCATGCAGCTCTACCTTCCTCTCGGGTAAACTGGGAGTGACTCCCCTGCCTTCGATGGCATTTCTTTGGGTTTACACTGGGGTAAAGGAGAGCAGAATTTGGCTCTCTTTGTCCCCATGTTAGTGCTGTGTAAGATGGGAGAGGAAGGCTTGTCAGCAGAAAGACGGCAGCAGCACATGCCAGCTAATTACTTTTTTAGAAGAGGTTGAAATGATGGACTCAGAGTCTGGAAGTCTTGTGCCCCGGCTGGCTTCCCAATGATCTCCACCCAGAGTTCCCTTCCTCTTGCTCAGGAAGGGGGTTGAATGCCCCAGAAGGGAAGTCCCTTGCCAGGGGAGGGGCCAGCCAAAGGGATTTTGTCTGGAATATCATACAGCGATGGAGATAGCTATCTGCCTTAAGTACTTACCTGACCCCCACTACCATGGTATTGGCGCTCACAGTCTGTAATGTAGTTATCCTCACAACCCCCTGCGCAGTACCGAAGGATTACTATCCTCATGGGGCGGGGGGTAGTTGAGACACAGAGAGACTAAGTGACTTGCCCAAGATCCCACATGAAATCTGTGGCAGAGAAAGGACTTGGGCCCAGGTCTCCCAAGTCCTAGGCTATTGACCTAACTGGTGGGTCGTCCTTCCTCTCCTCTCCACTAATAATTATTAAATATTACATAGCCGTGTTGGTGAGACAGTGCAACTGCCTTTGAGGCCAGTTGAGCCTCACCAAGGAGCAGGCTGATGTCCGTGAGTGGGGCTATGAAGAGCGATAAGCAGGAGGCACGGAAAGGCAAGGAGCAGTCTGCTCTGGAGGAGGAGTGGGAGGTGCAGAAAAATAAGAAGAAACCAATTAAGAGGCTAGTTAGAGGAGCTATGATGAAAAGCACCATGCTGTGCTGCAGAGGCTATTCCAGTGAGCAAAGCAGGAGCCCTTGGAATAATTTTGCAAGCAGACAGAAGGTAAGAGAGACTCGCACGTCAGAGGAAACTGGGTTGGGAGTCAGGAAGAGTTTAAAAAGCTGTAGGTGGAGCTGGAAATAGGTTCCTAATGGGGATGGATTGTGCTACTGTGAAGTTCAGGGGCAGCTAAGCTATCCATCTGGCTAATGTCTGCAGTTCTTTTTTAGTCAGGCACCAGTCTGAGCAAATGTTTGAGTGCAGATATATGGGCTGAATTTGGCTTGCCCCAGTTGCTCAGGTACCACATTGAATTCAATGGTACCACTCAGGAGGAAGGAGCCCTTTGCCTGACCAGTCAGGAAGGAATTAATTCCTTTTATTCTTTAAGGGTTAGCTAGAGCCACCCATCTCCAGGAGCAGCAGGTGCCAGGTGCATGCAGACTGGGGTGGTTTTCAGTACGCCAGTAGCAAGGTTTGAGAATGCCCAAGGAGCAGACTCTTTAGGTGAAGGGACTTCAGACAGGTTTGCCCAGTAATAATCCATCTTAAAATGCCACTAAAATAGATTCTTCTGTCTCCCAAATGGCCCATGTCCTCGTGTGTTCTCCCCGCCCCAGAAGAGCGCAGGAGCGGGAAAGCAATTCAAGGTGGGCAGAGCCACGGAGCTCAGAAGCAGAACTGAGCTATGGAAGGGCAGGGTGTTGTGATGCCGACCCATCTCTAAAGGGAGAGTCACGTCCTCTGGAACAGGCTCCGAGCCCAACAGCCTTTCCCAGACACAGAACCTGGGCCCTGGTTTCCGTGCTGAGCTCCACTCTCCCTGGCACTGTGCTGGAGAGAAAGAGCTCACACAGGAAGCTCTGTCTCCCAAATGGCCCATGTCCCCATGAGTAAATGGCGGAGGGACAAAGGTCATCTTCTGCCCTTGGAGTCCAGGGGGGAGATCCCACAGAACTCAGGAGAGGTCCTCCATGTTTGCACTGGGGGAGACCAGAAATGTTCTGCTAAAGGGAGGGAACCAAACGAATGTCCAGTCTGAACGGGAAGGAGGATAGGCAGGGAACAGAGTCCAGCTTTAGGAGCTGGTGTATCCACCAGTGGCATTTGCTATTGGGAGAAAACGCAATGCCACTGAGGTGTGTCACCCTGGCCACAAGAGTCACAGTTTCCATAGAAATCAGGGACATGTGGTCAGCGTGGCCCAGTGCGAGATCTTGTGGGACATGTCATGCAGGACAACACGGGCCCAAGAGCGCAACATGGGTCACTGCCGTGGGCTTCCAAACTCTGCACAAAAAGACAGTTATCAGACAATGAGGGGATTGACATGAGGGCGTGAGAAGACCATCCATTGGCCTCAGTCTTCAGGTCAGAAGAACTCTTCGGATGCCATAATTAGCCATTATAGAAGAATGCTCAGAGACGCTGTGTGATGAAACAGTTGTGGATTATCTTGTGCCCAGAGGATCCCAGTGCACTTAGCAGTCTTTGCAAACTGTTTTACAAGCTATAAATAGAGGAATCATGTCACCTGTTGAAATGCAGCCACTTCTGGGGTAGTATGCAGCAGCCATTTAACAGCACACACAACACTATACAGCAGTTTAGGATTGAAGTGAAGAAGAATCCTGTCACCAGCTGAAATCATAGGGGGGAATTTTAAGTATGTTCGATACAATTAGTCCAACAGAAACTTGATCATTATCAACCTTTCCTCTGAAATAACATCTTCCCTGTCAGAAGATGCGTCTTTTTTGCCAGAACTCTGTGTTATTCAGGGGCATTCACCCTGCAGGGAGGGTGAATGATGAGAGGATAGGTAATCCCAACCCACAGCAGCCAGATGGAGTGTTGGAATCAGCTATTAAAAGGTCTACCTAGTGTCATGTGTGTCTGTGAGTGGGGCGGTTGACCCTGATAACCAGCTAATTGATGGGCATGTGCGATGTGCAATTCACTTGTCAGAACAATAATCCGGCGGGATCTGGGCTTGGGCTTTCCTCTCTGACAGCGTTCACACGTGCACACTAACTGCCTCGCAGTGGCTGCTGTGGAGGAGAAACATTGCCATGGGACTCATGTCAGTAAATCAGATCCTGTCCAGCTGGAGTAACATAATCTGCGGAAAGGAAGGTCTGTTCTAATTTGATGGCCATTACCAGCGTCTTTATGTTGTCCCGATTCATTGAATTACCGTCACCATTTATCTCTATCAGGAGCCCTGGGGGCCAGGCCTGATCTCAGCTGTGCTGCTTGAACTAAGGTCTGGCTTCGCAGGCACCTGCTGTCTCCCGTTCCACGGGGAAGCTCCCTGTCCCGTGTGTGGGAGTTTCCTCTAGTCTCCGTGCACCTACGTGTGATGTTGTGTCAGGGTGCGGTGATGTAACATCATCACACAAATGCCATCAGCCAGTGACACAAATGATACAACTCTGCTGTGTGATGGATTTGTCCCCAAGGAAAGGAACTTGCTGAAATGCAGCCACCTTTGGGGTGGGACACAGCAGCCGTTTAACTGCACACAGCAACATGCCACAACAGTTTAGTACTGAAGTGAAGAATCCGCAGTGCCATACTTCATTCAGCCAGTGGGGTCATTGTTGAGCCCCTTCAAGGCTCCTGGATCCTAGTAGTCTGGGAACAAGAGGGTCTGGCCCAGACTAAAAGCCAAGTCTCCCACATGGCATGCTGAGCCCGAGCGTCAGGCTGTGAGCAAAGCTAGCACCCGGAGCCCTTTATGGCCACAATTTTCAAACTTGGGTGCCTGTCTGGTTTTAAGATAAAGTTAGATAAGTTTATGGAGGGAATGGTTTAATGGTAAAACATAGTAGTCAAGGAAAGCCAAGCAATGGTGGGTAAATAGTATAATGGCTAACGGGGTCGGGCTGGAGACTCTTGCCTATATGCTCGGGGTCTTACTGATCGCCATATTTGGGGTCGGGAAGGAATTTTCCTCCAGGGCAGATTGGCTGAGCCTCTGGAGGTTTTTCGCCTTCCTCCGCAGCATGGGGCAGGGATCACTAGCAGGAGGGTCTCTGCCGATTGCAGTCACTAAAAACAGGATTTGGGGACTTCAACAGCAGAGTCCAGGGAAGGGGTAGGGACGGTTTTATGGCCTGCAGCATGCAGGGGGTCAGACCAGATGGTCATAATGGTCCCTTCTGACCTTAAAGTCTATGAGTCTATGAGTCTAAGTTAGGCACCGAGTTAAGCAGCCTGATTTCCAGTGGAGCTGAGCCCTGCGGGTGCTCAAACAAGCTGACAACCAGGACAATTTTAGTGAGGTACTTCCCACTCCTGGACTGCCAGGGCTTCTCTTCTTTACTTGTAAACACATGCTTTCCAATGTGCCCACAGCAGTCATTAATCCCCACTCACTTACACTCCCACCCACTCACTGTTGCTGCAGTTAGTGCTCGTTGGCTCTTGGGGAGTGTTTATTACAGTGCCAGCACAGACAGCATTCATTCCTCAACTGGGCCCTTGGGGTGGGAAGCACAGCTCGTCTTGGGGATCGACTGGAACGTGGGCACATTTAGTGCCGCACTCCAGCAAACGGAGCGGCTGTGAGAGGCCGGGGCTGTAATGTAGCTTTGCTTCCCCACGACTCCGCTCAGCGGGAAGCAGCAGTATTCGCTGTGAAGGTGTGATGCTTTCCCTGGGCTCTAGCTCCTCCTGGCGACACCGGCTGGCTGTGCTCTGCTCTCTGCTTGTGCCCTGCAATCCGCATGCCTTTGTCCCATCTGCGGGAGCTCACGGCATGCATTGCTGATGACCCGGGGCGGAGACGTGTCTCTGGTGGGGTGCTGACACACGGCATTTCGGACTCCCTGGGTTTGTCCTGGTTATGCTTGGGCCTATCAGCACTTACTGTTGCCATCGGGGGAAGGGATTTCTGGCAGCTCCCCCAGCGTAAACGCGACTCCTGTGCAAACTCGCTGCTTTAACCCATGTTGGCTTTCCAGCCGGGAGCTAGTCACATGAGAATGACCAGCAAGTGGGCACAAGCCAAGTGAAAACACTGAACAACTCTGGAGCTTGCCTGGTGACTTCAGCTGGGAACTACCAATTCTGCCCATCCTGGGATAAGCTCTTAATGCTGTGCCTAATCTGGGCTGAGGTTGTTTGAAAGTAGATGGGCACAACCCTGTATCTGGCTGAGCTGTGCTTCTCACAGAGGGGACAGAAAGATGGATCTAGGCACCTCCCCACTCCCTGGGCACTGGGGCTGGCTGTTGGGGCATTGGTTGGGGGTGCACTGCTGGCCTGGAATCACCACACCCTTGCCGCTCCCTATACTAGGGCACAGGACTCAGCTGGGCTGGCTGCACACCGGGGGGTGGGGGGGAGGGTTCCCTTTTGTCAGGGAAATCCTCAGCTGCCCCCTTAGGGCAGCTCTGCAGCTGCTCTCCATGGGGAATGGGGCTCCTCGCTGGGGGGGGCTCAGGATCTAGCGGTCAGAGAGAGCGAGTGAGGGCGAGAGCTGCACGGATCGTTTGCGTTTTCCCAGTTTGTACTGAATCAGCTGGGATTGAGAACCTCCTTCCTCTGGCCCCTTCGAGTTCAACCCCACCCATTGCAGCGGCTGTGATGGGGTCATAGGGGGGAGCAGGGGAATGGAGGTGGTGGCATCCCCCTTGCTGGCATCTGCAGGTGTGGGCCCCTCTCTGTATGTGTGGAATGTTGTGTAAATTCATTGTTACTTTCCTAAGAAGCTAACCCTCCCGCGAGAGGGATTCATCTGTAATCCTAAACCCATGTCAATAGTGGACCAGAATCTGCTCTCGGTCAATCTGGAGTAACTGCATTGAACCTAACAGAGTTTCTCTGGGTTTACACTGGTGTAGCTGAGATCACATTCTGGCCAGGGAGTAATTTTTAATGACTTCTTTTAGTGACGCACAAACCACTGTACATGTCTGGATGTCTGATTTAAATGCCACTTCCAGCTAATAAGCCAGCAGAGTGTGATCAAATAGACTCCAGCACTTCGCAGTGCTTTTTAAATGGTCTGTAGCTCTAGTTGCCAGGACTTCCTCATCCATCATTAGTAATTCTTAGGCCTAGTCTACACCTAAAATTTAGATCAACCTAACTCCGTTGCTCAGGGCCATGAAAAATGTCACACTGTGCAATGTAATTAGGTCAACCCAACCCACAGTGTAGACACAGCTAGGTCGACGGGAGAATTCTTCCATGGACTTAGCAACCACCTCTCGGAGAGGTGGATTCCCTCTGTCAGTGGTCCTCAACCAGGGGTACACGTACCCTGGGGGAATGCAGAGGGCCTCCAGGGGGTACATAAACTCATCTTGGTACTTGCCTAGTTTTACAACAGGCTACATAAAAAGCACCAGCGAAGTCAGTACAAACTAACATTTCAGACAGACAATGACTTGTTGATCCTGTTCTGTAAACTATATACTGAAATGTAAGTACAGTATTTATATCCCAGGGTAAAAATGAGAAAGTTAGCAATTGTTCAGTAACAGTGTGCTGTGACACGATTGTATTTGTAAGCAAGTACTTTTCAGGTGAGGTGAAACTTGGGGTACCCAAGACAAATCAGAGCCCTGAAAGGGGCCCAGCAGGCTGGAAGGTTGAGAGCCGCTGTCCTACGTCAGTGGAAAAAGCCCTTCCATCAGTGCAGGAACCATCTACACTACAGTGCTACAGCACCATGTCTGCAGCGCCGTAGCTGTGCCACTGTGGCCACAGCAGTGTGGACACACCCATCTCCTTAGAAAGTGCTGACTCCCTCCCCTCCCAGTGAAAGAAATAAGCAGCTGTCAACACGTGTGCTAGAGTAGTGCAGGCAGCCTCAGTTCTTCCCTTTCCACCCCTACCCCGCTTTTAGGTGTTCAGAACTCCGCTGGGGCCACGTCAGGGGGACCAGATGTGCGCAGATGCCTGGTTTTTGTTTATAGATTGACATTGCTGTACCACACTACCATTTGCCCTGAGCCCCCTGGCCCCAGGCGTTGGTTCTTGCAAGGTCCCATTTGCTCCGGAAATCAGGGAAAGTGAGAGAAAATCTTCCGTTAGAATTAAGTATTGTAAACTCTCCCAGAGCTGAGCTGACACTGACACTCTTGGGAGTTGTTGGCATGGACCAGGGCAAGCTAGAAGCCTCGGTTTGATTCCAAGCTAGTGATGGATTGCTGGTTGCTGGGTGGTGGGATTTTGGCATCAGCAGTAAATCAGCCCAGTGTCATGCAGTGCCATGTCCAGGGGGGGAAGATGGGGCATTAAGACACTCCTTAAACTTCAGTGCCAAGTTACTTGCTTCTGGCTGCCTCACATCACCCACCCCTGTTTGTGTATTGTCTGTTTGCAGATAGATCCCTTCTCTCTTCTTCTAAATGCTTTTCTTGATGAGACCCTTCATAAGGTGTGCATGTGGTACCTGGCCTGCAAAATCAAACACAGACGGTTCCTCACGCTTGTTTGTCTGGAAAATGCAGAGCACATTATTGGCACTATCTAGCCCAGGACCCAACTTTTTCTGCCTGAAGCGTGAACAGGCCCAGGGACCACAGCCAACACTTGGGCTGGATCCTCTGCTCTGTTCTCCCCCTCTGGGGATGTCTACACAGCAGAGACAAACCCGTAGCTGGCCCATGGCAGCCAACCTGGGCTGCAGGCATTTCACTGCTGTGTAGACGTCCAGGCTCAGACTGGAGCCCAAGCTCTGGGACCCTCCCACGCCACAGGATCCTAGAGCCCGGGCTCCAGCCTGAGGCCAGATATCTACACAGCAGTGAAACAAGCCCGAGTCAGCTGACATAGGCCAGCCGCAGGTGTCTAGCTGCTGTGTAGATGTACCCTTTGTGCTGTTCGGGTGACACAGAAGGAACCGAAACCACCTACATCTGCTCAGTGGTACCAGATGACAGAACAAGGAGCAATGGTCTCAAGTTGCAGTGCGGGAGGTTTAGGTTGGATATTAGGAAAAACTTTTTCACTAGGAGGATGGTGAAGCACTGGAATGGGTTACCTAGGGAGGTGGTGGAATCTCCTTCCTTAGAGGTTTTTAAGGTCAGGTTTGACAAAGCCCTGGCTGGGATGATTTAGTTGGGGATTGGTCCTGCTTTGAGCAGGGGGTTGGACTAGATGACCTCCTGAGGTCCCTTCCAACCCTGGTATTCTATGATTCTATGATTCATAGTAGAGCTGGGAAACTGCATATTAGTTCCACAAAAAACTTTGAGGTTTTGGAAATTTTTTCATTCCAGACCAGGATGAAAAGCAAAACCTTGGAATTTTTGATGGAGCAGAAATTCCCCAATATTTCCAGGAACATTTCAAGTGTTTCCAAAACAGAATACGTTCCCTGGGCTCCTGGCTTCTCGATAACTTGCCCCAGGAGCTGCCACCGACCAGGGGCTCCCAGGGCTGCCTCACTTCCATTGAGAGCTTTGTTGAGAATGTGTCAATCTCCGTGAAAATGTCCAGCCAGCTGGACCTACTAGTCCCCTGCGGGGGGCTCCTCCTGCACTGGGGAATCCCACCCTCTGTAGCTAGTTCCCAAACCTGCCTCCTGGCAGCCTCTTGTCTAGGGCTGAGGGTCAGGGACTTTTAACTAGTTACTGGGTCTCAGCTTCTCCTCTTTTCCCCCCACCTCTCCTGGACTGCCCTGGGTTGGGGAGGGGAGCCCTTCTTTGCCTGGCACTCATCAAGCTCCTAGCTTGCTCCCCCGGGGCTCCCCCAGCCAGCTGTGAAGCAGGCAATGGCGCAGGGGGCAGCCAGACCGACTCTCTCCTCCCTCTCTGCAATGCAGTGGGCATCCAGCAGGGGAGCTGCTGAGCTGTGGCAGCAGGGAGGGGACAGCAGTTGCTCTGGGGCCACTTGGCTCTCACCAGAGCTGCAGCTGAGGCTGCTACAGAAGCGCTGCCTCCATCTGCATCCCCATGGCGGGTGGGCTTGATCGGACACGGCAGTCTGGGAATCGCAGGGGGCAGCTCAGAGACCACAGCCCAGTTCATAAACATACTCCAGGTCCTAGCGCCATCCCGCTGGAGCAGTGCTTTCTCCAGGAATTGAAATTGGGGGGAGGGGTGTCAGGGCCGATGAGGGGTGAGACTGTGAGGGTGAAGGGGGGCTGTCTGGCACCATTGTAAAAACTGAAAAATGCTTCATGACCATTTTATTAGATTTAACTCGTGTGTCCGGTACTTCCATTCCTTCAGTGGATAGGCTCATTCGCTCATTCACGTGATCAGGCAGAAGGTGACGTCTTTCAGAACACAAAATTCTATTCAGTGATGTAAAAGAACGCTCAACTCTAGCTGTTGTGACTGGGAGTAGCAAGAGATGAATTCCTACTTCTTTCATCCCAGGAAACATAGCACAGAGATCGGGTCGAGCCACAAGTGATGATAAAAAAGAAGTTGAAGTCAAATCTTCATTCATTTGTCGTATGATATTTCCACTCTGTGTTCAAATTCTCTATTCTGTCCTGAGCACATGGCAGCCCCATTGCTGGTAGTGCCTCACTCCACTCAACTGTCAGTGTTTTATAGGACAGGGATCTGTAAAAGCTACGTAGAGGTTGAGTAGAATTTAGAAATCGCTGTTGTAGATTTGTAAGAATCAAGTCTGTGTACTTTTTCAGCTGGCTTAACAAACACTTCTTGTCCTCTTCACTTAAGGAGTCAATATAAGTACCTTCATTAGTCAACTTCTGGACTGAAGTCTTTGCTTCTTCCAGTACTTTTTCAATGGATAGCTCTGATTGATCCAAATGTAGCTTCTATTGCTGGACAAAGATCTACTACTGTTGTAGCGGATGCCTGGATGGCATTGTGTAGTGACCCAAGTGGTTTCAACAGAAGACTTACGAGAGAGAGAATGGCAATAGTCTTCTCTGAATGTAGTAGCAAAAGTAATCCACCAGCCTCACTACTTAGATTCATCCCATCTTGGTAGATACTTTCCAAAGCCAAGTATCAGAGGGGTAGCCGTGTTAGTCTGAATCTGTAAAAAGCAACAGAGGGTCCTGTGGCACCTTTAAGACTAACAGAAGTATTGGGAGCATAAGCTTTCGTGGGTAAGAACCTCACTTCTTCAGATGCAAGACTTTTTCCAAAGCCAGTAATAATGGCTGGAGTAATTTTAAGACAACAGCCAAAGATCGCTCATGAGAAAGCCAGAGGGTTTTCCCAGGTTGGACTAATTTGAACTTCAGTCCCAGTGTATCTTCTATATTTTCCAAGATATTAATTCTTTTTGGACTCTTGCTGAAAAAAAGAATATAATGAAGACATTACATTTATAGCTTTTTAAATGTCTTTTGAAGAGTCTGCAGCTCATACTAGTGCTAGTGGAGTAGATGGCCTCTGCAGTGTGTATAGGAGAAATTAGGGTTACACTTTTCTCTGAGAAAAGCTTGTACTCCACCATGTCTTTCAGAGAAGTTTGCAGCTCCATCAAATGCACAAGCAGCCATTTGTTTGGGATCCAATTGACAAGCATTTAACTCTTCTAAGATGTGGGTTGTCACAGATGCAGTCGATGTGTCTTCTATAACTTGAACATCTAGAAATGCATCTACTGGCCTACCCCTGACATCAAGATAACGTACACAATGACTTAATACTTGATGCCCATTTGCATCGGTGCATTCATCAGCCATGTATGCAATTTTTTTTGAATGTTGTGAGAGAGATCTTCACTTTTTCAACTGTTGAGTCTTGCACTGTTGCACCACATGCTTCTAATCAGTCAGTTTCTTGCAAAAAGAGAGCATTTGCTGGTCTTGTTCGGAACCAGTGTTCAACTTCAGGATGAACAAGTGACAATGCACTTAACTTTGGCCTCCAGTTTGTAGTGTGTGGTATGTCTTGCTTAAATAGAAAGTATGATGCCACACCCATTTTTGTTCGCATGAACTGTATTGTGTCTCCAGCATTCTTAACAGCCTCATTAACATTCACTGGTGTTGTCCTTGGTCAGTGGAGACTCAGAGTTCGGAGGTGCTTTCACATGAGTTCACCTCCCAGGTGGGGGGCAAGAAGGCACCTTGCTTGTTCCTCCAGCTGCTCCCTGTTCACTCTGGCCACTGTTGTTCGTTGTGCCACCGTTCACTCCATTGCTCTGTTGCCAATGGCCCTGTGCCGTCACCTTCTGCTGCCACCTGCCACTGTGACCTCTGCAAGTTGGTCTCTTGAGGTTCCATCCAGCACTCAGTGATTTCAGCTGAGCTCTCAGTGGGGGACCTCACTGCTGGTGTGGACTGGACCGTCTCTTCCACAGAAACACTGTCCCACAGGAACACTGTCCCACAGCAGGTCTAAGCACTTAGACCTGATTATCAGTGATTTCAGCTGTAGTGGTCACTTAACAGAACAAAGACTATCTATGGAGCCTAATCAGCTCTGTCTTTAAACAGTGGAGGGGGCAGGTCAAATAGTACTTGTGATTGAGGCAGACCATTAAGCAAAACACCTGTCCCCACCCGCTCTCTTGATGCCCTCAATCAGCACAGGCTAAGTACAGTTCTACTGCCCTTTACTCAACATTTCATTCCCCCACCCCCCACATTCAAGTGATTTGTAACCAACCCCAGCCAAAATCTGTCACTTGGGAAACACAGCTGTTTGCTGGATACCTAGGTAGATTAGGTGTGAATGTAAATACAGTCTGTCCTGAAGCCTTTCCCCCCAGCTCCAGCGCATCACTAGCTGTCAGGGAGCTCATTTTGACTTCGCTTACAAATCATCATTTGAAATGATTCGGTTGGCCAACATCACCGGAGTGAATGCACCGACATTGTCATAAAAACAACAGCTGTATCAGGAAGCTAGTCTGTGTTCATACTTTTCAAATCTATGATACTTTTTCAGATACACGTATTTGATCATACACTGTATATGCTTTAAGTGTGTATTAATGCTTCAATTTCAATTCAAATTTCCAAACAGTCACTGAATTGGCATGTAACTAGTTCACAAAACTGGTCAGGGAGGGGTGTTGGGAAAATTCAGGGGGAGCGAAGGGAAATCCCTGCACTGGAGGCTGCCAGGGACTCCAGCTGGACACCCCACTCTCCATCAAATCCTGCAAGTCCAGGAATTTTCTGCCTTGTGACGCAGGCCCTGTCTCGTAGTAGGAAGCCCAGTCCAGACTCCATTGCCCTGGTGCCCTGTACTCGTGCACGGGCGCTTGGGACATTTGCTGTAGTCAGTGAATATCTAGGGGGTCCTGTAGTTCCTTTGTCCATGTCATTCATAGAGACACTTCCTGCATATCCTGACACAAATCTAATCCTCCTCAGGTGGAAGAGCAGCAGTGGGGCTGCCCCACACTCTTCCCCGGCTGCGGAGTTTGCCACAGAATCCGGCACTGGGCCCGCGTGTCCCAGAACGCTGCTGTTTGGCCGTGAGTTGCTCTCGTTCACTGCAGCCAGGCACCCAGCAGTTCGCTCCCTTCTCCCTGCCCTGGTGTGACCTGACTGCAGCAGCCTCATTGTCTCCAGCTTCGCCCATAAAAGGGGAGTTAATTGGATTATCAGTGCAGAGCTGGAGTGCAGCTCACGAATATTTCCGGCCTGTTCTTTCAGCCTGTGTGCAGGAGACCAGGGCTGGCCCGGAGGGATCACTGGGGCCAGAGGTGGGGGGGGGGGGGGTAATCAGGTCCAGCCAGGAGGGGCCGCTGGAGCTGGGGAGCAAGACTGGCAGTAGGAGCTGGACTAGTATGTAGGCTGTGGTTGACTTAGACCCCTCTTTGTGTGTGCCACGGAAGGGAGAGAGCTCTGAGCTGGCTTCAGCTGCTCTCCCTCCAGCCTCCTAGGACTCTGCTGCTCCCCGCCCGCTCTCCTGCCAAGATGGGGCAGCTGGGCAGAAAAGCTTCTCCAGTCATCTTGAAGCTACTTCCCCAGTGGATAAACCTGGTGACTGACGCCTGCAGAGGGAGACACTCAGGGGGAGAGCGGCAGGATGGCAGATGGCTGGGTGTCTGGGGTCTCTCCAGGGGTTGGGTCGAGGAGCTCTTGCCGTGGATTGCCTCCACATTTGCTTTCCTCCTTGTACAGAAATACATAAACCGCTGCCCCATGGCAGCAGCATGCATCACGCCCATTCTCATTGCCCCAGGGGTGGGCGCTCCTCCTGCAGACTTGGGTCCATTGAGCCGTGTAGTACGGCCCAGTGTGCGCAGCTCACGCTGCAGCCAATAAAAACCGACATGTGCCGTGATCCTTGTGTGAGTAGCCACTTGTTCGCGTGTGGCCAGGCAGTGCCCTCTGCTCTGCGTGTGCCACTCCCTGGAGCCTGTGGCAGCTCTGCTCATTCTCAGAGGGCAGCATTGGCCCTTCCTGTCAGCTGATGCTCTGGTACCACGCCGAGCTGTACGCACGAACAACTGACAGCGCTTGTGCCAGCTCACTCACCACCATGTGAAAAGCCCATCGTGGGGTGGCCCAGATGACAACTGCTTGTTAGCATCTCATTGCTGTGATTTCTGTGAGTCACTCCACAAGCTGGAGAGCTGTTGGGAGGGAGCTCAAAGAGCAAAAAGAGCTGGAGGTCACTGCAGTGCCTTGGACAGCTGCCGGCATTCCAGGTTTCCTTATTTGCCTTGAGATGGCTGGAGACCTTCTCCTCTTTGACTTAGAGCTAGTCCGGGACAGAGCTCTTTTCTCAAGGAAAATCGATGGTTTAAATGTAAGGGGAAGCCAGGGAGTTCTCCTCTCCAGCCAGGGAGCACATTTCCCCCAAGTTCCTCTCTGTGTCCCTGGGGTTTGTATTACCATTTGGTAAATCCATTAGGACAAGCTTTCTGCCTCAGCCACACCTCTGAGACCTTGTGTGGCTCCCTCTGCGCTAGGGATTTCACAGTTGTTGAGCAAAATCACCAGTCGTTCAGCCTGTGAAGGAAGCTACGGTGATACTTTCAGTGGGATTGGAAGAAGGTTCTGTGCTCGGCCCAGGCAGGACGCTGAAATCAGAGGCTGTGTTTCATTCAACAGGCCGAGGTAAAGAGGATGCAAACCCTGCCGGGGCTGCTTGGATTGTTCTTCACCACTAGCACATCCTGTGACTCTGAACCAGCCATTCTCAGAGCCGAGGCCTGACTCTAAACCAAAAGAGAGCGTCTTTCAAATGAAGCCTACAGGCACTTTGCGCTCACACCGTCGTCTCCCCCCATCCCAGTCCCTTGCAAATCTGCGACGAAATCCACGGGTCAACACATAAAGTTCTTGTTAGCAAAACAAGAAGCTTGGCTGATGCTGGTGCCTCGACCTCATGTCAGGGCATGAGCCAATCTTTGACGGACGGAGAGTTAGGAGGAAACATCTCGTCTTGGCAGGTTGTTCCACACATGCCCATGGGTTCCTTGAGCCGTCCTCTTCTGGGCCTGGCCACTGCAGAGACAGGGCACCCCTAGTCTGTTCCAGCCTAGTGATCTCCTCTGTGTTACGCAGATGCTCCAGCTGGATCCCTCCACCCTCCTGTCATGGAGTGAGCTGGGCCTCAAGGAGGAACTCTGGCCCCAGCTCTCACCTTCACCTGGTTTCCTCCCAGAACATTAGGCTTGCTGGGGGAGGGGGCTGGGCTCTGAAGAACCCCCTTGGGTGGAGGGGGAAGCCTGGAAGAGGCCGGGCCTATGGTGAGGCTCTTTGCTGGCTCGGGGGGTTGGGGAGGAGTGGCAGTGGTGGCTGTAGCAGCACTCTCCTGAGAGCCGGGTCTAGGCCAAGCTGCTGCTCACAGGCAGCTGGGAGAGGTGCTCTGGGGGGAGACTGAAGATGCCTGGGCTGGGAAGAGGGTGGGAAGAGAGGCAGTCCTAGGACGTGGCCCTGGAGAAAACTGAAGCAAGTAGCATGAGTCTGGGGTCTCTTGGGGTGCCACCCAGAGGTGGCGTTGTGACACATCTTCAGTCCAGGGCGAAGAAGGGAGAAGAGGGAGGTCACGCAGGCCTTGCAGATGGCTGGGGCCCAAGAAGGCCCAGAGTATTCCTGGAAGAGCTGTTTGTGTTGGGACTTGTGGCTTGGCCAGAAGGGTCAGACTAGCCAGGGGGTGACCATCTCCCGCAGGGAAACTGAGCCACAGGCACCGTCAGAAGGGGGCCAGAGGGAGCTGCACTAACTCCCAGCTCCCCTCTCTAAAATGCAGCATTTCTCAGCGGTGTAGCAAGCTTCTGTTGTCTGGGACACTCCAGAGCCCGTCCTATGGGCTGCTATCGGAGCTTCAAGGGCAGAGACATCTCCCGGCCTTTCTAGCCTGCGTTTCAAAGGTCCTGCCTCACCAGATGGCAAGGTTATCTCAGGCCCAGTGTGAGGGGGGATTTTTCTGTTTGGCTTTTGGGAAAAGAATGGTTCAAACACACCCACACTGGATAACCGCTGCCATGACAGCAGGGAAGGGACTTGTATGTAGCGGATAGAGCAGCCAACGGTTTTGACTTTCTGGGTTCTCCAGGCAGAGAGGACCTGTGGGGATTGCCCACTCAGATAGGATAACAGCCACATTCTTTCCTATGCTGATAACAGTTTGCCAGCACAGCAAGGTGAACCCTGATCGATACCGCCTGGATCAATCCGGGCTGTGATCTATATTGTTCTTTAACCAGACACTGGAGATGGTGGCTAAAGAGTTTAGACTTTCCAACAGCTGCCACGTGTCTGTACGTCGTGGGTATCGGCGCGTTCAGGGGAGAATCGCGAAGGGTTGCTAATAACACAACATGTTTCATTGTCTTTTAATCCTTTCTCTGGCTCTGCCCATTGTAGCACCATAGGGCCTTTGTTAGACTCTGAGTCTCACAGATACGCGGTGCCATTGATCACTGCTCCCCAGCTCCCTGAGCCGAGCGCTGGTCACAGACAATCCGGCCATCACCAGCGCTCATGGAAACAGCCCTCCCGTTTGGTTAAAGGATCTCAGGCTGGTGCCGTTGACTGCTCTGGGTGATGTACGGCGTCGGGGAATCTGGTCCCCAGTCACGGCTCAGGCATAGGGCAGAACCCAGCCCCGGTGCATCACCTGCATGGTATTACGGCCAGCTCATCTGTGCCCTGACCCTGTGGGCTCCACCTCTGACAGTGCCAGTTTGCCATGGAGTTAATCCCAGCGAGTTTGTGAGCTGAGAGAGGACGCCTGAGAGGCGAAAGCTCCTGGGATCCGGGCTGGAGGCCTGTTAAGAAGCTGTGCGTGTTTGCAGAAGCACTTATTGGAGATAAGTAGCACAGCAGGTTGGGGCCATGTTTAGTGCTCCGATGCACTCCAAGGGGCCTGTGCGTGGCGCAAAGCACAACCTGGGTGTTCTCTTTGTGATAAATTATTCTGCAAAAGGCCGGGCGGAAATATCCACTCTGGACACGCCTGCTGGAGCTGTGTGCTGTAAAACGGGAACAAAGCCATTCCGGACTCATCGAAATGCAGAACAAGCTGCGGGGAATCGGTGCCGCTGCACCCCTGCCAGCGAGACCAGGCAAAGTACTAGAACACCCATTTCTAAACCATGCTGTGGGGATCCCCAGAGAGCCAGCTGCTCCCCCCGCGCTGGCTCTGCTCCTTGTGTAACCGCTTCCTGGGGGGGGGGGGGGGGGGGGGTTTCAGGCCCTTCGCTTCAAACAGCCCAGAGGCCTGTAAAAGCAACTAGAAGCAAAGAGGAAGGAGCCAGCCTAGAGGCCCCTGCTAGGGTCACAGCTGCTCCTTAGGAGGAGGAGGATGTTACGGCATTCGGGGGGCAGAGTAATCCAGACCAGTGTCACGGCCTGCCCTGCACTCCTGGGTGCCTCACAGTGCTTTGCTGCTGTAGCTTCCAGCCAGCCCACCAGCATGCAGGTCACACACTGAGTGTCTGTGTGTAGCTGCACCCCAGTCCAGCAGCCTGTCAGCAGCACACCCGTCACACTCTGGCTTCCACCAGCCTTGGTTACAACCAGCTGGGTGACCCCAACACACCCCGTCCTGAATTTCCCCCAAACTGTGTGCCCTGAAGTGTCCAGCCCCCTCCGGGACAGCTCAGAGAAGTAATGAGACTCGTTGCTTCTATTAAGAGACCAAACTACCTCCCAGCTGATTGACTTAACGGGGGTAAATATACTCTTCCCTTTAAACACCACACTGGCTTGGGTTGTAGTGAACATAAAACAAATCTGTTAACAACAGGACATAGGCTAAGCAATCCAAGCAACAGGAATAAAGTTAGAGAGAGTTACCAGCAAACACAAGTGAAAACACACATATAGGAGTCTAAAACTTACTCTAGCAAGTTACAGGCTTTGTTCAAGAGGGTTTTTCTCACCCGTCATTCTTCTTCCCAGCCATGGCTGACATTCCCTCAGTCAGGCCCTTCCACAAACGCACGAGGCGCTGGCTTCCCTTGTCCTGCTAGGTGAAAGATCTTTGCCCAAGCGGGTTTCTCACCTATAGTCAGTTCCAGAGACTTCAGCCCCCACCTCCTGGCTGAAGGATCCATCTTCCCCAGCTTGCAAGGGCTCTGCTCCCTTGGCTCTGTCAGGTGATGCCAAAGGCGGCTTCTTTCCTTACTTATATCTTCCAGAGCTCAAAGACCTTGGTTCGAGAGGCAGGATGACCTCATGCAGTTCTTCCCATTCCCCGCATGTAAATTGGGCATCCATTGTTTTGAATCCACCATGTTTAATTTACACAGGAGACAGGTAAACAGCTGCCCCACCTCCTGTCCGGGAGAAATCCTGTTTCTCCCTTTGTTCGGTCACGGACTGGAAAGCCTAATATCAATGAGTATCTATAATGCCTTATGCAGTGCTAATACAGACTGTTTGCAGTGATATTAATCACCAGTATCTCAGATATCAGAGGGGAGCCGTGTTCGTCTGGATCTGTAAAAAGCAACAGAGAGTCCTGTAGACTAACAGACGTATTGGAGCATAAGCTTTCATGGGACATGCGTCTGACGAAGTGGGTATTCACCCACGAAAGCTTATGCTCCAGTGCGTCTGTTAGTCTGTAAGGTGCCACAGGACTCTCTGTCCAGTATCTCAGAGGCTTTCAGCAAAGACCTCACTCTGTACACTTGTGTAATACGGTCATATTGTATCCAATCAGCTGATTCCGTTGCCTATCACTTGAGGCTCAGCCCCTATGTCTCTGTAGCCAAGTGCATCCTTGCAATGGATTCCCCAGCTTCTTTGCGTGAGTTTTGCCTCCAGCCCTTGTTAGCTTGGGGTGGGTCAGTTTTGCGAAATGTTGATATATTCTCATTGTCTTTCAAAGTAACTTGGAGATAACCCCCAGGTGGGGAAAATGCATTCCTTTGTCTAGTGCAAACCTGTTTACCAACTCCCCCAACGCTCCTTGTTCACAAACACTTATAATATATGGAGATATCCTATCTCCTAGAACTGGAATGGACCTTGAAAGGTCATTGAGTCCAGCCCCCTGCCTTCACTAGCAGGACCAAGTACTGATTTTGCCCCAGATCCCTAAGTGGCCCCCTCAAGGATTGAACTTGCAACCTGGGTTTAGCAGGCCAATGCTCAAAGCACTGAGCTATCCCTCCCCCCTTGTCACCATTCCAGGCAAACATCCCCCGTCCCACAGTGGGAGATGCCGTTGGGGGTGTTCTAAGGGGAGCCTGTGAGTTTATTCTGTACATTGATAATCCAGTTCCATCAGCCTTCCCCCGATGCCCTAATTACACTGGGGCGGGAGTACGCCTGTCGCTGTGTCAGTAAATAAGATCACCAGGCAGCCCCGGCAATCCGCCCTGGTAGGATGTGCTGAATAGCAATGCCATCTTCGGCGCTCTGCACAGCATGTTCCCTTCTGCAGCTTTGTTTTCAGAGCGCTAATGAATACTTCCTTTTATTGTGCCTACTGTGTTATGATCATGGATTCTGCAGCCTACATAAGTGTTGTGTGGGTAATAGATGAAAGCAGCCTCTTTTAACACAGCCCTGGTGAAGGATTTGCCATTGTTTCCTCAATAATCCTCTATTTCTGTTTTGAGGGGGCGTATTATAAATCCATAACAAAATTTGCTGCAGGCAGAATCTTGCCATGTAGTCAAACTTGTCTCTGTAGTAATTTCATTGAGTTCAGTGGATTTGCACCAGGAATTAATTTGTCCCGCAAGGGCTAAGCTGCAGGGCAACATTTGTTTAGGAAGCTAGTTGCCAAATTAGTGTAGATTGCTCTGGCTCTCCTGGCATTACTCGTACAAATACAGAAGTACCGATTTGTGGTGTCAGCACTTGGTTGTGATCCTCGGATTGAAAACTTGCTTTTAAAGTAAAATTGTGCAGGCTCTTAGTCCATTAATCTATTTGAGGGCCGAGTCTTCATTTTATTATGATTTGCAGCTACAGTAGACCCTCAGAGTTACGAACCCCGCGGGAATGGAGGGTGTTCGTAACTGAAATGTTCGTAGCTCTGAACAAAACATTATGGTTGTTCTTTCAGAAGTGTACAACTGAACAGTGACTTAATCCAGCTTTGAAACTTTACTGTGCAGAAAAAAATGCTGCTTGTAACCATCTTAATTTAAATTAAACAAGCACTGAAACAGTTTCTTTCCCTTGTCAATTTTTTTTTAATTTTCTCTGTATTTTTGTAGTAGTTTAGCTTTAACAGAGTATTGTATTGTATTTGCTTTCCTGCGCCCCCACTGCCTGATTGTGTACTTCCGGTTCCAAGTGAGGTGTGTGGTAGAACTCTGAGGTTCTACTGTATATTGCATCTTTCACC
This sequence comes from Chrysemys picta bellii, assembly GCF_011386835.1. Lineage (NCBI taxonomy): Eukaryota > Metazoa > Chordata > Testudines > Emydidae > Chrysemys > Chrysemys picta. Next base: position 3,581,624 of record NC_088805.1, read on the forward strand.
TGAGGATTGCGTCACAAACATTCACTGACCCTGCCTACACCGCAGTAGGGTTGGAAAGTCGCGTATACCCAGTTTGTAGAGGGGGAAATTGATGAGTTCAATGAGGTTAAGTGACTTGCCCAAAATCACACAGTGGGTCAGTGGGACTGCTGGGGATAGAACCCAGGAGTGCAGACTCCAAGTTTCCTGTGGACCCGAGATAGCTTTGCAGAGACTTTGATACTAGATGCAGATCGCCAGCTGGCAGAAAGGGACACCTTGTCAGCTTTGATATGCTATTTCTTTATGCTACTTTTCAGGCACTGATTGGCTTATGGCTGTTTATTCATGGTATTTCTATGGGATCTAATTACCATGGGATCGAATTACCAGTGCTTAGGGCTGCCTTTAGATTTAATATTTAGAAGAGCATAAAGAACCGCTGCAGAGAGCTAGATTTTCAGCATCTAAATTGAACTTCTCAAACCAGTTCTCAATTTTTTATGCAACTCCGCCTTATTTGTCTTTCTCTGGTGTCTCCTTCGCTCCCTCCCCTGGGCAGCCAGGTGTTGGTTTCTTTCTGCCCATGCCCTGCTCAAAACCAGCTGAGGGACACGGCAGCAGATCACACTGGGCCAGCGTTGCACAGATCACCTCTGCTCCGCTCCCAGTGAATGGGCGTGGGGACAGCACTAAGCATGAGGCATAGTTTGACTTTTATATTTGGGGGGCAACTCCAGTCAGGCCAACAGGGCTGCGTGTGGGGGGGAGAGGAAGGAAATTCCATGCCTGTGCACAGCGGTGCCATTTCAGATTGAGGGGCTGGAGGACAACTTTAATCATGACTCCAGGAGCTACTTAGGCAACTGAAAACTCTAGCTTTTTTGCCGATAATAACTTAGAAATTATCTGACAGAAGCACTGTATCTAATTCCTATGTCAAGAAAGTTAAATATTCGACCCACTCAGCTCTAATACTAACGTGTTCTGACATCTTGTGGTAAGTCACTTATGGGACACTGGTTGAGTTTCAAATTGTAATGTAGCTTCTTACTCAGAGACGCTTACTGAAGTCAGAAGGGACCATCGTGATCATCTAGTCTGACCCCCTGCACATCGCAGGCCACAGAACCTCCCCCACCCACTCCTGTACTAGACCCCTGAGCTCTGGCTGAGTCACTGAAGTCCTCACATCGTGGTTTAAAGGCTTCAAGTGGCAGAGAATTCACCATTTACGCTAGTTTAAACTTGTACATGACCCAGGCCCCATGCTGCAGAAGAAGGCAAAATAAAACAAAAAACCACCAGGGTCTCTGCCAATCTGACCTGGAGAAAAATTCCTTCCCGACCATTAATATGGCCTTTCTCTGCACCTGTTCCAGTTTGATTTCATCTTAAACACGGGAGACCAGAATTGCACACAGTACTCCAGATGAGGTCTCACCAGTGCCTTGTATAACGGTACTAACGCTTCCCTGTCTCTACTGGAAATACCTCAGCTGATGCACTCTAGGACTGCGTTAGCCTTTTTCACAGCTGCATCACATTGATGATTCACAGTTATCCTGTGATCAACCAATACACTCAGGTTTTTCTCCTCCTCTGTCACTTCCAACTGATATGTCCCCAGCTTGTAGCAAAAATTCTTGTTGTTGTGCTCAGCCATTCCCAGTCCTTATTCAATCCTGAGTTGATTGTGTCTAGTTTGCATATCAATTCCAGCTCAGCAGTCTCTGAGACTCAGGATTGAATAAGGACTGGGAATGGCTGAGCCATTACAAACATTGAATCTATCTCCCCTTGTAAGTATTCTCACACTTCTTATCAAACTGTCTGTACTGGGCTAGCTTGATTATCACTTCAAAAGTTTTTTTTCTCTTACTTAATTGGCCTCTCAGAGTTGGTAAGACAACTCCCACCTGTTTATGCTCTCTGTATGTGTGTATATATATATCTCCTCAATATTTATTCCACTCTGTATGCATCCGAAGAAGTGGGCTGTAGTCCACGAAAGCTTATGCTCTAATAAATGTGTTAGTCTCTAAGGTGCCACAAGTACTCCTGTTCTTTTTGCAGATACAGACTAACACGGCTGCTACTCTGAAATCAGTTCTCATATTAATTCCCATCTTCTTCAGTTTAACTAATAATTTCTCATGTGGAACTGGATCAAATGCCTTCCTGACATCCAGATAGATTAGATCTAAAAAATCAGTTCTCTTCTCAAAGGAAGATATTAGTAACTTTGTTACAATCCAACAATTGTAGAAAAATCTACAATTACTTTCTATCATTTAGGTTGCTCACTTTTTGCAGTTCACCAAGCTTGGAACAGATCATTGAACTTTAGGAAACATCCTATCAGCCCTTTCTATCTTAATCCCCTGCTAATCCCTCTGTTAGAAAAACAATTCTGACTCCCTGCCTCAGGGGCACAACCTGGGCGAAGTCTCCTGTCTCCTCTGCAGACCTCCAGTTGCCTGCCTGCCTGCCTGAGGCTTGCTGTTTGGGGGAAGGGGGGCAACGCCCGCACCATCCCCACCCAAAATCCACCCGTGACTACGCGTGTCTGCACTGGAGGTGGGGGTGTGATTGCCTGCTCTAGGAGACATGCTCACATTAGTTCTGACTGAGCTAGCGCACTGAAAATAGAGTGCAGCCGTGGTGAAGCGAGCTGCCCTGAATACTTCCTGGGTGTCTTGGACAGGCACGTGCTTGGGGTGGCTAGCCCCTTGTGCCGCTCACACTGCTGCAATCTGGGCTAGCACGGGTAGATCTCCTCAGGCTGGGAATTACACCCCCAGCTCAAAGTGTCCTCCACTTCCAGGTCCTGCCACCACTCCTAAAGACTCCCCACCTCGACAAGCATCCATTTTCTTCTGTGTCTTTGCCCTCGTGCTTTGGGGAATGAGACCCCACGGGCCTTCCTGCACCTGAGTATCCTGTGCTGAGATGTAGCAAGATGCTGTATGCAGATTTTTTTAAATGACATTTTTGTCCTTGAAGTGTATCTTGAACCCCCGGAATTTCAGTTCCCCACACCAGTGGTCCCATCCCCTCTCTTCTTGTCGTCAGGGGAGGATTGCTTTGTAACATTGGCATCGTGGGGCTGCTGTGTGTAGTTAGATGTCTGTGCAGCACAACAGGCTTCCAGACAAGCTTGTATCGCAGTTTTATGTCTCATGCTAAGGCAATCTTGGGATGCCGACTCTTTTCTCTCTTCACCGCCCCCTTCTTATTTTCCGTTCCAGTTCCTCTCAGGGACGCTTTATCTTAGTGTGAATTAAAAACGAACCCTCTGTCAGTGCAAACGCTGGGCATGTCCCACTGGTCTAAACATAAACCTGATGTTAATTCCAATTCATGCTGAGCTCCAGCCATGGGGCTGGCAGAGCTGACACTGTGCTACATATTCCAAGTGATCAAGGACCTAATTCAAAGAGAATCAGAAATCTCCCTTTCATTTTGGAGGGATTTTGTCCTTTCTCCATCATGTAAATGACTGGCTTGTATGACTCCTCCATCCTGATGCATTCAGGAAGTAAACAGACCCCTGTGCATTAGGCACCTGACACATGTGTAGCTGCGAAAGGTTCTTCGCATCCATGTGTGAAATAGCAGCTCTCATTACATAATTCATGCTAGGAAAGAAAAGGATGAGAGAGCGCACCTGGCAGTTCCTGTCTGTTCTGGTGTGACCGGGGAATGAAGCTATTTCCTCTACTGTGTAACCAAACTCAGATTCCAGAGGGGGATCAGAAACAGTCTGTATTGCCCTGATGGGCCTCATCCTGCACCTTGATTCATCTTGGTGGTTCCTTACACTGTGCAGAGTCCCAATGGCCATGAAGAGCCGTTCATGTGGATCAGATGGCAGGATCAGGGCCTAGATGGGCCCCAACCCTAAAGCCATCCTTTAACGGGTCTAGATGTGAACGTGGATGGAACCATCAGAGATGCCCGGTTTCTTGGAGATGCCCTTGCTTTGCATCCATGCTCACAGCAGAGTATTGGACTGTGTGGCTGTGATGTTCCCCTCTGGTGTTATCCAGACTGGTGATCTGCTAGGTCATTCCAATTCTTGACTCAGGGAGCCAGCCTTACCCTTCTCTGCTGTGAGAACCCCACTCCTGGGCTGTTCACGCACAGCCTCTGGCATGTAAGCTGCTCCTTGGAATGACAGAAGCCAATACCTCCGGTCCCAGGCACAATCCTAGGAACCTCCGGCTTGCAGTGTCCAGTTATGGCCGCTGGAAGCTGCAACCTTATATGAGTTCATCAGTTTAACAAAGAAATTGATATGTGCCAGGCTTGTTATCCCAAGGAGAGTCTTTGTCACGCTTCAAACCAAATGCACTGCTTCAGGTAGAATAAACAAACAGATTTATTAACTATAAAGATAGATTTTAAGTGATTATAAGTCAAAACGTAACAGGTCAGATTTGGTCAAATGAAATAAAAGCAAGACGCATTCTAAGCTGATCTCAACACTTTCAATGCCCTTACAAACTTAGATGCTTCTCACCACGGGCTGGCTGGTTGCTCTTCAGCCAGGCTCTCCCCTTTGATCAGGGCTTCAGTCGCTTGGTGGTGGTGTCTGTAGATGTAGGTGGAAGAGAGAGAGGAGAGCATGGCAAACGTCTCTCCCTTTTATCATGTTCTTTCTCCCCTCTTGGCTTTGCCACCCCACCCCCCTAGAGTCAGGTGAGCATTACCTCATCGCAGTCCCTTTCTGAGCAAAGGAAGGGGGGTGGCTCACTCAAATAGATTCATTTGTTGTTGCCTAGGCCAGCGTCTTTGGTTCCTGTGAGGCTGGGCTGGGTTTGTCTCATACATGCCCTGATGAGGTGTGAACTGCCTCTCTGCTCTTGGAGAATTTTTGCCTGGACTTATTTTAAGCCATGAGGACACATTTTCAGACTCATAACTATATACATGAAATTATAACCTATAACAACCATGCTCAGTGAATCATGAGCCTTCCAAAAACACCCGACATGACAAACTTTGCATTGAATACCACACAGTCATTTTACAGGGATGAACAGGGGGGTGCTGGGTGTTCCCCTGAAGTACAGAGCGTCACAGTAGCATCGTCCCTGTTTCAGTTCTGGCTCTGTTAAGAAGGGTGGACAACACTGGTCCTCTTTGCTACAGAGAAATGGTCATTCCTGGTCTGACAGGCCGTCACCGTGTTTCATTCAGGTAGTGCAGTAAATGAGAACGGCAAGGAAGGTTCCCCGGCGATGGTACACAACAATTAGATCATCTGGGGGGCTGCGTCTCTGGAGCACTGAGATTGAGATCACTGACGTTAACAAGGGAATGGACTATTTTACTTGCTTGGAATGGAAAATGTGACTTTAGAAACCATCCTGCTGAACCGAGAGGGGAGTGGCTGAGATGGGAACAGTGTGTTTAAGACTCCAGCTGCTAGTGTCTTGCTGGCTCGACATCATTCTCAGTTGCCTGAGCTCAGGGGCCAAAGCTTTGTCCCCAGCCATCAACAGCTGTGGTCCCTCATTCTGTGCTGACCTCTTCTGTTAGCTCCATCCAGCCTCCCTGGCATCCTGCAAGGGGCACCTGGGCTATCTAGAAACAGTGGGGTGGGGAACACTCTTCAGGAAACCACAGTCCAGCTCTTTGTTTGAGTGGTTCTCAACATTTTCCATACCGGGACTCCTGCCCCCAGTTCAAAAGCTGAGGGCAAAGTGGTTGCCAGCCCCTGACACCTGTGACCTGCAGGCTGAGAGAGCATGCTCTGCCCACCCCAGAGGTGCAGTGCTGGAATGGAGTCTGGAAGTAGACATTGCCCTGGTTGGCAGACAGAGTCGTCAGTCACGATCTGGGGAGGAACTTCACTATTTAAAGGTTTGCTGAGTTGCCAGCAATAAACTCTGCCTCCCCTCTCTGGGGCTCAGTACTAGAGCAGTCCTACTCAGCGCCTTCAGAAGTGACGCAGAAGATGGTAGAATGGGATGGTGCCCAGAAGAGGAGCTGTCTGATGCCATAGAGAGCCATAGATAACATGTAAGAGACTTGGACAAGCAGGAGAAGTGGATGGCTGCTTGGCCAATGGCATTTAATGCTGGCAACTGTAGAGTCTGCATCTGGTGAGGAACAACAACAAAACTAATAATTGGGCTTTGGTCCCCAAGTGGAGGAGACAAAAGAAAGAGACCTCAGGGAATGTGTGTGTGATGCAGTGGCTGGCAGAACTCAGGGGATTGCTGGGTTTGTACCAATGTGGGGATAACCTGAAAGTCTGAAATCCCCAAAGGAGCGGCCTGGGGCTCTGGCACAGTTTTAGAATTGGGTGCAGCTTTGTTTCCCCATTTGGCGAAGGCGTTCCCATTCAGGTGTTAGTGTGCGGAGCATGGTACCCAGCCTGCCTTCTGTGGACAGGCTCCAAGAGCTGACCATGCGTAGCCATGAATAAAGACGGAGGAATCTGGATGTAAACACGGTTGGCAAGCACTCGATTGGCTCAGCACTAACAAGAAGCACCTTTATGCGGGTAGAACTGCATCCCGCTGGGGTTGCACTGATTTCACAGTACCCGTTTCTAACGGATAGTTAAATTGGTACAAAATCTGTGCAGACAAGCTCTGAAGTCCTGTATAAACAGGCACGGTGGGAGAGGCAGCAGCAGAAGGGAGATGCCCCTCCGCGAATGGGCCTCGCCCATGCAGGGAGAGGGCTCTCCAGGGGTGAACGGGGAGTTCAGCCTATAGGCCCTGACTGCTGGGGCCAGTTACCATGGCAGGTTTTGCGGCTCACTGGGAACTGGACTCAGACCCCTCCTTCGCGTTTCATAGGCCATGGCTGAGCAAACACCCACTGCAGCTCCTTGGCCCCTAGGCCTAAAGCTCTTTGCAATTCAGGGTATCGCAGAACTGCAGGGTTGTGTCTAATCGGGGCAGCCACAGGGGCTGGCTATTTCACCCCCTGCTGGTGGCTGGGAAATTAGAGGCATGTGTCCTAGAGGAAATGAAAACGAGGTGACACAACCAGCAGCTGTTCCATTAACGCCGAATGCATTGGAGGAAACAAACATCCCTGAGACCCTCTTTCCCCTAGTTCAAAGCCCCCCGCTCTGCAGAGGTGTGAGCGTGCAGGCGTGCGGTGTTCTACCCCCCAACAACCCTCAGGAGCCAGGCTGGTGAATCTCCTCTGTACGTTCAGCATTTCATTCTTGGGCTTAGTTCCCACTGAGACACCTGAGAGAAGGAAAAACCTCTGGCTCTGGGCTGCTCGGAGCCGTGAGTAGGTGATGGCTTCCGTTTGTACTGGGCTCTGGGCTCTGCAGGGCGTGGGTAACCTTGGCCAGCCCTTGTCAGCTGTATAAATAATTTGCAGAGGTCTAATGATTTTTCTATTTGTCTCCGACAAGCCATGAAATCTGACATTGTTGCTGTGACTAACCCGTGAAATTCACCGGACTTGTCTGCTCTTGGTGCCATGTCTGGGGACCAGCAGGACGGCGTTTCCTCTTTGTCTGTTCCCAGCTAGTATTTGGTCGCCATCAGCATCTCTCGCCAGGATAGTCTGCAGGGACTCCAGGGACCCTTCTCCCCGAGTTATAAAAACTCTGGGGGGACCAGACCTCCAGCCCCTTCACAGCTGTAATTCCTCTCGCTCACCTGCCCAGAGAAGGAGGCATGAAAGGGCTACTTGCAGTCTGAAGTGCTAATGGCCGTCAGTTTAACGCTCAGTTAGGGCTCCCTGTATGTTAGGCTGTTCCACCCTTTGGGGACTCTGTTGCACATGTAACCTGCATCAGTGTTTAAAGCGGGGGTGGGGGAGGTGCTCTGATTTGCACTGAAGTTGCAGTAGATTCTCCCAGTATCTGTAGTCTCCGTGCCTGGTGTCCCCAGCTGGAAATGGGGAAGATCTGGATCTGCCTCACAGGAGGGGGTTTCGGGTTAGTTAATGCTGGACCATGGCTTTGCACATGATAAAGTGCTGCTGGATGTTCCTGGAGAGAGGCAGGACAGTGTGGTCTAGTGGATAGAGACTGGCCTGAGCCTTGGGGACCTGGCTTCTATTCTTGTCTCTGCCACTGGCTGAGCTTTTCATAGACCCCAAGCCCAGATCATCTGGTCTGATGCCCTGTATCACACAGGCCAGAGACCGGCCCCCAAATCCTTCCTGGAGCAGAGCTTTAGTTAAAAAGCTAAATGCATCCAACTTGAGTTAAAAACTGCCAGTGATGGAGAATCCACCACAACCCTTGGCAGATAGTTCCAGCGCTTAATTACTCTCACCACTAAAAGTTTACATCTTTTTTTTCATCTGAATTTGTCTAGCTTCAACTTCCTGCCACACTGGCTTGGGTTAGACCTTTCTCTGCTAGAGTGGAGAGCCCACTAGTACATATTTGTTCCCCATGTAGGTACTTCTAGACTGTCATCAAGTCACCCCTTAGCCTTCTTTTTGTTAAACTAAACAGATTGAGCTCCTGGTATCTATCACTGTAAGACATGCTTTCGAATCCTTTTAACTTTCTTGTGGTTCTTCTCTGACCCCTCTCCAGTTTGTCACCATCCTCCTTGAATTGTTGGCACCAGAACGGGACACAGTATTTCAGCAAGAGTCACACCAGTGCCAAATACATATATAAAAAACCGTCTCTACTCCCGCTTAAGATTTTCCTGTTCAGGGCCGGCTTTAGCAGGTGCGGGGCCCCACGCCGGGACGCGAATTGTCTCGCGCCCACTGCCCCAACTCCGCCCCAGCCTTGCCCCGACTCCAGTCCCTCCCTGCCCCATTGGATCCCTCCCCAAATCCCCGCCCTGGCCACGCCCCCTCTCTGCCCCATTGGATCCCTCCCCAAATCCCCACCCTGGCCCCGCCTCTTCCCCAAGCACGCCACATTCCTCCTCCTCACCCCTGCCTCCCAGGCTTGCGCTGATCAGCTGTATGGTGGCGCAAGCGCTGGAGAGAGGGGGGAGAAGCAGGACGCGGGTTTTTTGTTTTTTGTTTTTTTTTTCCCGCTCCGCTGGCAGCCCCGGACGTTGCGTGGCCCTCTTAGGTGCGGGGCCCCATTCCGGGGAATCGGCCGAATCGGCTTAAAGCCGGCCCTGTTCCTGTTTATGGATCCCAGGATCACAGTAGCTCTTTTGGCCGCAGCATCACACCGGGAGCTCATATTCAGCTGATTATCCACCGTGACTCACCAAATCTTTTTCAGAGTCACTGCTTCCCAGGATAGAGTCCCCCAGCCTGCACTCTTTGTTCCTAGGTGTTTACATTTACATTTAGCCATATTAAAATGCATATTGTTTGCGCCTGCTCAGATACCGACCAATCCAGATAGCTCTGAATCAGTGGCCTGTCCTCTTCATTATTTACCACTCCCCAATTTTTGTGTCATCTGTAAACTTTACCAGTGATGATGTTGTATTTTCTTCCAGATCATTGATAAAAATATTAAATAGCACAGGGCCAAGAACTGCTCCCTGTCTGACTCCACTGAAACACGCCGGCTTGATGACAATTCCCCATTTACAGTTACATTTTGAGACTTGTCAGTTATCCAGTTTTGAATCCATTTAATGTGCGCCATATTAATTGGATATGTTTTAGTTTTTTAATTAAAACCTTGTGTGATACCAAGTGAAACTCCTTACAGAAGTCTAAGTGTAATACATCAACACTATTATCTTTATCCACCAAACTTGTAAACTCTTCATAAAAAGATAGTTAATTTGACAGGATCTATTTTCCATTAAGCCATGTTGATTTGCATTAATTACATTACTACCCTTTAATTATTTATTAATCAAGTCCTGAATCAGCCACTCCATTATATTGCCTGGGATCGGTGTCAGGCTTTCCATTTGCCTTTTAAAAATTGGCACAACATTAACATTCTTCCAGTCTTCTGGAACTTCCCCAGCACTCCAAGTCTTATTGAAAATCACAGTTAATGGTCCAGTGAACTCCTCCTTGGCCAGATCTTTTAAAACTCTTGGGTGCAAGTTATCTGGACCTGCTGATTTAAAAATGTCTAGTTTTAGTAGCTTCTGTTTAAGATCTTCCAGAGATACTAGTGGAATAGAAAGAGTGTTATGCCCATATGATGAGACTATATCATCTATTTTTTCCCCAAATACAGAACAGAAATATTTATTGAACACTTCTGCCTTTTCTGCATTATAATTGATAATTCTAGTATTTCCATCTAATCATGGACCAGTACCATTGTCAGGATTCTTTTTGTTCTTAGTATATTTTAAAAACTCCTTATTGTCCTTAAACTGTGCTGACCACTGAGTTCTTCTTGTGTCCCTTTGCTTCCCTTATCAATTGTCTACAATTCCTAACTTGGGCAGGTCACTTTGCTGTGCTTCAGTTTCCCCATCTGTAAAATGGGGTTAGATATAATGACCTTTGTAAAGCACTTTGAGATCTATGGATGAAAATCACTAGATAAGATCTAGGTATTGATATTATTATGGGGAAGATCCTTCCTCTGTGGTCATGGAGGGTCCCCTGGCAGTGTAACTAGCATGATTCTGCTGTTCAAAGGGACACACATATGGTTTGGGAACAGGATGGAGTTCAGCACTGGAGGAGCTCTCTGTGTGGTAGCATGCAGGTGCTGAGGATAGGGTTACCATTCGTCCGGATTCCCCCGGACATGTCCAGATTTTTGAACTAAAAATAGCGTCTGGGGGGAATTTGTTAATGTCCGGACTTCCCCCCCATGCAGAGCACTCGCGGCTAACAGGGCAGCCGGATGGTGCTACTTACATGGGGCTCCGACAGGGAGAGAGAGTCCCTCCTCCACTTCCCCCTCCCCCCCTGCAGCATAGCTCCCTCCCTGCATTCGCCTCCGGCAGGCTGGAGCTCCTCCCCCGCTGCTGGCCAGCGTGCCGGGAGAACGGCTCAGACTCAGCAAGCTCCCAGAGAGCCCTTAGGCGAACTGAAGGCCAACGACAAGGGAGCCAGGGGGCAGGGAAGGGGCAGGGAGTTCAGGGGGGGGGCTTTCTGGGAGGTGTGGGTAAGGTTTTGGGCAGTCAGGGTACAGGTAGGGGGTAGGGTCCTGGGGGGCAGTTGGGGGGGGTCTTAGGAGGGGGCAGTTAGGGGACAATGCACAGGGAGGCTTAGGTAGGGGGTGGGGTTCTAGGGGGCAGTTAGGAGCAGGGGTCCCAGGAGGGGGCAGTCAGGGGACAAGGAGCGGGGTGGGTGTTTGGGAGTTTTGGGGGGGCTGTCAGGGGGCAGGGGTGGGGAGAGGGATCGGAGCAGTCAGGGGACAGGGAGCAGAGGGGTTTAGATGGGTCGGGAGTTCTGGGGGGGGGCTGTCAGGGGGTGGGGAGTGGTTGGATGGGGTGTGGGAGTCCCAGGGCTCTGTCTGGGGGTGTGGATAAGGGTTGGGGCAATCAGGGCACAGGTAGGGGGTAGGGTCCTAGGTGGCCAGTTAGGACTGGGGAGAGGGTCTCAGGAGGGGGCAGTCAGGGGACAAGGAGCAGGGAGGCTTAGGTAGGGGGTGAAGTCTTGGGGGGGGCAGTTAGGGGCAGGGGTTCCAGGAGGGGGGCAGTCAGGGGACAAAGAGCGGGGGGGGGAGGGTTGGAGGTTCTGAGGGGGCGGGAAGTGGGTGGGGCAGGGGCGGGGCTAGGGCAGGACGGGGCGGGGCTAGGGCGGGGCTCCTCCCGTCCTCTTTTTTGCTTGCTGAAATATGGTAACCCTAGCTGAGGAGGACAGACAGCAGACTTGGCTGCTATAGCACTGACTTGTCCCACAGTCAGGGTGGGAGTGGTGGCTGTCACTCAGCTCAGCACCCAGGCCCCATGAAAACGAGCCCCCTTCACCTTCAATGGCTGAAAGAAATTCCACCCCTGCTTACGGACTTCAAAGCAGCCATTTCTAGCATGCAAGTGCAATCGCTTTCTCATGCTGTGCCGGCTAGGGGCTGCCTTTGCAAAGCACGCAAGGCACAGATGGCTGAGCAGGAACATGCCGCCTCCTTGCATGTAAAATGGTGCCGGCATTGTTAAAAAGAAGCCAAGTCAGATGCTCTGCATTTCCGCAGTAGAGACACAACTGTCACGTTCAACATGCTTGCCTAAGGCAGACTTTGGCAGTCACCGCAGCGGCAGGTGAGGAAAAGGACCATCTTCACACCTCGGGGGGCGGGTTGCTTCTGGGCAAGTGGGCAGGACTTTGGGGTAGCTGCCTGGGACAGGGGAGAGATTCAGCTGATGGGAAAATAGGAGAAAGTTGAAGCCAGTCAGTAGTGGCCTGGAGACAGCACAACATGCAGAGGGCTGCAGAGGGCTGTGTTCAGGCCCAGCAGAGGGGTGGGGAGCTCAGTCTCTCCTGTCACTCTACATCAATCCCCAACCCTCAGGAGTAGACTGGAGGCCCTGGGATCAAGTGCCTCCTGCCCTCCTTGCTCTAAGGAAGGGTACCCTTGTGAGAGGTCTCTGAGGGTGGAGATGAGGAATTGTGTGTGGAGCGTAGGGAGGGGAGTTCCTAGTGATCCTCAAGGGGTGGGTGGGAGAAGGGGTGATGAGTGAAAAAACTCCTTTCCTTTCTATTACGTATAATATGGCCGTTGCCTTTGCCCTGTATGCAGACATCGGGCTTTGGTCAATGGTGAATGGCTCTGACAATCCCCCAATGCATTATGCTACATCTGCCTCGTTCGCTGTGGGGCAGGGCACCCCTTTGCAGAGGGGCCAGCACAAAACTTAGCCCCCAGGTAACTTCGGTGTACATCCCTACGATTCCTTTCTGCAGCACAGCAAGTGAAAGCCATTGCCCAGTCACTGGACCTGGGAAAGGGGGATGCCACTAAAATATTAACCGCCTGTGGCCACAAGCTGCAGTGGCTGAACTCAGAGAAGCATTCAGAAGGCTCAGGCACGTGTGGCAGTGCAAGGACATGGGCCGAAGTCTCTAGTGTGGAGACACTCTGGGATGGGCATTGCCGGAGGGTCACCTGCTGGGTGCAGCACGCAAGGGTGGTTTGGGGGATAATCACACCATGCTGTAATGTCCATAGCCTGATACGGACTCGACCCTAACTCCCGTTCAGCCTCGTTTGATCTGGGAATTGCCATTGCTTTAAACCCTCCGAATACCGGGGACATCGAATTCTTTACAGTGATGCTCTGGCCTTGGAAGATAAATAATACTAAGCATTAGCCATCCATAGATCTCAAAGCACTTTGCAAAGCTGAGTCAGTATCATTCCCCCCAGTGTGCCGCTGTTTTGAGCTTGGATTACAATGTAGGTCAGTTTCCCCTGAAGCCCAATAGCACCAAGGAAACAGACAGTTCCCCCAATCTGAGACTCAGCTGCATGCCATGAGTCCCAAATCGCCAGGGCACTCCACGCGTGCATAAACAGGGAAATCTTGAGTAGGAGGAGTAAAGAGGTTATTTTATCTGTATATTTGGCACTGGTGTGGCCACTGCTGGGCTTCTGTGTCCAGTTCTGGTGCCCACAATTCAAGTAGGATGTTGGTCAATTGAAGAGAGTTCAGAGAAGAGACAAGTGAATGATTAACGGTTTGGAAAACATTCCTTAAAGTGACAGATTCAAGGAGCAAAATCTATTTAGCTTAACAGAGAGAAGGTTCAGAGGTGACTTTATCACAGTCTGGAAGTACCTACATGGGGAACAAATATTTAATAATGGGCTCTTCAATCTAGCAGAGAAAGATCTAACACAGTGGTTCCCAAACTTTAACAACTCACAAACCCCTTTCACTAAAATGTCAAGTCTCGTGAACCCCCTCCTAAAAACGAATATTTCCATGGATTTTCTCCCTTACCTCAGCATAAATTAAAAAAGCATTGATCTTGGAAATATAAAATTTGTTTTTATGACACGCTTATTACACACTATTTATTAATTATTTTTTATCATTACAGTATTTTTATTACATTATGAAAATGGCAACACTTTTCCAAGATCTCACTTTTGTAGCTTGTATCACTTTTGATTAAGCCTGTTATAAGACAAGGCTCCTATCAGAGGTGCCAGTAGAAAAAAGGGGTGCGGGGTCAAAGCCAGAAAAGTGGGGAGCCCCCGGGGGCCACTGGAAAAAAAGGGCAGGGATCCACAGGGCGCCACACTGACGTGGGGGCACCACGTGACCCTCATTGCCCCCCCATACTGGCGCCTCTGGCTCCTATGTTTTATCAAGGAGTATCTGATGTGCAAAAGCAGGAAGGTATTTAAGAAGCCAACTGAAAGAGTTCCTCCTACACAAGCATTCAGGTCTTGAGCAGTCCAGGCAAACAATGCATGTTACAACAAAGCTTAAACTTGTTCTTCATAATAATTTTAAAACAACAGTAGCAGCCTATTTAATTTTAAAAACAGCAAAAAATATCCACCTCCCTTTCTATTTTGTAAAAGGAGTCTTGAAGTTTAAATCTCCTCAGTGTGATAGATATGCTTGCTTTGATCTGCTTAGCTCTTGGAAGTCCCCAAGGCTCTGGGCTGCTGGCCCGTGCTGCCCGGGGTCCCTACGGATAGTTCTGTCCGCCATTAGGGAATTTTTTCCTGAGAACCCCCTATAACATTTTGTGAACCCCCAGGGGTTCACGAACCCCAGTTTGGGAACCACTGATCTAACACAATATAATGGCTGGAAGTTGAAGCCAGACAAATTCAGACAGGAAATAAGGCATACATTTCTAATGGTAAAGATAATTAACCGCTGGAACAATTTACCATGGTCGTGGTGGATTTTCCATCCCTGCCCATTTTAAAATCAAGATAGGATGTTTTTCTAAAAGATCTGCTTAGGAATTATTTGGGGGCAAGTCTCTGGCCTGTGTGATATTGGAGATCAGATTAGATGATCACAATGGTCCCTTCCAGCCTTGGAATCTATAAATCTAAGTTGGAAGGTCACCGTTCCCAAAGTCACGACGCCCTTCCTGTAGCTCTTCTAGTCTGAGCACCTTGCAAAGGGAGGGGGAAATGGAGCTGGAGTTAACCCAGGAATGCTGGAACCTCAGCAGAAATGGGGAACCATGAGGCCCCACCTCTCTCCATGGCCCTGCCCCCTGCTTCTCCTCTTCCCTTTCAGGCCCCACCCCCAGCCAGGCTGGAAGCCATAGCCAGGCCGTGGTAAGAGCCACTCACTGTGGGGAGCCCCAGACCTTCCACCTGCCCTGGGCGGGGAGGCCAGGGGGCCCAAGAGCAGCCCCCAACCCATGTCCCCTCCCCCTGGGACGCGATGCCCTGGGCAGGTGGAGGGTCTGGAGCTCTCCACAGTGGCCCAGGCTCCCTGGGCAGCTCTTACCACGGCCCTTTTTAAAAGTGGGGGGCCATTGCCCCCCGGTTCTGGAGCCCCTAAGTTAACCCCTTGTTCCCCAGGAACTAGACAGTGCCTTATCTCATCTCATCCATTATGCCAAAGGGAGGGGTTATTTTACATCGATTCAGAGATTCCAAGGCCAGAAGGGACCATTGTGATGATCTAGTCAGAGCCCCGGGATAGCACATGTCCTGTGCTAGTTAGGATGCCGCAATGGTGCTGTAAACACTCAAACTCCTTTGGGCTGGCTTAGAACCTGTACTTCCTGGGCACTGTGTGCGAATCAGGGGTTGTGAGCTCAAGAAATCCAGAGTCTGGGGCACATGGACATGTGCTCTAGGCTGGAGCATTTGCCCTCTGAAAGGTCTGTCAGCCTCATTTAGAAAACGTGGGCATCCCTGGTTCATGTTCTCTAAGAGGCCCAGGATCCTCCACCAGAATCTCTTGGTCTGTCTCCTCCCTTCTGCTTTGTGTATCAAGCCCAGTGGCAATTGGTTCTGCTTGGGCCCCTCCCTTCCTTTGCGGGCAGGGGAATGTGCAGCTGGCCAGTGGCTGGACCTGGAAGGAGAGAGGCAGACGATGGGTGCAGCAGCTGCTGCTGCAGATGGGACTTTTGCTGTGATGTGACATGACCATTGGGGAGCCCTCTGCATCTACGTAAAGCACCTTCCATTCGCTGGACTTGAACCTGGGGCTTTTAAATTGAATCCAAGGAAACAGATGTACCCAAAATCTAGCTTGAAGGAACTAATCACATCTGTCTCTCCCTCTGCCTCTCTCTGAGCCAAACTCTTCCTTAGGATGTGCTGGCTCTGGGCCCGTGAACCTCACTGGGAATTGCAACAGAGGGTCCTGTGGCACCTTTAAGACTAACAGAAGTATTGGGAGCATAAGCTTTCGTGGGTAAGAACCTCACTTCTTCAGATGCAAGACTTGCATCTGAAGAAGTGAGGTTCTTACCCACGGAAGCTTATGCTCCCAATACTTCTGTTAGTCTTAAAGGTGCCACAGGACCCTCTGTTGCTTTTTACAGATTCAGACTAACACGGCTCCCCTCTGATACTCACTGGGAGTTGTGCAGGTGTATTGGGGGGCAGATTTTGGCCCTCCAGTTTTTCTTTCTGCTGCTATATACCTGTGTAAAAGGAGGAAGGCAGAGTATACTGGACTCACCCGAGGTCAGTGCTGACTTGCTGGAAAGTGAGTGTAGTTCTGTGCTCCTCCCCGGGGGAATCGAATGGCGGAGAATCAATAAAGAGTTGGCCCTCGCTGCCTGGGACTAGAGATGTGTCTGCATAGAACAGCGTGTTTCCATTGAGAGATGAGAGGAGTGGAGAATCCTCACGCTGCTGAGCTCTCCTGTGTCTTGCGGAGGCAGAAGCTCTTTGAGATGCAGGCTCATCTCCTGTCCCTCTGCGTGTCACTGCTTGCTTTTCATCAGTGCCATGTTCTTTCAGAACAGACCTCAATTCCCGCCAAGTGTCAGGTTTCCTCAGGCGGCTGCTTTTCAAAGGGCTTCGGGAGGTGAAATTTGGAGGAACTTTGGCAGATCAGTTCTATAAGGAGAATAAAGGTTTTGTGAACAGAAATGATTTTTTTGTGCAGTCCTTTAATTCCCTTGCTGTTCTCTCCCTGGATTGCCAAACACATGCTGCCATTCAGTGCTGAGGCCAGCGTCAAAGTCTCACATCACCTCGCTGTCCCGTCTGCCAGTGCCAGGGCTGTCAGGTGTACAGCCATCGCCCGTCCAGTATTCCTAATCCCCCGCGCTACGTGGAGAGGGGCTTGTCCCTGGACATTGCCCAGAGGCTCCGTTGGGGAGTCAAGTTCTTTAGTTAGCTGTGGAGCCCAGCTGGCCTGTGCAGCAGCATGACCAGCGAGACTCCTGGGCTCCAAGACTGACCCACAGCAACATGGAGCAGCGTCTTGTAGAGGGTTGTAATGGCTTTGAGCTTCCTCAGCTGCATGTGTGCGGGTCGAGGGGAAAGGGGGCACAAGGGAATACAGGAACAGGCTGACTCCGGGACTGGGTCTCATTGCTTGTGATAAATGTCCAGCTAAATCAATGCACTTGATGGCTAGAGGCTGGGGTAAGATATTTTACTCTTCATGTATTTTTTCCTCCTTTGGCTGGAAACTGTAGTAATAATACCAATCCCACGTGCCAGGTAGCCACAGCGCTCCATAAACACGAGCTAATGTCTGGTTTCAAAGTAGCAGCCGTGTTAGTCTGTTATCCGCAAAAAGAACAGGAGTACTTGTAGCACCTTAGAGACTAACACATTTATTTCAGCATAAGCTTTCGTGGGCTACAGCCCACTTCTTCGGATCCAAAGAAGTGGGCTGTAGCCCACGAAAGCTTATGCTGAAATAAATGTGTTAGTCTCTAAAGTGCCACAAGTACTCCTGTTCTTTGAGCTAATGTCTGTGCAGCTCGTACAGGGACAGCTCTTTAACCCCCTCCCCAGGGGGTCTAACACTCATACAAAGTACTGTGAAAGCCCGGGCAAGCAGATCGGGTGGAGGATTTATTTTACATATGGCAGGAACGAGGCTGTCTGTCATGTGCAGGCGCCTCGCCCGCTGTGCCCTGCGTCCTGCCGGCACCACAGAGCCTGTTAGACCCAGTGAGACGTGACCCACTTCAAACAGCCCCTCGTGCTGTGCTCTGAAGCTTGTGTCTGCAAGTCTCTCTAGTGAGCGCTCCAGACGGGCTTTACAGAGCTGCCATTATTAGCCAGGGTCTGAAAGCGTCTCATCTGCTCCCAGCCGCCAGTCCAGCCCCAGAAACGTTATTTCCAGTTATCAGCAGATCCACAGAGGAAAGAGCCAGCCCCCTGCAGCCTGTCCCTCCGGGCTGCTGGGAGAGAGGAGAGGGGAAGGCTGGAAGATAGAGCCAGGGGGAAGACAGCGGAGGGATCCATCTCAAGTTATAGTTACCAGAGAGAATTAAAATCCCTGGAGGCTTGACTCCTGCCCAGTGCTGTGCCAGGGCACAGGGAGGGGTGCCTGGGGGTCCCTACTCTGTCAGGATCTCTATGGGGTCTCAGTGCTAGCAGGCGTCCCCAGCTGCCATCCCCCACATCCTCAAGAGGTGGCCTGCCAGCAAGGGCTGACTCTAGCTTTCCAGGCCGTTGCGATGCTGCAGCAAGCAGCCTGCACAGTCTGTGGGCACGTGCTGCTTCTGATCAGAGCAGCAGCTCCATGTCCCGCAGGCCTCCCTGGGGAATCTTACCATGTCCAAGCAGAGAGGAGGCACCTGACGATGTCCCTGTGCCTCGTTGCAGTGCTGACCAGCCCGGAATGGCCCGAGGTACACACAGTGCAACGCCTCCGTGAGCCAGGAGCCGTGAGCACGGACACATTTAACGTGCAGGTAAACCAGTCTTGCTCCCCCAGTGGATACAGACTAACACGGCTCCCCCCGATACTTGCTGCCCCAGCCACTGAAGTCTAGTTTGCCGCATGCTGCTGAGCCCGCAGCCGTTCTGCCTGGCTGGGTCTGGCTGCCCCTTTAGAACAGCTCTGCCCAGGTAGCTGAGCCGGAGCCACCCTGCGTCAGCACCCAATCGTACGCGGGTCGGAACGGCATGTCTACCTACAGCCACAGCCCCTGCCCACCCCTAGACAGCAATGCCCCGTCCTCCCTGCGTTCTCTGCTCGCCCACTTGTGTCTGGCTCAGGTGGACGTTAGGCCCCCCGGCCCTCAGCGCTTATTGCAACATGGCAAATGGCAGCAGAGTTCAGTGGCTACTTGATCTACTTGAAGATCAGCTCGTCCTGGAGCCAAGATAGCCTTTGTAACTGACAGACCAGGGGCTGATCCTGCTCCCTCTTACACCAGTGTAAATTCGAAGTAGCTTCACTAACGTTAACAGAGTTACACTGGTGATGTATCTTGCTGTTAGTAAGGCCTTTAGCACAGCCCCACATGACATTCTCATAAGCAGACTAGGGAACTGTGGTCTAGAGATGAAATTACTATAAGGCGGGTGCACATCTGGTTGAAAGACCTTAGTCAAAGAGTAGTTATCAATGGTTCCTTGTCAAACCTGGAGGGAGGGTGTATCTAGTGGGTCCCACAGGGGCCAGGCCTGGGGCCGGTACTATTCAATATTTTCATTAATGGCTTGGACAATGGAGTGGAGAGCATGCTTATAACATTTGCAGATGACTCCAGACTAGGAGGGGTTGTCAGGGGTTTGGAGGACAGAATTAGAATTCAAAACAACCTAAAAAAAAAAATAAAATAAATGGAGATATCCCATCTCCTAGAACTGGAAGGGAGCTTGAAAGGTCATTGAGTCCAGCCCCCTGCCTTCACTAGCAGGACCAAGTACTGATTTTGCCCTAGATCCCTAAGTGGCCCCCTCAAGGATTGAGCTCACTACCCTGGGTTTAGGAGGCCAATGCTCAAACCACTGAGCTATCCCTCCCCCCAACCTTGACAAATTAGAGATTTGGTCTGAAATCAACAAGATGAAATTCAGTAAAGACAAGTGCAAAGTACTACACTTAGGAAGGAAAAATCAACCCCGCAACTACAAACTGGGGAATAACTGGCCAGGTGGAAGTATTAAAAGGCTCTGGGAGTTATAGTGGATCACAAGATGAATTTGAGTCAACAATGTGACACAGCTGCAATGAAGGCTGATATCATTCAGGTGTATTAAGAGAAGTGTCGTATGGAAGATATGGGAGGTAATTGTCCCACTCTACTTGGCCTCAGCTGGAGAACTGTGACTAATTCTGGGCACTACACTTCAAGGAATCAGTGGGGCTATTTACAGTGTAAGCTATGAAGAAGGTGGCATAACTGAGCCCTCGGTGATTGCAGTCAGAGCTCTCTGAGCAAACCTTGTCTTTGCATCCACGTGTGTGGGGGGTCTCTGGCGCAGGATTGGTGGACACTGGCAGCACTGCCTGGGACCTGGGGAATGGAACACCAAAGTATGCTCCCGGTCAGGAGGGAGCGACACTGACAGAGAGCTGGGAGGCAAACCTGCCCTGAGCCTCCCTTCAGTATGCTGGGGCTCTGCTTGCATTTCTGCAGCCGGTCAACCTAGACCCTTTCAAACCCTCATTCCTGCTCCCTTGATGCATAGCCTACAAAGCTAAGGGAACTATATTTACATGCCCTGCCAAGAGCTGGAAATGCAGCTTAAGATCTAAAGTCAAAGAATATCTGTCCCTGGATAATGGCCTCCTGCTGCTGGATAAACGTCTCGGGAGTCTCCCAGTGCTCCGTTGACACCAGTTCTCTTGTAAAGTGCTGACTGTTCAAATAATCAAACACACACAAATCAATCTGTTAGTCTTTAAGGTGCCACCGGACTCCTCGTTTTTGCAAACACACCCAGCAATTTCCAGACTGTCTCCGGCCAGGGGTCTATCTTGGGGTCCTGTCTGTGGCAGTGGCCAGCACCATGTGCTTCAGAGTGGACAATGCTGTGCAAGAAACTCCAGAATGCCCAGAGGGGATGTTCCTGTCTCGCCGGCTGGCTGCTTTGTTGCTCTCCGACGTGGAATAGAGAGTTTTCTCCACAATGGTCTGTTCACTGATGGGGTCACCTTGTGATCCCGTTTGGTGTCACAAGCTAAGCAGGGGTGGGCTGGGTCAGTACTTGGACAACGAGGTGCAGTCAGCATGCTGCTGATTCAGTAGGTGATGCTGTCCCCTCTGAGGCTATGTCTAGCATGCGGGCTAGCCCTGTGAGTAATTACCCAGAGCCACATTGAGTCTCATGCTGCTCCCGGACCCGAACTAGTGAGATTAGAACTAGCTTACGTATGTCGGCTCAGGCTGCAATGACACCCAGTGATTGAAGTCTAAAGGTACCCAGAGACACAGCTGGAACTGTGTCTTTTGGAAATCCTTGTTTAAAATCTGATACTTTTAATGAAACAGCTGCCGCTTTTCACCCCAGAGGTGACTGCAGCTCAGTGGTGGGTAAAGTGATTCCTGTAAGGTCCTTTCCTACCCTGCAGAGGCCTTATGATGCTTAATTCATTGCTGTTTGAATGGAAGAGGCAAAGGGTGGTTGTTCTCAGGGCTTCTAGAGCAGAAGGAATGTTGCTGGCTTACCAAATAATGCTGTAGTGTAGGAAAACTTTACAGCAAGTTTAGAAATGGCTTCAAGGTTTATCCTATGGCAGTTCTCATCTTAACCTTGCCATCCTCTAGGCCCATCTGCTTTCTCGTGAGGTGACTCCTTCAGATCTAACCCAGGTGGGTTATAGACTGAGACCAGTGTGTGATATGGGCTCACTTTGTCTGATGGGCATTGGTGCAGTTCACTTTAGCATTATTCTGATTGGCTGGGAGAATAGATTGGTTTTGTGCTTCTGGCCAATCAAAGAATAACTTAACAGTAAGAATGATGGTCTCTGATCAGCTGGAAGTTTTTACTTTTTATATTGGTCAAAAACAAGGAGCCACCGGCTGATCTGCTGATGTGATTGGCTGGCAGAGAAGCGGCATCACGGCAGCACGTTGGTGGGTTTTTGTATTTTATCTCATTCCCTTTCCATGATCTAAAGCGATTCTGTTTGTGGAACTAACTAGAGGAATGTGAAACATGCTGCTTACGTAGGGTTACCATTCGTCCGGATTCCCCCGGACATGTCCGGCTTTTTTGAGTTAAAAATAGCGTCCAGGGGGAATTTGTCAATGTCCGGACTTCCCCCCCCCATGCAGACCGTGCGCGGCTTACAGGGCAGCCGGCCGGATCGTGCCACTCGCACGGGCTCCGGCAGCCAGAGCCCTTCCTCCGCTTCTCCCTCCTCTCCCCTGCAACTTGAGACCACTCCCCTCCTCTCTCTCCCTCCCCCTCCCTCCCTGCATTCGCAGATCGCCAGCCGGCCGTTCCCCTCGGCCTCCGGCAGTCTGGAGCTCCGACCCTGCTCCCCTCCCCCTGCTGCCGAGCGCGCCGCTCTGCAGCACAGTAAGGGGGCCGGGGGTCAGAGAAGCGGCAGGGAGGTTCTGGGGGGGGGCGGTAGTCAAGAGACAGGGAGCAGGGGGAGGGTTGGATGGGTCAGGAGTTCGGGGGGGGGGCTGTCTGGGGGTTGGGGGTGTAAGGTTTTGGGCAGTCAGGGTACAGGTAGGGGGGGTCTCAGGAGGGGGCAGTTAGGGGACAAGGCACAGGAAGGCTTAGGTAGGGGGTGAGGTTCTGGAGGGCAGTTAGGAGCAGGGGTCCCAGGAGGGGGCAGTCAGGGGACAAGGAGCGGGGGGGGGGGGTCGGGAGTTCGGGGGGGGGCTTTCTGGGGGGGTAGATAAGGTTTTGGGCAGTCAGGGTACAGGTAGGAGGTAGGGTCCTGGGGGGCAGTTAGGGAGAGGGGTCTTAGGAAGGGGCAGTTAGGGGATAAGGAACAGGGAGGCTTAGGTAGGGGGTGGGGTTCTGGAGGGCAGTTAGGAGCAGGGGTCCCAGGAGGGGGCAGTCAGGGGACAGGGAGCAGAGGGGTTTAGATGGGTCAGGAGTTCTGGGGGGGGGCTGTCAGGGGGTGGGGGTGTGGATAAGGGTTGGGGCAGTCAGGGGACAGGTAGGGGGTAGGGTCCTAGGGGGCCAGTTAGGATGTGGGGAAGGTCTCAGGAGGGAGCAGTCAGGGGACAAGAGGCAGGGAGGCTTAGGGAGGGGGTGGAGTCCTGGGGGGCAGTTAGGGGCAGGGGTCCCAGGAGGGGGCAGTCAGGGGACAAGGAGTGGGGGGGAGGGTTGGGAGTTCTGAGGGGGCAGGAAGTGGGAGGGAGTGGAAGGGGTAAGGGCGGGGCTAGGGCGGGGCTAGGGCGGGGCTCCTCCCGTCCTCTTTTTTGATTGTTGAAATATGGTAACCCTAGCTTACGTCAATATTACTGTCCGAGACACAGGTTTTGTATCCTGGCTTATCAGACCCCGGAGCTACACTGTATATTTTACTGCTTGATGTAACGGCCTCTTTCCATTTGCCATCCTGCCAAAATGCTTTGCTCTCCCAGTGTCTTCCTGGGAAGTTCTAATCCCGGGCAGCATCTCTTCTGTGGGTCTGTCTGCCTTCTGCGAGGCCCGCGGATGTGTCGGGTCTCTGGGCAATGGTCCCTGGTCAAAGAATACGAGAGGTCACCATGGGGTCCAGATTTCACTGAGAATGGGGAAATGGGGAAAGCAATGTCAAAGTGCCTGGGCCCACTAGAGAATCAGAGGGCTGGACTTTCTGGTTTATCTCATTAGTGCCAGTGATTCCCCACTCACATGCTCTGCTTTGAACATTTAGGCCCTGAGTCTCCTCTCATTTGGTGTAAACCAGGAACACTTCAGTTGAAGTCCATAGGGTTACACTGGGTGGCAGAAAGCTGCTCCAAACTGGGATTGAACCGGGATTTTAGCATCCATCCTGATATTGACTAGGCCTGACTGTACTGAGCTGATGAGATCCACTCAGAATGCAGCCCACACTGCTGTGGCAGCAGGTGGTTGCTCTTCACAGCATACATGTCCTGAGATGTTACCAGGGCAGCCAATCCAAAAGCCACCAGAGTTGTTGGCTATTTTGACAGCGTAACAAAGAGCTGACCTCATACACATGGCCAGGGAGTTCTTTAAAAGCGTGTACGTGATTCTTAATAGATCTCACTGAGCGCGAGATGGTCCCAGCTGTACTTCTCAAAGGCAGCAGTGCGCCTTCCTCAGATGTGCATGTCACGGGCTTTCCTGAAGACTGAACATCCCAGTGAGAGCTGGAGAGAGCCCCGGGCTCCGTGCTTTGTGAGGAATGCTGTACCCTCTAGTCAAAAGAAAGGCCTTGGTAGTTGAGGCCACCAGCACAGCGGCTTGTTTTCCTCTCCAGTACTAGGGAGAGCCCAAACCAGGGCTGGAAAGGGGCTGCAGAAGGGATGGCTTGGCAATGGGCTGAGCAATGAATAAAACTCGCAGGCAAACCAAGGAGCTGTCACCTCTGTAACTAGAACAGATTTCAAATCACACGACAGCAAGCCCGCGGGGAAGAGCCCAGCCTGGAACTCATTTGGGAGAACTGGGACATTTATTAACATCCACATTTGCTCGAGGGCGCTCTTCCTGTCTTTGCAGAAGGAGGTTACCTTGTCTCCCTTCCCATTGCCAAGAGGGAAATCAGTTTAGCCCACTTGCAAAGCACGTCCCTCCTTGAGCCCAGTGCAGGAGGGAGAAGGAAACACAGCAGCTACATGCCAGTGCAAACAAACAGCAGCAACTAGTGACTTCACTCCAGGAACGACTGACCCTTCTGGGGGCTGCTTCCTACCCTGGCTTGTTTGTTTCTGACTTTAAATGTCGGTGGTCTCCACCCCAAAACTGGATTTGATCAGGTGACCTGGCCATGGTTAAGAGGGTTACAGAGTCGCTGCTGGAGTTGGCAGAATTCTTCTGCACAACGGCATTGAAGTTACTGAGACTAACTGGTCTGGACAATGTCAGTGTCTATGCAGCCGATGACTCATTAGCTCAGGACCTCCTGGCAGCCATAGCATGGTCCAAGGCAGTCTCTGGCTTAACTCCCAGGACTGGCCATGCTCTGGAGCGTGCCTCCTTCGGGCTGGGGGTTGGAGGTAAAGAGTTGTGGGTAAATCATGCCCATGTCCTGGACAGGCCATTATCTCCTCGGTTTGAGGGCAGGGATGCAGGACCCTCAGAGGCCATTGGAACTCATTGGGTGTCAGAGGACAGACTGCCGTGCACAGTCGAGGTCCACAAGGGAATTCTGGCCTGGCCGGGGCAGGGTTCTTTCTGACTGTGCTAGCGTCCATCCCAGCAGCATTCTTCTTAGACGTCAAGGGACTGTCACTTCATTCTGTGTTTGTACAGCACCTAGCACAATGGGGCCCTAGTCCGTGACCAGACTCTTAGGTGCTATTCAGGGCCGTCCTTACCCATACACAAAGTACACAGCTGAGTACGGCACCAGGAAACTTGGGGCACCAAATTTCCTGGTGCCCTGCACCGCTGCGTGCTGCTCCAGCCCCTCCTCCAGCTCTTCCCCAGGATATCCGCCCTGCCCTGCCCCAGCCCCGCCCCCACTCCCCTGCGGACTCCAGAAGCGGTTGTACCTGCACTCACCGGTAAATAGAGTGACCCGGCCCTGGCCTGCTCCGCTCCCCTGGCTCCCAGCCGCACCGCCGGCGAGTGCTGGGGGGCGGTTCCCCCCTCCCCCCAAGCCTGGGAGCCAGCGGAGCTGGGACTGGGTCACTCCACTTCCCACAGGAAGTGGCCAGCCCCCCTCCTTCCCATCCCCCACGGAGGCCTGGGGCCAGCCCTCCCCTCCCACCCCCCAGCGGAGGCCTGGGGCAGGGCAACACACAGCACCCCGCAGAGGCCTGAGGCCAGCCCCTGCCCCCCCACCCTGCTCCCTCCCCGCAGAGGCCTGGGGCCCCACACAGCCCCCCTGTGGGGGGGCTGTGTAGGGCACCAAAATAGCTAGGGGCGGCCCAGGTGCTACGATAATACAAAGACATAAGAAGACGTTTGCCTGAGCCTGCCCTTGGTCTGGGTCAGATAACCCCGCCTCAGTTGATCACATTGTACCATTTGTCCCCAAACACTGCTGAGAAGCGTCCCCCAGGCCCCTGCCCTGGTATGGACGGGGTCAGGTTTGCTTAATCACCTTCAAAAGTCACCAGCCTGATGCCCGGGGTGGTGAAAAGGGTCCATCTCCGATCTCCTTAGTGGTTGCTGCTGGGGCCCTCAGATCTGGACAGTGAAATCTTTCTTTACGCTCAACCGATTCCCCAGACAGAAGCACCTGGGGAAAGTGGATCCATACCCCCTGCCCTATTTTTATTAAGAAGGGAAGGCATGCAGCATCCTTCAGTGGCTAGGACATGGGACAGGAGTTGGGAGCCCTGGATTCTTTTCCGTGCTTTGCCACAGACCTGCTGAGTGACCTTGTCATAGATTCATAGAGTTTAAGGTCAAAGGAACAATTTAGTTTGATCTCCTGTATACCGTTACCCTAATAACGAGCCCAGTAACTTGTGTTTGGCTAATACGTATCTTCCAGAAAGGCATCCAGTCTGGATCTGAAGACATCAAGAGGTGCAGAATCCACCACTTCCCTTGGGAGTTTATTCCAGCGGTTACTCACCCTCACTGTTAAATATGTGTGCCTTATTTCTAATCTAAATTTCTCTGGTTTCAGCTGCCAGCTCTTGGTTCTTGTTCTGCCTTGCTCTGCTAGATTAAAGAGCCCTTAGTACCTGGTATTTCCCCCCCATGAAGGTACTGATACACTGTGATCAAGTCACCTCTCAATCTTCTTTTTGATAAGCTGAACAGATTCAGCTCTTGTGCCTCAGTTTTTCCATCAATAAAATGGGAATAATGATATTGACGCTCGGTACTGCAGTGCTTTGAGATCTACAGATGGGAAGCTCTTAAGAGTTATTTTGATCAGGTTTGTCCATCATCCAGGACATTGACTTCAACACAGTGACCCTTGATGTTCCCCCCAGGAGCCTCCCTTGGCTCCTTTCTCTTTCCCATGGCTCTGGGTGCCTTGGCACCGTCCCGGTTGTAACTATTTCCTTCTCTGTCATTTACCATGGCACCAAAGCCGTTCAATTTCCTGTAATTGTCTTGCAGCCCGGTAATTCCAGGTGAAGATCTCCAAATGTGTTATTAAAAAACATGCATCCCCCTGAACCAGAGACCGCTGGTAATTTCCATATTGCGCTTTGCTGAGCGGCTCTGGAATGGCTATTTCGGTGCGTGTCACGTGTGTGATGACTGCAGAGCTGGAACCTGAGACCTCTAAAGCGGATAATGAGCTTTCCCCGAATGGGAAGGCCAGTGCCACTCGGCAAGTACCTGCTGTTGTGATACCGTCCTTTGATCACAACCTTGCAGCGTAAAGAGGATGGTTGGCAGACCGGCTCGCTGTGTAAAATTAATTAGAATGCCGTCAGTGCTGGCAGTTTTCAAAACGATGCGCAGATGGAAAAGACTTTGATTTGGAGAGAGACTTCGAGTCTGAGGTTGGGTACAGCACATCAAAGCCTTGGAGATGCAGCATCCACCCACGTCTGCTGCCTGCCCTGCGGATGGCTCCCCTGGTTGGGCAGATGTGACTAATGGAGCAGGCGACAGAAGGCTGTTATGCTCTGCCTCTGGGGTCAAGCCAGGGTGGAGTGACTGTCGGTAAAGCGCACCGGGACATGGCACATTGTGGCGCTCTCTAAACCTTGCGGATCAGGTTTCTTCTCCTTCCCTTAGGGGCAGAGGACCTTTCAGTGACCCCATCTGTGCATCTGGCTTCTTCAGTCCTGTGCTCTCTGCTGTTCTGCTGTTCCTGTGTCTCAGGGGCATGTGCCTGGCAGCCGTCCCAGTGCTGGCACTAGGATCATGGTCACCATCTTGCAGGGAAGGGCAGGTGTGAGGAGGGGCGAGCACTCCACTCTGGATTCACGGCCCATGGAGTCACTGGGGCACGTGCAGCCAGGCTGCACAGAGTGCTTGCCAGTAGATTGGAGGGACCAGGCCTGCACTGGGGGGCAGAGGGGGGAGGTGATGGATGTGGGGAGTGAATTGGTCTTTTCCAGCTAGGAGTGTGGGATAATTTGGGGACAAATCCTGCCCCCTTCTGTGTAGGGCCTGGGGGGGGCAGACGCAGAGCACTGGGTACAGTTTCATTGCCCAGGGGAGGGGGAACAGATCCAAGGAGTCTGCCCCCCATGAACACCAAGGGCTCCCTTCACACAGCCATGTGCGGGGGGGGGGGGGGGACAGATGGAGTGGGGGAGGGGTCATAGGTGCTGACTCCATGGGTTCTCCAGGGCTGGAGCACCCAGGGAGAAAAATTGTGGGAGGAGTGGGGGCAGGAAGAGGTGGGGTGGGGGATTGAGAGAAGGGATAGAGTAAGGGCAAGGCCTGGGGCAGAGTGGGGGTCCAGAACCCCAGGGAAATCCCAGTGTCAGCCCCTCTGGAAGGGGTAGATCTACCAGCTGTTCTCCCCATCCCTACCTGAAGGTACCACGGGGGCTAGTCCAGCCCTGAGGGGGCAGTAGTGACTGCAGAGCATCACTGCTGCCCCGCTGTGGCCTGGAAGGATTTCATCCTCCTGGCTCTCCAAGGTGCTAGACTAAGTAGAAGCCAAGCCAGGGCATCCTGGCTGTCTGGAGCCGGGCGTGGATCTAGTTCCATTACGAGCAGACGGGCAGCTACGCCTTGTGGCCAGTGCTACCGAAATGCTCCATTGCTGACGTCTCTCCGTTCCACTGCGGGTGGCAGCATTCACGGGCTGGGTGTGGCTGTTCCCATGGCTGGGGTGGGCAGGAATCCTTGGGCCAAACCTGCTCAATTCGCTCAGATACATGAGCAGATTAACCAAGGGTGACCCCTCCTCTGATCCTGCGTTGCAGATGCCAGTGGAACACCAAAGCGAAAACCCAAGGGCTGTGCGTTCCCAGGGAGCTGGGATGAACGCAGGGGCGATAGGAAGGGAGTTAACGTACATCTTGGTACGTGGGCCAGCGTCTGAGTGGCAGCTGGTGTCAGATGGATGTTGAGGGCGAAGGGAGGTGCATGTAGCACCGGCTCAGACATGTCTTTAGCTTTGACCAATAAGACATGAGGCAGGTCTGGACTGGGGTCACTTCCACCTGCGTCTGGCCTCTCAGCCCGTCAGCTACTCCAGCTCAGACTCACTTCAGTCAGATGCTGCTCTCGGTTACAGCGCTGTCTATCCAGAGTAAAACCAGTATGAGCTCAGAACCCAGGCCAGATCCTGGCACTCAGCTTTGCTGTTCAGGGAATGCAAAGGGGGATGTAACCCACAGCCCCACACCAACTCCTCGGCAGCCCCCAGCATAGGGCACACACATTGAGGCTCTGGTGAGCTTCAGCTGGTCGGTGACCCACGGGCCACCAGAGCCAACGAGCGTAACTCAGAACAGCAACCTTCTCCAGTGGACTGTAGCTCCTGTCGACATTTGTATCATTGCGTTCGGGGCTATCTCTGGTGAAATGCCCCCTGGCCCTCTTGATGGGCATTACCTCCGTGCCATGAGGAGGGGTCACCCCAGGGCTGCCTCCATCTCCTGTTTGCTCCTTTGCCAGACCAGGCGATAAGCAGACTGGCTCTGAGGAACTCCTGGGATCTGCATGCTGCATTAACGGCTCAGCGGTGTGATTCAGTACTCGGACGTGCTCCCACTGAAACACTCAATGGACTTCCAGGGGGCCGGATCGGACCCTTTAAGAGGCGCCGTTCTCAGTCAATTCAGAAATAGGCAGGAGTGGGGACAGTGAGCAAGCAGAAACCTCTCTCGTCTCGGGCGCCGCCAGGGGCAGGGGGCTGATGTCATTTTGCAAATGAGAAATCCCTGTGTTTAAGAAGTGTATGGGCCTGATTCTCCATTGCGTGACGCCGATGTCATGCTGGGGTAACTCCAGTAACTCCTATTTATACCTCTGTGTGGAAGCAGAGAAAGAACTGTCATGCATTGCAATCCCCTTCCTGTCAGTTCTTTCTCTGCTTCCACATCTGTAATTCAGAACCAGGGTCCTGTAACTTGGCCACAACAGCCCCCTGCAGCCTGGCTCAGCCAGGTCACATCGGGATTTGTAACGAATTCAGTAGAAAACATGCCACGTGGCCGTGGCATTCGGCTCCCTTTGCCATGCTAGCTGCTCGTTCACTGCCAGTCTCCTGCACCGCTTACTGTGCTGACGCATTGTGTCCCTGTGCTGTACCACTCCCCTTCCTGGGCCAGGCTCCTGCTGTGTTCTAACCCCCCACGGACACCGTCAGCCCCCCCTAAACAGGGATACTGAGCTCTCAGGCCAGGGGCACACCACAGACCTGTACTGCGATAGCGGCATCGGTCAGGGATGTGAAGAATCCACAGCCCAAGCGACGTAGTTATACCGGCCTATCCCCTGTGTAGACAGTGCTGTCGATGGGAGTGCTTCTCCTGGCGACGTAGCTACCGCAGGGAGGTGCATTAACTACGCTGACGGAGACGCTCTCCCATTCGCATAGTCGTGTCTTCACTAAAGTGCTACCTCCGCACAGCTGCACCAGTGCTGCTGTAGGGCTGTGTGGGAAGACGAGCTCTAAGAGTGAAACGCACGACACTCCCTCCCTCCCCCACTGCAGTCCCAGAACTAGACCCATGGCTGCGGCGGAGAAAGCATTAAGGCCTCTGTCATTCTCTCTGCAGAGTGGATCATCTTCCCTTTACTGCTTAGCGTCCCAGCCTGAATGTCCTTTTAATGCACTGTTCATGGGCAAAGAGCTATTGAACTGTGGCCTGGAAATATCCCTTTGTAACTTCTCCACAGTGCTTTTGGGGTGCTTCCCAGAGTCGTACTGCAGGTCATGAATTAGAAAGAATATGGAGGCAGAGAAGTGCTGACTGCAGGACAAACTCCACCTGTTCAAAGCTGCTGCTCTTGCTTGCAAGCATTTTTCAAGGGAATTTTTATTGCTACCTAACAAAACTGCATGTGGCTGTATCTCATTAGGAACCCTTACCTATGCCGAATAGTACTTCAGCCCACAGGGCTGCTTACAGATACCAGTCAGCAATCAAAGATAGCAGCACGGGGCCCTCAGCGCAGACAGGGTTAAATCCAGCTTTAACTGTCACCAGGACCAGAAGATATTCACCCAAGAGTTCTGAAGGAACTCAAATGTGAAATCGCAGAACTACGAACTGTAGTCGGTAATCTATCATTTAAATCAGCTTCTGTACCAGGTGACTGGAGGAGAGCTAATGTGACACCAATTTTTAAAAAGGGTCCAGAGGTGATCGGCAATTACAGGCATGTAAGCTGACTTCGGTACTGGGCAAACTGGTTGAAACTATAATAAAGAACAATATTGTCAGAGTCAACATGGTTTTATTGAAGGGAGAATATTGGAACTCTTTGCCAGAGAATGTTGTGAAGGCCAAGACCATAACAGGGTTCAAAAAAGAACTAGATAAATTCATGGAGGATAGGTCCATCAATGGCTATTAGCCAGGATGAGCAGGGAGGATGTCCCTAGCCTCTGTTTGCCAGAAGCTGGGATTGGGTGACAGGGGATGGATCACTTGATGATTCCCTGTTCTGTTCATTCCCTCTGGGGCACCTGGCATTGGCCACTGTTGGAAGACAGGATACTGGGCTAGATGGACCTTTGGTCTGACCCAGTAGGGCCATTCTTACATTCTTATGTTAAATGTGGTGAAGATAGGGTTTGTGTTTTGGACCCCAGTCCTCAAATCTTACACACGTGCTAAACTCTGCACACAATGAGTCGTCCAACTGAAGTCAATGGCACTACGTGTGTGTGTAAAAGTGCACACGTGTGTTCGTTTTTGCTGAATCCAGTCTCTAGTTACTAATCCTTTGTTAACAGAAATATGAATTGATGAACAGCACAGAGATAAATAAAAAGCAAATCATGCTTTACGAACGTGAGGAGATCAATTGTTTTTGGCCAAGGACAGTTTATAACAGAGTATCTAATAACTATATGTGTAGGATGGATGGGGCCTTTATTGTGTACCTCCATAATCTGTCTAAGGGCTTTATCCTGCCACCCTTCACCATTGTATCTGGGCGCCTTCCATGTAAAATCAACAGTAGCCAAGTCCCTAGTGCACCCATGGAGTTCGTAAAACACATGAACAGACAGGGGTATGCACACGTGTGCACACATGCACATCCATGCTCTCTCTCACACACACTCTAGCAACTGTGTGTAATGTGTCTTTAACATGTGAGGGCTATTTCCTTCATTGCACATTTCGTCACACAACTTTCAAGATAACCTTCAACTTTCCAGTATTTCAGAGAATCATAGAATATCAGGGTTGGAAGGGACCTCAGGAGGTATCTAGTCCAACCCCCTGCTCAAAGCAGGACCAATTCCCAACTAAATCATCCCAGCCAGGGCTTTGTCAAGCCTGACCTTAAAAACCTCTAAGGAAGGAGATTCCACCACCTCCCTAGGTAACCCATTCCAGTGCTTCACCACCCTCCTAGTGAAAAAGTTTTTCCTAATATCCAACCTAATATCCGTGGTTCTTCTTCCTCCGGAGCTTTTTAAGGGGCTCCGTCAATCTGGTTTAGACCCAAAATTTGCTTATGTTGTAGACAAATGGGTTGGAAAAATCTAAGTAATGGAAATGGTTCTTTATTAAAAATCTCTTACGGAATCAGGGTTCCGATGGGAAACCCAGGCCCAGCAGCATGGTGCTAGAACATGAGAACAAGAAAGTGGAGCTAACTAGAAATTTAAATGAAACTGACCTGTCTTGGTTCATATAAGTGAAGTGCAAAAAGCTGGGTGAAGTGCATGTAAAATCCAAGTAGATGAAGCACAAAAAATAAATGAGCCCCATTAATGATGACAAGTATATTAGACATCTAAAGTTCTCTCCCTTTTAATCATCTGAATTGTTATTAGTTACACACCTGTGGGTTTTTCAGAATGATTTTAATCTTGATAGTGTCCCTTTTTCCTCTTGTGCTATGGTAGCTTAATGGTATCTCTCACTGCCAGCTAGACATCTCGTCACTCTCAAAGATGAATTAAAGGTTGTTGCGAGTGCTAGCATGACCTTGAGTTCCCCTACCAATTTTTGGGCTCTTACAATAACATTTCCCTGTTTTTTAGATCACTTTTCTCTCCTGTGCAGCTGTGTGAGACCCCACAATAATGGGGGATTGACTCACCGCAGTCCGGCACACACAGGCAGGTTTCATTTCCAGCCTGGGAGTAGACCCAAGGCTAGTAGTGAAGCTGTCTAGGCACAAAGTACTGTACTGTCAAATGCACGTGTAAACCCACTGAAAAGAGAGAGCTGCGTGTTCCCTACTCGTTCATTTGTGGTGGTCTTAGCTGTTACTTCTGACAGTAGCTAAAGCATTTTCAGGGAAAAGTGGGCTTTCTTTTTATTGGTGGTGTCCCTCTGCCAGAGTGGGTCATCTGGATTTGGAAATAATCCCGTTGTCTGGTTAGGACTAAGATTCCAGCACATTCTTGTAAAGAAAACAAAGCTAGCTCGCCCTCGGGGGAGGTGTAGGGATGTATTGGCCATTCCTTGGCGGTGACTGATGCTGGATGCAGTGTTGATGTAGCCATGCTGAGCCTGGATAGACAAGGTGGGTGAGGTAATATCCTTTATCGGACCTGCTTCTCTTGATATTACCTCAGCCACCTTGTCTCTGATGCTGGTGAAAGTGTCAAACTGACAGTCCTGGAGGCTTCTGTTATCCCGCACAGTAGCCATGCTACCTTCCCTCGCTGTGGGCCACACTCCTCACCTCGGAGATTCAGTTGCCATGGCTTGTTCTGTCCTTGGCCTCTTGGCAAGACTGCCAGCAAAGGGGCAACTGTGGTGTTGATTTTAATGTGGACACCTCTCCACTGGGAACTGGAAGAGACCAGGCAACTTATTTCACATCAGCCTCCGGCCTGTCATTACACGGGAACCACCAACTTGGGCTTGCTTTGAACATACTGGATCGGAAAGTCTCAATATCCCATGATGGATCCCCTGAGCCATCCAGTGTCCCTTTTCCTCTCGTTCATATGTTGCTAACTCTGATAAATTGGACTGTTAGCCAGACCTAGAATTATTTGCCATAATTTATCATTTACCCTGCATGGGGCTAATGCAGCAAGAAGCTAATTATACCAGTAAGAGGGCTGCCGGTAACATTTGCATGCAATCTTAGCAGCTTACGTTCCAGTGTGTATCCTGTTCCATCCCTCGTGAGATAGGGCAGGGAGACCGCAAAGACAGGAAGACCTTGATTAGTGGTTGAATCGCTCAGACCCATTTGAGCTGTTCACGTGCGCAAGGGAACTGCCACGGAGAACTGTGCATACCTCAAGGTCTGTGGTACATTCCACTCGCCAGCTCGTCTCTTGGGGGTCAAATGGGGTCATCTTGCTAAGAGACCAGCCCTGACACACAAAACGAACAGCATGGCAGGCCCCCAACACGGCCCCTTTCAGCCCGAGGCTCTGGCTATCCAGGAGAGCTTACAGTGATGTGGCTGCGCCGCTGAAAGCTCTCTAGTGTAGCTGTTCTCAGCCAACGGGAGAGAGTTCTCTCGTCGGCTGAATTACTCCATTCCCCTCGAGTGGAATGTTCCCGCCAACATAGCTCTGTCCACACCGGCGCTTAAATCGGCATAAGTTACGTCACTCAGGGGAGTGGCTAATTCACACCCCTACGACACAATTTATGTCGAATTTGGCTGCAGTGTAGCCATAGCCCAAGAGGCTGTGCAGACCGCTCCGTGTAGGAGACTAAGTAGCTGCTTGCCTGTCAGCATAACCTGTCCTCCCTCTGCCCCAGGGGAAGAACTGTGACGCTTTCACACCATATTGTGTCTAATTAACACCCAGGGGACTGTTGTTCTGGCTGGATTCTGCTTCAGCAAAGATGGAGGAAGGGGGCTGTCCTTCCTTATTAGTCAGCGAGAAATCCGGTGCCTGTCTCTTCCATTGACTCTTCTTTTCCTTTTACACTGTGTGGGCGTCTCATCCTCATTCCCAAGGATATTCGTCCCCATCACAAAACCCGTGCACTGTTTGGAACAGAACAGGCCTGGCCTATGGCAGCAGGGGGCGAGCCCAGGGCTGGAATAGCAGGGGGCTGTGACTGAGGTGCATTGACAGAAGCGGGGGGACAAGACCAAGAATGCTGTGGGGCTGCAGTTCAGACTCAGTCCTTGCATTGGCAGAGCAGCGTGACAATGACAATCCAGAACAGCCCCTCCTGCAGGACATGGCATCAGTTGTGAGAGCAAAGGGGGTTTGGAACCCTAGGAATTTACTGAGTAATTAAAAGCTATGGGATGGGATCCTGGTTTAGATAATCAAGAGTACACTATTTCTAGCACGTCACATTTTTAAAATGCTGTGCAAATATGATTAGGGGTGCCAGAGGAAATGTCCTGGGGAGCGGGGAGGCGACTGGTCAGAGTTGAGGGGCAGTGGCAGAGCGGGGGCAGGGGGGGCATCCCATAACTGAAATGACAAGGGAGCTGCAAGTGAAAACTGAGCTGCGTCAGCAGAGCTGAATATGTGTGAAACTTGCCGTGCAGTTGGCACTACCTAGTGGTAAAACTCCCTGACTTCCCCCAGCCCAAGGGCCTGACGTCCCTTCGCGCTCGGTGTATCTGTGTTTGGATGCTCAGCACGATGAGACATGACTACAGATCCCAAGCCAGTTCCTCACACCATGGCTGTGGGACCTGTACTGTGCTCCTAGCTGGGCCACATTCCTGGACAAATAGATTATCTGCCAAAAAACGCAGCTTTGGGTGACATGAATTCACTGAATCGTTTTGGCTACAGAGCAGGTGGGATGGTGATGCCCCCTTATAACTTAGAATCATAGAAATGTCGGGCTGGAAGGGACCTTGAGAAGTCAGCAAGCACAGTCCCCTCCCTGAGGCCAGACCAGGTCAACCTAGATCATCCCTGACAGGAGTTTGTCCTACCTGTCCTCAAAAACCTCCAAATATACTCTTGTGTTGGAGCAGGGACCCACGCGTCAAGGCTCCTGCATTCAGTTTCCTGGACGGGGAAGGATGATCTAGTAGTCAGAGCAGGGGTCTGGCAAGCTGGGCTCTAAGGTTAAATCCCTAGCTCTTGGGGGGAGCGTGGTTAGAGCAGGGGACTGGGAGTCAGGATATCTGGATTCAGATCCCAGCCCTTGAAGGGAGTGTGATCAAGGGGTCACACATGGGGGAAAACAGAATCCCTGAGATCGATTCCCTGCTGTACACTGCCTTGCTCTGTGACAATGGGGAGGTGATTCTGCTTCAGCTACCCCCTTCCCCCGCCCCCTTAGAAATGGGAACAATAAACCATTCCCAGGGATGTCAAATGCTTTGAGCCACTTGGGCCGAAGGCCCTAGGGGAGCCGATATACTCACACTCATGCCCCATGTTCCTCGCTGGCAGGAGGCCAGGCCACTTACCTGTTACATTGCATCACAAATCCATGTTGTGATGACAACGCTGCCCTGTGGGGAGAGCCCCACAGCCACAGAGCATCACAGGGAGAGGCTCCTTTAGGCTGGGATCCCACACCCTCCCTTGGACAAATGAAGCCCATTCCAGAGCTTAAGGAATGAGGCTGGGGGAACTGGGCTTGTTTAGTCTGCAGAAGAGAAGAATGAGGGGGGATTTGATAGCTGCTTTCAACTACCTGAGGGGGGGTTCCAAAGAGGATGGAGCTCGGCTGTTCTCAGTGGTGGCAGATGACAGAACAAGGAGCAATGGTCTCAAGTTGCAGTGGGGGAGGTTTAGGTTGGATATTAGCAAATACAGCCCAGAATGATATTGTTTTTACAACTGCATCACATCGTTGACTCATATTCAATTTGTGATCCACTCTAACCCCCCAGATACTTTTCAGCAGTACTGCCGCCTAGCCAGTTATTCCCCACTTCATTGCCGCCCATTTGATTTTTCCTTGCTAAGTGAAGCACTTTGTACTTGTCTTTATTGACTTTCCTCTTGTTGATTTCAGACCAATTCTCCAATTTGTCAAGGTCAATTGAATTCAAATCCTGTTCTCCAAAGTGCTGGCAACCCCTCCTAGTCTGCTGTCCTCTCCAAATGTTATAAGCATACTCTCCACTCCATTATCCAAGTCAAACAACAATATTGAATAGTATGAGACCCAGGCCTGACCCCTGTGCGACCCCGCTCGATACGCCGTGCCCCTTTGAGAGGGAACCACTAGATAACCACTCTTTGAGTAGGGTCTTTTTCAACCATATGTGCCCCCACCTGATAGTAATGCATCTAGCTCAAAGCTCGCTTTAGCTGTGTGGTCAGGGCACTCCTCTGGGATATGGGAAACCCAAGTCTGGATCCCCATTCAGGAGCAGGATTTGAACCTTCTCCTCTGCCAGGGGCGTGCCCTCCCCACCAGGCTATTAGCTGTTCTGGGGTGGGGCGCCCTCAGGGTCTCCTGCTGAACCTCTTCCATTTTGTATCAATAAAGAAATATTCACCGGTGCAGAGACTTGATCTCGATGCTCCCACCTCCCGGTGAGGGGCCTAACCCCCAAGCTGCAGAGTCATTGTCTCCCCATTTTATCCTCTGGCCCAATGACTGTTCAAGTATTTTATCCTCAGTGGGACAGGAGAGATGGAGAGAGGCCCATCCACAGGCTAATGGTTCAGGCAGTCCCCAGGGATGGGGGACACCTGGGTTCAAATCCCTGTCCTGCAGGCACTACAGCCAGGATTGTCTCAAGTGAGCCTGCCAGCCAGTGGGCTAAAAGGGGAGCCCCACCTTTGGCCATTTCATGAATGTAGCCCTTGGAAAATACGGTATTTCCGGTTGAACAACAGGCTTTGTTTGATCCCAAACAGACTGTTTTGATTTGCCGAAATTTTTCAAATTCAGTTTGATCCAAACCACGTTTTATTTGAATTTTTTGGAGCTGCCAGCAAACGGAGAAGTCCCCCAGCTCTGTTCCCAGCCCCGCTTGCAGGGGGAGGGCAAGGCCGGGGGGCTGCAGATCTGAAGGGGAAAGGCTGGAGTGCTGCTCCTGGTGAAGGGATCCCCGAGATGTGGGCGGAGCAAAGAGTTGCAGAACGAAGAGCCCTTGATCCTGGCTCCTGAGCTGCTGGGGGCAGTGCTGTGTGCTAGCAGCTGGGGCCTGGCCCCGAGGGAGCCTGACCTGTGTGATCCTTGCTTCCCCCAGGCTTGCCGCGACTTCCTGGAGTTAGCCGAGAGCCACAGTCGGAAATGGCAGCGGGCGCTACAGTATGAGCGGGAGCAGAGGATCCGCCTGGAGGAGACCATTGAGCAGTTAGCCAAACAGCACAACAGCTTGGAACGGGCCTGCCGGGGAGCCCCCGGCCTGTCCTCGAGCACTACAGCAGTCAGCAGCACTTCCAAGGGTGAGCGGCCTCCTTCCCCAGGGGCCCAGAGGGCTGGGATGCCAACAGCCTGGTCCCGCCAGCCCAAGAGCTCTGCGGCTGTGAGGTCACAATGGCAGCGGCGAGCAGCCGCCAGAGCCCAGCAGTGCGGGGTGGGGGGAGGGCGATGGGGTGGGAGGGATGGGGGGCTGCCCTCTCTCTCATTCCCAGTCAGCCGCTGATAGGGCACCAGCAGAGACGGGAAGGATGGACAGGGCAGCCCATCATGCCCATGGATTTTTTCTCAGGCAAAAGCCTGTTGAGGGGTAAGAGGACAGGCATGTCTGTGGAGAGGCGGTACTACAGCTGCCTCCCTAGGAGCGCGTCTCCCCAGGGGAATCCCATTCTTCCCACAGTTGCCTCTACTGGCCAGACGAATCCCAACGTGACGTTTGCATCCCCACATCCCAGTGATGCAAGGTTGGGTTTGTCCCCAGAACATTGGGCCCCACGGGTTTGAGCATGAGAGCACTGGAGCCCTTTGCCCACGGCCAGTGGCTGGTGTCTCATCTGGGTTTCATTTGCTGGTTGCAATTGTTGCTGGAGAATAAAACCGAATTGCAGTTGATGCTGGTGCCAAATCATCGTCCCCAGACACCCTTCTGGCTGCACCAGCAGGTTTGGTTTATTGTAACCCACAAACGGAGCCTTAGCTGGCCAGCAGCAGCTTGTTCCTTGGCTGTGTCTAATGCCGGGCCGGGGCAGTTCCCTTGTACCACGTAGGGGTCAGGGAATGGATCGACTCAGATAAACACGTAACATTCAGCCCCACCCATCCCCAGAGCCCTCCAGCCTCGAGGAGCCTCTCCCTGTGACGCTCCGTGGCTGAGGGGCTCTCCCCACAGGGCAGTGTTGTCATCACAACATGGATTTGTGATGCAATGTAACAGATAAGTGGCCTGGCCTCCTGCCAGCGAGGAATATGGGGCATGAGTGTGAGTATATCGGCTCCCCTAGGGCCTTCGGCCCAAATGGCTCAAAGCATTTGACATCCCTGGGAATGGTTTATTGTTCCCATTTCTACAGGCGGGGGGGGGGGGGGGGTGTAGCTGAAGCAAAGAGGCAGAATCACCTCCCCAGTGTCACAGAGCAAGGCAGTGTACAGCAGGGAATCGATCTCAGGGATTTCTGTTTTCCCCCATGTGTGACCCCTAGATCACACTCCCTTCAAGGGCTGGGATCTGAATCCAGATATCCTGACTCCCAGTCCCCTGCTCTAACCACGCTCCCCCCAAGAGCTAGGGATTTAACCTGAGAGCCCAGCTTGCCAGACCCTGCTCTGACCACTAGATCATCCTTCCCCGTCCAGGAGATTGAATGCAGGAGCCTTGACCCTTGGGTCCCCTGCTCCAACACAAGATACATTTCTTCTGGAGTCAGGAATAGAGCCCAAGAATGGTTCTGTCCCATCCTGGGCCAGTCTGAGACATTACCCTCCTTCTCCAAGTCTTCCTGATGTCTGGCTACTAACTGGAGATCCCCGCCTGCCAAAGGACCTAGGAGAAAAGCTCCTAGGTGCAGAGGCCTCGAGTGCTGCACAAACGAAGCTGCATTTGCAGAGCTGGGCTATTTCTCAGGTGGGAAGAGAAGTAGTACCCTGGGCTTTGCGGAAGTCCCATGCTGTGTACAGCCCCATCGGGTGCTGAAGGGAGACACACCAATCTATTTCCCAGAGTGATGCTGTGGCCAAAAGGGCTAATGCAATCCTTGGGTGCATACACAGGGATTTCGAGCTGGAATAGAGAGGTCATAGCACTTCCGTATTTGGCCCTGGTATCATTGCTGCTGGAATAGACTGCATTCAGGTCTGGGGCGCATACTTCAAGAAGACTATTGCTAAATTGGAGAGGGTTCAGAGAAGAGCTGTGAGAATGAGTAAAGGATTAGAAGACCTGCCTTAGAGTGATAGACTCAAGGAGCTCCAGCTGTTTTAGCTTAAAAGAGAGAAGGTTAAGGGGTGATTTCATTACAGTCTATAAATACCTGCCTGGGGAACAAATATTGGATAACGGGCTCTTCAGCCCAGCAGAGAAAGGTCTAACAAGAGCCAGTGTCTGGAAGCTGAAGCTAGAAAAATTCAGACTGGAAAGAAGAAGTATGTTTTTAAGAGTCAGGGAGATTAACCATTGGAACCATTTCCCCACGGCTGTGGTGATTCTCCATCACTGGCAATTTTAAAATCAGGATTGGATATTTTTCTAAAAGCTCTGCCCTAAGAACTCTTATGGGGCAGGTCTCTGGCAGGTGCGATAGAGGAGGTCAGTGGCAGGGCCGCCCAGAGGATTCAGGGGGCCTGGGGCAAAGCAATTTCGGGGGCCCCTTCCATAAAAAAAAGTTGCAATACTCTAGTAACATGTATTTGGAAATGTAAAAAATAACCAGTGAAATACATTCAAAAATGAAATTTTAATAATTTGAAAATACACAAAATACATTATTTAAAAACATTAAATGCTTTAATGGTATGTATACATTTGCAATTACATAATGGGCTGTCGCTGGGTGGTGGTGATGGTTGGTGCCAATGGGCTGTCGCTGCCTGGGGGTGGCGCTGCTGTTGCCCAGGGCTGGGTGGGGAGCTGGGCTCTGGGTTGGGGGGTGCCCGGCTCACAGGGGCTGGGCTCAGAGCTGGGGGTCAGGGCTGTGGGGGGATGGGGTCGGGGGGTGTCCAGCTCAGAGGGGCTGAGCTCGGAGCTAGGGGTCAGGGCTGTGGGGGGAATGGGGTCAGGGGGTGCCCGGCTCAGAGGGGCTGGGCTCGGAGCTTAATCCAACACACACCCCTGCAGGTGGGTTGGCTGTGCAGGCAGGCAGCTTAATCCAACCATTGATGGCATTTGTAAGGCACTCATCACCGTGGTAGCAAAGCGTTTTGTACCCTGATTGGGCAAGAGCAAAATCTGCCCAGCAGTGTTTCCTCTCGTTTCTCCCACCCATGTGTGGAATTAATTTTGTTAGGTGCACCAATATGGAGCTGATGTGGTGCACCTAACACAATTCATGTGGTGGGGGTGGGGCTGAGGGGTTCGGAGTGTGGGAGGGGGCTCAGGGCTAGGGCAGAGGGTTGGGGTGCAGCAGGGGTGAGGGCTGTGGGATGGGGCCAGGGATGAGGGGTTCAGGAGGGGGCTCAGGGCTGGGGCAGAGGGTTGGGGTGCAGCAGGGGTGAGGGCTGTGGTGTGGGGCCAGGGATGAGGAGTTCAGGAGGGGGCTCAGGGCTGGGGCAGAGGGTTGGGGTGCAGGGTAGGGGTGAGGACTCCAGCTGGGGGTGCGGGCTCTGGGGTGGGGCTGAGGATGAGGGGTTTGAGGTGCAGTGGAGCTCCCTGGGGCTACGGTGAGGAGAGAAGACTCCCCCCAGCTCTCTCTCCCCGCAGCAGCACTTGGGCTGAGGGGGAGAGGTGCCTCTCCCTGGCAGTACAGGTGCAGGCAGGGCTGCGGGACGGTTGCCTGTCCCCCAGCCACAGCAGGTCTGGGGCTAGGCCGGGGGAGAGGTGCCTGTCCTATGGCCGCAGCAGGTTCAGGGCCAGGCTGGGGCCGGGTCGGGTCGGGAGAGGGGTGCCGCGGCAGGTCCGGGGCTTGAGGAGAGGCATCTCTCCCCGCCGGAGCCCTGAGTGGTGCTTAATAGGCAGCTGTGTGGCCGCGCAACTTAGAGGGAACTTAGCTGCCCAGATCCACCAGCCCCCTCCAGCCAGCGTAACCCTGCGCATGAGAGAGGAGAGGGAAAGGGAGAGACAGACAGACAGCACAGTGGGGCAGAGGGACGAGCGCCTGGTCTGCAGGCCCCTGCAGAGCGAAGGTGTGTGGGGATCCACTGGGGCTCTGGTCTGGGAGCACACGTTAAGGTTCTGCGAGAGCAGTCGGGGGAAGAAGCGGTACTGACCAGGTTGTTCTCTTTGTGCCCGCAGGGAGTGTGCAGCCTGCCAAAGGGGAAGCCAGTGATGAAGATGAGGAGACAGAGTATTTTGATGCCATGGAGGATACACCAGCTTTTATCACAGTAACTGCAGACCCCAAACATCACAGGTATGAAGCATCCACAGTGCAGAGCAGGCCCAAAGCCACCGCACGAATAGGACGAGTGGGGAGGAGGCACTTAGTCTGGCTTCTCACTAATAGGGTAGAGGCAGCACCCTCTTGGTTTGCATTAATTACACACCCACCCCTGCAGGTGGGTCGGCTGTGCAGGCAGGCAGCAAGAGAGGCATGTTTCAAACATCAGTGCTGGCGAATGGCCTAGCGAGTGGAGCCCTCTACCCCTGGCAGGGCAGAGTGCCCTCAGACAGAGCCACCAGGGCGCCTCCTCCCTGGACTGGAGGGACAGCCTCTGGCTGGCTCTCATCTCTCCACTGGGGCTGGTCAGGGCCATTGGCAATGATGTTTTTGCAGTGTGGACTCTGCCCACTAGAAACTGGACTGAGACCCGCCAATCCGCT
Organism: Chrysemys picta bellii; assembly: GCF_011386835.1. Lineage (NCBI taxonomy): Eukaryota > Metazoa > Chordata > Testudines > Emydidae > Chrysemys > Chrysemys picta. Next base: position 3,624,213 of record NC_088805.1, read on the forward strand.
GCGCATGGGGCAAAGAGCCGTGATCGGGAGGGAACAGCGTGGGCTGGATTTGAAATAGCAACAGAGGTGAACGGCTCCCTATCCCAGTACCGGACCCAACGGCCTGGTCTGTCCCCCCTGAGGCCTGATTAGGAATGGGCGATTTACCAGGTGTGAGGACAAGTTCTAACTCAGTAACACAGGCCCAGAGCCTCCGTCATTTAGGCTCCCAACTTCCAGGGAGTTCAGTGGCGCTTAGGAGTCTAACTACCTGTGAGGATCTGGGCTGGAGTCTACGGCCCAGGGGAGCTTTCAGAAGTCCGAGATCCCAGGCCAGAGAAGGCTCTGGGGGAAACAGCTGCTCAGCTCAGCAGCACCACGTGCCAGGCTGGGCCTCTGTCACTGGACCCAGTGCGTGGCAAGTGTAACGCGCTGCCGGTCTCACTGGGCAGCACTGCACACCCACTGCCCTGGTGGCAACGAGTGCATGAGATGGAGGGGAACAGGGAATCGCTGAGCACAAGCAAGGCCTGTTTTGGGACCGGTTCCCATGCAGGGGCACGAGCGGGAGATGCATTGTGCCCTCTCCCTCCTTCTCAAGAGCCACAGGGCCCGGGCACAGCCTGTCCCCCCCCTTTGACGGCCGTGCTCCTCTGCTCCGGCATCCTGGGCGTGTCCGCAGCGCACCTGGCACGGAATGACTAGCAGCCAAGTACTTAGCTATGTCTGAAGCAGGTGGCCCAGGCAGGTATATGTAAGGGCTTCCCATCCCTTACTGCGAACCAGCAATAAACTCTTCTCATTCACTAGAGAATGGGGGTGAGGCGCTGGCAGGTCCCCTGCAGCTAGTGCCTGTGTGACACACTGGCCTACAGGTTTCCCGGCTCTGCCTCGCCAGAGCAGCACCTTAGTCTAGTCCTGAGATGGAATGACTGAAAAGAGTTTATTGCACTGCACTAAACCCAGCCAGCCGCCCTCCACCTGCTGTGCAGGGGAGGGGGAAGCCGCCAGCCCACCCCTCGGGCACTACAGTCCCAGCATGCTGCTCACAGACTCCCTGGGGTCTGGTTTGCAAACAGGGAGGAGGCCCTATTTATCCAGGAGCCCAGACTCCTCCCACTTTCCCAGCCTGCTCTGCGGGGACTGCAGTGCCCAGCTTGCCTTGGGAGGCCTGTGTTTCCTGTAGGGAAGACTGGGAGGAAACGGCTTCTCCTGTATTCTAATGCTTTGGCCCAGGTGAGTTCTTCCAGGGAACCCTCCCTGTTCTGGACCTCCCAGCCTTGCAGAGCAGGCCCCCAAGCCAGGGAATTAGGGTGCCGCTGGACCCCAGCATAACAGGGGGGTGACCTCACCCATCACCTGCAGCCCTGTCGTGGGGCCTGCAAGCAGAGTGTATGCCCCAATGTATGCCCCTAGCACCACTTCCTGCCCAGGGCAGCGGGTGTCCTGGTGGGCAGGGGGACCCCACTGTAGCTAGGCACAGCACCACTGCCGTCTGGTAAGGAATCCACCTGCCTGGGGGCTCTTCCAGAGTCACCTGGTGCTGTCAGCGGCTCCCTGCTTCCCTGCCAGGGAAGGTTGGGCTGAGCAGCCTCTCCCAATGGCCTGGCCCCCAGAGGTGGGAGGATGGGGAGTTTCTGAAGGGCCAGAGGACAGTTGTGGAGGCAGGGATTGCTCAGGCCCTCTGAAATCCAGGCCTCTTGATTAGGTGCCAAACTACAGACTTGGGGGCCTGCTTTGGCCCTCCCCGTGGCTTGGCGGGTGCGTGGTGCTCGCCGCGAATCAGAAGCAGAGCCGCTGCTGGACCAGTGGACTCTGACAACCCGGCTCAATTCTCTGCTCTGCTACAGACGCCCCATGGGAACTTGGGAAAGTCACTTAGCCTCTCTGGGCCTCAGTTCCTATCCATCTGTGGGGATAAGCCCAGCCCTGCCAGGAGGGCTGTGAGGCTAAATCCATTAGAGACTGTGAGGGGCTCTGAGCCTTTGGTGGTGGGGCCGCAGACATACCTACGATGGAGCCAGGAGCAAGAACTTAGGTTGCCTGGCCTCCCCAGAGCTGAGCTTTAACCACTAGACCACACTTCCTACCTAATCAAACCATGGCGATGGGGGCCCCAGAGCTTGAGGGGGGCCCAGTGATGTCTCTTGGTGAGAGACCTGCCAGTACCAGGAAATGTCTCCCACGTAGCTCTGCTTACATGAAAGAGACGGACTGTTGCAAAGCTGGGTCCAAGGATGATTTGCAAACCAGTTTGGCTTCGGTTTCGGAGGGCCTGGTGACGAGACTAGGTGCAGGAGATCGTAGATCTGGGAATCGGGATCTTTAAGGGCTTGGAAGTGAGTTTTAGAAAGATCCTTTCCAGCAGTGGCTGTTTGCAGCCTGGTGTGCACTCACTGGCTTCGTAGCAAGAAAAAAAAGAAATGAGAACCTCCGGCATGTTTGCATACTAAGCTCCACCCACCGCAGCCCCTTTGCAATGTCCTGTGGGTTAAATCAGGCCCTGGCATGGCGAGAGCAGCCATTCCTTTCTCTTCTGTGCCTGCTTGCGCCCGTGCCCACTGCCTGTCTTCCCTGCAGGCGTTCTGGCAGTAACCTGAGCGGGGCCAACGAGGGGCACCCTGAGGACTGGAACCTGGAGGACAATGTGAGTGCATCGGGCAGACGGAGCTGGTAGAAAGTAATGACCGGGGTGGGGGGGCATGGGAGGAGGGCAACTTGGGGAAAATTCCCGTCCGATTCCCACGCAGGGCAGCAGAATGGGCCATAACGGGGGAGATGGGAACTGAAGTCTCAGTTACAATATTCCAAGTGTGTCCGTTCAGCAGGGAGCAAGTGGGAGCAGAGGGGAGAATAAGATGGATCAGCTCCCCCCAGCACTCACCCCACTTCACTCAGAATCAGCCTTAGTTTTGGTGACACCCCTCAGCCCCAAAGAGTCTTCTCCCTTCCCCCCTACTCCCACCACCGGCTTTGCACTGGGGCCGGATTGGTGGCGCCAGAGGGCTGAGTACGGCTACCTGATTATTTCAGCCTACGTGTGGTCCTGTCTTTACCTCCGGTGTTGCCTGAGCCTTTCTTGTGAGGAAATGCCCGGGCGACCCGGAAGGCCAGCCCAGAGCACGCACACGCTAAGCAGCACCTGTACTGCTGTCAAGCAGATCTCTGCCCAGCCCGACAGGCCTTTCCTGAGAACAAGCTCAGACAAACAAGCAAAGCCGCCTGGTGCGGGACGTTCTGGGTCTGAGCTGCACATGCCCTGCCTGGGGAGAGGCCAGATCCCAGGAGTGATACCCCAAGAGCTGACTGTGGCCAGCAGCCAGGTTTCCATGGTTGGTTAGGATTGCCAAATTTCTGATTGCAGAAAACCGAACACCCTTGCCCCACCCCCTTTCCCACCCCTGCCCCCGAGGTCTCATTCCTGCCCTGCCCCTTCTCTGAGGCTCCACCCCTGCTCACTCCATCCCCACCCTTACTCAGTTGCTCATTTTCACTGGGCTGGGGCAGGGGGTTGGGGTGTGTAGGGGGTGAGGGCTCTGGCTGGGAGTGCAGGCTCTGGCGTGGGGCCAGCAATGAGGGGTTCAGGGTACGGGAGGGGACTCCGGGATGGGGCAGGGAGTTGGGGTGGGGGGTGCAGGCTATGGGAGGGAGTTTGGGTGCAAGAGGGGGCTCAGGGCTGGGGCAGGCAGTTGGTGTGCGGGTGGGGATGCAGGACCCGGGAGGGAGTTGGGATGCAGAAGGGGTCTCAGGGTGGGGGAAGAGGTTCGGGGTACTGTGCAGGCTCCAGTTGGTGCTTACCTGAGGCAGCTCCCGGAAGCGTCGACATGTCCTCTGGCTTCTAGGCACGGTGGTGGCCAGTGAGGTTCTGTGCGTTGACATAGCCAGGGCTCGGGCGGGGCCAGCGCGCGGAGCCTCCCTGGCTGCCCCTGCACCTAGGGCCGCAGCGACACGGCACCACTTCCAGGAGCCGCGCAGAGCCAGGGCGGGCAGGGAGCCTGCCTTAGCCCCGCTGCACCACCGACCGGACTTTTAATGGCCCGGTCAGCACTGCTGACCAGAGCCGCCAGGATCCCTTTTCAACCGGGCGTTCCAGTTGAAAATCGGATGCCTGGCAACCCTACGGTTGGCTGATCTGGCTCTTTGACCCTAAGATAGCTGCTTTGCTGCTTCCCAGGTCTTTGAGAGCGCAAATCAAACTGGCTACAATGAATCAACGTGCAAAGACGTCCTGCCGAAGAAGAGGAGACGAACACGCATTCCAGACAAACCCAACTACAGCCTTAACCTCTGGAGCATAATGAAAAACTGCATTGGCAAAGAACTGTCCAAGATCCCTATGCCTGTACGTGAGTGTTTCCCCGCTCTCGCCTGCGCCGCGCCTGTCAGATTTTGGTTAGACATATGTGAAAGGGCCTGATCCTGGGAGGTGACTAGCTGGGGGTACTTGGTACCTGCCAGGATCAGGCCCCAAATGAGGGAATTGGAGGTGCATTCTGGGTCAGGCTGGGTGCACCAGGAAGTGCATTCTGAGTAGGGCTGGGTTCACCACTGAGCAGCTAAGGTGTCGTGAAAGGGGGAGAGCTGTTTTCTCTGTTCCTGTTAGAGAAGGAGGTAACGGGAGCTGCGGAGACCTGGGCATTGGGGAGCGGCTGAAGGCAGCAGAGCTGCAGCTGCACACGAGCCTTGAGCAGAGTCTGGCTTTTGCATTATTAGACATTTTAAACGGAAAAGAAATGGAATTATTCCTTGTGTGTTTCCAGTGCTCTGATCACAGTTGCCCCCCAGCAAGCCCGTCTCAGGGCAGCTGCCACTGCTCGGGACCTTTCAGCGGAGCGCATTTGCATTGCTAATTGTTTTTGATTGTGACTGTTAAATAAGAGAGGATTCAAGCAAGTCAGCTGTGCAGTGCAGTCTGATCCCATCAGCCCCGCACCCTGCCTGCCTCGATTGCAGGAGTTAGGAGCAGCAGAGGGATTAGTCCTGTTGGTGGGTTTTGTGGTTTGAATGGATTGGCGCATGTGGGTGATGAGGGACAGGGAAGGAGACTGCCTTGTCTGTAAACTGGGTTCCCCTGCACCAGCGTGGACTCATGGTTCGCTCCTCACCTTCTGAAGGATAAAGCAGAGGGGCTACAGTGAAAGCAGAGCTTGCGTAGCATCGGGGGAGGGAGGCAGTCACTGACACCAAATGCTCTATGGAAGAACCTTCTTCTGTGATAATGGAAAGTATCCAGTGACCTGGCTTGATCTCCTCCCACCTCTACGTGGAGCGCTGTTCTCTTCCCAGCCGGGAGGCTCTGGCCACAGGCAGTGCGCGCTGGCTTCTGGCATGGATTCTGGCATTTTCGGCATTCACGATGGTGCCTGCATCCCCCTGTTTGGTTCCCATGTCCCCTGTACTGTGGGGCGGGTCTGAAGTTACTTACTCCTGTCGGGTGAAGACTGGGGTGTCTCCTGTTCTTCACAGCAAAGAGGATTTGTTTACAACCATCTGCTTTCGGGTCCCCTTCTCAAAGCACTTTTCTCCGTAGAAAAGGAAAGCAGAGTCCTATCTTGACAGTAAAGTTTCTGGTTCCTAGTCTGAACCGGGAAACCTCTTTGTGGAGTCGGCGGCTGCATTGCCGGTGAATTGTCCCGGCTGGGGGAGAAGAATTGCTTAGGTCTGGGCAGGTGACGCTGGGATTCATGCTTTAGAGAACTCTCTGAACTACTGAGCAAAGCTCCTAGGGGGCGTGGCCTGCTGAGGGACATTCCCTAGCTGGTTAGATGCAGTTCTGCTTTGCTAGCACCGGATAATGTGTTTTTTCTATCCCTGGGTCAGAGGGCAGCTTCGCCTTCCTGTAGAATAGCAGGTTGTCTAGTTGTGCAAGCGGCTCCTGTGGGAGCAATTCACAGGAGGGGCCTCCATCTTTGGGTTCACACCCCTGCAGCATGTGCTTCCTGTGGACTGCTAGTTGGTGAGCCTGCTGCATGAGCGGGCGCCCTGGAAAGGGTCAATTTAAGGGGCTATTGCACAATATTAGTAAGAAGTGAACTTTGAACTTGCATCGGATAATCATTTGCTGTGAATCGTTTGCTCAGCCCTGGCCTGGAGTCTGTGGAAGGAGAACTGGGCAGCAGGTTTAAAACAAATGAAAGGAAGTTCACAGTGCAGTCAACTTGTGGAACTCCTTGCCTGAGGAGGTTGTGAAGGCTAGGACTATAACAGGGTTTAAAAGAGAACTGGATAAATTCATGGAGGTTAAGTCCATTAATGGCTATTAGCCAGGATGGGTAAGGAATGGTGTCCCTAGCCTCTGTTTGTCAGAGGGTGGAGATGGACGGCAGGAGAGAGATCACTTGATCAGTAGCTGTTAGGTTCACTCCCTCTGGGGCACCTGGCATTGGCCACTGTTGGTAGACAGGATACGGGGCTGGATGGACCTTTGGTCTGACCCAGTACGGCCACTTATGTTCTTATTTAATGGGAACAGGGCCTGGGGCTGCCTGCTCACAGTGTATCCAATAGGCCCATCTGCACGTCAGTCAGGAGAAGAGGGTGGAAGTTCCTACATGCGCTGTAGCCTAGGGATGTTCAGGGAAAGGTGATTTAAGCCCAGCATGGAATAATTCCCTTCCTCCTGGTTCTGGGGCCAATCATGACAACTTGATTTTTGCAGCTCCAGCCCCAAGAGTCACACAGACAATTGAACTGTAACTGACAACACACACAGACCACAGTCACAACTAAGGGCACGTCTACAGTATGAAATTAATTCAAAGTTATTTTATTCGAATTTCCAGAATAGAGTTCATACATTCGATGTTATGTGTCTCCACTAAAGCGCGTGAATTCAGCAGAGTGCGTCCACAGTACCGAGGCTAGCATCAAATGTCGGAGCAGTGCACTGTGGTAGCTATCCCACAGTTCCCGCAGTCTCTGCTGCCCATTGGAATTGTGGGTTAAGCTCCCAGTGCATGATGGGGCAAAAACATTCTTGCGGGTTTTTCTGGGTGTGTGTCATCACTCGCTCCTCCCTCCGTGAAAGCTACGGCAGACGCCATGCTGCCAGCAGACAGTGCAGCATGGTGCACCGCCCGTCTCTTGGTATGTTAAATCCACTTTGAATGTCCTCGGCCATCGTGAACAGAGCCACACAGCTTCCGCCGCTTTCTCCAGGTTGTCTGTGCTGGGCTCCCGTGGAAGCTACAGAAGGCAATAATTCCCCACCGTTTCTCGGCTATCGTGAACAGAGCCACACAGCTTCCACCGCAAACTCTGCTCACGTTTCCGCCGCAAAGTCTGCTTTCGCTGTTTTTTCCATATTGTTGGTCCTGGGTCCCGTGGAAGCTACAGAAGACAACCATTTACCGCCTTTTATCGGCCATCTTGAACCGAACAGCTCATTTTGCGCCCTTTTTCGAGGATTACCCCTGCAGGCGCCATTGCACGGCAAACATGGAGCCCACTCAGATCTCTGCTGCAGTTTTGACCATTGTAAATACCTTGCGCATTATCCAGCAGTATGTTCAATACCTGCAAAACCGGGCGAGAAAGCGACGACAGTGCAATTACTATATTGATGAGGACATGGACACAGACGTTCCTAGATGTACGGCATGTGGCGATTGGGAGATCATGGTGGCATTGGGCCAGGTTCATGCCGTGGAACGCCGATTTTGGGCCCAGGAAACAAGCACAGACTGGTGGGACCGCATAGTGTTGCAGGTCTGGGATGATTCCCAGTGGCTGCGAAACTTTCGTATGCGTAGGGCCACTGTCATGGAACTTTGTGACTTGCTGTCCCCTGCCCTGAAGCACAAAGACACCAAAATGAGAGCAGCCCTCACAGTTGAGAAGCAAGTGGCGATAGCCCTGTGGAAGCTTGCAACGCCAGACAGCTACCGGTCAGTCGGGAATCAGTTTGGAGTGGGCAAATCTACTGTAGGGGCTGCTGTGCTGCAAGTAGCCAACGCAATCATTGACCAGCTGCTATCAAAGATAGTGACTCTGGGAAATGTGCAGACCACTGTGGATGGCTTCAATGCACTGGGGTTCCCTAACTGCGGCGGGGCGATAGACGGAACGCATATCCCCATCTTGGTCCCGGCACACCGTGGCGGCCAGTCCATAAACCACAAGGGGTACTTTTCCATGGTGCTGCAAGCACTGGTGGATCACAAGGACGTTTCACCAACATCAATGTGGGATGGCCTGGAAAGGTGCATGACGCTCGCATCTCCAGGAACTCTGGTCTGTTTGAACAGCTGCAGGAAGGGACTTGCTTCCCAGACCAGAAATTACTATTGGGGATGTTGAAATGCCTATAGTTATCCTCGGGGACCCAGCCTACCCCTTAATGGCATGGCATTAAGCCCTCTGCCCTGACCCCCCCCACACACACACACACACACCCAGCCCTCTGCCCTGAGCCCTGACCCCCCCCCACACACATACACACACCCAGCCCTCTGCCCTGAGCCCGCAGCCCCGCACGCCCCCCAGGCCCGTGCCCTGAGCCGTGTGCCCCCGACCCCTGTGCCCTGCACACACCCCAGGCCCCTGCCCTGAGCCCTGTACCCCCCTCACACACACCCAGCCCTCTGCTTGACTCCTTCACCCCCCCCCCCACGACCCCAGCCCTGACTCTGGCACCCCCCCACACACCCAGACCCCCCCCGCTGACACCTGCACCCCCCTCACATGCCCCCCACGACCCCAGCCCTGACTCTGGCACCCCCACACACACCCAACACCCCCACATCCCATGCACCCCCCACATCCTGACTCTTGCACATCCCCACCCCCACCCTGAGCACCAAATGGGAGCTACTGCACACACACCCCACATTCCCACCTGCACCCCTCGCACCAAATGGGAGCTGCCCAGGTAAGTGCTCCACACCCAAATCTCCTACCCCAACCCTGAGCCCCCTCCCTCATTCTAGCTCCTGGCCAGACCCTCACCCCCATCCCTGTGCTCAGTGCACTCCCACCCTCAGCTCAGTGCAGAGAGAGAAAGAGAATGGGCCAGAACCAGGGAGAAGGTAGGTACCCACTGTATGTGGGCAGGGCCGGGACCCCAGACCGGCAGCGGGCTGAGCGGGTCCGGCAGCCGGCATCCCGGCTGGCAGGAGCCGGCGGATGGAACCCTGAGTGGCAGTGGGCTGTGGGTCCCAGCCACCGCCCCGCACAGCCCGCTGCCGGTCTGGGGTTCTGGCTGCCGGACCCTTGCCAGCCGGGGTCCCGGCCGCAGGCCCCGCTCAGCCCGCTGCCGGCCTAGGTGAACAGAACCCCAGACCAGCAGCGGGCTGAGTGGGCCGGCGGCGTAAGATCAACATTTTAATTTAATTTTGAATGAAGCTTCTTAAACATTTTGAAAACCTTGTTTATTTTACAATACAACAATAGTTTAGTTATATACTATTTAGACTTATAGAGAGAGACCTTCTAAAAAACATTAAAATGTATTACCGGCACGCGAAACCTTAAATCAGAATGAATAAATGAAGACTCGGCACACCACTTCTGAAGGTTGTCAACCCCTGTAGTAGAATGTGCTTTTGGATGTTTGAAAGTGCGCTGGCGCAGTTTACTGACTCGGTTAGATCTCAGCACAACCAAGATTACAATTGTAATTGCTGCTTCTTGTGTGCTCCACAATATCTGTGAGAGTAAGGGGGAGACTTTTATGGCGGGGTGGGAGGTTGAAGCAACTCACCTGGCTGCCAATTTCGCACAGCCAGACAACAGGGTGATTAGAAGAGCGCAGCAGGGTGTGCTGCGCATCAGAGAAGCTTTGAAACCCAGTTTCATGACTGGGCCAGAGTACGGTGTGACAGTTGTGTTTGTTTCTCTTGAAGTTACCCGCACCCTATATATATGAAAGGAAATAAAGTCAAAATTGTTTAAAAACTGTTCTTTATTATTTGATGCACAATGCATTGAGAGAAATTAGAAGGTAGACTAGGGGGGAGGGGGTTGGGTTAGGGGGGTGGAGGAGGGAAGGACAAGTCCAGAAACCAAATCAAAAGTTTGCATATGCCAGTTTTCTGGGGTTGAGTGTGTGGTTCCCCTTAGCCTCCCCCTTCGTGTTCTTGGGCATCTGGGTGAGGAGGCTATGGAACTTGGGGAGGAAGGGGCTGCAGCGGAAGTCTGTGGTCTTGCTGCCTTTCCCGCATTAGATCCACCATACAGCGGAGCATGTCAGTTTGCTCCCACATGAGCTTGACCATAGTCCTGTCTGCTCTCATCGCATGCCTCCCTCCTCTCTTCGTGTTCCTGTAATGCTTTATGGGACTCCGCAATTGTTTGCCTCCATGCATTCAGCTGGGCCCTATCAGTGCGGGAGGACTGCATGAGCTCGGAGAACATGTCATCCCGAGTTAGTTTTTTCCGCCTTCTAATCTGGACCAGCCTCTGGGATGGAGTAGATAGGGGCTGCATTGAAACATTTGCACCTGTGGGAGGAGAAAAAGGGAGGGTAGTATTTTAAAAAATACGTTGCCGAGAACAAAGGGGGCACTTCGGTATGAGTAAGCCATCACACACGGCCGGGCAACAGAATTCATCTTGCAAGCAGCCCCTAGGGGCACGCGGGGTTCTGCTTCTTCTACATTCATTTCAATGCTTTCAAACTGCTGGGCCCCCTTTCCCATAGCAAGCAATGCCTGGTGGGTTTGCCATATAAAAGGAGGGCCTGCGGGCTCTCTGGGATGATCACTGCACACAATAACCCCCCCTCCTCACCCTCCACCGCATGGCTCTGATCAGACTCAGAGCAGGAATGAGCTGAGCCATTTACTCTAAACGCGAACAAACCAGCACGGCTGGGTTCCCCACCACCGCGTGGCTCCGATCAGGCTCTCACTCACCAGAAGTACCTTCTCCAGGGTCATGGAACAGGAGCCCACCTTGGGAGTGAGGAGAGGCTATTGGATCCAGCGTTAAGATTCGTTCCGGCTAGGGGGGAAAACGGATTCCCCACTTGCCGCCTGTGCACTGTCCTCCTCTTCGTCCTCCAATGTCTCTTCCTCCTTGCTCCGTGCAACTCCCCCCTTGCAGGTGTCCACGGACAGTGGTGGGGTAGTGGTGGCATCACCCCCCATAATTGCATGGAGCTCACAGTAAAAGCGGAATGTATGGGGCTGTGACCCAGAGCGCCCATTTGCCTCCCTGGCTTTTTGGTACGCTTGCCTGAGCTCCCTGATTTTTGTACGACACTGCTCTGTGTCCCTGGAGTAGCCTCTTTCCGTCATGGCCCTGGAGACTTTAGCGTAGGTATTTGCATTCCTTTTTTTTGGAACATAGTTCTGCCATAACAGACTCGTCTCCCCAACATGCGATGAGATACAGTACCTCCTGTTCGGACCATGCTGGAGCTCATCCGCGAATCCGGGACTGCGTGATCTCTTGTGATGGTGGACTCTGCATGGTCGCCTGTGATGGTGGACTGTGCTCATGGTCACCTGTGCTGATGGTGACCAAACAGGAAATGAAATTCAAAAGTTCCTGGGGCTTTTCCTGCCCACCTGGCTAGTGCATTGGAGTTGAAAGTGTTGACCAGAGCGGTCACAAGGGAGCATCCTGGGATAGCTCCCGGAGGCCAATAAGGTCGAATTGCGTCCACAATACCTTTAACCCAGGATTGCAATCTCGATTTAAGCGCTACTCCACTTGCCGAGGGGGAGTACAGAAATCGAATTAAAGAGTCTTTTAAATCGAAAAAAAACGTTTGGTCATGTGGACGGAATCATTTTTTTTCCGAAATAACTTGGCTAATTCTGAAATAACTCGGCTAATTCCGAAATAACAGGCTAGTGTAGACCAGGCCTAAAAAGGCAACACCCCTCTCCCCTTCCAGTATCATCTGGCAAGAGGGCCGAGCTGAGCCCTCCCCAAGGCACTCGGGGGTTCTAAAAGGAATCTTTCTTTGCAGTAGCAGAGTTGTCCATGTCTGATGGGGGGAGACATTGGTTGAGGAAGATGATCTAAGGGGAAGCAAGTGCCAGACCCCTGGAGTCACAACAGAAAGCAGCTGTGACCTGCCCTCCTGTCCCACCAGGGTGGAGCCGGGAAGACATGGCTGCTGTCAGAGCGTGGATAGTTGTCTAGGCTGAGGCGCAGTGAGGAGACCCAAGCCAGATTGACTTTCCATCTGGCGGCTGCTGCTCCCAGGCAGGAGTCAGGCACCGGCGTATCCCTCTGACTCAGATCCCCCCATCTCACTGTCTGGTGCTGGCTCTTTTCTCCACACACTAGCAGTGGGTAACCTAAGACCTGCAGTATATGGGTCAGCTCTGACTTCTCCGCTGCTTCAGCCAAGTAGAGGCTTCCTTTGAGACCCTGCCTGTAACTGGATTTTATTGATGGCTGGGTCGTTAATAACATTTCCAGCTGTGCTAGCTAAAATGAAGAGAAGGTGAATTGCATGCAAAGGCTCAGCAGGAGGTTCTCTCCCCACTTGCCCCATTGCCCACTTGCATTGCTGTCTGGGGGATAGGGGGTGAGGTTGGGGAGCACAGGTTCCTGGCTGCTGTCTGAGCTGCAGGTACCAGCCTAGGTGGGCCAATGGCTCTGATCCAGTGCAGCAACTCTGAAGTAACAAGAGAACAATTCTCTCCATTTTCCCATTCATCTCTAGGCAGCCCTGGGCATCAGGTGTGTAACTAGACCCCAGCCTGACTCCAGACCACGATATCATCAGTGCAGTAGGTTCTTCCTGCTGGGCCCTGGCATAGGGACCTGCGGGATGCTGAGCAGTGTCCATGGGAGACACTAGGCTTTGGAGACTGGTGCTGACCCAGATAAAATCCTGCCCTTAGTGAAGCCCAGGAACCCATCCCCAAACTGCATCAGAAAAGGCACTTTGCGGAGGAAAACCGCCTTGTACGGGTGGCTGATTCTGCATCTTCTGTTGGCCGGCCCTGTAAGCACCATTCCTGGGACACGGCCATGGTGCAACGCTGACCAGTCTCCATTTGAAGAGTGAGCACAGCCAGGCTCAGGAACGTTACCATGGCGCTGGAGAGTTCCAGCAGCGAATGACGCTGTCAGGCGGAACTAACCCGGGCCCCGTTGATCCAGTCAGGAGAGAGGCTGCACTGCAGCCATATAGCCAGAGTCCAGCTCTTACAGAACTCACTGACTCCTCCCCCAGGGTCAGAAGGACAAAGGGCCTGTTCTGGCAGCTGGGGCATTTTGTTAGGAAAACAACACCCGTTATCCCTCCTGGGGGCTGTGCCCTTATGTGGTCCACCAGCCTGCGTGGCACTTAGTGCTAGATCTCCGTCCTTGCCCACAGTGTTCTCCAGCGGTCCTGGGCAGCCCATTAGACTATTCTGCAAGATCAATTTCAGGGGAAAGTGTGAAGTGTACAGGAATGTGCCTAGACCTAATGGAATTGTGCAAAAATACCAGCAGCTGCTGCGTCTGCAGTTCAGAGCAATTTATACCTTTCCTGTCAATCAGAGCATCCCGGGAGTTACTAATGCAGTCAGGAATGTGAGAACAATATGCTCTGCCTGCCCCAATAACGTCCTCAGTCAGCCTGTGGGAATTAATTACAATAAACCCCAATGGGGCAAATTAATCCAGACAGCTTCCCAAAGTTGCTGTCCCCAGTAAACTGTACAATAACCCCTGTGCTGTAAACAAACTGATGGGAACCTAACCGTGACCACAGCTGCCTGTCATCTCCCTCCATCAATGCATTCAGCATCCTCAGCACAAAGACCTGGTTCTGCGAAGCACTGAGCTCCCATTTGAAGTCTGGGGAGGGCTGCCCCAGTTACCTTCATTTGAGATACTGACTCTGAGAACAAAAAACTCTTGGGAAAGGCTGCAAGGGCCCGTTAGCAATCGTCAAGGGCAATTTAGAGCCTGGATCTGTGTTGCGTTTGCTTCGAGTGCAATACAAATCAGCAGGAGGTTGCAATGGACTGATCTGGGTGCTGTGCATTAGCCCTGGTCTACACTATGGGATTAGGTCGATTTTAAAATAAATGCGTCCACACAACCAACACTGTTCTGTCGACTTAAAGGGCTCTTAAAATGGACTTCTGTACTCCTCCCCGGCAAGGGGAGTAGCTCTAAAATCGACCTTGTTGGGTCGAATTTGGGGTAGTGCGGATGCAAATTGATGGTATGGGACTCTGGGAGCTATCCCAGAGTGCTCCATTGTGACGCTCTGGACAGCACTTTGAATTCCGATGCATTAGCCAGGTACACAGGAAAAGCCCCGGGGACTTTTGAATTTCATTTCCTGTTTGGTGAGCGTGGCAAACTCAGCAGCACAGGTGACCATGCAGTCCCCCCAGAATCATAGAGCGTAGAATGTTTCTACACTCCCCCTATCATCTTCGTCCCTGAGGTTATCACAGATTAGAAGGCCAAAAAAACGCACTCGCGATGACATGTTTTCCGAGCTCATGCAGTCCTCCCGCACTGATGGGGCACAGCTTAATGCATGGAGACATTCAGTGGCAGAGGCAAGGAAAGAATTAAGTGAGCGCGAAGAGTGGAGGCAGGACGCGATGCTGAGGCTAATGGGGGAGCAAACAGACATGATGAAGCGTCTGTTGGAGCTGCAGGAAAGCCAACAAGAGCACAGACCCTCCTCCCCCCGCATCCACTGTATAACTGCCTACCCTCCTCCCCATGTTCCATAGCCTCCTCACACAGATGCCCAAGAATGCGGCAGGGGAGGCTCCGGACACCCAGCCACTCCACTCCAGAGAATGGCCCAAGCAACAGAAGGCTGTCATTCAAATAGTTTGATTTTTAGTGTGGCTACAATAAGCAATATCCTTGTCCTTCCCTCCTCCCCCACCCCACCCAGGCTACCTTGTCCGTTATCTCATTTTTTTTAATTAATAAAGAATGCATGGTTTCAAAGCAATAGTTACTTTATTTCGAAGGGGAGAGGGTGGTTGGTTACAGGTAATTAAAATCAACAAAAGGGGCAGGTTTGCATCAAGGAGAAACACACACAACTGTCACACCGAAGCCTGGCCAGTCATGAAACTGGTTTTCAAAGCCTCTCTGATGCGCAGCACACCTTGCTGTGCTCTTCTAATTGTCCTGGTGTCTGGCTGCTCAAAATCAGACACCAGGCGATTTGCCTCAACCTCCCACCCCGCCATAAACATCTCCCCCTTACTCTCACAGATATTATGGAGCACACAGCAAGCAGCAATAACAATAGGAATGTTGATTGCGCTGAGGTCTGACCTAGTCAGCAAACAGCGCCAGCGAGCTTTTAAACATCCAAAGGCACATTCCATCACCATTCTGCACTTGCTCAGCCTATAGTTGAACTGCTCCTTACTACTGTCCAGGCTTCATGAGCCATGGGAGCAAGGGGTAGGCTGGGGTAGGTGCGACCGTGCGGTGCTGCCAGCTGGGAGAGCAGCCTGAGGCAGAAGCCTCCAGCTCGCATGATATTCCAGGCAGGACTGAATCTCCATGAGACAAAACTTAAAGAAGAGAATGACCTGGAGTCTCTGGCTCCCATTCGGTGCTCTAAGAGGAGGATAGCCATGTCTGTCCAGTTGCCCCTGATCGACCTCACCGAGGTCTGCCAGGAGCACCCAGGAGACATACGATGGGTATCAGTCCTTCTGCACCATCCGCCACGAAGGCAAGGAGCTGCTGCTGTGTAGCACTGCAGTACCGCGTCTGCCAGCAGCACCCTGGAGACATACGGTAACGGTGAGCTGAGCGGGCCCCAGGCTTGCTGTGGTATGGCATCTGCACAGGTAACCCAGGAAAAAAGGCGCGAAACGATTGTCTGCTGTTGCTTTCATGGAAGGAGGGAGAGAGGGGGGCCTGACGACATGTACCCCAAACCACCCGCGACAATGTTTTTGCCTCATCGGGCACTGGGGGCTTAACCCAGAATTCCAATGGGCAGCCGAGACTGCGGGAACTGTGAGATAGCTCTGCACCGCTCTGTAAGCCAATGCTAGCCACGGTAGTGAGGACATACTCCGCCGACTTCATGCGCTTAGTGTGGACATACGCAATCGACTGTATAAAATCAGTTTCTAAAAATCGACTTCTATAAAATCAACCTAATTTCATAGTGTGGCCATACCCTTAGTGTCAGAGTCCTTTGTCGTTCCCAAGTTAATAGCGCCAAGATAGTGAATGTGGGAAAAAATTCTTAATGTCTTAGATACACTTCAAAATATTTCCCAGGCTGGTTCTTCTGTTCCCTCGTCCCCGTTTGCTCCCTTAAGCACACTAGTGGCAGATGTAAGGAGTTTACTAGATCGTCCATTCCATAGAGCATTTTTCCTCCCTAAATGACATGAGATATTTGAAATCTTCCTGTGCAATTGACCAGGTCCCTTCATTGACAGTCGATATCTCTGCAGTCTCAAAATGGAATGTGCAATAAATCAGCTTTGGGAGTTTTGCATTTTTGGTGGATTAAACTTTATTCATCAGTGGGACAATTTTTGATCTCCCTTTGAAAGAGCCCTGTTGATGGAGCAGCTGTTGGGTTGGTTCTGGTACTGTGTGTTTGAATGGATCGGTTTGCCTGATTTTTCTTCCGTGATTTCTCTCGAGGTGGTAGTGCTTTGCCTATTTTGTAAATGCCGTGTTGTAAATGTGCAAGGAAACCAACCCCTTCTACATAGCTGATTAACTCTTCCTTTAGCTCTCCACCACTTCGAAGTTTTGAGGATGCTCTAAGGTCCCTATTGCCTATATGCTAAATCGTAGAGGGACACTGACCAGATTTTAAGACGTGTGTACATAGAAACATAACTAGGGCTGGGAGGGAAGCAGTTTTCCCATCTCATGAGAATTTTTGAGATTTCAAACATTTTTCCCATCCCAAATCAGGACAAAAAGTCAAATCTTCTCAAAGACCATCTGACTGGTTTGGGTCAATTGAAACTTTTGATTTTGACCACTCTTCTTTTTTTTTTACCCTTTTCACTATAAATGAAGTTAAATTTTTAAATGAAAAATTATTCTGAACAAAACCCCCACACTTTTTGTTAAGAAAATGTTGACATGGGACATCTTAACAATGTCAACACGTTTTGTCCGTGTTTTTCAAGTCAAAACTGACCCTTTCCCATTAACAGTTTCAGTGAATTGGCTTTTTTTCTTTTTGTGAAAAAACATTTAGTCAAATTCCTGACCAGCTGTAATGCAGTGTAGTTTTAGATGTGTCAGTACCAGGATACTAGAGAGAGAAGAATGATCCCAAAAAGAGCTCTGTGTGGCTTGAAAGCTTGTCTCTCTCACCAACAAAAGTTGGTCCAGTAAAAGATCTTACCTTGCCCACCTTGTCTCAGATGTAATTATAACATTCCTTCAGCTTGGACAATGTTTCTCTTTTGCTTTTAGTTAGTTTCGTGTTCTGATTCTTATGCACTAGCCCAGCGCTAACACTGCAGTGGACACTTTACTTAATTTTTTTTTTTTTAATCTGAAACCCTTTTTAAAACTTCATGGTAACACTTCTTTTGGTCTTAGGTTTTCTTGAAGCTGGTTTTTTTCCAGCATCTACTTTCAGGGATAGACTTGCTCTGCCAGTGTTGCTTTAAGAAGGAGGCCCACGATCAAATCTCTACAAATAGCGATTCCAGAGTATTTCGCTGTGTGCTGGTGCTTGCATTTAGCAAGAGCATCGTCCTTCCAGTTTAGTGGGATAAGCAAAAGAAGGAATGAGTCTAGGTGCTCTGCAGGCTTCAGCTGGCGTGGAGAGAGCTCTGGAGCCGGAGGAGGTGCTCGGCTGCGGATTTCATTGCTGGTTATTTATAGAAGCAGGGAGACGGAGGGGGGGGTAATTAGCTCTGCAACCAAAAGTTAGGTGTGTACGTGTAGTCTCCCCTCTCCCCACATGCCTCGTGCTGCTGCAGGGTGTCCAGCCGCGATCCCTTCTGCAGCACGGCATCGGGCTTGGGCTCCAGCTCTGCCATCTATCCAGCATGTGAGGCGGGAAGGGCGAGTGTGGAATTAGTCAGGTTACCTGCAGAGGCAGAAGAGTCGTTCTCCTGGCCTCAGCCCTGTGGTGAGACACCTGCACTCTGCCAGCTGCCACCATTGGGTCTGTGATGAATGATGCAAGCAGGATAGAAACAGAGCACGCAGCAGCAGCAGCATTTCCCTGCTCCCAGCCCCACCGTTCCAGTAAGCAGATCTCTGGCTCGCCCCTTGTACCTCTTCCCTTTTCATGGCTCTGTTCTGTGTGTCTCACACCTGAGATCTAGGCAGGGCAGAAAGCCCAGCTTAATCTCCGCCAGTATCTGGAATTCAGGGATGTCCGATCTCCGCGCCATTGTTATTTAAATCTTCTTGGAGAGAGTCCTTTCAAAGCTATGGCTGTCTGCACTATCTCAAAGCTCTCTATTCTCTAGGCTGAAGATCTGCCCCAGTTCCAGCCGTCAGTGCAGCTACACGAGTGCAAACCTGTAGTGCAGACAGGCAAGCCCATATCGCTCCCAGGCAGCTTAGCGCTGCTAGAAACCAGGGCAAGCTGCAGAGGAGCAAATCATGGCGTAGAGCCGTGGTTCTCAACTGGGGGTCCACGGACTGTGTCTAAGGCTTAGACTGAAAACTGACTGAACAGAATGCAACGCTATGTACAGACGATCGATTTCCAGTGGGGTCCACACCTCATTCGAAATTTCCAAAGGGGTCCGCAAATGAAAAAAGGTTGAAAAGCACAGGCCTAGAGCATCCTTGCCCATGTGTGCTAGGAACTGCATTGCTGCAGCTCCGCTGGTGGCAGTAATCAGAGCGAATGTGCAGTGCAGACAGTGCCCTGGAGAGGGACTCTTGCCCGGTGTTGGACAGGTCAGGTCGGTTCACCTCTAGCTCTGCACTAGGTAGGCTTGTACCTGGCTTTTCAAGCTGCCTTGTTCTCCATCAGCCGCCTGGCATCACGTCCCCTCTGTCCCCTGGCCCAGGAGTTGTGCACTCAGCCTGTGGACCCTCTGGAGTGTGCAGTCACACACCAGAACGAATGGGGAATTGGAGCGCTGCTTCCCTCCGATTTCGTGTGGCCCAGGAAGCAGCTGTTTTCCGCCTTGCTATTCATAAAGCTGCAGGCCGAGCTGGGCTGGTGGCCTGTATGTGGGTGATCAGACTCAGGGTGTTGAGTGAGTCTGGCAGTGGCTGGAGGCCCCTGTCTCTGGTTCTTGAGTAACCCCATCGTGCTGACGGTTGGAGCGGCGCTGAGCGAGAGGGGCCCGCCCTCGGCCGGGGAAAGGCTCCTTGAGGGCGGGTTGGAAATAGAAGGTAGGCGGTGGTGGAAGATGCCGGGCTCTGCTCTGCACAGAGTATGTTCCCTTTGCTGAACCGTTTCACGTCCGAGGATTGGTGTTGGTATTGACACAGATCATTTCGCCTGAGTGCTCTGAAGAGGGCATGTTTTAGTGGTCTTCGTGCGCCTGGCAGGTGCGGGATTGCTGGCCCTGAAGAATGAATTCCCCTGTTGTCCCCCCAGAGACAGACACACACTTCGCTGCTAATGTGCCTCGGCCCAGACCTGGAGGGATGCCCCCTACGAGCCAGAGGGGAGTCGGGTCTCGGGCTGGCCTGGGTGACTGGTGCCAGCTCTAGCTCTCGAGGTGAAGGTGTGTCTGTGCACACAACACAGGATGCAGCTGGGAGCTGTCAGTCCGTGCTGGTCTCCAGGTCATGCTGTTTCCAGCTGATCCTGGCCACACTAGTCGAAGCCCCCAGCCCCGGTGATGTGATGCAGAGCGTAGAAGCCAGGCGTGAACCGCCCTCTTCACCTTAACACTGGAGTTAAACTGAGAGGGCAGCGTGGGCAACTCGCTGTGTGTGAGCAGATCCAGCCTCCCCACCGCAGGCACGCCCCCTTCACTCCACCCCACCTGGCAGCAGTCCCCGCCTGCCTGGCCATTCCTTGGTAGCACCCGCCACACACACTGCCCTGTTGTTTTAAATGAGGTTTCCTGCAGCTCCCGCCTGGAGGGGGAATGGGAAAATCCAGGCTAAGGAGGGGAAGAGTCATAGAATATCAGGGTTAGAAGGGACCTCAGGAGGTCATCTAGTCCAACTCCAGCAGGACCAATCCCCAGACAGATTTTTGCCTCAGATCCCTAAATGGCCCCCTCAAGGATTGAACTCACAACCCTGGGTTTAGCAGGCCAATGCTCAAACCACTGAGCTATCCCTCCCCCCTAGACTAGAGTGAAGCACAAGGAGTGGAGCTGGGGTTGCAGTGAGCTCTGCTCTGGCAAATTAGAGCGTTCCCTTACTCTCCAGATCTCTGTTCAGGACACAGTCACCTCAGAGAGGCTGAGGGCTCAGCAGTGGAAGCCAGGGAGTCCGAGGTTACCATGGAAGTTAGGTGTGAGGGAGAGCAGTGTGTACGGGGATGGCTGTGCAGTGCGACACGGTGGGAACGCAGCTAGGCCATACTGTCTACATGGAGATCACTGTCTGCCAGTGTTTTTGCTGGAAGCCCATTGCTCACCCATTAGTGCAGGTGTCTAACTCTCTATTCCCCCCTGTCTGCATTAGGTAAACTTCAACGAGCCGCTTTCCATGCTGCAGAGGCTGACCGAGGACCTGGAATACCACGAGCTGCTGGACAAAGCCGTGAAGTGCGAGAGCTCCACAGAGCAGATGTGTTTCGTTGCTGCATTTTCAGTGTCTTCCTACTCGACGACTGTGCACCGCACTGCAAAGCCGTTCAACCCCCTGCTGGGGGAAACCTACGAACTCGACCGGCTAGATGAGCTTGGCTTCCGATCGCTCTGCGAGCAGGTATGGGCAGGGCTGCGGGAAAGGGGCTCTTCATGTCAGTCTTTCAGGAGCACTATCGCATTCTTCGAAGAGCGATTTCCTGGGGCTCCCCCGGTCCACACTGGTCCTGCTTCCATTGCCGTCAAGGGGCCCAGCAGTGGATCCTACACAAGTAACTCTTGCAGAAGGCAGAAGCAAAACATGCATTCCCCAGGGTAACAGGGTGGAAATGATGGGGAGACCAGGGGGAGGTGGGAGCTGGGAGCCTCTCCGAACATATCAAATCTAGAATGAAACTATCGCAGTTTTAACTAGCTGGACATAGGTACCAAATTGCCAGCCCTGGGGCTGGGATGAGCTTGCACATGGAGCTTTGCAGCTAAATTCTCCACAGATGTGTTGTCTTTGTCGACGGTCATGCTTAATCTGTAGGCGCAAACGTGAACAGGTTTTGTGTTTCCATTGTGGAGGGGATTGTTCAGAACCTAATGTCAGGATACGTTGAGTTAAATCTGGTTCGGGGCGATAGTTCCCGTATGTAGAACGTCAAATGCGTGAGACCCCCACTGTATAAACTTGGCTGCGACTCCACCCTTTGCTCCCGGGGACTGACGGGAGCTGCCATTGGCTCCCTTGGAACAGGCACAGGGCTGGTCACAGGGATCTGCAGGGGACAGAACTGGATACCCAGGGGAAGCCAAGGAGGGGGCTCGTGCAGTGACACCCTCAGGAGGCTAAAGGGAGCCCAGGAGTTTCCCTGGCACCACCAGCTGGGCTTCCAAAGGCTAGGGGTGTGATGTTCAGTAATGCCCACAGAGTGTCTGGATATGGGGAAGGGAGTGGGAGGATGGTGACAGATCATAGTGAAAGCCAGGGAGCGTTTGGGGGAAGGCCAGGAGCTCAGCTTTGGCCATGCAAAGCTTGAGTGAGCAGCGAGACACCCAAGACGGAGGTGTCGGCCAGACAGGCCAGGAAGCGGGATTGGATGGATGGTGACAGATCAGGTGTGCCGAGCCAATCAGGCTAGAGATGGTAATTGGAGTGCGAGAGCATGAGGTCACTCAGGAAGAGGGTGTAAAGCGAGAAGAGGAAGGCAAGGTCAGGGCCCTGTGGGACCCCCGGAGCGTGGGAGAGAGGAGAAGGACCCACCAGGAGAGATGCTGAAGCAGCAGGAGAGGATGGAGTGGGTGGGACACACTTTGTTAATTGAAACTGAAAGAAGAAGACGCCTTGTGGAGCCAAAATTGTCCTGAATGACAGGAAATGAAGAAAACAGCAAGGAGATGGTCATCCCATGGAATCTTGGCTAGAAGGTTGCTGTCCCCCAGGCGGGGGCGGGGGGTGTCTCTGGCTTCTCTCCTTGAGGTCCCCGAGGTGCCAGCCGCACGGTGCCAAAGCCAGTCTTGTGAGAGTCCTGCTGTAATTGTCTGTGTGCTGGGATGGGCGGCGATGCCCTGCGCGTGGAGGGCGTTGTCTTCTCAGCCTGTGGCAGGATCGATGACTCGGTCAGGGGTGGCCACTGTGGGAAGTGATGTTGATTCCAGTGGGGAGTAAAGAGCCATGGCAAGGAATGGCCTCCTGTGAGAGACAAGAGTGAAGCACGGGAGTCCTCAAACACCCCTTCCCCTCTGCATTCGTTCAGCATCACAGGAGCGCTGCCCCAGAATGCTGAGGGGCTCAGTCGCCTAGTGGGTTCGTGCTCCAGCTGTGTAGCTCTAGAGCCCTGTATTCCAATCCTAACTGGCTACAGGCCAGCGATCAAACAAGCCCGATGGAGTCACACAGCGATTAGCCCATCGGCCTCCAGGACGGGGTTTCATCTGTGACGTTTGAGCAGAATGGGAAATAGCAGTGAGGGCGAAACACTGCTACCGTTGAACTATTAGCATAAACTGCTGCCTTTGCAATGTCACGGAGAGGCCTATTTGACAAGCCGGTTCCTCTCTGCTCTGAGTGTCTCTGCAGAGGTGGATGGGGCTCGGTAGCTTTCTTTGTCTTTGTCTTGGAATGAAAAGGTTTCATTGCATGGCCCTAACGCAAACGAAGATCCTCGAGCTTCCCAGTGTATCCAAGGCTTGCCTGGCGAGCAGAAGGTCTTAATTAAAACCTGGTGAGCTTAATTAGCCAAGATCTGTAAAGAAAATTGACTCGTGACAAGTGACTATTCAATACTTTTGGCTGCTCCATCCCATCCTCCTGGTGGATAGATTTACAGGGCCATTTATTTTCCTTCCCCCATCTGTAGACAGTGGTGTTGACATGGTGATTTATGTTATCCAGAAGGTTTAATTGCCATCTTGGAAAACAAGGTCCCATGGAGCAAGAGAACTGTTTGATCTTTGTCTAGATCAGCATTTCTCAAATGCAGCCACCATGGTTGCATGTGACCACCAGTGGATTTTTTTTTTTGCAGCCACGACAGCCTCCAAATCATGGGCGGAGACGGGGGGGGGGAAAGCAGCGCCCCTCCCTGCAGCACCCAGCTGTTGCTCCTGAATACCTGCTACCAAGAGTAGCGAGATGCACTGTCTTGGGGTTTGTGCTGGCGCCGCCAGCAGGGATTGGTGCCCTGCACTGCACCACCTCCTCGGAGCTCTGGGCAGTGCCTCTGGAGACAGGTGAGGCCGGTGTGTGCGGTGCCGAAGTTGGCTCTTGTCGGTGGAGGCAGCTGCAGCGTTTGGTCACCGGGGCTCTCCCTGGGCAGCTCCATCCGGGCTGGGGCCTGGGGAGCCTGGAACTCTGCAGGCAGCCGGTGAGTTCCCGACCCACCTTCCCCGGAGCAGGCTCTCGATGAAGGGCTGAGGGAGGCAAGGACAGAGAGACAGGATTTGTCAGAGCAGCCACCAGCAGGAACCCCTGGTCTAGATTATGAAACCCTGAACAAAACACAAATATCTGCATGTGACACACAGCCCATCCCCCTGCAAAGGCAGGACACAGCTCCCTGATTGACATATCTGATAGGACACCGACCCTGGCAGTCTTCTGGAGCTAATGCTCTGGTATTAAACTCTTGCTTCCTTCTACACTAGACATTTCCCTTAAGATTTAAACTGGTCTTGGTGTCAAAATGTTTCTGAAACGCCTTTGCGATGCAGTGTGAGAAGCAGCAGGCCAGCGGCTGGCGCTGCGTGGCGAAAGCATTGTGTGTTACATCAAGGGGAACAGTCTAGTACCCGTCTCCTTGACAGACGACCCCTAGGTAGAGCCCTGTGGGCTTGCCTGGTCTCACAGCGGCAACTAGGGTGACCAGATAGCAAATGTGAAAAATCGGGATGGGGGTGGGAGGTAATAGGAGCCTATATAAGAAAAAGATCCAAAAATCGGGACTGTCCCTATAAAATCGGGACATCTGGTCACCCTAGCGGCAACTAAGAGGCTCCACTCACCCGCCACCATTCCCGCTTCGACGTGCTCTGATGGGGCAGGAAGGTGCCCGCTGCAGGGATGACCCTGGGCACAAGTCACCTTCTCCGGTGACAGGCCACTCACTCATCATGGGCTCCACCTCCTGAGAGCCAAAGGCCTGGAAAGGCCCCTCAAGTGCTTGGTACTGATTAATGAGAGAGCACCAGCAGCACCCCTCAGCCTGGGGCCTGCGACCCTTCGGCACCATGCCGAGCACCTACCACCTGGGAGTCATGTTCCTGGGTACCCAGCACTTGGATATCGGCAGTCTCGCCATCGAGTGGTTTCACTGTGAGCCCAGTACTGGAGGCACCTCTCCCCTGGAGAGGCTGAGGGTGGCAAAATCTAAGCCACCAGTTACTGAACCATCAATACAGCTAGTCAAGGAGGTGTCTCTGGTACCAACCCCTTCCCCGGAATTCAGGGATCTGAGTAGAATGGTCCATCCTTGGAGGGAATCTCCTTGTCCCCATCCAGACAGAGCAGGGGGACCTCTCCCACCCCTTGCTGTGGCTCTGGGAGGCAGAGCTGCAGCCACTCCAAGCCTGTTTAGGGCTTTGAGTGAGAGCCAGGCGTTCCCATTGAGCTGACACCAGTGCGGAGCCGAGGGCCCTGGTGTGACGGCCAGCACTGCTGTGTTCTGAGCTAGCCGAGCGTGCTCCACTCCAGATCGCTTATTACCGCTGCAGGTTAGGTTCCCATCGGCTAGGAAAAGGCGGCCACAGCCAAGGAAAGTGCACGTGTTTGTGTGCCCAGTGACAATTGGAGGGCAAAGGCCCACGTTTGCAGTGAGGCAACCACTCATCCAATGCTTCTCTTCGTCATTCAGCATTGCCCCCTTCCTCCCTGGATGGAGCCTGAGCCAGCCACTTTTCAGCCAGGACTCTATTCTGTGTAGCCCCTAGGACAGCAGGGAAACAGCACTCTCCCTGCTTCCCGAGGAGTGTACGGCTGGGTGTTCAGTGTGCTGCTAAACGCTGTTGCCCAGAGCATCTTCTGATCCCTCCTGGCACCTGACACATGCGGTGGAAGGAGCTATGTGACGGGACCGGGCCCTGCTGGAACATGGAGAGCCTTTGGGGTAGAGGAGCAGGCGTCCATCCCAACCCTGGGAGAATTCTGCCAGAGGAAGGAACAAAGCTAGTTTAGGGTGGCTCCATCCACCCCCACCAGCTCCTAGGGAGAGGTCATCAGCCCCTTGCGATCCGGGGTGTTGAGGGCCTCCAGTCGGTCTGAGATCACTGGTATGGGCATTCAACCATGTCCTGAGATCACCCATCGCTTAAACCAGCGCCGTCTCCAGGCAAGATCCAGCTCCGAGGCCTGGCAGGAGGAGAAGGAGATTCCAGAGGCAGTAGGAAGTTGCTGGAGGTGACCGTAAACACCTTCTCGGTGTCCTTTCCCGTGAAGGGGAGGCTGGGGAGGAGCAGCGATTTGTGAGGCTTGTGCAGAAAGATGCTGATTTCAAGCAGCCTTGCCAGGGGCCTGGCTAACAGGGCTGCAAGTTATCAACGCTCATTCTCGTGGTGATGGGTAGTTTTGAAATCCACTCTCCAGCACTGATGGGCAGGCTGGTTAACTCACTGGTCCACTTGGCTCCTAGCAGAACGGGGGCTTCACACTGGTCCCCTACACGGAGCGGATGGTGGAGAGCAAGCCAGTCCTGGAGGATGCCAGCGCATTGCTGGCGTTCCGCGGCTCCTGCACGCTGGCTGGAGGGTGGCATCTGGGATGTACTGGAAGGGCTGGGTCTCTTGCTGCTGCCGGCGCCAGGCCCCCCGCTAGCCCCCCAGGCTGCCCTGGACCCAGAGCTGTCCTGTCCATAGGACGGATCAGGGCAACCGCCCCAGGCCCCATGCTTTGGGGGGCCCCGCCCTTCATGGGGACGCGGGGTCCAGGATGGCCTGGGGGGTTAGCGAGGGACCTGGCCAGCAGCTGCAAGCAACCTGGCCCCAGCCTGCCCCACTCCACTCCCTGCCCCCATTCCACCCCTTCCCACAAGCCCCTGCCCCACCTCTTTTCGGCTTTCGCCCCCTCCCCCGAGCAATGCCGGGAGCTGGCGGGGCGGGGAGGGCTGGGGCAGGGTGACTTGCTGCTGCCAGCACCAGGCCCCCTGCTAACCCCCCAGGCTGCCCTGGACCCCGCGTCCCCCTGAAGCACGGGGCCCCCCAAAGTGCGGGGCCCAGGGCGGTTGCCCCTCTCTGTCCTATGGACGTTCTGGGCACCACCAAAAATTATACAAACCTGGTGCCCATGCTGCTGGGCCTTGCTGAGGGCAGGGAGAGGCGGTGTTGGTGTAGAGAAGGCGGCGCGTGTGATAGGAGGTGTTCGGAGACTCCAGAAGCCAGTGTAGAGAAGGCTGGCACGTGTGATAGGAGGTGTTCGGAGACTCCAGAAGCCAGTGTGGAGAAGGCTGGCGCATGTGATAGGAGGTGTTCGGAGACTCCAGAAGCCAGTGTAGAGAAGGCTGGCGCGTGTGATAGGAGGTGTTGGTGTGGAGAAGGCTGGCGCGTGTGATAGGAGGTGTTGGTGTGGAGAAGGCTGGCGCGGGTGATAGGAGGTGTTGGTGAGAGAAGGCTGGCGCGTGTGATAGGAGGTGTTGGTGTGGAGAAGGCTGGCGCGTGTGATAGGAGGTGTTGGTGTGGAGAAGGCTGGCGCGGGTGATAGGAGGTGTTGGTGAGAGAAGGCGGCACGTGTGATAGGAGGTGTTGGTGAGAGAAGGCTGGCGCGGGTGATAGGAGGTGTTGGTGAGAGAAGGCTGGCGCGGGTGATAGGAGGTGTTGGTGTGGAGAAGGCTGGCGCGTGTGATAGGAGGTGTTGGTGTGGAGAAGGCTGGCGCGTGTGATAGGAGGTGTTGGTGTGGAGAAGGCAGCGCGTGTGATAGGAGGTGTTGGTGAGAGAAGGCTGGCACGGGTGATAGGAGGTGTTGGTGAGAGAAGGCTGGCGCGTGTGATAGGAGGTGTTGGTGTGGAGAAGGCTGGCGCGTGTGATAGGAGGTGTTGGTGTGGAGAAGGCTGGCGCGGGTGATAGGAGGTGTTGGTGAGAGAAGGCTGGCGCGGGTGATAGGAGGTGTTGGTGTAGAGAAGGCTGGCGCGGGTGATAGGAGGTATTGGTGTGGAGAAGGCTGGCGCGTTTGATAGGAGGTGTTGGTGTAGAGAAGGCTGGCGCGTGTGATAGGAGGTGTTGGTGTGGAGAAGGCGGCGCGTGTGATAGGAGGTGTTGGTGTGGAGAAGGCTGGCGTGTGTGATAGGAGGTGTTGGTGTGGAGAAGGCTGGCGCGTGTGATAGGAGGTGTTGGTGTAGAGAAGGCTGGCGCGTGTGATAGGAGATGTTGGTGTGGAGAAGGCGGCGCGTGTGATAGGAGGTGTTGGTGTGGAGAAGGCGGCGCGTGTGAGAGGAGATGTTGGTGTGGAGAAGGCGGCGCGTGTGATAGGAGGTGTTGGTGTGGAGAAGGCTGGCGCGTGTGATAGGAGATGTTCGGAGACTCCAGAAGCCAGTGAAAGAAGTGTCTGCCCTGCTGGCTGTTTCACACACAGCATCTCTTCAAGCTCTAAGAAGTCCATCCCCGCCCCACCCTACAGCTGCTGGCCAGGATTTTCCCATGATGCACTTGAACATCCCAGAAAGGAAGTAGCTTGAAATGGCTTCACCTGAGGAGCCCGTCAGTGAAGAACAAATCAAACAGGGCGTCTGCATAATTCTCCTCAGAAACCTTCCGGTACATCCCAGATGCCATCCTCCAGCCAGCGTGCAGGAGCCGCGGAACGCCAGCAACGCACTGGCATCCTCCAGGACTGACTTGCTCTCCAGCATCCGCTCCGTGTAGGGGACCAGTGTGAAGCCCCCGTTCTGCTAGGAGCCGAGTGGACCAGTGAGTTAACCAGCCTTCCCATCAGTGCTGGAGAGTGGACTTCAAAACTACCCATCACCACGAGAATGAGCTTTGATAACTTGTAGCCTGGTCCGTTCAGAACATTTGTTCTCATCACGACGACACCAACCCAGAGAGACAGGGCAGTTGGGGCTGCAGGTCAGGGCCGGGGTTCATCAGCAGAGCTGTGGCGGGAAGGCCTCTGGACTGGAACAGCAGGGAATGCTGTGCTGCAGGTTAGGACTGGCAGAGCTGTGTTGGGAAGTCAGCAATCGGCTGCTGCTCCCCATTGCTCACGTCCCGCCAGCACCAGCCTCATGCACCAAATGGCTCTTCTATTAAAAATCCGCTCTGGAGTTGTTGCAAACCTCGCTCGGCCTTCCTTACGCTGGCATGGCTTAACAGGGACAAATCACATTGTGGCTGTGAGAGCAATGCCTCCCTTGCAGAGACGTGCGTCACAACAACGCTCAGAGGAGCGGGTAAAAGAGAGAGGCTCTTGGGGTTCATTTAGACACTCTATGGGGCTCTACTTTACATCATGCATTCAGTGACAATCAGTCCTACAGATGTGACAGGCTAGATTGCGCAGCGGGAAACAGTGCAGGTTTCAGGCACGGTATGATGGACGTGGCTGGGAATACACAGCAAGCCGGCATGGGTGTGCTGCAACATCTTATGTTTAATTCAGTGTTCTCTGACAGAGTTTGATGTTCTTCCATTTTCCTTTGGTAATAAGCCTTTGGATGGTGGCTTGACTCTCTCGCCCCCTGGAGACAGTCTTGCTAAGCAAAGGATGTTCGAGACCCTGATCTCAGCTGGGCTCCAGAGGTGTTACCGTGATACAAATCATTAGCAATCATAAACAGCTTAGGTAAAATCTGTGCAACTGGTGTGTGTGGACAAGGCCAGTGTGCCTGCAGACAAACCGAGGGTTGTAGCCGCGGTGGGCTGGGCTGGACAGACACGAAGGCCCTCGCTGAAGAGGTCGATCCAACTGGAGGGAGGGTTGGCTTCCCCTCAAGCCAGATGGACTCTTTGGGGTTTCATTCCCTGTAATTTTTTTGCCAGGTTGTCACCTTTGGGCATTTAGGCCAAAATTCTCTCCCTCGGGCACCTCACGTTAGACACCTAAATGCAGCCATCTCAGCACCTGAACAGCTGGTCTGCGCACCCGCCGCTCTGAAAAACCGGCCCCCAAGTGAGGTGCCTAAAGACGGATGGAGGTGCCTCACCTTTGTCGCCAAGGGCCCGCCTCCTCTCAGGAAAGCACAGGCCGAGGAGAGCCCTTCCAGAGCTTTGCTTCCTTCCTCTGGCACAATTCTCCCAGGGTTGGGATGGACACCTGCTCTCAGGAAAGCACAGGCCGGGGAGAGCCCTTCCAGAGCTTTGCTTCCTTCCTCTGGCACAATTCTCCCAGGGTTGGGATGGACACCTGCTCTCAGGAAAGCACAGGCCGGGGAGAGCCCTTCCAGAGCTTTGCTGACGCGAGGGGGAGGGATCTTCCTGGAAAGCGGCTGAGCTCCCGTGAGGAGATTGCTGCCAGGGGCTGGCCTCTGTTGCAGCTATTTATGGAGCAGCGGCATCTTCCGTGGGTGGCTGTGAATTGCTTAATGCTTCATGCATTATAGATCAAGGGCTCTTTAACGAAACAAAGCTACGTCTCCTCCCCCAGAGTCGGGTCGCCGAGGGCCAGGCCTTCCTGGCCCAGGCAAAGCACGCGGGTACGTGCCACAGGGCTCATCGTTTTCGGTGTATGAAGCCGTCCAAATAACACTGCTGCAGATTTGCGCATGCTGCTTTCTATGCTCAGCATGTACGATAAGCTGCCCCTGGCTTGGTCCCTCACCGTCCGTGCAGCAGCTTGTGGGTTCGTGTCTGGCCCTGTAGGTCCATTAACCCTTTAATGCTGTGTGGCCATGGCCATCAAGGGGGCTTGTGCCTGGTCCTTCACTAGTGTGCCAGAGGGGTCCGAGTGGTGCTCAGGGGAGTTAACCGGTCCCTGAGTTCAGTGGTCTGTCACAGCAGACTCAGTACTCAGTACGCTAGGTGGCGCAGCTGGCACATTCCAGCCCTGGCACTACCCCAGCATGTCTCCTAACAAAGCTCTTTGTAAGGATCCCCACCGTGAGCTCTCAGCAGTGTCTGAACCTGGGACCTTCACCACCAAAGCACAGGCCTCTGGCACTCGAGCTAAAGGAATAACTCCATTCGCTGGCAGCTGTGGTAGGCTGTTATACACCCTGCCATCTCCCTTTGGCTGGAGCCCTCGTGGTGAAAGCTCTGGCCTGGGATGGGATGCCATCCAGCCTGCCCTTGTGCATCGTAGGTTGGCACATCAGCCTTCTCCACTCTTGGCCATTGTTGACAATGTCCCGCCAACCAGTAAAGGGCATGAGCAGGCTCCAGGCCACTTATTTAAAGCAGGGTCTTGTGCCCCCCAGGCAGGTCACTGATTTCTAGCTGAGTGAATAGCCAGGAGCCCTGTGATGTTTGCCGCTCCTCCGCGGCCCAGTGACCACAAACGTCCCTGCCGGGGGCTGGGAGTGTCCAGGCAGCCCCTGCATCTAGCGCACCGCGCTGCTCAGATCCCTGAGTTTAACGGATAGCCGTGTTCTCCAGCCCTTTTAAACTCGCTGCTTTGGCCTGTTCCCCTTTAAAGAGTGCTGTGGTGGCACCATCTCTCTGCTGGGGGAAGGGAGGGAATTGAGAAACACAATCCTCCTATGGCACAGTCCTCCTGGTCTCTGTGGGTAGTGTGGGCTCGTCTGCAGGCCCACACCCAAGCCGGCTTGCTGTTTATTCCCAGCCCTTTGACTCTCCCCGCTGGTGGAGAGCAGCCCCTGTATGAGGGCACACAAGGAAGGGAGAGAAAGTTCTGTCTTCCGTGCCCACAGCCAGGATTGGATAGTGGACTGCATTGGATGAAGCCATCTGCCAAGGGGACTGACAGGAGCCTCTTGTTTGGGATTTAACACTAGTGTTTTGTGGGAACGATCCTGCAGTGGCCCCAGGGAGATGGGCTGCATGCTCTCTGCCAGCTGCAGCCTCTGGTCACCTGCGCTGGGCTCTAGTCGTGGGACTTTTCACTGTGGGGCACTGGTTACTGGAGCATTACAAGTAAAGCAGTTAAAGAACTTGACTTCAGATTAGAGTGCATCCAGATAATCAGATTCTCTTCACTAACTCTATGCCAGTCCCCCAGCAGCCTAGCTAGTGGGCACTTTGTTGCACGTGCTCCTGATCTGCAGGCCTCGGCTCTCTGAGCAGAGAGAGATTTGCATAATAATATGCACAAAGGAGAGGGAGCGAGCTAGCTAATGAAAACTGATCTAATCTTGCAAATGGGTCCTGAGTGCAGGTGGCGACGCAGTGTAACCCTTGCAGCGCCCCCTGCCTGCCTGCACGGGAGTGCCAGGTACACCAGGAATGCATCAATAAAACAGCACACCGGTGGGCTTCTCGTAATGCCAGCATCTGCACTTCTGCTCCCAGAGTCGTTCTGTTGTTCCTGCCAGTGTGTCATCCAGGGATCAAGCCGTTTGTTAATTCTGTGCAAGTGTGGGTGAGTTGATTCCGCACAAAGGCTGCTGTTGGAAACACAGGCTTTAGGTTATTGTGTAGTTACTAAAAAAAAAGAACAGGAGTACTTGTGGCACCTTAGAGACTAACAAATTTATTAGAGCATAAGCTTTCGTGGGCTACAGCCCAGTAGCCCACGAAAGCTTATGCTCTAATAAATTTGTTAGTCTCTAAGGTGCCACAAGTACTCCTGTTCTTTTTGCAGATACAGACTAACACGGCTGCTACTCTGAAACCTGTGTAGTTACTAGTTATCTTGGCGGAAAACCTGCCTTGTGCAAAATCTCTGCAACAAATTGACCCGTCATTTACCTCGGCAATGCCTGGGAAACCATGGGAGGGGATCGCTTTGCTGCTGGTCCTTCACCAGACTTGCTGTGCCCTGGAAACCTAGTTGGCACATGCAACAGCATGGCCAGTGCCCACTTCCCGGGATATAGAATCATAGAATATCAGGGTTGGAAGGGACCTCAGGAGGTCATCTAGTCCAACCCCCTGCTCAAAGCAAGACCAATCCCCAACTAAATCATCCCAGCCAGGGCTTTGTCAAGCCTGATCTTAAAAACCTCTAAGGAAGGAGATTCCACCACCTCCATAGGTAACCCATTCCAGTGCTTCACCATCATCCTACTGAAAAAGTTTTTCCTAATATCCAACCTAAACCTCCTCCACTGCAACTTGAGACCATTACTCCTTGTTCTGTCATCTGCTGCCACTGAGAACAGTTTAGATCCATCCTCTTTGGAACCCCCTTTCAGGTAGTTGAAAGCAGCTATCAAATCCCCCTTCATTCTTCTCTTCTGCAGACTAAACAATCCCAGTTCCCTCAGCCTCTCCTCATAAGTCATGTGCTCCACCCCCTAATCATTTTTGTTGCCCTCCGCTGGACTCTTTCCAATTTTTCCACATCCTTCTTGTAGTGTGGGGCCCAAAACTGGACACAGTACTCCAGATGAGGCCTCACCAATGCCGAATAGAGGGGAATGATCACATCGCTTGAGCTTCTGGCAATGCCCCTACTTATACAGCCCAAAATGCCGTTAGCCTTCTTGGCAACAAGGGCACACTGCTGACTCATATCCAGCTTCTCATCCACTGTAGACATGCAGGTGTCTGGAACGGCCACGGCTCCTGCGGACTAACTTGCCAGGGGCTGGTGGCACAGTGGGATCATGCACAAAGCCTTTCTCTTCTGAAGACTTTGTGTCAAGTCCCATGCTAAGGGAGCAGTGTGGGACTGTTTGAAATAGTTGTTTAGCTAAGCTGGGACCTGGGATCCTAGCAGCCCCCAGGCCCCTGTGCTTCCTGGTGAAATGTTTGTTTTCCTCTTAAAAAGGAGCTCTCCAGGGAACATGTGAAGGGCCCCAGCAGCAGGACTAGGCCATCTCCATACCCATTGTTTGAGATACTGTCCTGCATCTACATCTCTATTGCTGAGAGGTAATTCTCAGAGGGGAGGCAAGGGGTGACTCTGGCAGATCGAATTGACTCTGCACGGGGTACTGGTCCCAAGACCCTAGTACAGCCAATAGGAGGGGTTGACAGATGGTCGCAGGGGCCCCCATGGCATGGGGTACCAGCAGCTCCTCGTTAGAGGTGGTGGAGGTTGGTCCCACGCCTGTGAGAGTCTTTTGGATGGTGGTGGATACACAGGGCCAGGGAAGAATGGTTCATCGGATGGCTCAGAATATCCCGATGAGAAGAAGGCTGGTTCCGGTTCCAGTGGTGGTACCATCGGTGCCGTTGGAGGGTAGATGTATTCTGTGTATGGGATGGGTCATGAGCTCCTTCCAGCAGTCAAGTTTCTCGGAGGTGCTATTATCTCCCTGGAAACGGACAGGCCTGATGGAGGAGGTGATTCCAGATCCGGGAGAGCAAAATGTCCTGTGGGGCAGCAACAGATTCGGATCTCCTCTTTGTGAGAACGGTTCTGTTTGTCCAGCCATTGCAGCCGGTGAGGAGGGTGGTATCCGAAGTTGGCAATGATCGGATTTCGTCAGCGCCAACAGATCCTAGGGCTGGGAGGAGATTGGGACGATGGTTCCGATGGAACACAGTCCGGTACTGATGGAGCCCAGTTCTTATGGGCTTTCTTGTCGGGCATCAATAGTAGCAAGGACTCTACTAGAAAAATCGTACCTAGCTAAATGGAAACACTTCTCTTCCTGGGCACAACAAAGAGGTATGTGACGGGTTCGGTCACAGAGATCCCCTTGGGACTGTCACCTGATGTGCTGAAATTACCTCTGAGCCCGTTTTCCCTGCCAGCTTGGGACTCCAGAACCCTGCCTTGTTGAGCCAGACACGCCAGCCTGCTGCAACACAGGCCCAGGGTCTGGGCCACACCCCCAAAACTGCAAACTTTAACTAAAAACAGCTCAGCAGGTTACCTGTCTCTAGCACCCAGACACCTAGTTCCCAATGGGATCCAAACCCCAAATAAATCCATTTTACTCTGTATAAAGCTTATACAGGGTAAATTCGTAAATTGTCCGCCCTCTATATCACTGATAGAGAGATATGCACAGCTGTTTGCTCCCCCGGGTATTAATCACTTACTCTGGGTTTATTAATAAATAAAAGTGATTTTATTAAGTATAAAAAGTAGGATTTAAGTGGTTTCAAGTAATAACAGACAGAACAAAGTAAGTCACCAAGCAAAATAAAGCAAAAACACGCAAGTCTAAGCCTAATACATTAAGAACCTGATTACAGGTAATATCTCACCATCAGAGATGTTCCAATAAGCTTCTTTCACAGACTAGACTCCTTCCTAATCCTTCCTAGCCCAATCCTTTCCTCTGGTACAGTCCTTGTTAGTTCCAGCAGACATCTCAGGTGGTAAGCAGGGGTTTTCTCATGACTGGCAGCCTCCTTTGTCCTGCTCCACCTCCTTTTATAGCTTTGGCACAAGGCAGGAATCTTTTGTCTCTCTGGGTTCCTACCTTCTAAATGGAAAAGTACCCAGATTTAAGGTGGATTCCATTATCAGGTGACATGGTCACATGTCACTGTAAGACCCCTAGTCTCCATTCCCCATGGGCTGGCCCACAGGTGCACAGGAAGACTTGCAGGTAAATAAACCATTTACAACCAATTGTCCTAGTCAGTGGGAGCCATCAAGATTCTAAACCACCGTTAATGGCCCACACTTTGCATAATTACAATAGGACCTCAGAGTTATACTTCATATTTCTAGCTTCAAATACAAGAATGATACATGCATACGAATAAGAGGAATATATTCAGTAGTTTCTAACCTTTGTTATGATACCTTACAAGAGACCTTTTGCATAAAGCATATTCCAGTTACATCATATTCACACTCATAAGCATATTTCCATAAAACATATGGAGTGCAACGTCACGAGGTGCTCTCCCAGAGACGACAGCTAGTCCTCTCCTCTTGGACTAGATCCGATCTGTGAAGACATCAGCTTTGTCCATCAACTCCTTGCGAGTCTACTTTGCAGCGATCAGCACATACCATCCACCTTCTCAGAGCTACTCAGTCTTCACCAACCCCCTGACCAACAGATTCTGGAAAAGCCTAATCAGAACCTTCCCACCTACTCAGAAGCCTGGTCCCTAGTGGGACACAAACCTTGTTCTCTCAGCATTCACATGCTCCCCACCCTTTGAACCTATAGCTACTTGCTCCATGCCCCTCCTTTCCATGAAGGTTGCTTTCCTTGTAGCCATTGCCTCAGTGAGAAGGGTTGGACTAAAATCCAGTTATCCAAATAGGATATTCTCTTGCCGGTTACTGAGGAATTGAAGGAGGAGATTTTGCTGTATTTCTCATTTGTAATCCAGTTGCTCCGGGGATTTAGGCTGTAATTGCATTGGTACAAATAATCTCTTAACTCGTTTAATGCAGCGGGTCTTTGGGCCCCCTGGCTGCAGAATGTTACAGCTGATGCACAGAGCTCACCGCACTGGAGACAGTGCAGACTGGCTGTCTGAGCCCCAGGCTGGGGGCTAACCTGAAGGGCACTGAGTTTCTCGGTGTGCTGCCCTGGCTCTGGGGTTCACTTGGCAAGTGGATGGGTGCAGAATTCCCTTGGCTGTGACTAACGAGGCTGGGCTTTAATGCGGGGACTCCAGTGGGAGGAATAAAACTAGGGCAGCGGGAAGGTTCTATTAAGTTAGTCTATGGATTTAGTCCTGTCATTACAACATGGGGAGCTTTGGGCTCTTTAACCCAGATCTGCAAAGGTATTTAGGTACCTAACTCCCATTGATTGTAATAGGAGCTAGGTGCCTAAATACTTCTGGAGAAGCTGGGCCTTCCTTCCTTCTCCCCCTCCCCCCAACCCCACCGCTCTGAGCCTCTCCCCATGCCATGCTCTTTGGGGTGCATCTCTCTGCCGTGATCTCAACTTGCACAGCTATTGTGGGGTCCTTCTGTGTCTGACTCTTCACCGGTCTAATCTCTGGGTGGGATCTCTAAGGCCCCATCTCCACTACACTTATAACAGCACGGGGGCACAACACAATTGTGTTGTCATATGGATGGTAGCTAGGCAGTGTCCCCAATGTCCTAGAGACCTGCTGCGGAGTTGTAACTGGCTCCACCAACTCCATTATAGTTGTACCGTAGACAGGGCCTGAGCCATGCTGTAATTTGTTGACATCCCCCAGACAATGATACAAGGAGCTGTGCCCGTGTTAGTAGCCAAATGGCGACATTGTTTATTATTTAATTCTGAACGTCCTAATGCCCCCAGTTCTCAGCTCCCCGAGGGCACCTCTCCTCTGCTCAGCTTTGAGGTGCTACCAGTGACGTGCTGCCCATCTTTGGTTGGGTGAGGACACACTACTGCCCCTGCAGCTTCTCTCCTAGTGTCCCGTTAAACCTCCCATGGGCAGGTGCTCGCCAGCTGCATTCTCCCCAGTGAGTCCCCCCTGAAATCCCCGTCTCCTCCCCCCGACACGCTGGGGCCAGTTTCCTGACAGTGCGGCAGGGGCTGCAGCTGCAGCACAAAGGCTGCCAATTGGGGGTGTCAAAGCAAGACAGTGGGGGGGGGAGGCGAAAAGCACTTGTTAAAGGGTACAGCTGTGGCTGCAGACCTTCCCCGCAGGCCGTACAGCTGCCCGCTGAGGGGAGTCCAGCAGGAGCCCGGCATGTCCTCGTCTCTGCATGTCCTTGCAGAGCCTGTGTAGTTAGCAAGCAGCCCTTGGTCAGCATCCTCATTAGAGCCGGGAAGGGGAAAGCAGAGAGATTTTAATGAGGTTTAAAGAGGCTTCCACGAGCTAATAATAGCAGGTCATTGGGGGGCCCAACGGAGTGTGAGATGCCGAGACCCAGGGCCCGATTCTGACCACTGACCATACCAGCAAGAGGAGACATGGATCCTACCTCGTAGTCTGGAAACGTCCTGCCCAGGTCCTGGTGCCTCCTCAGATCCACCAAGCCAAGGCAGATGGATCTGGCCACGTGGCGAGAATCAGGAACCTGAGGGTAGCGGAGCTGCCCCAAAGGCGGAGATTGGAGACTCTTCTGTGGAATAGCTTCATGGCAAGTTTAAATGGAAGGAGGATGGGTACCACTCCCAGTAACTTCTGCTCGAAGATTCCCTGCAGTCTCGTCAGAACTAACCTTAGAGCTGATCGTATTGAGTTATCAGCATCTTAACTGTGTTTGGGACAATATCCTCAGACAACTCAAAGCCTGGGATTTCTGCCCTCCGGATCATTCCAGAGATCTCCAGAAGTGGCACTGAGGATTTGCTGATGTAAAATTCCGAAGGGGCCAGGGTCTGAAATCCAGAATACTGTATCTAGCAAGGCTTAGGGTAACTGTGGGCAGCCAGGTGCTTATCAGTCCCAGCCTCGAGCGGGTGGAGATCTTGATATCAAGAAAACTGTCTGGAAATCTCCTCTGGATTCAGTCCCTTCCAGTTGAACCCATCCAGGCCGCAGATCGATGGACAGCACACTGACTTGTACGCGAACGTCTTCCTGTGCCTGCACTTTGCTCTGGAGTTATAAATGACCAGTTGTCTGTGTGGGCTCCTCCAGGGCTGTGTTAATGGGGTAGGTAATGCAGTGGGGGAGAGGTCTGTATCTCTTGTCCCTGGATGGTCGTTTTCTTTTGATCCCCCTGTTGCCATGAGATGAGGTTGTTTGGTCTCTGCCATGGCCTGGCATGTGGGAGCTGGGTTGGGTTTCCTTACAGACAGAGCTGGAGTTGGAGGGTGGTGTGTGTGTGCGGTGGGTGGAGGGGTTACACTTCCTAACCACATTTAAAACCAAGAGCGGATCATTCAGGAGTAGGGGCTGGGGCCACGAGATTGAGCGTTTTGCTGTTGTCTCCTGGCACCGGATCTTTACATTTGAAAGCCGCTGGGTTGTTTTTATAGCGTCCAGGGCTTGCTAACAAGCACTAGCAAGTCCTGGCGAGATCTCTCCGCTGCTCGCTTGGAGTGCTAATGTACCAGCCGAGGTAGAGGTACTGCTTGCAGTTGGAAAGGCTGCTGCCCCCGAGGGGAACCTGCTCCTGCTCCAGTGTCTGTTGCTGTTGCACTTGTTAGTCACAGAAATTAGTGAGTGTAAATGTCTTGTTGGCACAGTCAATAAGCAGCCGCTGTTTTATCGTGAGAGAGACGAGGTGGGTGAGATCGTGTCTTATTGGACCAGCTTCCGTTGGCGGAAGGTACAAGCTTCTGAGCTACACAGAGCAGCAGCCACAGCGACATTTGGGTCCATCTGTGAACCCCGAGTGTGCAGGCGGCAAGTTGCTCTGTCGCTGGGTGTTCCTAGCTGGCCGCACCTCCCAGCTGAAGCGGGGCACCCTCTGCCCGACACACCTCACAAGTGCATTTGCCCTCCTGGTTATTAATGACCGGAGCTGCCTCCTGCGATCGCGCCGTAAATACGAATAGAGCCGCGCTGGCTGCAGGGAAGGAGCTCTCCCAGGCAGTGCGAGCGCTCGCAGTGCCAATCCCCGCACAGGCCTCCTGAACTCCGGGGAAAAGCTTAAGAAGCGCAGGCCTGCAGATCTAAGCGTTTGCGCATCTAAAGGACTTCCCAGCTAAGCCCAGTTTTCCATGAGTAGGATTTTACTTACCGTGTGCATCTGTGATTCACGCAGCCTGAGGAGAGGAGAGAGCTGAATTCTGAAGGGCTGGGGGGTTCCTGTTTACAGTTAGCGTGTGTCACGGAGTATTGGGGGACTCAGGGCCCTGCACCCCCGGCTTCCTGCGATTCACCATGACTCTCAGCCAGCCAGTAAAGCAGAAGGTTTATTTAGACGACAGGAACACAGTCCAAGACAGCTCTTGCAGGCACAGACAACAGGACCCCCTCAGTTAGGTCCATCTTGGGGTCCCAGGGCGCCCCAGACCCTTTGGGAGGTCAGAGCCCTGTCTGCCTCCCAGCCACATCACCAGCCAGCTCCTGAAACTCTGTCTTCAGCGACCCCTCCCACTGCCTTTGTTCAGTTTCTCGGGCAAAGGTGTCACCTGGCCCCTAACCCCTTCCTGGGTTCTCATGTTACATGCTCAGGTATTCTCCTTCGGTCAGTCTCCCATCCCCCAATGCAGACTATCCTAGCCACACTCCCCTGTCAGCATTCACAGACCACGGTAAGAACAGTCCCAGTTCGTCACAGCATGACAATGACAGGAGGGGGTGCTGCTGTGGGGACCCCTAAATTCTGCAGGGCTGTCCCACTTAAATGACTGTCAATGGATGATGAGGGGATTGGGAAATATAAGGTTGGAGCATTAAAACCAGGAGGGGAAGAATCCTGTATGAGAAAAGTGCATGTTGTGTCCCTGAGTGGTGTAGCTGCCTGTCCTGTGAGACGGGGCTTATCAGGCAACGGCTGCCTGCTGCCCCCTGTAGGCGGGCAGGGAATACTGCGTCTTTTAGGCTGCATTGTCGTAATATCCTTCAGGAAGTCAGAACGTGTCACGTCCTCGGTTCCAACGCCAGCCCCAGGTTGTCCCAATACACTCTGAGTATTGCTGCCTGGATACCAGAGTGCCATACAAACTGTGAAGTAGATCATGGCCCGTGGGCCCCTCTCTCTTGCCCACCTGTTGGGGTGGGACATTGTTTCCTGTTCTGAGCCTTTCTCCCATGGGTGTGACACTGCTTTCTCCTTGTGTCTCACAGGTGAGCCATCACCCACCAGCTGCGGCCCATCATGTGTATTCCAAGCAAGGCTGGACGCTGTGGCAGGAAATCACAATTGCCAGCAAGTTCAGGGGCAAATACCTCTCTATCATGCCACTGGGTAAGTGACTGGCCCAGACGGTGAGTGTTAACTCCTGGGTGCGTTTGCTATGCTTGCGCAGTACTCAGAATGTTTGGCCAATGCCCTGATTCCCTGAGGATCACATAAACCCTGTGGAGGGTCTGAACCGAGAGGCCAAATTGGATTGATCTCCCTTTGCAACATGTCTGCAGGGAGAGACACGGGCGCTGAAAATCACCAGCCAGGGGAAACCAGACAGATCTGAGGGGTAGGAGGAGACACAGATGGTCCAGATTTGCGTGTTCTCTAGATGCAGGGAGGCAGGGCTGTCTTGTGGCTACCACTGGAGTCAGGGCTCCTAGGCTCTTTTCCTGGCCCTGTCACTAACTGACTGGGACTTTGGGCAGTTCACTTAGGGTGGGATTTTCCAAAGCTGCTAAGAGCACAAGTCGTATCACTGCTGAGTCACACAGGGACTTTTGGAAATCCCATCCTTAACACTCTCCCCATCTGCAACGTGGAGGTGATGGTCCCAGCCCCACAGGGGAGAGGCAAGGCTTTGTCCAAAGCACTAGCTTCTGCCTTGTTCAGTCCCTGCTTCCTACCAGACTCTAGCCAGCAGGGGGCAGCGATACACAAATGCTATCCAGAACGCACAAAGCAGTTCTCAGGCTGTCAGTCCCTGGGGCGCTGCAGAGTTGGTGGGTGCCCGGCAGGGACTGTGGGATGATTGCGAGTCAGGCTGAAAGAGTCGGTGGTGCTGTTTGACGGCTTTGGGTACTGAAATGGTTCCTAGTGAATTTTTTTTTTTCAGTTACAGAATTTCTCTCTACACCCTTTGGCCCTTTCTCGTTTCAGTGTGCGGAGCTGACTTGTTCTAG
Source organism: Chrysemys picta bellii (assembly GCF_011386835.1). NCBI lineage: Eukaryota > Metazoa > Chordata > Testudines > Emydidae > Chrysemys > Chrysemys picta. The sequence continues at coordinate 3,664,860 of NC_088805.1, forward strand.
TCGGTGGGCATCTGGCTTCCTGCTGGCTTGTGAACTAGTCTCTCCTTAAATTATATTTAAGACACTTAACATGTCTAGCGATTTCCTCCCCCTTTTAGTTCAATGCAGTGAAGCTCTGGACCTGCAGTTTCCCTTGCGAAGCATTCGCTCTGGGTCAGTATCAGACTTTCTGCACTGACTGTTCCCCTTGGATAGTGCTTTATCTCAGAGCTCTACCTACCACCTAGGCCAGGCCCAACAAGCCAGTGGCCTGTGCAGACTTCCCTCCTCCACCCCCACCACCTTGACCCCATACGGAGCTTCACCTTTCGATGGTTCCTTTTTAAATACAAGTTCAGCATGGAGACAGCTGGAGGGCTCAAGGGAAGAGGTTCCACCCCATGGACTGCGCTGCCTGGTCTGCACAGCCACAAAGCGCTATTTCCCCAGGGGGCAGGCGGAGCTGTGACTGGCCAGCCTGCCCCATGTTCCCAGCGGGGCGCCGGCCACACTGCTGGCCCCTGTCCTGAGCGTGCTGATAAAAGCAGCAGACCAGGCCGGGGCTGTGCTGGCCTGCTCCCATCAGGAGCACAGTGCGGGGAGGGGAGGGAAGTTCACATCTGCCAAGTGGGAAAAGCCTTAAGCCAAGAAACATCGTTCAGCTTTTCAGCTCCTAGCAGGGGGCTTGGGAGCATCAGCGAGTTGAATGAGAGGGGCTGGTGTCCCTTTAAGAAAAATGCCGATGTCTTCCCAGTGCGAGACCATGTCTACAGTAGGGAACTTACAGCAGCACCACTGGAGCGATGCAGCGGCGCTGCTGTACGATTGCTCGTGTAGCCGCCCTCCCATCGACATGATAAAACCACCGAAAGGAGTGACGGTCGCTGTGTCTACCGGAGAAGCTCTCCCGCCAATATAGCGCTGTGCACATGGGCGCTTATGCCAGTGAAACTTGCGTTGCTCAGAGGGGTGTTTTTTCCAGGGCCGGCTCCAGGCACCAGCCTGGCAAGCAGTGCTTGGGGCAGCCACTCCGGAGAGGGGCGGCACATCCAGCTGTTCGGCGGCAATTTGGCGGGTGGTCCCTCACTCCCGCTCGGAGTGAAGGACCTCCCGCCGAATTGCCGCCGCAGATCGCGATCGTGGCTTTTTTTTTTTTCTTTTTTGTCTGCTTGGGGCGGCCAAAACCCTGGAGCCGGCCCTGGTTTTTTCACACCCTGAGTGACATACATTTTGCTGACATAAATGCTAGTGTAGACATGGCCGTAGTCTGGTGTCTTCATGGTGCTGCTCCAGGATAGCACAGTATCTGACTGTCCCCTAGCGTGGGACTGACTCCCTCATCTCAAAGCAAAGGGCTCTCTCTCCCTCTGCCTCCGCAGGTGCCATCCATCTAGAATTTCACTCCAGCGGGAACCACTACGTCTGGAGGAAGGTCACCTCCACCGTTCACAACATCATTGTGGGCAAGCTCTGGATCGACCAGGTCAGTGGCGAGCGGCGCAAGGATCTTGCTCCAGAGAAGGGGGGCTGGCTTCTGGAGGGGGCAGTGAAAGGATCCCAGCAGCTTACTGTTGGGAGAGACTTCCCCTCATCCAGTATGGCCCCCCCACCCCCTCAAAACCTTTCGAGAAGGAAGATCTATCCCACCAGCTGCAGCAGGCACATGGGGAGGCCCCTCTGTCAGGTCCCCCTTGGGGCTCCCCTGGGGTTAAGGGTGGCAGAACTGGCATCCATGGGTAGCCCCCTTCTGCCCCCCGGAACTGGCCCTGGCCTTTCTGCCCAGGCTGGCACTGATGCTCCCAGTCCAGCACTGGTTTTCCCTCTCCCTGTCACGCCAGCCCCAGTGGACTGGTACAGAGCTGCTAGGCTGGCTTCTATCATCGACACCCACTGGGAGCCCGGTGTGTTCGCTGGCACTAGGCTAAAGTGCCCGAGTTTGGGAGACAAACATTGCTGCTGACGATGCTGTGAGCATGTGAACAACCTGAAACTAACTCCTGATTTGTCTCTTTGCAAACCCTCTCTCTGCCTGTGATTCGGGGTCTTTTCTCTAGTCTGGTGACATAGAGATTGTGAACCACAAGTCAAAAGATAAATGCCAGCTGAAATTTACACCCTACAGCTATTTCTCCAGAGATGTCCCCCGAAAGGTACGTATCCAGAAAAAACTCAACTCGGTTATACAGCCTCACGCGTGGCAGAGGCATTGATTCTTCCCTCCGGGCAGTGCCGGTTGCCAACGGGATGGGATAGCTGTTGGTTGTGGACAGCCAGTACCTGGGGCAGCAAGAGTCCAGCAACCCTAAAATAAAGTTGATGATTATTTCCTTGAAACTGTGCTGGCGCCCCCTAGTGGCCAGCTGCCTGCACCGCGTGGAATGTGATAGCTCATATTTACCTCTATTCTAGCGTTCCCAAGGCTAGATAGAATATAGCATTCACGTCCCTACCTGCCATGTTAAACGGGTTCCATCTGGCTCCTCTAGCGTTTGACACCCAGGAAGGGCGAGACGAAGCTGGACGGCAGAATGAAGGAGACGGGTTGGGTCTGGGATGAGCCCCAGCATGAGGTGGGGGGAGCTGGGTGTTCCCTGTGCATGACTCTACTAGGCCTCAGTGCTGCTGTACCAGAACCAGGCCGCGGTGCTTACCATGGGCAGCCAGGAGGGTGCTGTGGGCACCACTCTTGTCTCTGCCCTCTGGATGTTTGCAAGCTCCACCATTGTAAACCCATGTGATTTTCTTCCCCCCGTGCCAGGTGACGGGCGTGGTGACAGACGCTGATGGGAAGGCGCATTACGTCATGTCTGGCACGTGGGACGAAAATATGGAGTGCTCCAAGATCATGCAAAGCAGCCGTGGCAGCACCAGCTCGGAGGGCAAGCAAAAGACCGTCTACCAGACGCTGGCCCCAAAGGTCCTGTGGAAGAAATATCCTCTCCAGTGAGTCCTCCCTGTGGGCTTGCTATGCTGTGGCCATGCTCTTCAACAGCTGCTGCGTTTCAGCCCAGAGGTGGCTGCAGTTCAGTGCTGGGCAAAGTGGGCTGAGAAATGGGGACTTACTCCTGCTCTGGCCAGTGCAGGATGCAGACCCCGAGAGGAACAGCCATGGGTAGTGGTGCCATGAGGCACATTTTGCTGCTTCTCTGAGGTTTGCTGCTAACTGCAGCATCTCCCACCCTTGAGTATATACCCAGGGTCATGGGTGGGTGGGGCTAGCCCGCTCTGTGGCCAGTACGACCGCACACCTTCAGCGCCATTGTCCCTCGTTCTGGCTATATCAAGCCATCTAGCGAGATCACAGCTGACTTGAGTATGTCTATACATGCTGCAATCACACCTCAGATGGCAGTGTAGACAGACCCTCAGTTGTAAACAGTGTTAGGGACTTTACAGGAGCATGGCTTAGAATGGGATAACATGGCTGTCAACACTAAAGGGTGTTCTACAAAGCCATGTTACAAGCATGTTCCAGAACCATGTCTGGAGCTGGTTTCTAACATGGGTCTGAACAGCACGGCTCACTCCCTTTCCAGAACAGTCTCATGAGCTAACGTTGTTCCTGGAAGAATTGTGAAGAAATACTTAGCCCAGTTTGGAAAATGGCTTTGCTGACACGGTTAACCCATGTTCATGTAACTGCTTTCCATGCCAGCTTAGCAATCCGTGTGGCCTGGTTTCCACCCTACCGAGTCTTCGTACTACATTGCGTTGCCATGTTGGCTCGCTGCTGAGAGCTAATGCCAAAGTCCATTAGTCCTCCGCATGCAGCTGCTGTCAAACATGTGGCACAAGCGGCAAAGCACTACCGCTCGCTTCTGGCTTGTCTCTGGAATTCTCCTGTTCTCTGGGATGACCCTTGCCAGCTTGGTTGTGGGGCAGCAGCACATGGGGGAAGTGTGTTTGGGAGTGACCTCTGCCCTCTTGACCTCCTGGCCAGTGGCACAGAGTGTAGGAGGATCCCATGACTCCTGTGGGAAGATCATGGAACAGCATTGGTTGAACTGTTCTCTCATGTGAGGTACCTTAGGCATTTCCATTGGGGTGGTAGGAGGAAAGGCTCCCCAAAGGAAGAATTCTGCCACCTCACTGAGGACTCCCTGCACTCCAGGCAGGTAGTGTGGCCAGGTCTGGATCTAATGGTAGGAGATGCTTAGATACCTCAGTGATGGGGGGCCATGCAAGGAGATGGATGGATGGATTGATGGAGACTCTTTGTATCTGGGTGGGTGGAAGAATCCACCCGCTAACCTGACCCCTTCTCCTCCAGGGAGAATGCCGAGAACATGTATTTCTTCTCTGACCTGGCCCTGACCCTGAACGAGCCTGAGGAAGGAGTGGCCCCCACAGACAGCAGGCTGAGGCCTGACCAGCGGCTCATGGAGAATGGCAAGTGGGATGAGGCCAACGTGGAGAAGCAGAGGCTGGAGGAGAAGCAAAGGGCCGTCCGTCGCAGGCGGGAGGCGGAAGCCGTGGAGGCCTTGGAGGAAGGTGAGTTTGACTGGGTTGAAGGGTTCAATAGATAACCAGGGACTCAGGGAGGCTGCTGGTCCCAGGCCGTGGGAGCTGCAGCCAAAGGGAGGCAGCAAGTCAGTCAAGTGTCTCGAGTCCCAGAAGAACCATCCCTCAATCTGCCGGAACAGCACAGTCCTGAATTGGCAGAGGATTGGGTCAGGAGCCTGGTCGCTCTTTCCCATCTCTAGACACCTTTGAGGAGTTTAATGGAGTCAGCTGAGGGCTGGGACTCAGGTGCCCAACGCAGGTTCTGTTTCAGACTTGCTGGGTGACTGTGGGCAAATCCTTTCTCCTCTGTGCCAGCTGGCCCCCCTGTAAAATAAGGACAGTGCTGCTTCCCACACCCCTCCGGCCCCCGGTAAAGTGATTTGAGATTCCAGGACCAGATGTGCTGTGTCATGATTGATGTGGCAGAGGAACCAGCCTTCAGCTGCGGTCATGCCCATCTCCTCTCCTCAGCTGGCTGGGCACAACCTCTGAGCCTTCCAGCTCTGACACTCCACCACGCGCGTCTTTGGGAGCCAGCCACAGCACCTGGAAGTTTACCAGCTCCCATGAGAGGCCTGGGCTCATGAATTCATAGGGCTGGCTGGTCCTTCTGAGTGGCAGGAGTTCCGATAGCAATGGGTGACCCATGCATGGCTTGTTGGGCTGATTCTGAGCCCTATGTCCCTGTGCACTGCATTATGCTGACAGTACGGTGGGAATGCCAGCAGAGCTGCCTGGCTTCCCTACGAGACATGCAACCAACCCTTGTGCTGTGCTCTCCACTCTCGACAGGCAAAGACTACGAAGGCTACATCCCGCTGTGGTTTGAGAGGAAGGTGGATCCCCTGACAGGGGAGCTGATCTGTGTTTACAAGGGTGGATACTGGGAAGCCAAGGAGAAACAGGACTGGGATCTGTGCCCTGATATCTTCTGAGCTGCTCCTCCCACACCAGGCTGGCAGGCCACGGGATAGAAGGAGGAGGAGCACCTGGGACGCATTGGGCAGCGTCCTCTCTTTATGTCACAGCGCACAGAAACACACACAGAGTAAATAAATACAGAAATTTAAAAGAAAATAAATCAAAACAGGGATTCCAAACCTATTTTTTTATGCACTAATAAAATAGCATTCAGTGTTTTTTTAAAAGGTGGCGTTTTTTTAGCTACTAATTAGGAACAAAGACATGTTGACTCTGGTTCCTTTTTAGCCTAGCATATTTATTGCTGTCAGAAGTTGCTGCCTATATTTTTCGAAGCCTCAGCTTTATTAACTGAGACGTCGACTTCCAAAGATGCACGCGTTGCGGGGATACGATGCACAGTCCTTGGAGCTCTTCCTTTTGACGTTTTTCCCCATTTGTGTATGGACTTCATTTTTAAAAAATCTGCTTGTAGTTCAGGTTCCTTTTTACAGACAAAAGCAACTCTCTGATCCCATTCATCTCCGAAACTCTAGGGAGAAGATGACTTTTCTAGGGACGGTAGATTAGGTGCTTATTCCTAGGTTCTTTCCATCGTTCCCAGCAGTGCCCGCTGCTCCCACAGCTATGAATTAGGTTATTTCTGAAGGAATTTAGGTGACATTTTGGTGGATTGTTTGAGTGGATTTTTTTCCAATCTGCAATATTGAGTTGATATTTTTTAGAACCGTCTCTAACAAGCTGCTTTTTTGGATCATGTTCGTTTGGGTTTTTCCCTGCAGCTCTGTCTTAATGGGAAACAGTTCCTTACAGAGAGCAGACAAGAGGCGATCTGCCTAGGGAGACTTTTTAAACTTGCCCTCAGTCAGAGTAGAGTCAGCCTTCGTGGACTAGAGCCAAGACCCTTACTCAGCAGTTCATAGATACCACCAGTGCTTATCGGGATCCATACCCCACCCCAGCCCAGCACCTCGAGGCCCCTTCCCCCTCCATGTCTCGCAGTAGCAGTTGATGTTCCCAGCTCTCTACACCTTCTTCAACACTTTCCAGGCAGGGTTCAGGCTCTGAGCTGCCCTTCGGACACCAGGCACAAAGGTTGATGCCACCAGTAACTGTTGCGTGGATGGTTCCTGTCATATTGCCGTGTCAGTCCCCGTCAGGGACAGCTGGAGGTGCAGGGAACAGTGACATTTGTTTAGGCAAAGCAGTAGCGTGGTTCACGGCGAGCTCGGTGTGAGAGCCCGGAAGTGTAGTGGGAGGCTCTTGAACAAGCAGATGGCTCCCCTACCCCTTTCCTTTCCCCCATTCCCTGGGGCTTCCTGCCATTTCCACCCCATCCTCCTCCTATCTCTGTGGGGTTCTTTCTCTTGCGCCCACCCCCAGTCTGGGGCTAGGGAGTGGAGCCTGGGGGGCTCAGCGGAGGAGCAGGAGGAGAGACGTAGTTATGTGGAATACAGCAAGAGGGGGGAGATGGCTGGCGGGATGCCCCCAGCTCCAGCACAAGGACCCGAGTGAGGCTGGCTCTGACTGGAGCTCTGTGTTGTGACTGGCTACAAGTCGCTGGAGCACAGGCACATGTGACTCGTGGATCCCAGTTCCCACTCCCTTGATGCCAGATCCAAGATCCCCAAATGCAGCTGGAGGGGTGCAGGATTCCAGCGTGACCCCCGTGACTATAATGGGTTGCTCCAGAGCCTGGCTCTGAGCACCAACCCCCAAACACCCATTAAATCACCCTGCAGCCCGAGGGGAGAGATGCCCAGGAGCTCTGCACACAGACCCCCGCTCTGGCCCCTGGGCAGTGTCCCACCTCGGGCATGACTGAGCCAAGCTGCTGAGCTCTGTCACAGGTGCCACGGGAAAAGCCCAGAGACTTTTGGGCAGAAGGGGTGAGGGCAGCTGTTCCTGCACTGCAGAGGGTGCTTGGGGCTCGCCCAGCTGCTGGGAATGGGGCACAACATTGCAATGGCCCAGTAGAAAGCTGAGCCCACTGTGGGCCACTGGATCCAGTCTACCCTAGGGCCCTCCCTTGGTTCCCTGCAGGAAGGTGGCAGACAATGGTTTGCTTTCATGGCTGTGTGCAGGCACCAGTCCTGGATTGTCACTCACTGCTCCAGCTCACGTGCTTAGCCTAGCGGCCCCCTGCGCTGCAGGGCTTATTGAGATCCAGGCAGTGCTGCAGGCACTCCCCTCCCGCCCACCGCAAGGCTGGATGAGCAGCAGGCTACCCTAGAACAGGGCCCATCCCTAGACTGTCGCTGCTGACTGGCAGCCAGAGAAACCCCTCTCTTCTGGGTGATCCGTCACATCCCTTGCCTGATGCTAAAATCCCTCCCTGGGCAGCGGGCGGCCCTGAACCCAACAGGCTTTGGCACATGGACTCGCTCCCTTCCAGGCCCCTGGCTCTGGACCGCCCCCCATTGCAACAATCCCCTTCCATAGGGCTCCTGCTGGTGTCATTATTAAGAATGTCCCATCACTGAACATCTGCTGAGCCCTCACAGCAAACATTACAGCAAATACTGGGCCACACGCACCCCTTAGGCTGTGATGCCAGTGGAACTAGTGTCTGTCCTGAAACAGCTCAGCTCCTAGATTTCCTGCTTTCTGTACCTCCCTTTCCACCCCCAGTCGTGTGGGGACAGAGGCCCGTGCACTTCTGCTGCTTCCTCCCCACCAGAGCAGTCTCCTTGCTGGGATACTGAGTGCTCCGGAGATGCCCAGAAAGGATGAGCAAGCCCTGCAGGTGATAAATGAGCAGCAAGGAAAGGTGACTCGCTCACACATCCTGCTCTGGTATATACGTGTCTGGTGACTGAACTGCAGGGTACCCCGGGAGAGCTCTGTCTGCGCTGGCGTTCGGGAATGGGAGTCTGGATCTGTGCACTGATGAGACCTGCCGAGTATCCTGGGCTTGAGAGGGAGCCGCGTGTGAGCTCGGGAGGGTTAGAGGCAGGGTTCTGCCTTGTGTGCTTTCATTTCTGATGTCTTCTGCTCTGGCTTTCCACCATGTCACACCAACCACTCTGCTCGTGTGGCTCAAAGGCCAAGCTGGGGCAGCTGGGGCCAGCCCCCATCCACGGGGGAAGAAAATTAGCAATAATGAACTTCAAGGCACTGGTAACTGGAAAACCCAGACTGCACAAGGGACTCGTATGCAATCAGGTTCCGAAGACCATCAGTCTCCTGGCCAGCCCTCTTCTCATCCAGCACCCACAGACTGATTTACAACACATGTATGTATACAGCATATATACAACTTGTACAATGTAACATTAGTGATTGGCTATCAGTGTGGTAACACAGCTGATTTCCGTGTACCCTTTAATCTTTTATTTGCTTCTAATTTATATATAAATATATATAAAATTATTTTGCTTAAATTTATATGGTACCTAATAGATGAAAAATAATGAAGACAGATATGGCTGTCTGAGGTTTTGTAGTACAACCTGTATGGTATATTTCAGCTTATCTTTCAGGTAGGCTTGTTCTAAAATGAGCAGGGAGAGAGAGGTTTAAGGTATTTGCTTAATTAGCTAAGTAACAATTGCTCCAAAGCCAAATGCTTTCACATTCAAAAGGTGTTAATTAGAAAAGATCATTCCCTTTTAGCAAACCAGGTGTTTCAGCTTTCTAAGGCCTGGGCTACACTACAGAGTTAGGTCGACATAAGGCAGCTTCCATCAACCGAACTCTGTGAGCGACTACACTAAAATGTAGCCCCCATCGATGTAACTCGCCCATTACACCGACTTAATAACTCCACCACTATGACCAGGGCCAGATTAACTTTTTGTGGGCCTGGCGCCAAACGTATTTGTGCCCCCCTCCCCCGGGGAATGAAGGGGCCAGGGGCCAGGGGCAAGAGCACAGCGGGCAGGATGGATTTGATTTAAATCACTAGTCAGGAAGACTCAATTTAATCATGGTTTTCTACATAAAAATGCATTCTTGCTGGTTGTTATAACCTTAATACATATTCTTCACAACTCAGAGACAGATGGAGGTTTCATTTTTAGAAGATACACACTATACATTTTTAAAGTGGTTTATTTTGAAAACTTTTCAGATGAGTTTTTCAGCTATATCAGAAAATGAATGATTGTTTGGTTATTTCATTTACCAAAGATAATTGAAGCAGATATGTATGCAGTCATTGGGAGGTGAACTATCTTCAGTTCAACAGATTAATCATTAATATTTGGAGGATTTTCTTGCCAGGCTGTATTAGGAGGAGAACATCACCAGACAGATATTTAAATTGTTTTATTTAACTAAAACAACAACGTTAAGTATTCTGGATTTTTTTCTTCTACAGCAAATATAATATTTTAACAAAAAAGCATATGTCCCTCGCGTCTCACATTTACCTCCAGACTTCTTCTCCTTGTCCAGATCTATTCCGCCCCCAACAATCTTCTATTCATTGAACTTTTTGAAACTTTTCCCTTTTAAAGAGAGGTAAGGGATTGACTCTGTGTACACAAATTTGCAGAGGGACAATAGAGTTGAGGTCTGTTATTTCTCACCTCTATATATTATTTATTTATTTAAAAACTTTTTGCTGTTAACAAGTATGTTACCTCTGGAGACACAAATCCACGGTTTGAGAACTGCAAAACTAAGCATCTCTGATGGTATCTTCTAGACTGAGCACTGAGTCCCATTGGGTAGATAGAAAGATTAACCTAAATAATCTATACAGAAGCCCCTGGAACCCCATAAAATGGTGTCCCTAATCCATGAACTATTGGAACTCATTTACAAAACTTTTCTTAAACATGACATGAATATATTGTCTTATACTATAGAATTAGAATTTATAATCCCTATTCCATGATGAGCTATAATATATCTTCATTAAAACTATCTTTAGATAGGTTTTCGCCTCAAAAATCCGATTTAAATTAAAAAAAATCCGATTTTTTCATTTTTTTTTAAGTCATTGATTTTTATCCCCCATGACAGCGGGGCATGGGGGCAGGGGAAGGATTGGTCCCCTGCTGGAGCGAGGCAGGGGCCAGAGGCCGGATCGGCGGGTAGCAATCGAACTATTGGGGATCGACTTACCGCGTCTAGTGAAGACGCGATAAAATCGATCCCTGATCGCTCTGCTGTCGACTCCGGAAATCCACCGCGGCAAGAGGCGGAAGCGGAGTCGACGGCGGCACAGCAGCGGTCGACTCGCCGCCGTCCTCACAGCCAGGTAAGTCGACCTAAAATACGCAACTTCAGCTACGCTATTCACGTAGCTGAAGTTGCGTATCTTAGGTCGACTTCCCCCCCCACCCCCCATAGTGGAGACCTAGCCTCAGCTCGACCCCGCGCCATAGTGGAGACAAGCCCTTCGGTCGACTTCATTTTGTAGTGTAAACTTGCCCTACAGGAAGGCTCTCAGTATTCCAGGCAGGTACCATGTTAGAAATTCAATGCTGTGTTCTCCTCTTCTCTACTTGCACAGCCTGGCCCTCGGTACCACGCACGACTTTCAGCCTGGCTGGCCGTGTGGTTTGCCTGCGGCCCAGGAAAGCAGGGGAATCGCTCCATTTTCTGAACTGTTGTGTTGATGACATTGAGCCGCTGGGATCCAGCCTGCTGGGCGACTATTGCATATTCCATCACCGAGGCATTTAGACCTAACTCCTTTTGAGACACACGTTATGTAACGGTGGGAGCATAGACGGTTCTCTGCTCCACAGCTCTTCACTCATGCCATTCTTTGTTTGGGTGACCAGACAGCTAATGTGAAAAATCAGGACGGGGCAGGGGGTAATAGGAGCCTATATAAGAAAACCCCCAAAATCGGGACTGTCCCAATAAAACTGGTACATATGGTCACCCTATAACAAAATTGCACATGGGGGCAGGGGGAGGGGAGGTTCCGCTCAAGGTCTGATTCAGTTTCATAAAAAGGAGTAGAAATACTGCTCTTTAAAATGCCTTATTTTTCCTTGCATATTTTGTCACAAGAAGTGTTAGCCCAGAGCTTGGAAAGGTGAGAGATTCCTCGGTCTGCCGTCCCTAAAGCAGGACCTGAGCGCTGTTGCAGCTAAACGAAGTGTAAAGAGAAAACAAGTGTTGGCACCTAAATGCCCAGCTTTGCCAGCCTCTGGGGCAGCCCTTAGTCCTTTCTGATCTACCTTCAGTAAATGCATTTGTGTAGACGCCTCATACACAGACACTACAGAATAGCAGAGCTAAACGGGGGACTATGGGGATACACCCAAAACACCCAGTCATTTTTAGGACAGCTAATTTTAAAAGCAAACTACTGCACTTGACAGTTCATTTAGTGACAACACTTAATCTGAGCACTGTCCTAGTCTTTCTATTTTCCCACCAGAGGATTTTAATGTCATTCTACTGTAAATGCTGTTGAATGTAATTCTTTGGAACAATATAGTGTGTGATCTCTCCTCTCCTACACAGTAATAAAACTTGGATTCAGGAGTTTTAAAATGCATCATGCGCAAGTGTCGTCACTTACTCCACGGGGCTGCCCCTGGGGCTTGGGAAATGCTCTGTGTGAAGCTGGAGGCATGGGGGGCAGTGGGCACCCCCAGGGCAGTTGGAGATGAGCTTCTGGGGGGGCTCTGGGGATTACTGTGGGGATTGGGAGCTGATGAGAGTTTGAGGAGAATGTCACTGAAGTAGCCAGGAACGTTGGATCCCCAGGTTTCTCTTTCAAGATAGGGGGTGTCTCAGCCATTGAAGGGATGTGCTGGGAGGTGGCACAGAGGTAGCAAGCCCCAGTGTAGCTGCACTGGCATGTACGTGGTGCCAGCCCTGGCAGACGGTTCCCTTGTGCTAATTCACCCAGGTCTTTCAGGGTAACCAGCTCCATTTTCCCTACACTGAACAACGACCATGTGCCGGGTTCAAGGAGCTTTGGGAGCCATTTGTTAAGTAGCAGGCTGCCTGGGCCCTCTGAATCCTGTCCTTGTTCCCATCATTTGCCCTGTCCTTCCTCCTTAAGTGGCGGTGAATGGGAAGTGGAGGGGGGCCCGGGCACTGGTGAGTGGGGCAGCAGGGCCAGGCAAAGGCCCCTGGGAGTCAGATGGGGCCAGGTGATGGCAAACGGGGGGAGTCAGTGAGACAGTTTTCCTGGTTGCTGCCTGGGTTATGGAAGCGTTTGAATGCCTTGATCTAGAGGCTGTTCCAACCACAGTTGGGGAGAGCTGCAGGCCTTTGCTGAGGGGTGCCAAGGCATAGCTGGCCTGGGAGAGCCGGCAGGGATGGGGCCTCAGGAAGGAAAAGGCCACAGCCCTGCAGGGACCAGCCTTGACCAGCTTGGGCTGAACAAGTGCCTAGGACTCCAGCCCAGCCTGTATCCCTGCTGCAGTGCACCGCCTGCCCCCATGACAGGGCCTGAGGCCCAGGAGGAGGATTTCCCAGACGTCCAGTGACTCCGCCCCCTCTAGCAGCAGGGGCAGGGCGCCTTAGGGCTAAGGCTCTTGCCTGACATTATAGATCTGTCTCCCCTTTGCAGGCAGACAGCTCTGCTCTCTGCCCCCACCCCTGCTTCTCTCAGGAGCCCTCCTGGTGCCCTGCGCCTCACCCTGGACTCCTGGCATTTCCCACTCCTGCCACTGCACAACCCCACGAACTTGGCGGCTTGAGGCTGAGCCTCTGGGCTTTTCCTTAGCCTCTTAGGTCTCCAGTCTTAAGAGCCGCTGCCTCTGTGCAGTCGGCCAGGTCAGGTCCCATCTGGTGCCTGCTCCAGCCAAGGTCCTGCTTGGGCAGAGAGATAGGATTGGCCTCTCCCTCAGCACATGTGCTTTCTCTTCCACCTTGCAGGGTCCCACAGTCACAACTGCGATCGGCGTTCATGGGACCGAACTTTGCCATACGGGCTCCCCCCTGGATGTCTGGCTCTGCGGCCCCCTTCTAAGGGACACATTAACACTGTTGTTTTGAAGGTGTTTGCATGGCCACCGGCCTTTCTTGAATGAGACATTGCATGTTAATCAGATTTTGTTAGTGCCTCCCCTCTAGTGCTTTTTGAATTACACCATTGGTACATTAAGTTCCTGCTTGTATTTATAATATATGGAGATATGCCTATCACATAGAGCTGGAAGGGACCTTGAAAGGTCATTGAGTCCAGCCCCCTGCCTTCACTAGCAGGACCAAGTACTGATTTTGCCCCAGATCCCCTCAAGGATTGAACTCACAACCCTGGGTTTAGCAGGCCAATGCTCACACCACTGAGCTATCCCTCCCCCATTATTTGTAGTATTGGCCAACACATAATTAACAGTGGTATAACCAGAGGCCATCGTTTAAAGAATAAGCTCAGATAAAATGCAGATAGACACGGCATCAGAATCTAGAGACAAGACAATCAAACAAGATTTCACCTTCAGACTTAACTGCATTTCCTGACTGAAGAGTGCCTGAGAAATTGCCAGCTCTACACTCCTTTCTCCCTTCGATTTTCTTCCTCTAGGACCCTACTTACCGGCCACTTCTCACAGTTTGGGGAAGTCGGCTTTTTTGAAGTCCATTTGTCCTTATTCTGTGGCTCTCACTCCTTCCTTTCCTTGGAATCGAGAAATCTATCATTTCCTGATCACATTCACTTAAATTGTCTTCTACCTTCAGATTTACAACCAATTCCTCCTTGTTGGTCAGAGTCAGGTTTAAAATAGCTGTCCCCCTGGTGACTTCCTCCACTTGCTGAAACAAAGTGATCCTCAATACATTCCAAGAGCTTACTGGACATTTTGCGTTTTTTCATATTACTTTTCCAACAGATGTCTGGGTAGTTCAAGTCCCGCATCACGGCCAGGTCTTGTGTTTTGGATATTTGTTCTAGAAATGACTCATCCATCTCCCCTTCCTGATTTGGTGGTCTATAGTAAACCCCCATCATATCGCCCTATTGTCTCCCTTTTATCTTTACCCAGAGACTTTCAGCTGGTGTGCCTCTCACCTGCTCTGGACCTCAGAACACACGTATATATTCTTGATATATAATGCAACTCCTCCTCCCTTTTTACCCTGCCGGTCCTTCCTGAACGAGCCATATCCCTCTATAGCAATATTCCAGACATGAAATTTATCCAAGCAAGCCTCTGTGATGCCAATTAAGTTATAATTTAGCTTATGGACTAGTACTTCCAGTTCTTCCTTATTTATTCCACATACTCTTTGCATTTGTGCATAAACATCTAAGATATTGAACAGATTTCCCCACTTGTTCTCCAATGACCCTATTCTAATTTTCCATGTCCAACCCCTCCCCCCCCCCCCCCCCCCAACATCTAGCCCTCTGTTAAGGTCACCTTTTCTATGTTTATCTTTGGACTTTTGTCACATGCCCCCTTTGAACCTAGTTTAAAGCCCTCCTCACTAGGTTGGTGAAAATGCTCCTCCCCTCTTGGTCAGGTGGGTCGTCCTTCCTTACTCATCAGACCTGCTCAGTGTGTGTATCAGAGTCAGATCTGATGACTGGAGTGACAAAAATATTTTCCCTACGTTTTACTCCTTTTAGCAGAGCCCAGGGCTGGGAAAGAAAGAGACTAATTCTGCTGTGGCTCATGCATCAGCAACAGAACTATTAACTAAGCACAGATCACAGCACTGTTATTGCTGATGATGATGCCCAAACCAGAACGAGCCCAACATGACTCTCTGACCTCAAGGCTGTTACTCAGGAAAAGTCTTTTTCCTCGTGAAACGAGCTTATTTGAGCCAATCAGTGAAGCAGCAGATATGAGCAGTGATCATGTCCCATTACCAACAGGAATTGTTTCAGGGAAATTCCATAGCTTGTTATACAGGAGGCCAGGCCCTTTCTGACCTTGGAATCGATGCCATTTTGCAGTTGCATCTGACAGCAGAACTGCACTTCGATGTTGTCACGGATCCACAGATGATGTGCTCTCGCACAGCTCTGGAACAGTCCCCGGGAGGGCCCCCCTCAGTGTGTCAACCCCCTTAGGGCACACTCTCTCGCCCCTTGGCTTCACCGCCTCCTGGGACCGAACTTTGGAGTCTTCAGCACCCCTGCGTCATGCCGTGAGCTCCCCTCAGCAAATCCACCTGGATTGGACACCCACAGGGAGCCATGCACCCCCAACTTCCTTAATCTGGAGCGACTCTCAGCTGGCGTTGTACGAACAGAAGGGTTTATTAGATGTCTAGAACACAGCATAGAACATCCTTAGTTAATAGAGAATGAAAGGTTACAGCAAAGTCCATCTGGGTGAGTCCTGAGCCCAGAGCCCTCTCAGACCCCGCTCTTGAATCCCAGTCCAGAGAATTCTCTCCCACTTCTAGCAGCCCAACTCACAAGCCCATCTGATCCCTCCTTTGTTCTTGTTCCAAGACAAACCTCATCACCTAGCCCTCCTCATTAGCCCTTTGTTCTTCAGCAGGTCACACCCAGCTGGCTTCCTGTGGAGAAGTCGCCCTCCATGGTCATTAGTTGCTAGGTACCAAACATCTGGGCAATTGGAGTGGCCACATGGTCTTTTTCGAGCTCTCCACAGGCATGGGCTCCAGGCCCCAGTCAGCCAGGGGTCAGTCACGCCTGTATCTCTGGGTCGCTGCAAAGAGTAAACAACCTTTTCCCACCACCCAGTTAACTAGGCACCATATAGGGGAAACTGAGGCATGCACAAGTTTCATACAAAACATTACAAAAATTTCCCCCAGTCACAGATGTTACAGCAGTGGCAGTTTCCCCAATGCCCAAGGAACGGAGTATAACAAGACAGATAATACCTGTTTTTAAAACCTCTGCTCTGGTTAAGGTTTGTGCCTTGGGCCTGTTGTATACATTGGGGCCCTGCTGTTGGTGGCTGGTTAGACTTGTAAGCTCCTTGGGCCAGGGACTTCATTTTCCTGCGTGTGGAGCCAGGGCTGAGCTCGGGGCAGCAGACCCTGAACAAACATGGGCTAGGCGGGGCCCCTCCTGGGGGCGTTGATTCTTCCTCGCTGAGGCTGGGTCTAGTCCCTGTCCCGGGCTGTGACTGGAACTGCAGGGGCTGGTGAGCCACGCTTTTACTCTGGGTTTTATGCAGGGCAGGATCCTACCCCAGGGGCCTTGGGGTTCCCTGCAGAGCCCGGCAGTAGGTGCCATGGGCCGGACTGGTCCCCGGCGCTGTCCTGGGGGCTGGCTTGACTCGGGGTGGGGGTGGGTTGGAAAAGAGAAGCGCCCCAGTAGAGGAGGGTCTGCAGTGCCCCGGCGGCCAGGCTGGGGGAGGCGCATCGGGGCTGAGGAGGACGGAGGGTCTCGGCCGGCGCCCGGGTCTCCCGTTTTGGGGCGCTCCAGCCACCGCTCCCCGGCCCACGTGGCTTCCCGCCGCCTCTTGTAAAAGTTTCCGCCTCGCGCCGTCGCTAGGCAGCGGCTGCACAAGCCCACCAATGAGAACGCGGAGGGGCCGCCGCGTTCCACGGTTGCTGCGCGACCCCAGCCGGGGCGTTCCAGAGTCGCTACGAAGCGCCTGGTCGGGTCCGGTCCCTGCGGAGCCGTTTGCCCCGGAGCCAGACCCCCTTCCCGGCACGTGAGTCAGACCCTCCCCCACTGCAGGGGCTGGATCGGACCCGGGGCATCTGGGGCAGGAGCCCGAGCAGGGCCCCCTCCCCGCACACCTAGGGGTGCACCCGCCCACCCTGCCCTTGGCCGGCCCCCTGGGAGCACCCGACCCCGGGAACCAGAGACCCTGCCCTGGGCTAGGCCCCCTGAGAGCACCCACTGTCCTGGGACCTGGAGCCTTGACGGGTCCCCTCAGCTTGGTGCCCTCACCCTGGGGAGCCCAGCACCCACATAAGAGTCTGTGCTGCCCCATGTGAGATGGGGAGGGGACTGGTCCCAGTATGCAATGCTCCCTCGCTAGCCAAGCTACCTTCATTAGCGAGGGCAGCATGAACCTCTGGGTCTCTCTCTAGGGGCCCACTTCTCCCCAGCCAGCCCATAGCCTGGTGATCCCTCTGCCTGTGTGCAGAAGGGGTGTAACACGCCACTAAATTATCCCCCCCCCCCCCCCATGCTGATACACCCACCCAGCACTCACTTTGCTCTAGGGTAGATGGCACACCTGGTGCAGGGCCCGTTACGGCTCTCATTCTGTCCCTCTTTCACCACCCATCCCTGCAGGACGCAGGCACCATTTACAGCCACACAAGTGTTCCCAGGTACCTGCTGAGGTGCCGGGATGGCTCCAGGTTGGGCAAAGCTTGGGTCCCCTGGCTCCATTACTCCCACGAGGGTTGTGGGTACCACACCACCCCTGCATGCGTGTGGTTGGCTGCTGCCCATGATGCCTGTGTGCAGATGTGCCTCTGGAATGCTATCCTCCATCCCATGCCCAGTGTGTGTGAGGAAGGTACGGGCACTTGGGTTGAGCCTCTCTCAGCACGCTCACCAGGGGCAGGAGCTTTTGCATTGGCCTGGTTCTTAGCAGTTGCAGGACCTCAGCCCCATTGCTGGGAAATTGACCACTCAAGGGTGAAAGCAGAGCAGGAAATGTGGATTCTCCCTGTGGGGGCAGAAGCAACGGGATCAACGGTTGAACACTTTACGACAGGAGCAGGGGCTGTCAAGCATAGTCCACAAACAGATCTTTGGTTGTCCTCTCTCGCACATCCTTGGCCTTTTGCAGCAGGACTGGGAAGTGCTGCGTGATCACAGCACTGCTTACGGAGATCTTCAAATGTATTTGCTTTGGAACTGGCCCCTGGGCCAGCCTCTCCCCACGGCTCATCAGTTAGAACTTGGTGTATGTGCTGAACTGGAATGGTATCCCTCCTGAATACGGAGCCTACAGAGTGTAACTGGGGAGATTCGGATGATCTTGGAGCAAGTCTCATATGCTAAGAGGAGTCTGTTCCTGTCCTGAATGTTCCTCTGTCTGGGAGGTAGGGTGCCCAGATAGCAAGTGTGAGAAATCTGGAGCGGGGGTGGGGGCAATAGGATCCTATATAAGACAAAGCGCCTGATATCGGGACATCTGGTCACTCTACTGGGAGGACAAAGGCAAATTGTTCCTAATATTAAGAGTTCCCTGAAAACTGCAGGGTGACGAACCACAGAGCAGAGACTGACTGGAGTCACTGGCGGGAAGGACACAAATCTGCTCCGTAATGGAGGTGTCTGCTCAACATGTGCCCCCCGAATTCCGAGCTCACTCCAATTAGCCCATAAGCCAGTGCCCAGGTAACAGCAACAGTTAATGGTCCCCAGCTCCCATCAGAGTCAGTTTCTAGGGCTGAGACTGAGGGGGGGCGGAGTCTTTAATCCCCAGGGCCCTGGTTCAGATCCAGTCTAGGGCTGGCAGTAGCCAGTGCTGTTACCATTCATGCCATATGGAGGGTCTCAGTCCAGCTCCTTGCTGTCCCCATCCCAGAACCATCCATGCAATTGGCTCCCCTTGCTGGCAGCCTCAGCAGAGAGGCTGAGGGCTGGCTGGGCTCCGTGGGGACTGACTGAGCTCCCCACTCCCCTAGTCTGACTCGAGCGCAGGCTGATGCTCACTGGCAGAGCAAGGTGGCGGAGGTTTGAGTTGCTGCTGCTCAGACGCTGCCAGTTCTGCCCTCGGTGGGCTCCATCGCTGCCGTGCAGCACGCTCCGCCAGCACGAGTTTAGACACGCCGACTGCTAACGAGACTCCGCAGAGCTCAGCATCTTCGTGAGAGTGTAGCCCCCGGACGCGCCTCTCAGCGTCACTTCTGTGAGAGAAGCCAATCCTGCAGCATTTCCAACTCCCCTGCTACCTGACGGCATAAGACCTCACTTGTCAGGCTGTCTGGAGTGGTTCATGACCGTGAGTGCCAACCTCGGGGCAGACTGACAGACTGGGTAGACTCCCCAAACTGGCTGTATGCTCTATAGTTAGATTTCACCAACCCACTAACAAGTATGAACTCCCAAAGCACTGTAACAGCCTTACCCCGGAGTCACAGACAGTCCCCGTGGGCATTCCAGTCTGTCTTGCCACCCAGGCACGCTGGACTTAGTGAGAGATGGTTGCTCTACACCAAAGGTCACAACGTAGTCAGGTTGCTTCCAGTCCAAGAGAGCAGCCGCTTACCCCAGGTCAACTGATACCTCAGATCTCACATTAAAGACAACATGTGTAGCTCATCCTATAGTAAACCATCTACGGATTTATTAACTAAGAAAAGACGGGAGTTGTCACAAAGTTAAAGCAGGTAACATAGACACACGAGTCTGTTGTTTCAAAAGGTGGCAGGTTGTAGTAATCCGTCAGTCCTGAATGTCTTTTAGGGCCAACCCAAGTTACCCCTGGGGCGCTCTGCTTCTGTTTCGTAGCTCTGACCCTGTGAGAGTCCAAACAGCAAAAGCTGAAAAAATTTCTTGTCAGCTTCCAGAATTCACGCAGATGGGACAAGTCCTTTTGCACGTAGCCTCTTCGGGCAGGGGCAATTAAAGTCTTTGTATTGTGTTTAGTTTTGATAGGCCTTCTTGATGGGCCAGAGACGATCCCTCCTGCCTGGGTTCACGGTGTCCGAGCAAACATTCTTTACAGTTACAAAGCAAAAACTTAAATATTACCTTCTAGCATGTGTTAAAGAAATGATCCGGGAGATTAATGCCTGCAGCAACTTACAAGCATTTCACAAAGTCTTAACACATTGTTGTAAGTCCAATACCCATCTTCATCATACTAACATGCAGGGGAACCAGACTGCTTTCCAGCAATGAATTTGCCAGTGCTCAGCTGAGGCCTAAAGCCTTGACAAGAGCTGGTACCTGGTCTGCCAGCGTCACATCTCTCAGTGGCCAGACTGGAGTGGCGGGAACACTCTCGTACTAAGATTCAGACTTTCTGATGCTTTTGGAACTTTGTGAGATTTGTGCAACACGTAGAGCGGGACGCTCAGACACTCTGGGAGCAGAGTTAACTCTTGTGAACATCGCACCCGGGAGCCAGGAGACACAGCGCCAGGGCTGCCCCAGCCATAGGCCCGCAGGGCGTTACTGCACATAAGGCCTGGTCGCCGGGGTCTCTCTTTTGGGGACATCAGGTGACAGTCCTCAGGTGGACACTGATCATTTGCCTGTTAGCTGTCACCACACGCTTTCCATGGAATGTGCCTCGAACGAGGGAGTCTCAGAAGTGCAGGGTTGTGGCGCTGCCCTGAGCAAACAGATTGTGAGTGTTTGTGTATCCACTGGTGATTAGCAGCTGAATCCATGTTTAGTGCACTTGTCTCGCACCTCTGAACGCTGGCACTAAGTGCATTGGAAGAGCTCAGTGCTGGGGGAGCGTCAGGCTGGCATAGTGGGGGCGGCTGTGAATTGGAATTAAGGGGCATTGGCAGAGGGGGACGAGGAAGGGACACACCTCTGGGGGTGTGGCGGGAAGGGGCTGTGGGAGGGACTGAAGGGCATTATCAGGGAGAGGGACCCCCAGATCTGAAGTAGTATGCGGGAGGGGGCTGCAGGGTGGGAATTCAGGGCATCAGCAGAGCTGTGTGCATGGGAGCTCAAATCTAACATAGCAGGGGGGCTGCAGGGCAGAATTGAGGAGCATCGGCAGAGCTGGGGGGGCAGGTCTGGAATATCGGGGGTCTGTTGGTTTGGTCTGAGGGGCACCAGGAGAGCTCTGGGGGGACTCTGGGTCAGGACTGAGGGGCACTGGCAGAGCTGTGGGGTGGGTAGCTCAGGACTGGAAGAGCGGGGGGGGGAGGGCTGTGGGTCAGGACTGAGGGGCACTGGCAGAGCTGCTCTGTGTGTGGGGAGCCCAGGACTGGAAGAGCGGGGGGGGGGAGGGCTGTGAGTCAGGATGGAGGGGCACTGGCAGAGCTGTGTGTGTGGCGAGCTCAGGACTGGAAGAGCAGGGCGGGGGGCTGTGGGTCAGGACTGAGGGGCACTGGCAGAGCTGTGTGGGGGGTAGCTCAGGACTGGAAGAGCGGGGTGGGGGGCTGTGGGTCAGGACTGAGGGGCACCAGGAGAGCTGTGTGGGTATAAATTCGCTGACCCGTCTCATTCCTGCCACCAAAATGAAGTGTTGTTACTGATCCCAGAGCCAGAACAGCGCTGGGCCGACCTGTGCAGGTGGGATCAATGCAGGTCTGGGGATGTCAGTGGAGCTCTGCCCATTTACACAGTGGTATCTGGCCCTGGGTGTCTGCCCGTTTGGCGGTGCACCTGCCCCAGACCTGCCTCCTCGTAGGGCTCCCCAGCCCCCGTGTGCTGGTTGGATACGGACAGTCATCGGCTCCATGTCCAGAGGCTACTGGCTCCCTCCTGGCCTGCGCTTCCCTCCCCAGTGCCCGTCAGTCACCATTGCTAAAGGGATTACAGCTGCTGTGCTAAGGCGTCCTGGCCAGCCCTCGATGACGGGCTGAGTCCACCTGCCCTGTGTGCGGTGACCATTAGAAACCCTCCCCCAGCACTGCGTGTTTCCCAAACCCAGCCATGTGATGAGTCCTGCCACCTGCTGCCTGCTGCTGCTTGGCATCTCTGCACAGGGGCCTGTTGGGCAGCATGCCAGAGACACACGGTCACCAGGTTCTGCTCCCGTCAACCCTGGCCCACGGCGCCACTGCTGAGTTAGCACCTAGCTCCTGGGATGCTTGAGTCTGGGTCGAAGCCTCTGCCAGGCTGAGATGCTGGCTGAGCTGTGCTGTCGGGCAGGGCAGGTCTGGGCAGATCTCCCTGCCCAGCCACGTGTGCCCTGGACATCCTGACACTGAGAAGCCTGTTGGCGTTCAGTGAGCGGGAACGGTCTGGGCTGGCAGGGTGGGGGAGAAGCTGGCACTGCTTGTGGAGGCCTCGTTCCCTGCCTAGCAGACAAGCTGTCTGCAGTGTCGCCAAATCTCAGTTTCACGATACATGTGTTTTCCTTAAAGCCCCAGCTCCCGGAGTCAGGTGATGATGTGAAAATTTCATCTTTCATTTAAAGACGTCAGTTTCTTGCCTTTCTGATGACAGAGAAAAAAACTGAAAATGGCCGTAAAAGGCAAATAAACAGACATGCCCCTCCAAGCACACAATGACTGTTGTAAATCAATCTCATAATTTGGGGGGCCGCTAGTGGAGACTCTCCCTTAGCTCCTACCAGAGTCGGGAGCTGTGACACACAAGTGAACAGTTCTGAGTCCATCCAGCAGAGGGCAGCGCTGCACAGTCCTTCTAGTTCCGTTTGCTATGGCCTAAGTGTTCAGAAGAGACCACTGATTTTTGGGGCCCAGCATGAGCCACCCCACACAGGCATGAGTTCCAGGAAGTGCTGAGCCGGCGCTCAGTGAAACTCCACCCCCCTTTGAGGTGTCTCTAGTTGGGCCCCCAATTGCTGGTTCCTCTTGAGAACTTAAGCCCACATCTGAATGATTTCCTCTGGCGTTGCCACATGCTGCATGTGACCCTTTTCTGGCAGCTGTGCCTCCGGGCTTGGGAAGGAGGCAGCTGGAATGTCCCAGGTCATAGCTGGGCGACCGGCGCCGTATCCGTACGGCCAGGCGTGGCTGTCACGGGCAGTGAACGCAGGACCTTCTGCACCAAACACAAGCATCTAACCCGGGGGAGCTTCTGCAGGTGGGCGTTAGCAGCAGGCTGGCACGTGCCCTCGGGGGCCAATAGCGGGCGACATGCCCACACGCACTAAGTCCGGTCACTGCGGAGCATCAGGCTGCTCTCAGAAGTAGCTGCGTGAGCCGCGGCAGGAAGGTCCCCCAGAGCCACTTGCCCCAGGGCAGCACGGAGGGAAACTGACCCACTTGTTGCTGCTTTTGTGTTCCAGGGCCAGGCAGCATGGCCGACATGGAGCTGGACGGGGGCCGAGCCACCCTGGAGGAGGATGGCAGCAAACCCGGTAAGGGCATGGCCTGCGGGTGGGAATTTACACCTTCCTTGTGCCAGCACAGAGCTCCCACACACCCAGTAGTGCCCAGCCAGGGACGCTGCCCTGCTCAATGGCCAATCAAGGGTGGGGGGTGACGCCCGGGGCGTGGACATTTCCAGCTCCAGTTCACTCTGTTTCCTTAAGCGAATTCGGGGGATGGTGGAAGGTGCCAGGGTGGCAGCCCCAGAGCCTCAGACACAGCCGAGCGAGCTCCCCTCCCAGAGCACCCAGCTGAGAGCAGAGCGCCGCGGGCACATGGCACGTGCCACAGCCAGCGAGGGGAAGACGGGTGCACAAAGAAAGGGGCGGGGTTTGGGATTCATTTGATTGTATTACAGTCGACATCACAACCACAGCTCGCCTGTCAGTGCACACACACAGACAGATGTGAACACACATGCACAGAGCTCACTCCCAGTGAGTGGACACATGCACACGTGCACACACACACACACACACACACACAGATGTGAACACACATGCACAGAGCTCACTCCCAGTGCGTGGACACACGCACACGTGCACACACACACACACAGATGTGAACACACATGCACAGAGCTCACCCCCAGTGCATGGACACACGCACACGTGCGCGCACACACACACACACAGATGTGAACACACATGCACAGAGCTCACCCCCAGTGCGTGGACACACGCACACATGCGCACACACACACACAGATGTGAACACACATGCACAGAGCTCACCCCCAGTGTGTGGACACACGTACGTACACACACACACACGCAGATCTGAACACACATGCACAGAGCTCACCCCCAGTGTGTGGACACATGCACGCACACACACACACACACACAGCTCATCTCCAAGTGCACACAAACACAGGGCTAAAATTATACACGTGCAAACACCTGTCTGTAGCCCCCACCCCGAGTCTCCCCGAGGGGTTTCACATGAGGTCACGGCATTTCGTTGGTGACTCCTTATAACATGCCACCCACTGCTGCGTCTCTTTGGCTGCTGTAGTGGGACAGAGGAGCTGACGGTCTCCGTATCAGCCCGTGAG
This sequence comes from Chrysemys picta bellii, assembly GCF_011386835.1. Taxonomy (NCBI): domain Eukaryota; kingdom Metazoa; phylum Chordata; order Testudines; family Emydidae; genus Chrysemys; species Chrysemys picta. The sequence continues at coordinate 3,689,122 of NC_088805.1, forward strand.
CAGAGGCAGCGAGACAGCATCTCAGAGCTGGAGCCGCACGGCTGGTTGCATGCCGCGCTGCGAGGGAGGGGTGTGTACACAGCCACACTCACACTCACAGTCTGGGGGACTGGCAGGAGAGCAGTGTGACTCCAGCCCATTGGCTCAGCACAGCCTCGTGTGCATTTCATCTGACAGTTTGTGTCTGCCCTTTAATCCATCAGCTCTCGTGCTGCTCTGGGAAGGGGGCAAAGCTCTTGTCATCCCAGGTGAGGGAGCAGTGGCTATGTAGTGAGAGAACTGGGAGTAGAACGGAGGAGTCCTGCTGCTTTTTTCCTGCCTTATCACCACAGACCTGCACATTTCTACTTCTCCATGGGTTTGGTGTGATCCCATCAAATCGCAGCGTGTCAGCCACCCCTGCTGCCTGTGCTGTAGAGGCAACACCTTTGCCACTGACCCGATACAGAGAGAGAGGGAAGCCCACGGAGAAAGGGACGTGGTGGAAGGGAAGGTCTGTCAGTTTCTGCATACATTTGGAAATGTTCAAATCCCAAGCTAGCAGGAGCCCTAGAAATAAGTAAAGAAAACTCGGTCTGCAAGGGAAAACCAATCGGGGAGCTACAGGATTTCCTGCTCCATGTGCTGGCCCAACGTGGCTTGTATGAAAACCTTGTCATGCTAATGCAGAGCTGCAGGGTGCCTGCTAGAGAGATCACGTACCCACATCTCACTGAGACGCCTTTAGCCTCTTCGATTTACTTTGCTAAGATACCAGTTGTGTGGCTCCTCGCCTGATTCTGCAGGTGCATGCACACACATGCACAGACATGGACAGAACTGCAGATACATGCTGCTCTCTGGTTTGCACTGCTCAGGTTATTAGGAAAACCTGCCCAAGGAGCTGGAAATGTGGAAGCACCTAGACAGAGGCGGCCCTAAAAGCTCCCCTGCTCTGGGGGTGGAGGCCATGGCATGAGCTTCTCCCTGCAGGACAGGTGGGGATGAAAGCCACGGCTGAAAGGCTTGTCCTGCTGGGGTATGTGGGTACTGACCAGATGCTGCCACCCCTGCAGATCTGGAGACAGCGGAGCCGCCGTCCTGTCCTGAGACTGCAGGCGCCCGGGCAAAGGACCATTGCGATTCCCTACTGGACTCCATCGACGCTCAGCTCAGCCAGCTGCTGGTGCGTGGGAGGGGCTGGGGGAAGCCCCGAGGAAGGGGCCATTGCTGTGGGTCAGAGGAGGCGTCTGAAATGTGGCAGGAAATTGGTCTCGGGATTCAGCTTATGCACCAACCACCCAGGCAGCTGGCTGGTCTGGGCTGGCACCTGGCCAAGGACCTGGCCACCCAGCTTGTGGGGAGTGGCGCCTGCCCAGGGATCTGGCCACCTGGCTGGCATGGGGTGGTGCCTGCCTGGGACCCGGCCGCTCAGCTGGTGTGAGGTGGTGCCTGCCTGGGACACGGCCACCTGGCTGGTGTGAGGTGGTGCCTGCCAGGGGATCTGATGGCCAGCGCCTCTGGACAGACCTCTCCCATCATGAGCCCCAGGTGCAGTCTCTGTCGTGTGGTGGATCTGTTTGGGTTTGTTTCACGCTGTTCTGGATGCTGCGTAAGCAGGCGAGGGGCGCGTGTAGCCTGCAGCTGCTCCATTATCTGTTTCTTTCCCTTCTGCAGTGGCAGGGCCGTGGTGCAGGAGTCGCGGGTGGGCGCACGAATGGAGACACCTCCTTGGAATGCTCCCCCAAGGCCCCCCGGGCAGCAGGTGAGTGAGCAACGGGCCCACCCCTAAAGCGAGGAGAGGGGCCACGAGGCCAGAAAGCAGCAGAGCACTTGGGACAACAGATGTAAAAACGGGATGGGAGTGAAGGCTAGAAGGTCAGACTCGGGGCACTGGACAGGGTGAGCGAATGATGGGACGAGCTTGGTCCTGGTGTGGTTTGTGGAGGGGCAAACCCCCCAGTGAGGGGAAGCTGGCTAGAGAGCAGCTGTTGATGGGGAAGCCCAGAGGCTCTGTTCAGAGACAGCTCAGAAATACAGGTGCTTCCCCAAATCCCTCCCTCTTGGAGCTGCAGAGTTGGGCTGTGCCCATCTCAGGACGGGCTTTCCGGTAAGATTCCTGCTTTGTCGGCCAAACAGCCTGTCGCACTGTATCTTGCTACTTCCAGGCCCCTCTGGAGTCAGGCACTTCAAGGATTTGCTGCAAAGTGAAAAGGAATTGGCGTGGGGAAGGGTTTTCAGTCTCAGCAAAGGGTCAGGCTTTCGCTCTGAGCTCTGGGCTCATTTTACCAGAAGCAGTTCTGCCTTCCCCACCGGTCAAGCCCCGTGTGCGGAGTCGTAATCCTCCCGCAAGGCGTGTGGACTCTGCCATGCTCTGATACACAGAGTGGGAGTTTTGCTGCAAGCCTCTGATAAACAAAGCAACTGAGGTTTCTAGTGAATTAAATCTGAAATCGAATGAAGCTCTCAGCAGTGCAGCCCCCCCGCAGTTTAATCCGTTTTCTAATTCCGTTTCTTTTAACCTGCCCCCTAATCTTGGATTCTGAGCACGCTGCAAGATTTTGAACTGAAAACACATAACTGCATCATCAACTTTGTTGCGGGAGGGAGGTCCTGGCAGCCAAGGAGGGGGCTCTGGGATCAGGGAAGGTATCGGTTGGGGATTTTGTGGTTATTGCATCAGACAACTGGTTTTGCTAAAACAATCAGCAGTGAACTAGTTAATGAAGTGATCATTTAAATGGGCATTAACTTCAGAGGTAGTACCCCATCCACATGACGAAGGAGGGCAGTTCACACCTCCTGGTGCTCTTGTGGCAGGCTCTCGGCAGACTCAGGCAGGCTCAGTTGCACCTGTCACACTTGGTTCATGTTTGGAAGGTTTTCTTGGCAATCAGAACTTCTTTTTTAAATGAAAGCTTCACTGCTGGAGCCCAGTTCTGCAGCAAGGCAGGGCCCTGCCAAACAGCTGTGGGCTTGTATGGGAAATAAAGTCTCAATAATATTGGGCCAAATAATTCTCTGATCCACGTTTTGATAGGTCCCATTTGCTCCCTGCCTGATGTCACAGTCCTCTGCTTGTGACATCACAGCGATTGCCAGAGCAGCCAGTCTCTGCTCAGCCCCACTCCAGGAGGGCAGCGGGGTGCGTCTGCAGGGGAGGGGGCGCTGGACTGCTCGGAGAAGGAGGAGCAAGGATTTGTGTTGCAGTTCACGCTCTGCAGGTCTGTGTTGCTGCCGTCACTCAGATCAAGGGCTCGGCTAAGGGGCACAGGTCCCATGCAGAGCTGGGTGAACTGTTGTAACCGCATTGAAGCCAACAGACGTTCGAATTTGGCCCACTAACAGCCTGGTGCGTGGCAGGGATGCCGCTTGGCCCCATCAGCCCTGTGTTGTTTCAGGAGGCGAGGGGAGGGAAGTGGCAGCTGGGAAGAGAGGCGGGCGGGGGCGCTGGAGCAATGTGTTTGGGATGGAGCGCGTGAGTGGGACAGACAGAGCCAGGGCGAGGAGCTGGTGGGGGAGCCGAGAGGAGTGGTCGCTGAGCAGGGGGTCACTGCTGGCAGTGGGGTGGCCACGCGATGCCATGTGATGCGGGGAGGCAGGAGAACCATCTGAGGCTTTGACCTTTAACAAGTGTCATAGTGGAAGTAAGGGGTTAACTGAGGGCGGGTCTTTGAAGCGAATAACCAATCGCAGGAGCAGCTTGTGGAGAAAGGTGCAACAGAATTGGTTGGAATACAAGCTTCAGAGGAATAAAACTCCTGCTTTGCTATTCCTAGGCCGTGATTGGCCAAAATACACTTTTGTGACATGCTGACGGGACGGGAGGCTCGGGGTGCAATGGGTCCTGTGCAGGCTACGAAATCTGAGCAGTTATAGGGGCCCAGTGGCAAAGCCCTGGGCCTGGATCTGCCCCCCATAGCGAGCTCTTCCCTATGGGGACAGACCCTGTTGGGGGGGGGGGGGGGCGAGAGGAGCTTGTGTTACCAGATAGTGACCCCTAGAGGTGACTGAGTGATGTTGACGGTCCCTGGAGGGAGACTCCACTATTCCAAGGAGGTCTCCAAGATGGCAGCCATGCTGCTGGGATGCAGGCGGTGGTGGCAGGGGGGATTTGGGCTGACATGCTGGCACTCAAAACTGGAGGCAACCAAAGCCAGAAGCTGCTTTCCCACATGCCGGCTTATGGTGCCCATCTTTCCCAGCCCCGTCCCTTAATACCCATCCCACGTGTGCAAGAAACACTCCTCAAAGGAGCAGGGAAACCATGGGTGGTCAACAGCAAGGGGTTCTGCTTGGAAGGTGTAGTCTGGCTCCCAGACACTGCAGTGATGGGCTCTCACGAGTGGGCGACCGCAACGCTTCTAGAAAGGAACAAGAAAAAGTGTGGGTGTGGGGGAGGGGTTGTGTGGTTTGCCACCCGCCAGAACAGAATCTACACCAAATAAGCTTTAAAATGGCAAATGGGAGCATATGACTAGCCAGACAGGATCAGAGCAAAGGTCCATCTTGACCAGCATTCTGTCTGCGGGTGCCCAGCGCCAGATGCTTCAGAGGAAAGTGTGAGAATCCTGCAGGGAGCAGGTGCAGTCCCATAAATGCCTGCAGAGAGAAGGCAGGTGATGGAGGCAGCATGGCCCAATGGGTAGGATGTGGCAGGAGACTCCGGAGACCTGGGTTCTGTTCCTGCCTCTGGCTTCCTGTGTGTCCTCGAGCAATCTACTGCTTCTCTGGCCCTCAGTGTCCCCCATCTGTACAATGGGGCTCGTGGTAGTGACTCTCCTGGGTAAAGCAGGGAGAGATCTGCAGATGAACAGAGCAGACTGTCCTGCCTTCTCACTGTAGTGAGCTTGAAGGCCTCTGCAGGGGAAGAGACCGGCTTATTGTTGTTATAATGATATTTACAAATCAGTTCCTCCTTCATTTCGCTTTCAGGACCAAGTTCAGAGTTGGGTGGATTTTCCCCCCTGCAAGATCGGACATTGCTAGCAGCTCCTCGGGCAGAACAGAGCGGGCAAGGCAGGAACTCAACTGCCCCGTATGGAGTGCTAGCTCCGAGCCTCCCGGCTGCATGGCCTCTGCTCCATTTCCCGTTGAGCTGTGCAGGCCTGGGAAAGTGAGTGCTCATTGGCAGTAATGCTGGCTTGGGGAGGGACTCACAGCTCTTTGTTTACTTCCCTCCCCTGTGCAGAGATGGAAGGATGCTGTGCAAACCAGGACGGCACCCCCTGGGACGAAGCCGGCCCCTCTCGGAAGGAGGAGTACGGCTGGAGGCTGATGCATCTCCTTGGCTCTGAGCAAGCCCCGGAGAACCTGGGGGACCAGAGCGACTCGAATTCCATCTGCACGGAGGACTTTGCTGCCACGTTTCGGGAAGGCATGGTCGACCCCCTGGGGAATTCCGATGGGGAAGGGGATGTGCCAGCTGGGGGTTTCCCAGCCGGAGACTCTGCTGAGGAAGGGCGCGTCACGGGAATCAAAGCCAGGCCCGCTGGTCTCTGCCCCACCGTGGAGGCGTGTGGGGCCGCTGCAGAGGGCTTCATGCTCAATACAGCGAGGAGGCCGCACATCCTGCAGCGGTTTGAGGAGGGGCTAGAAGGGGACTCAGCCCTGGCTTTGTCCAGCAGCGTGGAAGGGCCCCAGTCCCTGAGCTCCAGGACCAGGAGAGAGAGCCTGGAGTCTCTGGGGGGCAGGATATCCAGGCTGAGTCAGACCAACACCACGGACACCCCAAGCAGCACGGACATGGGGAAAGCCAGCGCCACGGGAAGCCGGGCTCCTGGACTAGCTCCACCTGAACGGGTGGAGATCTCGGTGGAAAGCGTTCCTTGGCCCCTGGAGAGCTCTTCCAGATGGGGCCAGGACTCCCGGGAGAACTCCCGACCTTTCAGCAGCCCGTTGCTCGTGGAGGAGCTGGGTCCCAGCCAGCCACTCAGCGCTCTGGGTGCCGGTGCTGGCACGAGAGCCTGGACCAGAGAGTCCCAGCCTGTGAGGACAGCTCCGAGTCCGTCCGGGAGGAGACAGACTGAGTATGGGCACGTCTGGTCCGACAGCCCCTCTCACTCCGCACCCACAGCGGCCCATGGCAGCCCTTCACTGGCCTCCAAAGGGGAGAAGAGCCCCCGGCTAATAGCATCCCCCTGCCCCGACCAAGGGCTGCCCCCGGAGACGCTGGGAGATCAGGGCTCAGCTTTGCAAGGGTTTGGTGCCACCACACAGCTGGCTAGTAGCCCTGAAAGCGCCCAGACACCCGCAGCTGGGGTTAGCGATGGCTGCGTGGTGACGCAGGGCGGGACTGGTCCGGGAGATCCTGAGAGGGAGGCTCCAGAGCTGCTGCAACAAGGATCGGTGATTCCCCGGGGACCGTCTGGAAGGGGCGTCACTCATGCTGCGGCTAGCGGGGGCAGGGAGGGAATCTGGCGGAGCTGGGAGCTGCAGGCTGGGCCAGCGGAGAGGGGAGCTCGCGGCCTGACACTGTGTAAGTCTGGAGCACGGGGCTAGTCGGCTGGCTTGTCCCTCTGCCCCTGTCACCAGGGAACTGAGCATGTGGGGAGAAAACGCTCATCGCTGAGCTAGGCAGGAGGGCGTCAGCATGGACGGGAAGCTCGAGATCAGCACCTGGGAGAGCAGTGACAGTATGGGGGGCGGGAACGTCCCTGTCCCCACCAAGGGGGCCGGTAGCAGGGGACTGGCCTGTGCTCAGGGCAGTGCAGGGAAAGTGACTGTGACTGGCCCCTGCACTGCAGGGCGAGGGGGACCCCCTGCTCCTCTCCGAGTGGGGCTTGGTGGTGTAACGCTGGGGCAGGGCCTGAAGCTCTGAGCAGGGCCAACCCAGCCGCAGGAGTGGTTGGGGGCTGGGCAGGGCCCCATGGATTCCAGGAGCGGGGAGGAAGGGTCAGTTCCCTGGGGCAGGAAGCTGAAGGATTCTGGGGTGGGTAGGCAGCTGGAAGGGGGTGACAGATGGGGCCCCTGTCTGTGGGTGCTGGGGGGAGGTGTTCCCAGCAGGAGAGGAGGGAGCTGGGCACCGTGAGGGGAAGGACTGCGGCTGCTAGAGCCGCCCCTGCTTTCCTGTTTACCCCCAACCCGACTCCCATGGACTCTCCCTGCTCAGTGCTGAGGGAAGAGTTCTGCCTGGCCCCCGATTTGCCTGGCCACTCAGCCTGGTGCCTCATGGGATCATGGAATCTCAGGGTTGGAAGGAACCTCAGGAGGTATCTAGTCCAACCCCCTGCTCAAAGCAGGACCAACCGCCAACTAAATCATCCCAGCCAGGGCTTTGTCAAGCCGGGCCTTAAAAACCTCTAAGGAAGGAGATTCCACCACCTCCCTAGGTAACCCATTCCAGTGCTTCGCCACCCTCCTAGTGAAAAAGTTTTTCCTAATATCCAACCTAAACCTTCCGCATTGCAACTTGAGACCATTACTCCTTGTTCTGTCATCTGCCACCACTGAGAACAGTCTAGATCCATCCTCTTTGGAACCCCCCTTCAGGTAGTTGAAAGCAGCTATCAAATCCCCCCTCATTCTTCTCTTCTGCGGACTAATCCCAGTTCCCTCAGCCTCTCCTCATAAGTCATGTGCTCCAGCTCCCTAATCATTTTTGTTGCCCTCCACTGGACTCGCTCGAATTTTTCCACATCCTTCTTGTAGTGGGAGGCCCAAAACTGGACACAGTACTCCAGATGAGGCCTCACCAATGTCGAATAGAGGGGAATGATCACATCCCTCGATCTGCTGGCAATGCCCCTACTTATACAGCCCAAAATGCCATTAGCCTTCTTGGCCACAAGGGCACACTGTTGATTCATATCCAGCTTCTCGTCCACTAGGTCCTTTTCTGCAGAACTGCTGCCTAACCATTCGGTCCCTAGTCTGTAGCAGTGCATGGGATTCTTCTGTCCTAAGTGCAGAACTCTGCACTTGTCCTTGTTGAACCTCATCAGGTTTCTTTTGGCCCAATCCTCTAATTTGTCTAGGTCCCTCTGTATCCTATCCCTACCCTCCAGCGTATCTACCACTCCTCCCAGTTTAGTGTCATCTGCAAACTTGCTGAGGGTGCAGTCCACGCCATCCTCCAGATCATTAATGAAGATATTGAACAAAACCAGCCCCAGGAGCGACCCTTGGGACACTCCGCTTGATACCGGCTGCCAACTAGACATGGAGCCATTGATCACTACCCGTTGAGCCCGATGATCTAGCCAGCTTTCTATCCACTTTATAGTCCATTCATCCAGCACATACGTCTTTAACTTGCCGGCAAGAATACAGTGGGAGACCGTATCAAATGCTTTACTAAAATCAAGGAATAACATGTCCACTGCTTTCCCCTCATCCACAGACCCAGTTATCTCCTCGTAGAAGGCAATCAGGTTAGTCAGGTGTGACTTGCCCTTGGTGAATCCATGCTGACTGTTCCTGATCACTTTTCTTCCTCATGCTGAGCTCCTGGTCCCTGATGGTACTGGGGGGCCAGTGGGTCTGTGCTACCAGCAGCTCTGTTCCCCCCCCTCGCCCAACCCAGGATGCAGGAGTGCATGTGCCTTCCAGGATCCCCTGGCTACTGGCTCCTGTTCTCATCCTCTCTGCAGGTCCTGACCCAGAGCCGGGCGTCTCCGAGAGTCGTGGGATGCAGAGCAGCCTGAGCGCAGCTTGGGACGAGGTCTATCTGGGGCCCTGCAAGTACAAGCACGTGGCTGGTAAGAGGAGCTGCCAACTGGCTGCTGCTTCATGGGGAAAGTGCTGGGTCCTGCCCCCAATCCTGGGATCTGTGCCCTCCGATCGATCTGCCCCTCTCCTGGAAAATGGGTGATCCTGTCCCGGCCTCGCCTGCTGGTCCCCACCTTGGGAGATGCCGGCGCTCCTTGTCACTGCAGGGAGGGTGGAACAAATGCAGGATCTGGGGGAGGACAGAGCCTCTGGGTTTGCGTCGTGGCTGGGGCTGGTAGAACAGGGGAGTCACCCCTGGTCACAGGTTCAGTTTGGTAAGAGGAAGGCAGGGAAACCCCCCTCACTCTGCGGTCAGCTGGGTTTGGCGCCTCTCCCATCCCCCATTCATCCTCTTTCAGGCGTCCCCGTCACCAGTTTCGACACCGTCACCATCGACAGTGACCTGGACTCGGTGAGGACGGAGACAGTCCAGGTTCACCTCCGCAAGGCCATCGGCCGCCGGAGAGGTACGGCCCCGGCCGGGGCTCAGCCAGACGGCCATTCCCCAGGGAGCTCGTCAGTGTCTCCTCCGGACCAGCCTCTCTCTGCCCCCGGCCCTGCTCTCGCTGTCGCAGGGCGATGGAGCTGCCTTGGGGGGGTGGGGATGGACCTGCCCCTTGCAGCTATGTGGGCCCCGCTCCCTCTTGTTCCCGTCCCACCCACAGGTGACTGTTTGTGCCTGCTCTGCTCTCTCTGCGGCACGCACCCAGACCCCCCAGCACAGTCACACCCCTGCTGCGTTAGCCACATACTATGAGGAGCGATTGCCTTAGCGAGGTGGCTCAGAGTCCAAGTCCAGGCTGGCTCCCTGCTCCCCACAGCTCCTCCTGCTGGCTCTGGGCTGCACTTGCTTTCCCAGGAGCTAGTCTACTATTGCTGTGGAGACACAAAGTTTCTCTTCTCCAAACAGCTCCGGGCCGCAGCACCAAGGGGCCCCGCTGCCCACGGAGAGACTCGTCGGGGTAAGTGCTGATGAGAGTCCACCAGCTCGGCCCCTGGCACCATGCCAAGCAGTGATGGTCCTGTGGAGACACACGCCCAGGGCTCCCACTGCCTGTGGCACTGCAACCTGCCACAGTGTCAGGGCAAATCCTGCAGACAAGAACACAGGAACGGCCGCACTGCTCAGACCAGTGATCCAGCTAGCCCAGCGTCCTGGCTCTGACAGTGGCCAATGCCATATGCTTCTGGCAGTCAGAGGTTCAGGGACATAGGGTTGCATCCCTACCCCTACTGGCTAATAGCCATTGATGGACCTAGCCCCCAGGAACATATCTAGTTCCTTTTTGAACCCAGTTATAGTCTTGGCTTTCACAACATCCTCTGGCAAGGAGTTCCACAGGTTGACTGTGTGTTGTGTGAAGAAATACTTCCTTTTGTTTGTTTTAAACCTGATGCCTGTTAATTTCATTGGGTGACCCCTGGTTCTTGTGTTATGAGAAGGAGTAAATAACACTTCCTTATTCACTTTCTCCACACCAGTCATGATTTTATAGATCTCTATCATATCCCCCCTTAGTCGTCTCTTTTCTAAGATGAACAGTCCCAGTCTTTTTCATCTCTCCTCATATAGAAGCTGGTTCACCCCCCTTAATCATTTGTGTTGCCCTTCTCTGAACCTTTTCCAATTCTAATATAACTTTTCTGTGGTGGGGCGACCGGAACTCCACACAGTCATGGTGAGGGCATCCCATGGATTTATATAGAGGCAATATGATATTTTCGGTTGTATTTTCTATCCCTTTCCTAATGATTCCCAATATTCTGTTCGCTTTTTTGACGGCTGCTGCACATTGAATGGATGTTTTCAGAGAACTATCCACAGTGACTCCAAGATCTCTCTGACTGGTAACAGCTAATTTAGACTCCATCATTTTATCTGTATAGTTGGGATGATGTTTTCCAGTGTGCATTACAATCAACATTGAATTTCACCTGCCATTTTGTTGCCCAGTCACTCAGTTTTGTGAGATCCCTTGTAGCTCTTCGCAGTCTGCTTTGGACTTCACTATCTTGAGTAGTTTTGTATTGTCTGCAAATTTTGCCACCTCACTGTTCACCCCTTTTCCATATAATTTATCCTGCATGTCTCTGCTCATCCTGACCTCCCGCAGGGGCAGTGAGACCGCATCGGAGCAGGATGATGTGATTAGCGCAGGGGGTTGGGAAACCAGGATTCTGTCTGAGGCTTCGCTGCACCCTGCAGTTAGTCTCTTGCATTTTGGGGTGGTTATTTTTTTAAAAGCCACAACCTGATCTGAGCCGGCCGGGAGCCACCAGCTGAGAGGTGAATTCTGAAATGGTCAGGAGCCGCTGACCCAAGCCGGGATGGGACCCCAGCTCGTGCAGTGTCATTCCACTGGCTCATGCAGAGTGGGCTCCCCCAGCTTTCAGTCCTAGACACAGTCCTCTCCAGTCCTGCATCACCATCTCGGCCATTTTGACAGTCCCCCGGCTGGCGGCAGTTCTCCCAGGGGGGACGCTCTCCCTTGCATTGATCCTTGGCACAGGGCACTGGCACCTCCACTTGCCCTTGGAGCACAGAGCCTGCCAACGCCAGGCCCTTGGAGGCTGGGCATGAAGAAGGGGTGGCCTATCTGCACTGCATTCGCTACTGCTGCTCTTACAGGTGCCTGGGCTCCAGCAGTGCAGTCACTGACGAAGAGGAGGAGGAGGAGGAAGAGGTCCTGTGGTCTCGTGGCAGTGCCGACTGGAGGAGCAGCAGCCCTGCGAGGTGGAACTCAATGCCAAGCAGGGCAGAGGCCAGCTGGGAGGGTACCAGGAAGGAAGCCTGCCTGGAGCACCAGGTGCTGTCCTGTGGCGGAGGGCAATTCTCCCAGGGGGGTTGGGATGGTGGGTGCACTGCAAATAGGGCTGCAAGGTGGGGAGTGGGGCAGGTAGCAGAGCTGCTGAACTTGACACGAGTAAGTGCAGAGAATCGTTACAAGGCAGCTCTTGCACGAGACCCTCGCAACGCATGGAGCTACGCACTATTCTGGAAATCCAGGCAAGTGCAGCGACCCCACCAGTGACGTAGGAAATCCCAGAAGCACAGTATAGCAATCCCGTCTCCTGTACCATGGCAATAGCAGTGTTGTCCAGCAGTAAGAGCAGGGTGCCGGGGGTCTGGTGACTGCCTTCTAGTCCCACTCCTGATACTTCCTCCCCGCATGGCCTTGGGCGAGTTACTTAACCCCGCTGACCTTTAGTTTACAAAGAGGATAACATGCTGCCCACCCTTTTATAACACTGGAGCCTTTGGGGTTCTATCAGAGCTAAGTATTATTCCACCCAAAGTAACTGCATGGGAAGAACGTGGTCAAGGCTGCAGAATTCAGTGCTCCAAAGATGGGAAATGCTGGCGCTAGAGCTGGTCCATGTGTGTATCCCACATGGGGGTGTTTGCACGCCGTGGGCCCGAGGCCGGAAGATCTAACAAGCCATGTCTGAGAGTAGTTCTCGTGGCCCCGGCCCAGGGCACAAGAGGCAGCGCGAGCCGACGTCTCTCCAGTTCCTTCTCACTGCCGCTTGGCCCGAGTCGGAATGCCTGTGTCCACAGATGTCTCCAGCTTTTATTCTTAATACTCAGTAAATCAATTTGTAAATAGTTGGTGGTTTTTATGTTAGAGGTTTTAGGATAGTTACCGTAGGTAGTTCCCCCCCCTGCACCGGAGACCTCTTCCCTGCAGCCTGGGACTATGCCCAGGGTTCCAGGTTCGTCCCCTGTACGTTGGCCCCATTGGGTGAGCAGAGCCCCTCTGAGCACGAGCTTAGGAACAGAGTCTACAACTGCTAAGCCCAGGACTCTGTTTCCCAGGCTTCCCATGACTCTCATGACCAGATCCCCCCCAGATCTGTCCATAAAAGAAGGGATCCCTTCACGAGCCCGCCCAGGCTGGACAAGCCTTCACATGCAAATCCCATGGGTCCAGGACCGTGACATACCCCCAGGATCTGTCGGTACCTTCGGTGGCTCCAGCTGTGAATCACAAGTGTTGGGCCTGCTTCTTCCTCCGTGCCGTCCCATCCTCCGAGGACCCTGCCCGGCTACAGCTTCCCGGGACATGTCGGAACCATTGGCCGGGTTGTCTGGACACCTACATTACACCAGAGGATATTTTCTTCCCTTATCCCCAGTCTCCTCTCCTCACTGGCCCAGTCCTTCTGAGAGACATGACTATGCCAGAGGACAAAACTGCACCGGTGTCACTGGAGCCATCCCCTCTCCAGCTGCCGGGCAGGCGCATGCACCCTCTGGTACCAGCCACTCCACCGCTGGAGGGAGAGCAGTTCTCAGACTCAGAGAAATCGGATGCTCTGGCTGGTCAGTCATCTCCTCACGGAGATCTGAGCCCCATCCTCCCTGATGTGATTTCCCCAGGGACCACTGGTACCAGATGCTGTAGGGTCCCCCCACGTGGGGTCCCCCCACCTGGTCGATCCCGCCTTTTGGCCATATTGGGGCCCCTGGAGCCCCTATGGGAGATGCCCTGGATCCGTCCGTGAATCCTACCACACCTCTCTTACTCACTCCCCAGATCCGACAGAGTACAAGGGGAGGACAGAGACCCAGATTTGCAGGTACCAACAGGCTCATCTCTGGCTGAAGCCATCACTTCATCCTCACCCTCTCCGCCGGACGACCATAGGCAGTACCAGGAGCTGCTTCGGAGGAGGTCCAGGACTTCCCGCACCAGTTCCTGGCTATTCTGCAGCCTACAGGTCTGAGCAAGGTGGTGCATCTGGTTAACGAGGCCATCAGGGAGCTGGCCAGAGTGGTGTGGCATAACCCTGCCTCCTGCGCCCCCACGCCTAAAAACGCCGAGAGAGGCTGTTTCGTCTCTGCCAAAGGGGCGGCATTTCTTTTCTCCCACCCAGCACCCAGCTCGCTGGTGCTACAGGCAGCTGTGAAAAGAGCGAAATTGCAGCGTCCCAAACCCACCCCTGCTGATAAGGCCGTGACGAGGTTGGACCTGTTGGGAAGAAAGGTCCTTTCCCTGCAATTCTGTATCGCTAACGATCGGGGCTTGTTAGCGAAAAGGAGTTTACCAATCACTCCAGTTTTAAGGGCAAGCTTCCCCCTGATGACAGAGCCCAGGTCCAGCCTCCCTTAGAAGAGGGCAGGTTAGTGGCTAAGACTCCCCTCATGCTGTGGTGGACGCAGTGGAGGCTGCATGAGGAGTGTGTCTTGGCTCTGCCCTGGTAGCAAACGTGTGACCAAAGAACAGTCCCTTGGAGGGTAAACGCGACCGTGGGAAGACTGGGCTCCTTGCAGCAAGAGCTTTCCTCCCCGTGGACAGATGGCAGCTAATGAGCAATCTGACTGCGGTCAGGATGTGCCACGTGACCCCGTTCGCCAGGCTTCATCTCGGCTGCCTACAAGCCGGGCTCCTGTCTGGCTACTCCCCAGGCAGGGAGTGCATCGACATCAGGGCCATCGCCTCTCTTACCGGGCACTCGAACCCGGATTGAGCTAGGGTTGGCGTCCCCTTCGTCACTCTGCCCCCAGGGCTGCCATCGTAACCGACACATCCCTTATGGGTTGGGGAGCTCACTTGAACAGCCACTATAAACAGGGTCACTGGACCCACATCGACCTACTGCAGCTGAGGGCAGTCCGCCTGGCAAGCGGGATCTTCTCCTGCTCATTCGATCTCTTCATGTCCATGTGATGTCACAATATCACCACAGTCTTTTACATAGACAGGGCGGAGCAAGATCTCTCCCCCTTTGCCTAGAAGCAGTCAGGCTTTGGAACAAGTGCATCAGAAACCACATCACTATCCAAGCCATGTACATTCTGGGTGCCCAAAACTCTTTAGCAGACAACCTGGGCAGATACTTTTCTGCAGCTCACGAGTGGGAGATGCACAGCTCTTCCCTGAGCGAGATAGTCACTCAGGGGGAACACCGCAATGGGATCTCTTCGCATCCCAAATGAACAGGCTTTCCTTGTACTGCTCCACGGGAGCTGTGGGTCACGGCCCCCAGGGCAATGCTCTCCATTTACCATGGACACACAGTCCCAGAGGTGCCTTTCCCCTGTTCCCACAGGGCTTACGAGAGATCCGCCAGGACAGGGCCAGAGACATTCTCCTAGCACCCGTCTGGCCAGGCAGTTTTGGTTTCCGGAGCTCCTGAGGATGTCGATCCATCCTCCTATCAGGATCTGCCCCTTCCCAGATTGCCTTCCTCAGCAAGGGGGCAGAACCAGACACCCAGTCGAGACCCTGTCCACCTCCTGGCCTGGTGTTTGGGTGGGGATCAGAACTAGAACACGCTTGCTCGGCACCCATCCAAGTTATTCTTATTCAAAGTAGGAAAGACTCAACTAGCACCTGCTACTTAGCTAAATGGAGACAATTTTCTACCTGGGCTCAGCATAAGGTGCTATCTCCAAATTCTGCAAGGATCCCAGTTGTTTTAGATCACCTCCGGTTTTGAAGAGCTCAGGTCTTTCCATTGGCTTGCTGCAGGTCCATCTTGCAGCAATCAGTGCCTTCCTTCCGCCAGAAGGTGGATATTCCACCTTTACTCACCCTACAGCAGTGACATCCATGAAAGGCCTAGTTAGGATCTTTCTGCCAATCATCAAACCTACCCCTCAATGGAACCTCAATCTCGGCCTGTCACCACTCATCAGGCCACTGTTTGAATCCTTGGCAACATGCTCCATGGCCCACCTGTCCATGAAAGTTGCATTCTTAGTGGCTATTCCCTCAGCCAGAAGGCTGAGCAAGAGGGGAGCCCTCATGGCAGACCCATCACATTGTTCATCACCAGGAAAAAATCTCTCTCTGTCTACATCCTAACGTCCTCCCCAAGGTTATTTCTGAATGCCATGTCAACCACACTATCCACTTACCTGTTTTCTTCCCGAAACCCCATTCCTCTGCCAAGGAGAGGAAATTTCGTTCCCTTGACTCAGACGTGCTGTAGAGCTCTACCTGCAGAGGACCAAATCTATTAGCAGATCACCTAGGCTATTTCTTGCCATAGCAGAAAGGTTGCGAGGAGAAGCGAAATCCTCTCTGAGAATCTCCAGAGAGATCTCTGGGTGCTACCAATTAGCACGTATCCATCCAAAGGGCACGCTCCAGGAGAGCACAAGCTGCCTCCACAGCGTCGCTGCAGAAAGTACCATCGCTGGACACACGCAGAGCAGCTACCTGGAGTTCCATTCGCACATTCACAAAACATTACGTACTAGTTCAGGCCGCTGCTGTGGATGCAGCAGTGGGACCTGTAGTACTTCAAGCATCTTTCTTGCTGGCACCCCTGCACCCCCCTCCTGTCTGAATACTGCTTGTCAATCACCCACGCGTGGAATACACATAGGGACCAGCACTCGAAGAAGAAAGGGAAGTTACTTGTAACTGGGAGTTCTTCGAGGTGTGTGGTCCCAGTCTATAGTCCACTGTCCGCCCTCCGTCCCCTCTGCTTCAGATCCTGCTGGATTCATGGTACGAAGAGGAACTGGAGAGGCATCAGCCCACACTGCCTCTTATGCCCCAGTCTGGATCATGAGGAAAATGAGGAAAAGAGGCCAACGGATGCTGTTTGTTAGAGTTTCTGAACTCGGGTGCATGGCGCCCATGGGCACCCACGTGGAATACAGACAGGGACCACACGTCTCGAAGAACTCCCGTTACAGATAAGTAACCTCCATTTGCCCATGCAGCCTGGATTCTGTCCCCTTGCACATGGTCATGGATGCAAAGACTGTGCTTCAATGCACCAGCAAACACAGCAAACACAGAGTGGTTGGACAGTAACGTGGGAACTCAGGGAAGAGGACCTGTCTGCTATTTGTTGGGGTGGCTGAGGCCGGTTGTGTCAGCTGCTGGAAGGGGCTGCTGGGAAGTGCTGCTAGGGGAGGTCAGAGCCATAGCGAGCTGCGTGTTTGATTCATTGCACAGGACCTGGGCGCTGAAGAGGAGAGGCTGTTGCAGAGGAAATCCCAGCTACACGAGGCTGACTTGTCCCTGAGTGACATCCTGGGTCAGAAAAAGGTATTTTCCCAGCAGCCCCATCCAGCAGAGAGGAGCCGGGGCAGAGACAAACCAGCTGCCGGCAGGGATCCATCAGAGCATTGGGTCACACCCTTGTTCACATGCACTTCGTGTCCAGAGACGGTGGCTGCTGCTAGGGCAAGGCAGGGTGTGGCTGGGGAGGTTAGAGCTACTGATGGGACCCAGGGGACGGGATCAGCACCCCGCAGCTCCACCACGGAGGGAGGATAAGGGAGGCTTGGAGTGTGGGTGGGAGACCTGGCTCCCAATATGGAGCAGCCTGAGTCATGGATGGACCTGCCGTCTTTTGCTGGTCTCCTGCTAAACTCAGCCCTAGACCACGTGCTTCTTGGGGCTCCTACAGTGTTTGCGCGTTGTTTGTCCTGGGACAGCTTCCAGCACTGGGAGAGAGGCCTTGGGACACGTGGGATTTGGAGAAAGCACCTGGCCAGGACTTGGCAGGGGCTTGGGTCTAATCTACACTCAAGAGTTTTGCCAGTCTAGCTATACTGGTTATACTGGTACTAGCTATACTGGTTATACTGGTACTAGCTATACTGGCAACCCCCCCCCACTGGAGATGCAGTATACTGGAGAAAAGGGCCTTTGCTGGAGTAGCTTATTCCAGTTCAGTGAGCGAAGGGGCAATCCTGGCAAAAGCCCTTTTTTGCTGGTAGAATCGAGCCTACACCGGGGCTTTTGCCAGCACAGCTATGGCATAAAAACCTCCCATCCTAAGTGACGTAGCTGGGCCGGCAGGTGTAAAACCTGGCCTGACATGTCATCTGTCGTGCCCACATACCATGGTGATGGGCCCCAGACAGGGCGAGTATAATCTAGCCAGGCAGGTGGGGAGTTCCCTGTGGCGGGGGCAGCTTGGCATCTTCCTGGGCCTCTGTTCTTGCTTCTTAGTGGAGGGGTCTGATGGGCTCCAACCCCTCCCCACGGCACCCACTTGGGGCCTGCAGGGATGATCTGTCATGTTGGCCCTGTCAGACCAAGGCAGGAAGCTACAGAGCCCTAGGCCCATCGGGGTGAAGTTCTTGCTGAAGGACCCCAAGCATTTGGCTCTGTCAGCAAGAGAGTCCTGTCTGAGCGCTGCTGTTGGGTTGCCAGGGGAAGGGAGAGCAACACTCGTGTGTGTCGCTGTCTGGGGGAGACCCGTCCCGCCTGGACTCCGCTCCCATTCGGCACCTGGGCCTGTGGGGACGCTGCAGTGGGCTTGGCCTGTGGTGAGGCGAAGGGCCTGGGTAGCAGGGCAGGGAGATGGACACGTGCCTTTCCTGACACCTTTCCTCCCCTCTGCTCCCAGCGCGCGGTCCAGGACCTGGAGTTGCTGCGTGGGGCCCTGGAGAGGAGCCAGAAGGAGGCGGAGACGCTGGAGTCCTGCCTGAAGGAGACTCGGAGCAAAGCGGATGAAGCCAGGTACCTGGAGTGAGGTTGGGCACACAGGGACCTTGGCAGGCCAGCGCTGGACGGGGGGTGTGGGAGTCGTCTTGCAAATATGGGCCTGCTCTCACTGAAGCCAATAGCAAAATGCCTGTCGAGATCAGTGGGAGCAGGAGCAGGCCCAAGAACCTCTCGCTCCTAGCCAGTTAGTGACACAGGCACTTTGCCCAGCGGAGGGCTGGCCTGGCAGTGTGCTGGGCGAGCCTGGGGGCCACCTCTGGCTGGCACTCACTGGAACAGATGGCAGCCACCCCGTGGCACGTGGAGGCCAGATGGCCCTGTAGGCTAAGCTCCCTCGTGATCTCAGCAGCCCTTGCATAGACCCAGAGGGAGCAGTGCATGCTGGGACCATTTGCCTCTGCACGCCGCACTTTCCTCTAGACCCTCAGCGGGCTGCCCGTCTCGAAGCGTGCCGCCTCTCTGAGGGTGTCGGTACCTTCTTCCCACAGGGCGGACCTGCTGCTGCTGCAGTACAGGCGGGACTCGTGCCTGCGGGAGCTGCCGGAGCTGGAGAAGGAGCTGAGCACGCTGAGACGGCAGCGCTCCACCATGCACAGCACCCAGCTGGGGGCCTTCCAGGCCGAGGTGAGGGTGGGGGTCCCAGGGTGGCCAGTGGGTCAGATGGTTCCCATGGGGGATTGCAGGAGCAGTGTCCACATTGCAGGTGGGAGGGGAAACAGGAGGCAAAGGCGAGAAGGGCAGAGAGATGGAGTAGGGAGGGGAGGGGAGGGGGAAACCCCATTGCCCACTGCGGGGATAAGGGGATCTCTCACTGCACAGTCGGGAGGCCGTGCTGCTGGGTTTCCATGGGCCAGGAAGCAGCGCTGCGGGACACGGGGCCAGGCGATCCCATCCTCTGCTCGTTTCCCAGGTCGCCTCGCTAGCGGCCGAGCGGGAGGAGCTGAAGTCCCGTGTGCGTCACCTGGAGGGCAGCTTGTCCTTCCTGGAGCGCCAGGAGCTGGAGCGCCAGCTGAGCTGCTGCAAGGCAGAGTTGTTCTCTGAGCAGCGGGCAGCCAGAGCCAGGACCGAGGAGCTGCAGGAGGTAGGTGAGCTCCCCGGGGCTCCCGGCTGCTTCTGGTGCTGCCTCCCAGACTCCATTGGAAGCAGGTGGTGTCTGCAGAGCAAAAGACTCCCATGTCGGGCTGGGTCCTTCCCCATCCTGAGTGCTGTGAATGAGATCTGGGATTCTCCAGGTGCGTCTGTTTCCTCAGCAGCTGGAAGGGCCTCCCAGCCATATTATTTATTGTTTGTATTGCAGTCACACCTCGCAGCCTAGTCATGGCCCAGGACCCCCTGGTGCTAGGCGCTGCAGACACAGCACAGAGACACAGTCCCTGCCTCAAAGAGCTCACGCTGTAAATAGTTCTCTTGTCCCCCAACCACACAGGAGAGGTTCCCTTGGAGGCAGCGTCTTGTGGCTGAGGTATAACTCACGGCAGAGCCCAATGTCTCTCCCCACCCCAAGACCGTCTGGTGGGAATGATCCGGACGCTGTCATCGCTGTGAGTGGGGGGTCGCCCCCTGTCTGAACAGCAGCTGTGTGACGCGCTCCTGCCCGGCCCTGGGCTCGCTCGCGGTGTGACTTGTGTGCGTTCTTTCGGCTGCAGTGCCTGGAGGAAGCTCAGAACAAGCTGGAGGAGAGGACGGCAGAGGGGACGGAGCTGCAGGAGGAGACCACGCGACTGAGACTGCAGCTCAGGGAGCTGGAGAGGGTGAGGGAAGCTCAGGTTCAGGTCAGATGGTTTCCACATGGGGAGGGAGGGGAGCAGGAGCAATGGATGGTGGGGGGTTTGCTTGGTAGGTTTAAGAAACTGTCCCCCTTTGTATGCCACACCCCTCGCCCACTTCCAATAGAGAGGGGTATGTACGCACGCTGCCCCTGGTCCCAGTGCAGGCCTGGTGGGAGTTGGGTGGCGAGACTGTTGGGGCATGAACAGGGCCGGCTCCAGGGTTTTTGCCGCCCCAAGCAGCAAAAAGAAAAAGAAAAAGGAAAAAAAAAGAAAAAAAGCCGCAATCGCGATCTGCTCTACCGCTGCCGCTTCAGTCTTCGGCGGCAATTCGGCGGCTGGTCCTTCGCTCCAAGAGGGAGCGAGGGACCCGCTGCGGAAGACCCGGACCTGCCGCCCCTCTCGGTTGGCCGGCCCAAGCACCTGCTTGCTGGGCTGGTGCCTGGAGCCGGCCCAGGGCATGAAGAATAACGGGGTGAAGGCAGGCTGCCAGGAGACCTCTGCCAGCAGCGAGTTATATCTAGCCCCCGACGGGAGAGACGAGAACCCCATTGCTAGGGGGAGTCAGACTGGAGGTTCAAAGCCCTGCAGCCAGGGTCTGCCGATGTTTCCATAATGGGTATTCACCCACGAAAGCGTATGCTCCAATACATCTGTTAGTCTATAAGGTGCCACAGGACTCTTAGTTGCTTCTCCTGGACCCCGCCTCCCCTCCCACGGGGCACTGCCCGGGACCCCGCCTCCCCTCCCACGGGGCACTGCACGGACCCCGCCTCCCCTCCCACGGGGCATCGCCGGGACCCCGCCTCCCCTCGCACGGGACACGGCCTGGGACCCCGCCTCCCCTCGCACGGGGCACTGCCCGGACCTCGCCTCCCCTAGCACGGGGCACTGCCCGGACCTCGCCTCCCCTCGCACGGGGCACTGCCCGGACCCCGCCTCCCCTCGCACGGGGCATTGCCCGGACCCCGCCTCCCCTCGCACGGGGCATCGCCGGGACCCCGCCTCCCCTCGCACGGGGCACGGCCTGGGACCCCGCCTCCCCTCGCACGGGGCACGGCCTGGGACCCCGCCTGCCCTCGCACGGGGCACTGCCCGGGACCCCGCCTCCCCTCCCACGGGGCACTGCCCGGACCCCGCCTCCCCTCCCACGGGGCATCGCCGGGACCCCGCCTCCCCTCGCACGGGACACGGCCTGGGACCCCGCCTCCCCTCGCACGGGGCATTGCCCGGACCCCGCCTCCCCTCGCACGGGGCATCGCCGGGACCCCGCCTCCCCTCGCACGGGACACGGCCCGGGACCCCGCCTCCCATCGCACGGGGCACTGCCCGGGACCCCGCCTCCCCTCCCACGGGGCACTGCCCGGGACCCCGCCTCCCCTCCCACGGGGCACTGCCCGGGACCCCGCCTCCCCTCCCACGGGACACGGCCCGGGACCCCGCCTCCCCTCGCACGGGGCACTGCCCGGGACCCCGCCTCCCCTCGCACGGGGCACTGCCCGGGACCCCGCCTCCCCTCCCACGGGGCACTGCACGGACCCCGCCTCCCCTCCCACGGGACACGGCCCGGGACCCCGCCTCCCCTCGCACGGGGCACGGCCCGGGACCCCGCCTCCCCTCGCACGGGGCACTGCCCGGGACCCCGCCTCCCCTCGCACGGGGCACTGCACGGACCCCGCCTCTCCTCCCATGGGGCATCGCCGGGACCCCGCCTCCCCTCGCACGGGACACTGCCCGGGACCCCGCCTCCCCTCGCACGGGGCACTGCCCGGACCCCGCCTCCCCTCGCACGGGGCACTGCCCGGGACCCCGCCTCCCCTCGCACGGGGCACTGCCCCGACCTCGCCTCCCCTCGCACGGGGCACTGCCCGGACCTCGCCTCCCCTTGCACGGGGCACTGCCCGGACCCCGCCTCCCCTCGCACGGGGCATCGCGGGGACCCCGCCTCGCGTCCCACTGGTCACAGTAGCTGCAGCCAATGTGCAGTGGAGCTGTAAGAGGCAGGTGCTGATGGATCTTTAACTATCTCTAATGCACCAAGTGATTGGTCCTTTATGAAAACTGCTAAGCACTTTGTCTCCTTTAGCTTTTCTCCTCCTCTCCTCCCACCCCTCTGTTCCATTCCTCCTTCTCCCCTTCGGCCCCTGCTGCCTGGTCCCCTGCTGCCCCATGCCATACTGCGTGGGTGCCTTGTTCCTGCCCCCCTGCCTCTCCTGCTGGGGGCTGGCAGCTCTGCCCCATTGGTGGCTCCTGGGAGAGCAGTTGGCCTGGCAAAGGGGTCCTGGGCGCCTGAGGAATGAGCTGGAAATGAGGAGACAAGGAGCCAGCGCCGTGTGACTAGGCAGATCTCCAGGTACCCTGGCGGGTGCTCCGTGCGGGATATGTAGGAGCAGTTGGGGAACTGCTGCCCTGGGGAATGCACTGGAGGGGACAGTCGTGCCTTGGCACATGCAGAAGATGAACTCAGCTGTGCTCAGCCTCTTCCACCCCTTGTTTGAATGATGCTCTTACTCCCGCCTCGTGCTTCTACAGACACCAGCAGCCCCCAGAGCCTCTTGGAGCCCGTGCCCGTTTGTGATGGTTACACAGAGCTCTCTGTTCCAGAAACAGGCAGCAGCTCTGAGTGGGCAGATCCGAGACCTCCGAGTGCGGGAGACGGAGCAGGAGCTGAGACGCTCTGCTCTGGAGAAGATCGTGTCGGAGAAGGAGCTCGAGCTGGTGAGGCTGCGAGAGGTCGTCTGTGCCCTTACGGCTGAGAAGGAAGCGCAGCAACGTGCTATGGAGAACCTGAGAGAAGAACATGACAGGCAGCTGGGGAAGATGCAGCAGGAGAAGGTACCAGCCTGAGTTGGGCGGGGGGGCTTTCCGTGCTCATCCCTTGTCTTCTCATTCCTTCTTTTTCTCCCCCGACCTAGCTGAATGGTTTTTATTCATAAAGGTGCAGCTCCTGCCCCATGTCAGGGAGTGGAGCTGCTCAGTTTGGAATTTAAGGGAACGTCCGGGGGTCTTTGCACCAAGTATGTGGCCCGGCTACTCTGGGCTGCTCTGTGTGGCCACCGGCAGGGGGCTTTGGGGCAGTTTGGGCCATTGGATTCCCTACTGTGCAGTTCCAATGGCCATTGACCCCGCAGCCTCGGGATTCCTGGCCCCCGGCAGAGGTCACCAGCACGCAGCTCACCCATCCCCGGTGTCTGGGCCAAAAGTGGAGGAGGGGGAATTGGCTTCAGCCTGAGAGAAGTAAATATGAAACTTGCCTTCCTGTCGGTCAGTGGTTACCGGGAGGGGGACAATAAATCTCCATTGTTTCTGAAAGAAGGAGTCTGTGTGCGTGTTGCTACGTACACGCTGAGCAACAGTGTCAGAAAACTCCCCTTTTGGGTCAGACATTCTTAAATTATATTATTTTGCAACCAACGCTTTAAGGGGAGATAAAATGGAGGACTCCTGGATGATTGGGAAAAGGCGAATGTAGTGCCCATCTTTAAAAAAGGGAAGAAGGAGAATCCGGGGAACTACAGACCAGTCAGCCTCACCTCAGTCCCCAGAAAAATCATGGAGCAGGAATCCATTTTGAAGCACTTGGAGGAGAGGAAGGTGATCAGGAACAGTCAGCATGGATTCACCAAGGGCAAGTCATGCCTGACCAACCTGATTGCCTTCTATGATGAGATAACTGGCTCTGTGGATATGGGGAAAGCAGTGGATGTGATATATCTTGACTTTAGCAAAGCTTTTGATACAGTCTCCCACAGTATTCTTGCCAGCAAGTTAAAAAAGTCTGGATTGGATGAATGGACTATAAGGTGGATAGAAAGCTGGTTAGATTGTTGGGCTCAACGGGTAGTGATCAATGGCTCGATGTCTAGTTGGCAGCCGAGTGCCCCAGGGGGTCGGTCCTGGGGCCGGTTTTGTTCAACATCTTCATTAATGATGTAGATGATGGGATGGATTGCACCCTCAGCAAATTCGCAGATGACACTAAGCTGGGGGGAGAGGTAGATACACTGAAAGGTAGGGATAGGGTCCAGAGTGACCTAGACAAATGGGCTAAAATAAATCTGATGAGGTTCAACAAAGACAAGTGCACTTAGGACGGAAGAATCCCATGCACCGCTACAGGCTGGGGACCAACTATCTAAGTGGCAATTCTGCAGAAAAGACTGGAGATTACAGTGGGCAAGAAGCTGGATATAAGTCAAGTGTACCCTTGTTGCCAAGAAGGCTAACAGCATATTGGGCTGTATTAGTAGGGGCATTGCCAGCAGATCGAGGGAAGTGATTATTCCCCTCTATTCAACACTGGTGAGGCCACACCTGGAGTATTGCATCCAGTTTTGGTCCCCCCCCTCCCCCCCCCCACTACAGAAAGGATGTGGACAAATTGGAGAGTCCAGCGGAGGGCAACAAAAATGATCAAGGGGCTGGGGCACATGATTTACAAGGAGAGGCTGAGGGAACTGGGGTTATTTAGTCTGCAGAACAGAAGAGTGAGGGGGCATTTGATAGCAGCCTTCAACTACCTGAAGGGGGGTTCCAGAGTGGATGGAGCTCGGCTGTTCTCAGTGGGGGCAGATGTCAGAACACGGAGCAATGGTCTCAAATTGCCGTGGGGGAGGTTTAGGTTGGATATTAGGAAAAACTATTTCACTAGGAGGGTGGTGAAGCGCTGGAATGGGTTACCTAGGGAGGTGGTGGAACCTCCATCCTTAGAAGTTTTTAAGGCCCAGCTTGACAAAGCCCTGGCTGGGATGATTTAGTTGGGGATTGGTCCTGCTGTGAGCAGGGGGGTTGACTAGATGACCTCCTGAAGTCTCTTCCAACCCTAATCTTCTATGATTCTATGACTTGTCTACATTGGAAAGCTAATTTGGAGTAAGGGGGGTGAATTGAAAGTGCAGTGGCTATTCTGGAACAACGCCATGTGTGGGTGAGCCGTAAAAGACCCAGAAAAAAAACAACCCCTATTATTGACTTCTGATAAGTCAGTTAGGAACAGGTTGGCATGTACAGTCTGATTGGCTGCTGTACCAGGATAAAGTAGTTACATCTCTGTTCTGATTGGTCTAGTCAGTGTTCAATGTCTCCAAGAAAATAATGTGTTGATGCATCACATGACGCCTTTCAGTTACTCATGGATCAGAATTTTTTTCTTGCTTGTAGTGTGATGAACTGGGACTGTTCTTACTGTGGTCTGTGAATGCTGATGGGGAGAGTGGCTAGGATAGTCTGCATTGGGGGATGGGAGACTGACCGATGGAGAATACCTGAGCATGTAACATGAGAACCCAGGAAGGGGTTGGAGGCCAGGTGACACCTTTGCCCGGGAAACTGAACAAAGGCTGTGGGAGGGGTCGCTGAAGGCAGAGTTTCAGGAGCTGGCTGGTGACATGGCTGGGAGGTAGACGGGGCTCTGACCTCGCAAGGGGGCTGTGGTGTCCCTGGGACCCCAAGATGGACCTAACTGAGGGGGGTCCTGTTGTCTGTGCCTGCAAGACCTGTCTTGGACTGTGTTCCTGTCATCCAAATAAACCTGCTTTACTGGCTGGCTGAGAGTCATGGTGAATCGCAGGAAGCCGGGGGTGCAGGGCCCTGAGTCCCCCAATACTCCGTGACAGTAGCAATAAGAATGAAAAAGGGGGTCTGGGTGTATTGAACTGTAAATACACACATTTAAGGAGGATGGGAAGTGAGATGAGACAGTAGTTTTATTGGACAGCTCTGAAAATGGCTAAAAAAGGCATCATGAAATGTCCTTGTTTATTGTCTCAATAATTTCTATATCAAACGTGCCCAGTTTACCAGTCAAATTATTTTTCTCGCTGCCCAACCTGCAACATTAACGGGGGATCTGCAAGTCGAGCTGGGCTTTTTTCTTCTCACACATCATCGCCTGCACTAATGGTCACTGATGATGGCCCTGAAAACACCTGTGTAGCCCCACAGTCTTTCAGCAAGGCCGGCTGACACCTGGTGAGCTCCATGGCTTCCCGTGGGTTTACTCCAAGGTAGCTGACTGGAACTCGGTAGCAACTGTATTGATGGCACACGAGAAAGAACGGCACTCGCTGTTGGAGAAACGCCGGCGCAGAGATCCCATCTTTTCAGCCTTCGTTGGAATGCAGCCACCTCTGGAATGGACGCAGCTGCTGTTTTCCAGGGCATAGCCATGCTGCATAGCAGTTTAAAGGTTCTCCTGCCTTGGATCCCGTAAAGGGACAGGGCAGTAGCAGGGGTGGGAGGAATGTAATGACCTGGAGTCTAGCTGGGACTCTGAGGCTAAGGATTCTTGCCAGCCCTGTGGCCTCTGTGGCTGTGCAGTTATGGGGCTCTGGGCATCGGCAGGAGGGAACGTGGGGGCTGGCTGGATTGCGGGGTGTGCAGTGTGGCTAGGTGCTGTTTTCTGTGCTGTAGGAGCTGGAGTGGGCCCAGCAGAGGGAGGAGCTGCAGTGTCTGAAGCAGCAGGAGCTCCAGGAGGTTTGTATCACGCAGTCCCGTGCTCACGTGCCATGTTCCCTCCGGGTGTGAGTGCAGCTGACATGGTGACTGTTGTTGGCATGTCCTCCAGCAAGCTGGCTTGTGCCGTGAGGAGTACCTGCAAAGTGCTGGGAGGACCTACGGACATCACTCCCCCGTCTCTCTCAGCAATAGCCTCCAGGCAGGCCCTCCCCACATGTCAGTGTCTCAGTGGTGTGAGTCGTGTGATGTGGCAGATGAGCTCATGCACTGGGTGACGTGTTGGATGTCCAATTGGCTGAATGGTCCCCTCTTTCTCTGACTTGTTCTCCTTTGGCCAGGCACCTAGCTGGATTTATGATGGGGAGGCAGCGTGGTCCTAGACAGAGCACCTGTTTGTGACCATAGCCATGTCCCCTCACTTATCTGTGCCTCAGTTTCCCCACCTGTACAGTGGGGCAGGTGACGCATTCTGAGCTGCCTGGGTGAGGAGAGCTTTTTAAGGGTGAAGCTGTGGTGTTGTCAGTACATTAAATGCATTGCCAAGGAGGCCAGTCGTTCTCCATCGGGCACTGCCTGGGATCAGGGTCTTCCAGGCAGAGAGGAAGAGCCTCTCGTGCAGAGGCTCCCCATTCTCATGTCTGTCTTCTCAGTTTGCAGAGAGTTTGGAGCAGGTGAAGGCCAGGGCCCTCCAGGATCAAGCCGCCTCCTTCCAGAAGGAAGTGGAGAATCTCACCAGGGTGATCGAGGTACCTGCTCCCCACGGGGCAGGGGGAGGGGGTGGGTCATGGTTTGAGGGAGCGCGAAATCTGACCCACCTGGATGTATGTAATAGAGCCATGGATTCCAAGGCCAGAAGGAACCATTGTGATCATCTAGCCTGAGCTCCTGCAGAACCAAGACCCTTCAATTTTAGTAGTTACTGATTTTCTCAAAAATTTCCCAGGATTTCTGGATTTTATTGATATTTCCCCCCTCCCCCAAATTTTTGACTTTTTGGGGACCCGGGTATTTTTCTCAAGCGAAGCAGACAGGGCCACTCTGAAGCACCAGGCTCAGGAGTGTTACCCCCTCAAAACCAGACTCCAGACACCCCTACAATGGCTTGCCTATATTTGCAGCTGAATCCTCAGTTTGTGTGGTTTTGAAAGGTGAAAGGGGGTGGTCCATCCTAGCGGATTTACCAGGGGGTTTCTCTCCAACTTTTGGAGGACTCCCCAGAATAGACTAGGCCTGTTGACCCTTGGAAGGACTGGCTACAGTCTTTCGCTCCAAGGACTGACACTCAGGACGTAATTCTTAGGAAACAAAAATAACCTTTATTTAACACAACATACCCTAACACAGTAAATCTAAAACATATTTAAAGAAACAAAAACATAAGTTCTTACAATTTAAGACACATATTACAAAATAACAAACTCTGTTAGCACAGGTACACGCTGAAGTACCCAAACTTGCAATAGCCTACAATTGGAAAATAGCTTTAAGTGGTTACATTCTATATGCGATGGCCAGTCACATATAGGATGCTGACAGCCAGTTCTTAAACATTAAAGACTATACAGACCAAAACATACATACCCAATTATCCAGCTTTGTTATCTCAGACACACTCCTTCAGACATTCTCGTTATTCTTTACATGAGAGCCACCGTGATTACTTCCCCACAGTCCTCTTTCCCTCTGCTCTGTCTAGGTCCTTCTGATCTGCCAGGACTGATGTTGTCACTACTACTGCTTCTGCCTTCAGTCTTCAGTGATTTCAGCTCTTATCTTTCAGATTCTGATTCTCCTAATGTTCACTCCAGTGCCTTCCACTCACACTCACTCAAAGCCTGTCAGCTCTGTACCTTATATATAGATTTTGGCCTATTCTGATTGGTTATTTTCACAACCCTAAGCATTCCCACCCAGTGGTGTAGCTAGGAGAGGAAGTTTGGGTGGGCCCCAACACACCATGCTAGCTCAGCTTCTCCCCCGACGCCACGCCCTCTTCCTAGCCCTGGTGCCCCCAGACACAGGGCTTCACCTGCCGAGCTGGGCACGTGTATGGGGTAAGGACCCACCAGTGTGGGTAGCTGCTGGGGTAAAAGAGGTTCCCGCCTTCGGGCTGAACATTCGCCACATTCCTTAGGGCAGAGGGGGGATAATATGCACTGGACCCCCCCCCCCCTTCAGTTGAGCAGAATCCAAAGGCTACCCCACCTCGCAGGGCACCCAGTCAGGGAAACAGGTTCCCTGAGCCTCACCATCTTTGGAAGAGAGAAAGTTTATCCAAAGTGGGAAGGGAAAACTGGGGGGGGGGGGGGAGGCAGAGGCCAAGGGCTGGAGTTGGGGGAAGGGGCAGGATCCAGGGGGGCACACGACATGGGTGAGGCAGCAGAAATGGGGGGCACAGCAGAGCCTGGAGTTAGGGCACAGGGAGGGGGCTGGGTGCAGGATGGATCGGGGGGGCCCCTCCAGCCAGTCCTTACTGCTCAGCAGGCTCCAGCAGACGAGGCTGCCTGGGGTGCACAGGCTGTCCATGTGGCAAAGGGGGGCACTGCCAGGGCTCAAGCTCTGCCCAACCCCGGCTTGGTATCCATCCGCCCGGCTGACCACACCTCCCTTTCTGGCCAGCGTTGCTGTGTCCGTGCGTCCTGCACCGTGTGCAGCTGCCCTTGCCCCGCCCAGCCATGCACCTGGGTGCCCGGCCCGGCCCTGCTCTGGCCCCAGCACTAGCCCCAGACCTGCCCCCATGAGGCACAGCCACGGGCTGGGATGACTCCCCTTCTCCCAGCCTGTGGATTCAGGGGGCCCCAGCCCTGCCCGTGTTCCGTCCTGGATTTCAGGTGCCCGAGTGATGCTCTGGGCCACTGTGGCAGCCCTACACCCCTGCTCAGATTTGGCCGGGCCCCTGTTCTCACCAATCAGGTTTAAGCCCACTATCTGTCAATCAAAGCTAGACCTGATTGAAGACCTGCGCCTTAGATGCTGGACCTGATTGAGAACCTGTGCTTAACTGACAGCCCCCCACCCCCTTTGTCTCACCTCAGTCTGCCTGCTTGGCCAAATCTCTCCCAGACCTCCATTTTGGATTTCTCTGACTCTGACTGCTTGTGACCGCCATCTTGTCATTGCTAGCCACCTAAACCCACCCTCGTTAATTATTAAGCGTCTGTCATTTTAAACACGTCAGTGTATCCTGACGCTATGATAAACTGTCACCCCCCTATTTTTATTATTTTACACAAGTTTAACTCTGATCTCTCCCTGCTCTAGCTCGTGGTGGCAGCCCAGCGCTCTGGGGGCTGTCGGCCTTACACAGAACAGAGCAGCTGAAAAATCTCCTGTATCAGAGGGGAGCAGTCGGCTGCATCCCCTGCCGGACAGAGCACCCTCGTGCCCCCGCCCTGCCCTGCTGCCTGGTCTGTGCTGCAGGGCCAGAGACAGCAGTGGGCTCTGTCCAGCAGGGGAAGTGCAGGTGGGCTCAAACTGCCAGGACCAGGCTCCGGCTCCCTGCCCATCTTTCTCCCCACTCAGCAGCCACCAGCTGATCGTTACCCTCCTCTGCGGGGGAGGCCAGCAGGAACTCGGCACTCAGGGAGTCAAGGCTGCACCCCAGGAGGCCTGACGCCTGCCAGACAGAGCCTCCTCCAGACTTGGCCGTCTGCTTCCCCTGCACAGTGGGGAAGCGAGAGGGGCAGGGAGTCGGGTCTCAGCAGCCGAGGCCACCTGACTGCTGCGTCATGAGTACTCCCCTCCCTCTCCCTGCTTGGCCCCCAGGAATACCTAGCACCCCCCCCCCAGCCCACTGCCCTTTGTTTTCAGTTTTTACCCATTTTCACCCATTTGTTAAATTTTGGACAAACACAGATACGTTCCTGGGAAATTTATAAATACACAAGCAGAAAACAAAGGGCCTTTGCACAACATAGGCCAGAGAGCAGAGCCCTGCTAAGGAGCTGGGCGGGTCTCATTCCAGCCCATACCGTGTCTCCATCTCTGCTGGCCTTTGCCCACGTGCCCCAGCTGTTCTAGATCCCGGACTTTGCTCTGCTTGTGCCAGTTGTTTCCGTGGCAGCAGGCTGTGGTGAGCTCCCCAGAATAGCTAATAATGAAAGCGCTGCCCATCTCCAGTGTCCTCCACCCTGGTAACCTCAATGCTCTGTAGAAACCTGAGCGAACAAAGCCTCTTGTCCATGAGGTGGGTGAGTATTACTATACCTATGCTACAGATGGGGAAACTGAGGCAGGGAGCGGGACAGAGATATGCCCGCAGGCACGCAACAAGTCCAAGGCAGAGCTGGGACTAGAACTCACATCCTCTGATTCTCAGTCCTTTGTTCTAACTATCAGACAATGCTTTCTCCATGCTGAGGCCAGCAGCTGGCTGCCCGGGTGGGGGAAGTAGAGATCCCTAATTCAAGGCCAGATGTTTGGTGTGATAAAAGCTGACGAGCACTGGCCAGATCAGCTGCGTTTTCCACAAACACTCCTTCCCTTTTCAAGTCCCGCACTGGGTCTGTGTAATGGCCGGGTGCACGTGGCCGGACACAGTCGTGTGCACTGGGCTGAGGCAGGAATCGAGACTAGTTACCAAGCTGAGTCAGGAGACCGGTCCCGAGCTCACGCCGGGCTGGGGTTGAAGGCAGGAGCAAGTTGGGACGAAAGGCAAGTCTGCAGCAGCAGCAAGCCAGAGTGGCCACTGTCGCTCCGCTCCCTGGTTTAAATAGCTGGGGTGGACCAGTCCGGTGGCCACAGGGTTCCATTGCTCTGGCCTCATCGGGCAGGACGCCCTGCGGTGTCTAACCCTCCAGTAATTGTTAAGTGCTGCTTCTCATGGCTCCCAGTGGCAGTGAGAAGGGGTCGGTCGCCCAAGACTCTGCCACCCTGGATTCCAGCCGCCCAGCTCCTTACAGTCCAGATGGGGGCGCCCAGGGGCTGTGGGGACTGCAGCTCTGTTGTGGTCTTTTACAGGCCTGGGCAATGCTGCACCTGGCCGTTGCCATGAAGCCCTCTGGGCGCGGCTGCAGCCAGGGCTTTCGAGAGTCATTGGCACAGCCCTGAGCAGTGAGGAGCTGCACTGACCCAGGGGAAGCTCCAGGGGGTGCTATGACACAGCTCCCATGGAGCACAGCCCCGGGAGAGCCCCCAACACGCTCTTCTCCCCCTGAAGCCACTGCTGAGCACCATGGCGTGAGGTGGGACAATGGTCCTGTCTCCTCCGGACCCCTCCCTTTAGTACTGGCCCCGAGTACTAAACCCTGCAGAGGTGGCCAGAATCCCTGGGAGTGGGGGGCACATGGCAGTAGAAGGTCCTGGCCCTCCCAGCCCTTCAGCCCACGGAGAGTGGACCTGGAGCAGAGGATCCAGTGGGCAGGGAATTCAATGGGCATCTCTTTACAATTCTGCCCAGGCCCGAGATGAAGAGGTTCGGAGACAGCGGGAGGCCATGCAGCGACAGAAGGAGTCTACCCAGCAGCTGGTCAGAGAGCTGAAGCAGGAAGCCAAGGAGATGGTACGGTCCATGAGGGAGCCTTGCAAAGGCGACTGACTGGCTCAGGGGGCTGGGGAGGCAGTGCGGAGCCTATTTCCTCTAGGGCACTGACGTCTGTCCAGCCCCCAAAAGTTGTTACCGTGCAGCTGTAGTTCGAGGATGGTCTGAAGTGAGCTGGGGCCGGGTGTCCATGCTTCAGGAACTGCCATCATGGTCAGGAAGCTGCTTAGAAACCTCTGCCTCACTGCTGGTGCTGGCTGGCATCTGGCCATCTGGGCAGTCTCACCGGGAAGGCTGTGGGTTGGGTAGGGCACGCAAATGGCTGGAATCCCCTTCTCCGCCCTAGAGGCAGTCTCCAGATCAGGGTTGAGCCCCTGCCTCAGGACTTGACTACGTATGGAGTTATTCCAGAATAGCTCCCGAATAGCCATGTGTGGGTGCTCTTATTCCAGAATCAGAGTGACTTGTTTCGAGGTCATCTAGGTCAACCCCCTGCTCAAAGCAGGACCAACCCCAACTAAATCATCCCAGCCAGGCTTTGTCATCTCATGGTCACTGCTGCCTAGGTTGCTACTCACTTCTACTTCTGTTGTGTATTTGGTTGTCGTGGTTTTTGTTCCTATGGCAACTGAGTTAGATTATTAGGGGATAGCCCAGCCAGCTTCGGCTGGTCAGGTCAGCTCCGTGTCTGTAAATAAATGGTAGCTTTGTTAGCTTGTTGCTCTCTGGCCTCAAGTGATTTCTTCCTAAACCGGCTGCCCCCAAGGCTATAACAAGTGGCGACAAGGGTGGGATACCGGTGCTGCCCCAGCAACAGGAGGAAGTAGAAGTCAAGGTAAAGAACAAATAAACAAACAAACAAAAACTGCTTGTTGGCCCTGACTGTGAAACTGAAACTAAAACCATGGCTACTCTGACCGGGCCACTGGAAACTTTTGATGAGAATATAGGGCAGTGGCATGTGTATACTGAGCGTTTTGAGCTTTTTGTTATTGCAAATGACATTACAGAAGCGAAGAAGGTGCCAATATTCTTAAGTGTTAAGCCTGAGACCAGATCTTACAGTGACATTGTGGAAATCCTGGGATCCCATTTTTCCCCAAAACCACTGGTAATTGCTGGAAGATCTAGGTTCCACAAAAGAGACCAAAAAGAAGATGTAACAGTTGTACAATTTGTAGCAATTTTAAAAAAGCTTGCAGAACACTGCGAATTTAAGGAGATGTTAAATGATGCCCTGCCTGACAGGTTAGTGTGTGGCCTGTACAGTGAAGCTATACGGAAGCGCCTATTGACAGAGGCTCAGCTTACCTTACAGAAGGCCGTTGATATTGTTGTCTCCATGGAACTGGCTACAAAGGAGGCGCAATCCATCGGTGCATCCCCTAGGGTGCATGAGCTGTCACAAGAACCTACCCACAAAACTGGGCAGAGTCAGGAATGTTACCGCTGTGGTAAGCCGGGTCACTGGTATCAGAATGCTGGTGTAAGGACCTGGTGTGTTGACACCGTGGCAAAAAGGGACACATTGAGTGTGCCTGTAAACAAAAGAAAAAGAGGCCTGTGGTCTGGCCGACAAAAAGGGGAACTCTGCATACCCTAGAGCCGACCCAGGATGATCAAGGTGACACCTCATCGCAAGAGGAAGTGCCACTGCATGTTTTGTCTTTGGCAGCGGGCTCACATGAATACTGGGTAACCCCGTTGTTGGATGGCAAACCTATACGCATGGAACTGGACACCGGTGCAGCGCTCTCGCTGGACTCCGAGACGGTGTATAAAGAAAAGCTACAACATCTTCCGCTTAAGGCAACAAAATCTGTTCTGAAGACGTATACGGGAGAAGCTGTGCCCATGTTGGGCACTATTGATGTTAAGGTGGAGCTCAATGGACAGGCTGCTAAGTTGTCACTGTTTGTGGTGAGAGGTAATTACCCAGCCTGAATGGGTAGGTCTTGGCTTGGGAAGATTCAGCTGAACTGGGCAAAAGTGCACCGAATGACTAAAGAAGAAACCAGTCTAACCCCTATACTCGGGAAACATGCTGCTGTTTTTGGAGAGGATCTGGGAAGTATGAAGGGAATCACTGTGACATTGAACATTAAACCTGACAGTCCACCAAAATATCTGAAAGCCTGAACTGTGCCATATGCCATCAGGCCAAAAGTTGAAGCGGACCTGGAGCACCTGGTCATCAATGGAGTTCTAATACCAGTTACCCATAGCCCATGGGCCCTCCTATTGTTCCAATAGAGAAGAAAGACGTCTCCCTCCAGATTTGCGGTGATTTTAAAGTCACTGTCAACCCGGTGTTGTGTGCAGAGCAATACCTGCTTCCCCACATCGATGACCTCTTTGCAGGCCTGGCTGGGGGACAAAAGTTCAGTAAGATTGATCTGAGTCAAGCGTATTTACAGATGCACATCACTGAAAAGTCTCAAGAGCTGTTGACGATTGTGACTCACAAGGGGCTTTATCGATACTGTCGCCTACCCTTCGGAATAACGTCTGCTCCCGCCCTGTTCCAGAGGGCTATGGACCAGCTCTTGTGCGGCTTGCCAGGAGTTCAGTGCTATCTGGACGACATCTTGGTCACTGGAAGGAATGAAGAGCATCACTTAAAGAATTTAGAGGCTACCCTACAAAGACTGGAAGAGTACGGCCTACGAGTCCGCAAAGACAAGTGTGAATTCTTCCAGCCCTCTGTTGAATATTTGGGACACATCATTGATGCTGCAGGTCTTCGTAAGGCCCCTGCCAAAGTTAAGGCTATTGTGGAGGCTCCCCCACCTCGAAATGTTAGCCAGCTGCGCTCGTTTCTAGGACTACTGAACTATTATGCATCCGAAGAAGTGGGCTGTAGTCCACGAAAGCTTATGCTGTAATAAATTTGTTAGTCTCTAAGGTGCCACAAGTACTCCTGTTCTTTTTGCGGATACAGACCTAACACAGCTGCTACTCTGAAACCTGAACTATTATGGAAAGTTCATCTCACAGTTAGCCACACAGCTAAAGCCACTTCACGAACTCCTTGCGCAGAACAAGGCCTGGAAGTGGACCGAAGCCTGTGATGTTGTATTTAACAAAGCTAAGGATGCATTGCTAAATTCCGAAGTTCTAACGCACTTTGATCCATCCTTACCCCTGCAGTTGGCCTGCAATGTGTCCCCTTATGGAGTGGGAGCAGTCGTGTCACACATTATACCTTCGGGAGAAGAGAGACCTATTGCTTTTGCTTCACGCACTCTAAGCAAAGCAGAAACTAACTATGCCCAAACTGAACGTGAGGCATTGGGAATCATTTTTGGAATTCGGAAGTTTCATCAGTACCTGTTTGGGTGGAAGTTTACTCTTCTCACAGACCATCGACCTCTGATGTCAATTTTTGGACCCTACACAGGCATTCCCCCATTAGCTGCTAGTCGTATGCAACGTTGGGCATTCTTACTTTCAGTGCACACATATGAAATCAAATATTGGAAATCCACTCTGCACGGCAATGCAGATGGCCTCTCAAGGTTGCCTTTGCCAGTCAAACATCAAGATAGTGCCCAACTGGAAATCTTCTCCTTTGAACAGGTAGAGAAAACACCCATTACGGCTACTCAGATAAAGAAGGCAACTCGCGTTGACCCAGTATTGTCCCAAGTTATGGACCTGGTGATGCATGGAAAATCTCAACAAACCTCTCCGGTCTCACCCGACCTTGTTACCTACATGTCCAGGAGGATGGAGTTATCAATCCAATCTGTTTGTTTGTTGTGGGGGAGACGTGTCATTATCCCACCACCACTGAGATCACAGATGTTAAAACAGCTACATTCCGGTCACTGTGGAATAGTGCGCATCAAGGAAATTGCACAAAGCTATTTTTGGTGGCCTGGATTGGACAGTGCTATTGAAGAGAAGGCAAAAGCTTGTATGTCATGTCAGGGTGTGAGGAATGCACCCCAGTGGGCACCCCTACATCCATGGGACTGGCCTGAAAACCCGTGGCAACGTATTCACGTTGACTTCGCTGGCCCCCTTGAAGGAAGCACGTTCTTGGTGGTAGTAGATGCCCATTCTAAATGGCCAGAAGTCTCTATAATGCAGTCCACTACTGCAGAGAGTACTATCCAAAAACTACAGGGACTCTTTAGTCGTTTCGGTCTGCCAGAACAACTTGTGAGTGACAACGGACCGCAGTTCGTCTCTCAGGAGCTTCAAAATTTTATGAAGGCAAATGGGATACACCACATCACTTCAGCACCATATCATCCATCCACCAATGGATTAGCTGAAAGATTTGAGCAGACAATGAAACAAGCTTTGAAATCGGCACGGGGACAACACTCCATTCCAAAGCATCTGGACACCTTCTTACTTTCCTCCAGAAACACACCTCATGCTACTACCAAGGCGTCCCCGGCTTTTCTAATGATGGGACGACAGCTGCGCACTTGCTTTGATCTGCTGAAACCTTCTGAACCCCGACAAATTGTGCAACGTCAGCAGCAATATCAAGTCAGCAGACGGGCACCCAGAGCAAAAGACTGAACCTTTAGCTCGGGACAGCCAGTTTTGGCTCAGAATTATACTTCTGGAGCTAAATGGGTCCCTGACACGATCATCACTCAAACAAGACCTGTTTCCTACACAGTCCGGACTGCAGGGAATCTCACCTCGCGGCGACATGTAGATCAGCTGTTGCCAGGTCATGCCAGTCCTCAGGACACATCTTCAGTTGAGTTGTCTGACTTCACCTCTTCTGGCGAGACCCCGAATCAAGAATCACCTGTTCCTGACTGTTCTCCTCCATTACTGCCGGCGGCTGAGATATGCCTTTGCCAAGCATGAGCTGATACCACCTCCTCACCCATTCGCGCTGCAAACCCTGAGCCCATTGTCAGGCCTGCGCCCATGGTACTTTCGGGTGCAACAACACCAGAAGTTCGCCGTAATCCACCTAGAGACAGAAGACCTCCTCAATGGCTGGATCTTTAGCTAGGGCGAACCCACGGTTATGGGGCAAAATAATCCCCAGGGTTTAGCCGGGAATGGAGGCAGTCTACCCTCCTTCTCTAGTCTAGTGTGTATTTTATTTAGGGGATGTTCTTATTAAGGGGGGAGGAATATGTTGTGTATTTGGTTGTCGTGGTTTTTGTTCCTATGGTAACTGAGTTAGATTATTAGGGGATAGCCCAGCCAGCTTCGGCTGGTCAGGTCAGCTCCCTGTCTGTAAATAAATGGTAGCTTTGTTAGCTTGCTGCTCTCTGGCCTCAAGTGATTTCTTCCTAAACCGGCTGCCCCCAAGGATATAACAAGTTCCCCTACCAATTTCCCCCTGTTTATAAGCAGCAGGTCAAGAGGAGCACGTGGAGTTTAATCCACTGGCATAAGCGCGTCCGCACATGGAGTTATTCAGGCTTTAAAGTCGCACCCTCCCTCAATCTGAATTAACTTTCAAGTTCCCGCCTAGGTGCTGCTGCCCGTGCTCTGGCTGTCCCTGCGCTGGCATTTTCCCTGGCTCCATGGCTTATGCCTCCTCCTGGGGCCAGTGCTTCTCAGACCAGACGCTCAGAACAGGATGGGTGCCCCCAGGAGCAGCTAGCTCTGTTCGGCTTCCTTGTGGGGAGCTCACCCAGGTCCCTGCTGTGCATGACCCTAGGTTCAGAGTGCTCTGCTTCAAGAGCAAAGGAAGTGGGAGGCTGAGAAGAGGGAAGCGCTCCAGGTGCAGCGTGGGACGCTGGAAGAGCAGAGTCAGAGAGCGCATGCGGAGGCCCTGGACAAAGGGAAGAGGATGGTGTCAGTTTTGCAGAATAAAACCCTGGAGTACCAGAAGGTGGGTGTCTCCATAAACCTTCCTCCTCCCACGCGGGGGCAGGCTGGCTACAGAAGTGGAGCCAGAGCTGCCAGGTTCTCGCCCCACTTGAGCCAATGACTTGCTGTGTAGCCTTGGGCACATCACTGCACCAGCCTTGCCTTCTGATCTCTTTTGCATGTCTACACTCCCCACTTTCCTAGCATCTGAGCACCTCACCGTTTTCAGTGTAAACACCCCCACGGGGCAGGGCTATCTTTTCCATTATACGGGGAAGTGAAGTGACTTGCCCAGGTCACACAGGAAGCCTGTGGAAGAGCAGGGATTCAAACCCACGTCTCGCAGGTCCCAGGCTAGCGCCTGAGCTGCTGGGCCATCCTTTCTCTGTGCTTGGGTGCCAGCACATATTAATTGATTGTTAACTAACTCAGCTGTGAAGGTTTGTTCCCGGACACAAGTGTTTGATCCTGGTTATGGTTCTCTCTAGGGCTCAGCATTGCGTGAACCACCTCCAGCACCAAACCTTCGTGAAGAGATGCTAGTTGCATTTACAGTCATGTGGGTTAACTCATATTAATTTGCAATCAACGTGTTACCACACAACCAGCAACCCTTGTCTAGACAGGGTCTTTGCCTCGGTTTTCCCAGCAGTAAAATGGGGATAATGATACTTCACCCACCTCTCGGAAGTGCTTTGAGATCTTCTGCTGGATGGTGCTGTCAGTGCAGAGTGCTATCATATGTTTACATGGTGAACCAATGGTCTGGCTTGCTTCTAGTCCCACAGGCTTTAGCAAACCTGTGCAGAGCCACATTGAAGGCAGAGGGGCCGAACCTCTCTTCCCATTTCTTTGCGGCAGAGGCTCTGACTTCTAAGACACTTCACAGAGCTAGGAAATGAAATGGTCCCTGACTCTGCTGATCTGGCACAATCACCTTTTCCAGGGAGCTGCAAAGAGGTGCCATGGTTCTGATTCTTTTTGAAAGAGCCTGTAGCATCAAATAATGGCTGGCAAAATATTCTGCGATTTTCCGGTGGCTCCAGAGTGATGGGGAGGTCCTGGCAGAGCTCATGGGTGCAGGATTACTACTGCTACTAATTCTGTGATGTATCCAGGGTACGATCCAGACTAGTGAGTAGCTGTGTCGCTCCTGCCCTTTAACCTGGAGTGCCCTTTGCACGGCTTAGCTGCGGTAGCCTCCAGTCTGGCCTGCTCACAAACAGCTCCAGCAGGCAAGTCGCTCCCAGCTACACCTTGGCTCTCCCCAGCCTGGGTTCTACTGCAGGGTGACCTCAGCACACCCCCAGTCCTAGATTTCCCCCCGGAAAGGTAGGTCCTGTACCGCCCAGTCCTCTCCTGCACAATACACATTCATAAAGACCGTATTTCTTTAATAGGAATAATATGCACACTTTGTTGCCCCAAATGGAATTTCCCTGACACTTCAATTTAAACTCACTGGTTTAGATAAAACAATAAAACAACTTTATTAACTACGAAGAGGGAAATTTTAAGTGAGTACAAGTCATGAGGCATAAAAGTCAGAAATAGTTACAAGAAAAATAAAGATAAAATGCAACTGGTTCCTGATTTAACTGTTAAATTCAAAGCAAGGTTTTCTCACCACATGCTCTCAAGAGTCTTAGTGACCAAACTTCTTAGGCCAGGAGCCCTTCCTCTGTTTAATGGCTGCTTCCTTTGTCCCTTCTCGTGCTGTGAATCAGTGGACAGAGAGAGAGGATGAAGGAGGGGTGCCTGGGAGTATCTGCCTCTTCTTTTTATAGTCCTGTTTCCTCTTTGAGAAGCATTTCCAGCTGAGAGCATGGCAACAGGCAGACTGTGTGGACGGGAACTCCATACTGTTTCTTTGCTAAGATGTAGATTTTTTTTTTGCCCCGCCCCCTTTCCTGCCAAAGAACTGCCACTTAGCAGCCTTGTTTACATCTGGCTGAGGCGACAGCTTGGGCTTTGTCTCTGAGGAACTGGTTTGGACACTCCCCAATCGTTTCTGGAAAACATACTTTTAGTCATGGAATCAAATTACGTTTATAACTTCACAGATCAAACTGCTACGTGCATTTTGCCATGACATTACTGATCAGCAAATTATGGGTTTTCAGATGGTACCTCACAAGGCATATTTTGTACAAAGCTGTTTAGGGTGTGGACATGGGGGTATATTCTGTCGCAATGCAGGATTACTACTGCTACTAATTAGGGTTTATATTTGTAAATCAGTTTATAAACATAAACGAAACCGCTTGCTCAGACCCTGCTGTAGAGGTCAGTAGGGAAGTAGTATCATCCCCATTTTACAGATGAGAAACTGAGGCCCGAGCAGGAAAGTTGTTTGCTCAGCACCAGACAGTGGTCAGGAGCAGAATGGGGCCCAGAACCCAGCTTACCA
Organism: Chrysemys picta bellii; assembly: GCF_011386835.1. Lineage (NCBI taxonomy): Eukaryota > Metazoa > Chordata > Testudines > Emydidae > Chrysemys > Chrysemys picta. Next base: position 3,729,145 of record NC_088805.1, read on the forward strand.
GACCGCACACCTCGGGAATCTGCGCTGAGCAAGGGCCGGTAGCTGATTCTTTGACATCACTTTATCTCCCACGTACTGTGCTGTGTTTCAGGCTAAACTGGCCTCTCTGCGCTGTAAGTGGAGTAGGCCGTGAGTGGCAACCGGCTTGTGGCAAAGCCAGTGTGTCGTGATGGGGCTTCCCACAGGACAGAGTGTAAGCTGGCCTGAAGAGGGCTCACTGGGGAAAGGCAGAGGATGGGATGGCTGGAGTTACAGCAGGTTCCTCCCGGCTTGTGTTGCAGAGAATTCAGGAGCTGGAGCTCCACGGCCACTCGCTCCAGCGGGAGAAGCAGGAGGCGCTGGAAGAGCTGCGGACGCTGCTACAGGAGGAGAAGACGGAGGCACTAAGGAGACTGCGCGAGGAGCTGGAGCAGGTGGGGATGGCTGCCAGGCCAGGGAGGGGGGAGTGAGGAGTTTAGGGGTTCATGGACATGGAGGAGGATTTGACCTGACTCCCCTGCAGGAGGGAAGCCACTGGCTCATCCCTCCCCATCCCCCGATTGACCCAGCCTGCTTGAACATGGATCGTTCTGTCCTAGCCCAGTGAGTCTGTGTCTTGAGTGTTGTGAATGGAGCTTCATCCCTGTCACGGAGGGTGGGGGAGTCAGGGCCCTGCACCCCCCACTTCCTGCAACTCACCGTGACTCTCAGCCAGCGAGTAAAACAGAAGGTTTATTAGACGACAGGAACACAGTCCAAAACAGCTTGTATGTTCAGAAAACAGGACCCCTCACTCGGGTCCATTTTGGGGGGTAGGGAGCCCAGACCCCAGTTCTGGCCTCCTTGTTTCCCCAGCCAGCTCCAAACTGAAAACCTCCTCCAGCCCCTCCTCTGGCCTTTGTCTCTTTCCCGGGCCAGGAGGTCACTGATTTCTGTGTTCTCCAACACCTTAGGTGCCAACTTACAGGGGAGGGGCCCAGGCCATCAGTTGCTAGGAGACAGGGTGATGGCCATTATCTGTGCAGACAGAATCATACCTGCCCTCTAGGGCTCTGCAACAATCACACCTTATCCCACCACCTAGATACTTACAAAATGCATAGGGGAAAGTGAGGCACCCACACGGTATTCAGAGAAAACATGGAGAACATTCCCACTTCGTCACAATCCCCTACTAAGCAACTGGCTGTAGTGGGCCCTTCCCACAACGTAGAAACAAACTCACCTTACCTGCACTGCAGGAAAGGGAAGCTGCAGCTACATGTGCCACACAGCCGGGAGCCTTGGGGCTGTAGCAATGCAGATATTCTGCTGTGATTGGAGCAATCCAGATGTGCCGCAGTGCTTGGAGCTGGGAGTCCTGGGAGAACAGAAATTTCCTTCCCAGTGCATTGTTGCTAAACCCTCTGTTTTTGTGTCCCTCGCCCTAGGAGAGGGCTCGTGAGAGTGACCGGCTGAGAGCGAGGCTGCAGCAGCTGGAGGAGGAGCAGAGCCACTTACGGGCTGAGCAGAACGAAATGTCCTTCCGGGAGCGGGAGGCGCAGTCCCAAGCCGAGCGGGCTGAGCGCTCCCTGGCCAGGGAGATCGGCTTGGCATGCCAACGCCTCCAGGACCTGCTTCCCGAGAGAGGCAGGGGGCCGATGGCTCATGGGTGAGGCCCTTTAACCTCTTGAATGCGGCATGGTTTTTAATGCCTTTGGAGCCAAAACCCTGCCATCTTGCCCAGCGCTGACCAATGGCAAGCAGGCTCAGCTGCAGTTGTTCTGCTCCTCCTGGGAAATTCACCTTTGGGCAGAAGCCAGCCTAGGCTTCCGTGGTGCCTAGGCCTTAGGCTAGCCCTCTGCCCAGGGGGGGTTTCACCCGCTGTGTCCTGAAGGTCATTGTCTTAGGGCTGGATCCACGCCCCGTGCTGAGAACAGCTGGTGTTTCCACTGCCCCCCCCCCCCCGGGGGGATGGAAGCTTTCGTTGCCACCAAGCCTTCTGTAGGAACATCCCCACCTGAAGCTGCAGTGGAGAGCATGCCCTGAACCAATGCGCACCCCACCCACTGGCTGCCCCTTTCCCTGCCAGTGTCTGCTGCCTGTGGGCCCCCAGCTCTCCCCACAGCGGGATCACCAATATCACACTATAACCTCATGGTTCCCTGGGGCGCCCCCTTCCCCTGTCTGTCTTATACTTGGGTGGTCCCCACCCGAAAGAGCTTGCAATCAGTTTGTGCTGGGTTTGTACGGTGCTTAGCACAGTGAGGTCCTGCTCCATGGCTGGGGCTCCTGGGCGTGACCGCAGGACAGATGATCAGTCCCCAGAGAGACAATGAGGGACCGGTAGGAGCCTTTACTGGGCCAACATCTCTTGGTGATGAGACACGTTCATTGCCTTTTGCTGGAGCATCAGGAAGTTGGTCCAGTGAAAGCTCTCACCTCCCCCACCTTGTGTCTAATATCCTGGGACTGACACGGCTACAACTACTTGGCCTACGATAATCAGCCGAGGCCGCCTGATTCATGAGCCGCTGCGGGGGCTTCCGGTAGGTCCACAAATTCCAGGGCTAGTGCCCACATCTTCCAGTGGGGCTGCCGCGTATGAGCTGCTGTGCCATGAGTAGATGCCAGACTCCTGGGAGGAGAACGTTGTCATGAGTAGATGCCAGACTCCTGAGAGGAGAACGTTGTTTGAATCTGTCTGTCTAGGGGTCCATCCCCGTGGTATCTGGGCACTTCACCATCTTCAGTGTATTTATCCTCCCAGCCTTCCTGTGTAGTAAGGCAGGGCTGCTCTCATTGCAGAGGGAACTGAGCCAGAGACGCTGGCCAAGGTCACTCAGGGGCAGCACAGGGACTTCAATCCGGGTCTCCCCTAGGGAAGTTAATCTGACAGCGCCATTCCCAAGCAGGCTGTGCCCAGCGTGAGCACAGCATAGCCCCTCCTGGCACAGTGCTGGGCTCTGCTCCCCTCTAGTATCTAGTAGTCCATGGACAGAGATTAACGAGGCTGCAGCAGCCGCCGAGTCCTTGAGCTCAGGCAGTAGAAGCGCACGCTGTGAGATCCCGAGATGCCAGGGTCAGTCCCACACTGTGGAGGCCCAGACGGTTACGTGGGTGTTCTCGTCCCAAACCGCTGCTTGTTTCCTGTAGGAGCCCATCTCCCCTCTCGGCCAGCCACGCACTCCAGCTCCTGCATGCAGCGACCGAGGACACCCAGCGCTACCTCGGAGCCTTGCAGCAGGAGCTGGAAGCTCAGAAACGCACCGTGCTTCACTTCCAGGAGGAGAAGGTGATTGGAGAGAAGTGGGGGGGAGAGATCATTTCATTCCCACAGAGCCAAATGCCGTGGTGGGGCTTTCAAAGGGGCTGGGTAGATTGTTGATCTTGGCGGTTCTGCTGGCCAAGACGAGGGGCCTCATGCTTCAGGGCAGAAGCTGCTAGCCATAGAGGCAGGAGCAGCGTTCCCCTCTATGGGCAGTACGTTTGGCCAGATGCATTGTGGGCTTTTCCTTTTCCCTTTTGCTGATGCATTAGGAAGTGGCCAGTGCCTGAGGCAGGATGTGGATCTAGATGGCGCCCTGGCCTAACTCAAGGCTGATAGAGCCTGTGTCTCTCTTGTCCATTTAGTATGTACGCGCCTCAGGACAGGACTTGTCTTACTCTGTGTCTATGCGGCGCCCAGCACAACAGGGCTGTGATCTCAGCTGGAGAGGGTGCTGCTGGAATAATAGAAAGCTAGCAATGCCCCGGGGTTACTGCCAGCCTGGGCCCTGCCTCTCTGGCAAGCTGTGACTTGATTCTGAGGAGGACAAGCTCCTTGGCACAGTGCAGTGGTGGGGGCAGCGGCGTCCCTGAAATCCAGACATGGAGGGCTCCATGGAGTTGAATATGCCGCACGCTTGGCACAGATCCCTGTGCCATATGGATTGCAACGGTCCATTTGTCCCCTCCCTAAATGCTCGATGTGAAACAGACGAGATCTGGCGCCCAGTGTCACCGCAGGGACCAGCCCTTGAGCGGAATGGCCCCCCAGTGTTTCTAGTGCTGACCAGACAGCTGCCCACAGGAAAGGGAGAGGAGGGTGGACAACCTGGCGGAGGAGAGAAGCCGTTAAAGGTGCCTTTGTGGCCAACCATAGCACCGGCCCTGTGCTACATCAGTGTATGGGCAGCGGGTGGCTATCAAGGGGGTGTGACTTCACCCTGACAGCAGCGAGTCCCTTCTACCTGCAGGAGTGGGAGCTGAGGCAGCAGCGAGAGCAGCTTCACTTGGAGAGCCAGGAAGCCCTGGAGGCCCTGAAGGAGCGGCTGATCCAAGTACGTCCCTCTGGGAGCCTGGCACGGCTCTGCCCTGGGGGGCATTCCTCCCCGTCCCCCTCCCCAATCCCGTCCCGCTCTTCAGCCTGGGCTCCCTCCAGAGCTCAGCTGCGATTGTGCCTGATGCTTCACACCACCAAGAGAGATGCTGAGGCTGGGCCGGGTAGCAAAGCCCAGCCTTCCGCTGCTGGAGACCTGGGGCTGGATTCCCAGATCCTGCTGCTTCCAGAGCGGGAGGAAGGGTGTGGACCCTAAGTAGTCTCCCCTCCAGACTCTCACCTCTGCCCCCAGGCAGCCACCTTCATCTCCCCACCCCGCCCCCAGGATCTCTGCTGCAGCCCTCTGTTGCCTCTCCCACCCATAAGGACGTTCGTTCTGGTGGCTCTGTGTGGCTGAGAAGGGAAAGGCTGGAGTACAGGGACAGGCCATTCAGACTGGGTCAGTGGAGGGGAGGTCTCTAGCACCTTCCCTAGTCATGGGCTGCCAGGATCCCAGCTTCCATCCGGCCACGCCTCCCCCCGGGATTGACGGCTTCTCCGATAAGACCAAGATTAGCCTGGATCTGAACCGCCCTCCCCAGACCTTCAGATCTGGGTCCAAGCACTGCAGCAGCCTGTGTCTAGCTTCCTTCATGAGTGAGAGCCATGATGAGTCCCCCACCCGTCGGTTCCTCTGGCCCAGGGCGGGTGGGGAGGACAATGGGCATGTGAGGCCTGGGACCAGCTGTGCTGACTGGCCTCATCCTGCAGGAGCATCTCCAGGAGATCGCCAGCCTGCAGCACAGCCAGCTGAAGGAGGCCGGGGGTGGGGAGCAGCAGACGCTGCGCCAGCAGCTGCGGGAGAAGGACAGCGAGCTGCGGGCCATCCAGAGGAGCATGGCCCACTGGAAAGACCAGACCACCTGCAAGCTGGCCCGCAAGTTTGAGGAGGAGCTGAATGCGGAGCTGGAGACGTGAGTGAATAGATGGGGAGGGAGGGAAGAGAGATCCCACAGGCAGTGTTAGGGGCTCTAGCCCCGCCAGCAGCCAGGCCTCTGCGCCTCGTTGAGGCTTCGAAGTGCAGGGCTCTAGCCCACATCTCCAGCTTCCTCGAGCAAGCCCAGAAATGGAGGGTGGCAGCGTGTCCCCAGTGGCCAAGGGCTAAAGGGGCAGGAGATGTGAGAGCTGCTGTAGACCCTTGGGTGAATCCCCGATGTCCCTGCCACACCCAGAGTGACGCGCTGCAGGGAGAGTGCCGCTTCGGTGGGGGTGCCTGGCGGGTGGCACCCACGTTTGTGCTGGGCCCAGCTCCCCTGTAAAGTGGGGAGAGTAAACTCGCCCCCTTGGCATAGCGCTCTGGGGCTAGGCTGAGTGCTCACAAATCAATCAGGTATGCAAGAGGTCATCAAAACTAGTTCCCCCTCTGCCCGGCTGGGCAATGGCTGGAGGCCGGCGCCACACTGCGGGGGACTCTGGGAGCTCACACTGTGGGTCCGGGACCTCTAAAGAGGAGTGACGGGTTGGCCTGCTTGCCCCAGCTGGAACCAATGGAGGGTTTAACCGTTGACGTCAGCAAGAGCTGAGTTAGGCCAATGTTCCTCTCTGGAGTAAGTCAGGGTGAAGACAGGTGGGTGGCTGGGGCCTGCTTCCGGGGTCAGCGAAAGCGAGAGCAGCCCGGTGCTCGGCCCGGAGACCGAGCGAGGCCCTTGGTAGCTGGGCACCGCTGGGTGTCAGGGAAACCGAGTGACAGCCTGGAGTGCTGCGCTGGAGCTGGCTGCTAGGGGTGGCTGAGGCAGCACAAGGCGCTGGGGGAGGTATTTCACTCTCCGGTGCCCATTCAGGCCTAGACTGTCTGCTGACGTGCTGACAGCCCAGTGACTGGGGCTGAGACCCCTCAAACTCGGTTCACCCAGCCTCTGCACAGCCCCCTGGTGGTAACAGTTTTTGGCTGCTACCATCCTGGCCCAGTTGACAGCAGTGACCACAAGGTCACCCAAGCCAGCTAGCCTCCCTCATTGCCACGTGGTCCTGGGATCTCACTCCTCCCCTGGCACCCACGAGCCGCTGGCTTTCCCTGGCGCCAGTCTGTTCAGTGAAACGGCTGCTTCTCTCCCTGCAGCTGCAGCATGGAGTTTGTAAGGGAAAGGGAACCACTGGCGTCGGCATGCGCAGAGCCCTGAGGCGCAGGTCATGCGCCGAGCACCCCGTGGGGGCCCATTGTTGGCAGTTCCCGTAGCGTGGACTGATAACAAAGTTACTAGACAATACACTAGCCTGGCTGGCAAATGGGATCCTGCCGCTATCAGCTCTGGGTGGTGGATCCCTGTGGTTCACGGGGGATGAGCTGGGGGGCACCAAAGTCAATGGAGCGTTTGTCCCATTGTGGGGCACTCACCAATGCAATCCCAGGGTTAACCCTTTGAGCCCTGGCAGGTTTCTGGGGGATGGTACCTGGAAGCGGACAGGGCCTACGGTCCTCTGCTCTAGGCCAGCTTGGTGCCAGTGTCACTTGGTGGAACCCAGCAGGGGATCAGGCCCTGCGTACTTAGCACAGGGAGGTGGCTGGGGAGGGTGGGTCGCAGCTGGGAGCTGAGGTGAGAGGGTGAGATTCCTGCCCTTCCCCATGCTGCCCCAAGTCCTCCTGGAGCCCCGCGTGACCCCTCCCCAGTCCCACTGTCCTCTGAGAGCCAGCAACCAGGAGCTGGAACTGGAGTTTGCAGCCGTAGCTTTTCATCCACTGACACTTGTCTTTACTGTTAAACTGGTGGCTGTTTGCCCCTCGGGGGCGGCTGTTACTCCGGGGAATACCGTAGGAATGTTTGGGATGGGGAAGGGTCTGTGTGGGCCATTTGGGGCCCAGTCCCAGAACCAGTGGGGGTGGGGGTTTGCCATGCGGGGGGCTCTGGCCCTTGCTCCCATTCTCAGCTCGACTGTATCTGGAGAGACCCTCCACAGCTCTCCACAGCGTATCCCCTCCGCTCGCCAGTCACCCCGCACTGTGCATATTGCAGCAGGACCCCACCGTGGAGGGATGGGGAGTCGCCCTCGAGGAGAGACTAGGTTGCCTTTCCTTCCCGTGCCATCTTCCCATGAGGGAATGTGATCTCCCCCCACAGGCGCTTCTCCTGGGACAGACCCAGGGGCCTTCGCAGGAGTGGGGAGAGACTGGACGCAGAAATCGGGCGGCTTGCCACGGTAAAGGAGAAACACTCGCCTCTGGCTAAAGCGAGGACAGTGACAGGGCCCCGGCTGGGTCAGGGAACCTCTCTGCTTGGGTCAGTCTCACCGGGAGGGCACACGGCAGCTCTTCCTCGGCTTGCCAGGCGTGGGACGCTCCAGCCATGTGCTGGGTTGAGCAGGGGATTGTAATGGGCAAGGCAGCCTCTCCGGGAGATAATGGTCCAGGAGGCTAGACTCCAGCCCTGGGTGCAGAGTAGTGTTAGTAGCTGATAGGTGCCATCAGCTGCAGGGCTATTCCAGTGGCCCTAATCTCTCCCAGGCACCTTACGTGTCCTGCAGCCATGCCCCCAATGCTGTGCTCCTGGCGAGCTCACGGGCCAAGCAGAGGCACCAGGGCTGGCACTTGGACATGGTGGTGGTGCTTCAGGAAGCTGCACTCCCCCCTCGGAGACAGCTCTAACCCACTCCCAGCTGCAGGGGGCCAGGGCAGGAGGCCTGTGCGGCTGGAGGCCTGTGCGGCTGGAGGCACTGTGTGGAGGCCTGTGCGGCTGGAGGCGTGTGTGGCTGGACATGCTGTGTGGAGGCCTGTGCGCCTGGAGGCCTGTGTGGCTGGAGGTGCTGTGTGGAGGCCTGTGCGGCTGGAGGCGTGTGCGGCTGGAGGCGCTGTGTGGAGGCCTGTGTGGCTGGAGGTGCTGTGTGGAGGCCTGTGCGGCTGGAGGTGCTGTGCAGAGGCCTGTGCGGCTGGAGGCGCTGTGCGGCTGGAGGCGCTGTGCAGAGGCGTGTGCGGCTGGAGGCGTGTGCGGAGGCGCTGTGTGGAGGCGCTGTGTGGAGGCGTGTGCGGCTGGAGGTGCTGTGTGGAGGCGCTGTGTGGAGGCGTGTGCGGCTGGAGGCGCTGTGCGGCTGGAGGCGCTGTCTCTCACATGAACTGACCCCTTATGCTCCATGAGGATCCCATGCCCCCCCCTTGGTGTATATGAGTCCTGAGCCCCAGTGTTCTGGCCCTATCCAAGCTCAGGTAGCTCCCTTCTTCCCCTCCCCCAGTGCCCCTGCACTCTCAGTTGGACACATTCTACTTCATCTCTTGGCAGTGTGGCCGTGTGCTGTTAACTGGTGCCCTGTTCCACCCCAGAGATGGCTTCATTTCAGGGTTCCCAAACTTCTCCTGCCTTGTGGGAGTGTTATGGTGCTTAACTAATTAGTTAACAGCACGCAGCCCTGGTATCGTGTGTCTCACCCAGATGTCTCTCAGCACAGTGGGGAAACTGAGGCTCACTGCGCTGATTTATCTGTGGTCGCCCGACAAGCCTGTGGCAGTCAGGAACAGAACCCAGATCTCCTGGCCTAGTTCCAGGCTCTGGCCCCCCGACTGTGCACCTCCCCAGTGGCCAGGTGGGAGCAGCCTTGGTGTCTCCAGGGCCTATGTGCTGGGCCTATGTGCCTCCAGCCGTGCTCAGCATGTTCTGACCCCCGGCTGAAGCTTTCTCCTTTTTCTTGCCCACAGGACCGGAGCGAGCACACCCATCTCTGCCCCACCTCCTCCTCCTCCACCCCACTCGGGCAGCACGGCTTTGTGTCCTCAAAGCTCCTGCGCCAGCTGCAGGGCCGCGTGAGGGAGCTGCGGGCAGAGAACGCCCTCTACCGCGGGGGCAGCCTGGAGGACCTCGCCGCCCTGCGGGTAGAGCCAGGCCAGACGGGCAGAGACAAGGTAATGGGGCCGGCGCTCCCCGCAGCCTGGCCTGAGGGACTAGCCGCGAGCTGCAGGCTGTGACTGCCGAGTTCGGCTGCCCAGGCTCACTGCAGCCATGTGCTGGGTTCAGCGGCCCAATCCTCAGAGGTATTGAGTTGTCTACCGCCTGTTGAAAGCCATTTAGATGCCTAAATACCTTTTGAGGACCAGGGCTGAGTGTCTCTAAGCTCCCCCTCCTTCCCTGTCACTGTGGCTTTCCTCAAACCCTCCCCCTGCCCCCGTGTCCTCGTCCCCACCCACTTCCGAATTGTCTCCCACACTCCCAACCAAGTCGCTTTCCTCCTTCCCCCTCCCTCCGGAAGTTGTCTCTTGGGCTCCACCTGCCACAGGTCGGGAGACCTTCTCACCGAGCTGTGTCAAGCTGCACGGGTGGGAAGGAGCTAAATTGTTCGGAGCCCAGCTTGCGTGATTTTTCTCTTTTCCCTGTTCCAGAGGCTCCTGACAGCAGCTCTCTCTTTCCCACAGTTCCATGGGGCGAGCTGTGGGAAATAGCGCGTGTAGGAAGTGGGGAACATGAAGCTGGAGCAGGTGGAAGAGTCGTCTTCTGTGGACAGACAGTGGGTGGTGGAGGCTTGGCTATGGCAGGGGTGGAGTCACTCTCGACGTCGAGGGTATCCAGCGGCACATTCGCTGCGCCCGGGAGTGAGGAAAGAAGCCGATCATATGAGCTTGAGAAGAACCCAGGACGTTCTCCGCTGAGCAACTTGTGTGGACGCGACCCCGTCACGAACTCTGGGCTGCTCTTCATGCCCCTGGGCTTAGTTTCCTGCTTGGTGAAGCCAAGGCCCTTGTTCCCTTCCGATCAGACCCGTTCAGTCAGTGGGTGAAGACGGGAGTGATCGGTCAGGGAGGGGATCTAGGGCACTACTGGAGCCAGGCAGTGACTGTTCAACGCTGGGGCCAGTCCAATGAGCAAGTCCAGGCAAACACTGGAGCCCAAGTGGAAAAGTCTCCGCTGATGCCTCAAGGGGTTGATGCTGCGGGAGGCTGTGAGAGAAGGGGCAGAGAGGGTCTCATAGCCCCAGGAGTGGAGTGATGTCTTTTCTGCTAGCAGAGGTGGAGGAGCATTGCACCTCTGGGCTGAGCGTGGGTGGCTCTGGCAGTTACAGGGCAAAGAGTGCCCGTTGTGGCTGGGGGCAGCGGGTATTTGTATGTGTCTGAAGGATGCCTTGGCATCCTTCAAACCCTATCCTGGCTCCTGTGCCAAGCAGGAGGCACTTGATGCTAAGCTCTTTGGGGCAGGGACTGGGCCTTCCTCCCCGTTTGCACAAGGCAAGTGCTACCAGCATATGAATAATGATGTTAACTCAGCAATCTGCGGGTAATTACCAAGATGATGATGATAATCCCTAGGTCTTCTATAGCACTTTTCATCGGCAGATCTCAAAGCTCTGTAAAAAAGAGGTCAGCTTCATTATCCCCATTTTACACATGGGGAAAGTGAGGTACGTAAAGATGAAGTGGCCTGCCCAAGGTCATCCAGCAGGCCAGCCAAGAATAGAGCCCAGGTCCCGTGGGGGAGTGTGTGTCAAATATTCCAGAAGCACAGGCCTGCTCCTCACAAGAGCAAGCCAAGAAGTCTGGGCACAGCTCTGGCTGGTTGGGCTGCAGATCTGAAGATGGCTCAGGATTCTGCATCTTGTTTTCAGTGCAGGTTGCGATCCGTCTGGGTTCCAAGTAGCAGCAGAGCCATCTTTGCAATGCCTCCGTGCAGTGCTTTGCCAGCTTTCAAAATGCAACTGGGGGCAGGTCTGGGTCAGAGTAGCCTAGATGTCAGGTATGAGGCCTGAGCGGAGCCAGTCTCTGGGCAGCCTAATGAGCGCAGCTGGCCTACAGTAGGCTGCCTGATGGGCTGCATCCCCCAGTTGGTGGGCAGCGGCAGCAGGCCAGCTGTTAAGCCCAGCACCAGTGGAGTTTGGGAGTTGCTCAAAGCATTTGCTCATGGATGTGCTAGTTCCTATACCTGCTTGTTTCCAATCCTACTTGTGCCTTGCCTCAGGCCAGGTAATCCAGCGCTGACCCTCAGCTCTGATTTCTAACTCCAGCTCTTCCCCGGGCCCCTAGTCTTGGCTACTGACTCCTGTTCTAACCACTAGGCCTGACTGCCCACCCTCCGGTCTCTGAGACTGGGCAGAGGGTGAGTTCCGGGGCGGTCAGCACTGTGACATGGTCCCGCTAAACGTGCTCGCTCCACCGCAGCAGTCTTTGTAGATGTGCTGCTACAGGCTAGCTTCATTCCCAACACCAGCATAGTGTGGTTAAATGCCGAGAGGGGGATGCTAAAGTGGATGTTGATCAGTTTTTTTGCCTCAGCGCTTCAACCTGTCTTTAAAAAGCCCAGTGTGTTAGTGAAAGGTAAGCCTTGGCCTCCTCGGGGGCACCACAGCATTTGTAGATTTGGCGCATCCTGAAGCCTAGCAGGCAGAGCACTCCCGATGCCTTGCAAGCCATGGTTAACCCACTCGTCCTACCCCCGCCGGCTTGTGACATGAATATACCGGACCAGCACAATCACGACAGCTGTATCTCTTATTACCTGCAGGTGTTTCCAACTGCTGTCCATTGCACGGGACCAGTGTATTGCACCCATGGCTGTAGATACTTTGTATATAAAAACAACACGGCACACTCGGAGCGCCTGGTTTTATATGTGGGGGGGGGAGGGGTTTTGGGGGTAATTTTGTTGGGGTGTTTTAAGAGAAGCTTGTCAAGCAGGCCCCTCAGGGCAGTGTTTGGAGCCAGGCTAAAACTGCAGTAGCAGGGTGACGGTGGGGGAAAGAAAACACAAAACAAGGGGACCCCACAAATACTGGAGCTGTGTGACATCTTGGGCCAGAATAAATGTTTTATCCCCCACAAAATGCCTCCTAGTTGCATCAGTTTCTAGTCACATCTAATAACATGCACAGTTCTGCAGGAGGCAAATTGAACTCATTAGTGTCAGATTGTAGGAGCTGACCAGGGAGACTTGTTCCAAAATAATCCGCTTGCAATAGCGTCACCAGCAGAGAGACCCTACCACAGGGGTAGTAGGATTGGAGCAGAGCCGTTTTCCATGAGGCTAAGCGCTCAGGTCTAGTCTACAAAGGGACTTAAGCAGGCCGGAGATCCTCAACCCCCCTGCTCAGCTTCTACCTAATCCTGTCGTTGGCAAGTTTCCGCAGGCGCCTCTGTGGCTAGTGGTGCACGTGCCCAGAGCCACCAATGGCCTGACACCTCTGAGCCTTGGGATGCCCATGTTCCTTTGTGGAGCTAGTCCTCGGCACCCAACACGCACCTGCTGAGCAGAGCAATGCTGAAAAGGCTGGGCCTAATCGCTGGAGAAGGGTGTGGGGCCAGGAGATTGGGAAGTTGGTCAGGAGCAAAAGATGTGAATGAGTCTGCGACTGGTGACAGAGCAAGAGGCTGCGGTGACTGTAGAGGGGTCAACATAGTACATTGGTCGCCATCAGGATTTGAACTGGCCAGCCTTGTCCCAGAGCTTGTCGTGTGCCCTAAGAACTGCAATGGCTGCTTCCCCCTGGATAGGCTGGCAGAGCTGCCTGTAATCTGGGGATGTGCTCAAAGCACCTTGCTCTTCTGTGCTGGTGGGGAGGGGACCTGCCCCTTCCATGCTGAATGCTAATAAACAGAGAGCGCACATTGCATTTTATGCTTTAATAAACAGCATGATAACAAAACAACCATCACACTTACATGCAGGGGGGCTGGATACAAGAGGGAGGAAAGGCTAATAAATACATTGCAGTTGCTATTTCCACTATATACTAAAGCTGGGGAACCTACTTCTAATGCTATAAAGTCATGTTTGCGGTGGGAATGACTCTTCCTGCAAAACTAGTTCACAACCCCTGCAGTCCTGCAACCAACCGAAGTGCTCATCAACACACGTAGGAGCACTGAAGTTTAACGAAGACCTGCTGTATGCACAGTGTTTGTACGGCTGTATGCCAGGTGGGGAGAGGGAGGTGATTTCTTACCAATCTAGATATATGGTAGAACACCTAGTGTGGAGCGTTAGACTGTATAAAGTGCCTTAGATGAGTATAATTTATTCCCCTTCCTGTATGGAATAAGCTGTATCACTGCAAGCACCTTTACATTGCTTTAACTGCAGCCACGTGAGGGGCAGGCACCTTAACTATACTGCTATGGCGAAAGCCGTACCATGTCTGGGTGTAAACAAGGGCACTAGGTGTGATTTAAACCTATTTAGTTAAATCAGTGCAAAACCCTCCCTGGACACACTCCGCTTACGTCAACGGGAACAAGTTACAGTTAAACCCAAATGAGCCACTTTTACCTTGGCCTAAGAGTGTCCACACAGGCATTTATATCTGTAAGATAGAAATTAAGTTAAGTTAAACTGCAGCAACTTTCTTGTGCAGGCAAAGGTCTAAGGATCCCAATGCAAACAGTACCTGGGGGAAGCAATCAGTGCTTGTGAACTGGACTGGCAGCTAACATCAGGCACATGGGCTCAGACTTTTAAAGGTACTTATGTGCCTAGTTCCCATCAATGTCAATGGCAGTTAGGCAGCTCAATACCTTTAAAAACCTGGCCATAACTCCTTGTGTTGCAGAGAGATGGCAGCTGCCTGAATGGGACCCGCAGTCCTTTATGACACTGAATTTCAAATAGGGCTGTCAAGCAATTAACAAACTGAATCGCCATTAATCACATTGTTAATAATAAAATACCATTTATTTCAATAGTTTTGAATGTTTTCTACATTTTCAAATATATTCAATTACAACACAGATTACAAAGGGTACAGTGCTCACTTTATATTTATTTTTATTACAAATATTTGCACAGTAAAAAACAAAGGAAATAGTATTTTTCAATTCACCTAATACAAGCACTGTAGTGCAATCTCTTTAGCATGAAAGTTGAACTTACATATGTAGAATTATGTACAAAAACCGCCTTGTAGCAGGGTGGTTACCCCGCTCCTGCCTGAGGGGTTTAAAACAGCCCTGGCAGAGGGCTGGGGCAAAGGGAAACGCTACTGGGCTGATTGGGGAAGTAGCCACAGCTGGGCCACGCCCCAATCAGGCCTCAGCTGGCCCTATATACGAGGCTGGGAGCCAGGAGCCTCTCTCTACCTTCAGGAAGAGAAGGGCCTGGCTGCAGAGAGCTAGACACAAAGTACCTGGGGCGCTCCAGCCTGGATAGCCCCAGGCTGTGGCCTAGTAGGAGGCCAAGGGGTACTGGGGGTTGCAGAGGGCAGCCCACGGCTAGGCCAAGGCAGTAGGTCCAAACCCAACCTTGCCTGTGATGAGTGGCCTATACTGCAGTCTGCCCCAGGGAATGGGGGCTAGTTGGAGACTGGCAATGGCCTTATTCTGAGGTGAGGTGGGGATAGTGGGTGGGGGTTCCCCAGGGAGGGGAGACCCTAGTACTAGGGTTACCATATGTCCGTTTTTTCCCGGACATGTCCGGCTTTTCGGCAATCAAACCCCCGTCCGGGGGGAATTGCCAAAAAGCCGAACATGTCCGGGGAAAATGCTGGCCAGGCACTTCCCCTCCCGCGGCTGCTCTGCTCCTCCCTGTCTCTTCGGCTCTGTTTAAGAGCCGAGCTGCCCGAGTGCTATGGGCTTCAGGCAGCCCCCTTGCCTCCGGACCCCAGCTGCCGGCCGGGCACTTCCCCTCCCGGGCTCCGGCGGCGCAGGGTCCGGAGGCAAGGGGGCTGCCTGAAGCCGGTAGCGCTCGGGCAGCTCGGCTCTTAAACAGAGCCGAAGAGACAGGGAGGAGCAGAGCCTCCGGCCACGGCGGCTCTGCTCCTCCCCGACTCTTCGGCTCTGTTTAAGAGCCGAGCGCTACGGGCTTTGGGCAGCCCCTATGCCTCCGGACCCTGCGCCGCCGGAGCCCAGGAGGGGAAGTGCCCGGCCGGGGGCGCAGGGTCCGGAGGCATAGGGGCTGCCCGAAGCCCAAGCACTACCGGCTTCACGGTTTGCCGGGCAGCCTCCAGACCCTGTGCCCCCAGCTGGGCGCTTCCCCTTCCGGGCTCCAGCTGCGATGGGGAAGCGCGGGATGGGGGCGCAGGGTCTGGGGGCTGCCCGGCAAACCGTGAAGTCCGTAGCGCTCGGGCAGCCCTTTTCGCATGGCTGGGAGTGGGAGGGAGGAGGGGGCGGAGTTGGGGCAGGGCTGGGGTGGGAAATGGGCAGGGCCAGGGCCCCGTGGAGGGTCCTCTTTTTTTATTTGTTAAATATGGTAACCCTACCTAGTACTGAGGGGTGTACTGCCAGGGGGCAGCACCCCAGATACAAGGGCACCAGGGTCTGGGAGGGACACAGGGCCGGAGGACAGGTGGATCACCAGCCTGCAGGAGGCACGCCAGGATGCTGGAAGAGGTAATTCCCAGAAGTCACCAGGAGGAGGCGCTGCAGGGGTGAGTCTGCTCCTCTACACATGGTGGAGAATGCAGGCATAGCGGTCTGCCACTGACACAAGGGGCAGGGCAAAGAACTGTGGGACAATTGCCCAACTCAGAACATGAGCATTGAGGAACAGACGGTGGAGAAGAAAACATGAGAGACTATTACTGGAGAGCCTGTGTAGCCCGGCTCGTCGAGCAGCAAGCAGGGCTGCTTCAGTGGCTGCGGGGGAGGGCACATGGACCTCAACGGGGGCCAGGCACCGTGGGCTGGAGGCCAGGGCCTAAAGACTGTTTTGCCTGTGGGCGACGGGAACACTTGAGAAGGGAGTGCCCCTACCGGACTGGAGCAAAGGGGCTCCACCCGGGACACGATGGACCTAGGAGAGTGCCCCCTGTGAGGTTAACAGGGGAGCTCCAAACTTGTTGGGCCTGTGGGGAGCCGGGGCACATGAAGAGGGAGTGCCCTCACAGAACTTGCAGGGCCCAGCCTAGCCCTGAGGTGGGCAGGGGTGAGCACTGGTTGTGCCTCCTCTGCCACAAGGGGTGCTGGGGAAAATGGCCTAGGCCCCAGAAAAGGAGGGGGAGGCCGCAGGGCCGGGTCCAAGACTGCCCTGAAGGAGGGAGTGGTGACGACCAGGGCCCAAAAGAGGGGATTGTCAGCGAGGCCCCAGACAAGCCTGGGAACCCACATGGGAGCCAGGAGGGCCAATGCAGGAACCCAAACTGAAGTAGGAGCCCATGTAGGACCAGAGCGGTCGATGATGGGAACCCAAACACTGGAGGAAGGGAGCCAGCTGCTCCTTGTGCTGGAGAGGGACTCCCTGCAGGCCTAGCTGAGAGGAATGCTGGGGCGATAGGAATAGACAATCTCCCCCCCCCCCATCTCTGGTGGAGGGGATCTTGAGGTGGGGGGTATTGCAACCCCAATACCTATATGGGCCTAGGAGCAGGCCCTGCAGCCTGGGGAGTTGCTGGCCTAGGGCTTCCCAGCCCCCAAGGCTTTTCCCCAGCCCTGCTCCACTCCAGGTACCCTGTGTCTAGCTCCCTGCAGCCAGGCCCTTCTCTCCCTGAACGCAGAGAGAGACTCTAGAGCTCCTGGCTCCCAGCCTCTTATACAGGCCAGCTGTGGCCTGCTTGGGGCGTGGCCCAACTGCAGCTACTTCCCCAATCAGCCTAGCAGCGGTTAGAGCTGAAGCCCTCTGCAGGGCTGCTTTTAATCCCTGCTATTTTTGGAGTGGGGTAACCACCCTGCTACACCCCTGCCAGGGCCGGCTCTAACTTTTTTGCTGCCCCAAGCAGCAAAAAAAAGCGCCACGCTGCCAGAGCGCACCCCCCCCCCCCCCGCCGAGTGCTGTGATGCCGGAACCCGCCGAGCGCTGCGCCGCTGGAACCCCTCCCTGAGCGCCGCGCCCCGCCCATGTGCCGCAGCGCCCCCGCCAAGCGCCGCCGGAGTGCCCCCCCCCGCAGAATGCCGTGCCACGCTGCCCCCCGCCACCCCAAGATTGGCCGCCCCTTACCAGGTGCCGCCCCAAGCATGTGCTTGGTTGCCTGGTGCCTGGAGCGGGCCCTGACCCCTGCATTCAAAAACAGTGTAAAACTTTAGAGCCTACAAGTCCACTCAGTCCTACTTCTTGTTCAGCCAATCGCTAAGAGAAACAAATTTCTTTACATTTACGGGAGATAATGCTGCCCACTTCTTAATTACAATGTCACCTGAAAGTGAGAACAGGCATTCGCATGGAACTGTTGTAGCCGGCGTCACAAGATATTTACATGCCAGATGCCCTAAACTTTCATGTCTATTCATGCTTCTGCCATCGTTCCAGAGCACATGCTTCCATGCTGAAGACGCTAGTTAAAAAAATAATGCGTTAATTAAATACGTAACAAAAAACCTACTTTTGTAAGTTGCATTTTCACGATTGAGATTGCACTACAGTACAGTACTTGTATGAGGTGAATTGAAAAATACTGTTTCTTTTGTTTATCATTTTTACAGTGCAGATATTTGTAATAAAAAATAATATAAATTGAGCACTGTACCCTTTGTATTCTGTGTTGTATTGAATTCAATATATTTGAAAATGTAGAAAAACATCCAAAAATATGTAATAAATTTCAATTGGTATTCTATTGTTTAACAGTGCGATTAATCGTGATTAATTTTTTTGAGTTAATCACGTGAGTTAACTGCGATTAATCAACAGACCTAATTTCCAAATGTTTACTTTGACATTGCTATCAAATTGGCCTTTGAATAAGGAACCAATCAGCCTCAGAATTCCTTTTATGTTATGCAAAGCAGCCCTGGATAAGGACAATTCACCAACCTGAGCCATGTGATTGACACAAACCCAGCGAGCGGAATGAAAGGAGGTCATGGGATGGGGAAGGGATGGGTGGGGATTGGGATATGTTGAACCTAGTTCCAATTCTCAAAGGCTCCTGGTGTTCCGAGATGCTCTATGACCTCACACTCATCCACAGCCTGTGCATCCCATCACCAAGCGGCCAGATGGATATAGCCTGACTTTAGCCAGGCTTTTGATACTGTCTCGCATCACCATCTCAGAAACAAACTAGGGAAATACAACCTAGGTGGAGCTACTCTAAGGTGGGTGCACAACTGGTTGGAAAACTGCTCCCAGATAGTAGTTATCAGTGGTTCATAGTCAAGCTGGAAGGGCATAATGAGTGGGTCCTACAGGGATCTGTTCTGGGTTTGGTTCTGTTCAATATCTTCATCAGTGATTTAGATAATGGCATAGAGAGCACACTTATAAAGTTTACAGACAATACCAAGCTGGGAGGGGTTGCAAGTGCTTTGGAGGATAGGATTAAAATTCAAAATGATCTGGACAAACTGGAGAAATAGTCTGAAGTAAATAGGATGAAATTCAATACGGACAAATGCAAAGTACTCCACTTAGGAAGGAACAATCAGTTGCACACATAGAAAATGGGAAATGACTGCCTAGGAAGGAGTACTGTGGAAAGGGATCTGGGGGTCATAGTGGACCACAAGCTAAATATGAGTCAACAGTGTAACACTGTTGCAAAAAAAGCAAACATCATTCTGGGATGTATTAGCAGGACAGTTGTAAGCAAGACACGAGAAGTAATTCTTCCGCTCTACTCTGCGTTGATTAGGCCTCAACTAGAGTATTGTGTCCAGTTCTGGGTGCTACATTTCAGGAAAGATGTGGCCAAATTGGAGTAAGTCCAGAAAAGAACAACAAAAACGATTAAAGGTCTAGAAAACATGACCTATGAGGGAAGATTGGAAAAAAAATGGTTTTTTTTTAGTCTCGAGAAGAGACGACTGAGGGGGGACATAATAGTTTTCAAGTACATAAAAGGTTGTTACAAGGAGGAGGGAGAAAAATAGTTTTCTTTAACCTCTGAGGGTAGGACAAGAAGCAATGGGCTTAAATTGCAGCAAAGGAGGTTTAGACTGGACATTAGGAAAAACTTCCTAACTGTCAGGGTGGTTAAGCACTGGAATAAATTGCCCAGGGAGGCTGTGGCATCCCCGTCATTGGAGATTTTTAAGAGCAGGTTAGACAAACACCTGTCAGGAATGATCTAGATAATACTTAGTCCTCCCATGAGTGCAGGGGACTGGACTAGATGTCTCTCGAGGTCCCCTCTAGTCCTATGATATTCTAGGATGCCTTCTCCCACTGAGCTGCAGCAGCTACCCACTTCAAAGTGACTAGGTGAGCATCTGGGTCACCCTCCTGTACTATCTTGGACTAGTGCTGCTCAGAATGGGGGAGTGGGGTCAATTCCCCCCCCCACACACACAGCTCCCAGGGAGTCCATGTAAGGGGAGTAAGATTCAGGAATGGGTTAAAGATGCAGACAAGGCCTTAATTAGCCCTGCTGTTGCTGCACCTGGGGAAGGGGTGTGTCTGGTAGGGCAAAATTATCAAGAAGGAAGCCCAACAGCGGGTAAGGGGAAGCCAGGAGGACGTCCTGGGGCTGACAGAAGGAACGAGGACCCAGGAAGGGCCCTGATGGCAGAGGGGCATGAGCCCTTGGAAAGAGGCTAAAGTGGCTGAGGATGGTTGCAGGAGGTAGGAAAACTAGGCCAGAAGTAAACAGCGGCTGCAGGAGATGAAGACTCTTGGTGTGGTGGCCCCAAAAGAGGGTGTAGTGAGGACTAAGGGACTGGAATGGACTAAGGTGGTGAGTTTGCTGGGGCTGGAAACACTGTTAGATTTGTCTGTGTTTTCAGAATCCCAGGGGAAGGCCTGAGGGCCCAAGCAGGGGTCCCACAGATACGGAGACTTTAGTTTTGACTTGGGATTTGGTACCTGAAAGGGTGAACTAGCTGGAGGGTTAACTTGTGGGAGGCGGGGGACCACTGGGTGTCCAGAAAGGCTGCTGACAGGGGCAGTGAGAAGAAGAAACTCCACTATGCGTGCTCAGGCGCCAGGGTGCGCACCAGGCAGTGGGTCGCTCTTTCATGGGATTTTTGTCATGAAAAGTTGATAATTTTTTTTCACTTTCCCCCAGAAAATTTAGACTTTGTCAAAAACTGCATATTTTTTGGCTGAAACTGAACGTTTTCCAGTTTAAAAAAATGCTCAAGGAAAGCGAACACTTCGGGTTTTCAAATAAATGAAAATGTTCCATATGGGGAGGGGGGAAAAAGTCTTGATGGCAATGTTTTGCACCCCCTTAGCTGAGACTAGAGG
Organism: Chrysemys picta bellii; assembly: GCF_011386835.1. Lineage (NCBI taxonomy): Eukaryota > Metazoa > Chordata > Testudines > Emydidae > Chrysemys > Chrysemys picta. Next base: position 3,749,416 of record NC_088805.1, read on the forward strand.
TGTTGCCAGATTGTAAGCCTTGTAATATTTGGTCCCTTTCCTAAGCCCAATGGCTGGAACCAGGTTATAAACTGAGGTTCTCAGTTATCACTTTTTAAAAAAAAAAAAGTTTCTAGTCCTGGTGGCTGCAGGGAGACATGTTTCAGGTGTAGAAAGAAACTTAGGGAAGAAAAACAAATTTCCCCTGAAAGTCTGTTTCCAGATTAAGTTATCTCCCATCCAAAAATGTTTGGCAATTTTTTTTTAACAAGTAGCTGCAACAATAAACCGTAACCTCAGCATGAGTTTTTTCCTCAAGCCTGCATAATCCCGGCAGAACCTCCTGAATCCCAGACTCTTGTTCCCTGTGCCCAGGTTTCCAGATCATTGGTGGAAATTAACCAGACATGCGGCAGCACAATGAGTCAGCCGGACACACTCAGCTGGTTTTTTGCACGTTCCAATAGACGTGAACTGCCGCCCTGTTACGGGAACTGATCGTGCAAACATTCACATTGGCATACTACTCACATGAGTTGGGGTCTTCAGATGGTGAAATTCATCTCATACAGAAGGCCTGTGCCTGGCTTATGGACCACTAAAGCCCTTATAGGGAGTACATGATACTGGCCTTTTGCGGAGAAGTGAATTTCACCACAGTAGGAGTAAGGGCTTCATTCTCATGCCCCTGCCGCTGAGATAACCTCGAACACCTGGTCACTTCACACTCTGTGCCAGTCAATTTACAATATTTGCTACTGTGTCGTTATTGAACATTAAACTTCACTTGTCTTGCAGTTCTCATTGAGACTTAAAAAAAAAAAAAAAAAAATCAAGCCAACCCCGTTGACTCGGCTATGCTATACTCTAATATATTGTCTGTAGGGCTGCATACGAAATTCTTGTTTGCATCATCTGTTACGTTAATTGGCAAATCTTTTTATAATCAAGAGAAATCCTGTTTGTAAAGGGATACGCACAAGAGGACAAAGGTAAGGCCGCACTTCACTCTGCATTGCCTGGCTTCGGACAGCTTGTTTTCTCAACCTCAACATGCCGTGAGCACTAGTTCTTTGCATGGAATTTCCTTGTTCTTTCCCGACTGTCCCAAAATACAATTATGCAGATGGCACTTCCCAAACGCTGCCTTTCTGGGGTCACAGGAACACATCCGCCTTCAATGGCTCGCTCTGGGTGTTAAATGCAGCCAGGTCCTATGGTGCGTGGGTTTTCTGGTGTTCTCTGAGATGTGCGTGTCGTCTAAAGCCTCTCTCGCACTCAGGACACTTATAGGGCTTGTCTGTCATGTGGATTTTCTGATGCTGAATGAGTGTCGAGCTCCGGCTGAAGCTTTTCTCACAGGTGGGACATCGATAGGGTTTTTCTCCCGTGTGGATCCTTTGATGATCTATGAGGCCCGACTTCTGAGTGAAGCTTTTCTCACACTCGTTGCATTTAAAGGGTTTCTCTGCGGTGTGGCTCCTCTGATGCGCCATCAGCTTGGAGCAGTGGACAAAGCATTTCTCACATGCAGAACACTTGTAAGGCTTTTCCCCTGAATGGGTTCTGGAGTGCTTGGTAAGGGTTGTGCTGGACCGGAAGCCTCTCTTGCACTCGGGACACTTAAAGGGCCTCTCTCCTGTGTGGACTCTGCGGTGTTCAACAAGACGGGATCTCCGAAAGAAGCTCTTCTCGCATTCGCTGCACTGGTAGCGTCTTTCCCTTCCGAGGGCGTTCGGCTGATCAGAGGGGCTGTCCTCCTCCGCAGCGCCCTCCTCCGTGTGGACTCGGAGGCGGTGATCGCTGAGGGCCGAGCTGCGGCTGAAGCTCTTCTCGCACTGGGGACATTTGTAGGGTCTCTCTCCTGTGTGGAGCCTCTGGTGCTCAATGAGCCGGGAGCTGCGGCGGAAGCTCCTCTTGCATTCAGGACACTGGTAGGGTCTCTCCCCGGTGTGGATCCGGCGATGCTCGGTGAGGTGCGAGTTCCGCACGAAGCTCCTCTCGCACTCAGGGCACTGGAAGGGTCGCTCCCCCGTGTGGATTCTCTGGTGTTTGATCAGGTGGGAGCTCAGCGCGAAGCTTTTCTCACACTCTGTGCATGAAAAGGGCCTCTCTCCGGTGTGGCTCCTCCGATGTGCGATCAGCGCCGAGCCCTGCTTGAAGCTCTTGCCGCACTCGCCGCACGTGAAAGGCCTCTCACTCGTGTGGGTCCTGTAGTGGGTGGTGAGGGTCGAGCGGTTCCCGAAGCTCTTCCCGCACTCGCCGCATTGATGGGGCTTTTTCCCAGTGTGGACCCTCTGGTGCTCCGCCAGCCGCGAGCCTCGGCTGAAGCTCTGCTGGCAATAGCTGCACGTGTAGGGCCTCTCTCCTGTGTGGACTCTGTAATGCTGCAGCATGCTCGTGCTCTCTGCGAAGCTCTTCTCGCACCTGGGGCACTGAAAGGGCCTCTCCCCTGTGTGGATTCTCTGGTGTTTGATCAGTCTGGAGCTCTGGCTGAAGCTTTTCTGGCACTCGGGGCATTCGTAGGGTCTCTCCCCCGTGTGGAGTCTCTGGTGCTCCACAAGCTTAGCGCTGCGGCTGAAGCCCCTCCCGCACTCGGGGCAGCTGTAGGGTCTCTCCGCCGTGTGCACCTGCTGATGCTGAATAAGGTGTGCACGCCGGCTGAATTCCTTCTCGCAGGTGGGGCACTTATAGGGTCTCTCCCCAGCATGGGCTCCGGAGTGAGCGGTTACATGCGACGGGTGAGGAAAGCGTTCGTTGTATTCCACGCAGCAGTGCAACCTCTGCTCTGGGGCGGTTCTCGGGGAGGCAGCGGCATCTTCCACTTCATTGAATCCTCTGCCACACCGATTCGCTCCACCACGTGGGTTTCCTGCTGGCTTCCCCTGCTGTCCTTCTGACGCAGGCTGCCCCTCGCCCACACCCCCGCCGCAGCCTGGGAAAGCACTCGCTCTGGCTCCTCGTGGCTCACCCAACCTCTCTGGAGACTCCTCGTCGTTAGTCCTTGAGACGAGCTCATCGGCTGGAATACAGGGGAACCCAGAGCTGGATTAGTGCATGCACACGGATCAATGGCTACTGTACGTATTTCATAAATGCCTACGACCAATATATGTACGGCAAGTCCTGTTTTCAAAAGTGACTGAGATACTGCAGAGCCTTAGGCTTGGCCTGCACTACAGCTAGGTCGACAAGGCAGCTTACGTTGACCTAATGACGTCAGTGTCGCACTACAGCCGTGCTCCCGCCGGTGGAAGCACCCTACTGCACCGACATAACGCCACCTCCACAAGAGGCGCAGGGCTTATATCGGGGTAGTTAGGGCAAAGCAGGGTCTGTTACACTTACATGGGCTGTTGGCTGTCTCTGCTGGAGCCGTGAAACGGACAAGAAAGCTGGCTCCAAGCTCCCCAGCCGGGCTGCTGCGAAGTCTCTGCTCCAGGCTGGGCTGCCTCCCGTGGTCCCAGTTCCCCACTCCCTGCCGAGAGCCCAGCTGTCCCCCAGGGTCCTGCTTCCCTGCTCCTCACCAGGACTATGGCAGCCAACCAGACTGTGGGTGTGAATCTCCCCGCTGGAGGCAAGAAGCCTTGGATGGCTTTCCCCCGACTCCCAGCTGGGAGCAGGGACCCAAAAGCCGGGGGGGAGCTGCGCAGAGCTGGGAGCCCTGGGGCTCAGCCCCCCGCACTGCCCCTCTCCAATCAATGGAAGTGCTCCTGGTGAGGATTCACAGCACTGTGGCTGTAAAACGACCTAACCTGGGTCGATTTAAGATTGTAGTGTAGACATGTCCTTATCCTCATTGAAGTCAATGGGATTTAGGCCTAAGGGCTAGCTCCACAAAACGACTGAGGTTCCCACTGGAATCCTCAGCCCCAGATTAGGTGTCCAGGCTCGCCACACAATGCATGAGCGTCGGGTACCTAAGAATGGGAGTTACAGGAGACAGCAAGCGGGGTGTGTTGCTGCTTAAGTTAACCAGTGGAAAATGCTGAGGAGAGGCTGGGGCTCAAAGGTCATTAGAATTGGGATTCACAGCTGGGAACCCTCTCCTGGAGTTAGGTGTCTAAGCCAGGGCAGCCCTTTCGCACAAAAAGCCAGACCGAGAACCCCACCCCATTAGAGCCAATAACCCAGGGGCTGGGGCACTCACCTGGGAGACGAGACCTGTTTTCTAATCCCCACTCTGCCTGATTTGGAGCAGGGACATGAACTTGGGTGCAAACCTCTCACCAGTGCCCTCACTAGCAGGCCCTTGGGTGTTCTGGGCTGGCTTTATTCTGGTTAGTTTTGCTATGAGAACACCAACTGGATTGGGCCCCACAGGCAGGAAACACCTAGCTAAAGAATCCCATCGGAGCTTGGGCATGAGCTAGGATGCTGAGCAACTTGGCAGTCTCAGGAGTTGCCTGGACTTGTGCCCGTCCGCCAGCCCCAAGGGAGCGTCACTTGCAGAAACAGGGGTGCCTGCGGGATTGGGCAGAAGCTAAGAAGGGGTTCTGAGGATCTCTGTGGCACCTAGGCACTGGAGTTCGGTGCCAAAGTCCCTTTGTGGTTCTAGTCCTAAATCCCTTCTGAAAATGGGACTTGGGCTCCTTGGAAAATGTTGCCCATCGTCTACAAGGTAATATCTCAGCAGCCTATTTAATGAACTTGAATCTGGAATTCCAGACAGTTCAAACAACCATCTAATACATGCATAATGATCCTACTGCTATTCATAGACGACCACTTGTTTTCTCTGTTTTGTGTCTTGTACAGGCAGACAACACTTAAAATTGACACCTCTCAAGCATACACTACTTGTTCCTAAATCTCAGTCTTGCAAGAACAAGCACCAGCTGGAATTTAGTTGCCATTTACTGAAAATGAATAGGATTCATTTATAGAGTATTTGATTCATCCTAGAAAATCTCTCTTATGTGGGCTAAATATTCTGTAAACTGGAATATGCTTCAGGATATCTTGTGTATTCTTTTGTAGGATCTTTTTTATTGTTTACAAGAAACTCTGAACTCAAGTGTTCAATAGAATAAATAACGGAACTAATATATATATTACAACCATCAGATTACGGAAGATTCATTGCAAATGGAGTCCGGTGGAAGAAGGAAGCTTTTGAAATACTTGTCTGTCTGGGTTTGGCTGATTAGAAGGTTGTCCCACATTTTCCCTGCCCTGGTCTCTTCTGGGCTGTTATCTATGCAACATGCTAGGGCAGTGATTCTCAACCAGGGGTCTGGGGCCCCCTGGGGGGCCATGAGCACATTTCAGGGTATCCGCCAAGCAGTGCCAGCGTTACCCTTGCTGGGGCCCAGGGTAGAAAGCTGAAGCCTCACCACATGGGGCTGAACACCGGGGCCCTGAGTCCCGCCATGCAGGGCTGAACACTGGGGCCCTGAGTCCCACCATGCAGGGCTGAAGCCAAAGCCTGAGCGATGTAGCTTCGTGGGGGCCCCTGTGGGATGGGGCCCCTGGCAATTGTCCTGCTTGCTACCCCCTAATGCCAGCCCTGGCTTTTAGATGCAGAAAACAAGTTATTGTCGGTCAAGTGCAATGGAAGTAGGTGGTTCCTCTGGGCTCATATAAAATTCATATGGATTGGATCAACAATCAACTGTTCTCAGTGGGGAGTAGGCATGTTTGTGCTCCTGGCTGGAGAACAGCTGACTGGCAGTGCAAGAAAGGCAATCCAAGCCATTAGAGAACAGCTTCTGGGACCCTCCCAATCCAAAATCACATCACGCAGCACATTGTCTTTGGTCAGGACCCCACTCCTGAAAGTCACTGATCTGTAGTGACCGCAAGCACGAAAACAAAGGAACTAGAGAGGTGTCTCTAGTGCTACATACCTCACTGCTGGGCCCTCTGTATGCACTGTCCAGCAAAGAAGTGCAGGTACACATGGCCTCCTCTTTAAAAGTGGCCACTGATTTGGGGTCCCTGAATTGCTGGGTCCTCAAGTGGAGACACTGTTGTTCTGATTTTTCAGAGGTTTTCAGCATGAAGATAAGGCACCTGGTGTCTCGTGCCAAGATTCAGGTACCCAGAGGCAGTGGGCATTCTTCAAAACGTTGGCCATGAGCTCATTATGTTTAGTAGTGTCCCTAAGACCATGTGGGTTTCTGGGGGTCTCTCACAAGAACAGTGAGCATTATATTGCTAAAGCCAGACAAGTCACTTCAGCCAGACTGTAACTAGGAAGGGGGATGGGAAGAGAATTACTTAGCCAGTAAGGAAAAGGACAAGGATAAATGGCTGAAAGGCTGAGAAGAGGGTGGAGCTAGATATGCAAGTTAACAAGGATGGGGCCACGTTAGCTTTTTGGAACCAGAGTTTTGGTTTAACCTATTCGGAAGATGGAGACCACACGCAAGCCAGTCCAACTTCAGATTGCAAACACCCCCAAGGTATGGGGAGTTCAGATCCAGGGCTTGTCATTTGGGCTCATTAGCATGAACATTGTATTACTATGCAAATCAGAATGCACACTGTATTACTATGCTAATCAGAATGCACACTGTATTACTATGCAAGTAAGTATGCACATTTTCATTACTATGGAAATTGTGTGGCAAATTTTATTACTGTGAAAATTAACATGCACATTTTTATTAGTATGCAAACTGGAATATGAAAGGATAAAACGAGGCCAAATCTTTTGGTCCTCCAGTAGTTTTAGTCAGTCCTTACTTCACTGAACGCTTCTTTTGAGGAAACACCGCGTCAGAGTCAGACTAGACCATTTTTTACTAGGAAGCTTTTGAAAGATGCAAATAACTGTTGAAGTGTAAATTGTTACTCACCTGAGGAAATGTACCTAGAACTGCCTCCTTCCCCCGAGGCCTGGCAAGTCTGGGCACATGGCTCTTCCCCTTGTTCTATCAGCCAGATAAGGGCAGGTTTCGTAGCTGCATGGCCTGGCACTGAAGAAGATTGAACATCATTTCAAATATAAAGAATTTAGTATTTTGTAGCGGACAAAATAAATAAACTTTTCCACTGAACCTTTTTTGGATGGGAAAATTGGGTTTTTGACTAAACACTTTTTTTTGGTGCGAAGTGTCTGCTTTCTGCAGAAACTGTTGTTTAGGTGAAAAACTGAATGTCCAAAACCAAATATTTCCATCCTGAAGTGCTGCCACAGTACCCCATGCTCCCATCCTCCTCCATGGGCTGGGCTCCCTAGCTGGACTTTTGTCTCCCATTACGCAGCATGGCAATGTGACCACCCGGGTGCACCACCTCCCCTCAACAAGACAGGAGACCACGGTGCATCATGGGAGATGTAGTCCAATCAGGGACTCCAGTCTACAGAATAAAATGGAGCATGAGGCACTTGAACTACAACTCCCAAGGCACTGCAGCATCATTTTCCGAATAGAAATATTTTGGAGTTTTGATTTTCTGTGGGGAAAGCCGCATGGAATATTTTGACAAAAACTATTCTTCATTTTCATCTAAATTTTCTGCAGGAAAAAAAGACCAGAACACTTTCCAACCAGCTACCTTAGGCATTTTAAGGGAATTTGCTGGCAGCAGAAATTATTTTTGTAACCGTGAGACTGATGCCCTCAGATTGCTCCCAAAGTGGATAGCTTATAGGCAGGACGTGCTTTCCCCCTCTCTGTCCTGGAGGAAGAGCAGTTTGGTTTTCCCACCAGTTTAGTCCTTGGACTTTCTGATGGGGCTACTTACAACTTGTGGAATTAAGCCCTTGTCCAGTAAAGCTCTCCAAGAACATGTTTAATTGTAAGCACATGAGTGGTCCCCCTGAAGTCAGTGGGATTAGTCCTATCATATCCTTACAGCACTTTGCTGGATCAGGGCCTTACTGCCTGCTGTGATGGAGTTTGTGATCTAGACCCAAAGCCACTGGGAACAGGACTAGGGCACGCTAATAATTCGTTTCACACCAAATGGTAACTGACGTGAAACCAACACCATTTCTTCACCGACATGGGTAGCTGATCAATACTGAATGCTAATGAGGACCCCATCACAGAGTACAGTATGTACATATGTGCTGGAATTATGGGTGCTGGGGGTGCTCCTGCGCCCCCTGGTGTGAAGTGGTTTCCATTAGATACAGGGTTTACAGTTTGGTTCGATGGCTCTCAGCCCCCCTACAATACAAATTGTTCCAGCCCCCTTTATTGGAGACGTGGGTGAGCGGAGAAGTTTGGATGGTGAGGCAGCATTAAAAATTCCTTCAAAGCCCATGGATTGAATCATTCACCTATTTACACACCTGAACACACTCTTCTCATTTTAGGAGGGTTTTACTGAATGGAGCTTGTGTAGCACGTAGGTGACCACTTTGTTTGGTGTCTCCTGGGGAGCCTGGACAGAATGCTGGGGTCTCTGGATTTTAAGTCTGCACAATTTATAAGCTAACTCCTTAACCATGTGAACAAAATGTGTCAAATCAACATCTCACTGTCCATGGTACTGACTGATATGGCCAGCCTACATCTCCCATGATGCAATGTGGTCTCCCCTCTGACTAAGCTGTGTTGTGCATCATGGGAGTCATATATGACGGCAGGTATATCATGGGATATACCAGCCAGGGAAACTGGCCCATAGGGGAGAATGGGGCCTTCAGGCACCTGAACTATACTCCCATGTGGCACTGCAGCACCATAGGGAGATGTTTAATGCTGACCTGATTTGAAACAAAATGTTTGGCCATTTCAAATTGAAATTTTTCTGAACTTTTTGTTCCATGAACAATTGATATTACAAATCTTAATCTGGATTTGGGATGAAAACAAATGTTGAAATATCCGTTTCCTGCGTGACACAAATTCCAGTCATTCACTTGGTGCTAGTCATCATTCAGAGATGGTTGGTTGAGCAAGAGTCTAGGAAGCAGTCTCTGGTTTTAGAGCTGGCCGGTCTCACCTTAGTCCACTTTCCTCAGACTCCAGGGACGGGGCTCGCTTCTCTATTAGAAAGTGTATTTTAGCAGCAACCTGGTGTCTCAGTGTTTAAGACTTCAATCAATCAGCACATAACACCGAGGCTTATAAACGCATGAAGCAGCAAGGGGCAGGGAATGAGGGTTAATCTTGGGGCTGGTATATAATATTTTGCTTCTCCTGGTTACCTGTGTGGGATTTTAAATATTCCTGCATTATAAAACATGTGTAGGTAGTTGCCCTTAACAATGGAACTTGTAATCTCTCAAACTATCACTCCATGTTATACCCTGTAATGAAGCAGATTTTAAATCAATATTTAGTGTACAAATTAGCTTTTCTTATATGCATAGTTAAATGTGAAGAAATACATAATACTGATTTGCAACTGGAGGATGCTGTCAATAGAGATATTACAGGTACTGCTATATTTTGGGAGCAAGTGAGGAATCTGTGGACTTGTCTACACACAGCTTTTGTACTGATTTGAAACTGGTTTAGTTACAGTGGTGCAACCCTCCATTGTGGACCACCAAAAATCAATGGAACATGGAAATAACCATGAACTGAATCTGAGTGAGAGCTGGCAAAGAAAAATCATCTTTACCCAGGGAAATCAAAGTCTCATAGTTGTCCCTCATCACGTCTCTGTACAGCTCTTTCTGCCATTCCGCGAGCTCCTCCCACTCCTCCTTGCAGAAATAGATGGCAACATCGTCAAACGTGACCAGAGCCTGAAACGACAAATAAACCATGATCAGCAAGGTCTGCTTCAATCACATCCTGACACTGGCAGGGCAGGGGAACTCACACTGCGAACACACATTCCAGCTGGTGCATCCCAGGGGAATCCCACACTTGCAGCTCTCCCTTGTCCCCACAGGGCTCTGACGGAAGGAAATCAGTCTCCAAGGGATGCTGGGATGGTGAGTAGCAGCTTTGCCATTCTCACAGTGGAGACTCCCCAACGAGGCAGCACTAGTTGCCACCACCCCTCTCGAAATGAGGGACATGTGACCGTCAGGATGGGGGACAACGCCCTGTGAAATGAGGGACACGATGAGGGACGCCCATTTCTTTACTGAGCACTCCCAGGAGTGCACGTTTCCTGCTTCTCCACAGCCCCATCACCAATGAGCCTTTAAAAGCCTCCCTGCTCTGCCAGCTCCACCTCCCTCTCCCCACCAAACACACCTGCTCTCTCCCATAAGCCACATCCTCCTTCCCTCTCCAACGCTCCTCCAAGCCTGTTCCCCCCCAGTGACCCCTCTGAAGCAGTGTCCACCCCACCCATCCAGCTCCCCTCCAAGCTTGGGGGCCTTCTCCCCTGCCCCACATACCTTCTAGGACTGAGGACTTACAACTTACAACCGTGCTCTGGGCAGCCAATGAGCACAGCGGAGCCACAGCAGGGTCGCCTGATCGGCTTGCTGCCTTCTTTGGACAGCTCTTAGGCCCAAGAGCAGCTCTCTGGCTGCTCAATGAGGCACATGCCCGCAGCTGTGGTCTTGCCGCTGCCTGCCCTGCTCCCAGCCTTGAGCCCAGCCTGGCTCCTGCCTTGTTCCTGTCCTACCCAGTTCATTCCACCCCTGCTCGGTTCCTGGCTCTGGCTTCTGCACTATCCCTGGCCACTGACTCCAGCTCCGACCACGAGGCCTGACCGCCCATGCCCATGACAATGCCTCAACCACCTTCACGTGGATGCTAGAGGGACTGGAGGCTCGCGCTCTCCTCTGAAGCAGGATCAGCCCCCACCCTGCACAGCAAGGCCCCGTGGCTCTGCACTCAGAGCCCATGGCTGGGTGGGCAGTGAGAGCTGTGGCTCCACAAAATCTGCCTAACAAGCAGGGTGATAAGATGCCCCGCCCCGGTCCCTGTGCCACAGGAGGCTGCAGCTGCCCCCTCCCTGCACTGCTGATCGGTTCAATAGTGGATCGGCAATGAGGGACTGCATGCTGGCAATGTTAAAAATCAGGCCAGATGCGGGGTGTCTACAGACATAAGTGAGTGAAATGTTCTGGCTGTGTCATAGAGGAGGTCAGACTCGATGGTCTAATAGTCCCTTCTGGTGTTGGTGTCTATGAACCAACAACAAGCAGATAGAAGAAAGTTCTCAGAGAACAAGCCCTTGTTTGTGCTGAGCGCCGCAGACTGGAATTCCAGCGTTTCTCTGCAGGAGGGTTGCAGAAAGCAGGCTTGTGTCCCACCACATGCCTAGTCTGAGCGGCAGAACAGGCTGTTGATTGACTCCCTCACTTCACGTGAGTCTCCCTCAGAGATCTCCAGGAAACTCTCGTGGAGATACTGGACAATCCGCTGCCGCAGGTTCCTCAGCAGAGCTGCTTTGTTTCTTGCCCCATTAACGGTAACTTTCCCACGCCACTGTGCTGTCACGAAGGGGTGGGGACCATTTCTGAACACAGGTGAATCGCATAAGGGCCAGGGCAGAAGCCACAGACTTGGAGAAGACCCTCCCTTGATTCCCTGTTCACCCTCAGCGGCGAGATATCTTCCATAATGAACACAGCCTGTGGAAAGTGTGGAGACAGGAATGATTATCAGGCCCCCCCTACAGTGCTGGCTCTCCCCAAGAGCCACGTGCCCAGTGTACAGCAGGGTCCGGGAAGAGCGATTTCCCTGTCCCTGTGGCTACTCATCATTTTGGGGGTCTTGTGGCTCATGTGTGCTTGCCTGGGGCCAGCCAGTTAGTGACAGGTGTGTGAGTACTGGCTATGTTTTAAAGCACTGAATCAGTGTTATCTGTGTTGCAAACAATACTGCTTCTGCTTTGTTATCAGCGACTGAACGGCTGCGCAGAATTAGAAAGCGGCCAAGAAGAACTAAGGAGGACTTTCTGCGTGAGGTCATGATGCACTCCGTTGCCGAGGAACAGGAATTGAAGGAGTAGCAGGACAGAGAGAAGAGGGACCAAAAGGAGAACGTGGCACACCGGAAAGAAGCCACGGAGCGGCTCTTAAACATTATGGAGCGCCAAGTGGACAAGCTCCAGGCGTTACTAGCTCTTCAAACTAAGCAGTTCTGCGCCTGCCCTCTCCTGCAGCCGCTGTCGCAAAACTCTTTCCCATGCACTCCCCCACCCACCCAACACACTCTTATCAACCTCCTGGCTTCAGTCTATACCCGTGACATTCCACTCCTCCCCCTTCACAGGCCAGCACTGCGGATTCCCACTACTCACTGCACTCAACACCCATCCCTCTGCAGCTTGGCCCTGCTGAAGTCCAGCACCCACTGCATTGTACTCCAAAGGAGAAGGTTGGGTATGATCCTTGGACATACACAAATCTGTAGCTGTCCTGGGACCCCTCCTCCTCTTGAGACCTTCCCTTCCCCCATCCCCCTCCCTGCTGATGAATTTTTTCATTTGACTCTCTCCTCTGGTTGTTGTCTTTTAATAAAAGAAGTGTGTTGGTTTGAAAGCAATCTTTATTCTATTACGTGAAAGCAAAAAGAGCACTGCAAAGCAACATACAATTATGTTAAGCCCCCTTCTTGCATCATATGCACCAATCACCTCCTAGCATTACAAGCACTGCAATCCCGAGCATAGCAACAAATATTAGTGGCTTTCAGCTTCAAATTGCTGCCTCAAGGCATCCCTGATCCTTATGGCCCTGCGCTGTGCCCCTCTAATAGCCCTGGTATAAGTATAGGAATATTGTCATCGGCCAGGTCCAGCTTCCCATACAGGCATCGCCAGCGGGCTTTTAAACAGCCAAAAGCACACTCAACAGTCATTCTGCACTTGCTCAGCCTGTTGTTGAACCGCTCCTTGCTGCTGTCAAGTTGCCCTGTGTATGGCTTCATAAGCCACAGCATTAAAGGGTAGGCGGGGTCTCCCAGGATCACAGTGGGCATTTCGACTTCCCCTATAGTGATCTTCTGGTCCGGGGTCCCCGCTTGAACTTCTTGAACAGCCAGTGTTCCGAAAGATGCACCTTTCTGAATCAGCCTGCGTTAATGTCCGTGAAACACCCATAGTGATCCACAAGCACCTGGAGAACCATTGAGCAATGCCCCGTGCGATTAATGTACTCAGTGGCTATGTTGTCTAGTGCCAGAATTGGAATGTGTGCGCCAGCTATTGCCCCTCCACAGTTAGGGAAGCCCATTTGTGCAAAGCCATCCACAAGGTCACACATGTTGCCTAGAGTCATGGGCAGGATGCTATTAATGGCCCTGCACACTTCCATCAACACAACTCCAATGGTTGACTTTCCCATTCCGAACTGATTAGGGACTAATCGGTAGCAGTCTGGAGTAGCCAGCTTCCACAGTGCAATCACCACGTGCTTCTCCAACAGCAGGGCAGCTCTCATTCTTGTGTCCTTGCGCCGCAGGGCTGGGGCAAGCTCCTCACACAGTCCCATGAATGTGGCTTTCCTCACGCGAAAGTTCTGCAGCCACTGCTCATCATCCCAGACACGCATCATGATGTGATCCCACCACTCAGTGCTTGTCTGCCGAGCCCAAAAGCGGTGTTCCACTGTGGTCAGCACCTCCGTGAATGCCACAAGCAATCTCCCGTCGTAGCTACTACGTGTGGAGAGATCAACGTCACACTCCTCTTGCCTTTGTAGTTTAAGGAATAACTCCACTGTCACTCGTGACATGTTGGTCAGAGCGAGCAGCATACAGGTCAGCAGTTCGGGATCCATTCCTGCAGACTGAAGAAGCAGAGCGCGCAGTACACAAACCGTTGAAAGATGGCGCCAAATGCGGACGGAAGCACAGGGATTGCTGGGATGTGAAGCAATGCATCACAGGGCATTGGGACAGGACCCAGGATGCCCCGCGACCGCCACCCCCCCGCTTTCCCACAAGTCTTAGTGGCAAAAGAGAAAGGTGCTCTGTGGGATAGCTGCCCAGAGTGCACCGCTTCGAACACCGCTGCAAGTGCCACAAGTGTGAACATGCTGTTGCACAGGCAGCTACCAGTGTGAACACACAATGGCGGTTTCCCTTCTGCACTCTCTGAGCGGTGCTGTAACTGCCGGCACCGTAACTTTGCCGGTGTAGACGTGCCCTCAGTGGTTGTCCCCTTCCCCTGGGCATTTACTGTCTGCTCACACATGGGGGGATGGGGGTAAGGAGAGGCCTACTGCCCCTGTTTGTTCCCCCCCACACCCTCCGAGTAGCAGGACCTCCCTAGACCTTTGCTCTCACACTGGGGAGGGCAGTGGGGAGTTCACAGTTATCATGACCCCCCTCCTTTCCCATTTTTGTGGGGATCAGCCCCCTATGAGCCCGGACAATGGACACTGCCTTAAGAGATGGGGCTGTGAATGGGAGGCATAAACCAGAACTTTTGGTCTCTGAGCAAAATTTCGAAAAGGAGCCCCTCCAGAATGCAGGCAGAGAGCAAGGATCATGCACAGGACACAGGGCTTGTCTACACTTCGAACGCTACAGCAGCGCCACTGTGCACTTCAGGAGATGCTACGCATGCCGACGGGAGGGCTGAGAGGTGGTAGCTAGAATTCTTCTGTCTGCCTGGGGACGTAGGTCGGCTTAGCTACAGCAAGGAGGGGCGTGGATTTTTCATACACCCAAGTACCACAGACCAGGCCGCAGTCTCTGAAAACGGCCAAGGGAAGGGCGCGAATTCCCAGCGTGTGGGTGCAGATTGAGCCACCACATCGTGTCATCCTGAGCCACCAAGTTACCGTGACAACAGACTGCCTGGAAATGCTCTTGCTTCAGCAGAGCTCGAGCCTGTCTGCATGTGTGCAGTTCACTCTCAGGCGGATACACGGCAACCCGGAGTTACAAACTTTACCTCTGGTCCCGTTTTCAGCAGTGCTTCCTGGCAGGGGCAGCGGGGCCGTGCACTAGAAGAGGAACTGAGCGAGGGGGGTCAGTGTGCAGAGGGTCAAAGCCATAGTCTGAGCCCCAGATGTGCACACAGGAAAACAGTTGGAACGAGAAATCTGTAAAATGCTCATGGTAAGGGGGCTCTATCCCCTTGCTCAGATAGCCCCAAATGCAGCATTAACACTGCCCCGCAGTCCCACGGGGCACAGCAAATTTAGACGATCCAAGGCAATATTTGGAGTCTGGAACACTTAGAATTGTTCATCTTCAAACCCGAAGCATTGCTTGACCTTACCTGGAACAGAACTGGCTCTCGGCTGTACCGGTAGCTGTGTTAGAGAGGCAGGCCTGTTTGTACAGCACCTAGCACAGTGGGCTCCTGGTCCATAAGCACTCCCACAATATAGATAATAAATAATATGGAAGAAATGTAAGCTCAGTACTAAGCCCACTCAGATAGGGCAACGTGAACCAAATGTCAGAGTTTGTAGAAAAAGGGTTCTCAGGGGAGAGGACTTTGTTGAATTCTGGTTCCAGGTTTAGAATTCACTCCTTAATAGAATCGCTTTAGTGAAGGAGTAACGATGCGGATTTGTGACTAGCACCGATATGCGACTGAAATCACTTTACAACTATGGAAGAAGGATTTCATGAATGTCTTCTACGTTCCCATCACCTTCTGAACCAGGAAAGGGAATATGGGCAGCGCGTGAACCGCCAGCTTGGGGAGACAGGCCCCCAGCCCCACCCCTTCTGCCCCAGGGGTCCCCTACCCCTTCTGCCTTCCCTCCCCTGCCGAGCCCAGAGACCCCCCCACCAGGGCTGCCGGTGCCCAAGAGCGCCAGCCAGGCAGCGTGGCCCCAGCCTAGACTACGGGGGAAGAGCGGAAAGCAGGAGGGAGCCTAGGGGTGGAGCGTGGGCGGGGTCACGCCTGGCGGTTTAGAGAGGCTCAGCCTCCCCTAGCCTGTGATACCTGCCACCTGTGAAAGGGAAGATGAATAAAAGAGCCCTGGCCAATCAGAGCAATTCGATTGTTTTAGAGGCGCTAGAGCAGAAGGGTAGCCTCGTGGTCAAGGACTCAAGAGACTCGGTTCCATTGCCTGTCCGCTACAGACTGTGTGACATTGGGCAAGTCACTTAAGGCTGGTCTACACTGAAAACCCGTATCTGCCTAGCTATGGCGCTCAGGGGTGTGAAAAATCTGTAGCGCTTCAGTGTAGACACTCCCTACTTTGACAGGAGGGTTTCTCCCATTGGCGTAGGGAATCCACTGTCCCGAGAGGTGATAGCTAGGTGGATGGAAGAATTCTTCCATCAGCTTGGCGCTGGCTTCACTGGGAATTAGGTCAGCTGAACTATGTGGCTGGGGGTGGATTTTTCACACCCCTGAGCGATGTAGCTGGGTCAGTCTAACGTTTTAGTGTACACCAGGCCAAACCGCAGGTGCGCACAGCGCTAGGTCGACAGAGGAATTATTCCATCAACCGAGCTATCACCTCTCGGGGGGTGGATCAACTCCCACAACAGGAGAACCCTCCCATTGCCATAGTGAGTGTCTATACTTTAGCTCTACAGCGGTACAGGTGCAGCTGCGCCACTGTAGCGTTTTAAGTGTAGACATAGTCTTAGGGTGTGTCTACACTTACAGAGTTTTTGCGCTGTAAGTTTCACCGGTGATAGGGACCTGGTGAAAGTAAAGCGCTGGTTTGTGTCCTCACTCAATTCCTCAGGCGTCAGAGCGTGTTTTACACTACCAGCACTTCCATCGCCGATGAGAGCAGCGCTGTAGGGCAGCTATCCCATGGTGTAGCTCTCTCAATAGGTCTTGTGGGAAGGGGGGTGGGGGGTGAGCGGAAGGCATTTTGGGTCCTTGCTCAGTTCCCCATGCTGCCCTGCTTCGTGTCTCAGGAGCCCCATTACTTCCTTGTTTCTTCCGTGGCATTTTTAAAAAAACCTCCTGCTATCTGTCTGCTTTCCCAGCCACATCTACAAACAAAGGGAAAGGGAGCTTCAAACTTCCCGGGGCTTACACGGGGAGGGGCGAACGTCCCTACGTCAGAGCAGAGGAGATGCTGGCCAGAGTGGTCGCTTTTGGAACTCCAGAGGCCAAAAGGTGTTTACACTGCTAGAATGTGTCTTCACTTTCACAGCAGCGCAAAAGGAACAGCGGTAAGAGCTGTATGCTTCTTGTGAAGGTGGTTTTCTTTTTGCGGTGAAACTTCTGAGTTTCACCACAAAAAGTCATTAACAAGTGTAGATGCTCCTGTGGTTTTAGCGCAAAAAAAGGGACTTTTTGCGCTTTAAATATATGGTAAGTGTAGACATAGCCTTAGTCTTTCTCTGCCTTTGTTCCCGTGCCCTCTTCAAATAATAGCACTTCCCTTACAACACCGCTATGTGATAGGATGGACTTAAAGATTCTGAGGTGCTCAGATACCATGATAATGGCAGCCACGTAAGATAAGATAGAGTCCATTAGTGATGAACCTTCCATTTTGAAAGATTTGGGATATTCTGGATGTCTTTGTCTTTCTGCATTTCTGGGATACTAGAGATTCGTTTGTCCCCCTCGACCTGGAAATAGGAAAATAAATTATTCTTCTCATCGTTTCCAGTGTCGGCTACTTGCCTCGTATTATTTTTGCCTAGAAATGGTTTGCTCCGTTGAATACCACTGCTGGTTCCAGGCCTTTGTTTCCAATGATTTCTGTATAGTACAAACCAATGTTTTTATTCTGACTCTGATCAGACAATACAAAGTGTCTAGACTTTAGCATGAAAAGTGTTTCATTAAATATAATATTGATTAAAATAAAAATTCATCAAGCCCCCACCTAGGCTCCTCTATGTCCCTTCCTTAAAGCCTAATTTTGTCATGATGCCAACAGATCGCTAACGTTCACTGTGTCTTCTACCCACAGGCGTAGAGCCCATGAGATGCAGTGATGTTCCTACCTGAACAGAGCCGTCTGCAGCCATTTCCCTTCCTGATTCGCCTCGGACAAAGGGCTCGTTTCTCAGCTGTAGCTTGCCAGCCGGTGCGGAATCCAGGTCTCTTCCTGCCTGGGACAAGTTCCCCCCACCTGCTGTGCGGGGACTGCCTGCCCCTCGCTCCCCTTGCAGGAAAACACAAACGAAAGTTAAGTGACTGTAGGTGAGAAGCATTTCCGTGCAGCACTGGAACAAACCATCAAACTCTGCCTACATCCGCTTCTTGACTGTAAACTATCTTAATCTGCAGAAAAGGAACAGGAATTTAACAGGCACAAAACGTAAGAGGAGAAGACAGGCTGCTCCAATCCCCTGTGACAGTGGATATGGCAGCAGCAGCTTTCACCAATATAAAGAGCGAACAGCCCAGCGCCAGGTGCAGCAATGGGAGATCCTGAAGGGAACTGCGGGGGGAGGCCTGAGGGGGTAGCTGGGGCTGGGAAGCAATGGGAGAAGTTCTGGAGGAGGGGAGACATGCTGAGGCCCTGCATCCAGCAATGCCCAGGCCACAGAGGGGATTGCAGGGGACAGCTTCACCTGTGCATAGACACCCCTCAAGTGATACTGTGGTGGGCTCCTCCGAATCTGCAAGCAGCAAGAGCCAACAGGCGGGAGCAGGGAGTCGGGCCCAGCCCCGTGGGATAGGAGCTACAGCTGTGCAGTGACTGCAGGGTGGGCTCGGTCCCCCCAAGAACACTTTCACCAGCCGCTTATGCCCCCCAATTAATCAGCTACATATGTTCGAAGTATGATGCAAACATTAACCAATTTATGGCAGCAAGACAATTATCCATCAGGTATTATTATCCCCATTGTAAACAGCTGGGGAAACTGAGGCAGACAAAGAGTGGCTTGCCCAGGCCACACGGGGAGCTGGTGCATCTCCAAGGCTCCCTATCTCCTACCCTGTGCTCATCCCTCCCTGCTGTCTCAATAGGGACCTGTTCACTGACCTTGGGGAAGGTATGTCCCATCCTCAGGGGATCCGGGCTAGCCTCGCACGCTTGTCTTTTCAGCAACAGAGCTGCTATTAGGGCCCCATGAGCACCTGGACTGACTGGTCCGTGGGCCTGGCTCCAGTCCAGGGGACTTCCGTCCCTCCCTCCCTCCCTCCCTCCCACCCACCCATCCATCCATCCATCCCCTGACCTCCTGGCTCCAGGGAACTTCCGTCCCTCCCTCCGATCCCCTGACCTCCTGGCGACCTCCCTCCCACCCACCCACCCATCCCCTGACCTCCTGGGGACCTCCCTCCCGCCCACCCACCCATCCATCCATCCATCCCTCCCCTGACCTCCTGGCTCTCTCTGGGTCCAGGAGGGGCACCCCCCGCCCCTTAGCCAAGTTCCCCAGACAGGTATCGAACCTGCCGCAGCGGCGGCGGCGCATTCGCGCAGAGAGCGGCCGGCTCCGGGAGCTCGGGACAGAGCCGGGTGCGGCGCGGGGCTGGCGGGCTCTGTGCCTGGCCATTGTGCCCAGGCTGAGCGCGCCGGGAGAGCCCGCCGGGAAGATGCTGCAGCAGCCTCTGGGCCGCTGAACACAGCCACAGCCCGCGAACGAGACGCCCCTGCCGGCCCCCGGGCTCACCTCCCGCTGCCTCCATCCCCCCGAGGGCAGCTCGGAGACACGGTGGACGGGGCACAATTTTGCAAAGCTCAACAAAATGTCTGCTGGGATGAGCCGGCGGTAACCCTTTGGCTGCCAGCACGGGCTGCAGCGAGCAGACCCAGCTGCAGAGACCTATCGGCACCTTGTGGCGCTTTCGAAAAGTGTTGGGAGCTGTTCAGCCAAGCCACGGCTCTGCCCTTTGCGTTTTCTTGTCATTTACCTGGGACATTGGCCAGCAGCACATGGGATCCTTGTTCCTTAAGGCAGGGCTGACCCATGTGCTTAACTCTACACGTGTGAGTGGGCCCCCAATTTGAAGTTGAGCGGCTGTGCCAGGGTTTGCAGGATGAGGGTTTGAAGCAGGAGGCTGGAGAGGTGATGGCTGAGGGTTGTAGTTTCGCTGGGGTGCTCAGTTCACCTGCATGCACTAAAATGACGAATCTAGCTTGTATTTGTTCATTTGGATTTAATCATATAAAAGAGGGTTAGAAACCAGCCCTGGGCCCCCTGACAACAATTAAATACACATCCCTATCAGCACCCTGCCACACCACAGCATATACCAGGGGGTCGGCAACGTTCGGCACGCGGCTCACCAGGGTAAGCACCCTAGCGGGCTGGGTCAGTTTATTTACCTGCTGACGCGGCAGGTTCGGCCGATCGCGGCCCCCACTCGCCGCGGTTCGCGTCCTGGGCCAATGGGGTTGGTGGGAAGCGGTGCGGGCTGAGGGATGTGCTGGCTGTGGCTTCCTGCCGCCCCCATTGTCTCAGGATGGCGAACCGCGGTGAGTGGGGGCCGCGATCGGCCAAACCTGCCGCGTCAGCAGGTAAATAAACAGGGTGCTTACCCTGGCGAGCCGCGTGACGAAGGTTGCCGACCCCTGGCATATACTATCATCCCCGCCAATCAGTGTAGCCGCAAAATCACCCCTCATTTCACTCTGCCCTGACCTCACTCCATCAGCTCCCCTCAGAAATTACATCCCACGCGGAGGCGAAAGGAGGGTGTGATAAACTATAGTCATGACTTTTGTGCCAGGCTTGTAGTGGTTTAGGGATGGCCAGACTGATCAAGCAATGGGGAGAGGGCAGGACTGTCAAAATGTCATAGTTTGTTTTTAAGGTGAGATGAGACCATCATGATCACCTAGTCTGACCTTCTATATAACAAAGGCCAGAGAATTTAACTCTGTGATTTCTGCATCAAAAGGCCATAACGTCTGGTTGAGATTGACGATCTTTCTCAAAATATGTGCTCTAGCTTTAAATAAAGACTTCATGTGATGAGAACCCACAGGTCCCTAGATAAATTGTTCCAATGGCGAATTACCTTCCTTGTTAAAAATTTGCAGTTTGAACTTGCTTAGGTTCAACTTCTAACTACTGGACCCTGTTACAGATTTGTCTGCTAAATTAAAGAACCTTCTGACAGAAATCTTCTCCTCATGTACTACAAGCAGTGCACTGCCATGCCATGTTCAGTTGGTTTCCACCAAGTACTTTTCCAGGTCACTCATTTCTAAGATACAGTTTCTCATCCTGTAAATATGACCTACGTTCTTTGTCCTTAGATGTATGACTTTCCATTGGGGTGTGTTAAATTGCATGTGGTTTGACTGAGCCGTAATCCCCTGTTGAATCAGTGCGCAGTGAATGCACAGCTTGTTGTTCTGAGTGAGATTTGCACTTTGTACACTGGGGTAGAGACGTTAAGTGAAGCTTTCAGTGCGGTAGCTGAGAACAGTCAAAGAGAAGGTTACGAGTTTGTTATTTTCTGTTTGCTTCTTTTGGGAAAGGGCAGTAGGAAGAGAAAAAGCAGAAGGATGAGCGAGAGTGACCCAGTTGCAAAGTTAGCGCTGTACAGACTACGGTGGCAGAACAGAGAGACTAGGGACATCTGTTGAGAATGAAAGAACTGGAACTAGAGGCCCAGAAGCAAGCTGAGGAGTTAGGACAGCAGCAGGTCCTAGAGCTGCAACACCCATTGGACTTGCTAGAAAAGCAGAAGCAGACCCCTCCCCCCTCTCCAAAACCCACAAATGGGGCCAACTGTGTCCTGCATAGAAAGAGACAGACGATATCACGGAATACAGAATAAAAAGTCCCCTCCCTGATTGCAAAGTTCACTGTAAAGCTCTGAATATAGTCAAAGAAATGCTAATTCAGGATGCTTTAGATTACTGTACATTAACCCCCCCACACACACTGTTTTGAAACGATTTCCGATTACCCCTGAAACATACAGGGTGAACTGCAGAACTCTTTAAAGGGATGCTGGTATGAGGAATGGGGAATATGTAAACAGGATGAAAGATCTAATGGGAAAATGGGTGAGCAGAAAAGGTGTTTAAAGTTTGAACAAATGTTTGCCCTTGTCGCTCAGGAGCGTTCTCTAAGCGTATGTGAAGATGATGTGAAATGGTGACTATGGGATAGAACCGTGAGAACTGTGGGTGAGACGACGTCGCTGGCTGATGCCTTTGAGCAGACCCAGGCATCTATGGAGTGTAAGCCACAGAAAGAGGGGTTTAATCCTGGGGGGAAGCAGGGTTCCCGTTTTACCCCCGGGAAAAATGAGGGTGGCTGGGAGTCTGGGCACTCACCTCCCCCAAACCATTCTTCTAATCTCCATTCCAAACCTTCTGGAAAAACAGAAGAGCTAAAAAGGTGCTATCACTGTAATTCCACTGATCACCTGAGGAATAAATGAAGTATTTGTCTGCAGCAAGGAGGAGTATTGTGCTGGGATCCCAGAGGTACTGACAGGGGCAAGAAGGGGTAAGGTAGTGGTGGACTCATAGAGGTGTTGGCATGATGTGTAAGGAAGGTGGGTACTGCCTCACTCCACTCGCTGGTCACAGTAGTGAAGCATCAGGAGAGGCATGTCTCATTGCTTTGTAAAATGTTAATAATGCAAGACATTAAACTTTGAGATGTGCCACTTCAGCTGAGCACTATTCGGCACGAGACCAAGAATGGGCATACAGCAAAACTGGCTTCAAACTCCTGCAAAGTGAATGAAAGAAGCAAGCAGAGCTGGCTGAAAACTGCAGACCAGCTCTGTAAAGAAGTTCCCTTCAGCTCCAGTGGCCAATGGTCTGACCAGCCGGGAAACCACTCAGCTGTGACCACTTTAAGGCATATGGCTTGAGAGGTACTGCCCAGAGAGCAAACTGCTCAGAAGGGGCTTGTGTATCCAGGCAGCCTCCCTGCCTCATCTCCCCCCTGAGGACTCTGCAGCAGGGCCGGGGCTGCACTCACTGGCGGCGGGAGTGCAGCGACCCGGCCCCCCCAGCCGTGCCACTGGTGAGTGCTGGGGGGGTGGTTCTCCCTTGCCCCCCAAGCCAGCCCCCACCCCCCGAGGCCTGGGGCCAACCCCCTGCTGCCCCCCACAGAGGCCTGCCCCCCCCATGGGGGGGGCTGCGTAAGGCTCCAGAATAGCTAGGGACGGCCCTGTGGAGAGTTCTCTGAAGACGTCTACGCAGTGTGCAGCGGCAGTCAAAAAAGCCAACAGGATGTTGGGATCATTAAAAAAGGGATAGAAAATCATAGACTCATAGATTTTAAGGTCAGAAGGGACCATTATGATCGTCTAGTCTGACCTCCTGCACAACGCAGGCCACAGAATCTCACCCACCCACTCCTGTAACAAACCTATCTCTGAGCTATTGAAGTCCTCAAATTGTGGTTTAAAGACTTCAAGGTGCAGAGAATCTTCCAGCAAACGACCCATGCCCCGTGCTGCAGAGGAAGAAATAAGACGGAGGATATCTTATTGCCCTTATATAAATCCATAGTACGCCCACATCTTGAATACTGTGTACAGATGTGGTCTCCTCATCTCAAAAAAGATATACTGGCATTAGAAAAGTTTCAGAGAAGGGCAACTAAAATGATTAGGGGTTTGGAAAGGGTCCCATATGAGGAGAGATTAAAGAGGCTAGGACTTTTCAGCTTGGAAAAGAGGAGATTAAGGGGGGATATGATAGAGGTATATAAAATCATGAGTAGTATGGAGAAAGTGAATAAGGAAAAGTTATTTACTTGTTCCCATAATATAAGAACTAGGGGCCACCAAATGAAATTAATGGGCAGCAGGTTTAAAACAAATAAAAGGAAGTTCTTCACACAGCGCACAGTCAACTTGTGGAACTCCTTGCCTGAGGAGGTTGAGAAGGCTAGGACTATAACAGGGTTCAAAGGAGAACTAGATAAATTCATGGAGGTTAAGCCCATCAATGGCTATTAGCCAGGATGGGTAAGGAATGGTGTCCCTAGCCTCTGTTTGTCAGAGGGTGGAGATGGATGGCAGGAGAGAGATCACTTGATCATTACCTGTTAGGTTCACTCCCTCTGGGGCATCTGGCATTGGCCACTGTCGGTAGACAGGATACTGGATTGGATGGACCTTTGGTCTGACCTAGTACGGCCGTTCTTATGTTCTTATTAGAATACTCAAACAATAGAAATGTTTATATGGCAGGAAGTGAGGACTTCAGCGAGATGTGTTTCCCGCCTGCAGTGTGGCGGGGGGGGGGGGGGGGGGAGGACGGGTTGGGTATAGTAGTGGGGAGGGGGCAAAGAATGGGTCAGGGCATGGCTGGAGTGGCATGCCAAAGCAGGGCTGGCAGGGCCCAGCTGATATGTGTGTGCATGAGTGGGAGGAGAGCTGGCTCAGTATGCCTATTGCAGGATATGGTAGATGATTACTACCTCTTACCAACAACATATCTCTTCCTGTTCAAAACAACTAGAAAATAACATAGTTCTTTGCCACTTACATTTTAACACAGAATTAAGTTTGCTCGGTGGTAGGTCATCCCCTTGCAGAATGCTGAGTTAAGCAAAACTCAAACTTCTGAAAACCAGGAAATGCATAGTTAAGGTTGCCCATGAAACCTTAATTCTGCCCTCTTTCAGCAATGCTCCAACACAGCCCATTAACACATACACCTTCCCTCTGCTAACCCCACACTTGCTGAAATGTACAAGCTCTTCAGCTCCTTTTACAGCCCATTCGCTCTCACCCACAGGATTCCATCGAACGTTACTAAAGGACAAAACGGAGGAGGAAGAAACATTGCCAACACTACATCTTGTTCCCCTGGAGCTCACAGTAGCCAGTGCAGTCAGTGCAGTCCAGGTGCAGTCAGGGGGTTAGGTGTACCTATGCTAAATGGTGCAGGCAGTAGTTGGGCCTGCTTGATAAAGGTGTGTTTGTAATCTGAAGACACGTGAGGATTACTTTGAGGTGTGTTACAGAGCTGTGATTATCAGCTGAGAAGATCTATATATTGTACCCTCCAATGTGTGTGAGCAAAGGGAAGAGCTGTATGTGTGCCTTCAGGCTCCAATATGCATCACGTCAGTGCAGAATTGTGTATATTATATAATATGACCAGGGCACAGGGGTTGTATTATCAAGGGTATTGGCAATGTGAACTGGGTTATAAGAGCACTCGAATCATTTATTATCTGCCTGCAGTCCAGGTAAAGGGAGTGTGGTTGGTATCAGGTGTAGCTGTACTGAATGGTGGAGGTAGTGATTAGATCTGCTACTCCCGGGGGAATTCTATGCCACTGCACATGCGCGGAATTCATGTCTCCCACAGATTTCTTTGCTTCCCTGCAGAAAAATGAGTTTCTGACAGGGAAACAAAGGGAAGGTGCAAGAGTAGTCACACACCACTCCCTAGCTGGGCAGGTACATTGTTTCAGGCACCCAGAGCAGTTGGTGGAGAGGTAAATCACTTCAGGGCTGGGGACACTCCAGCCAGTGGCTCCTACCCTGAACCCGGATCAGCTGCTAGTCCCAGTTGGGCTGGGGGCAGGAGAGGATGGGACTTCCTCTTCCCCTGCAAGGAGTGGCTGGGGCTGTCAGACCCACCCCTAGAAACTTCCTCCAGCTAGAGGAAGCTCCGCATCCTCCCCTGCTTCCTACCCCCTTGCTCCTCAGCTGTAGGGGGAGGGGTCACTGAGTCCATGTCCCGGAGTGGGGGGGAGGGAGAGAGAGAGAAAAGGAGGCTTCAGGGTGATCTCCCACCTTTGTGAAGGTAGTGGCCTCTGCTCCACTACCAGATGACTCAGCCCCATGTCTCTGCAGGGCTGTAGCAGACATTACTCATAGGCTGCCAGGAGCATCCACAGGAAGACAAAGCTCTTTCACAGTCCATTGTCTTTCTCCTGAACCAGGTCTCTCCTGATCAGAGATTTCTGCACCAGTATCTCTCCCTGCAGGGAGCTCCTTGCCATTTACTCTGACAACCCTGTGCTTACAGCCTGGTTGTGCCATGGCAACCTTTACAAACCCTGTATGAGAAGTGGCAACTGCCTGAGGTGCCTCTGTGCTCTAGGTAGCAGCATTGCCAGGAGTTACCTGCTGCCTGTTCCCACTCAGCACAGGGTATTTATTCCTCAGGTACTCAATGGAATTACAATGATAGCAGCTCCTGGCCTCTTCTGCTTTTACAGGAGATTTGGGATGAGGACTGGAGGAGTGAACTTGGGGAGGTGAATGTCCAGCCTCCCATCCACCCTCGGACCTTGCTTCCCACCAAACTTTAACCTCTCTGCCTGCTAGGTGCTTGGAATTGCTCAGTTTTATCTGTAAGAGTGGCAAGTTCTTTGACCGTCTCTACCTTTTTATCCCATAAACACTGTTTCACATCATCACTAGATAATCAGGAACTGTTCCTGAGCTACCAAATCACACATTCCTTCAAAGCTTATAATACCTTTTCCTCAACCCACTTATCCAGTAGATCTCATTTGATTCACATAAGCCACATTACTTAACCCAGCCGCTCTCAAAGCTTCTAAATTTTACTCAGTAAGTTTCAGGTGTAATCTGAAACTGTTTCAAAACCAAGTCCTTAAATTTACCATAATTGGAAGTATCACCAATTAGCATCTTATTGAATATGTCCAGAGCTCTCCCAGTCAACTTTGCAACCAAAGTGGTTGTCTTTTGATCAGGCATTGCATGGAGCATACATAGACTTTCCACCATGAAGTATTCAGCAATATCCCAAGATTTGCTATATGCTGGACACAACCACTCCCACTTGTGGATTTTTGGAGAGGTGGAGCCCCCTGGTGGGATGTCTGCTGGGATGAGCCGGCGGTAACCCTTTGGCTGCCAGCACGGGCTGCAGCGAGCAGACCCAGCTGCAGAGACCTATCGGCACCTTGTGGCGCTTTCGAAAAGTGTTGGGAGCTGTTCAGCCAAGCCACGGCTCTGCCCTTTGCGTTTTCTTGTCATTTACCTGGGACATTGGCCAGCAGCACATGGGATCCTTGTTCCTTAAGGCAGGCTGACCCATGTGCTTAACTTTACACGTGTGAGTGGGCCCCCAATTTGAAGTTGAGCGGCTGTTCCAGGGTTTGCAGGATGAGGGTTTAAAGCAGGAGGCTGGAGAGGTGATGGCTGAGGGTTGTAGTTTATAAATTGGGATTCTGCAGAAAAGTACAGGGGTCTGAGAGACTTGCTGTGTAACCTTCGGCAAGTTGCATCACCTTCTGTGCCTCCAGTTTCTCCTCTCAACTTTGCTACCCCTGGACCAGAGGAGGGGAAAGTGTGACCGAGGGGGTTACCTGTGTCACAATTCACTACGAATGAGAGAGCATCAACCCCAGAGCACAGGATGAGAAAGTTCAGAGGGAGCAAATCTTTATGGAGGATTAATACCCTGTCACAATTTGTTACCATTGTGAAATCGCCACTGTAAATATGGACACAACTATAGAGGGGTATTTTTCAAAATATAAAACTGTATTGTAACAAGATATATAAACAAGAACATTTTAGTTTTCATTTCAACCGTTTTTAAAAAACAAGCATCTGGACAACACCTTTTTTTCTTTACTGAAATGTACAGTAATGTTACACTTCACTACTTCTCATTTATATTTCAGTTGTGTTATTTGAAGAAAACACAAATTTATACAATGTACATTTTAAATATCTGATCTATGCACACTGGTTGCAGCTGTATTCTATCAGTCAGGTTTTCTTCATTGGTTCTCTCTGAAAGGTAGGGCCCATACCTGACTCTTATCAAAGATCCAGTGTGACTCTTACAATAGATGAGAAAATGAAATCACAAAACTAACAATGGAACAGATTGTTTCAATTAACTGGTAAAATTTACAAAATAATATTCCTTGAACATATCATGACTCAAGATCTGACTATCAGCAGCAGTGGAAATACTTGCTACTGTGGAATTATTAGAAGAATCCTGATCCTTACGCACGTTATGATGTTGGGTCAATATACAACTGGCTCCATCTTTGGCCATGAGTTTTGTTCTTCTACTGCAAATAATCATTCTCCTTATTTATCTGCTCCAACATATGGTGTGCGTGTTTGATACCATTTTGTGTTTCTTACCATCACGCCATCTTTATTTTATTTTGCAAGGCACATAATTGCAGTATAAGCAGTAGTCCTCCACGCTCTCAGGGGAAAAAAAAATAAAAAAATCATCAAATGGTGGTTACATTGTGACCAAAACTGTAAACAGAAGTCTTGATTTATTCACTAGTGTCAATTACTCCAAATAATTAACTGGTTTGCAAATACCTTATTGGCAATCATATTTTAAATTATATTTGGAGCCTCAGTCTATGTTTCTCCAAATTTTGGTTTACTGCTGGTGGATATAATGCTATCCAAATGGATTTCACAGCTTTATCAATAGCAACCATTCACTCCCCCACATTTTTAACACTACTTAAAATGACTTTATTCCACTCTGTTATCTTCCCATATACTATGGGCTCACTAAGTATATGTAATAAAGTTACCTGACTTTCATTAAAAGAATTGCTATTTTTCTTCTAAATGTAGTTAGAGCCTCATGTGGTTTCTACAGTACTGATGTCTTTATGCTGTAAATATGTTTCTGCAAATAACACTTCTAATTAGAACAAAACCATAATCATACATAATTAATCAATATTGAATATTTGGCATTGAATGCCTTTAGGATTAGTGGTCCACAGTTGTGCCCATCACTTTGTCTCTTGTGTTCCACTATTTTGGTTTTCCAATCCACTGAGTTTTCCAGTTCCTTGGTAGAGGACAGACCTGAAATTTGAAAGGACTGTACCATAGCTGACTGTTTTGCTTTTTCTAACAATTTCTGTACATGTTTTGTAATCCTTTGTTTCTACTTGCAACGACTCAATGCTCATATGTTCACTTGCTTTCATATAATCGCATCAGAGTCTTACACTACATATATCACTGGATTTGCTGTGGCCAGTGTTGCTACCAACACCTGACTCATGCTAAATGCTAGTGTTTTGTGCCCATGTTCAATGAAGTAGTTAGCCAGGCTCAAATTGCACAGGTCATTCAATGTCCATTATGAAGCACAGTCAGCACAAGTGCATGCTGTGCCCATTTTTCTTTGCAGCTGTCTGGAAGATATTATCCTCATTGTGACCGTTTTTTAAAAACAGCTTTCACAACAACACTACATGTGAACTCTGAAAGCAAGTATCTAAAAAACCCACCTCCAATTCCTCAAGAATTGCCTTTCATATGTCATCTCATTAACCCAAGAGGTCAATTAACAATTTTTTGGTTTCCATTAATGTTATCTGTAAGTGTACATGCATAAGCATGTTATTGGAAATATAATAATTTCAACAATTTTATAATGATTTTTCTAAACATTCATGCAGATGATTTTATCAGTTGTAATGTCTCACTCACATACAATACAACCGTGCAGACTATATTCTTTATATTTACATTGCCAACTGAACAGTCTTCAAACTAGCATTTTATTTCCTAAAGTGCAGTCCTCAGAATTTCAAGACTTACATTACCCCAAGGGTCGGTCCTGGGGCCGGTTTTGTTTAATATCTTTATTAATGATCTGGAGGATGGTGTGGACTGCACTCTCAGCAAGTTTGCAGATGACACTAAACTGGGAGGCGTGGTAGATACACTAGAGGGTAGGGATCGGATACAGAGGGACCTAGACAAATTAGAGGATTGGGCCGAAAAAAACCTGATGAGGTTCAACAAGGACAAGTGCAGAGTCCTGCACTTAGGACGGAAGAATCCCATGCACTGCTACAGACTAGGGACCGAATGGCTAGGTAGCAGTTCTGCAGAAAAGGACCTAGGGGTCACAGTGGACGAGAAGCTGGATATGAGTCAACAGTGTGCTCTTGTTGCCAAGAAGGCTAACGGCATTTTGGGCTGTATAAGTAGGGGCATTGCCAGCAGATCGAGGAACGTGATCGTTCCCCTTTATTCGACATTGGTGAGGCCTCATCTGGAATACTGTGTCCAGTTTTGGTCCCCACACTACAAGAAGGATGTGGAAAAATTGGAAAGAGTCCAGCGGAGGGCAACAAAAATGATTAGGGGTCTGGAGCACATGACTTATGAGGAGAGGCTGAGGGAACTGGGATTGTTTAGTCTCCAGAAGAGAAGAATGAGGGGGGATTTGATAGCAGCCTTCAACTACCTGAAGGGGAGTTCCAAAGAGGATGGAGCTCGGCTGTTCTCAGTGGTGGCAGATGACAGAACAAGGAGCAATGGTCTCAAGTTGCAGTGGGGGAGGTCCAGGTTGGATATCAGGAAAAACTATTTCACTAGGAGGGTGGTGAAACACTGGAATGCGTTACCTAGGGAGGTGGTGGAGTCTCCTTCCTTGGAGGTTTTTAAGGCCCGGCTTGACAAAGCCCTGGCTGGGATGATTTAGCTGGGAATTGGTCCTGCTTTGAGCAGGGGGTTGGACTAGATGACCTCCTGAGGTCCCTTCCAACTCTGATATTCTATGATTCTATGATTCTATGATTACAGTTCCATTGTCATGTATTAAAAACCCACAAAGGAAATTATATCACTGGTACACAGGTGTATTTGAATCCTATATAATACATTAAGTACAAACAATCCCAAAGTATAACAGTGGAAAACATCTTACCATAATAACCCAAAGATTTGGTGCATTGAAAGGAAGCCATAATATATCACTTTGCAGAATTCCACTCTGTGATCATTGAAAAAATAATTAAAAATGCAGTTACATTTGCCTGTGAAGCAAAGCAGTCAGTATGGATTACTTTGTATTTCCCAATTTCAGGGCATGTTTACTACTACTCATTCCCTGGCATAGCATAGTTTTTGCTGTTTCTTAAGACTGTGCTTAACTGCCTTTCTGAAAATGGGATTTGCCCATGTTGGGCATGATAGTTTGTTAACATTTACCTTCTCCAATTTCATTCATCTTGCTCTGCCTGGCAGAATGCTAGTGGCAACTACGGACGAGATGGCTTGTACCTGTTGACACTCAAGCAAGTTTTTAAATTTGGCATAAAAAACACAATTTAATTTGTAACAAAAAAGGCATGAAAGGGATCCTTACTGCTACATAGGTTTTTTGTAAGTCCATTTACAAACCTTATGCTTTTAAGACCCCCCCCCCCCCGTGTGCTCAGTCATACTTACTTTAAAAAGTGACTAAGCAGTGCATATATCTGTATTTGTCATGGCCCCACTGAACTGTATATCAAAATTAATGTGGCCCTACACATGTCACAGATTGTATCTAGTCAGGTATATACCTCAAATTATTTCTGAGTACAGGTTTGGCAGCAGTAAGTACAGTGAAATGCAGTAATTAGAGGTTTGTATTCACAATTCCAAGCTAGGTGGAGTTAAACATGTCTTAGCACATATTGATCTGATGGTTTGATTATTAATTGATATTTCCATGTAGCATCTCAATAAGTGGCCTATCTTTCCACTTGTTTTCTCGACCACACAACACAAATGCACATCAATAATCTACAACAGGTGTTGAAAGAATAGTTAACATTTCAAACCCAGAGGAATCAATCCAGTCACCCTCCATGTTTACAGCTATTTCAATTTACCTCATCACCCAGCCATCTTCCTAGCATCAGGTCACGAACTGCAGTGTCATACAAACCATTTTTTCTTACTTTGGCCTCCAGTCTCTGTAACCTTTTGGGTCAGTACAAATCTTACTAGAAAAAAATTAATGCATATTACATGCATGGTAACACAACTACTCTGTTTGCCCATCATGAATGCTGACATTCTTACATGGAAACTTTTAACACGCTTCATAAATGGAAATAGGTTAACAAATGATTTAAAAAGAAATGTGTGGTAGGCAATACCTTTGAGAAACCATTCTTTGTCTTCACCATCCTCCATAAGCAGGTCATCAACATTCCCTGGATTACTGCTTGCAACTTCTGCCACTACACTCCTCTTCTTCCATGTCTGACCTCCACCTTGATCACTTGGCTGTCGTGAGGCTGGTGAGATGCATCGTCTCCCATTTCTCCAATCTCTGAGGCGACTGTCTTCTCACGGTCACCCACAGCAATTTCCATTTCCATGTTTTCCTGTGATCTGTTTTCAGGGACTAATGTTAAATAGTTTTAAGAGGGAGATACCGTACATAGATCCTAAAAGTTTCCCTGAGATGGTTTCAAATTTAACTCTTTTGCCCTTGACAGTGGTAACTTTGTATGGTCCATAGTAGGTAGGTTGCAGTGGCCCTCCCTTTCTTGTTTTCCTTCTCACATTCAGTAACATGACACTGTCTCCAACCTCCAATGTTAGTTTTCCATGTTTACAAGTCTTAGTTTTGGCATACCGTGCTTGTGGTTTTTCTTGTTCTTTAGAAATATTACTAAGGGCCAGTTCAATGTCAGCATCATTTCTATATTTCAAATGTGTGCTGCACTCTTTGCAGTATTCTTCACCGTGCTCCTCGACATCTGTTGGCTTGGTAAATAAATGGAGAAGGAGTCGTGTTTGTAAAATGAACAGTCACAGAATAACATGTGCACCTGAAAGCTGATGGTTCTTAAAGACACTGACTGTGTAATTGTCTGAGACTTGGGGCTGCTCTACATGGGGGGGGGGAGAAAATCGATCTAAGATACGCAACTTCAGGTACACGAATAGTGTAGCTGAAGTCGAAGTATCTTAGATTGAATTACCTGGGGTCCACACGGCGCGGGATCGACGGCCGCATCTCCCCCGTCGACTGCGCTACTGCCACTCGCTCTGGTGGAATTCCGGAGTCGACGGTGAGCGCGTTCGGGGATCGATATATCGCGTCTTAACAAGACGCGATATATCGATCCCTGATAAATCGATTGCTACCCACCGATAGCTGCGTGACCGCGGACCGTCGAAGCAAGAGCACTGGCTTCAGCAGATGTTACTGAGCATACTCAGTCCTCCCAGTACCCGCCAAGCAGCGAATGCTGTCAGGTAGCATTCACACAGGGGTAGGGAGCCCTGGGTGATGCTTCTTTAACAGGATTATGGTGGAACCAAAATAGAAACAATTTCTATGCCCTGATGCTGACAAATAACGGTCACCATGGACCCATCCCAGAGGTGGCTACATCTCAGCACTGGATGAAGTAACCCCTCATGGAGACGGTTTGTCACTGGGTTTGGAGATACTTCTGGTGAAATCAGTGATGGGAACGTGCGGGGTTAATACAGTAGTCAGGGGCGGCTCTATGTTTTTTGCCGCCCCAAGCACGGCAGTCAGGCGGGCTTCGACGACATGCCTGCAGGCAGTCCGCGGTCACGCAGCTTCGGTGGCGTTTCTGTGGGTGATCTGCCAGTCCCGTGGCTTCGGTGTACTTGCCGCCGAATTGCCGCCGAAACTGTGGGACTGGCGGACCTCCCGCAGGCACGCCGCCGAAGGCCGCCTGACTGCCGCCCTCACAGCGACCGACACACCACCCCCCACGGCTTGCCGCCCCAGGCACGCGCTTGCTGCACTGGTCCCTGGAGCCGCCCCGACAGCAGTATGGTGATTCTTGGACACCAGACAGCAAGGACCCAGTTCCACACTGAGCAGCCCCCTCCTGTATCCCTTCCAGGCCCTGTTGGTGGCAGGGAACGAGCACCCCATGCCCACTGCAGAGGCAGCTTCCCACCGAACGAGGTGGGTGAGGTCATTTCTTTTATTGGACCAACGTCTGCTGGTGAAAGAGACAAGCTGGTCCAATATCACCTTCCCCCCCCTTGTCTCTCTAATATCGCCGGACGCACCTGGCCGAGGCGGCCTGTCTCAGAGCTCTCCCAAGCTTCGCCCACTAACCCCTTTCCCGTTTGGGGGCTGACTCCAGGTAGGGTGACCAGATGTCCCGATTTTATAGGGACAGTCCTGATTTTTCTTATATAGGCTCTTATTACCCCCCACCCCCCTCCCCATTTTTCACATTTGCTGTCTGGTCACCCTAACTCCAGGCAACCATTTCCAGCCAAACAAGGACAATTTCCTGCCGATAAAATGGGTGGGAAAATATCCCAAATGTGAGACTAACTGAAAACTGACCATCCCCGAGGCAATGGGGGGATCTGTGGAGACCCCAGCGAGGTCAGCGAGTGGGAGAAAGGGGGGCTGGACACGGGGTTAAGGAATCTCAGGGTTAGACGGGAGCGCCAGGGCCATTAGCCCCGGCACAGCGCCTGGGACTGGGACTGGGAGCAGGTGCCGGGCGGAGCGCCCCGGCTCCCCGGCACGGCGCGGGGCTGAGCAGCTCCAGTCACCGAGCGTCACAAACACCCTGCGAGGGGCCCGCCGGGGGCAGGGCCAGGCCCGGGAAGGAGCCGCCCCTTCCTGTCCCCTTTGTGTTTGCGGCGGAGCCATGGCCGGGGCCGGCGGCCCGGCGCGGAGGCTGCTCCCGCCCTGCAGCCGGCGGGGCAGCGCGGTGGGCCCGGGGGCAGCGCGGAGCGGGCAGGGCCCGGGGGCGGAGACACGCGTGGGGCGGACACGCTCCTGCCGGGAGGGGCCGGGCCCGGCTGCCTGGTTCGCCCCCTGCCGGGGTCCCCGAGCTCCCCGAGAGGGGCTGCCCGGGGCTGCGGGGGGCGAATGTCCCGGGCCGGGCGGAGCGGAGCGGAGCAGCCCCTGCTGCGCGGCCGGTGCGACGGAGCCCGGGAGCTGCAGGAGGGGCCCGGAGCCCAGCTCGGCTGCAGAGCTCGGAGCCCGGCTGGGCCCCGGGAGCGAGGGGCTGGGGGTGGGTGTATCTGGGGGTCAGAGCCGGGGCTGGGGGTGTTTGGACCGTGTCAGTGTGTGTGTGGGGGGGGGGTCAGAGCTGGGGATTAGGGGATATTTGGTTGGGGCCTGGGGGGATCCATGTTTAGATCCAGCTCTTGGGCAGGGTTGGGGGTGGCAGCTGGGGAAGTGGGGGGAATGTCTGAAGTTCATTGTTAGGGAAGTTCACCAAGGGGTCCTGCGTTTTCTCTCTAACCTGCCCCTCTTGGATGTTCCTTGCTGGGGTTGAACTAGCCCTGGAGAAAGTGCATCCCAGGGACTCTGCTTGGGCATCTTCAGGGCAGGCTGGGCTTTGAAGTCTAGCA
The DNA here is from genome assembly GCF_011386835.1 of Chrysemys picta bellii. Classification (NCBI taxonomy): domain Eukaryota; kingdom Metazoa; phylum Chordata; order Testudines; family Emydidae; genus Chrysemys; species Chrysemys picta. The sequence goes on from NC_088805.1 coordinate 3,784,144, forward strand.
GTTGGGAGGCCATTTGTAGCAGTTTGTAACCCTCTCCCCGGCTTCTTCCAGGAGGCACTAGAAGAGTGTCTGGCCCCTCTGCGAAAAGAGAGAGAAATAGACAAAGCCGAGGAGGAGCGGCAAAGTGAGGAGCTGCTGGTAGGTGCCCCCTGCCCCTCAGGTTTGCCTGGGATCACAGTGCCCTGAGTGACATGGTGAATGCAGGGCCCATCCTGCCAGGAAACCGTCCCCATTGGAGCCCAGGGAGCATGCAGTGTCAGACAGGTGGGTAATGTGATGTCCTTAGGGTACAAGAGACTGCTGTGCAGGAGAGGGTCAGTCTGTGTGTTAACCCAGTAACCCTGCCCGCGGGCTGTCTGGATGTTACAGTGACCGGGGTTCCTTTATAACGGTTAGGGGAGATGGGGAGGAAGGAGATGAAACGTGGGCTGCAGAAATGGAGAGTTTGGCCCAGGGCAATTTGATGAGGTTTTGGGGACAAACATCTCTTCTGTTAGCGATGTACAGCTCACCCCTGCCCTGATCCCTCCACCCTTCCTGGCCTAAATGAACTTCCCATCACCCACTGCAGGAGATCCTGTGTTCTGGTAAATAACTCCTCCATCTGCAGGAGGCACATGTATGGTTCTCCCTTGTGACTGATCTGCCCTTTCCCTGTGATTGCAGAAACAGACGGAAGTCGAGAGGCAGAAGATCGTCTGGGAGTGGAAGGAGCTGCAGGAGTTTCTGGAGGAGCAGGAGCAGCGGCTGCTGTCCCAGTTGGAAGAGCTAGAGATAGCCATTGTCCAGAGAAGGGATGAGGGCCTCTGCAAACTTTCCGGGGAGATTTCTGTGCTCAGTGAGAGAGGAGGAGAGAAGGAGCAGCAGCCACTGAGGCAGTCCCTGCAGGTCAGGCCATGTTATTACAATGATAATATGCAGTGTTTCTATAGGAGTGTCTTAGCCCTAGACCCCAAAGCACTTTACAAAGGGGGGTCAGGGCAAGGTCCCTATTTTACAATGGGGAAAGTGAGGCACGGGGGGAGTGGGAGTATAGCTCTGACCAAGGTCACACAGTAAATGCCTTGTATTTGTCTAACTGCATTTGGGCTTGAGTGTGACATCTCCCCACCACGCCGAGGCCCTCCTGAGCCTAAAGCCCCACATCACCCCAGGTGACTGGTTTAAGGGGTAGGGCGCTTGCGGGACTCTCAGCACTAGTGGGAATTTCACTTTCCAGGCAGATGCATATTTTCTTCTTTGTAAAGTGCATGGGCAGAAACTTTCCCCGCTGACGACGTCCCAGCAGGGATCCCTGGGGGGGCGGCAGCTGCTCTCTGGACATGAATTTGAATGTCTGAAATTCTCCAAACACCCAAGACTCCAAAGGTGCCTGCCCTGCAGAGCGGGAGGTCTCCCCAGCCTTGGACACCCCACCTGACTGCATCTCCTTTCTCTCCCTCTCAGGGTGCTGGAAGCACTGGGAGCAGGTAAGTCCCTGGCTCCTTTCACTCCCCCTCATGCTCAGTTATGCTTGGGAACTGCACTAAAGATGGAGCTTCCCCCTGCCCCTGCAGTGTTAGTGCCTGTGATCACATCTCCCCTTGTGGCTGCCTCACCAGGGGATAGCGTCTGTGACTATCTGACAGTTAATGAGGTCACACCAGCGCTGTCAGACGTATGGGCCAGACCCTGCCTGTCTGGCATATTTATGTGGCCACATCACATATTCACACTGTGCAGAAACTCCACTTTCAATTTTATAGTAAGTTTCTAATCTTCATGGTTGCGAAGAAACCCTCCCAAAAGCAAACGGAGACGCTGTTGTCTGTCTGATTTAGCAACAGCCTGAAGCCGGGACTCAGACGGCTGTGAACTCCCCCATCCTCCATTAATCTCATTGGTGTGTCAGCTGAAATGATGCCACTTTAATGTCAACATTCAATATTCCACGGCTGATCGCTCTAGCAGGTGGAATGGAGAGGGGGTGGGAGCGAAGCCCTTGAGGGGTGGGAACAGGGAGTTTCTGTAGGAAGGACAGAACAGAGGGCGAATGAGAGAAATAGAGAAAGGAAGGGAAATAAAGAGGAGAAATGCAGGAGCCCTAGCGGGTGTGGGAGGGGGCTATGTTCCCGCTGAGTGATACTGATTATGACAATAAAGGATTTAACAAATAGTAGTAACTCAAAAGTGTATTTCCTATACAAAGGGCAGACTCTCGCCTTGACCTTGGTATGTGGGTGTCCCGCGGAGAGCAGTGGGTGTCCTGCCATGAATGGAGCAGTGTACAGAGTCCTAGATTGATGCCCTGGCCCACTGGCCATAACAGGAAGTGGAATACGGCCATCGTCACCATTTAAATTGGACACCCCAGGGTTATTGCTTCTGTTGAAGGGCTTAGGGCTCTTGGCATTAAAGGGCCCAGGCTCATTCCCTGCTGAAGACCTGGCCTCTGGGGCCTCAGTGAGCATGAGAGACGCCCACTCTTTAGTCCATGTCTCCTCCCTTTCCCCATAATCCCAGTGCCCCTTGTTACCGGAATAACCCAGTGTGGGAGGTGCCTCAGCTACCCAGACAAGGAGAGTGTCCCAGAGGAAGCTCCCAACCTGTCTCCATTCCTCCTCATGTCCTGTCTCTCTGGGCCCATGGAGAGCACAGGGCTGAAGGCAGGTGACTCACCAGAACTGTGATCATCTTAGGGTACAAAGCTCAGATCCAGGTTTCCTGGAGTTTGGGGGCTTCTGGGGCTGAGGCCCATTTCTCACCCCTCCTGCTTTCTTTAGCAGGGAGGCCGGGAAGTTTCAGAAGCCAGAGCCAGGGTTTGTGGTGCTGGAGAAGAGACTCTGCGATTTCTCTCTGAAAAGTGCCGTCCTGCAAGACGTGCTGCTGGGATTCAAAGGTGAATTGGAGTCTGGGGTGGCATCTCCTCTAGCTAGATTGGCTCGCCCTGGGGAGGAGTCGGGGATCTAGCAATGTCACTGACCCTGAGCTCCATTTCCCTGCCCAGCTCAGCGAGTCACCCTTCCCCATGGGAGTATCCCTGTGAGGCTGGCTCTGTCTGCAGTGGTCTGTGTCACCATCTCATAGTTAACAGCAATTACCTTAATAACCGCTAGGAACAACCCCATGAATGCCAGGGCCTGAATTCTCACCTCTCCCATCCTCTCCTTCCTCTAGAGACGCTGCGACTGGAGCTGGGGAGCGACACAGGTACGTTTCTGTCTCTGATGGGCTATTCAGAGACTTCAGACCAATCACCATATTATTGCACCAGGAAACTGTTGAACAGTGTGAAGCAGTGTGAGCCCCGTGACTGCCCCATTCACTCCTCCTGTGGCATCTGATGGGGATTCAAAGTAAATCCTGATCTCGGGTGTGTTTCCCTTTGGAGAGAGGAACACCACCCTGAATGATGTGAAATAGGGTGAGACAAGGATGAAACATCCAGACACTGAAGAGTCTGAGAGTTTTAATGAGTGACTGAACATGGCCACATGGGGACAGCCGAGTCTCGGGTGTCAGGAGGGGGTGGAGCCCAGCTGTGCCCTGAATGAGAAATGGGGCTGGTATCCTGTGTACAGGCTGGCTGTGAAGGGGAAAAGAGCCCTGGATTGCATATGGGATCGTTTTGAATGAGAAGGGAGTTGCTATCGTGCGTCAATGTTTCTCTCCTTTTCCCCATTTGGTCCAATCGCTTACGTTCACTGTGAAAGTAAGAATAAAACGTGTCTCAAGGCTGAGCTTACATAACTTGCATGTGTGTGTTTCACGAGGCTGACAGAGAATAGTTGACCTTGAAGTTGAAAAGCGGGAGAATGAGACCTTCTTTGCTTTAGATCATAACAAAACAGATGATATCTCACAGGCCCATCTTATTGCCTGTCGCGAGCCACCTGGGGTTGTGAACCAGTGCTTGAGAAACAACAGACTAGATCATTCATTCTCTTATATCCCTATTGGCTGTGAATGGGAAAAGGGTATTACTGTGTATGTGGACCTACTGTGAATGAGCAGTTTGCTGCTATACAAAATATGGACTGAGTCAAAGGACAGTGAATTCCCATAAAACCCCCATTTAAAAAAATCTTTTCCTTACTTTAGAATCCCAGCGGCTTGCGCCTGTGCCCAGTGACCCTTTCCCTGCTGTGTCTGTGTCACAGCCAGAGAGACTGAAACCCAACCAGGGGTTAGCAGAGATGAGCATGAAGCACAAAGATTGGATCCAAAATTTCACACTTGTAGGATAGTGAAGGCCTCCATGAATAGACAGTAACCAAGTCGCCCCGCCAGAGGGAGGGGAGAGAGAAACTCAGGAGAAGTAAGTGGGGAAAGAGGCCACAAGCACCCAGACCTGCTCAGATCCAGTTCCTGTCTCAGCACTGGACAGATTTTGTCCAGTCGCTGCCTCTGCCGGGGGAATGTGCTGCCCTCGGGGACCAAGTCAGGTGTTAAAGGCGTCTCAGTGGATTTAGCCCTGGTGGGAAGGGTCGGGTCTGCGCTGCAATAAACTGACTGAGTGTTTTGCCCGTAGGAGAGCCTAGAACATTTCTCTGCAGGGAAAGAGCCTGGGGGATGTGCTGTGAAATTATCTAAAGCGGGTTCTGAAATCTCTCCAATCCCCCTTCTCACCCTGGCAGGCTGCAGAACAACATCCACGTTCCACTCCAGATGGGCCCAGCCTCCCAGGGGACGGGGAAGGGAAATGGCTGCCGTGGAGCTGGCTCAGGTAGGGATTATGGGAGTTGCTCATGAGGACTGTGAGGGGCAGTAAACACGTAGGAGATGGGAACAGCAAGGAGTCCGGTGACACCTTAAAGACTAACAGATTTATTTGGGCATAAGCTTTCGTGGGTAAAAAACCCACTTCTTCAGATGCATCCAAAGAAGTGAGGCTTTTTACCCACGAAAGCTTATGCCCAAATAAATCTGTTAGTCTTTAAGGTGCCACTGGACTCCTTGTTGTTTTTGTGGATACAGACTAACATGGCTCCCCCCTGATATAGGAGATGGGAGCTTCTGGGGAGTTTAGTTTGAGGTGGGAAGGGGCAGGAAATCCACAGGGTGGAGAAAAGGAGGAGGACAGGCTGTGACAAACCCGCTGGGACTTGTTTAACCTGAGGCTCACATTCTAGGAACAGACCCCTGGGGGTTGAGGGAGGAAATTGGCCTATTTATGGAACAGGAAACACCCACCTGGGGAAATTATCAGCCTGCCGGTGCTGAAGCTGGAACCTACTAACCAGTGCCCCCGATGAGATATGAAGGGGGCACCCACCAGTGGGGCTTAGGGCATATGCCCCATCCCCTCACATCCAGCTGCTGGCAATGAGAAGGGTATTTGGATTCCCGCCAGAGGGCTCCATCTCCTATATTGGCCTCTGGCTAGTAGGTGTGTCAGGCATGAGAATATTCTGCTCCCCTTTATTTGGTGTGAGGGATGCGGGACTCTTTCTCCCCTTACCCTGATGCTTCCTGAGTGGGGTGCGGGTGGGACTCTGCTGACTGTCTCCCAGAGCTTCCATTTGATTGGCCCTGCTTCCCCATGACTAGTTGGTTGTGACTGGGGTAGCAGGCGCTGAGTGGGGGACTCTTGTTTTTCCAGGGGCTGGTGACCTTTGAGGAGGTGGCTGTGTATTTCACCAGGGAAGAGTGGGCTCTGCTGGACCCTGCTCAGAGAGACCTCTACTGGGATGTCATGCAAGAGAACTATGAGAAGGTGACCACGCTGGGTAAGGATTTATGTCCCTTGGTTATTAGAAGGGGAGACGTCATCTCCATAATACAACCTTAACTCTGCCCTGTTTCAGCAACACCCTGAAATGCCAGTGACACACACACTAGCTCTCGACCCTCTGCTGCTCGAGAAGACTTTGGGAGCAGAGCTCAGGAGCTGTAAAGCACAAAGTCTAACATCTGTATGATAAGGCAAAACTCAGGTGTAGGTTTGGCATAAAGAACAGAAGCTGCCTACACCTCTGGCCGACCCTCAAACCCTGAGCCCACTCCCCTCAAACCATCTCCAACTTGCAAAATATTTCCACCCCTTTAGCCCCCGCCCCGAGGATATAGCCTTCACGTACCCCTAACTGAGCCCTGGAGACAACCGGCATGTACGCCCCAGAGTGCTGACTGTCCTCATGACAAGAACACACCCTTGCGCACGTTTGCTGACACAGCCTGCAACACAGCACTGACATGAGGCAAACTTGATCCTTCAAGGTTCACATGCACCTCTCTTCATATCACAGTCACAGCTCTGCAAAGTTGCTCCAACTAATTCCTCCACCATCCAATTACAGCTACAGCTGACACAGCGCACGCAGTTGCAGTGCGTGCAGATCAGTGCTGGTATTCCAGTCTGTGGAACACAACCCAAACAATGGCATGTTCTTTTAGTCCTTGCTCGTAGCTATTATAGATTCATAAATTAAAAGGCCAGAAGTTAGGTCATGTGATCAGACCTCCTGTACTGGCCACAGCATGTCCCCTAGAGGCAACTAAATACTGTGATAGCTGGAAAACATAATCCCAACTATACATATAAAATGATGGGGTCTAAATTAGCTGTTACCACTCAAGAAAGAGATCTTGGAGTCATTGTGGATCATTCTCTGAAAACATCCACTCAGTGTGCAGTGGCAGTCAAAAAAGCAAACAATGTTGGGAATCATTAAGAAAGGGATAGATAATAAGTCAGAAAATATCATATTGCCTCTATATAAATCCATGGTACGCCCACACCTTGAATACTGCCTGCAAATGTGGTTGCCCCATCTCAAAAAAGATATATTGGAATTGGAAAAGGTTCAGAAAAGGGCAACAAAAATGATTAGGGGTATGGAACAGCTTCCATATGAGGAGAGATTACTAAGACTGGGACTTTTCAGCTTGGAAAAGAGACGACTAAGGGGGGATATGATAGAGATCTATAAAATCATGACTGGTGTGGAGAAAGTAAATAAGGAAGTGTTATTTACTCCTCATAACACAAGAAGCAGGGGCCACCAAATGAAATTAATAAATAGCAGGTTTAAAACAAACAAAAGGAAGTATGTTTTCACACAATGCACAGTCCAAAGTGTGGAACTCTTTGCCAGAGGATGTTGTGAAGGCCAAGACTAGAACAAGGTTCAAAAAAGAATTAGATAAATTCACGGAGGATAGGTCCACCAATGGCTATTAGCCAGGATGGGCAGAGATGATGTCTCTAGCCTCTGTTTGCCGGAAGCTGGGAATGGGCGACGGGATGGATCAGTTGATGATTATCTGTTCTGTTCGTTCCCTCTGGGGCACCTGGCATTGGCCACTGTCGGAAGACAGGATACTGGGCTAGATGGACCTTTGGTCTGACCCAGTATGGCCGTTCTTATGTTCTTACGACAAGAAGCTCTCTGTGGTTAAGAGTCTGCATGGAGGCCATGTACTAGCTGAGATAAATGCCAAGTGACTGAGATCAGTCAGGGGACACATAAAAGGACAGTTTCAGCCTAGGTGTGTGCATAATGTTGTAAGAATAAGGGGATTTTGTAAAAATGGTTCTTTTTTGGGGTCGGGGTGGGGTGGATTGGGCGGGATCTCAGGAACTCTTTGCTCAAATAACACCAAATTTAAACCACTATCCATGCCCTGCATACCCATAGCAAATGTCAAAGCAGTCCGAGCACACACATGGATTTCAGAGCAGTTAGATTAGTCAACTTCTAAATAGTTTTTAATGTGAGAGTCAGCTGGGCCATTCCACTCATAGAAGACAGTGTGAGGTTCCTATTCTTGGGAGAAGGGAGAGCAGGGAGCAGTGAAGGGGATAAGTTGATGGGGTGGTGGTGGCACTGCAGTACCACACAGCGGGGGGGCTGAGGGCAGTGGGAGGAAGGGGAGTGGGTGTCCTACTGAATGACAGAGCTAGCTATACCTCTGTCCCCTTCCCAATATCTCTAAGTGCCCCCTCGCAGCAAGTTGTCAGCCTCATGCCTTTCCATCTCGTGGAGTGGATTTCTGCAATTCTCCCTCTCCTTGCCCGGGCCCTGGGCTACCATACCTGGCACACCAGCCGTGCTTACCCCACAGATCAGGCTGAGTGCAGACATCTTTGGGAGCCTGAGATCAGTGGTGCACAGTGACAAATGCTCCTTTAGTGTGCAGAAGGCTGTTTTGTTTTGCAGTAGGAACTAGCTAAGGTAACCTCAGCACCATTAGCAAGTATCGTTGAGAACTCATGGAGGACAGGTGAGGTCTCGGAGGACTGTGAAGGGCAAACGTTGTTCCCCTTGTTAAAGATACCTAAAGAGGCTGTGTCTACACTGTACTTTGGCAGTAAAACTTTTGTCGGTCAGGTGTGTGACCGACAAAACACCCCCTAACCGAACAAAGATTTAGCGACGAAAAGCACTGGGGTGGACAGCACTATGTCTGTGAGAGATGCTCTCCTGCCGACAAAGCTGCTGCCACTTGTTGAGGTTGGTTTTATTATGCCAGCAGGAGAGCGCTCTCCTGCTGGCAAAAAGCGGCTACACACGAGACCTTACAGCAGCACAGCCGGTTGAAAGATCATACTCAATCTTAATCTGCAGCAAGGGCGATTTAGGTTTGCCATTAGGGAAAACTTGTAACTACAAGGGTAGTTCAGCTCTGAAACAAGAGTCCAAGGGAGATTGTGGAATCCATCATTGGAAGCTTTTCAGAACAGCTTAGACCAGTGGTTCTCAACCTATTTACCATTGTGGGCCGCATGTTATGTGGGCTGCATCCACACAATATGTGTACTACCTCTGTGGCCCCGAGGATGTCACATGGGCTGCAGCTGTGTGCTGATTGGGCCACAAGTGGCCCGGGAACTGCAGATTGAGAACCACTGGCTTAAACGAATACCTATCAGAGATAGTCTAGGTGTACTTGGTCCTGCCTCAGTGCATGGGCTGGATTAAATGACCTCTTGAAGTCCCTTTCCTCCCTGCGTTTCTGTGGTTCTGTCACTTTATAACCTTCACCAGACACTGGGGGATTTTCATACTCCTTTCCATTACCCCGACTTACTATAGTCCCTAATTCCTCAGCAAGTGCTTTCCTGATATCCAACACCCCTGACATACTGCCCTCAGTGATGTCCCCTTAACTGTGCTGAGCTCCGCCAGCCCCCATTTCCCTGTGACTGTCTCATTATCCTTGGGTCTCTCTGTCGGTAGGAAGCAGTTCCAAGGTGATTTCCCCTTGGCTTTCCGTGATGTGGAGTTACTTTCCCTGGCTTTTAGGAGCCCCTTTGAGCAGGAATGTCTGGCTGTGTGCCAGCAGAGTGGTGGAGAGTTAATCCCCTTATAGGCAGAGTGTCTGGCACCTTACCCGGGGAGCAAAACCCAGAATTTCAGTGCTTAAAAATGAGCAGGGGTTAAAAAAAGGCCATGCTCTTTGTGACACATGTCCCATGAATTCATCTGATGTCACGTGTTTTCCTTCATCTGAGCAGGGTTACCAGTTTCCAAGCCTGAGGTGATGTCCCAGCTGGAACGAGGAGAAGAGCTGTGGGTCTCAGATCTCCAAAGCTCTGAGGAAAGAGAGATCCTGAGAGGAACCTACACAGGTGAGGGGTCATTAGAGCAACTCAGATACTGTCTGTGCCTGAAGAAAATATCTGGGATTTCCTACCAAGCCCTTGAGAGCTCACTGAGCTCCGGATTGTCCCCAGCAGGTGTCAGCTCCTCAGGGCAGATATCGCTCATGGCTTCCTTCCCATCCTGAGCGACTCCTGGCAATAGCTCCCTTCCTAACCTCCCTTCATCCTGAGTGATGGGATGGGATGTGGAGACAGAATTGATCCCCTCCTCTTTCCCCTCTAGGGAAGAGTTTGGGGAAATTCCTCTCCCTGTTTTTGTTCCTATTTCTGAGGTTTCACTCTGTGTCGCAGGAGATGGTGGGATGGTGAGTGAGAACGGGGAGCAGAATCCACAGCAGGAAGAGACTGAGCATGTGGAACCGCACTGGGAAGTATCACAAAGAACAAAGGGGGACGTGTCCAGGAGTCCTGAGGAGAGGCAGCAGGGAAACCAGCCAGGGGAGAAAATGGGCAAATCCATCAATTGTGAGGAAAATCACAAGGACCTCCGGGAAACCACAGCCCAGCAGAGAATCCTCATGGGAGAGAGGAAACACGTATGCCCTGAGTGTGGAAGAAACTTCAGTAGACGCTCACACCTTATTCACCATGAGCGAATCCACACAGGAGAGAGACCCTATGAATGCTGTGAGTGTGGGAAAAACTTCACTCGGCGCTCAGACCTTATTAGACACCAGAAAACCCACACAGACGAGAGCCCCTATGAATGTTGTGAGTGCGGGAAAGCCTTCATTTACTGCTCAGACCTGAGGAGACATCAGAGGATCCACAGGAGACAGAGACCCTATGAATGCTGTGAGTGCGGGAAAAGCTTCCATCAGGGGTCACACCTTATTTATCATCCGAGAATCCATCAGGGAGATAAACACCATAAAATCCTTGTCTAGGGCTGGCAAAACATTCATTTTTCTTTAATATTTTTGGTACTTCCCACACGTGGCCTTTAAGGCTGTTAGTGCCATTTACATCATTGTGGTCTCAGCTCCCCCATGTGAATTGTCTAGTTCTGCTTTTTGCCGCTAGCCCTTCTTTGGGGGGATCCCCAAAGCCCCTTTCTGCCAGCTGCTTCGTTCTATGGGTCGTGGGAGTGTGAGTCCATCTTACTAGGAATGTGCATCAGCTCCAGTGGGGGGAACACGAATGACCTCAGTTAGCTGCATTGTGGTAAAATCTACCTGGGCCTTGGCTCCATTAGCATTTTTTGCAGTTATCCAGCTTGAGGGAACTATCCAGATGGAAAATCCCAACTCTGTTTTCTGCGCTGACATGGCCCAAGTACAATAGTCTGGGTAGCTAGCACTTTTTCCCTCGACTTGTCCTAACCTCCTCCACTTTTCCTAGTCTAGACAAACCATTATCATGATGCTAAAACTTTTGTAAATAACACAACTCAATAATAATGAGAGAGCGCTGGGTGAAGCAGGTTTCAGTGGATCAGGGGAGACTGCAACGGGGAAATCTGTGGTTCTCATTCTGAGTCATCAGATGTAACCTGCTCTAGAATCTCATTCTACCTGAATGGAAAACGCCTTGTACCTCCGTGAGATGTAGATTTTTCTCTCTCCTGAAGGCTCTTTGGTCACACAACTGGCAAAATTTCAGTAGTTCAGATTTATTGGGAATTTCCATTCAAATAACCATTTGCTTCAATAGTCATTTCTTCCTTTACTTTTGCTCCTCTCCCACCCCTCTGAGATTTCATGGGAAAGTTCAGTGCAGCTCTGTCAGCTGGAGAGAATACCCTACCAAGGAAACAGGAGTGGTTTTCAATCTCCAGTTGAGATAGTGAACATCTGCACACCCCACACTCTGCAACTAACTGGACATAATCACAGCGATGTTCAGTTATTTAGGTCAGTATTATCTCAGATAACCCAGGGAGAGAGTTCCACATTAAGTGACTTTGAACTACGCAAAATGTCCATGGATTTGGTTCCCAAAACAGTTGTAATCAAGGCAATACTGGAGGTTACCAGGTACTAGCTGAGATAAATGCCAAGTGACTGAGGTCAGTCAGGGGACAATAAGCAGCATAGTTTTAGCCTAGATGTGTTTTAAAAGGTTGTAAGACGGGGGTTTTATAAAAAGGTTCTTTTTGGGGGGGGACCTGGGGGAAAATCTAGGGAACTCCTTGCTCAAATAACTCCAAATTAGAACCACTAACTGTGCCCTGCATGCCCATAGAGAGTAGCAAATGTCAAGACAATCTGAGCACGCATGTGGATTTCAGAGCAGTTAGATCAGTCAATGTCTAAACAGAAAGTCGTGCTGACCCATAAGAGTGTCAGAGCTGGTGCTCTGCTGTAATCACTTCCCAAACGCATGGAGCACGTGGGAGTCAGTTGGGCCCATCCAGTGACAGAGACGATGTGAGGTTCCTATCGGTTCCTTGGCAGAAGGGAGAGCAGAGAGCAGTGGAGGGGATAAATTGATGGGGTGCTGGTGACCCTGCAGTATCACGCAGCAGGTAGGGCTGAGGGCAGTGGGAGGAAAGGAGTGGGTGTCCTAGTGAGTCACAGGGCTAGCTATATCTCTGTCCCCTTCCCAGTATGTCTGAGTGCCCCACCCTCCAAGGTGTCAGCCTCTTGCCTTTACATCTCCTGGAGTGGGTTTCTGCCATAGGTTGAGTTGGGGGGGTGGGGTTGGGGGGGGAGTTGCCCCCCCCGAACTGCAAACCGCAGGCAGGCAGCCTAAGTGTGCAATGTGATGAGTTCTGCAGAGGAGACAGGAGATGTGCTGCTCCCAGGTTGTGCCCCTGAGGCAGGGAGTCAGAACTGTGTTTCTATCAGAGGGAATAGCAGGGGATTAAGATAAGAAAGGGCTGTTAGGATGTTTCCTAAAGTTCAGTGATCTGTTCCAAACTTGGTGAACTGCAAAAGTGAGTAGTTTAAGGCTTTGTCTACACTGGAACTTTGTCTGCAAACCATTTGTTGTTCAGGGGTGTTAATCCCCCCCCGAATGACGAAAGTTTTACCGATGAAAAGACATCGGTGTGAACAGCACTTTGTTGTCCTGCTGACAAAGTTGCTGCTGCTCGGGGGGGCAGGGTGGTGGTGAAAGTTTTTTGTTGTCAGGAAATGCCGACAAATAGCAGCTACACTGCGCAGCTTTTAGCTAAAGTGGTGTAGACAAAGTCTAAATGATAGAAAGTAATTGTAGATTTTTCTAAAATTTTTCAATTGTTGGATTCAAGAGGTGGTAACAAAGTTACTAATATCTTCCTTTGAGAAGAGAACTGATTTTTTAGACAAAGAAAATGCAGTAGATCTAATCTGCCATGGATGTCAGTAAGGTATTTGATATGAGAAATTAGTAGTTAAATTGGAGAAGGTGGGAATTAATATGAGAACTGAAAGGTGGATAAGGAACCGGTTAAAGGGGAGACTACAATGGGTCATACTGAAAGGGGAACTGTCAGGCTGGAGGGAGGTTACTAGTGGAGTTCCTCAGGGATTGGTCTTGGTACCAATCTTATTTAACATTTTTATTTCTGACCTTGGCACAAAAAGTGGGCGTGTGCTAATAAAATTTGCAGATGACACAAAAGTTGGGAGGTATTGCCAACACAGAGGAGAACCGGAATATCATACAAGAAGATCTGGATCACCTTGTAAACTGGAGTAATAGAAATGGGATGATATTTAATATGGCAAAGTGCAAGGTCATGTATTTAGGGACTAACAACAAGAATTTTTACTATAAGCTGGGGACATATCAGTTGGAAGTGACAGAGGAGGGGAAAGACCTGAGTGTATTGGTTATTCACAGGATGACTATGAATCATCAATTTGATGCAGCTGTGAAAAAGGCTAATGCAGTCCTAGGATCTATCAGGCAAGGTATTTCCAGTAGAGACAGGGAAGTGTTAGTACCTTTATACAAGGCAGTGGTGAGACCTTATCTGGAGTACTGTGTGCAGTTCTGATCTCTCATATTTAAGGAAGATGAATTCAAACTGGAACAGGTGCAGAGAAGGGTTACTAGGATGAACTGAGAAATGGAAAACCTACCTTATGAGAGGAGATTCAAAGAGCTTGGCTTGTTTAGTCTAACCAATAGAAGACTGAGGGGAGATATGATTACTCTGTATAAATACATCAGAGAGGGATAAATAGCAGGGAAGGAGAGGAGTTATTTCAGGTAAGCACCAATGTGGACCCCAGAACAAATGGATATAAACTGGCCATCAACAAGTTTAGGCTTGAAATTAAGTGAACGTTTCTAACCATCAGAGGAGTGAAGTTCTGGAGCAGCCTCCCAAGGGGAGCAGTGGGGGCAAAAACCCAAACTGGCTTAAAGACTGAGCTTGATAAGTTTACGGAGGGGATGGTATGACAGGACTGCCTATAATGGCATGTGGCACATCAGCAACTGCCTGTAGCAAAAATCCTCAATGGCTGGAGACAGGCTCTGAGTTACTACAGATAATTTTTTTCCCAGGTATCTTCCTGATGGATCTTGCCCACATGCTCAGGGTCTAACTGATCACCATATTAGTGGTCGGGAAGGAATTTTCTCCCAGGTCAGATTGGTAGAGACTGGGGGGGGCGGGTTTTCGCTTCCTCTGCAGCATGGGGCATGGGTCACATGCAGGTTTAAACTAGTGTAAATTATTAATTCTTTGTAACTTTCCGTCTTTAAACCACGATGTGAGGACTTCAGTGACTCAGCCAGAGCTCAGGGGTCTAGTACAGGAGTGGGTGGGGGAGATTCTGTGGCCTGCGATGTGCAGGGGTCAGACTAGATGATCACGATGGTCCCTTCTGACTTCAGTAAGCGTATCTGAGTAAGAAGCTACATTACAATTTGAAACTCAACCAGTGTCCCATAAGTGACTTGACACAAGATGTCAGAACACGTTAGTATTAGAGCTGAGTGGTTCGAATATTTATTTAATTTTCTTTCTTGATATAGGAATTAGATATAATGCTCCTGTCAGGTATTTCTAAGTTATTATCTGCAAAAAAAAAAAAAAGTTTTCAGTTGCCTAAGTAGCCCCTGGAATCACGGTTAAAGATCTCCCCACCAACCCTCCCAAATATGAAATGGTGCCCCTGTGGGCAGGCACGGATTTTGTCGTCTCTTCCCCTCTCCCCCCCCTCCCCCCCACGCACGGTCCCGTTGGCCTGAATAGAGCCGCCCCGTAAATACAGAAGTCAAACTACTCCTATGATTTCCACAATTCTCTCTCTCCTTGGCTGGGCCCTGGGCTGCCATACCCTGCATCCAGCCGTGGTTACCCTGCAGGCCAGGCTGAGTGCCGACACCATTGGGAGCCTGGGATCAGTGGTGTATAGAGAAACGCTCCTTTGGTGTGCAGAAGGCTGTTTTATTTTTGCAATGAGGAAAAAGGATTTTAAAATAACAAACAGTCTTCACTCCCGTGTGTCCCCCAATGGTCAGCAAGGCCGGTCTAAGGCCTTCAGACACCCCAGTGGGGTCGTCTTGTCTCTTCCCCCAAACAGTTACCAGAACAGCCGTGCCCCTCACAAGAGGGAGTCCCTTTTTTAACTGCGCCAGTCCATTTGATTTTCTGGTCCTATTCGTCTAAGCCAGGTTTGAACAATCGCTGGAGCTAGGAGGTAGAATATTCAAAGCTAATCGTTCAGACATTGTCTCTTAACAATCCTTAAGGGTTTACCAAGGTGTGGCTCCTCTTGAGCCAGTCTTCTTCCCTTTCTGCTTCTTTTCCTGCCAGCCCCCTACTGAAGTAAACCAAAGTGTTAATGCCGTAAATATCCCAGTATCCAGGACAACACACCGTTATTACAGAGCCACTCCAGCTCCACCCCAGGGGGCTTGGGGAACTAGGACTAAGGGCTTGTGTACTGTGAATGCTACAGTAGCAGAGCCACAGCGCTGCAGCTGCGCCGTAGTAGCATTTCAGCATAGCCATGAACTAGAGGGATGGGAGAGATTCTCCCATCACCATAGTCAATCCACCTCCCCCAGTGGTGCTAGCTAGGGGTTGCTGGAAGAATTCTCCCATTGGCCTAGCGCGGTCTGCACTGGGGGTTAGGTCAGCTTAATTGTGTCACTCAGGGATTTTTTCACCCCTAAAGAGTGATGGGTCGGCTGAACTTATGAGTGGCCTAAGGGACACCAGGTAAGTGGGGAGGGTGGGGTTAGTGAGCGGGAGGGAGGGGTGGTTTGGGGATCTAGAGCCTGTTGTGAGAGAGTCCCTGCCCCGTCCCCATTGGTGGAGAGCCTGCACTTCATTCTGATCAGAGTCCACTTTCAGTTCACATATTTTCAAATATTATGATTCTCATTCTTCTCTCCCCACTGTTCAGGGCCTCCCTCCCCCTCACCCACCCTCTTCCCTACAAACTGTGACCCCAGCCTCTGTTCCTGGGTCCTCACAAGGTCACTCCTTCCCTGGCATTAATGGGCATTTGCTTGGTGACATCATAGGTTGGTAGTGAAACTTCTGGGGACTTGGAGGGTCCTGCTCCCCTGTAGCTATCTGCAGCAGTCTCAGTCTCTCTTCCCTGCAGGCTCCTTGGATCTCTGAGTCTGTCCCTGCTGAGATCCCATGGTCTTATTTTTACTTTTCCAGAGGAATTAGTCTGTTGCTACTGAGTTATAATCGTATCTAAGATACCGGAACATGTTATTACACAATCAGTTTGTAAGCACCTGGAGGATAATTGTGTTATAAGGAATAGTCAGTATGGATTTGTCCAGAACAATTCATGCCAAACCACCCTGATTTCCTACTTTGACAGGGAGGTTGGCCTAGGGTATTACAGAGAAGCAGTAGATTTCCTGTATCATCATTTTAGTACATCCGTTGACACAGTCCCACATGCCCTTCTCATAGGGAAATGGGGTCTAGATGAAATTATTATAAAGTGAGTGTACAAAACTGGTTGAAAGATCATACTCAATCTTAATCTGCAGCAAGGGCGATTTAGGTTAGGTATTAGGGAAAAATTTGTAAGAGCAAGGGTAGTTAAGCTCTGGAATACACTTCCAAAGGACGTTGTGGAATCCCCATCATCGGAAGTTTTTAAGAACAGCTTAGTCAGATACCTCTTAGGGATTGTCCAGGTGTACTTGGTCCTGCCTCAGTGCACGGGCTGGATTAAATGGTCTTCCAGTCCTACATTTCTGTGGTTCTATCGTTCTGTAATTTTCTCCATACACTGGGGGATTTTCTTACTTTTTTCCATTACATCTGACTCGCTATATTCCCTAACTCCTCAGCATATGCTCTTCTGATATCCAACACCCCTGACACACCACATGCAGTGATATCCCCTCTCCTTCCTATTCCCTACTGTGCTGAGCCCCACCAGCCCATTTCCCTGACTGTCTCATTATCCTTGGGTCTCTGTCGGTAGGAAGCAGTTCCAAGGTGATTTCCCCTTGGCTTTCCGTGATGTGGAGTTACTTTCCCTGGCTTTTAGGAGCCCCTTTGAGCAGGAATGTCTGGTCGTGTGTGTGCCAGCAGAGCGGTGGAGAGTTAATCCCCTTATAGACAGAGTGTCTGGCACCTTAGAGCACCAGGAGAGCTAGCTCCAGAATTTCAGTGCTTTAAAATGAGCAGGGGTTAAAAAAAGGCCATGCTCTTTGTGACACGTGTCCCATGAATTCATCTGATGTCACGTGTTTTCCTTCATCTGAGCAGGGTTACCAGTTTCCAAGCCTGAGGTGATGTCCCAGCTGGAACAAGGGGAAGAGCTGTGGGTCTCAGATCTCCAGGGCTCTGAGGAAAGAGAGCTTCTGAGAGGAACCTGCACAGGTGAGGTGTCATTAGAGCAGGGGTAGGCAACCTATGGCACGCGTGCCGAAGGCAGCACACGAGCTGATTTTCAGTGGCACTCACACTGCCCGGGTCCTGGCCACCGGTCCGGGGGGCTCTGCATTTTAATTTAATTTTAAATAAGCTACTTAAACATTTTAAAAACCTTATTTACTTTGCATACAGCAATAGTTTAGTTATATATTCTAGACTTATAGAAAGAAACCTTCTAAAAACGTTAAAATGTGTTACTGGCACACGAAACCTTAAAATAGAGTGAATAAATGAAGACTCGGCACAGCACTTCTGAAAGGTTGCCGACCCCTGCATTAGAGCAACTCCGATACTGTCTGTGCCTGAAGAAAACCTCTGGGATTTCCTACCAAGCCCTTGAGAGCTCACTGAGCTCCGGATTGTCCCCAGCAGGTGCCAGCTCCTCAGGGCAGATATCGCTCATGGCTTCCTTCCCATCCTGAGCGACTCCTGGCAATAGCTCCCTTCCTAACCTCCCTTCAGCGTTGGGATGGGATGTGGAGACAGAGTTGATCCCCTCCTCTTTCCTCTCTAGGGAAGAGTTTGGGGAAATTCATTTCCTGATATTTTCTCCCATCTCTCCAGCACTTACCCTTGGTTTCCTCTCCCCTTTTCCATTCCTGTTTCTGAGGTTTCTCTCTGTGTCGCAGGAGATGGTGGGATGGTGAGTGAGAACGGGGAGCAGAATCCGCAGCAGGAAGAGACTGAGCATGTGGAACCGCACTGGGAAGTATCACAAAGAACGAAGGGGGACGTATCCAGGAGTCCTGAGGAGGGGCAGCAGGGAAACCAGCCAGGGGAGAAAATGGGCAAATCCATCAGTTGTGAGGAAAATCTCAAGGACCTCCAGGAAAATCTCAAGGACCTCCAGGAAACCACAACCCAGCAGAGAATCCTCATGGGAGAGAGGAAACACGTATGCCCTGAGTGTGGGAAAAACTTCAGTAGACGGTCACACCTTATTCACCATGAGCGAATCCACACAGGAGAGAGACCCTATGAATGCTGTGAGTGTGGGAAAAACTTCACTCGGCGCTCAGACCTTATTAGACACCAGAAAACCCACACAGACGAGAGCCCCTATGAATGCTGTGAGTGCGGGAAAGCCTTCATTTACTGCTCAGACCTGAGGAGACATCAGAGGATCCACAGGAAACAGAGACCCTATGAATGCTGTGAGTGCGGGAAAAGCTTCCATCAGGGGTCACACCTTATTTATCATCCGAGAATCCATCAGGGAGATAAACACCATAAAATCCTTGTCTAGGGCTGGCAAAACATTCATTTTTCTTAAATATTTTTGGTACTTCCCACACGTGGCCTTTAAGGCTGTTAGTGCCATTTACATCATTGTGGTCTCAGCTCCCCCATGTGAATTGTCTGGTTCTGCTTTTTGCCGCTAGCCCTTCTTTGGGGGGATCCCCAAAGCCCCTTTCTGCCAGCTGCTTCGTTCTATGGGTCGTGGGAGTGTGAGTCCATCTTACTCGGAATGTGCATCAGCCCCAGGTGGGGGGAACACGAATGACCTCAGTTAGCTGCATTGTGGTAAAATCTACCTGGGCCTTGGCTCCATTAGCATTTTTTGCAGTTAATCAGCTTGAGGGAACTATCCAGATGGAAAATCCCAACTCTGTTTTCTGTACTGACATGACCCAAGTACAAGTCTGTGGATTTCAGAGCAGTTAGATTAGTCATCTTTTACACGGAAAGTTGTGCTGAACCATAATAGTGTCAGAACTGGTGGTCAGCTGTAATCACTTCCCAAACACATGGAGCGTGTGGGAGTCAACTGGGCCCATCCATTGATAGAAGACGGTGTGAGGTTACTATTCTTAGGCTAAGTGGGAGCAGTGGAGGGATAAATTGATGGGGTGCTGGTGACCCTGCCGTACCACTCAGCAGGGAGGGCTGAGAGCAGTGGGAGGAAGGGGCGTGAATGTCCTAGTGAGTGACAGGACTAGCTATATCTCTGTCCCCTTCCCAGTTTGCCTGAGACCTCTCTTCCCCCCCCTCTCTCCCAGGTGTCAGCCTCATGCCTTTCCATCTCCTGGAGTGGATTTCGGCAATTCTCCCTCTCCCTGACCGGGCCCTGGGTTACCATACCCTGTGTACCAGCTGTGCTTACCCCGCAGGCCAGGCTGAGTGCCAACACCATTGGGAGCCTGGGATCAGTGCTGTATAGAGAAATGCTCCTTTGGTGTGCAGAAGGCTGTTTTACTTTTGCAATGGGGAAAAAGGATTTTAAAATAACAGCAACAGTCTTCACTCCCGTGTGTCCCCCAATGGTCAACAAGGCCGGTCTAAGGCCTTCAGACACCCCAGCGGGGTCTCTTCCCCCAAACAGTCACCAGAACAGCCGTGCCCCTCACAAGAGGGAGTCCCTTTTTAACTGCTCCAGTCCATTTGATTTTCTGGTCCTGTTCGTCTAAGCCAGGTTTGTACAATCGCTGGAGCTAGGAGGTAGAATACTCAAAGCTAATCGTTCAGACATTGTCTCTTAACAATCCTTAAGGGTTTACCAAGGTGTGGCTCCTCTTGAGCCAGTCGTCTTCCCTTTCTGCTTCTTTTCCTGCCAGCCCCCTACTGAAGTAAACCAAAGTGTTCATGCCGTAAATATCCCAGTATCCAGGACAACACACCGTTATTACAGAGCCACTCCAGCTCCACCCCAGGGGGCTTGGGGAACTAGGACTAAGGGCTTGTGTACTGTGAATGCTACAGTAGCAGAGCCACAGCGCTGCAGCTGCGCCGTAGTAGCATTTCAGCATAGCCATGAACTAGAGGGATGGGAGAGATTCTCCCATCACCATAGTCAATCCACCTCCCCCAGTGGTGCTAGCTAGGGGTTGCTGGAAGAATTCTCCCATTGGCCTAGCGCGGTCTGCACTGGCGATGAGGTCAGCTTAATTGTGTCACTCAGGGATTTTTTCACCCCTAAAGAGTGATGGGTCGGCTGAACTTATGAGTGGCCTAAGGGACACCAGGTAAGTGGGGAGGGTGGGGTTAGTGAGCAGGAGGGAGGGGTGGTTTGGGGATCTAGAGCCTCTTGTGAGAGAATCCCTGCCCCGTCCCCATTGGTGGAGAGCCTGCACTTCATTCTGATCAGAGTCCACTTTCAGTTCACATATTTTCAAATATTATGATTCTCATTCTTCTCTCTCCGCTGTTCAGGGCCTCCTTCCCTCTCACCCACCCTCTTCCCTACAAACTGTGACCCCAGCCTCTGTTCCTGGGTCCTCACAAGGTGACTCCTTCCCTGGCATTAATGGGCATTTGCTTGGTGACATCATAGGTTGGTAGTGAAACTTCTGGGGACTTGGAGGGTCCTGCTCTCCCCTCCCTATCTGCAGCAGCCTCAGTCTCTCTTCCCTGCTGGCTCCTAGGATCTCTGAGTTGGTCCCTGTTGAGATCCCATGGTCTTATTCTTACTTTTCCAGAGGAATTAGTCTGTTGCTACTGAGTTATAATCCTATCTATTCCCCAACCTCATCCTAGATACTTAAGGAACTAGTTGAGGCAATCTCAGCACTATTAGGAAGTATTGTTGAGAACTCATGGAGGACAGGTTGGGTCCCAGAAGACTGCTGAAGGGCAAACATTGTTCCCCTTGTTCAAGATCGGTACTAAGGAGACGTGGGGAGTTATAGACCAGTCAGCCTAACTTGTACACCTGGGAAGATACTGGAACATGTCATTACACAATCCGTTTGTAAGCACCTGGAGGATAATTGCATTATAAGGAATAGTCAGTATGGATTTGTCCAGAACAAATGCCAAACCACCCTGATTTCCTACTTTGACAGGGAGATTGACCTATGGCAGCGTTAGTCCATAGGTGGACCACAGGCCAAATCCGGACCACCAGACACTTTTTAATGGACCCTGAAATCTTTTAATTTTCTTATTCCTAGGGCTGTCAAGTGATTAAAAAAATTAATCACCATTAATCATGCAATAAAAAAATTAATCGCGGTTAATCGCACTGTAAAACAATAATAGAATACCATTTATTTAAATGTTTTTGGATGATTTCAATATTTTCAAATATATTGATTTCAATTACAACACAGAATACAAAGTGTACAGTGCTTACTTTATATTTTTGATTACAATTATTTGCACTGTAAAAAAGAAATATTGTCGTGCAATCTCTTTACAATGAAAGTTAAACTTACAAATGTAGAATTATGTACAAAAAAAACCCACCTGCACTCAAAAATAAAACAATATAAAACTTTAGAGCCAACAAGTCCACTCAGTCCTCCCACTTGCTCAGCCAATCACTAAGAGAAACAAGTTTGTTTACATTTACAGGAGATAACGCTGACCACTTCTTATTTACAATGTCACCTGCAAGGGAGAACAGGCATTTGCATGGCACTGTTGTAGCCGGTGTCACAAGGTATTTACGTTGCAGATGCACTAAAGATTCATAGGTCCCTTTATGCTTCGACCACCATTCCAGAGGACGTGTCCATGCTGATGATGGGTTCTGCTCGAAAGAAGTAGGACTGAATGGATGTGTAAGCTCTAAAATTTTTAATTGTTTTGTTTTTGAATACAGTTATATGACCAAAAAACCCTACATTTGTAAGTGGCACTCTTATGATAAAGAGATTGCACTACAGTACTTGTATGAGGTGAATTGAAAAATACTATTTATTTTATTTATCATCTTTACAGTGCAAATATTTATAATGAAAATAACAAGTGTGCACTTTGTATTCTGTGTTGTAATTGAAATCAATATATTTGAAAATTAGAAAAAATCCCAAATTATTTTAAAATTTTCAATTAGTATTCTATTGTTTAACAGTGTGATTTAAAACTGCAATTATTAGCGATTAATTTTTTTAATCGCGATTAATTTTTTTAGTTAATCGTGAGTTAACTGCAATTAATCGACACCCCTACTTATTATCTTTTTTTTTAATTGTTTTCTTTCAAGTCTGGACCTTGACTATCCCTTGACCAAGATATTTGGACCTTGACAAAAAATAATTAACTACCCCTGGCTTAAGGTATTACAGAGAACTTGCAGCTTTGTAATATCTTCATGTTAGTACGTCCTTTGACTTGGTCCCACGTGCCATTCTCATAGGGAAACTAAGGAAATGGGATCTAGATGAAATTATTATAAAATGGGCGCAAAACTGGTTGAAAGATCATACTCAATCTGTGGCAAGGGTGATTTAGGTTAGATATTAGGGAAAAACTTGTAACTCAAGGGTAGTTAAGCTCTGGAATAGGATTCCAAGGCACGCTGTGGAATCCCCATCATTGGAAGTTTTTAAGAACAGCTTAGACAAATACCTATCAGGGACGGGGTCTAGGTGTACTTGGTCTGACCTCATTGCATGGGCTGGATTAAAGGACCTCTTGAAATCCCTTCCATCCCTACATTTCTGTGGCTCTGTCACTCTATAACCATCTCCGTACACTGGGGGATTTTCGTACTCCTTTCCATTACACCTGACTCGCTATATTCCCTAACTCCTCAGCATGTGCTCTCCTGATATCCAACACCCCTGACACACCACATGCAGTGATATCCCCTCTCCTTCCTTACTGTGCTGAACCCCATCAGCCCATTTCCCTGACTGTCTCATTATCCTTGGGTCTCTGTCGGTAGGAAGCAGTTCCAAGGTGATTTCCCCTTGGCTTTCCGTGATGTGGAGTTACTTTCCTTGGGTTTTGGGAGCCCCTTTGAGCAGGAGTGTCTGGTCGTGTGTGTGCCAGCAGAGCGGTTAATCCCCTTATAGGCAGAGTGTCTGGCATCTTAGAGCACCTGGAGAGCTAGCCACAGAATTTTGGTGCTTTAAAACAAGCATTAATGAAAAAAAGGCCATGTTCTTTGTGACCCATGTCCCATGAATTCATCTGATGTCACGTGTTTTCCTTCATCTGAGCAGGGTTACCAGTTTCCAAGCCTGAGGTGATGTCCCAGCTGGAACGAGGGGAAGAGCTGTGGGTCTCAGATCTCCAGGGCTCTGAGGAAAGAGAGATCCTGAGAGGAACCTGTCCTGGTGAGGAGTCATCAGAGCAACTCGGATACTGTCTGTGCCTGAAGAAAACATCTGGGATTCCCTACAAAGCCCTTGAGAGTAGTTTGAGTTCTGGATTGTTCCCTAGCAGGTGTCATGTCCTCAGGGCAGATATCGCTTATGGCTTCCTTCCCATCCTGAGCGATTCGTGGCAATAGCTCCCTTCCTAACCTCTCTTCATCCTGAGCGATGGGATGGGATGTGGAGACAGAGTTGATCCCCTCCTCTCTCCCTTTTGGGGAAGAGCTTGGAGGAATTCATTTCCTGATATTTCCCCAACTCTCCAGTACTTACTCTGGTTTCCTCTCCCCTTTTAGTTCAGGTTCTGTTACCTACACACTCTAAAGTATCCCACCTTTACCCTTCCATGGGTCAGGGCGTAACCTGGTTAATTTAAGTATCCTCACCCAGGGCATAATCTTCTGCAGGTTTGTGGGGTCTTTTACTAGTGAAAGAGCCTTACACAGTAATATCCTTAACTTCTATTTATTAACAGTTACCTAAGCAGAACACACACACTAAGCATACAGTGCTCACCACTCCCCATAATCAGACAAACTTTTCTTGGTGGCCAGCCAGGATCAGGTTGTCTGGGGCCTCTCCAGCTTCTGCACGGTGTAGTTGACAGGGGGTTGAGGTCTGGCAGCTCTGATCGTGGGCTGTGCCATGGAGCTGGTTCTGAAGAAATTCCTTTTGGACCACAGTTGTTATAGTGAAATTTGAGTCCTGCTTAGCTCTACCGTCACCAGCCGTTGTAAATGAAAGTCCTACAAAGCAGTATTTTTCACCCATCCCAGCCCATTCTGAAACCACTCTTTAGCCAATCAGACCCCACCACCTGAGCTTATTTAAATCTTGCAAAGTTAGTTATGCAACAGGCAGAAATGATCAAAGAACCAGACAGAGACCAGACAGAAACAATAGAGAAGTAGGGACCATGAAGGCAAAACAATAAAGTAGTATAGATTTCACAACCACATCTCTTAGGTGATTCCTTTCCAGGCAGAATGCTGTCAAAGTTCTCTTTAAATTTCTTTTTCTGGTGATGGTGCTATTACGACAGGAACCTCCTTAACAGCCCGATATTGCACTGTTCTGATATAATTTAGAGGGAATTTGAGGATGTGACATCCTGCTTTTTAGCTTCTGGCTGAAGCTTCCACAGAAAAAGGTCTCAGACCTTACAGTTTCTCTCTGTGTCGCAGGAGATGGCGGGATGGTGAGTGAGAACGGGGAGCAGAATCCGCAGCAAGAAGAGACTGAGCATGTGGAACCGCACTGGGAAGTATCACAAAGGACGAAGGGGGACGTGTCCAGGAGTCCTGAGGAGGGGCAGCAGGGAAACCAGCCAGGGGAGAAAATGGGCAAATCCATCAATTGCGAGGAAAATCTCAAGGACCTCCAGGAAACCACAGCCCAGCAGAGAATCCTCATGGGAAAGAGGAAACACATATGCCATGAGTGTGGGAAAAACTTCAGTAAACACTCATACCTTATTCACCATGAGCGAATCCACACAGGAGAGAGACCCTATGAATGCTGTGAGTGTGGGAAAAACTTCACTCGGCGCTCAGACCTTATTAGACACCAGAAAACCCACACATGCGAAAGCCCCTATGAATGCTGTGAGTGCGGGAAAAGCTTCATTTACTGCTCAGACCTGAGGAGACATCAGAAGATCCACAGGAGACAGAGACCCTATGAATGCTGTGAGTGCGGGAAAAGCTTCCACCAGGGGTCACACCTTATTTATCATCAGAGAATCCACCAGGGAGATAAACACCATAAAATCCTTGTCTAGGGCTGGCAAAACATATAATTTTCTTTAATATTAATGGTAATTCCCACATGTGGCCTTTAAGGCTGTTAGTGCCATTTACTTCATTGTGATCTCGGCTTCCGCAGGTGAGTTGTGCAGTTCTGCTTTTTGTAGCTAATCCCTCTTCTTCGATACCTGGAATGAGACTGGAACATACTGTTAAACATTCTCTTTGTAAACACCTGGAGGATAAAAGCTTTATAAGAATAGTCAGTATGGATTTGTCCAGAACAAATCATGCCAAACCAACCCGATATCCTACTTTGACAAGGAGATTGGCCTAGAGTATTACAGAGAAGCAGTAGATTTCCTGTATCTTAATTTTAGTACATCCTTTGACACAGTCCCACATGCCCTTCTCATAGGGAAATGGGGTCTTGATGAAATTATTATAAAGTGAGCGTACAAAACTGGTTGAAAGATCATACTCCATCTGCAGCAAGGGCGATTTAGGTTAGGTATTAGGGAAAAACTTGTAAGTGCAAGGGTAGTTAAGCTCTGGAATACACTTCCAAAGGACGTTGTGGAATCCCCATCATCGGAAATTTTTAAGAACAGCTTAGACAAAAACCTCTCAGGGATTGTCCAGGTGTACTTGGTCCTGCCTCAGTGCACGGGCTGGATGAAATGATCTTCCAGTCCTACATTTCTGTGGTTCTATCGTTCTGTAATTTTCTCCATACACTGGGGGATTTTCGTACTTTTTTCCATTACACCTGACTCGCTATATTCCCTAACTCCTCAGCATGTGCTCTCCTGATATCCAACACCCCTGACACACCACATGCAGTGATATCCCCTCTCCTTCCTATTCCCTACTGAGCTGAGCCCCACCAGCCCATTTCCCTGACTGTCTCATTATCCTGGGTCTCTGTCGGTAGGAAGCAGTTCCAAGGTGATTTCCCCTTGGCTTTCCGTGATGTGGAGTTACTTTTCCATGGGTTTTAGGAATCCCTTTGAGCAGGAGTGTCTGGTCTTGTGTGTGCCAGCAGAGCGGTTAATCCCCTTATAGGCAGAGTGTCTGGCATCTTAGAGCACCAGGAGAGCTAGCCACAGGATTTTGGTGCTTTAAAACGACCATTACTTTAAAAAAGATCATGTTCTTTGTGACAAATGTCCCATTAATTCACCTGATTTTCTTTGATTCTTTCCTCTGAGCAGGGTTACCAGTTTCCAAGCCTGAGGTGATGTCCCAGCTGGAACGAGGGGAAGAGCTGTGGGTCTCAGATCTCCAGGGCTCTGAGGAAAGAGAGCTTCTGAGAAGAACCTTCCCAGGTGAGGAGTCATTAGTCCAACAATTAAAATACTGTCTGTGTCTGAAGAAAACATCTAGGATTCCCTGCCAAGCCCTTGAGAGCTCACTGAGCTCTGGATTGTCCCCAGCAGGTGTCAGCTCCTCAGGCAGATATTGGTCCTTCCTTCCCATCCTGAGCGACTCCTGGCAATAGTTCCCTTCCTAACCTCCCTTCAGCGTTGGGATGGGATGTGGAGACAGAGTTGATCCCCTACTGTCTCTCCGCTCTGAGGAAGAGTTAGCGGGATTTCATTTTCTGATATTTTCCCCCACCTCTCCAGCACTTGCCCTTGGTTTCCTCTCCCCTTTTCCATTCCTGCTTCTGAGGTTTCTCTCTGTGTTGCAGGAGATGGTGGGATGGTGAGTAAGAACGGGGAGCAGAATCCGCAGCAGGAAGAGACTGAGCATGTGGAACCGCACTGGGAAGTATCACAAAGGACGAAGGGGGACGTGTCCAGGAGTCATGAGGAGAGGCAGCAGGGAAACCAGCCAGGGGAGAAAATGGGCAAATCCATCAATTGTGAGGAAAATCTCAAGGACCTCCAGGAAACCGCAGCCCAGCAGAGAATCCTCATGGGAAAGAGGAAACACATATGCCCTGAGTGTGGGAAAAACTTCAGAAGTCGCTCACACCTTATTAACCATGAGCGAATCCACACAGGAGAGAGACCCTATGAATGCTGTGAGTGTGGGAAAAACTTCATTCGACGCTCACACCTTATTAGACACCAGAGGATCCACACCGGTGAGCGACCCTATGAATGTTGTGAGTGCGAAAAAACCTTCATTTACCGCTCAGACCTGAGGAGACATCAGAGGATCCATACAGGACAGAGACCCTATGAATGCTGTGAGTGCGGGAAAAGCTTCCATCAGGGGTCACACCTTATTTATCATCAGAGAATCCACCAGGGAAATAAACACCATAAAATCCTTGTCTAGGGCTGGCAAAACATATAATTTTTTCTTTAATTTTTTTGGGTACTTCCCACACGTGGCCTTTAAAGCTGTTAGTGCCATTTACATCATTGTGGTCTCAGCTCCCCCAGGTGAATTGTCCGGTTCTGCTTTTTGCCGCTAGCCCTTCTTTGGGGGGATCCCCAAAGCCCCTTTCTGCCAGCTGCTTCGTTCTATGGGTCGTGGGAGTGTGAGTCCATCTTACTAGGAATGTGCATCAGCCCCAGGTGGGGGGAACACGAATGACCTCAGTTAGCTGCATTGTGGTAAAATCTACCTGGGCCTTGGCTCCATTAGCATTTTTTGCAGTTAGCCAGCTCGAGGGAACTATCCGGATGGAAAATCCCAACTCTGTTTTCTGTACTGACATGGCCCAAGTACAATAGTCTGGGTAGCTAGCACTTTTTCCCTCGACTTGTCCTAACCTCCTCCACTTTTCCTAGTCTAGACAAACCATTATCATGATGCTAAAACTTTTGTAAATAACACAACTCAATAATAATGAGAGAGCGCTGAGTGAAGCAGGTTTCAATGGATCAGAGGAGAATGCAGTGGGAAAATCTGTGGTTCTCATTCTGAGTCATCAGATGTAACCTGCTCTAGAATCTCATTCCATCTGAAACTGAAAATGTCTTATACCTCTGTGAGCAGGGTCGGATTTCCAACTAGGCACAGCGGGCAGGTTGCCAAGTATGCAATTTTCTAGCCCAATGGGCGATTTTTAGCTGTCAGTTGCCAGGGATTTTAGCAGTTGCAAGTTGCAGTATTTTGGGCTGTTTTGGTGCCCTGCTGCCACTGGCCACACTGCTCAGGAGGGAGGAGCCTCCTGATCTGTCCCGTCCCTTGCCGAGATGCCCCACACTCCGCTTGTCTCACGTCGTGCCCCCTCCCCTTCGGTGACATTTGCAGCATGTGTAGAATTCTTGTCCAAGGGAGGCAGAATTTTTTTTTTCTGCAAAAATATGCTGCAGTTCTGTCTTTCGCCCACCAGAGGCCACTGTGGTACCGGAACAGCCTGAGCTGGCTGAGGATGACTGGTCCGGCGGGCAGCGGCTGGCAGGCGGGTGGCGGGGGCATTTCTTCCTCAAGTGAAAAGTTGCAGCAGCCGCCTTGGAGCCAGGTCAGGCGGCAGAGCAGGCCACACAGCGCTGCTGGGCGGGGGAGGGCACAGGGCCACATGGGGAGGCAGGGGGGCCGCTGAAGATGCTGTGCCTAGGAGCACAGAAGGTGTAAATCCGGCCCTGATTCTTCTCTCTTTCCTGAAGGCTGTTTGGTCCCACAACTGGATGTTACTTTTCTGTGGCAGAATGTAGTTCAGATTTATTGGGCACTTGGAGGCAAATGACCAGTTGCTTCAATAGTCATTTCTTCCTTTATTTTTCCTTTTCCTCCACCCCTCCATGATGACATGGGGGAAAGTTCAAACGCAGCTCTGTCAGCTGGAGAGAATGCCCCAGTTCTGGGATACGCTACCAAGGAAACAGGAGTGGTTTTAAATCTGCAGTGGTAAGCAACAGCACACCCCAAACTCTGCAACTAACTGAAGTAACTAGGTATAATCGCAGTGTTGGTCAATTATTTAAGTCAGTATTCGCTCCGATAACGCAGGGAGAGCGCGTCACAGGAAGTGATTTGGAACTCGGCAAAATGCCCATGCATTTAGTTCCCAACACAGTTGTGACCCAGCTCCTACAGGAAGTTACTCCTGGAGATATCTCCTAGCTAATCCTAAATACTGCCGTTAGCTATGCAGATGTGGGGGAAACAGAGTTAGTGTTTATGTTGAATTCACCCTTTGTAATGCTGCAAATGTGTATAAAATAAAATCAATGTTCAATGTGAGACTGCTGAAGAAAAATAACTTTTTTTTTTAAACTGAAACCAACCTCTTGTACCATCCAGTGATTCTCACCAGGCTATATCTGATTTCTGATTTAGACCTGTGCTATCAGATTAAAGAAGTAACCTTGGCATGTTTGAGGAAGTCATTCCTCACTAGCACAGCTGACATTCTGGGTGGGCTGGTAAAGGATTCTTCTCCAGAGAAATGTAAATTTGTCCTCCTCAAGACCAAGGATTTGGCAAGAACTCAGAAACCACAGGCATCTAATTGCTGGTTTTCAGCACAGAGATGAAAGCTATGGTGAGTTACGGTCTAAGCAGAAATGTGTTTAGAACACAACTCCCTAGTTCTGTGGCATTGATTAGAGTCCCAACAGATGCCAGTTCAATTGAGAACAATTGTCTTTTACCGTTTGAATCCAAAGTTTCATGAGGCAAAGAAAAAGAGTTGATGCCTTCGGAGGACATTCCTTCCTCAGAAGGATCCCAATCTGGCTTCCTTGTTGGACAATAAGCACTTTCCTTCTGTGCAAGTGTTGGTAACCCATGAGGAAATGAGTGGGTCAAGCTCCAAGTTCAGACTGCAGGATCTATGAATGTTGAGTCCTGATTTTATGCTTTGATCTCTTGGTTTTGGTCTTGTGTTTTATGACTTTGTATCGCATCTCCATCTCCTGCTACTTTGAAAGATTAAAAAGTGTGAAAATAGAATAGAAGGTTTTTCTCATGTTGCAAACCTTGCCACACAGTGTGAGACCCCTTCCACCAACGCTTATGGCAGAAGAGCCGTAAATAAACTAACTTCCAGAAATGGAAGGCACCTATATAAAAATACTGCTCAGGCATGCAGGAGTGAAATCAGGAAGGCCAAATCACACTTGGAGTTGCAGCTAGCAAGAGATGTTAAGAGTAACAAGAAGGATTTCTTCATTTATGTTAGCAACAAGAAGAAAGTCAAGGAAAGTGTTGGCCCCTTACTGAATGAGGGAGACAACCTAGTGACAGAGGATGTGGAAAAAGCTAATGTACTCAATGCTTTTTTTTGC
This sequence comes from Chrysemys picta bellii, assembly GCF_011386835.1. NCBI lineage: Eukaryota > Metazoa > Chordata > Testudines > Emydidae > Chrysemys > Chrysemys picta. The sequence continues at coordinate 3,814,512 of NC_088805.1, forward strand.
CTCTGTCTTCTCGAACAAGGTCAGCTCCCAGACTACAGCACTGGGCAGCACAGCATGGGGAGGAGGTGACCTTCCCTCTGTGGAGAAAGAAGTGGTTTGGGACTATTTAGAAAAGCTGGACGAGCATGAGTCCATGGGGCCAGATGCACTACATCCGAGAGTGCTGAAGGAGTTGGCGGATGTGATTGCAGAGCCGTTGGCCATTATCTTTGAAAACTCATGGCAATTGGGGGAGCTCCTGGATGACTGGAAAAGGTTAATGTAGTGCCCATCTTTAAAAAAGAGAAGAATGAGTATCCAGGGAACTACAGGCCAGTTAGCCTCACCTCAGTCCCTGGAATAATCTTGGAGCAGGTCCTCAAGGAATCACGGCATTTTGGGCTGTGTAAGTAGGGGCATTGCCAGCAGATCGAGGGATGTGATCATTCCCCTCTATTCAACATTGGTGAGGCTTCATCTGGAGTACTGTGTCCAGTTTGGGGCCCCACACTACAAGAAGGATTGGAAAAATTGGAAAGAGTCCAGCAGAGGGCAACAAAAATGGGAGCACATGACTTATGAGGAGAGGCTGAGGGAACTGGGATTGTTTAGTCTGCAGAAGAGAAGAATGAGGGGGGATTTGATAGCTGCTTTCAACTACCTGAAAGGGGGGTCAAAGGAGGATGGATTTAGACTGTTTTCAGTGGTAGCAGATGACAGAACAAGGAGTAATGGTCTCAAGATGCAGTGGGGGAGCTCTACGTTGGATATTAGGAAAAACTTTTTCACTAGGAGGGTGGTGAAGCACTGGAATGAATTACCTAGGAAGGTGGTGGAATCTCCTTCCTTAGAAGTTTTTGAGGTCAGGCTTGACAAAGTCCTGGCTGGGATGAATTAGTTGGGGATTGGTCCTGCTTTAAGCAGGGGGTTGGACTAAATGACCTCCTGCGGTCCTTCCTATCCCTGATATTCTATGATTCTATATGGGTGTAAACCACAACTTTACAGAAGGGTTCACTTTGTGGAAATTGGTGTTAAATTGGAATTAAAAGAAAGTAATATATAAGATTTTTGTTACCCGTGAGAATGAAATTAAACATGAGGTTAATTATTTGTTAATGAAGAAGGAAGAGACTAATTATGTGATGACTTTCAACTTTCCAATATAATTCTGATTTATATTGTTTTCTTTTTATTGGTAATATAGGAAATGGTGGCTAATCCTTAAAGGGTTGTTTGATGTATTTTACTCCTTTCTGACTAAGGAATTCTGAAATAAAACTTTACTCCAAAGGTTGCGGTGATGGAATATGTGAGAGAAATGAGGTATCTGAGAATACTGATCAGTATAGACATGAATTATTTCCAAATGGAATTTATTCTGTTAAGAGGAAAACTACTCAAGAAGACGAGTTGTATATCCTTTTACCGGTTAGACTGTAAAGGTCACTTAGTTCCCCACTTCCCTTGTTAGCAAAGGAAAGTCATGACTTTTGTGATGAGATGTCCATATTTATTTATAAGAAAGATGATGGATGCATTTTTTTGCTAAAAACTTCTGCAACCAGTTATTTTTATGGGAATCTGACCCCTTTTCCTTTTGAGAAGGCCACCCATTAAATTCTGGCCATTGTCTCCTTAGGCCAGGCTATGGAGACCTCCTCAAAACTGGCCTTGCTTTTCTTTCATTTGTAACTTTGGAATCCACACTGAATGTGATTTTCAAGAATGGCTATTTTAAGAAAACTGCTGGATTAAGGGAGAATTATCCAAAATGGTGTTAGCCCAAAGTGTGCCTCATTCCAACTGGATTGGGTCATGGTGCCGGTATCCAAGGCATACTTCACCCCCGAGATCTCACCATAAAATGGAGTAAGCTGGAATTGTCAGCCATAAAGACCAAGGTAAAGGCTGAAGTCTTTCACCTTTCAGGTCAACAAGCTGTCTAAGAAAGATCGATCTCCTCTGGGGAAGGAAGTCATGTCATCAGTGACAGGCTCGGTCAGCCTTTTCCATCTCCCTATATCTGAGAAAACCTGCTGGTGTGGAGTGCTGGGCCAGCTACCCAATCACTTTGTTTCTCAACTACAGTTACTGCCTCTACTGTATGTGAGTCCAAACACTGAGAGAACTGGAGAGTTCCAACCCTTTGTCATTTTAGGTTCCTTTTTCTACTTCATTTTTATTAACTGGGAGATGTCCTGGCTTTTCTATTACGTTAGGGCAGTGGTTCTCAACTAGGGGTACACATACCCTGGGGGTACGCAGAGGTCTTCCAGGGGGTACATCAACTCATCTAGAGTTTTACCTCAGGCTACATAAAAAGCACCAGCGAAGTCAGTACAAACTAAAATTTCATACAGAGGCAACTTGTTTATACTGCTCTAGATACTGTATACTGAAATGTAAATACAATATTTATACTCCAACTGGTTTATTTTATAATTATATGGTAAAAATGAGAAAGCAAGACATTTTTCAGTAATAGTGTGCTGGGACACATTTGTATTTTTGTCTGATTTTGTAAGCCAGTAGTTTTTAAGTGAGGTGAATCTCGGGAGTACACAAGACAAATCAGACCCCTGAAAGGGGTACAGTGGTCTGGAAAGGTTGAGAGCCCCTGTATTAGGATGTGGCTCAGTGTAAAATCCACACAGGGAAGGCACCAGCTTGAATAGTTCTCCAAATCCAAATAGCCCTTAAACTCTGCCCTCTGAAATGATTGAACGTGCACTCCTCATTCTGTGAAAGTCTGAAGAAACTAAACTCAGCTGTAAACTATTCAGTGAGAGCTGTTAATAAGCAGAAGTTTAAAGTCCCAGTAGAGTCTGGATCTCGGTTGGAGGGGGAGGCAGAAGGGTTTAGCCAATAGGGAGATGGAAGGAAGAAGCTTTAATTGGCTGTGAGGTTGTAGCTTAAACATGAACGATCATTTGTTTTTTAGTATTCAGTTGCTTCAGTGTGAAGTTCTCTGATTGGGGCTTATAATTAAATGAACGGCTGCCTCTCTGAATTTATTGTTTTAGGATTTATAAGGGTTGATTTTCTGTTGTTTTAATATGATGACTTGATTCCAGTCTAATATCATTGCTAACTCATTGACTCACTGATGTGATCTTATTTAATTGTCTATTGGTTGACTACACAGTTGAGAAGGGAGGTGAGGAAATATGTTTTATTGGACTAACTTCTGTTGGTGCAAGACACAAGCTTTTGAGCTACTCACAGACACACTTTGAGGCCAGAAGAGACCAACCTGATTATCTCGTCTGACCTCCTGCACATTGCAGGCCACAGCACCTCTCCCACCCACTCCTGCAATAAGCCCATAACCTCCGGCTGAGTCACTGAAGTCCTCAAGTCCTGATTTAAAGACTTCAAGTTAGAGAGAATCCATCATTTGCAAACTGCAAGTGACCCGTGCCTCATGCTGCAAAGGAAGATGAAAACTCCCAGGGTCTTTGCCAAAGTGACCTGGGGAAAAATTCTTTCCTGACCCCAAATATGATGATCAGTTCAACCCTGAGCCTTTGGGCGAGACCCACCAGCCAGACACCTGGGAAAGAATTTGTGGTGGTAACTCAGAGCCATGGGCGGCATGTCGCATAGGCTGGGGAAGGCTGTGCCTGGGCCCACCCACACTCCTCCCCTTCCCCCTTGGGCCCAGCCCAGGCGTTGCTGCTCCTCTTCAGGGAAGCAGCATGCTAGGACTGGGGCTAGGGAGGCCGGGACTTGGGGTGGTTCACCCGCCGCCCATGCTCAGAGCCCTCCCCATCTAATGTCCCATTTCTTACCATTTCGATATTTGCTACTAGGAGTTGCAGATGGGCTACATGCCATTTCCTCTAGAAATTTATCAAGGTAATTCTTGAAACCAGTTAGGTGTTTAGCCCCCGTGGCTCCTCTTGGGAGGCTGTTCCAGAACTTCACTCCGCTGACACTTAGAAACCTTCATCTAATTTCAAGCCTAAACTTGTTGATAGCCAGTTTACATCCATTTGTTCTTGTGCCAACGTTGGCCCTAAACTTAAATAACTCCTTTCCCTCCTCAGTGTTTATCCCTCTGATGTACTTAGAGAGAGTAATCGCATCTCTCCTTAGCCTTCATTTGGTTAAGTCTTGTAGGGTAGGTTTTCCATTCCTTTGATCATCTTAGCAGCCCTTCTCTGTACCTGTTCCCGTTTGAATTCATCTTTCTTAAACATGGGAGACCAGAACTGCATGCACTATTCCAGATGAGGGCTCACCAGTGCCTTGTATAACGGTAATGACACTTCCCTGTCTCTACTGGAAATACCTTGCCTGATGCATCCTCTAAGATTGCATTAGACTTTTTTATGGCTGCATCACATTGGTTTGTCACAGGATGACTGAGCTCCAATCTACCCAGGTCTTTTGCGTGCTCTGTTTCTTCCAACTGATAAATCCCCAGCTTATATCAAAAATTCTTGTTGTTAGTCCCTTGCAAATTTGCAATTTACAAGGCTGGAAGGTCCACACAACATGAATAATTGAACTGTGCCAATCACGATTGCTATTGCCACATGGACAGGGCATCCTAGAGAAACAGTTATATTAACGTTATGGGTACTGTTGAGAATGGACCACATAAGCAACACTATCCTAGTGTCAAGTTAGCGACAGGGACATGATTAACAACAGTGTGAGCGCGCTGGGATACCATCACTTTTTGATTGGGACAATGCCATGGCATGTGCACCTGGATGGATTTTGTATAAACCTGACCTCTCTGTCTCAACTGGAACCCTTGCCCTATAGCCAGGTGTATGGATTGAGGACAGCATGATGGAGAAAGCGATGGGCAACACTAAATAATAATCATTAGTGACTAACTTCTTTGTACCCATCTTCCCTTATCCATTAACCCAACTGAGACACAGAGAGCAATAGGTGCCCATTACCCAACTGATAGCTCATCACCAGCAATTTGTGGCCAACACCGTACACCCATGAATTTGCATCCTTGGAGTGTACGGTAAGTTTAGTCTTAATGGAAATTCAAATAATTCAAGTATTGTGCTCCTGGGAATGTGTTGCTGGCCAATAAAACTAAAAAAATATTCAAAAAGAAAAGAATGTGATGCAAATGAAACAACTACTAACATAAAAAGACAAACAGAAGCCCTGGATTGTAGGCATAGAACTTGCACAGAGCTTGATTTGAGTGCAAGGTTAAACTGTAAAAAAGGCTTTGTCCTGGAGCTGGTGTTTTCGAACTATGTGAGAATACTCTGAACTGACAAGCTTGCAATGCAGATAAGGGGAGGACATAAGCGACTACTCCTTATGTGGCCTGCAAAGCGCGTGGTCCATATATGAGCTGTACAATGTCCAAACCCATTATATTCCAGAGGTATAGATGTTCGTAGTGAGGAACAATGTATACAAATTGTTAGGGTGTGACATCACCCTGTACCTGAAACCACTGCATCTGGGCCTGACAAGCCGGGCATAGAGCCATAACATGCCTAATATAGTAACGAATAATGATGTGGCATCAAACCGAGATTTTGGATCACAAAGGCCCAGATGAGGGGATCTCCCAGAATGGGACAACGGGTTCTGCATAAGCCGAGTAGAAAAGGTCTCGGAGGGAATTCCAACATCCGGGTGCTGCATACATCTCTAGGCATACAGCCCTGCTGCAGGACTCCGTGCAAATCCATTCATCCTGCTGCCCCCAAAGGCTCCAAGTGTTTCCAGCCATCTGCAGCAAAGCGCCTTGAGCACTCAAGTGTCAAAAGCTAATGGGCAACACAGGTGCCCCTATCCTATGGGAGAGCAAGCCAAACCCTAGGGCCTCACGTTATTTCAATGCAGTATTGATATCAATAGCAGAGATATCACAAGGTGTCTGCATGGCTTGAGCTCAGATCACAGACTTTGAATCCCTGACTTCTGACCATTACACCATGAGGCTGCCTACTGCAGCATACCACTCTGAAGACCCCTCATGAAGACAACTTTGTTGGGACAGTTTGCTGCCTCAGTCACTGATTCTGAGAAACCTAAAGTCAATATAATAATCTGTGAATGAAAATCCTCCCCACAGGCCATTTCTTATCCCTATTATTACATGTCACAGAATGAAATAAGCCCCTTTACATTCCCCAAGAAGGGTACATTTTAAAGAATGCTAAAAATGCGTTCGGAATCACATACATAAGAAAGTCATTGCATTGAACGATCCACTTGATGTATTGCATGTTCTACAGAATGGTTTAAAGAAGTTGAGAGAGGTGTTTATAAATGAATATGTTGGGCCTTTTATACACAGAGAGAGAGAGAGAGAGACTAACCAGAATTATTTGAGCGACCAACATTTCCATTTTCTCACATTATTTTAGTTCTCAAGGTTTTTCATTTACTTATTTTCTCAGAACTAGCAATGGGGGGACAGTTATCTGGAGTCAGTGGAATTACAGCCAGGAGGGAATAGGCTGTTACTCACAGGGCCACCTTAACGCTGTGCTATCTCATATCATTCCAGAACACTTAGTTGAACAAAATTCAAACTCTGGAAAAGGAGGCAATACAGAGGGAAGGTATATGACCACATAACCTTAACTCTGCCCTCTTGGAGCAGTTCCCTGATAGGATATGCCCACAAAGAAAGGTTTGGGGGTAAATTACAGCTACTTCCCAAAAGTTTGTTTCTTTAGTAATTAATTGATCCTGCCGCACCTCCCTTAAGAACAGCTGATTTTATGCATGCTAACTTAGTTTCTATACGGCTGGTGTCTGGCAGTGGAATTATTATCCCAGCACATTTAAATACTAAGCTGCTGATTCCAGGTTCTACAGTGAGCAAACTTCCCCAACCACATCAAGGGGATAGTTTTTTCTTGATCCACATGGAAGTTAACGTCACTTGCCCAAGGTCACACAGTCAGGAGAAAATCAAGGCAAAAAAAAATTCCCAAACCTATCCCTTTGTACCCCAATTTTAAGAGACTAGAACGTGAGACTAGAGAAGTCAGACTGTGTGGTTAGCTAGTTGGTACTACAGTAACCCTACAATTTGTTAGATGCAGACACAACCAACTCTATGGTTGGTAAAGTTACAGAGACTCTGAAAAAGAGCTGCACGTTACCTTTAAACAGCCGCCCTTTCAATGCATCTGAAAGCTACAAAAAAAGCAGTGATCTGAGTTAAAGGAAGGTTGCCATTTATTAGAGCCCCAGTTTCTATTGTGTGCACAAAGAAAGGTTTGAATGGGTAACAGGTAGTTTGGTAAAGCTTTGTTATTTTATTTTTGTAACAGGTTTCTGCCCACCTCCAGCACAGTTTTCTGCCACATACTATGACAAATTACTTCCCAAATGTAATACAAACTAGTCCATTTCTCTCCGTATTCAAGCTGTGACCAAAATGTTAGCATGAGGCAGAGTGTTGTGCAGTTATCACAATAGGAATAAATTAAAAATTGGGATTAATCAATGTTTAGCTGCGGACACGGCCTATGGGGCAGCTGGTGCATTGCCAGGGACGCAGGAGAATTCAAAGAGCTCATGGAGTGCTATGAGCCGCCCTTTCACTGCATCACTCAGCTGGAAGGTGATTCACAAAACACAGCTCTTCCCCTCTGGAAGACAAACTTTCCCCCTGCCTTGGGGTCCCTCCCCCCACCTTAGTTTCCTCAGGGCTCTTTGTCCTGAGGGACCTGGCGCTGTCTGAGAGGTTCAAGGTGAGTCTTAAAAAGCCTTTGGGGAGGCAGGAGTCTTTCCCAGGCAAATCTTTGCTTCATTCTCAGTGCCACCTTCGCCCTGCCTGCTTTGGCTTTGCATGCTTTGGGGCTGATTTTAGCCTTGATCTCTCCTGTCGTGGTTTTAGGTGGGATCTAGACCACCTTCTGTAGGTTTGCAGCGTTGACCTTTTGGGGCTTTCCTCTGCCTTTCGGGTCCCTGAAAGCCACCACTTTCTTAGGGCTGTTCCTGGCCTGGGGCATGGTGTCCTTTCTGAGGCTCTCTGCAGCAGTGCGGGCCCAGCAGTATCGCGGTTGGAGGTACCAGGAAGACAAAACCCCGCGGTCCCAATTGCATGACCTCATCCATCTCGCACGAAAGTGGTTGCAAACAGAGTCCCGGAGTCCGGAAGAGATACTAGCGGTTCTGGTCATCGACCGATACATGAGAGGACTATCACCAGACCTTCGTGCCTGGGTAAATAAATAAATAAATTAATGGAGATATCCTATCTCCTAGAACTGGAAGGGACATCGAGTCCAGCCCGCTGGCTTCACTAGCAGGACCAAGTACTGATTTTTGCCCCAGATCCATAAGTGGCCCCTCAAGGATTGAGCTCACAACCCTGGGTTTAGCAGGCCAATGCTCAAACCACTGACCTATCCCTCCCCCAGTCAGCTGCTGCAGGGTAAGCCAGAACGAACCCTCCACCTATGACGAGGTTGTCACCCTGGTAGAGAGGTGAAGGACAGCGAGGGAGCTGACCCGACCAGTTAAGGAAGAGGCATCCTGGGTTAAACTAGCAGCACCAAGCCCTAAAGTTCGGGTGACTGGGCCACCAGGAGGGCCCAGGTGGAAAAAGAGAGAGGCTGAAGGCCCCTCAGAGGCCACAAAGAGTTGGAGCACTGAGGGAGAAGAGGATCGGGATGTTAGACTGCCCAAACCAAGAGACCGGGGAACGCCTAGGGCTCCATACAGATGTTATACCTGCGGGGCGTGGGGACACATAGCTGCACAGTGTCCCAATGCCGAGGAGCCTATGCAGTGTAACCTGGGGAACTGGGCAGATCCATGCTCCCTAATCCACCTTGTGGGGGTCGTACTAACCCCACCAGACCAGGGAAACTAAATGGGGTAGGGACCACGGCACAGGTTGATTTGGGAAGTGCTATCACGCTTATCTCAGGGAAGCTTGTGAAGCGTAGTCAGCTGCTGCAGGCTAAACATACGGGGATAACATGTGTCCATGGGACAGTTAGTTACTACCCCACCATCCCAGTAAAAATTGAGATCCAAGGGAACACTATTGAGGTAGCAGCAGGTGTAGTCCCTAAACTCCCATACCCGGTGCTCATAGGGAGGGACTTCCCAGGGTTTGGAAACTTACTCCCAGTAGGGGGATTGGAGAAAGATGGGGACCCTAAAATTGCTGAGGCATCCACAGCAGACTGTCAACTCACAATCTTCTCTGAAATATCCCCAGATTTGTTCTCCACTCCCAGACAGGGTAGAAAGACAAAAAGGGAAAGAAGGGCAGCTAAGGCCTTGGGAACCCGAATACTAACCCAAAGCCAGAGGGTCGCTCTTGTAGGTAGGCGGACCCGTGCAGCTGAAAAGGAGGCCACGCAGGAGGGAGAAGCACCTGAGTCTGACCCCCACCCTAATGCTTCTGAACCAGTAGAGGCAACAGAGACTGGGCCCCTAGATCTTGGGCAGATTAGCCCTGGGAGAAGAAATTTTGGACGGGACCAGGCAGAAGACCCAAGGTATGACAACATTAGGAAGGAGGTGACTAAAATAGATGGGGTCCCCGTGGAAGGGAAAACCCAGGGACCATGACCCTACTTCATAATGAAGAAGGATCTCTTATACCGGGTTGCACCAGTACAGGGGCGGAAGGTACAGCAGATCCTAGTACCTCAAAAACACCAGAACGCTACAAAGGGTCCTGTGGCACCTTTGAGACTAACAGAAGTATTGGGAGTATAAGCTTTCGTGGGTAAGAACCTCACTTCTTCAGATGCAAGAAGTGAGGTTCTTACCCACGAAAGCTTATGCTCCCAATACTTCTGTTAGTCTCAAAGGTGCCACAGGACCCTCTGTTGCTTTTTACAGATTCAGACTAACACGGCTACCCCTCTGATACTTGACAGCAGAACGCTGTATTAAGTCTTGCTCATAGTCATCTTTTTGGGGGGCATTTGGAGGTAGAGAAGATCCTGGCACGAGTCCTACAACGGTTCTTCTGGCCCGGAGTACATGAAGAAGTGCGGAGGTACTGTGCCTCCTGCCCGGAGTGTCAGCTGCACAGTCCCCGCCCCACTTGAGGGCACCTTTAGTACCCCTTCCCATCATAGAGGTCCCTTTCGAGCGAATAGCCATGGACCTAGTGGGACCCCTGGAGAAGACGGCTCCGGGCCACCAATATACACTTGTTGTTTTGGACTATGCTACTCGCTACCCAGAAGCCGTCCCTCTGCAGAACACGGCCTCTAAAACTATAGACAAATATAGACTATAGAGCTGGTGGGGATCTTTGCCCGAATGGGGCTACCGAAGGAGATATTAACCGACCAAGGAACCCCATTTATGTCGAAGCTAATGAAGGATCGCTGTACGCTGCTCCATATACATACCCTGACAACTTCGGTCTACCATCCACAGATTGATGGGTTGGTAGAAAGGTTTAACCGAACCCTCAAGGCTATGATAAGGAAGGTGGTAAGTTGGGATGGGAAGAATTGGGACACCCTACTACCCTACCTTATGTTTGCTATCCGGGAGGTACCACAGGCCTCAACTGGGTTTTCCCCCTTCGAGTTATTATACGGGCGTCACCCCCGTGGCAAAGAGATCTGGGAAGAGGAACCCAATAAGGGGAGAAATATAATAGAGCATGTAATGCAGATGCAAGACCAGATAGCCCGGGTTACCCCTATTGTACGGGAACATTTGGAGAAGGCACAGGAGGCCCAGCGAACCCATTACAATCGCCAGGCAAAAGTACAACAGTTCCAACCCGGGGATCGGGTTATGGTGTTGGTACCCATGGCAGAAAGCAAGCTTCTGGCCCAATGGCAGGGGCCCTATGAGGTGGTTGAACCCGTGGGGGAAGTAACCTACAAGGTGCGGCAGCCAGGACGCAGAAAACAAGAACAGATTTATCACGTTAACCTTCTGAAATCCTGGCATGCACAAGAGGCATGCACAACGGTCCAAAAAGACCTAACCCAGGAAAACAAGCCTTCCAAACAGGTGAGAGTGTCTCCTGATTTAACACCAGACCAGAAGAATGAGGTGTCTGAGATGATCTTCCGGAACCAAGATGTGTTCTCGACAAAACAGGGTCGAACAACCAAGACATATCACCACATCGTCACGAACCCTGGGGCCAGAGTAACAATGAGGCCCTATCGGGTGCCAGCAGCAAAAAGGGAGGAAATAAAAGCAGAAGTAAAAAAAATGCTGGAGTTGGGGATCATCGAAGAATCCCACAGTCAGTGGTCCAGCCCAATCGTGCTGGTATCCAAACCTGATGGCACCACAAGATTTTGCAACGACTTCCGGCGACTAAACGAAGTATCCCAGTTCGACGCGTACCCCATACCTCGCATAGATGAGCTAGTGGACCGTCTGGGTAATGCCCAGTACTTGACTACCCTAGACTTGACAAAGGGGTTCTGTCAGATTCCCCTTGCAGAAGATGCAAAGGAAAAGACTGCGTTCTCTACACCAGAGGGTCTTTTTCAATATACTGTCCTCCCTTTTGGACTACATGGGGCCCCAGCTACCTTCCAGCGCCTCATGGACAAGCTATTAAGCCCGCGTAACAGTTATGCTGCTGCCTACTTGGACGATGTGGTCATTCATACCCCAGACTGGGAAACCCACCTGGAGAAGGTGGAGGCAGTCCTCGATACCTTCAGGCGAGCTGGCCTTATAGCAAACCCTGCCAAGTGCGCTGTAGGGTTTATGGAGGCCAAATATCTTGGCTACATTGTGGGAAAAGGTTTGGTAAAACTCCAAGTGAACAAGTTAGAGGCCATCCAAAATTGGCCCCGACCAAGTCTCAAGAAACAAGTCCGGGCGTTCCTAGGTGTGGTGGGGTATTACCGACGATTTATCCCCCACTTTGCCACAAGGGCAAGCCCCCGACAGACCTAGTGAAAGCCCATGGACCTGATCTGGGGAGATGGTCTGACGCAGCAGAGGAAGCATTCACAGACCTACGGACTGCCCTCTGCAGTAACCCCGTACTGATAGCCCCTGATTTCACCAAGGAGTTTATCCTGCAGACGGATGCATCGGAAGTAGGGTTGGGGGCTGTTCTATCACAGATGGTCAGGGAGGAGGAACACCCAATTCTATACCTCAGTCGGAAACTCCTTCCTAGGGAACAAAAATATGCAGTGGTGGAGAGAGAATTCCTCGCTGTAAAATGGGCCATGGAAACATTGCGCTACTACCTGCTCGGGCGCAGATTTGTCCTCGTGACCGACCATGCCCCTCTTCAATGGATGCAGCGGAACAAGGAGAAGAACACAAGGGTGACCAGATGGTTCTTATCCTTCCAACCTTTCCAGTTCCGTGTGCAACACAGAGCAGGGAGCCGTCATGGCAACGCCGATGGCTTGTCACGTGTGCACTGTCTGGTATCCCAAGCTGCCCAACCCCTTGGCATTGAGCAGGAGGGAGGGATATGTGACAGACCCAGACCAGTGGGGTACAGGAATCTGGTAGAGGGCAAATCTACTGGTCACTGGATGAGTAGTTTTCTGTTCCCTGAGTGACCAGAGCAGGGGCTGCACTAGAGTAATCAGGAACCTGCTAGAACCAGTTAAGGCAGGCAGGCTAATTAGGACACCTGGAGCCAATTAAGAAGAAGCTGCTAGAATCAATTAAGGCAGGCTAATCAGGGCACCTGGGTTTTAAAAGGATCTCATTTCAGTTTGTGGTGTGAGTGTGAGGAGCTGGGAGCAAGAGGCGCAAGGAGCTGAGAGTGAGAGGGTGTGCTGCTTGAGGACTGAGGAGCACAAGCGTTATCAGACACCAGGAGGAAGATCCTGTGGTGAGAATAAGGAAGGTGTTTGGAGGAGGCCATGGGGAAGTAGCCCAGGGAGTTGTAGCTGTCATGCAGCTGTTACAGGAGGCACTATAGACAGCTGCAGTCCACAGGGCCCTGGGCTGGAACCTGGAGTAGAGGGCGGACCCGGGTTCCCCCCAAACCTCCCAGTTGACCTGGACTGTGGGTTCTTGCAGAGGGGAAGGCCTCTGGGCTGTTCCCCAACCCACATGGTGAATCTCTGAGGCAAGAAAATCTGCCAATAAGCGCAGGACCCACCAAGATAGAGGAGGAACTTTGTCACACCACCTTATAGTCCATTCATCCAGCCCATACTTCTTTAACTTGCTGGCAAGAATACTGTGGGATACCATATCAAAAGCTTTGCTAAAGTCAAGGAATAACACATCCACTGCTTTCCCCTCATCCACAGACTCAGTTATCTCATCATAGAAGGCAGTTAGGTTAGTCAGGCATGACTTGCCCTTGGTGAATTCATGCTGACTGTTCCTGATCATTTTCCTCTCCTCTAAGTGCTTCAGAATCAATTCCTTGAGGACCTGCTCCATGATTTTTCCAGGGACTGAGGTGAGGCTGACTGGCCTGTAGTTCCCCGGATCCTCCTTCTTCCCTTTTTAAAGATGGGCACTGCATTAGCCTTTTCCCAGTCATCCGGGACCTCCCCCGATCGCCATGAGTTTTCAAAGATAATGGCCAATGGCTCTGCAATCACATCCGCCAACTCCTTTAGCACCCTCGAATGCAGTGCATCCGGCCCCATGGACTTGTGCTCGTCCAGTTTTTCTAAATAGTCCCGAACCACTTCTTTCTCCACAGAGGCCTGGTCACCTCCTCCCCATGCTGTGCTGTCCAGTGCAGCAGTCTGGGAACTGACCTTGTTTGTGAAGACAGAGGCAAAAAAAGCACTGAGTACATTAGCTTTTTCCACATCCTCTGTCACTAGGTTCCCTCCCTTATTCAGTAAGTGGCCCACACTTTCCTTGACTTTCTTCTTGTTTCTAACATACCTGAAGAAACCCTTCTTGTTTCTCTTAACATCTCTTGCTAGCTGCAACTCCAAGTATGATTTGGCCTTCCTGATTTCTCTCCTGCATGCCTGAGCAATATTTTTATACTTCTCCCTGGTCATTTGTCCAATCTTGCACTTCTTGTAAGCTTCTGTTTTGCGTTTAAGATCAGCAAGGATTTCACTGTTTAGCCAAGCTGGTCACCTGCCATATTTACTATTCTTTCTACACATCGGGATGGTTTGTTCCTGCAACCTCAGTAAGGATTCTTTAAAATACAGCCAGCTCTCCTGGACTCCTTTCCCCTCATGTTATTCTCCCAGGGGCTCCTGCCCGTCAGTTCCCTGAGGGAGTCAAAGTCTGCTTTTCTGAAGTCCAGGGTCTGTAGTCTGCTGCTCTCCTTCCTTCCTTGTGTCAGGATCCTGAACTTGACCATCTCATGGTCACTGCCACCCAGATTCCCATCCACTTTTGCTTCCCCTACTAATTCTTCCCGGTTTGTGAGCAGCAGGTCTAGAAGAGCTCTGCCCCAGTTCGTTCCTCCAGCACTTGCACCAGGAAATTGTCCCCTACACTTTCCAAAAAATTCTTGGATTGTCTGTGCACTGCTGTATTGCTCTCCCAGCAGATATCAGGGTGAATAAAGTCCCCATGAGAACCAGGGCCTGCGATCTAGTAACTTCTGCTAGTTGCCGGAAGAAAGCCTCGTCCACCTCATCCCCCTGGTCTGTTGGTCTATAGCAGACTCCCACCACGACATCACCCTTGTTGCTCACACTTCTAAACTTAATCCAGAGACTCTCAGGTTTTTCTGCAGTTTCATATCGGAGCTCTGAGCAGTCATACCGCTCTCTTACATACAACGCAACTCCCCCACCTTTTCTGCCCTGCCTGTCCTTCCTGAACAGTTTATATCCATCCATGACAGTACTGCAGTCATGTGAGTTATCCCACCAAGTCTCTGTTATTCCAATGACATCATAATTCCTTGACTGTGCCAGGACTTCCAGTTCTCCCTGCTTGTTTCCCAGGCTTCTTGCATTTGTGTATAGGCACTTAAGGCCTTGGCTACATTTGCAGATGTACAGCGCTGTGAGTTAAACCTGACTTCATACAGCTGAGTAGGGAAAGTGCTGCAGTCTGTCCACACGGACAGCTGCCCAGCGCACTGTTGTGGCCACATTTGCAGCATTTGCTGCGCCATTGGGAGCGGTCCATTATGGCCAACTATCCCACAGAGCACTTCTTCCCATTCTGGCGCCGTGGGTTGTGGGAAGGGGGCGTGGGTGCGGGGCATTCTGGGTCCTGTCCCAATGCCCCGTGATGCATCACTTCGCATCCCAGAAATCCCTTTGTTTCCGTCCACCTTTGGCGCCATCTTTCAACGGTTTCTGTGCAGCGCGATCTGTTGTCTGCGGGAAATGGAGCCTGAACTGCTGAGGCGCATGCTGATGAGTCTTGCCAGCACATCACGTTTGGCTGTCGCACTATTCCTTAAGATCCAAAGTGACAGTGAGAGTGAGGAGTCTGACGATGCTATCGAGCCGCGTAATGTGTATGACACGAAATTGCTCGTGGCATTCACGGACGTGCTCAGCACTGTGGAACGCCGCTTTTGGGCTCGGGAAACAAGCACCGAGTGGTGGGATTACATCGTCATGGAAGTCTGGGATGATGAGCAGTGGCTGCAGAACTTTCGGATGAGAAAAGCCACTTTCATGGAGCTGTGTGAGGAGCTCGCCCCCACCCTGTGGCGCAAGGACACGAGATTGAGAGCTGCCCTGCCAGTGGAGCAGTGGGTGGCTATTACAATCTGGAAGCTGGCAACTCCAGACAGCTACCGGTCAGTCGCAAACCAGTTTGGAGTGGGAAACTTGACTGTTGGAATCGTGTTGATGCAAGTTTGCAAGGTCATTAATCGCATCCTACTCAGAAGAACCGTGACTCTGGGTAATGTGCAGGAAATAGTGGATGGCTTTGCACAAATGGGGTTCCCTAACTGTGGAGAGGCGATAGATGGGACGCACATTCCTATTCTGGCACCACCCCACCTAGCATCCAAGTACGTTAATCAGAAGGGGTATTTCTCTATGGTTCTCCAAGCGCTTGTGGATCACCGTGGGCGTTTCATTGACATTAACACAGGCTGGCCCGGAAAGGTGCATGATGCACGCATCTTTCGGAACACTTGGCTACTCAGGAAGATGCAGGCCGGGACTTTTTTCCCAGAGCAGAAGATCACGGTAGGGGAAGTTGAAATGCCCATTGTGATCCTTGGAGATCCTGCTTACCCGTTAATGCCGTGGCTCATGAAACCCTACACAGGGAGCCTTGACAGCAGCAAGGAACGGTTCAACTACAGGCTAAGCCGGTGCCGAATGACTGTGGAGTGTGCCTTTGGCCGTTTAAAGGCCCGCTGGTGATCTCTGTATGGGAAGCTGGACTTGGCCGAAAACAGCATCCCCGCGGTTATATCCGCGTGCTGTGCCCTCCATAATATTTGTGAAGGGAGGGGTGAAAGCTTCACTCAGGCATGGACCTCCGAGGTTCAACACCTGGAGGCTGAATTTGCACAGCCAGAGAGCAGGGCTATTACAGGGGCCCAGCGCGGGGCTGCAAGGATTAGGGATGCCTTGAGGGAGCAATTTGAGGCTGAAAACCAGCAGTGATATCTGGTGCCCTGCACGGGAGTGAAGTGCAGTAGTTCCAATCTTTAGGAATCAGTGTTTGCTAAGCAGACAAGCAGACTTGCAGTGCCTGTTTATTTCCTGGGCTAAGGAATCTTTTACTTTATGCAATAATAAAGAATGTTTTCAAAGCCAAAAAATCCATTTATTGAAATGAAAAAAATCCATTTATTGAAAAGAAACAAGGGGGTGGAGTGGGGAATGGTACAATCACAGATTCGCGTATGTCCTGTCTGGTGTGCTGTGCAGTGAGTGCTGCACTTCAGGATAGCTATACTGCATGGTGATGGGGGTTGAGCGCAGAGGGTAAGAGTCGTGGTTTTCAGGGCTGGGTGGTGAAGACACTAGTGTTGGAGGCAGCTGGTGGTGTGAGGAACCCGGAAGTTGGGGAAAATGGGTTGGAGGTGACAGTGGGGCACAATGGAAAGAGTTTTGGGACAAGGGCTGGGGGGGGGCATTTGCGCTTGTGGTACTGCTTTTTCTGCATGGCTACGAGCTCCTGGATAGTGTCTGGTTGGTGCTCCAGGATGCTTATGAGCCGCTCCGTGCTTTGCTGCCAGTGCGCTGCGTTTTCCTGGCAGATCCTGCTTTCTCTCTCCCTCCAGTTCTGTGCCTTCTCATTCTGTTTAATAGATTGCCGCATCATTTCTTGCAGCATGTCTTCTTTGCTTTTTCGCGGTCTCTTCCTGAGTCTTTGCAGTCTCTGAGCAGGCGATAGGAGGGACGGCTGAGGTCTCAAGGTTGATGCAGCTGTATAGGCAAAATGCAACATTTAACAGAGGCAGCATTGTTTATACCAAACAGAGTAATGATTCCCCCCGCACTTAAGGAGTAGAAAACATACAGGGTCTACACAATAGCATAATTTTACCGTCCAAAACAGAGCACACATATCCCACGAGAGCCTCAAAATGGTGAGTAAGGGGGACTGATCAGAGTGGAGGTGGGGTTAACCCCAAGTATTGCATCCAGCTCTTTGTAGAATCAGCAGGTAGCGGGGGGGAGCACCCGAGCAGCCGTTTGAGTCAAGGGCTTTGCGGTAGGCGCTCCGCAGGTCCTTCACTTTAATCCTGCACTACAGGGCGTCCCGGTCATGGCCCCTTTCCATCATGTCCTTTGATACCTTCCCGAAGGTATCGTAATTCCTACGGCTGGAGCGCAGCTGGGACTGGACAGCTTCCTCCCCCCAAACACTGATGAGGTCCAGCAACTCACCATTGCTCCATGCTGGGGCTCGCTTGGTGTGTGGAGGCATGGTCACCTGGAAAGATTCGCTGATAGCACTCCACGCCACGCCGGGCTGAGCAAACAGGAGGGGGATTTTTAAAATTCCCAGGGAATGTAAAGGGTCGATCACATGGTTGGTTACCTGAGGCCAGGACAGTAGAGTTTGAACTGATGACCAGAGTGGCTAGAACAGGCATTGTGGGATACTGCCGAATACTTCTGGAGGCCAGTCACAGCACATTGGGCGGCCACACTGGCGCTGCAGCGGCAGCGCAATACACGCTATTCCTCTCGGGGACGTGGAGTATATGCAGCACTGCAACCACAGAGATACAGCGCTGCAAATGCCTTGCCAGTGTGGACGAGGAGTGAGTTACAGCACTGGGGGTGGCTTTACAGCGCTGCAACTCGCAAGTGTAGCCAAGGCCTAAGATAACTTGCTGATTGTCCCGCTTCCTCAGTCTGAGACAGGAGTCCTCCCCTCTTGCCCTCTCCTGCTCGTGCTTCCTCCCGGTATCCCATTTCCCCACTTACCTCAGGGCTTTGGTCTCCTTTCCCCGGTGAACCTAGTTTAAAACACTCCTCACTAGGTTAGTCAGCCTGCCTGTGAAGATGCTCTTCCCTCTCTTCGTTAGGTGGAGCCCGTCTCTGCCTAGCACTCCTCCTTCTTGGAACACCATCCCATGGTCGAAGAATCCAAAGCCTTCTCTCTGACACCACCTGCGTAGCCATTCGTTGATTTCCACGATTCGATGGTCTCTACCCAGGCCTTTTCCTTGCACTGGGAGGATGGACGAGAACACCACTTGCGCCTCAAACTCCTTTATCCTTCTTCCCAGAGCCACGTAGTCTGCAGTGATCCGCTCAAGGTCATTCTTGGCAGTATCATTGGTGCCCACGTGGAGAAGCAGGAAGGGGTAGCGATCCGAGGGCTTGATGAGTCTTGGCAGTCTCTCCGTCACATCGTGAATCCTAGCTCCTGGCAAGCAGCAGACCTCTCAGTTTTCTCGGTCGGGGCGGCAGATAGATGACTCAGTCCCCCTGAGGAGGGAGTCCCTGACCGCCACCATCCTCCTCCTTCTCTTGGGAGCGGTGGTTGTGCAACCCCCATCCCTAGGACAGTGCATCTCATGCCTTCCAATCAGTGGAGTCTCCTTCTGCTCCCTTCCCTCAATCAATTGATTACAATAGAATATATAGATTTTCCATGGGTGGGGGAAAGTGACGGGGTAGGCAGTTCTACACCCCGGGAAAGGTTTTGCAACAAGACAAGATAGCACAATAGCCAATGGTTAACAGGTTACATAATGTCTTGTTTATTCTGCTTTTCTCTTAGCTAATCACTATTAGCTAGGCCTCTGGTCTCTTGACCAAACTCTGGACTTTGGGTCTGAAAAAGGGCCCAATCCATATGCCAGGTTGTTATATAAAAGGCACATGGATTTTAACTCTTCAATATAAGAATTGGAATGCCCAAGGAAACTGCTTTGATGACTTCTTGTTAACCAGTGGGGTGAAACAGGAGTTTACTTTTGTTGCTGGTTTGGTATATTGTATGAAAGAATAACCACCAGTTCTGGGTTGTGTTTGCCCTATTTCTCAGCAGTTTGTCCTGAATTTGGCATCCTCAGTTGTGACCCACTGAGGCACAGTTACACCCCAAAAGGGCAGTTATCACCATCTCAGAGACTGACAAACCAGGGATTTTTTTGTCCTTCTAAAGACTCTGTACAGCAAAGGGCAGCAGGAGGGTTGTTAAAATGAAAGCCTGACTTAGTTCTCTGTGTCTCAAATGCTTTAGCTGGTTTTCCATCTTTTCTGTCTCTTTAGTAAAAGATTGACTAGGTTTTTAGTGGTATGTTTGCCCAGGGCATTAAGCAGGCTGAGGTCTCTGCATACGAAATCCCAAACTTTGTTTAATGTTGGACAGTGACAGGGTCATATAAACACCTTTGCCTCTTTGGGCCTGTAGTGGGGCAGCTGCCCCACTTCTGGTGAATTTAGGCTGCAGCAGGCCAGTGGGCCTGTGCAGATGGGCAGCCAAGCAGAAAAGGGCTTATTGGGAGCCAATCAGGGCCCAGATTGGAGGCAGCCAATCAGGGCTAGGCTCAGCCCTATAGAAAGGCTGCTCAAGGCAAGAGCAGGTAGTCTGTCCCAGGCCTTTGACAGGGGAAGGTCTGTCTCAAGAGCAGGGAGACTAGCACCTGGGACAGCTCCACCGCGCAGGTCCTTCCCTCCCAGGGACCCTCCGCCGAATTGCCGCCCCTTCACCTTGGCCACCCCAAGCACCTGCTTGCTCAGCTGGTGCCTGGAGCCAGCCCTGGCGGTAAGAGTCAGCACCAGCGACAGGCTGCATTTTCTTTCTTTGCTGTTATTTTCTGTTCCCTTTTGTGTGTGTTTGTCTTGTTTGGACTTTTAGGAAGCAGGATCAGACTTTAACAGCAGCAGCTCCAGCCCATCTCAACTAACATTTTCTTTTTCCTGAAGGACAGTTACCATCTCTCTAATACCATCTAAAATCCTGTCAGGTTTTTTTTTCCTTTCTAAAGATTCTCTACAGCTGAAAGAAACAAGGAGTGCTGTTCAAATGGAATCCTCACTTTACATCACAAACGCTTGGACTGTTTTCTCCCCCTGTATCTTTAATCAAAGGTTGAAGTGGTAGTTAATGATGCTCAGCGGGCTGAGGTCTCAGTACACAGAACCCCAAACCTTGTTTAAAACGTCTAATGTTGGACAGTGATAGGGTCATGTTAACAGCCACTGACTCTTTGGGCCAATAGAGTCTATCAAAATGAATCCACCAGTACCCAAACCCTGTTTCATACCGCGAATCCCATTACCAGTGCCTGGCCCTATCCCACTACTGCCAACCCTTGTACTAGCACCATCAGCCCAGCCCCTACCCTACACCCCACCATGAACCCAAAGCCTACCGTTGGGCCTCACTTTTCACGTTTGTAAAAAGTTGAGGCCAGTGGGATGACTACAAGGGTTTAATAGTATTTTTGATTATTTTAATAATTGTGGTTTTTCTTAAGAAATTGACTTTCTGGTTCAGTATGTTGAGCTGTGAGTGCTTGCAGAAGAAGGAAGACACAGGAAGTTGTATCTAAAGCCTTTAATAAAGTATCAAACTTTTATAATCCCATAAAACCAGTAGCAAATAACAAACACATTTATATATGTACAACAGCATTACAGCCCCCAGCCCAGCATCCCATTCCTTCATCTGTATCACCTCTGATGCTGTCTGTGGGCATCCAAGGTATCCCTTACTTCCCTTGCTCACCTGGTCCCAGTGACAATAGGTGCCCGTTCTGGTTGTCTCTACCTGGCCTGCAAACCACCAGTACCCTGAGCCCATTCCTGGTGAAGGCTCTTGCCTTTATCCTTACAGATGTTGTGCAGGGTGCAGCAGCCCACAATCACATGGCTTTGGTCACACTGGCATCCAAACCAGGCAGCAGCATCTTGCCTTCAGCCTGCCAAATGCCACCACCATCCTCAGTGTGTAATTGAACCATCTTCTACCAGGTGCTCTGAGGTTAGGGTACGATTCCACTAGCTATGGCTGCAGTGGTGGAGCTAATAAAGGGGCAGGGGGGTTGCACTCCCGGTGGCCTTTAGGTGTATATGAAGTGCCCTTTTGGGGCAGAAAAGTGAGCCTGCCCTGCACTGAGCCGGCAGCCTTGCTCCTGTCCGCAGGGCTGAGCTCAGCTCCCCACTCCAGGCTTTGGGAGATGGTACAGCGTGTAGTGTGGTGCTGTGACCCTGTGTGCCATGTTGCAATGCTGCTTACTCAAATGTGCCCTCCCCCGTTGTGATGGAGGGGCAGCTGGGCCAAACCTGAGCAGTGCTGTGACCCTACGTGCCAGGTTGCAATGGCCAGTGTGGGGAACCAGACCAAGCCCCCTGGGACAGTGAATGTGGGATGGGCTTTCTCTCCAGTGCACCACCAATGACACATCACCCCCACTGGTTGCAAAACCTGGTTTCACTACTGCATGGCACTAGAGGGGTCCCCTAAAATAACACAGACTCCCCACTGATAACCATGTCATTTGGAAGGAATAAGGTCCCTGCTTGTCCAAACACAATCCCTCAGCACCATGGGGTCCTTCACCTTTCCAGTGTATTCCACATCAGGGTCCGAGAACCTGCCTCTCTGGGTGATGATGGCCTGCAGAATGTGGGAGTGGTACCCTTTGCAGGGCATCTATTCACCTGCTCTTTGTGGCAATGTGACAGAGGATAAATAGAATTACATGTAGTGCTGGGGAGGAGCTGGTGGTCATGGTACATGTAGGTCCCAATGACATAGGGAAGGATAGGAGAGAGGTCCTGGAGGCCAAATTTAGGCTGCTAGGGAAGAGATTGAAGTCCAGGACCTCCATGGTTCCAGTTCCACATGCAGGGCCGGTTAGACAGGCAGAACTGTCTCAATGTGTGGATGAGATAATGGTGTAGGGAGGAGGGGTTTAGATTTATTAGGAACCAGGGAAACTTTGGGGAAAGGGGGAGCCTAGACAGGAAGGATGGACTCCACCTAAACCAAAATGGTACCAGATTGCTGGCACTTAACATTAAAATGGTCATAGAGCAGTTTTTAAACTAAGGGCTGGGGGAAAGACCACAGGTGCGGAGGAGCACATGGGTCAGACAGAGACATCCCTTAAGGGAGGATCTATTAATGGAGATTCTCTGTCCTAGTAAGGAGGAGAGGATGGATGATGATAAAATACAGGTAGGATCTGATGAGAAACAGTCAAATGAAAAGGAGTCCCATTCAGTTACATCATGTAATGTCAGACAGCTAAAAAGTGACAATTTTTAAGAGCTTATATACAAATGCTAGCCATCTAAATAAGATAAGTGAACTAGAGTGCCCCATATTAAATGAAGATATTGATATAACAGGCATCACAGAAACTTGGTGGAATGAGGATAATCAATGGGACTCAGTAATACCCAGGGTATAAAATATATTGGAAGGACAGAACAGGTCGTGCTGGTGGGGGAGTGTCACTATATGTGAAAGAAAGCGTAGAATCAAATGAAGTAAAAATCTTAAATGAACCAAACTGTCCCATAGAAGCTCTATGGATAGTAATTCCAATAATAAGAATATAGCAGTAGGGATATATTACCGACCACCTGGCCAGGATGGTGATAGTGACTGTGAAATGCTCAGGGAGATTAGAGAGGCTGTAAAAATTAAAAAAACTCAATAATAATGGGGGATTTCAACTACCCCATATTGACTGGGTACATGTCACCTCAGGACAAGATGCAGAGATAAAGTTTTTTGACACCTTAAATGACTGCTTCTTGGAGCAGCCAGTCCTGGAACCCACAAGAGGACAGACAATTCTTGATTTAGCCCTAAGTGGAGCACAGGATCAGGTCCAAGAGATGAATATAGCTGGACTGCTTGATAATAGTGACCATAATAGCATTAAATTTAACATCCCTGTGATGGGGAAAACACCACACAGCCCAACACTGTAGCATTTAATTTCAGAAAGGGGACTATACAAAAGTGAGACAGTTAGTTAAACAGAAATTAAAAGGTACAGTGCCATAAGAACAGCCAGACTGGGTCAGACCAAAGGTCCATCCAGCCCAGTATCCTGTCTGCCAACAGTGGCCAGTGCCAGGTGCCCCAGAGGACATGAACAAAATGTATGATTGCCTTCCTAATTATATTTTTACACTTCACTTACCAGAGTTTATGCTCCTTTCTATTTTTCTCACTAGGAAATGTATATACTGTGACCGATTGCCCACCTGATGTACTGGGGTACCACTGAGCCCGCCGGTTCCACCAGCCTGGGTTCCCTTACACTGCCCTGCTGAGCCAGGCCCTCAACCTCCTCCAGCAAACACACAGGTAGGGACACCCCCAGCCGCAGAGAGACACAGACACTGAGATCAGCTCTGTGTGGGAAGGCTCAGCTCGGGGATTGCCCAGCACTCAAATGCACCCCCCCTCTGGAGTGTAAACCCCAAATTGTATCGTCTTGCACTGCACAGAGACCTGTACAGCGTAAGCTCATGAAATCCGCCCCCTCCCTTGATGTGGAGGAAGATCTGCACAGCTTTTTGCCTTCCCCCACTTGCTGGAAAGCTCTTTTGCAGTGACCTGGGTCAAACAGTTCCCATTGTGTAGTGCTATCGCTGAGAGGTTTCTATTGTACACAGTTCCTGGGGTAATCCTTGTGCTTGTGTGCATTTCCTCAATAAGCCAATAACATTGTTTGGCCTTTTTGCTGTTGTACCTGAAAGGCGGCTTGTGGGTGTTTTCAATCTCACAACATGTTTCAGTAACACCTACATAGTCAAACTTCATAACTTTACATACGACAATAACACATACAATCCAATGAGATATTAATGTTTAGCAGATCAAGACTTTTAGAATACCACCTCACAAGACATACGTTGTACAAAACATATCCTAATTACATGACAGTGATGAATACTGAATTAAAAAACATAGTAAGAGAACTAAAAACATGCCACCGTGGCTAAACAACAAAGTAAAAGGCCTGGTCCACACTAACCCCCCACTTCGGACTAAGGTACGCAAATTCAGCTACGTTAATAACGTAGCTGAATTTGAAGTACCTTAGTCCGAACTTACTGCGGGTCCAGACGCGGCAGGCAGGCTCCCCCGTCGATGCCACGTACTCCTCTCGCGGAGCAGGAGTACCGGCGTCGACGGCAAGCACTTCCGGGATCGATCCCAGAAGATCGATTGCTTACATCCGGACCAGGAAGTAAGTATAGACGTACCCAAAGAATCAGTGAGAGGCAAAAAGGCATCCTTTAAAAAGTGGAAGCTAAATCCTAGTGAGAAGAATAGAAAGGAGCATAAACTCTGGCAAGTGAAGTGTAAAAATATAATTAAGAAGGCCAAAAAATAATTTGAAGACTCAAAAAGTAACAGCAAAAAATTCTTTACGTACATCAGAAGCAGGAAGCCTGCTAAACAACCAGTGGGGCCATTGGACGATTCAGATGCTAAAGAAGCACTCAAGGACAATAAGGCCATTGCAGAGAAACTAAATGAATTCTTTGCATCAGTCTTCACAGCTGAGAACGTGAGGAACATTCCCAAACCTGAGACATTCTTTTTAGGAGACAAATCTGAGGAACTGTTCCAGTCTGAGGTGTCATTAGGGGAGGTTTTGGAACAAATTGATAAACAGTAATAAGTCACCAGGACCAGATGGTATCACCCAACAGTTCTGAAGGAACTGTAAATTGCAGAACTACTAACTCTGGTATGTAACTTACCATTTAAATCAGCTTTTGTACCAAATGACTAATGTGACGCCAATTTTTTAAAAGGGCTCCAGAGGTGATCCTGGTAATTACAGGCCAGTAAGCCTGACTTCAGTAATGGGCAAACTGGTTGAAACGATAGTAAAGAACAGAAGGCCACCTGTTCCAGAGCTAAGCTACCCTTAGACTTAGAATGTTTGCCCAGTATCTAACCTAAATCAGCTGCATACTGAGACTTGGCTAGGCTGACAAGGTGCTTCAGGGACGCGGTGTTACTAGACAACCGGACAAACGCTGACAGTGTGTGTTGCAATTTACACTAGGGGTTATGCTGAGCTATGCTGCTGTAACCCACACACTTCCTGGGTGTGATGTTCTGTCCCATGGGGGGGAGAGGAAGAGAGCTAGCTTTTAGCTCATGCAGTAGAGGCTCATCCACTAAGTTCCAGAGGTCCTAGGTTCAATCCCGACAACCGGGGTCTGTCTGTGTTACGCTGGCATAGGCCCTGTATTGTAGGCATATCCTGAGCCAATTATGTCCGGTGCTACCTTTAATGGACATGAAGAACAATTGATCCACTCCTCTTTATAACAGCCCTTAACATACTTGATCCAGGGTGCTGGAACTGGGAGTGCTGGGAGTGCAGACGTACCTCCTGGCTTGAAGTGGTTTCCATCATATACAGGGTTTACAATAATGTTCAATGGCTCTCAGCACCCCCTTTTTTGCAACAGCATCATACAGTTGACTCATATTCAATCATAATGCAAAATCCTCTCTCCCCCCTCCCCCCTCCCCCCTCCCCATGCACAAACAAGCTTGTTGTACTCTCTCTGCCTGCTTGGGTCAGATTCCTGTTATCTGTTTATTCCCTCTTAGTCCAAGCAGAGTGACCAGAGCATTACTGTGAATATGTCTGTCCTGCAAAGTGTACTCATATCCTGGTTTGCATGTGTACAAGCACTGCTAGGCAAGCCTGCCCCATAGCGCAGCGCCGCACGAACTCAGACCCCTGTCTCCACGTCCATACAAGCACTGCAGTTATACGGGTTTGGAGTTAGGATTTCTGGGGTTGTAGCGGCTCACCAGCTGGAGCCACTCTAGGAATTGGTTTGCAGTGTATTGTGGGAGAAGTTTTCTGTCCTTTCTGGACCCTTGTCCAGAAGTGGTTTTATCCCACCGGCACATTTAGCACTTCCGACTCTGCACGCTCCTCCTTCCAGCTCCTCCAGCTGGGGCCAAGCCCTGGACTAGCACTGCTAGATGGGCGGCTCCTGCTTGCGGCTGAAGTGTTCATGCAGAAGGGTAGACATTCTGTAAGACTCTGGATGACATTTCTGCAGCAGTTTCTGAACCACAGAAGGTGGCAGGACCCAGAGGGGGAATCCATTCCCAGCAGACTGGCAACACCTGTCCCTTCTTTCAATCACAGTAGATTCTCCATATATAGACCGATATTTCTGGTGCCAAATAACTGGAAGAGTGTGGTGGGCTCACAGTCACGCAAACCAGGGATGACCAGCAATGGCTCCAAAGCATTTGTATGAGGAAGCAAAGTTTGATGGAGCTCTGAAAGGTGCTTACTCCAATCCTCTGGCATCAGAGCAAACAAATGAGGGAGACATATTGGTCTAGAAGCAGGTTGCTATTACCCTCTGGAAGCTGGCTACCCCACACTGCTACAGGTCCATGGCTAACCAGTTTGGTGGAGGCAAGTGCTGTGATGGTGGAGGAAAAAACGGGTTTTGTGAACTGTGCTGGGGCCATGGGGCCCATAGTGTGCCCACCTGTCACAGATCTGTCCATGGTAGAGCACCATCTTTAGGAGCTACATGGAAAGCGAACATGGGAGCACCACTGCTCACCTCAGAGCTCACTGGGCCTCCAGGGAAAGTCTGTCTTCTCCCCTCTCCCTTTCAGCTCAGGGGAGCTGGTTCCTCCTGCCAGAGCAGGGGCTCTGCAGGCTGCCAGCCACCTCCTCAGGGGTGGAGATTGTTAGGAGAATGTGAAGTAAATAGGGTAAAGACTAAACAATAATAATCTTGCTTCTGGCCTTGCTTTTAATTTAAACAGGCTGAATAAGCAAGCAAGAGAATGTAAGTGAAAGCACAAGGCTGCACTCCCCCTCCCCACCGCAAAGTAAAAGCCTTGTATTTCAATAACCTGAGAAGATAAGGGGACTGAATGGAGCATGGGGTTGCTATGGTAACCAAGCAGCTGGAAAGGGGGCGGGGGAGAAGAGACACTAAGTCTCGTGTGTGTGTGTGTGTGTGTGTGTGTGTGTGTGTGTGTGTGTGTGTGTGTGAGAGAGAGAGAGAGACACACACACACACACACACAAAAGTTTTTTTTCTCCTGCTGATAATAGCCCACCTTAATTGATGAGTCTCGTTATAGTTGGTATGGCAACACCCATTTTTTCATGTTCTCTGTGTATATATCTCTTCCTACTGTATTTTCCACTGCATGCATCCAATGAAGTGGGCTGTAGCCCACGAAAGCTTATGCCCAAATAAATGTGTTAGTCTCTAAGGTGCCACAAGTACTCCTGTTCTTTTTGCTGATACAGACTAGCACGGCGATCACACTATAAACTGAGTTGTGTCTCCAGCATTCTTAACAGCCCCATTAAGTTCTTCTAAAACTGACTTTGACAGTGACTGGTTTATAAGGTTTTCTGCATGGTGATGCAGTCCAGAGGCATGGTGTTTTGCAGCCTTTTCATATAGGTTGTCAGTATGGGCTTGGCTGATCAGTCTGGCAAACCAAGCTCTTCCACTTTTACTATATAAATCCATGATATGCCCACATCTTGAATACTGTGTGCAATTCTGGTCACCCCATCTCAAAAAGATATCTTGGAATTGGAAAAGGTACCGAGAAGGGCAACAAAAATGATTAGGTGTATGGAACAGCTTCCATATGAGAAGAGATTAAAAAGACTGGGACTTTTCAGCTTGGAAAAGAGATGACTAAGAGGGGATATGATAGAGGCTTATAAAATCTTGACTGGTGTGGAGAAAATAAATAAGGAAGTGTTATTTACCCGTTCACTTAACACAAGAACCAGGGGTCACCCAATGAAATTAATAGGCTGCAAGTTTAAAACAAACAAAAGGAAGTATTTCTTCACACAATGCAGTTACCTGTGGAACTTTTTGCCAGGGATGTTGTGAAGGCCAAAATTATAACAGGGTTCATGGGAGGTTAGGTCCATCAATGACTATTAGCTAGGATGGGCAGGGATGCAACACCATGCTCTGAGTATCCCTAGCCTCTGTTCACCAGAAGCTGGAAGTGAACGACAGGGGATGGATCACTCGATGATTCCCTGTTCTGTTCATTCCCTCTGAAGCACCTGGAATAGTCACTGTCGGAAGACAGGATACTGGGAGAGATGGATCACTGGTCTGACCCAATATGGCTGTTCTTACATACAAAATAATTATAATAATAAGAAAATTTAGTACAGAAACTCCCCAAGATAATGACCTCTTGAGATAGTGATGATGTGAGATAATGACCTTGGCAAATAACGCATTTTAAAAATCTTGGCCTACTATGAAACGTATATTTATATAAGTTTCCCAATCACAAATCTAGCATTCTGGAGCAGTCACTAAAACATAGTCCAATGCTCTGGCCGCTGTTGTTTGTCGTGCCACTGTTCACTCTACTGCTCTGTCCCCAATGTCCCTGCACCGTCACCTTCTGCTGTCACCTGCAAGTGTGACCTCTGCAAGTCGGTCGCTCATTGTTCCACCCAGCTGTCAGTGATTTCAGCTCTCAGTGGGGGAACCTCGCTGCTAGTGCAGGCTGGGCTGTCTCTTTCACAGAAACACTGTCCCACAGCAGGTCTAAGCACTTAGACCTGATCATCAGTGATTTCAGCTCTAGTGATCACTTAACAAACTAAAAGTCTCTCTATGAAGCCTAATCATCTCTCTCTCTAAACAGGAGAGGGGGACAGGTCAAATAGTGCCTGTGACTCTTAGGCAGAGCCCACACCACCAAGCAAAACACCTGTGCCCGACCCGCTCTCTCTTCACTAGGATACGGCATCCAAACCTCCTGCTTACGGAGTGCAGTTCAGCCGAGGATGTCCAGTGCTTCATTTGTAATGAAAGAGTTGCCGGGGCTCAAGCAAGTTTGTTACTTTCATAACTGATGTGACCAGCCCAGAGGCCCCAGGGCTCTGAACTGCCGAGCCTAGAGGTGCCGGGGCTCAGCCCTGGCAAGCCCTAGCACAAAGTAAGTACTGGGGGAATAAGGAGAACAACATTTCACGACCCCCACATTTAATACTTACGTGATTTGTAACCCGACACCAGCCACAATTGTTCACTTGGGCAGCACAGCTCTGGCTGCTGGATACCTAGGCAGAGTAGGTGTGTTCATGTAAATACAGTCTGGTCCTGAAGCCTTTCCACCCACCATTGGCTCAGCACTAGCTGTCAGGGGAGAGCGCATTCAGACCTTGCTTATAAATAATAATGTGAAATGATTAGGTAGGCTAATATACCAGAAACAAATGTGCCGACATTTCATAAATAACAGCTGTATGAGGAAGCTAGTCTTTGTTCATACTTTTCAAACCCATTATGCTTTCTCAGGTACAAGTACTTTCTCATCAGGGCCAACTCCAGGGTTTTTGCCGCCCCAAGCGGCAAAAAAAAAAAAAAAAATAGCCGCGATCGTGATCTGCGGCGGCAATTCGGCGGGAGGTCCTTCGGGAGGTCCTTCGCTCCGAATTGCTGCCGAATAGCTGGACCTGCCGCCCCTCTCCGGAGGGGCTGCCCCAAGCACCTGCTTGCCAAGCTGGTGCCTGGAGCCGGCCCTGTTTCTCATATACAGTATATTGGGGTTCTCAAACGGGGGGTCGGGAGGTTATTACATGGGGGGTTGCGAGCTGGCAGCCTCCACCCCAAACCCCGCTTTGCCGCCAGCATTTATAATGGTGTTATATTAAAAAGTGTTTTGAACTTATAAGGGGGTGGGGTCGCACTTGCTATGTGAAAGGGGTCACCAGTACAAAATTTGAGACCCACCGCTTGTATATACTTTTAAAGTGTGTATTAATGTTTCAATTTCAATTCAACTTTCCAACCAAAGGCTAAATTGGCAACACTGCATGTAACTGAGGAGGGAGTGTTGGGTAATGGGGGGGTCGTCTAGGGAAATCCCTACTCACCCCCCCCCCCCCCCCGCTGGTGAAAGTGAGTGAGGATGGGGGAGAGGAGCAATGGAGGGGGGGCGGGGCCCGGAGAAGGGGGGGGCAGGGGTGTTGGCACCCTAGGGTGGGGTCAGGGATGATGTAAATATACTGGGGCCCGCCCCGCCCCGCCCCCAGGTCTGTGAGTTCGGCTCAGCGCCGCCCCCGGGCTCGGGGGGAACATTCAGCCCCCAGCGCGGCCTGGGCCCGGCGGGGCGGGGAGCGGAGCGGGCTGGCGGCTGGCGGGGCTGGCGCTGACGCTGCCCGGGCCCGGCGGCGCGATGGCGGCGGCGCGAGGTGAGCCCGGCCGGGGCCGGGGCCGGGGCCGGGACGAGCCGCCCGGGCGCTGCTGAGCGGGGACGGCCCGGGCTCGGGGACCGTGCGGCCGGGACAGGCGGGAGGGTCGCGCCGGGCTCGGGCTGATCGGCGGCTGGGCCGGGTCCCCGGGGCTGCGGTGGCGGGAACGGGGGGCCCGGCCCGGGTCAGGGTCAGGGTCCCGCCCCGCCGGGGGCGCCCGGCTGCTGGCAGCCCGCGCCGGTGTCCGGACTCGCCGTCCCGTGAATTAACCCGGTCCCGAGCCCGGCGCTGAGCGGGGAGAACTCGAGCCCGGCAGCCGCGGGCACAAAGCGGGTCCGCAGCTCCGTGGGCTCCTGGCGTTGTGTGGGGGCCCGTGGGTCCCTCAGGCCGCGCCCCACCTTGCCAGGGGACTCACAAGGGGCGCACAGGGGGGGCGAGTTCAGGAGCTGCTGGGGCCAAGGGTGCGACGGGGTCAGAGCCTGGGGCAGGGCTGGGACTGGGTCACTGAAGCCTGTTTGCGTTCAAGAGCAGGTTGGGCGCCAGTGGGGAGCACCGGTGGGTGGGCGCCAGTGGGGAGCACCGGTGGGTGGGCGCCAGTGGGGAGCACCGGTGGGTGGGCGCCAGTGGGGAGCACCGGTGGGTGGGCGCCAGTTGGGAGGCTGGAAGTCTGGGAGAGCCCTGGGACATGACGGGGTAAGTCTGAGGGCTTGTCTCCGCTACCCTGCGGGGTCGATTTACGATGCGCAACTTCAGCTACATGAATAGCGAAGCTGAAGTTGACGTACTTCGATTTACTCACTGCAGTCTCTTCACTGCAGTAAGTTGACCGCTGACGCTCTCCCGTCGACTCCGCTTGCGCTTCTCCTTCTGGTGCGGTACCGGAGTCGACGGAAGAGCGCCCAGTAGTCGATTTATTGCCTCTAGGATCGATCGCTGCCCGCCGATCCAGCAGGTAGTGTAGACAAGCTCTGAGAAATGCTCCAGTTTACCCAGGTGGAGCAATAGGTGTGAGGAAGGGGGCGGGAGCCAAGAGAGGTCAAGGTGACTGGGAAGCAGATTGGCTGTGAGGATGGAATGAGCAGCTATGATTGGTAGGGAAGGTGGGGGAGCAAAATGGAAAGATACAAAGAGTGGAGGAGTGAATTGGGGGGGATGTATGGGGGGAAGGGAATTGGGTCTCTAACGGGGGCCTGAAGCAGAAGGATTGGATTTAGGAGTCACATGGAGGGGAGAATTGGAAGATGCTGTGGGCTGGGAAGCACGCTGGAGCCTGAGGGTCTAAGATGCAGGAAATGCCCTTCCTTTAAGGAGTGTAAGGAAGAGGGCAGTGTCTGCTCTCAGCCATACAGCAGCACTGGGGCACTCTACCAGCAACTCCTGGGGTGTGTGGAGGGACAAATTGCCATTGACGGTACAGATCTGAGCAAATGAATTAATTGGTTTGCAGAACTGCCGAATGAGCCTCTCGGGGAGAAGCAAGAATTTTGTTTTGAAGTTCCTGTTCTGTTGCCGAGATCAAAACTAACTAAGCAAGTCTGTAGTTAAGCCAATATTGGTTTTCAGTTGGCAGTGTCCCTGTGTGAAACCTGCCCCAGATGACCCACTGGCTTCCAAACTACAGCTGCAAAACGTACACTGCCTGATTCAAAGGGGAATGGCCAGAGACCCCTCTGCCCAAGTAGAGCTTTGACAATGAAGTTCTTGGACTGTTTTGCTTGTGGACAGAGGATAAAGTGATGGATTCTAGTGTAACCTGTGTCTCTCCTGAACTGTGTAACCTGTTTCAAACCAGCTGTATTTAAAACATTGCTTAATTGCATTGTTACTGTCTAACTCTCCATGCTGCACCTGGGAGGAACTTTTCCTGGGGATTTCCTAGTCTGATCTGAGTGACAATGAAGAGCTCTGATTTGTATCTTGCAGGTGCTGTTGGTAACTAAGTATTAGAGCTAGTCAAAACTCATGTTCTGTGAAAAAAAAATTTAAAACAAAGTTTGCGTGTGCAATGCAAAAATGGGTTTTTCAGTGAAAAAAATTATTTTCATTTTGTTGGGGGAAATCCTTCACTTTCTTTTTAAACTCCCCTCCCCCACAGTGTTTTTTTTTTTAAGTAGGGAAAAGGGGTAAGAAATTTAAACATAACAGAAAGTGAGGGGAAAACACTTTTTTCTCATGGGGAGGGGGGAAGTTTCATAGCATTTACATCTAGAAAGGACCATCAGATCTTTTAGTCTGACCTCCTGCATATCACAAGCCATTACATCTCACTAACTGTATTAAGCCCAAAGACTTTAGTCAGACCAAAATATTTTGGCTCTGAGAAAAAGAGAACAGGTGAGGCCAAGGTCCCTGTGATGTCAGGGAATGATTAGATGAGATGTGCACAGGAAATCACAGCAGGTGACCCATGCTACAGAGGAAGGCAGAAAAGACCCTAGGGGCTCTCACCATTCTGAGCTGGAGGAAAATTCCTTCTCAACCCCAAATCTGGTGATCAGCGTGACCCTGAACATGTGAGCAAGAGGCACTATCCAGGTTTGCTTTTTCAAAGGAAAAAGGTTAATTTTGAATGTAAATGTTTTTTTTTTCCCCTCACACTTCTCTAATGAGAAGAATGGGGAAGGAGGGTGATGGGAGGAAAAAATAGAGAGGGCATTTCCCCACCATTTTTAAACTAATAATTTCAGACATACCAAAAAATAACCTCTCCCTCAACTTATTTGTTTCAAAAGTGTTTCTGAAAACTAAAACTTCACCTCCAAAGACATGTTTGATTGGGTGGGAGAAAGAATGCCGTTTCTTTGACAACCCCATTTTTTACCAAAAAGATTTTAATGAAAGACCTGGTCAAAGTTTATCAAGTATGTACCAAGTAAGTAGCTGACAATGTTTGCTGTTGGAAGGATTTATTATGATTAACTTATGTTGCACATTTACTACTTTGGGGAGTGACTCATTTGTGAACTGCTCCTGATGTTTGCTGCATCTTTTGGGCAATTGATTTTCATTCATGGGGTTGTTCTCATCAATGGATCACTGTTGATTATTTGCATGGTGGCTGGTCGCCTAAGTTACATGTCTTTGCTTTTGATCCTTGAGTGGATCACAAACATTTTAAACAGGAAGAGAACTGGGAATAACCCTGGGTCACTACAAAAAATAATTTCCCCTATGTTGATAGTCACACCTTCTTGTCAACTGCTGGGAATGAGCCACATCCACTTTGATTGAATTGGCCTCATTAGCACTGCTCCCCTCCCCCCCACACACACTTGGTATGGCAACTCCCATCTTTTCATGTACCTGTTTACTGTATTTTCCACTCCAGGGATCTGATGAAGTGGGTTATATCCCATGAAAGCTTATGCTCAAATAAATTCGTTAGTCTCTAAGGTACCACAAGGACTCCTTGTTTTTTCCACTTTATAAGGATAGATTTTCAAATAAAGATCATTAGTGCTTAAAAATGTATGGTGATTTTGGGATTTGGCAAACTTGATGAATCCCCAGAAAATGCCTGAATCCTTGAGAATAAATAACAAGAGGCCGTAAATCAAAATGGATGGAATTTGGTCCTTGTATTTGTACAAATATTTTCTTTTGAACTTCAAGCCTTTCTACTAGCTGATCAGTTGGGGGCGGATCAGCCCCTCAGACTGTTCATCTCTCATAATACTAACAAGAACTGAGACTGTTCTAGGCCTCAGATACTGGCTGCACTTCCTCCTTAGCTACGGGAAGAACATGGAAGTCAGTACGTAATAACAAGCTTTCTGTGCATTCCCAAGCTGGAGTCGCATCCTCCCTCGTTGCACAGCTCTCGTCCAAGGACTGCCTGTGTCTCTCCCCCATCAGCCGGAAGGTTGCAGCCAGGAGTCTGGATCCAGAGTGTTTCATTTCTCATTTCAGGCTATGTTTGACATCGCTGTCTCGCTCTCCTGAGGAGGAGTGGGAGGAGCTAGCAGGATGGCAGAAGGAGCTGTAGAAGGACGAGATGAGGGACAACTACAAGACTTTGATCTCACTGGGTAAAAATTATTACAGTAACTCCTCACTTAAAGTCTTCCCGGTTAATGTTGTTTCGTTGTTACATTGCTGATCAACTGGAGAACATGCTCATTTAAAGTTGCGCAGTGCTCCCTTATAACGTTGTTTGGCAGCCGCCTGCTTTGTCCACCGCTTGCAGAAACGGCAGCCTGTTGGAGCCAGCTGGTGGGGGCTTAGAACCAGGGTGGACTGGCAGCCCCCCTATCAGCTCCCCTAAATTCCCTGTGCGGCAGCCGCTCAGCAGGCTATCAATTGCCGGGCAGTTCAGCTGTCCCTCCCCCCACTGCCGTATGCTGCTCCCGGGAGCCTCCTGCTTGCTGTGCAGAGGTGGGGGGAAGAGAGGTGCTAATGTCAGGGTGTCCCCTTGCTCCTGCCCCCCCCCTGCTTCTGTACCTTATCTCCACAGAGCTGGGGGTGGGGGGTGGGAGAGACACAACAAGGCTTAGAACAGAAGGAGCATGCTGGCAGCGGCTGCCGTCTCAATTTGCTAATCTACTTAAAAAGGCAATGTACTTAGAGTGGGGTCAGTGTACTTAAAGGGGCAATGTGCTTCTCTCTCACACAGTGGGTGTCTGTCTCTCTCTGCCATGCTGTCTCCCCTCCCTCCATTCCTGCTGCCTTGTAGAGTGTGAGGCTACATTAACAACAATGTGTTAACCCTTGAGAGCTCAGCTGAGTGCTAGTTCCATCATTTAGTAGCAAGGCATTCCCTGGGAAATATCCCACCCTCTGACTCCACCACCTCAACCAACCTTCACAATCATCATTGCTCTGTACAGTATTAAATTGTTTGTTTAAAACTTCTACTCTGTGTGTGTGTGTGTGTGTGTGTGTGTGTGTGTATGTGTATGTGTATGTATACACATGTATATACACCATGTCTTTTGTCTGGCGAAAAAAATTTCTCTGGAACCTAACCCCTCCCCTCCCATTTACGTTAATTCTTATGGGAAAATTGGATTTGCTTAACATTGTTTCGCTTAAAGTAGCATTTTTCAGGAACAGAACTACAACATTAAGCAAGGATTTACTGTATTCACTAGTTTGTATAAGTGGCATGAGCTGTAAGGGGCCTGAGTGATCTTCAGATCAGGGTTTTTCTCATGTTTGCACTTGCATTCCTTTGGGGGGGGGGGGGGGGGGGAAACTGCTCCAGTCAATGGAGACTCAAAATACAGAAGGTAGCTCTAATCCCTCTCTTTACAATATTTTCTGGTTTAGGACAATGGCTGTACTTCTCCATCTCTGTCTAGCCCACAAGCAGAAATGAGTTGCTGGATTATTGCATATGACGCATTGGTGCAAATAATCATAGAATCATAGAATCATAGAATATCAGAGTTGGAAGGGACCTCAAGAGGTCATCTAGTCCAACCCCCTGCTCAAAGCAGGACCAATTCCCAGCTAAATCATCCCAGCCAGGGCTTTGTCAAGCCGGGCCTTAAAAACCTCCAAGGAAGGAGACTCCACCACCTCCCTAGGTAACGCATTCCAGTGTTTCACCACCCTCCTAGTGAAATAGTTTTTCCTGATATCCAACCTGGACTTCCCCCACCGCAACTTGAGACCATTGCTCCTTGTTCTGTCATCTGCCACCACTGAGAACAGCCGAGCTCCATCCTCTTTGGAACCCCCCTTCAGGTAGTTGAAGGCTGCTATCAAATCCCCCCTCATTCTTCTCTTCTGGAGACTAAACAATCCCAGTTCTCTCAGCCTCTCCTCATAAGTCATGTGCTCCAGACCCCTAATCATTTTTGTTGCCCTCCGCTGGACTCTTTCCAATTTTTCCACATTCCACTCTTTCCAAATAAAGGATGTTCCACGTGGAAAGAGTCAATATTCTAATAGAAGCAATTTCAATTTTCTGCAATTCAGCATCCATACAATCAGCCAGGAAATTGCCTGTCTCTCATTTAACTTGTTAGTGGCCAAAGAGTTCTGTAAAATTATGTGGTGTTTGTCTTATGACTCTCCTGCAGAAATACATTGAATCTCAATCCTAGATCCTTGTAACCTCTTAGGACAGAGATCAAGGTGTCATTGTGGACAAATCAATGAAGATGTTTGTTCAGTGTGTAGTGGTTACTGAGTAAGAAATTAAGATATTAGGCTGTACTGTGACAGACAGAAAACACTACAAAGTTATCTATGGTGCAGCTTCACCTTAAATAATGCTGTATTCATTTTTGGGGCCTTTCTCTCCTAGACTATAGCCTGTGTTATGCAGGAGGCCAGATTAGATGATCACAGTGGTCTCGTCTGGCCTTAGAATCTGGGAATCATATGATGGAAGAGACTCATTAAAGAGACCGATACTGGTATTTTAGTACAGCATTTGATATAGTATCTCACAAAACCTTACTCCCAAAATTGGGTGGGATAGGAGATTTCTTGGATATAGAACAGTCCAAAGATCACAAACTGGAATTAACAACAAATAGCCATGTTCTGGGTTGGGAGAAGGTTACAGCAGCATTTGGTCCAGGATTTAAAATGGTCATCATTGCGCTGGATGGGGAGGTAAGCAGCATGCCAATGGATTTAGGAGGTGATGCTAAACTGGGAAGAATTGCAAACGCCAATGAGGACAGGAAAACAATAGGGAAAGTTGCAAAATAACAAAACTGCAAACAATATGGCAGCTAATATATTTGGGGACAGGTTGAAATGCTCCACTGGAAGGACTATCATGGGAAGCAGTAATGCTGAATGAGACTTTTACAAAATACCAAATACTCTGTGCTTGCCAAGTACCAGAGAACATCGTGTGATTTTTTTTTTTTTTTTTTTTTTTTCCCCCACTAACAGGCGTGCTGTCACCAAACTAGATGTTGCATCCCTGATTGAACATGGGGAAGAGCCATGTGTCCAGGCTCACCAGGATTCGAGGGAAAGACCCCTTTCTAAAGGGGTCTCCTTTGGTGAGTAATAACTAATGAACTCTTCAGAAACTTTGAGTGAGGTAATGAGCTGAGAAAGAAGCCCACATTTCATGAGCGTCTATTGAAACAGCTTTTGTCCCCTCCAGTCAGCTTAGTAGCCAGCTGTTATTACATCTTTTTGGCAGGCGTCTGTCGTGGATTCCTACCTATCTTGACTGGCTTTGGACTGTAGCCTCCCACTTCGGACTTCTGAGTGGTCAGGTGGGATGGCAGGACATAGTGGATATCATTGTCTTGCCTCTCTGTAGAGCTTTGAAACATTGAAACCAGGAGGTGGAGAGGGAGCTTCTGAATCAGAAATGTAGAGCTGGAAGGGACCTTCAGAGGCTCATTTAGTTCATCTGCCTGCACTGAGGCAGGACCCAGTCCTAGGAAACCTAAACCAACCCTGTCAAGTGTTTGACCTGTTCTGAAAAACCTGCAATGAGACAGATTCCACAACCTCCTTAGTTCATAGAATCATAGAAGATTAGGGTTGGAAGAGACCTCAGGAGGTCATCTCGTCCCAACCCTCTGCTCAAAGCAGGACCGAGCCCAACTAAATTATCCCAGCCAGGGCTTTGTCAGTTAACCTGTTCCAGTGCTTAACTATCCTTAGAGTTAGACAGTTTTCCATAATATCTAACCTAAATTTCTGTTGCTTCAGATTAAGCTTCTTGTCTTTCCTTCTGTGGGCATAGAGAACAATTGGTCACCATCGTCTTTCTAACAGCCCTTCACGTACTTAATGACTGTTATGGGGTCCCCCTTCAGTCATCTTTTCTCCAGACTAAATGTGCCCAGTTGATATAAACCTTTCTGCATAAATTAGGTTTTCTAAGCCTATTATAATTTTTGTTGCTCTCCTCTGGATGGTCTCCAATTTGTCCACATCTTTCTTCAAGTGTGGCACCCAAAACTAGACACAGTACTCCATCTGAGGCCACAGTACTGAGTACAGTGTAACAGTTACCTCCTGTACATACAACACTCCTGAAGGGAGATGGAAGGAATATTTTCAGCTTTTCTAATAGAGCCTGTAGTCAAAATGCCAACATTATATGCTTTACATTCACAAGTCCAATATCTTTTGTGTGTTGAAGTAACATCTGGATTCTCCATTTATTCCAGCAGATGATGGAATCAAGTGGAAGACTGAAGAGAATCATCAGCAGGGAAATTCTGAGGGTTTGGCAGAGCACAGGAATTTATCACAGAGAGAGAAAGCAAATAGCTCTGATGTGGGAAATACGTGTGAGGGTGAACGTGGGCCAGCCGACCAACACGGGAACATAGGGGATGAGAGCGTGGAGAAATCCACTCCAAATGAAAGACCTTTCAGCAAATGCCAAAACATTCCTATTCGCACAGGAGAGAGACCCCATAAATGTACTGAGTGTGACAAAAGCTTCACTCGCCGCTCACATCTTCTTCAGCACCAGAGAATCCACACGGGGGAGAGACCCTATAAATGTACCGAGTGCGAGAAAAGCTTCCGACAGAGATCAGAGCTGATTGATCATCAGCGAACGCATACGCAAGAGAAACCCTACAAATGTGACAAGTGTGGGAAAAGGTTCATTCGGAGCACACGGCTTATTCAGCATCAAAATGTTCACAATGGAGTGAAACCCCACAAGTGCCCCCAGTGTGAGAAAAGTTTTAGCTGGATCTCCTCAGTTATTAAACACCAGAGAGTCCATACAGGTGAGAAACCCTATAAATGCCCCGACTGTGAGAAAAGCTTCAGCTGGAGCTCGACCCTGATAAAGCATCGGAGACTCCACACAGGAGAGAGACCCTATAAATGCCCTACCTGTGCAAAGTGTTTTGTACAGAGTGCAAATCTTATTAAACATCAGAGAGTCCACACAGAACAGAAACCCTATACATGCGGGGAATGTGAGGAAACATTTTTGATCAGGTCTCATTTCATTCTGCATCAGAGAATGCACGCAGGAGAAGAACTCTACAAATGCGATGGCTGTGAGGAGTGGTTTGGTCTTGTCTCGGACCTTCATAAACATCAGAAGAGCCACACAGGAAAGAAGCCCTATAAATGCTCTGAATGTGACAAAAGCTTCAACAAGAGTTCAAATCTTATTAAGCATCAGAGAATCCACACGGGGGAGAGACCCTATAAGTGCCCCGACTGTGACAAAAGCTTCATTCAGAGCTCGCACCTGATGCTCCATCAGAGAGCACACAGGGGAGAAAAACCCTACAAATGCCTGGACTGTGAGAAAAGTTTCCACCAGAGCTCCCATCTCATTCAACACCAGAGAGTCCACACGCAAGAAAAACCCTTTAAATGTCCTGCGTGCGAGAAAAGTTTCAGCCGAAGCTCAGTGCTAAATAAACACAAATTAATCCACGTGGGAGACCAGAGCTATAAATGCAGCCAGTGTGAGGAAACCTTCACTAGCAACTCCCGCCTTCTTCAGCACAAGAGAACCCACCATGTGGAAAGACCTTACACATGCCCTAACTGTGAGAAGAGTTTCAGTCGCAGTTCGCAGCTTATGCTCCATCAGAAAAACCACGCAGCAGAAAAACCTTACAAGTGTGCTGACTGTGACAAAGGCTTCGTTTACAGCTCACATCTAATTCAGCATCAGAGAACTCACACTAGAGAACGACCTTATAAATGTCATGTGTGTGAGAAAAGCTTCATTCAGAGCTCACATCTCCTTCAGCATCAGAAAATCCACACGGGAGAGAGACCTTTTAGATGTAGTGATTGTGAGAGAACCTTCAATCGGAGCTCCAACCTTATTAAACACCAGAGAACTCACACCAGGGAGAACCCGTAAGAGATGCTTCCATATTAACTCCACGCTCTTGACGATAAGAGTATTCACACAGAAGGAAAATCTTATAAATATTCCATGGGTGAGAGAACCTTCAGTCAGAAGTGTCATGTTGTTGTTCAACTTCACTGTATCAAACTGAATTAAGGTCTCTAGGAAACTTGCCTTGACCTTCTTATACTGGCAAGAGTTTTGCTGGTATAAATTATATCAGTTTCCCTAACAATATACCATCCTGGCAAATGGACTCATTTGCTGATATAATTATGCCTACGCTACAAAGCTTGCCAGCAGTTATGTCTATTTGAGGTGTGATGTGTGAGTGAACAATGTGCTGGTAAAAGCCCCTAGTGTAGGCACAGTTACATTGCCAAAATTTGCACTTTACCAGTAGAATTTATTTTGTTTGTGCGGGGACGAGGACGGACACTGTAATAAACTATACCAGCAAAATGCTATTTTGCCAGTATCACCAGAGTCCATGTTAGCAGCAGTATGCGGGTATTGTATATTGGTATAGTTATATTGGCAGAGCCTTACAAGTGTAGGACTCCAACACAGTAAGTAACAAAGCGTTGATTGCCTTTGAATAGTGAATAGTTAAGCTCCCCTAAAAATGAGCAAGAGACGCAGCTTGATAGCTGTCCATGTGCAGAGAAAGAATAGACACACACACACACCCCTCCCGGTCACAAGAATTGATCAGAGCTGATTTAGCTTCTGCTTTTCAGGTCATGTATTCCATCATCTGTCATTGGGACTGTTCCGCCTGGAAGAGGGAATAACTTACATGGTCATTCACTATTCAGATGGTGTAAAACTGGTGCGAGCTGCAAATGCCATTGAGGAAAGAGAAATAAGTCAAAGGGGCCTGGGGGGATTAAGCACCCCATATGGGTAGACATCAA
This sequence comes from Chrysemys picta bellii, assembly GCF_011386835.1. Taxonomy (NCBI): domain Eukaryota; kingdom Metazoa; phylum Chordata; order Testudines; family Emydidae; genus Chrysemys; species Chrysemys picta. The sequence goes on from NC_088805.1 coordinate 3,855,688, forward strand.
GCGGGTAGGTAGAAAAATGAAAACTGCTGCATGTGAGCAAAAGTGATGTGAAATACAAATAGTCACTGACAGAAAGCTAGCGTGAGCGGCGCTGACGATAAAAGGCAACAGTATAGAGATGTTTGCTTTCGGGTGTGTCATTGTACAGTCATCTTGCCTGAGTCTAGCTCAGAATATCACTAATGAATTCGAGGTTGTGAGTGAGAGTCCAACACTGAGTTCTGGTCCCAGCTTTGTGCCTCTGTAGAAGAGAAAAACAAATGTAATTTTGGGTTGTAATTGCAGAGGCATGAGATCCCAGAACAGCTGTGGAACAGTCTCCAATGAGAAGTGATGAGATTCATGTTGCTTGGGCCTTTTAACACTAGACTGGGCACATCCCTGGAAAATATTCTGTGTTGGTTGTCTGGTTTGGGGGAGGGGGTAATTCCTGATCTGACAGTACACCAGCAGGCTGTTGGGTTTTTTTGTTCTTAAGGATAAAAAAAATTAGTACGTCTTTGGAATTAAAATGGTATTTTATCAAACGTGTGAATTGTCTGGAGTTGGGGCGGGGAAGGGATGCTCCCAGTATGCAGTGTCCTCAAATGGCTAAGTTGCGTTGCCTGTGAATTTAGTGCCACTTCGTTGCCTAGCAGGGCTGCCTGCCTTTGTATCACCCTCACTATCTTGTCAATGCGCCCTGTCCACAGCTCACAGTCCTTATCTCTCCTTGGTGTCATGGTAAAGGAAACCTTGCCTCCACTCTTCAGTCTTCTTCTGCCTTTACAGATGCTGACACAAATATGCCTTCTCATGTGCACGTGCTCTCTCTCTCTCTTCTCCCCCCCTCAAAGATTTGCCTGGCGTTCAGCCACGGATAATGCTTCTGTCCATGTGGGCAGTGATGTGTCAGGACGGGGGTGGGGTGGGGGGAGGAGGGGTAGAAACAGCACAAGTAGCTATCGTCTCAGTTCTAGTCTCCATGCCAATAATAATAGTGTTGCTTTTCCTTCGTTTTGGAATTCCATTCACATGGGACTACCAAAGCTTGGAGATGGTAAGATCTTTTTCCACCTTGCTTCCCTCCATATATAGGACCTCTGTAGAAATGCCAGGTTGGTGGTGGACTGGGAATTGGGGAAGGTGAGGGGGGAGGCAGCTGGGAGCAGGTTAAGCTCATGTGCACAGCTGCAGGCTGCCCGTACTTGGCAAATATGATGCTGAGGGCAGAGCAAGATCTTGTTCAACAAGGCCATGGGCAAACCGGGAAGATATTCTGCACCACTCTGTCAGGCTGGTGCCGGAGTGGAAGGGAACCACAAGCTATAAGGGTAGAGCCAAGTGAGCTGCATTGCCTTGCGATGTGCATGGAAAAATAGTCATGTCTTTACCTTCAGTTCTCTTTTATGATACCTGCAGAGCAGCACAACCTGCACTGCGAAATCAATGGAATTTTGCAGGAATGGCTCCAAGCCCAAGGGATCAGATAGCAATTTTAAGGCAATCATAGCTACCCATTTCCCAAGTCTCTGTAGCCTCCTTTAGGCAATGTACCTCCTCAAATCTCAAGGCAGCTAAAAGTTGAGGACCTTAATCCAACTGTAAGCCCAGGTGCTTTGTCTCTGGCGCTACAATAAGCATGCCTGCGGTGCAGCCGTTGAGACGAGTGTGGTGCCCCTGTGGTGGGTGGGAAGGAGCAGGAAGCCGCATAGGAAGGTGGGGGGGGGTGAGTAATGTGTTTCACTGATGGTTGTAGGATTTGATATTTTAGAGAAATTGCTTTGGAGCGTTTCCCTAATGCACAACCACCCACCATGGCGGTGCCCTGAGGGTACCTGGAATAAAGCTGTTTAAAGGTTGTATTTTGATATAGCCCCTAATAGTTATGGGTGTGAAAGTCAGTAGTGACCCCCCCACACCTTCCTTTCTTTACAATCCAGCAGCCGTTATGGCTACCAATGGCCATTAGAGATAGCAGGCGCCTCACGTACACAGCTAGCCTGAACTTTTGAACTATCTTGTCTCCCCTGCCTTGAGGCAGAGCAGACCGGCTGCAAAGCGGTTTTCACTGACCAGATAGCAGAAGTGCAGGGTCTGCTAACCACCAATCAAGTGTTAACACGGCAGGAGTCTTTGTCTGAGTGTGTATAAAGGATCTGTGAAATTTGTGTAAGACAGTTTTTGTACCAAGGTGCAAAGCTCTCCTTTCTTCTGCAGAATAAAGCAACCTTTTCCTTATCTCTGCCTGGCTGTTATTAGCTCTCAGCTAGGTGGACCCGACATTTTGGTAACATGGGGAAAGGTCCCCTTCCCAGCAGTGTCAGAATGGGTCTCCGACTGGCAATCAGGCAACTCCTGGATCAGCTAGGTGGACCCGACATTTCGGTAAGTTTCTGGCACCCCAGATGGGACCCTCCTAGCTCGGACATTGGACTCTGGACGGCTGTGGCGAACTAGGAACGGCACCAACGAGGTGCTTAGCCCCTTTTCCTCACTTCACCGCAGCCCCTGGGGTTCGTGCTCCAATAAGATGAGCCCTAATAAAATAAAAAAACGCTATCTGACTCTGGTTCTGTTCTGGTTAACGAATTTCTATCTTGTACACTTGGGTGTTAGGTGTGTGGGCGGAACTGAGCCTCTTGCTCACACTCTTTTTTATTTAATCCTGATCTGATGGTGTCAAATTTGCAAATGAACTGAAGCTCAGCAGTTTCTCTTTGAATTCAATGAGAATTCAGTTCATTTGGAAATTTGACACCATCAGCTCAGGATTAAACAAAGACTGTGAATGGCTAGCCAACTACAAAAGCCATTTCTCCTCCTGTGGTGTTCATACCTCAACTGCTAGAAGAGGGCCTCACCCTCCCTGATTATCTCCAGACTGATTCTTGCCTGCATATTTATACCTGCCTCTGGAAATTTCCATTAGATGCATCTGACGAAATGGGTATTCACCCACGAAAGCATATGCTCCAATGCGTCTGTTTAGTCTTTAAGGTGCCACAGGACTCTTTGTTGCTTTTTACAGATCCAGACTAACACAGCTACCCATCTGATACATATTTACCAGGACACCTGGTAAAATTACTTGTACTCAAACGAGTTCAATGGCAATCAGTCAGAACTATGCAGTACAAACGTTTATATTTTTGTACAGCAAGCACTTGATTTCTCCAGGTTTAACCTTAAAAATCTTGATTTGTACAAAGGCTCCACATGGGCAGGTAGCATTTTGCCCAGTAAGTCTAACTTCCGCAGGTCCCTTTGAATTATTTCTCTTTCTTCGCGGCTCCTACCAATTTCATACCATCTCCATATTTAATGCCCATGGTATGTCTACACTATGAAATTAGTTCCAATTTATAGAAGCCGGTTTTATTGAAATCGGTTGTATACAGCCGATTGTGTGTGTCCCCACATAAAATGCTCTAGGTGCTCTAGTCGGCGGACCGCGTCCACAGTACGAGGCTAGCGTCAACTTCCGGAGCATTGCACTATGGGTAGCTATCCCACAGCTATCCCACAGTTCCCGCAGTCTCCGCCGCCCCTTGGAATTCTGGGTTGAGATCCCAATGCCCGGATGATGCAAAACAGTGTCGCGGGCGGTTCTGGGTACATGTCGTCAGGCCTCTCCCCCCCCCCCCCCGTCACAGCAACGGCAGACAATAGATTCGCGCCTTTTTACCTGGGTTACCTGTGCAGACAACATACTACGGCAAGCATGGAGCCCGCTCAGCTAAGCTGAGCTCACCGTCACCATATGTCCTCTGGGTGCTGGCAGACGTGGGACTGCATTGCTACACAGCAGCAGCTGCTAACTGCCTTTTGGCGGTAGACGGTGCAGTAGACTGGTAGCCTTCATCGGCGATCTGGATGCTGGCAGCCGTGGGGCTTGCCTTTTGGCAGTAGATGGTGTATTACGACTGTTAACCGTCCTATTACAAGTTGGCTCATCACACATTAGCAGAGTCTTTCCCGAGCAGCCGATCGTGCAATAGGCCTGAAGACCATCGTCATACACTAACTGCCAAGCGCCCAGTATTTGCTGCCAAGCACCCAGAAAGATGCCGAGGGCTATCAGTCACGCTGCACCGTTGTCTTAAGATGTAAAAAATAGATTTGCTCTGTATTCATTTGCTTCCCCCTCCCTCCGTCAAATCAACGGCCTGCTAAGCCCAGGGTTTTCAGTTTAATCTTTGGGGGGACCATTCTGTGTGACAGTTGTTTGTGTTTCTCCCTGATGCACAGCCACCGTTCTTGATTTTAATTCCCTGTACCTGTACGCCATGTCGTCACTCGGCCCGCCCTCCCTCCTTCCCCTAGTCCGTCAGATACTACTTTCGCGCCTTTTCTTTGAATTCTGTGTTGAGATCCCAATGCCCGGATGATGCAAAACAGTGTCGCGGGCGGTTCTGGGTACGTGTCGTCAGGCCCCTCCCCCCTCGTCACAGCAACGGCAGACAATAGATTCGCGCCTTTTTACCTGGGTTACCTGTGCAGACAACATACCACGGCAAGCATGGAGCCCGCTCAGCTCAGCTGAGCTCACCGTCACCATATGTCCTCTGGGTGCCGGCAGACGTGGGACTGCATTGCTACACAGCAGCAGCTGCTAACTGCCTTTTGGCGGTAGACGGTGTAGCATGAGTGATAGCCGTGGGGCTGGCAGCCGTAGGGCTGCATTGCACCAGCCCCTTGCCCTTTGGTAGGCGATGGTATATTATGACTGGTACCCATCGTCGTCGTACTGGAGTGGCTGTCAATCATGGCCACCTGGGCAGACATGCTACTGTTTCGATGATGATGGCTACCAGTCGTAGTATACTATTTTCTGCCAATTGCCCAGTATTGTCTGCTAAGCACCCAGAAGAGGCCGAGGGCGATGCTGGGTGCTGGCGGACGTGGGGCTGGCAGACGTGGGGCTGCATTGCTACACAGCAGCAGCCCCTTGCAGACGATGGTATATTATGATTGGTATCCGTCATCATCACACTGGAGAGGCTATCACTCATGCTGCACCATCGGCTGCCAGCTTAAGATGTAAAAAATAGATTTGTTCTGTATTCATTTGCTTCCCCTTCCTCCGTGAAATCAACGGCCTGCTAAGCCCAGGGTTTTCAGTTTAATCTTTGGGGGGACCATTCTGTGTGACAGTTGTTTGTGTTTCTCCCTGATGCACAGCCACCTTCCTTGATTTTAATTCCCTGTACCTGTACGCCATGTCGTCACTCGGGCTCCCACCTTCCCTCCTTCTCCTGGTCCATCAGATACTAGTTTCGCGCCTTTTTTCTGACCAGGCGCCATAGCTAGCACTGGGATCATGGAGCCCGCTCAGATCACCGCGGCAATTATGAGCACTATGAACACCACGTGCATTGTCCTGGGGTATATGCAGAGCCAGGACATGCCAAGGCGAAACCCGGACCAGCCGAGGAGGCGATTGCAGCGCGGCGAAGAGAGTGATGAGGAAATTGACATGGACATAGACCTCTCACAAGGCACAGGCCCCAGCAATGTGGAAATCATGGTGTCACTGGGGCAGGTTCATGCCGTGGAACGCCGATTCTGGGCCCGGGAAACAAGCACAGACTGGTGGGACCGCATCGTGCTGCAGGTATGGGACGATTCCCAGTGGCTGCGAAACTTTCGCATGCGTAAGGGCACTTTCATGGAACTTTGTGACTTGCTTTCCCCTGCCCTGAAACGCCAGGATACCAAGATGAGAGCAGCCCTCACAGTTGAGAAGCGAGTGGCGATAGCCCTGTGGAAGCTTGCAACGCCAGACAGCTACCGGTCAGTCGGGAATCAATTTGGAGTGGGCAAATCTATGGTGGGGGCTGCTGTGATCCAATTTGCCAGGGCAATGAAAGACCTGGTGATATCAAGGGTAGTGACTCTGGGCAACATGCAGTCAATAGTGGATGGTTTTGCTGAAATGGGATTCCCAAACTGTGGCGGGGCCATAGACGGAACCCATATCCCTATCTTGTCACCGGAGCACCAAGCCACCGAGTATGTAAACCGCAAGGGGTACTTTTCAATGCTGCTGCAAGCCCTGGTGGATCACAAGGGACGTTTCACCAACATCAACGTGGGATGGCCGGGAAAGGTACATGATGCTCGCGTCTTCAGGAACTCTGCTCTGTTTCGAAAGCTGGAGGAAGGGACTTTCTTCCCGGACCAGAAAGTAACCGTTGGGGATGTTGAAATGCCTATCGTGATCCTTGGGGACCCAGTCTACCCCTTAATGCCATGGCTCATGAAGCCGTACACAGGCAGCCTGGACAGGAGTCAGGACCTGTTCAACTACAGGTTGAGCAAGTGCCGAATGGTGGTGGAATGTGCATTTGGACGTTTAAAAGCGCGCTGGCGCAGCTTACTGACTCGCTCAGACCTCAGCGAAAAGAATATCCCCATTGTTATTGCTGCTTGCTGTGCGCTCCACAATCTCTGTGAGAGTAAGGGGGAGACCTTTATGGCGGGGTGGGAGGTTGAGGCAACTCGCCTGGCCGCTGATTACGCGCAGCCAGACACCAGGGCGGTTAGAGGAGCACAGCAGGGCGCGGTGCGCATCAGAGAAGCTTTGAAAACGAGTTTTGTGACTGGCCAGGCTACTGTGTGAAACTTCTGTTTGTTTCTCCTTGATGAACCCTCCAAACCACCACCTCCCCCGACCCGGTTCACTCTACTTCCCTGTAAACCAACCACCCCACCCCACCCTCCCCAATTCGAGCACCGCTTGCAGAGGCAATAAAGTCATTGTTTTTTCACATTCATGCATTCTTTATTAGTTCCTCACAGAAGTAGGGGGATAATTGCCAAGGTAGCCTGGGATGGGTGGGGGAGGAGGGATGGAAAAGGACACACTGCATTTTAAAACTTTAAGTCTTATTGAAGGCCAGCCTTCTGATGCTTGGGCGATCATCTGGGGTGGAGTGACTGGGTGGACGGAGGCCCCCCCACCGTGTTCTTGGGCGTCTTGGTGAGGAGGCTATGGAACTTGGGGAGGAGGGCTGTTGGTTACACAGGGGCTGTAGCGGCGGTCTCTGCTCCTGCTGCCTTTCCTGCAGCTCAACCATACGCTCGAGCATATCAGTTTGATGCTCCAGCAGATGGAGTATTGACTCTTGCCGTCTGTCTGCAAGCTGACGCCACCTATCGTCTTCAGCCCGCCACTTGCTCTTTTCATCCCACCATTCAGCCCGCCACCTCTCCTCTCGTTCATATTGTGCTTTTCTCATGTCCGACATTGACTGCCTCCACGCATTCTGCTGTGCTCTATCAGCATGGGAGGACATCTGCAGCTCCGTGAACATATCGTCCCTCGTCCTACGTTTTCTCTTTCTAATGTTCACTAGCCTCTGCGAAGGAGAAACATTTGCAGCTGGTGGAGGAGAAGGGAGAGGTGGTTAAAAAAGACACATTTTAGAGAACGATGGGTACACTCTTTCATTACAAGGTCGCATATTTCGGCTTGCAGGCAGCCATCGTAGGCCACAGTGTTTTGGCTTTTTTAACCTTCTTAACATGCGGGAAAGGTTGCAAACAGCAGCGCATTTCCCATATCAAGGATGAATTGGGTTGTCCATTTAAAATGGGTTTTCAATGTAAAAGGAGGGGCTGCGGTTTCCCGGTTAACATGCGGCACAAACACAAGTAAACCACCCCCCCACACACACACACACACGATTCTCTGGGATGATCACTTCACCCCTCCCCTCCACCGCGTGGTTAACAGCAGGGAACATTTCTGTTCAGAAGAGCAGGAACGGGTGCCTCTGAATGTCCCCTTAATAAAATCACCCCATTTCAACCAGGTGACCGTGAATGATATCACTCTCCTGAGGATAACAAAGAGAGATAAGGAATGGATATTGTCTGCATGCCAGCAAACACCGGGACCATATGCTGCCATGCTTTGTTATGCAATGATTCCAGACTACGTGCTACTGGCCTGGCGTGGTAAAGTGTCCTACCATGGCGGACGGGATAAGGCAGCCCTCCCCAGAAACCTTTTGCAAACGCTTTGGGAGTACATAAAGGAGAGCTTTCTGGAGATGTCCCTGGAGGATTTCCGCTCCATCCCCATACACGTTAACAGACTTTTCCAGTAGATGTACTGGCCGCGATTGCCAGGGCAAATTAATCATTAAACACGCGTGCTTTTAAACCATGTGTAATGTTTACAAATATTTACAAAGGTACACTCACCAGAGGTCTCCTGTGTGCCCTGAGGGTCTTGGGTGAGTTCGGGGATTACTGGTTCCAGGTCCAGGGTCACAAACATATCCTGGCTGTTGGGGAAACCGGTTTCTCCGCTTCCTTGCTGCTGTGAGCTACCTACAGTACCTCCATCGTCATCTTCCTCGTTCCCCGAACCGTCTTCCCTGTGTGTTTCTCCAGTGAGAGAGTCATAGCACACGGTTGGGGTAGTGGTGGCTGCACCCCCTAGGATCGCATGCAGCTCCACGTAGTAGCGGCAAGTTTGCGGCTCTGCCCCGGACCTTCCGTTTGCTTCTCTGGCTTTGTGGTAAGTTTGCCGTAGCTCCTTAATTTTCACGCGGCACTGCTGTGTGTCCCTGTTATGGCCTCGGTCCTTAATGGCCTTGGAGATCTTTTCTAATACTTTGCCATTTCTTTTACTGCTACGGAGTAGGCCGGTTTTATCGCTAATCCCCTCGTCGGAGGTGGTGTAAAGAAACCGGTTTAAAGGACCCTTTAAGTCGAAAGAAAGGGCTTCGTCGTGTGGACGTGTCCAGGCTTAATTCGATTTAACGCTGCTAAAGTCGACCTAAACCCGTAGTGTAGACCAGGCCTACTTAGTCATTTCTTCTTCCAGACTAAACCACTAAACTCAAGACAGATGAGTGAAGATGACTTGAAAAGCATAAGTTAAATAATCCCCTCCACTCATCTCTTGTAATCAGGGAGTCTAGTGTTTCTCTGCACATGGACAGGTATCAAGTTTCAGAGTTTCCCATTTTTAGGGGATCTTGACTCTTCACTTCAGGCAGACAAGGTTTGGTACTTATTGATTGTGTTGGGGTAAATTTATACTCAGACCAGGTCTACATGTGGAAGACTTTGGCAGTATAGCTATACCAATATACTATCCCAGCAAAGAGCTGCGAGCGTGGACACAGCTTAGATGAGCAAAATGGCACTTGTGCCAGTTTAGTATATTCCAGCCCCTCCCCTAAGCAAAATAAACTAGACTGGTAAGGGTGCGGTTTTTCCTGTATAATCTCACATGCACTCATGGCTTTTGCCTGCAGGTTGGTCACAAATCATACCTTATCACCTGCTAACAGACAGCTGTGCTGGCAAAAACACAAGCATAGACATTTATACTGCAAAAGACTCCGCTTGTTGGTGTAGATTATACCAGTTCCCCCCAAAAAATAAGCTATCATTTTTAACCCTTCAAAGGTAATTTGGTACTATTCCTTCACGTTCTAGGTTGCCTTTACTGCTGGCTGTTACCAGCTGGTAAACTTTGCTGGGCCGGAGACGGGAGCAACGAGCTTCTCTATTCCGTTGGATTGGCTGGAATAGATTTATGTAATTCTTTAGTGCCTAGTATATTGGCAGCGACTTTGCCACGTTCATGTACTGGACAGTGAGCTTATAAGCATCTGCTTTAATCCATGGCCTGACTTTGGTTCAGACTCTAGTTCAGGCCTTAACTCTTGTACCAGGCCCAGTGCTCCAGGCCCCCTCTCCCTACTACAAGGGGTAGAGACCATGTGACCTTTTAGGGCCTTTCCTTCTCTATGTTCTATCAATCTCTCATTTCATTATAATTACTTAAACCTCTAATCAGCAGTTCATATTTTATACCGTTGCATTTGAAGTTTTGTTCAGTGCTGATAAGGATTGTAATTTATTTGGGGGCTATTTTGTACTGACTTTTTGCTATAAGTTTCTGTTTCTAGCAGCAGATTGTGGAAGAAGGTTATAGTAGTTCACTAGAATCAGGAAGCAGAGTGTCTCATTAGAGCACATGGGATTTTGGTTTTTTTTAGGTATTGATGAAATAGCCTTTTTTCTTGTCCATGGAGGCTTTGTTCATCTGTAATTGGTGGTGCTGGAACTGATCATTTGTCCCTGGAGATCTCAACTAACTACACAGTCCCAGGGAATCTACAACGCTGAGAAATCGGTCTGAGGAAAGCTTCCTTTGGTGTTCGTTCAGCAGGAAAGTTGGAGAACCCACAAGATAGGAGTACCTGGGGTAAGCTGATCAAACAATGCAGGAGAAAGATCCATGTGCAGTCAGCCAGGTCCTCCTCCTCTAGGATCCGTCTGGAGTTAATCTCTGTGTATGACCCTTGGGTGTGGAGCCCAGCCTTCCCAAATGCATTTTCCACTCTTCCTGTCTCCCAAGAAGCCAGTCTTACAGCCCCTTCTCTGAACACCTGGGCAGCAGGAAGGGGAAGCTGAGGCCAAGTTAACCATTGTTTTACTTGGGAGCAGGTAAGGCCCCTGCACCTTGTCACACCCTGTAACTAGGCTAACTGCTGAGTTGGACTAGAAATCCCAAATCAGTGGGGGCTGAGCTGGAAACCTCTCAGACTATTTTGGGGTTTGCAGAGTTCACAAAGCTAATTTCCCCTAGAAATTGAAGATTCCTTGTCTGTAGAAAAAGCCAGTCTGAGCCTGTATACCCTGTCCATTCTGTATATTGGGATTGGTTTCTTACTGGGCATTCTCTGTAACCCCCTCTTTTTAGTCTTCCTCTATGAGGGGAGCATTGAACCCTATAACATTGTTGGCCTCTTTTAACCCCAGCAGCTAGTCAAAGTTTGGGGCCTTGGGGATGTTCCAGCTGGGAATAGAAACTGATGGAATCTGGTATTTTCTTTGATGCCGTCTTGTTTGTTTACAAGGAATGTGTACAAAGTCCTGCTTCTCCAAAGGCAGGAGGAACCAAAAGAGAGGGTGGCTTCTTTGCTTATAGCCCGAAGCCTCTTTAGTCAGTACCAGACTCAAAAGCTTGTTCTCTCTAGCTTCTTCCTGGGTCACATCATGCTTACAGGCTTCTGCTTGGACTTCTCTCGTTATGTCCTTATATTTCAGAATATTCCTTTTCCTTCCTTGTGCTATGCTAGATTGAGAGAAAAATGGCAAACATTTCCCTTACTTACCCCTTAGCATGAGTTATGCCTGCTCCGTGATGTACGCCCTGTCACCCATCAGTTCTGAACTTTGTCCTCTTAGTCTATAAGGGCCTGTTTTCATTGCAAAGTTAGCCCAGGTACTTACTCAGATGTAGCCCCAACTCCCCACTCGTCCACACAATTCTCTCACCCTGGGTTTAGAGTGCCACCAAACTCCGTTACCTGGCGCTGCCGGGTTGCGGGCTAGAGCCAGGATGCTGCTTTACGCTCAGTCTGGAGCTCCTCTACTTTGCAGCGTGGACACAGGCTAACCCACTCGCGTGCTGATGGCTAAGGCTATGGTTTTGGCGTGGAAATTTTTAGTAGATTTCACAGCAGAGGTGCAGGAAAAACATCCAACGTCACAGCGATCACCAAACAATGAAGTTTTTGATGCATCAATGTACACAAGAGCTTTTAAGTAGTAAAAGTGTCTGATATTAACACACTGATCAATGATAATTTACTCCTGGAGGAATTCTGCAATAAAAAATTCTACACACCATATTTTAAAATTCTGTATATTTTATTTGTCAAAATACCCCACTATAATCACAACAGTTTCAATTATTTTTGATCATTTATTTCAAAATACCTGTCAGCAAGTATGTCTGTAACAAAAAAGATTCAGGAACTGTATTTTAACAAATAGCTTCCTTACTAGGCATATTAGTACAGACCTGAGTAATAATTCCTTTAAACCCTGGCTGACCGCTGTTAGGAAAATGTGAAGTAAATAGGGTAAAAACTAAACAATAATAACCTTGCTTCTGGCCTTGCTTTTAATTTAAACAAGCTCAATAAGCAAGCAGGAGAACGTGTGTGCAGCCTTGTGCTTTCACTTACACACACTGCCCGCGGAGCTGCTAGCCTTGCCTTTCAGTAACAAGAGAAGATAAGGGGACCTAATCAAGCAAGGGGTTGCTATGGTAATGAAGCAGCTGGAGTGGAGGGAAAGGTGTAAGGAAGAGACATGGAGTCAGCAAGAAAGTGAGGATGGCCAAAAGTAACACCGCTCCTTACCCCTCCCATCAAGTACAGAAGAGGTGGTCTTCCTGACCCAAGACCCCCCAGAAGGGAACATGACCATATATTGGAGGGGGCGGCATGAGGGAAGGGGCACTACATTCAGTCTCTGCCCCAGTCTGTCCTCCCCCACTAGCTCTTATGAGCTCCTGTCTGACCCTCTTCTCCCCCCACACAGACACCTTATGCTGTCTGTTTCCCCATAGCCCCTGTTTCCTGACCTGGTCTGGCAGGTGCTATTAAGAAGGTAGGCTCTTTCTCTTCCCTAGTTGGCCAGGAGCTGCTGCTGTGTTCTATGACCACAGCACCCTCTGGTGGGCAAAAGGTGGAACTGCACTAACATTTTGGCAGAAGCTTTTTTTCTGCGCAAAAAAATAAAAATATGCATGGCTCACTAATTATACACATGCACAGTATCACAGAATTCCCCAGGAGTAAATAATATAAAGACGACTGCCAAGTTTAACTGTTACTTTAGAGTACATCATGGTGGTTGTACTGAGTTTTCCACAACTGTGAAATAGAATGTTGTACACTGAGATGGGCCCCCTTGATTCCACATTTGCCATCTTGCAAGACAAGCAGAGAACAAAGGTAAAGGGCTCTACACCTTTCATCACCATATACATTTTGACCAGTTTCCAGGCCCCATTTTTAGTTTATGGCCCACTCCGATCTCCGTTTTGAACGTGTAAGCTTTTGGCAGTGTGGCCATTTTGGATTTTTTTTTTTTCCATTGGGCACATTACTGCTGCTTGTGGGGTTTGGTTGGTTTTCACATTTACAGCCATTTAAAAAAATGTAGGGTTAGAAATAACATTTTTCAGAAGAAAATCGGCTTTTTAAACATTTAGGGCCTTTTAAATAAAGTTTAGTAAACAGAGAAATAAAGTGTTAAGGCATAAATATTTTTAAATGAAAAAATACATTATGCATTTTTTTAAAATAAAGACATTAAATATTAGTAACAGAGCACAGGCTTTGAGAGAAAAGAAAGAAGGGAGCGGTTGTTTCTCTCTCCCACAGCTTTGAGTGTGAGAATGCAGAAGTTTCTATGAGCGTATGCTGCTCCGAGATTATCTCCAATGACCTGTGCCATCCACAGGAGCTGGCAGGAATGCCGAGGACAAAGCCAGCAGCGAGCCAGCTATGCTAGCCAGGTGGATTCTCGCCGTCCGCATCTCCTGGATGATGCTGCCCAATTCCTGCTCCAGACTGTTCGCAGAGGCAGGTTTCTGCTCAGTTACAGGCTGCTCAGTTCTCTGTGCTCTGAACACAGGTGTGTTGTTCTCAGAGCCGCGATGTGTGTGAGAAGCACATTCAGACGTCTGGACTTGCCCAGGTACGTAGATCTGCTCAGAAGGTGGATGTAGGCCAGGTGAGGCTGGAGGTGAGCAAAACATTCTGTCCGGTGCTTTCTCCTCACTCTCCACTTGGCCATGGATTGCCCCACTGAGTACACATGGAGACCTACTGCTGGGCCTCTCTATGCATTCGGCAATGCCCATGCTGTTCTCTCCCTGGTCTGTGTGCCCTAGGTGTGCCTCCCAAACACACAGGCTGGTGGAATGCACAGGGGATGGAGAGAGGTCCACTTTGTGGGAGGAGGGATCAGACGATGGGGGTGCAGAAGAGAGCCCGCATGGTGAGGATGGGAAGGCCGTATTCAGAACTGTGTCAGCAGATGATGGATCTGTGTAGGCACAAAACCGTGTTAAACTTAGCAGATACTCTTGGAGCATGCTCCAACAGTAACTCCAAGTGCACATCTGAAAATCTAGCTGGTGAGGCCAGAATTTCAAAAGAACTTAGGTTCCATTCCAGCACTCAAAAGGGTCAGAGATTCCAAAGTACTCAGCAGCTCCAACTGTGATACTTATGGTCAGATTTTCAAAACACCCCAGCACCAATCATGCTGGGACTTCTGAAAATCTGATCTGTTGTGTCCCAAGGAGCAGAGCAATAGCTTGAAAAATCACCCGTAACTTTATGTGAACAACTAGGAACTGCAGTAAGTCAAGGCCAAAGTCTGAAACATCAGTGTGTCTGGGGGAGAGCAGGAGGAGCTCAGAAACCCTGCCCCTTAGGGCGATTCATTCAGAATAAGTCTTGATCTTCTCGGGGAAGTGGAAATTGCTGTATTCTGAGACCTTCACGTGGGGTAGATGGATGAGTACATAAAAAATACCCCAGGAGCCGTTTCTACCTTCTAGCTCAGTCATTCGCAAACTGTGGGCTGTAGAATGTTTAATTTGAGAACCAAAGAGGGGAGAGCTGGGGGTTGGGAGGTGAAATGGGTCCATGAAAGACTCTCTTACAAAGTGGTCCATGTAGGATAGGAAAGTAGGAGACCCTTGTGAATCCGCCACCTCCAGGGAAGTTCTCTCTCTGGGGCAAAGTATCTGTGAGCCCTCCAGAGAAGAGAGATGAAGATACCAATTCAATTGCAACATCCGAACGCTCACAAAATAGCTGGACAAAAAGCAGAGGGTCAGGGAGAGTGGAAAGAGATGATTGATGTCTGCCAATAAAATAGGACATCTGCTAGATACCAACTTCGTGCATGGAGCTATAGGTGCACATTGGGGCGGGGGGTCATTCTGGATACATTATACTATTTATCGATTTGTATGCAGGAGCCCTAGTCATGGGCTATGGGGCAAGAAGCTGTACAAGCACATAACAGAGATGGTCCCTTCCTGTGATGGGGTGAAACTCCATCGTGGCCTAGAACGGGTTAAAAGCCAGTTAGTCGCAGCTACTGCACCTGTGTCATAATTAAATGGTTGCTTCTCAGCCAGAGGGGGTGGGACTAAGAGGTGTCAGGTGATAACTTAAAGCACACCTGAGAGCGTTCAGTCAGGGTGGGGGCAGGGTAGAGGGGGGCCCAAAATGGACTCTTGTGAAGGGGCCTGAGCCAGAGACTGCAGGAGAACAGACACCTCAGGAAGGCTCAGTACTGGAGCTGGGCAAAGACTCCAGAGTGACCCCAGAAAGGGACAGAGCCCAGAGGACAGGCAGATTTGCTGAGGCAGCTGGGGTGTTAGATGGACTTTCTGAACCTGAAAGGGCTCTGAATTAGCTGTTCCTTTGTGGGAGGGCTGACTGTGCAGAAAGGCAGATGGCCTACGGAAGGCTCTAGCGGTGAAGACCCCTGTAATGAGAGGCCCTGATGATAGGGGGAGCTATGGTGGTGACAATGACCACTCCCACTGCCCCAGAGAGCTTCCGACTCACTTGCGGAGGTGCGTCTGTCCCTGGAGTCCTGGTGAGCGCTGATACACGGCTCTTCCCCTTGCTCCAGCTGGGAGATGATGTCAGGTTTGGCAGCAGCACCGCCTGCATGGGGAGAACGGTGATTACACACTGACGGTGATATCCAGGGAACGTGGCCGGGTTACTAATGTGCTAGATCTCTGTGTTCCCAAAATGGGAAGGATCTTCCTGTAAGCGCTGCCCTGCCAGTGCTCCGTGAAACACACCGTTGTGCTGGTACTGTGCTCCTGGCCAGGAGCATTGTGGGAAAATCTGATGCCCTGGCCTGTGTTGCTATTGTTTTCAGTTCCGTAAGACATCTCTGTCTGGGTGTGCTGGGGGCCCAGACTTTATCCCCAGGATCTCGAGAAGGGAAGTTTATCAAATAACTCAAGTGAAGGTGGGGGTCAGGGCACATTCCCTGTAAAAACTGAGGGAGCTAAAGACTAAGCCCTATAGTATGATCATCTCCTGTGTACCCGCTCAGTTCCACAGCTGACCTCCTGGCTACTCCGCTGAGGAAAGGCAGAAGGTGACTATAATTCTGCTAGAATCTCTCTTCATGAAGTAGGTTTTGCATCAATGCCACTCCACTACAGTAGTCTGCAGCATCTCAGGATCAGTGCGGATCATTCCTCTGCAACCACTCTACAGGGGGTGAGAGCAAACCCAGTGTGGCGTTTACCTTCAGTGGAGTTTTGCTTGAGTGCGC
Organism: Chrysemys picta bellii; assembly: GCF_011386835.1. NCBI lineage: Eukaryota > Metazoa > Chordata > Testudines > Emydidae > Chrysemys > Chrysemys picta. The sequence goes on from NC_088805.1 coordinate 3,871,822, forward strand.
AATATAGGGTTTGGCCCACAGAACACAGAGCTAGAATGATTAAAACCACCACAGTAGTTTGTAATTCTTCTAAGCATTTTAAAGGGGGATGGACCTAAACGCATGAGAGCAAATCTGAGCTGAAGCTAACTCAGGCCCTTCGAAGTTCATGCAGCTTCTAGAAATAGGTGAACGATCATTGTTACCCAGTGAGATCACAGCCTCGTAGTTGTCCCTCATCACGTCCTTGTACAGCTCCTTCTGCCATTCCGCGAGCTCCTCCCACTCCTCCGCGGAGAAATACACAGCGACGTCGTCAAACGTGACTGGAGCCTGAAACAGTGAATAAACAGTGATCAGCAGCCTCTACTTCAGTCACACCCTGACAGCAGCAGCCCTGGGTCCCGGCAGGGCAGGGAGAGCGTTTCCTGAACAAGTAACTTGCATGAGTAACACACGCACAGCACAGCCTGTCCATCTGGAGTGTGATTCCCACCCTATCAGCTCACGCCTGCCACTCCAGGGCTCTGATGGAAGGAAATCAGTTTCCAAGGGGATGCTGAGTAGTAACCCAGCCATTGTCACAGTGGCGGCACCAGTCCCTTCCCCCCACCCCACCTATTTGCAGTGAAATCTAACTGGGGGTTGTGTTGTCCATGAAACACAAAAATGTAAACACTGGCATGGCTAGAGAGGACACGAAGGCAAACCCTATACTGAGCACACCTGCATTTCAGAGCCCGGAATGCACTGCCCCACTCAGTGGTATCCTTTGAATTGAGATGGATAAGGCATCGGTTCAAAATTGTCCCCCGAGGAAGTTCGTTTCTCCCCAGCTTTCTAGCCAGCTCCTCCCCTGCCCATTTGCCCTGCCCTGCGTGTGTGTTCCCAACTCCTGGGAAGAGTTCTTCCCTTTTTTGTTTCCTGATAGAATGTTGTTAGGAGCTTTCTCTGAGCCAGGTGCCAGGTGAAGCTCTGGGGGAGGAGCCACAAAACCACATGTCCCAACCCCCCAAGAGATCCCCCAACTCTGGATGAACTAGAATTGGACTGGTTTGCACAGCTCCACTGTGGGGCGCAGTAATGGTTCTAAAATCACATGGGCCAAGGAAACAGTCATAGAATATCAGGGTTGGAAGGGACCTCAGGAGGTCATCTAGTCCAACCCACCAATCCCCAGACAGATTTTTGCCCCAGATCCCTAAACAGTCCCCTCAAGGATTGAGCTCACAACGCTGCATTTAGCAAGCCAATGCTCAAACCACTGAACTATGGCTCCCTGCTCCGGTAAACACAGCTCCTTCCCCAGAGTCCTTACAGTTCACAGGAAAAAGTCGAGTTCAGGGACAAAGTCCTACCTGAGCGGAGCCCCCGCCAGCCATTCCCCATCCCACGGGACACGGATGTTTGCTCCCAGGTTCAGCAGCTGGTGGGGAATCCAGGCTTCCTGCTGGGACTGCCACAGGCTTCCTGCTGCTCTAGGCCCTCCTTCCCAGAGCAGCTGCTGCTCTAGTGGAGACAGGCGCACAGGAGATGGGGTGTGAGTAGCGCAGGAGTGTCCCAGGAGAGGCCAGCGGGAGGCTTAGCGTCAGATTCAGATTGAAGAGCTATACACCATGCAGGGTTGGGTACTTCCTTATTGCACATCAGTATTGGGCCAATCTGGATTTGGTAGTTAAACTGCTGGGAAAACGTAACAGAGAGAATGGCTGGGGGATGGGGGAGGCCAGGGTAACAATCCTGTGTCCAGATCTCAAGAGTGGGGCCAGAGAAGCCTCTGCTCACCTCCCGGAGCATCGAGAAATGACACACAATTCCCCAGCCTAGATGGGAGGGTTTTGCTTTCTCCCCTTCCCAGCTTTCTCTCTCCTTTTTCTGTTCCTGAGCTGGTGTGTTTCCTCCTTGTGAGTCCATCTCCTCCCGCTGCTGGCCTTTCTCGCCGCCTCCGCAAGGCAGCATCTCTCTCTTCTCATCCTTTGTCTCGCCCGTATCCCTCTCCCTGCTTTAATGTCCATCTTGCCGCTTCTCTTCTCCGCAGTCATCCCTTCCCCTTAGCTCGCCCGCTGGGCTCTGGTCCCCCAGGCTCCTCCACCCTCCCTAGCTTGGCGCCTTTCCTCACCCGCCTGTCTCAAGTCTCCTTTCTCTGCAGTGGTTAAAACAGATGGAAACAACGCACTGCCCCAGGTGGAGGGGAAGCAATCCCTGTGCTCACTGCACCAGCCGAGGGGAAGGGGGCACCGGCCACGTGTTCATTGCACACTGCACCTAGGTGATCAGATGTCCTGAATTTATAGGGACAGTCCCCATATTTGGGGCTTTGTCTTAGGCACTTATTGCCCCCTGCCCCCTGTCCCGATTGTCCATACTTGCTATCTGGTCACCCTAACTGCACAGGCCAAGGAGAGCGCCTGATGCTCACTGCTGTGTACGTGCACTGTACTGCCCAGAGAGCATAGAGACCGCTCCGCCCCTAGGCTTGCCCCCTTGTGGACAAAATTTACACTTGCAACTTCACAAATAAACCAGCTGCAACAGGACAGCAGCTGGCAGGGGCTGCGGATTAGTCAGGGCCCCCCCCGAGAAAGTCAGGCCTTGCAGACGGAGCCGTTGCTGGCATAGACGGAGGAGCCTAGGGGCATGGAATGTTTTCTAAAACTCTGCTCTAGGAATTACTTTGGGGCAGTTCTCTGGCTATACGGGGGTCAGACTTAGATGATCACAATGGTCCCTTCTGGCCTTGGACTCTATGAACCTATACCCTGCCCTACAGTGTGCGACGGCTGCTGTGATGATTGAACTCGTTAGCCCACCTGCAATTAGATCCCCGCTCACGCTCTCTGCAGGGCCCGGCCTCCTCAGGAACAACACAGCTACAGGGACTCGGGTGACCAGATGTCCTGATTTTATAGGGACAGTCCCGATTTTTGGGTCTTTTTCTTATATAGGCTCCTATTACCTCCCCACCCCCGTCCCGATTTTTCACACTTGCTGTCTGGTCACCCTAACAGGGATGCTTCTTTTCCTAAACTCCATTTGTCTCATTTTCCATTTAACTGGCACTCCTCCCCAGAGATCAGAGGGGGGAGAGCAGGGGCAGGAACCAACCTCCCAGTATCAGGGGGTAGCCGTGTTAGTCTGTATCTACAAAAACAACAAGGAGTCTGGTGGCACCTTAAAGACTAACAGATTTATTTGGGCATAACCTCCCAGTGAGGATCATGGACAGGAAAATGAGCTAAATATGAAAAGTTTCTCTGTGGGGGAATAAAATGGAGGACTCTGCTCTGCGTAGCCTGCACAATGCTGCATGTTAACTCTCTGCCCCTGGAGCCGGGCCTCTTTGGAACAGCTCTCAGCACAGAGCGGATATTTCCTCCGTTTGCACAGCCCGGATGTGGAGGCCCCTACACCCCCCAGAACCAAATCTGTACAACTGCCAGGCAAGCTGTTTGCAGCCCCCCCAAAGGCTAAGGCTGGAAAGAGGAGAAAAACCCACAGCCTCCTTACCTGCAGCCTGTCTCTGTGTCACTGATGGCAGTCCCCAGCGCAAAGCTTAACGCCATGGAAAGCAGGCGATAACCCTTTCGTGCCCAAATAACCCTTTCATGCCCAAATCAAAGTTTGCCCCAATACAGGCGTGCGTGCGTGTGGCGTTTCAGGGTTTCTGTCACACGCCAGACACTGCCCCTCCACACAAAAAGCAGACTGTGGTAAGCAGACATTTTAAAATGGCCACAGTGGAGGAGTGGGGGGCAGCTTTGGAAAGGGGAAGAACATTTCCAAAAAATCCCATAGTTTCTTGGAGCTAATTTCTGCACATTATTGCTGGGGCCTGGGAATTTTATAACTTTCCTCCATCGTTACATTTTAAAGAATGCTTAAAACTTTTCATTTTATGTCCATCATCTGGGCTGCCCCGGAAAGGGACATTGTGTGCAGGGGACTGGATGAGGCCCCCAGTCCTGAGATCCTCTGAGTCTACAAAATCTGCCGTTAGCGTTTCCAGGTTCATCCCAAGAGTGGCCACCTATAGTTAGACCCTATCAAATTCACGGTCCATTTTGGTCAATTTCATGGTCAAAGGAATTTAAAATAGTAAATTTCATAATTTCAGCTATTTAAATCTGAAATGTCATGGTGGTGTAATTTTAGGGGGCCTGGCCCATAAAGGAGTTGTGGGGGGGTCACAAGGTTATTGCAGGGGGGGTTGTGGTACCTCTACCCTCACTTCTGTGCTGTTGCTGGCAGCGCTGCTGCCTTCAGAGCTGGGCAGCTGGAGAGCGGCGGCTGCTGGCTGGGAGCCCAGCTCTGAAGGCAGCGTCACCGCCAGCAGCAGCGCAGAAGTAAGGATGGTACGGGATGGTATTGCCACCCTTACTTCTGCGCTGCTGCTGGCAGGGCGCTGCCTTCAGAGATGGGCACCTGGCTGACAGCCGCCACTCTCCAGATGCCCAGATCCGAAGGCAGCGCAGAAGTAAGAGTGGCAATACCGCACCTACCCTCCCTCCAAATAACCTTGTGACCCCCTGCAACTCCCTTTTGGGCCAGAATCCCCAATTTGAGAAACGCTGGTTTCCCCTGTGAAATCTGTGTAGTATAGGGTAAAAGCACACAACAGACCAGATTTCATGGCCGCGAATTTGGTAGAGCCCTACCTATAGTCTCAGCCCTATGCTCAACTCTCCACAGTTGAGGCCAGTGTCACTCAGCAGCAGCTGGCACTGAAGTCAATTGTGTTACACTGACATAAAACTGGGGTGACCAGATGGCCCGATATTAGGGGCGACTATACCCATCCCCCGAAAAAAAGTATCCTGATTTTTCACCCTTGCTGGCTGGTAACCAGCACAAATCAGAGCGGACTCAGGCCCTTTCTCTGGGGGTTACACTAGATGACCCTGGCGGTCCCATCTAACTATGATTCTGACAGCCCCTCTGAGAGACATTGACGAGTTAACATGTTATAACCTGATTGCACTATTTCACAAACCTATCTAGTGGTGGCGGCTACAGAGGAGACGTGTGGGTAGGGGGCACTTTACACTGACTTACCGGCATTATTTTATATTTATTCCACCTTGACTATGCAACCCACAACCAGGGCTTCTCTAATGTATTTATTCACACCGTGCCTTGTGCTGGTAGCGTCCCAGATAGACATGACCTAAACTTGAAAATGTTTAGGTACCGGGTGTGCAGTGTCCTCTGGCTCTCATGCTGTTCAGTATTGTCTCATTGGTTCCTTGTGCCCCGCATCTGTCATGTTGTATATCCTGGAAGCTGTGTGGGGCAGGGACTGTTGGTTTGTACAGTGCCTGGCGCAGTGAGGTCCTGGGCCATGAGGAGGCTCCGGTCACTACTGCAATACAAATAAATGATAATGTTTTGATTGATCATTAGACACAAACAGGTGCTTGCCTGGAAATTCCAGCTGCCTCTGACATGTGTTAACAAAACCACCTGATCAAACCCAACAGCCTCCAGTAAAACACCCAACCCTCAGCATCCCGGCTTAGCTAAAGCACCCCACTCTCGGGGCCCCATTCAGCATTGCCTGCAACTTGCAGTCAGAGCTCCAGGAGGAATTCTCACTGACTCATTTATTGCTGTAGAAATACTCTTCTCCATAAAACTCTCTTAGCATTTGGGGTGCTCCAGATTATGACTGACTTGAGACCAGTTTAAGGGAACCGGACACCTCAGTTTGGGGGGCTGCCCTCTTTCAGCCAATGCTTACATGGAGACGTGCTCTGGAGCCCATTCTGTAACTGGCTAATCGGCCGACTTCGCCCGTCCCCCAGCACGGTCTCTGTGCTGAGCCCCAGTGCAAACTGGCGCCAGCTGGGCTGCTCCAGGAACTGGAATTTGGAATCCACTGCATGCTAATGACTGCAATGGGGAGCCCTGTGCTCAGCATGAATGACCAGAATGGAGTGTGTTACTGACCTTACCAGGAGCAGCATCTCTGCCTGAGGTGGGCAGTGGCAGGGGTGGGAGGCTGGGAGTGGGAATACAGAGGCCATTGTCACCCTGACGATGTGACCTTGTTGGGGCAGGTTTGGGGCTCTGGGTTTGGTTCCCACTATACAATGACTTGAGGTTTTAAATAATTACCAAAAAAAAAAAAATGTCTGGCAAGATCCATAGCAAGCTGCTATGCCCAGAGATATTCAGTAGTGTGCCCCTTATTGGAACCTCCAAAGCCTGGCGTCAGTCCTGGCCTAGCCTGCTCAAAGAGTGCTTCCTGCAAAGCTCAGAGCTGATCGCACCTTTCTTAGCGTCTGAGTCTGTTCCCATCTGGGGGATTGGTTGAAGAATCTCTCTAGGGCCTCGCTATGGCCAAACACTTTAGCATGTGCTTACTTTTAAGCACAAGAGTGAGCCAATTGACTGCACTATTGCCAATCCCAAATGTTCAAAAATCACGAGATTGGCTTTAAAATCTCAAGATTATATAAAATACTAGATTTAGGGTTCTTTTTATTTGCCTTCTGCTTTTGGGGCCTTTAGGGTGCACTGGGGTCACATTTGGAAGCTTTCTCCACAGTCATGAGGGCTAGAAACTTACTTTTTCTTTAAGAATGAAGGCTGAAATCATCACATCTCCACCTGACTCCAGGAGCTGGGGCTTTAAGGAAAACAATAATTATCCTGACACTCATGACAAAAGTCATGAGAGTTGGCAACACTGTGACTGGACCGGAGCTACTCCCAACATGCTTCAAATTAATAATATTTCACTTTTATAGAGCGAGCACTTTTCACTAAGCAGATGCTGAAGTGCTTTGCTGGATGGGGAGGCGTCTCTGTTTGGAACGTTCTAACTGGCACAATTTGTTCTGGGAATGAAGGGATTACAGTGTGTTCTCCCCAGCAGACATTTTGTTGGGTTTTTGCCTCTGAATTGCTGTCAGTTTAACAGAGGCTTCCTGGGTTTGTTTTTCCTTCTGTGCTTTCAGATCCAGCTGCTCTCTGAGGCTGGAACCAGACCGTTAAATGCATCAAGCTGTGAAACAGTCTTTGCTCTGCTGAAGTGGGTGCATGGTATAACTGCATCTGCTTTGTCTGAAAGGGATACGCCACAGCTGCTTTGCCGAACAGAAAAATGCTGCACCATGAACAGTTAAAATGCAAAATTGGGCTGCGACCTTTCAACTGGACCTGCATGGGTGAACCCAGTGGGGCTCTGCAGGGGCACAGGGGTCCCGCTGCATGATTGGGGGTCTCTCTTTAGTTAGGTTTTGCTGCTAGCTGAGACGTATGCATTTAAGATCATGTATATTCTGCCCTCACCTGGGGTTGAATGGAACTTGTCTATTGATGCTTGTAGAATTCACATCATTTTATAGTAAATGAAACGTACAATGATTAACAAATTGATTTGGGGCAGTGACATTTTCAGAAACTTTCATCAAAGCCTGAGCATTTTGGGGGCATCAACCTGAGCTGGGTTTAAAAGATTGAATGTGTTATACTTAGAAAATGAAAACCAGCAGGATCTTATTCAGGGGATAAGGCAATACGCCGTGTTACTGTGAATACAGAAAGAATCAGAGTAAGCAATCGGTTATAGCTAGAACATTCCATTCACTCCCACAGTCATTCCACACACACACACAAGTTCTGCAAGGTTGTTATTATAATTACCAGCCTAGAAGTTGCTCGTGCCAAGTCACTTGCCAGGTGGCCTGGACACGAGGATGGAGCAGGGCCTTGTCAGATGCGCATCCAATGCGCCTGAAAGTTGGTTGCACACCCAGACCCAAAGTCCTCAGACTTTAGGGTCTATCTTTATAGGGATCCATCCTCATACAAGTCTATGGGGTTTGCCTTGTCATGCTGTTTTCACATTTGAAGTGATAATCAGTCATGCAAATAGCACAGCAATGACAGTTTGTTGTTATCTTGTTCTTCGGTCCCCTTGGGGCGGTTCGGGGTGGAGTCCAGTGTGCCCTCAGGGGTATTGGGTTATCTCACCCAAACAGTCCTGTCGGAGGTTCGTCGTTTTTCTTCCTCCAGATGTGGTGTCGTTTATTATGATTCTAAGGCTGGCGCCTCAACCTTTTATTACCCATCCAAACATACAACCGCAATCACACTCTATTTTACTTAACATATTTTTTATTACATTTACATTTTATTACCTACTCATTCGTTACCAGAACCATTTTAAAATCACTGGGGCATGACAGACTCCAATAGACCTATTCATAGATTCATAGATTCTAGGACTGGAAGGGACCTCGAGAGGTCATCAAGTCCAGTCCCCTACCCTCATGGCAGGACCAAATACTGTCTAGACCATCCCTGACAGACATTTATCTAACCTACTCTTAAATATCTCCAGAGATGGAGATTTCACAACCTCCCTCCGCAATTTATTCCAGTGTTTAACCACCCTGACAGTTAGGAACTTTTTCCTAATGTCCAACCTAGACCTCCCTTGCTGCAGTTTAAGCCCATTGCTTCTGGTTCTATCCTTAGAGGCTAAGGTGAACAAGTTTTCTCCCTCCTCCTTATGACACCCTTTTAGATACCTGAAAACTGCTATCATGTCCCCTCTCAGTCTTCTCTTTTCCAAACTAAACAAACCCAGTTCTTTCAGCCTTCCTTCATAGGTCATGTTCTCAAGACCTTTAATCATTCTTGTTGCTCTTCTCTGGATCCTCTCCAATTTCGCCACATCTTTTTTGAAATGCGGTGCCCAGAACTGGACACAATACTCCAGCTGAGGCCTAACCAGAGCAGAGTAGAGCGGAAGAATGACTTCTCGTGTCTTGCTCACAACACACCTGTTAATACAACCCAGAAACATGTTTGCTTTTTTTGCAACAGCATCACACTGTTGACTCATATTTAGCTTGTGGTCCACTATAACCCCTAGATCCCTTTCTGCCGTACTCCTTCCTAGACAGTCTCTTCCCATTCTGTATGTGTGAAACTGATTGTTCCTTCCTAAGTGGAGCACTTTGCATTTGTCTTTGTTAAACTTCATCCTGTTTACCTCAGACCATTTCTCCAATTTGTCCAGATCATTTTCAATTATGACCCTGTCCTCCAAAGCAGTTGCAATCCCTCCCAGTTTGGTATCATCTGCAAACTTAATAAGTGTATTTTCTATGCCAATATCTAAGTCATTGATGAAGATATTGAAAGGAGCCGGTCCCAAAACAGACCCCTGCGGAACCCCACTTGTTATACCTTTCCAGCAGGATTGGGAACCATTAATAACTACTCTCTGAGTACGGTTATCCAGCCAGTTATGTACCCACTTATAGTAGACCCATCTAAATTGTATTTGCCTAGTTTATCGATAAGAATATCATGCGAGACCGTATCAAATGCCTTACTAAAGTCTAGGGATACCACATCCACTGCTTCTCCCTTATCCACAGGGCTCGTTATCCTATCAAAGAAAGCTATCAGATTGGTTTGACATGATTTGTTCTTTACAAATCCATGCTGGCTATTCCCTATCACCTTACCACCTTCCAAGTGTTTGCAGATGATTTCCTTAATAACTTGCTCCATTATCTTCCCTGGCACAGAAGTTAAACTAACTGGTCTGTAGTTTCCTGGGTTGTTTTTATTTCCTTTTTTATAGATGGGCACTATATTTGCCCTTTTCCAGTCTTCTGGAATCTCTCCCATCTGCCATGATTTTCCAAAGATAATAGCTAGAGGCTCAGATACCTCCTCTATTAGCTCCTTGAGTATTCTAGGATGCATTCCATCAGGCCCTGGTGACTTGCAGGCATCTAACTTTTCTAAGTGATTTTTAACTTGTTCTTTTTTTATTTTATCTGCTAAACCTACTCCCTTCCCATTAGCATTCACTAAGTTAGGCATTCCTTCAGACTTCTCGGTGAAGACCGAAACAAAGAAGTCATTAAGCATCTCTGCCATTTCCAAGTTTCCTGTTACTGTTTCTCCCTCCTCATTGAGCAGTGGGCCTACCCTGTCCTTGGTCTTCCTCTTGCTTCTAATGTATTGATAAAAAGTCTTCTTGTTTCCCTTTATTCCTGTAGCTAGTTTGAGCTCATTTTGTGCCTTTGCCTTTCTAATCTTGCCCCTGCATTCCTGTGTTGTTTGCCTATATTCATCCTTTGTAATCTGTCCTAGTTTCCATTTTTTATATGACTCCTTGGATATCAGTAAGTGGAAACTGCAAGTTACAGTCTCTGCAAAACCACACCAGGATCTGGGTAGAAGCATCCATGCTCAGGCGCTCTGTCTGGCTACAGGCACAGGTGGAGGAGACAGAAGCAGTGCTGGCACAGGTGTTACGGGTCTTCCTAACCATCGTAAGCCTCCCTCTGTCAAACTCCCTCTCAAACTCCCCTTTCTGCAACCCCCTGGTCGCTCTGCCTCTGGCTTTTAAAGCCTGTTTGCCTAGGTCAGTCCCACCCCCTCGTGAGTCACACTGGGGAAGGCCAATCAAAGGCAATCAAGGGAACAAGGTCAGGCACTCAGTCCCAACTGCCACAGCAGCTGTAACTGAAACTGAAGTCACCTGAAATCAGAATCACAATTAAAATTCAAACAGTCGAGCAAACTCACTCCAACAGCTAGTACTCTCACTCTCACCTGGTAGCCTGTTCGGCAGCGGGATCTCTTGCTCTCCCTCTCGAACTCCCCTGTTTGCAGCCCCCTGTCCGCCACTTGTTACATATGAAAAGGAAACAAGCAAGATAAGAATGCAAGCGTGGGAGTTAACAAATCTTATTCCTGAGTTCAGGAAAACAGTTGTAACAGCAGCTGTCCTTTATAGTAATCTTATCACTTTTGTCTCGGGATGTGCTTCTACAGACCTTGTAAACTGACCGGCATATTTCAATTCGTACAGACTCAGCAGGCTAAGAGGCATATTTCTTTCTAATGGTCAGGCCAATTCCGGGGTCTGTTCTAGGCCATTCTTTCTCACCCTTTCCCATAACATAAATGTATTCACTATTACTTATACCCAACCAATGCTGGGTTAGCCTGGTATTTGAGCTTGGGTTGAGTTTGTGTTTTAATTCCCTCACTGCTTGGGCCTGGTGCACAGCTCCGGTCTCCTGTACAAACTCTCTGAAGCCTGGGGGAGGGCACTGGTGTCAGGACTGTGGGAAATCCGCACTGCTCAGAGGCCAGGCTGCTCCCATGACCCCCATGTCCGTCCAATGGAGCCCTGCAGTCACAGGTGTGAGCTGAGGGGAGGGAGTCACACCTCCAGGGTGAGCTCCACTCAACACAGAGATCTGTTTGTGAGCAGCCCGTAGGTGAGAACTGATTCCGTGTAAGAATAATGAACAGACTCATAGGGAATCGCCGCAGGTTGGGGGACGACTTAGCGGACAGGGCTAAATTCACAACAAATAACGTTCTCAGCAAATAATTCCACCAGGAGTTTACAGGCGGAAAGAGAGACCCCACCCTGTGACACATGGGGCAGGGCTCACAATAACGTTCTCTGCCGGCGTTAACTCCATTGGCTTCGACCAGGGCCCCAGAGCTATAACTGTGCCTCCAAAGGGTGCGTCATTGACGACATGGTATGAAACTCATGTCAGTGCTTAGAAGTGAAAAGAACTTGTTGTGACTGATATTGCCATGCTTGGAAGAGAATCCCTATAATCAGCCTTGCAAACTACACTGCCTGAGCCTTTGACAGCTGAGATGGAGATATGATGTTTGCACAATAGGAAAAAACCCAGCTACCGCACTGCAAACCTCAATTTGCCTTTCATTTGATAAAGGCACGTTGACTGCTGGTTTATACAGTGTTCCGGGCTGCTATATGCAGATAATGTTTTGTAATTTTATCTTGCAAAGTAACTGTGGAGTGCACAGCCTGCAGCCTCATGGATGCCCCAGTCCAACAAAGCACTTAAGCGCATGCTTAACTTTAAGCACAAGTCATTTCGATGAGATTGATCCAATGTGTAAAAGTTAGGCATGTCTTTAAGTGCTGCACTGGATTGGGGTCTGAGACGGAGGGTCTGCTAATTAGTAGAGCCCTGCAAATCTGCGGATATCTGCCTTATATCCCCGGACCATGTTTGCAGCTCGAATGGGCTCTATGAATAAGGAGTATTTATTTGGGCAGGCGCTGAGAGATTGCGCTACTAAAACAGTGAGTTGGTCTTGATGAATAAAGACAAAAACGGAGGGTGGAGGATATGTTTGACTGGAAACGTGCCATGACGCCAGCCCCAGAGGATCTGCGATAGCTGCCATAGAATAAGAGTCAATGGGAGCGCTAGTAACGGCGACAGCTGGGTGGATAACGGCGGAGCATTTTCACAGACAGCCTCCCATCTACAGAGAGAGACATTTATCCTGACAAAAACGGCATCAACATTTGGAATTTTCAAAGAAGTGTCGGACAGTTGTAATAATGAGAATGTAGCGCAGTTCTTCTTTTCTGATGCAAAGTGCCTTGTGTGTAGGAAATAATTCACCTCCTTCCCATGGGTGTTTTTTTGTTCTCTGTTTGTTTTTATTTTGGAATTTAGAAATGCAGCTCTCCCCTACCCTGCCACTCCATGATGGCTGGAGGACGAACGAAATTACAAGAGGCAAGAGAGCAAAGGTGAGCGGTGCAGAGGGGGGAGGGGATCTTTAGTCAGATTGTTTCAAATTGTCAACATCTATTTAATCCTGACTCTAATGAGCCTCTGGGAGAAAGGTAGTCTCTGTTCGGCTTTCTCAGCACACCGTTACTGAAGGAGGGGGAGTTACAGTCAACATTTGCCACCTCCAGAAGGGTCTTCTGGCAAAATCAGGAGAAACCAGATTTGTACAATGCCTTGTAGAACAGGGTCTTGCTCTAAGATGGGCTCCTAGATGTTATGCCAAATAATAAGCAACATTATAATCATAATTGTCGCAGGGTGGCTGGCCCCTATAAGTGAAGCGGCGTCAGCCCCCCCATACCAGCACAAGTTGACCTCATTAAGAGGGGAGGATGACATCTGGGACTAATAAATGAGAGGAGGACTATGGTGATCAGGGAGGAGGTCTCTGGAGGAAGTCCCCGGGAAAAGGGATAGGAGACCAACGGAAGGATTAGCTTGCTGGTCTTTCCCAGGCAGAGGCTTGGGAACCAGGAAGAAACTTGGGAAGGACTCCAGCCAGGAGGGCTAGGGTGGCTGTTTAATAAAACAGGTGGTCTCCAAAGGAAAGCCGAGGTGTGTCATTTGGCTGCATTTCAGGACATTTATGGACTATATGCCCCGTGTGTGAGATAAATGGTCTGTGTCTTGGGCCTTTTGAAGATTGTTTGCACTGTCGGGATAATAAACCAGCCCTGGGTAGGGGTAATATCAAACCCAGGAGATGTTGTGGTGAGTCCTTAAGGAGCCTGAGAGGGGAAACTGAGGTGGCAATCCTTGTGTTACTGCGCCCACCCACAAGGGGGTGCTTGGGGTCGAGGGGGAATAATGACAATCAGCCTGCCACTTCAGAACAAAAAAGAAGTAAAGAAAAAACACCTCGGCTTATTTGCAGGCCTCTTTCTCCATCAGGAAGATGCAAAGCCCGGTTTTTACTAATCCAATCTAGGGCAGGAGGAGTGGAGCTGGGATTCTTTCCCAAATGTTCTGGGGACTGTACATGCAAAACCATCAGAAATCAGAAAACATGAGAACAATCCTAAGCTAAAGCAAGTGTGTGCTTCAAATTCCTGCAGCGCCTAATAAACGAGAAAACAATAGTCATTACCCAGCGAGAGCAAAGCCTCACGATTGTTCTTCTTCGCGTCCTTGGACAGCTCCTTCTGCCATTCGGCTAGGTCCTGCCACTCCTCCGCAGAGAAATAAACGGTGATGTGACCATACATGACCGGGGCCTGAAATGACAAATAAACCATGATCAGCAACGTCTGCTGCAGTCTCACCCTGAGAGCGGCAGCTCTGGGTCCCAGCAGGGCAGTGAGAGCGTTTCCTGTGCGTGTAGCCCACACCCAGAACAGAGTCCAGCTGGTGCATCCAGGGTGGAAATCCCATCCTGACAGCTCACCCGTCACCACAAGGCAAACATAATTTGGGATGTCCCTGGAGATTTCCCACCTAGATGACACCAGTCCCATCCCCAGCCTCTTTACATGAACAATGTCTAAGTGGTTTGAATATTGTCTGAAAGGTGAGGAGCCCCAGCCATTGAGCGGGACCTCACTGTGCAAGGTGCTGTACAAACACAGAACAAAGAGATGGGTCCCCGCCCCCTAGATGTACACTCATTCGTGCCCTGATCCAGGCCTTAATACAAGAGTATATGTTTACTACCTTTTTATTCCCACTATGACACAGCGCTGAGAGAGAGCTGCTTTCTACTGCTGTTCAAGCGTCATCAGTAGAATTGTTAAGTAAGTTCCAAGTGCATTACCGGGGATCACGTACAAGTCATAAAGAGCCCAGCCTGACGCTCAGCTCCCAGGCAGTGTCTGCAGGCAGGCACACAACATCTTTGTTCCATGTCAGCTGAGTGCAGGGGGGGGGGTCATTACGGGCCAACACAGATGGACACCCCGATGCAGAGAGGAATGGACCTTGAACGGCATTTGTGTGAGAGAGGAAAACTCTGCTTAGAGGCCCCGGAAAGGACCCATTCCTTCCCCCTCCTGCTCCTCATCAATAGGATCCCTGCCTCTCTCTCTACTCCTGATCCCCGCATCCCCCCTGCAGCATCATGGGACCCCTCTCATCTCCCAGAGCCAGCTCCCCATCATCCAGGTGGTCTGATGGTCCCTGTCCTCCAGACCTGCCTCACGGTTAACTGGACTTGTTTACAGCAGGTTTAACTAATAAAGTGGTCAAAATGGAGCCTCAGCTGAACCTACAATAGACCACTTTGTAAATTCCTCAGGCCCGAAATGAATATTTATACTGGCACACGACATATGTTCAAAGTGTATCTTACAAGAACGTGTCAGATCCTGGCAGAAATATGAATCCAGAAGCTCAAATGACCTTTAAAATAATGTTTGCCCAATTTCTATCCCAAGCAGCATGCATCTGTGCCTCAGTTTCCCCATCTAACAAAAGGGAATAATGGCACTGACTTCCTTTATAAAGCACTTGTGGATCCACTGATGAACAGTGCTATGAAACAAGTGGGTATTATTATTAGGTGACTGACACCCACAAGCCAGTCTCCTGGTTCTCCAGGTGGCTTAGACCTGACTTGGATTGGAAGGATCATTTTATGATCCTCCAGTCAAGATGCTACAGCCAGTGAACTGACCTATAGGAAGCCAGTAGGTGTTTATGGTTCAGCTGACAAAATTCCCTATTCAGAGGGGGAGGGATAGCTCAGTGGTTTGAGCATTGGCCTGCTAAGCCCAGAGTTGTGAGTTTAATCCTTAAGGGGGCCACTTAGGGATCTGGGGCAAAATCGGTACTTGGTCCTGCTAGTGAAGGCAGGGGGCTGGACTTGATGACCTTTCAAGGTCCCTTCCAGTTCTAGGAGATGGGATGTCTCCATTAATTTATTTAATTCCTGAGCCCAGCAGGACTTTATTCAGCATCTCACAGAAGCTTGCTCTCCCTAGATTGCAGGTTGGAGACTCTTACACTCTCTATAGCTGAAATCCCACTAGATCAGCAGTATGGAAAATGGCCTTTGTTTATCAGGCAGCCATTGAAATGATCGAATGTCCTGCTAGCTCTTCCGCCACAAGGTTTAGTACTTTTGTCATTTGGGCGAGGCATCAAACCAAGGAACCAGCCACTATGGTCCTTATAAAATCCCACTGCACTTTTCACAAGAAGGGGGAGTGTTAACCCTTGCGACCAATTCCAAGCACCCTACAATAGAATCAAACATAGAATAGAATCTCAGGGTTAGAAGGGACCTCAGGAGATCATCTAGTCCCACCCCCTGCTCAAAGCAGGACCAACCCCCAGACAGATTTTTGCCCCAAATGGCCCCCTCAAGGATTGAACTCATAACACTGGGCTTAGTAGGCCAATGCTCAAACCACTGAGCTATCCCCCCCCACAATGTCAGTTGGACATGGTATCATCACTCCCTGTTGCCTACTGTAAATGTAAGCCATTAAGTAGCTATTGTATTTCATTCCAGTGGCTGGTGAAAGTGATTCCTGTACAATTTGTAGTTTGTTGGTCAAATGAGTTTGCTGTCCATGTGGATGAAAGGAACTCTCTCTAGAAATGCTCGATCATTACATAGTTACAGACCTACTGGATCTTCCAGAGACAGGGCCTTACTCCTATGCATTCTCCTCCCTCCAGAAGCTGGATCCTGCCACCAAGTGCAAGGGCTGGAATGAGGAAGAGAGGGACACAAAGAAGCAGTGCCAGGATCTATGTAGCATGAAGAATCCCAGGCTCTTTTCTGCTCAAGTAGCATGACAGAAAAATGCTGCAGGCCCAGTCCCATTGAGACGTGGGAACAGCAAAACGTTCTGCGGTAACTTGTTCTGCTTAATATCATCAGCTTTCCCCTTCTCTTCCCTGGGCTCAAAGCTCAGTTTTTACTGGGAATGGAGGCGAGTGCGGGACAGACATCCACTAAGGACACCGGTTAGTGGAAGACAAGTTCCAGCAGGGCTCTATTGTGCATCGCTTTGCAGGTTTCATTGCAACCCAAAGGGTTAGGAAACAGATTTCCATTTTAAATGAGAGTTCTGCAAAATCTGGTGGAAAAGATTCTACAACTCTGCAGTCTGTGGTTGTTGCCTTCTAATCTAGCAGCAGAATACACAGTACGGGAGCTAGTCATGTTTAACTCTTATTGAACATGACAAAGTTATTCTCTGTCTGGTTTACTGATCAGTATAACTAGCAACGATTTCACACAATAGATCGATCCTGTGTGATGTATATACACCTTTGCATATGTTTGTATAAAGAATTCTCTGTGTGTGCTTGTAAAGACATATTAAAGACTATCACCCAGCTGTACAATTTGTCTCTGGCAAACAAACAATTCATTGAACTCTCTGCTCTCGCACACACCACCAAATTATTGCTCATCCTGCACTCAGAACAGTTTTTCTCCCAACAAAGCAGTGCAGCTATTTTATGGCCCCTTTAAAAGAGCAGATGCTATTTCACCCTTGAATGCACTGCCCCTGTTCCACCCAGGATCCCTCCCATTCTGCCCCCCGCATTGCAGCCCCCAAACCCATTTGCTCACCCCACTGTGGCCCCAAGACCGGAGAAGCTCTCCCCTCCCCGCCCCCCAGCTCTGGGGCTGCAGCAGGGAGCGAGAGCTCCTCCAGTCCCAGGGCTGCAATGGGGGTCCAGGTGCTGGGGCTTCCCCTGCCACCCTCAGCACTTCTGCAGGGGACCAGGGTCAGGGAGATAGGGCTTTCCCTGCCCTGCCTGCCCAGCACTTCTGCTGGAAAGTGGGGTCAGGCACGGGGAGGGCCAGCTCTACTGTTTTTGCTGCCCCAAGCAGCGCGCCGAATTGCCGCCGCTGCGGAAATGCATGTGCCGCCCTAACCACACACGGACTGCCCCCGCCGTCTGCGGGGGCAATTCGGCGCGCGTCTTGGGGCAGCAAAAACACACGGACTGCCGCCCCAAGCACCTGCTTGGAATGCTGGTGCCTGGAGCCGGCCCTGGGCACGGGGGCTTCCCCTGCAGCCCCATGGCTTCTGCCACGGACTGGGTTGGGGCACTGGCTGGGGACATCCCCTGCCACCCCATGGCTTCTGCCGGGGACAGGGAGGGGGAATGGCTGGGCACTTCTCCTGCCTCCCTGCGGCTTCTGCCGGGGACGGGGTTGGGGGGTGCTGGGCTGGGGCTTCCCCCGTCTTGTGGTTTCTGCCAGGGATGGAGTTGGAGGGTGCTGGGGCTTCCCGACCTGCCTTGCCCACCCGGCACTGCTACCTGGGAGTGGGGTTGGGGTGTGGGGGCTTCCCTCGCCCCACCCATTGTTATATTTTTTTTACAGAGGCTCCCAGTTGGCCGGGGCCCCTGGATTCTGTTGGCCCGGTGGCTAATCCGCCACTGTGCGAAGCACTGGAGATACCAGCCCATGGCTCCGGCCTCACTCTGGCTCCACTGAGATCAATGGCAACACTCCCCCGTGGGGCCAGGATTTCACCCTATGCACGAGCAGGACTGAGGGAGACCAGCTCAGAATGTCTTGTTTGGGTGGTGGCCCAGTGCTGCCCTGCTGCATTAAACCTGCTCCTCTCCCTCGCCAGCATCACTAGGCCATGGGCTGCCCTCCCGAGTGCCGCTCCCCGGCCCTAAGACCCGTGCTAGGCCAGCTGAGCTGCTGGGGCAATGCCCCCCATCGCTCACTAGCCAGAGCGCCGGGAGAGAGGGAGGCAGGGGCCCCAGAGGGCTCTGAGCTCAGCATCAACTCCTGGCCGTCAGAAGGGCTGGAAGGCCCAGTGCTTAGAGTGGTCTGAAGAAAGTGGGGAGCTCTCAATCAGTGCGGGGCGGCTTTGCTAGGAGGGTGCTGACAGTTCTGCCCTCAGTGACCCAGGTCAGAATGTGGGTGTTTATTTATTGCCAGGTCTGCACACACACACCCCCCAGCACTGAGAAGGCCCCGGAGCAGAGCTGTGCTCGGGGGAATGAGCAACCCCCCAGCAGCAGGTCCCCAGCCCTGCCCAGCGCCACTAGCCCCTGTGCCCCCAGCCCCTTTCTCAGCTATCGGCTCTGGGCTCCGCAGCCCCTGTGCCCCCGTGAGCAAAGCCAGTCCTGCTGTTCGGCTCCCCGGGGCCACTGGACTGTCCGGGACTTGCCCCCAGGCCAGATCCGAGCCCAACACACCCAGCAGCAGCTGCCCCGGCCCGGCTTCCCGCGGGGGCTGGGCCCGCAGAGCCGGAGGGCGGCGCATCCCAGCGGGGAAGGGGTCTCGGCTGGGCGGCCCGCGGGCGGCAGGTTTGAGAAACCCCTTCCCCGGCCGGGGGCTGCTCCGGCCGCCGGCGCGCAGGGCCGGGCAGCGGCTGGGCGCGGAGAGCGGGGCCCCGACGCGGCGCTTGCGGGGCTGGGCTCGGCTGGGCTGGGCTCGGCTGCCGGCGGAGGGGCGGGCGGGGTCCCGGGGAGACGCGCGGCCCGCGGAGGGCTGAACGGCCTCGGGAACCTCCAGCGCGGCGGCTGCAAACGCGTCTCGCTCGCCCCGAGCCCCGGGGCAGCTGCTGCCTTTGTGCGTCTGCAGCGGGCTCGGCCCGTCCCTCCTGCCCGGCGAGTGCGCGGCGGCCGGGCCGGGCTCCGTGGCGTGGGGCCCCGTCAGCGGGGAAGCTGCAGCCGAGAGACCGAACCTGCCGCTGCCCGAGGAGAGGAGCCTCCGGCCGGCCGGGGCATGGCTGGGGCGCGCTCCGCTCAGGTAGGGCTTTGCCATGGGGCCTGCAGCGGGGCCGGGGCTGCGCGCCTCGGGGGGTTGCCGCCGCTAACCCAGGGGGTAATTGCCCCCTGCCACCGACTTTCCGGGGGACCTTGGGCCGAGTCAGTGTCTCTCTGGGCCTCGGTTGTTATCTGTACAATGGGATCATCGCCGCCCCGCCCCGCCCGCGGGCTCAGGGGCGGGGCTGGCTTGTCAGGGTAATACACTAACGTAGTGACCCCTTTCACACAGCAAGCCATTGAGTCCAAACCCCCCCTTCTACATTAAAAACACTATTAAATATATTTAACACTGTTATAAATGCTGGATGCAAAGCGGGGTCTGGGTGGGGGCTGACAGCTCCCGACCCCCCCATGTGATAACCTCACCACCCCCTGAGGGGTCCTGACCCCCAGTTTGAGAACCCCTGCACTAATGGTTGGGAAGCACGTGGAGGTCTCCTTTTGAAAAGTGCTGTACAGGAGCGAGGTGTTATTAGTTATTATTATGTGTTGTTCCCCATGTAGCAAAGACTCCTATGCCAATGTTCCTTCTGTAAGTGCCCTCTGATCCCCACACCAGTCTTCCCCATCCCACCCCAGCTCATTCAAGGCATTATTCGGTGCTGGCTAAAATGCTCCCCTCTTCCTCTCCCCCCCCCAAAAAATACTGGAGGGTAGGTTGCACCTGAGTAGGGAGGGAAATAGACTTCTAGGATGGAGGCTGGCACAACCGATTAAGAGAGCTTTAGACTAGGAATTTGGTGGAAGATGTCCAGGTAATCTCCACGCAGGATTTTAACATTGAGAGGGAAGAAAACGAAGTAAGAAAGGATACAGCCGTGGGTAGGAGAAAGGACATCAGGAGGAAGGGTAGTGTAGATACCAGTCTAATAGGTGATACTGGTGGTAGAATGTCTGGGCCTAATCGGGTAAAGAATGTGAGCAAAGCCAAACAGCAAAAATTAAGATGTTTGTACCCTAATGCGAGGAGCCTAAGTAACAAGATGGAGGAACTAGAGCTACTGGTGCAGGAAGTGAAACCAGATATTATAGGGATAACAGAAACATGGTGGAATAGTAGTCATGACTGGAGTACAGGTATTGAAGGGTATGTGCTGTGTAGGAAAGACAGAAATAAAGGCAAGGGTGGTGGAGTAGCATTGTATATCAATGATGAGGTAAACTGTAAAGATATAAGAAGTAATGGAATGGATAAGACAGAGTCTGTCTGGGCAAAAATCACATTGGGAAAGAAAGCTACTAGAGCCTCCCCTGGGATACTGCTTGGGGTGTGCTACAGACCGCCGGGATCCGATTTGGATATGGTTAGAGGCCTCTTTAATGTTTTTAATTAAGTAAACATTAATGGGAAGAAGACTAACTTCCCAGATATAGACTGGAGGACAAGTGCTAGTAATAATAATAGGGCTCAGATTTTCCTGGATGCGATAGCTGATGGATTCCTTCACCAAGTACTTGCTGAACCAACAAGAGGGGATGCCATTTTAGATTTAGTTTGGTGAGTAGTGAAGACCTCATAGAAGAAATGGTTGTAGGGGACAACCTTGGTTCGAGTGATCATGAGCTAAGTTCACTTCAAACAAAATGGAAAGATAAAGAAAAATAGATCTGTGACTAGGGTTTTTGATTTCAAAAGGGCTAACTTTAAAAAATTAAGGAAATTAGTTAGGGGAGTGGATTGGACTGAAGAACTTGTGGATCTAAAGGCAGAGGTGGCCTGGAATTACTTCAAGTCAAAGTTGCAGAAACTATCAGAAGCCTGAATCCCAAGAAAGAGGAAAAAATTCATAGGCAGCAGTTGTAGACCGAGCTGGATGAGCAAGCATCTCAGAGAGGTGATTAAGAAAAAGCAGAAAGCCTACAAGGAGTGGAAGATGGGAGGGATCAGCAAGGAAAGCTACCTTATTGAGGTCAGAAAATGTAGGGATAAAGTGAGAAAGGCCAAAAGCCGTGTAGAGTTGGACCTTGCAAAGGGAATTAAAACCAATAGTTCTATAGCCATATAAATAAGCAAAAAACAAAGAAAGAAAAATGGGGCCGCTAAACACTGAGGATGGAGTGGGGGTTAAGGATAATCTAGGCATAGCCCAGTATCTAAACAAATACTTTGCCTCAGTCTTTAATGAGAAGCTTAGGGATAATGGCAGGATGACAAAAGGCAATGAGGATATGGAGGTAGATATTACCATATCTGAGGTAGAAGCCAAACTCGAACAGCTTAATGGGACTAAATCAGGGGGCCCAGGTAATCTTCATCCAAGAATATTAAAGGAACTGGCACATGAAATTGCAAGCCCATTAGCAAGATTTTTTAATGAATCTGTAAACTCAGGGGTTGTACTGTATGACTGGAGAATTGCTAACATAATTCCTATTTTTAAGAAAGAAAAAAAAGTGATTTAGGGATTAATAACAAGAATTTTGGTTATAAATTGGGGACACATCAGTTGGAAGCAACAGAGGAGGAGAAGGACCTCGGAGTATTGGTTGATCGCAGGATGACTATGAGCTGCCAATGTGATATGGCCATTAAAAAAGCTAGTGCGGTCTTGGGATGCATCAGGCGAGGTATTTCCAGTAAAGATAAAGAGGTGTTAGTACAGTTATACAAGGCACTGGGTGAGACCTCATCTGGAATATCGTGTGCAGTTCTTGTCTCCCATGTTTAAGAAGGATGAATTCAAACTGGAACAGGTACAGAGAAGGGCCACTAGGATGATCCGAGGAATGGAAAACCTGTCTTATGAAAGGAGACTCAAAGAGCTCCGCTTGTTTAGCCTAACCAAAAGAAGGCTGAGGGGAGATATGTTCGCTCTCTACAAATGTATCAGAGGGATAAATACCAGAGAGGGAGAGGAATTATTTCAGCTCAGTACCAATGTGGACACAAGAACAAATGGATATAAACTGGCCATCAGGGAGTTTAGACTTGAAATTAGATGAAGGTTTCTAACCATCAGAGGAGTGAAGTTCTGGAAGAGCCTTCCAAGGGGAGTAGTGGGGGCAAAGGACATATGTGGCTTCAAGACTAAGCTTGATAAGTTTATGGAGGGGATGGTATGATGGGATAGCCTCATTTTGACAATTAATTGATCTTTGACTATTAGTGGTAAATATGCCCAATGGCCTGTGATGGGATATTAGATGAGGTTGGATCTGAGTTACTACAGAGAATTCTTTCCTGGATGCTGGCTGGTGAGTCTTGCCCACATGCTCAGGGTTTAGCTGATCGCCATATTTGGGGTCGGGAAGGAATTTTCCTCCACTGCAGATTGGCAGAGGCCCTGGAGTTTTTTTGCCTTCCTCTGCAGCGTGGGGCATGGGTCACTTGCTGGAAGATTCTCTACACCTTGAAGTCTTTAAACCGTGATTTGAGGACTTCAATGGCTCAGCCATAGGTTAGGGGTTTGATACAGGAGTGGGTGTGTGAGATTCTGCAGCCTGTGTTGTGCAGGAGGTCAGACTAGATGATCATATTGGTCCCTTCTGACCTGAAAGTCTATTTATCTATGAAAATGCGCTGAAGACTGAATTATAATGCAGCCTGCATGTATCATGAATGTCCTACACCTGCGTTAATGAATCACAGCATCTTTCATGTAAATAGCTCCCTGCCTGGTGGCTGTGAGGAGCTGTTAATGGGTGTTTCCTAGCCAGAACCTCATCCCATGAGTCACAGTGAAATGTTCCATCTTGGCCCTGACAAACGATGGGCCAGACCCAGCCGTATGCAGCTTGCATTTGCCAGCGGAGTCTCTGGGACAAGATCGGGAGTGACGTAAACGCTGGTGTGAGTGACAGGTTGGATTTGCTAGTCAGTGGGGCCTAATAAACAGCTGACGTCTCTAGTCCAAACACATGGTTCCTGCAGCTAGGCGGGGAGGCATTGGGTGCTGCTTCAGCAGGAGATTGCCACCGAGACAAAGGCCAGGCTGCTGCTCCCCGTCCCTGCATCAGAGCCCTGCGGTGACAGGTGTGAGCTGTCCCGGGGGATTCACATCCTGGAGGCACCAGCAGCAACGTGTGTTGTCAGCGTGTGTTACACACGCAGGAAACGCTCTCCCTGCCCTGCCGGGACCCAGGGCTGCTGCTCTCAGGGTGTGACTGAAGTAGAGGCTGCTGATCACGGTTTATTTGCTCTTTCAGGCTCCAGTCACGTTTGACGACGTCGCTGTGTATTTCTCCGCGGAGGAGTGGGAGGAGCTCGCGGAATGGCAGAAGGAGCTGTACAAGGACGTGATGAGGGACAACTACAAGGCTTTGATCTCCCTGGGTAACGATTAGTGGTCACTCATTCATTAGAAGATGCAGCCCCCAAATAAGAGAGCTTAAGTCATGCTCTGTAGTGTGATTACATGAAACAAAGAGAACTGCCTTAAGCACCACCCAGAGAACTCCCTGACCGGGCGGTCCTTCCATTTATTAAACTCCCCCTGCAACACATCCTGGTCCTCGCTGGTGCCTATAACCACTGCACATGCTGTACAAACTCTGCCCAAGGCAGGGCTCCATAGAGAGCGCTCCCTGCACGCTGTGTGGTACCATTGTGGGAGCAGAATGGAGACGTTCCTGTGTCTGGGGAGAAGTTCGGATGTAAGTGGGCTAGTGGCTGAGGCCAAGGAGGGCACTGTGTATCGTTCATGCCTCGACAGGAAGTGCAGGTACCTGAGTCTCGCATGAGTTGTTCAGCTCATCTCAATCCACAAGGCTTTTTTGCCTCTGGATCTTCACTCTCTTCCCGGGTAGTTCATACACTGGGCTGGGGTTAAATCAGGAGTGTCATTTTAAAACGCTGACAGGACAGTGAGTAATTGCTGAGCTACACATTAGGTGGGATGGACAGTCCAGTGGTCAGAGCGCTCGTCTAGAACTTGAGAGTCTTGAGTTCAGTTCCCTGCTCCACCACAGACTGTCTGGGGACCTTAGGCAAGTCACCGGGTTCTCTGGGCCTCAGTTCCCCATCTATAAAATGGGGATAACTGCCTTGCCCGGCTGCACAGGGGCTTGTGAGGATAAACACATTAGCGATTGTGAGGGGCCAGCTAAGTACCTAGGCTCGATAGATAATTCTCTTCTCCCATCACCAGGTCATGCTGCCATTAAACCTGACATTATCTGGCTGATTGAACGTGGGGAAGAGCCGTATGTCAAGGGTCACAAGGACTCTGGGAATGGAAAAGCTTTTAACTTCTTCTGTGAGTAACGATTTCCAAACCGTTCGGAAACAACGTGCCCCTTCCTGCGTGCTGGCAATTACCTCTTTGCTCCCAGGAACAAATGCAGTAACTGTTGTTACTGGCGCATCATTTTGGCAGGTGTCAGCCAGGCATCCCCACCGCTATATTTCCACTCCCATTGGAAATAGCAACGGGGGTCTTCATTTTCCCTTGCTCGTGGGTGAACGGCTCTGGGGAGCAAAGCAGAGGCTGCTAAAGTGGAATTTGAGTGGAGTGGAGAGGGCATTCTCTTGCTGGGAGCAAAAGAAGGTCACAGAGAACAGCCACTCCTTCTTTCCCAAGCTGATCTAGAATTGACCAAATCGCCAAATTGGTAGTTTGAGAGCTCCTCCCCTTCCTAGCAGAGGACAGAGGCTGTCAATCAATGCCCTGTCTGACTGCTATTTATTCGCTGCAAGCAAATGGAAACCCTTTAACAAACCTCTGTCTGTCTCTCTCCACTTTGTTACACTGGATTGACTTTCTGATTAGCTATGACATAATATCAGAGGAATCCAATTAACAGGTCAGAAATGATCTCTCCTGGCCTCACTGCAGTCCATAGCAAAACTCCTCTTGACTTCCAAAGGGCCAGGACTTCACCCTTAAAGCTTAGTGAGCGACTTCAGAAACATTTGTGAGACGTATTGACCCAGGAAGGCCAAAGGCAGACCTTGCGTACGCAGCTGGAGCTGCATTCATGTTAATGAAGTTGACCCACGTCCAGTAGATCTGATTTGGGCCCTCTGCATGCAGATTGCCAAGTAGGATGTAGTTCTGGGGTGAGATCCTGACCCCACTGAAGTCAATGGCAAAATTCTCATTGACTTTAACGGAACCAGGATTTTGCTCATAATTTCTACATAAAACTGGGCAGGAGTTTTCCAGCTGGTGCATGGCTGAAAGTCCAATCTCATGGGAATGCTATAGAAACAAAATGTTAATGTCATTGAAATAAACTAGGGCTGTCAAGCGATTAAAAAAATTAATCACGATAAATTGCGCAATTAAAAAAATTAATTGGGATTAATCATGCTATTAAACAACAATAGAATACTTAAATATTTAAATATTTTGGATGTTTTTTACATTTTCAAATATATTGATTTCAATTATAACAATACAAAGTGTACAGTGCTCACTTTATATTATATTTTATTACAAATATTTGCACTGTAAAAACCAAGAAATACTATTTTTCAATTCACCTAATACAAGTACTGTAGTGCAATCTCTTTATCATGAAAGTTAAACTTACAAATGTAGAATTATGTAAAAAAACCAACAACCTGCCTTCAACAATAAAACAATATAAAACTTTAGAGCCTACAAGTCCACTCAGTCCTACTTCTTGTTCAGCCAGCTGCTCAGACAAACAAGTTCATTTACATTTGCAGGAGATAATGCTTCCACTTCTTGTTCACAGTGTCACCTGAAAGTGAGAACAGATGTTTGCATGGCACTTTTGTAGTCAGCGCTGCAAGATATTTACATGCCAGATGCGTTAAAGATTCATATGTCCCTTCATGCTTCAACCACCATTCCAGAGGACGTGCTTCCATGCTGATGATGGTTTCTGCTCGATAACCATCCAAAGCAGTGCGGACCGAGCCATGTTCATTTTCATCAGCTGAGTCAGATGCCACCAGCAGAAGATTGATTTTCTTTTTTGGTGGTTCGGGTTCTGTAGTTTCTGCATAAGAGTGTTGCTCTTTTAAGACTTCTGAAAGCCTGCTCCACACCTCATCCCTCTCAGATTTTGGAAGGCACTTCAGATTCTTAAATCTTCATTCTAGAGTTGTAGCTATTTTTAGAAATCTCACATTGGTACCTTCTTTGCAGCTTTGTCAAATCTGCAATGAAAGTGTTCTTAAAATAAACATGTGCTGGGTCATCATCTGAGACTGCTGTGACATGAACTGTAGGGCAGAATGCGGGTAAAACAGAGCAGGAGACATACAGTTCTCCCCCAAGGAGTTTAGCCACAAATGTAATTAACACATAATTTTTTTAATGAGCGTCATCAACATGGAAGCATGTCCTCTGGAATGGTGGCCGACGCATGAAGGGGCATACGAATGTTTAGCATATCTGGCATATAGATACCTTGCAATGACGGCTAGAAAAGTCCCATGCGAACGCCTGTTCTCACTGTCTGGTGACATTGTAAATAAGAAGTGGGCAGCATTATCTCCCATAAATGTAAACAAACTTGTTTGTGTTAGTGATTGGCTGAACGAGAAGTAGGACTGAGTGGACTTGTAGGCTCTAACATTTTACATTGTTTTGTTTTTGAGTGCAGTTATGTAACAAAAAAAATCTACATTAGTAAGTTGCATTTTCATGATAAAGAGATTGCTCTATAGTACTTGTATGAGGTGAACTGAAAAATCCAATTTCTTTTGTTTATCATTTTTACAGTGCAAATATTTGTAATCAAAAGTAATAATGTAAAGTGAGCACTGTACACTTTGTATTCCGTGTTGTAATTGAAATCAGTATATCTGAAAATGTAGAAAAACATCCAAAATATTGAATACATTTACTTGGTATTCTCTTGTTGAACAGTGCAATTAAAACTGCGATTAATCACAATTAATTTTTTGAGTTAATCGCGTGAGTTAACTGTGATTAATTGACAGCCCTAAAATAAACCCAGGATGTCACTGACTGCTGCTCTATAATTATGTTAACTGCACTATAGGCTGAACGTATTCAAAGGAGCTTTCCGTTCTCTCCAGCCCATGCAATAAATAACAGCTGGATTCTCTCTCCATTGCAGCAGTTGCCGAGATCAGGGGGAAGAAGGAGACTCATCCGCAGGAGACTCTCAGGGAATTGGAAGGGCCCAGGCTGTTAGAACGTGGCCTCCAGAGCTCGGACAGGGAATTAGTCTGTCAGGCTCAGTCCAGCTCAGAAGATCATCAGGGAAACTCTGCCAGAAGTGGAGTGGAGCCACCCCCTCCTTGGCAAAGCGGGCTCACTGCAGCCACCTGGCAACGCTGCTCCCTGGGATGTGAGCAGGCGGCTCCCTTTGAACTCTCTGGGGGATGCCTGCGTGTGGTTGAGGACAGGTTCTGGCCCTTGGACGTCCTTGCTCCCCAGCCATTCACTCCTGCAGAGACTCTGTATAAATGCATCCAGTGTGAGAAATGGTTCACTCCCCCGCCAGCTGCTGGCGGTCACGGCGGGACGCCCCTGGGAGCAGAGCCCTCCATTTGCCCCAAATGCAAGGGGAGCCGTGGGGAGAGCTCTCATCTTAATGCATGTCAGAGAATCCCCCCAGGAGAGACCCCCTGTCTGCGCGCTCGCCGTGAGCACAGCCCAGCCCAGCCCCTGCCCCAGAGAATCCCCCCAGGAGAGACCCCCTGTCTGCGCGCTCGCTGTGAGCACAGCCCAGCCCAGCCCCTGCCCCAGAGACTCCCCCCAGGAGAGACCCCCTGTCTGCGCGCTCGCTGTGAGCACAGCCCAACCCAGCCTGTGCCCCAGAGAATCCCCCCAGGAGAGACCCCCTGTCTGCGCACTCGCTGTGAGCAAAGCCCAGCCCAGCCCCTGCCCCTGCCCCAGAGAATCCCCCCAGGAGAGACCCCCTGTCTGCGCACTCGCTGTGAGCAAAGCCCAGCCCAGCCCCTGCCCCTGCCCCAGAGAATCCCCCCAGGAGAGACCCCCTGTCTGCGCGCTCGCTGTGAGCAAAGCCCAGCCCAGTCCCTGCCCCAGAGAATCCCCCCAGAAGAGCGACTATATAGATGCCCCGAGTGCGAGAAAAGCTTCTGCTACAAGCAGGAATACACGTGGCACCAGAGAGCCCACCTCAGCGATAGGCTCTATAAATGTAGCGGGTGCGAGAAAAGCTTCCGCTCCAAGCAGGAGCTGGTCTGGCACCAGCGGGCCCACGCAGCAGAGAGGCCGTACAAGTGCAGCGAGTGCGAGAAGAGCTTCCGCTACCCGCAAGAATTCACCTGGCACCAGAGAGCCCACGTGGGCGACAGGCCGTACAAATGCCCCACCTGCGATAAGCACTTCCGCTACCAGCAAGAGTTCACGTGGCACCAGCGGAGCCACGCCGGGGAGAAGAGCTACAAGTGCCTGGGCTGTGAGAAGAGCTTCCGCTACAAGCAGGAATTCATGTGGCACCAGAGGATCCACGTGGGGGAGAACCCCTACCGATGCCCCACGTGCCAAAGGACCTTCCGCTGCAAGCAGCAGTATACGAGCCACCAGAGAGTCCACAGCGCGGAGAGGCCCCATAGATGCTCTGCGTGTGATAAGAGCTTCAGCCGGAACTCAGCCCTTCTTAAGCACCAGCGACTCCACACCGGGGAGGGACCTTACCACTGTCCTGACTGCGAGACAAGCTTCAGCCAGAGCACAAACCTTCTCCAACACCAGCGATCCCACGCACGCAAGAGAGCCCGGCTGGATGGGCAGAAGCCTTCCGAGAGGAGGCAACCCCAGCAAGGCCCTCGCAAGGCTGCGGGCAGAGAGCCCCTGTAAACCCCCCGAGCCTGTAGAATGTTTCAGGGGGAGCACTCGCTTTCGTGAGCATCTGGGAGCCCGAAGCAGGAGAGGAGCTCAGCTGATGAACCCAGCATGTGAGAGCCTCACGCACAAGCTGAAGTTGCAGTGCCCCACGGGAAAGGCCTGGGAAGGGGCTGAACGGGTGGAAAGGGCTGTAGAGTCAGAGTCCCTCGGGGAGCCCGGGAAAGACACACATATGGCAACGAGTTGGCAGTAGGTCCAGTAGAACTTCTCTTCCTGAAGGTGCTCAGATACTTCGGTGATGGGCAGCAGGCGAGAACCCTGGAATCCAGTGCCCCGTCCGGCTCCTGACTCTGTGCCTTATCATTGCTAAATGAGTAGCTGCTCCGGTGCCCCTGTGACTAAGGTGCTCACCTGCTCCCGTCCTGCTCCCCTCATGCTGCATTGTCAGCCTTAAATATGCCAGGAGATCTCCATTGCCAGGGGGAAACCAACACGTTCATGCAACGTTGTGGTGGAGGATGTCAGCGCCAAGGAGTCAGGACGGTCGAAGTGCTGGGACTCACAACAACCCTTTAGCTGAGCCCTCTGGATAGCGATAACTCACAGCGGTAGGCAGGGTACTGGAGCGATGACGCCCTGCTGGCTCCACCCCTGCCCCAGGTCCTCAGATCAAACCGTTTTGCTGCATCACCCGTCAGAGTAAAGGAGGAGCTATGTGGGTGCCTCGCTTACTGTTACTTTGCTCAAATGATGCACAAGCAAGGTAACAGCGCCACCTCTAGAGGGCGATCTCATACTGACATCATGGGGCATTTCTGGTACTTGCCGTTATTTGAAAATCAAGGTGACCGTGACCCACCTGTACCCACTGCTGCAAAGATCCCTCTGCAGGAGGTCCTGCTGTGAGAGCTCAAAGCACAGCTTCCCATGTACCTCCAAGTACAACTGCCTTTCTCACCAGCTCTCTGCCGCTTCGGCCCCGTGTTACTGTGCAGACTGTGATATGGGAGCTGTATTTCTCTAAGCGCCAGCGCTGCATGCACACATTGTGCACCTCTCTGCTAGCTGATGGGGGCTCGGCTGTGATCCCTCCCTCGCCCAGCCTTTGGGGAATCGAGTGCTTGGAGCTAGATTCACACCATCCATCAGCTCCTTCCTGGAAGTGCGGCTGGCGCTGTGCAGAGGCGTTTTGGCTCCCTCTCCCCATGCAAAGCCAGCCCCAGCAGACGTTTTTCTCTACGACATCTCAAACCCTCTTTTCATGCCGTAGTCAGAACTTTTCCTGGGGCTAAATTCTGTTACACTGATGTAAATCCAGAGCAACTCCACTGAATTCAGTGGTGTTTACGCTGCTGTAACTGGGAGCAGAATCTGGCACTTGACCTAAGATCTTGTTCCTCCCTAGTGTTGCTCCAGGGCAGTGTGGTCAGTGGGAGCGGTAGCCACCTCCACCCTTTGTCCTGTCTCCACCATCTTGTGGAGCATGAGAAATACCTGTAGGGAATGGGATCTGCCACATGTGTGTGTGTGTGTGTGTGGGGGGGGGTTGGATTGTCCCTTGTCCTGATATGGGCTGAAATCCATTGGATGCATCCAAATCACTGACCCAGTGTCTCCAGCTGGCCCATTGTGTGTTTCCTCCACGCCCAGGCTCTAGAAGAGTGCTCCTCTCTCTGGCTTTATTAATTGGAGGATTGTGGGACGGTGAGTGTGTGTATATGTGTGGGGGGTCAAGGCACTGGTGTGGGGGTCCAGGAGACCAGGACTCAATCCCCAGCTCTGCTGTAGACTCTGTGTGGGCCCTTGGGCCAGTCTCTCTGGCTGTAGGTCTCAGCTGCATAGTGGGGATAAGAGCAGGGCCCTGCTGTGGGGGGGTGGTTGTGAGGCCGAATCTGCGCACCGTTCTGAGGTACTTCGATTCTGCAGGGATGGCAGGTCAGTACCTAGCCAGATATTCTCCGCGGCTTGCTAGGCTGCTCCACCGGGCTCGCAGCGCCCCCGCCACGGGACCCGCTGACTTTAGAGCAGTTCATCTCCCCATGCTCGGTAGGGTCTGCTGAATGGGGTCGCTCAGTGCAGATGCCGGTCCGCTGGGTGGAGCAAACACTGGGGTTACCTCAGGTATAAATACATGCGACAAGCATCCCTAATGCCACTTCTCTCACTGAAAGCATCGGTCCATTCTTAATGGCTCCCTCCACGCTGCTCCTCTTGGAGCTGGCAGTGTCTGTCCTCCCCCCCACCCCCCCGCACCCTCCAAAAAGACAGCTGGACTTCAGGAGTGCTTGACCCTGCTCCACTGCACCCACCAGCTGGCTGCGTCATGCTGTTGCTGCTGCCATGAGCAGGGGTGAAAGTAACTTAAAGGACTTGCCGGTACTCCGGAGTCCTTAGGAGGGGCGGAGCCTCAACCGGAAGAGGGGGGTGGCTCCGCTGCAGTAGCGGCAGCAGGGGGCCCCTGGCCCTTTAAATCACTGCCAGAGCCCTGCCGCAGCTACCCCAGGGCTCCAGCAGCGGGGCTCGGGTGGCAATTTAAAGGGCCCTGGAGGGTAGCGGCAGTGGGAGCCCCGAGCTGCGCTGCTGGAGCCCCGGGGTAGCAGCAGCAGCCGGGGGCTCGGGCGGTGATTTAAAGGGCCTGGGGCTCTGGCAGCCGCTACCACCCTGGACCCTTTAAATCATCCCCAGAGCCCTGCTGCCGGAGCCCTGGGGTAGCGGCGGCAGGGCTCCGGCAGCTATTTATGTACAGGTGTGACTACCTGCCCTTTCCTGGTTACTCTAAGCGGCCAGTCCGCATCCAAATCCAGTAAAAAATAAAATAATCATTTAAAATAGGATATAATCCATTTATTAAGTATTTATAATAAGTATTTAAAACCATTCTCAATTCCTAATATTTTCAACAGATCATTGTTTCCATCACTCCACGCGCCCCAAGCACGAGGCCAAAGAAGTGGATATTTTTGCCACCCATTAAGTTTTTGATCTCTTCCTCTAATTCGAGGTAATAAGCCACCTTCTCTCTATGGGCTTGCTGCAAACTCCTGGCATTATCTTCCCAGCGCACTGTGACATCCACCACCACCGCCATATCACCCTTAGTAAATATAATATCTGGTTTTCTCAGCTCTCCCCTGCTATTTCTTAAATGGGGTTCTGCTAATGCCTTCCATCCTAATTTAACAGCCTTATCTATAACTGCAGATACTACTCTATTATGTCTTTTAATTCTTTCATCCTTGGTTTTATAACATTGACCAGATATGTGGGGTATCGTCTCTCGCACCTTACCACACCACCTACAAAAAGCATTTACTCCCCCTCTTCCTCTCGCTAACGTCTCCCTAGTGGGGTAAATATTTGCTCTGAGTTGAAGTGCTGCAATATATGAAGAAGACTTAATCTTACTAGAATTTTAAAAAATTGAATTGCTAATTGTATCATTTTTAAATACTTTATTCCTATTCCCTGACACCTCAACTCACACATCTTAAAAATTCTTCTTCTCTTCATTTTCTAAGATGGAGTGTTGCTGCATTAAACATCTTATCAATTAGATTTTCTCCGGCATATAAATCAGATCGATCTATCCAATTATCTTTGGAGACAATATGTCTCCTCCATTTTCGAATTAACATATTTGGAATCTGTATACTAAACTTCGTGAGTGCAAGACCTCCATCCCTCCCTCTTGAATAAAATAATCCATCAGTGGTGCATTGCGGTAGATGTAAAATTTGTTTGGCTATTTTTCTGATTGAAATATCCAAATCATTTAAAAGATAAAAAGGGAGTTCTATTAAAAGTAGATTATAAAATAGCCTTGGTAAAATGAATGTTTGTAAAATCAATAATTTCTGAGCCGGTTTCAAGGGGGCCTTAATCAAACTCTCACTCCATTCATTCAATTTCTCCCTGAGTGACAACCCTCCTATCCCTATCCATGGATCTATTCTTGCACCTAGATATTATTCAAATTTCCCCGGTTGAATGTACTCAATTTTCTCAGTCCCTATATTCCAATTATCTTTTGGATTCACTATATACGTTTTGTATTTTGATAAAATGTGAAAACCTTTCGTCATCTTCACATTAATACGAAGATTAGTATTGCTACAGAAGCACTCGAAAATACCCAAATTTTTAACCATTATAATTCGGGCTAATCTTCTCCTATCCTTACCAAATAACTGTTGATAAAACTTAAATTTTGCCTTCTTGGTGGCATATTTTGTAATAGCACTGGACTGTTTCTCTCTTCCCTCTCTTCCCCTTATTTCTCAGCTCTAGTTGTTCCTCATTCCTGTTAACATTTTCCCCCACTAATGAATTACAGAACTTTTCTAACGTAGCCCATCCAAGTGCTTTTGTTAGATTCTCCTTTAATAGCATTTCAATCTCCCCTAGGCTATTTACTATCTCCCATCCCTCTCTACTTTGTTTCCCCTGCTTACAGATTTTCTTTTCCACTTGATCCATATTTGGGTGTCCTTTCAATGGTAAGATCCTTTCTCTCGGGGGAGGAGCTTCTAATATATTTTCTTTAAATTTCTCTACCTCTCTCACTTCGTCCTTACATCCAACTATCACCACTTTCTTCTTTGTCAATTCTCGGCTTTTATCTGACATCTGTTTGTTAGTTTTAGTCCTTAACTCACTTTCTATACATTTATTTATATTCCTTTTCCCTAAGTATTTATTTTCTAATTGTATAAGCTGCTCGATCTCCTCATTAGTCCAGATACGAGATCGAGAAGATACCTCTCTACTCTTACTTTTTGCTGCTATATTTTTCTTTCTTTGTTCGTTCCTAATGGCGGGGTGCCTGTGTCGGCAGTGTTGGCTTCATCCCGATTTGGTATGGAATGCCAGCCCACAGATAGAGCAGGTATGGCTTTTTGCCGGGGTATCCACCTCCCTGGGCTCGCACTTGGGGGAGTGGGAAGCTATGTTATGATACTGAGAGGACTTTCCGCACTTTTGACATATTGCTCTTATGGCCTTACTTTTATGAACAACATGAATATGTTTTGCCCATTTACCAAATGCTGGTAAGATCTGAGGGCAAATGGGACAATTAAAATTATCAACCGGGTATTCCAAATAGAAAACCCCATCTTTCCATAAACTACTTTTTGATATATTTGAGTTATTTCCAGTACGGTCATTAAAAGCCATATTGGAGTTAAGAGAAATTGATGAATCAATAATATTAAAATTAAAAACATTTGATGAATTAATATTAAAATGCCCAGGTTCTTTAAAATACGGATTGTCAAATGTACTTAAATACTCAAAATCTGGATTTAAATTGTCCATAGATAAATTATTAAAAGTGTCCTTTGTAAAAACCATAGGTAAAATAGATAAAATCTCTTCACCTTGGTCCTTACCTATAATCTCATCTTCCTCAACTCCCTTTTTCTTTTCCATTGGGAGGTCTCAAATCCCATTCTCCTGAGGTATTCTCTCATTCCAAACAGTCTTATCCATGGGTCTAGCAACCCTAATCATACCCCTAATATAATTAACACTGTCAGCCGGGGCATCGAAGCCGACAGCCAGGGTGTTGTTAACCCGGTCCAGCGCCACTTCAGTATAAAAATATAAATTACTTTTTTCCATATTTAAAAGATATACCCTTACCAGGGGCAAGCTAACCCATACCTGGGGAAGTCAACCTTACCAGGGGGCAGCTATATTGGGGCTGCCCAACCCCATCCCCCACCCCAAAAGGGACAGGGGTTTGTCCTCCACAATCCGCCTGGCTATCCAAGCCAGTTACCGACTCTCACCATGAGGAGGTAAGAGTTGGACTTGCATCCAGAGGCTTTCCTCAATGAGGGGTCCCAAACAGCATAAATTCGAGCCCTAGCGGGTGTGTGAGAAAAGGCTCAGATCTTGGTGGGGATTGCCCGTACTGGCTGGGCTCGCGCCCTCCACGCCTCACTGATAACCCATTCCCTCACTACCCTCGGGCAATGGAACCGGCTGGGCTCGACAACGGAGAGGGTCCAGAGACGCACGGATAGCCATTAAGAGAGTTGGGGCGGTAGCGACTGCCACAGCCCCAGACCCTTTAAATAGCTGCCTGAGCCCTGCCGCCACAGGCTCTGGGGACAATTTAAAGGGCCCGGGGCTGTAGCAGCTGCCAGAGCCCTGGGGAGGCGGCAGTGGGGCTCCGGCAGCTATTTTAAGGGCTGGGCAATAGCGGCTGCCGCAGCCCCTGATCCTTTAAATTGCCACCCGAGCCCCACCGCCGCTTCCCCAGAGCTCCTGCAGCTGGGCTCTGGCGGCAATTTAAAGGGCCCGGGGCTCCAGCCGCTGCTGGGAGCCCCAGGCCCTTTAAATTGCTGCCAGGGGAAGCCAATCCGCCTTGGTACGGCTCTTGCCAGTACACTGTCCCAGGGCGTACCGGCTTACTTTCACCTCTGGCCATGAGCTACTAGGGGCCTCCCACTTAGGTATCATAGCAACTCTTAATGAACGAGTGCCACAAAGCCTGGTGTGCCTGCCCCAGTGACAGGCAGAAGAGGGTTATGCACAGGCCTTTCCCCAAGCATCGTGTACTGCGGACTCCTCTCAGTGGTAGAGCTGTGGCCTCTGCTGTGTGTTAGATGGTACGCTCGTGGGAGCAGGGGCCTTATCTTCATGTTTGCCTGTAAAGTGCCTAGCACGGTGTTGAAGCTACAAAAATAAATTGTAATATGTAAAAAACGTGCCCATGGTATGAAATGTACTTGGGCCCAAAGCTACATATCTCTGTCTCTTTAGCTAGCGCGCTGTCACGGCAGGAGGAGTGGCAGGAGCGTTTCCCTCTGTATGCAGCATTGGTGAGGCCATGGCGGAGTACTGTGTCCGTACTTTCCCAGAGATGTTGGAAAATTGGAAAGGGTTGAGAGATGAGGCACTAGAATGATCCGAAGTCTGGAAATCCTGCTTTATAGTGAAAGATTTAAGGAGCTTAATCAACGTAGTTTATTACTGAAGAGATTATTAAAGGTTAAGAGGTGACTTGATCGTGGTCAGTAAGCAGGGTCAGGATCAGTAAGCGGGGGGAGGGGGGCGCGAAAGTGATGAACCCATCATTTCCGGGACCGACCACGCCAGCCAATCGGTCTGGCCTGCGGGTTCCTGAGCAGTGGCCCCAATTCGCCGTACCCAGGGGACAGTTCTGTTAGTAGGTACCTACGTGGGGAGCAGATATCAGATTTTAGGGGGCTCTTTATTCTAGCAAGCAAAGGCCGAATGAGATCCACTGGCTGGAAGTTGTAGATAGTGTGACAAAGTTCTTCCTCTATCTTGGTGGGTCCTGCGCTTATTACTGGATTTGTTCGCCTCAGAGATTCACCATGTGGGTCAGGGAACTGCCCAGAGACCACCTCCTCTGGTAGAACCCACAGTCCAGGTCAATTCCTCCTGTGTCTGCTCAGGAGTTGGGAGGTTTGGGGGGAACCTGGGCCCGCCCTCTACTCCGGGTTCCAGCCCAGGGCCCTGTGGACTGCAGCTGTCTATAGTGCCTCCTGGAACAGCTGCATGACAGCTACAACTCCCTGGGCTACTTCCCCATGGCCTCCTCCAAACACCTCCCTTATTCTTACCACAGGACCTTCCTCCTGGTGTCTGATAATGCTTGTACTCTTCAATCCTCCAACAATACACCTTCCCACTCTCAGCTCTCTTGCTCCCAGCTCCTTGCATGCACGCTACAAACTGAAGTGAGGTTCTTTTTAAACTCAGGTGCCCTGATTAGCCAGCCTGTCCTAATTGATTCTAGCAGTTTCTTCTTAATTGGATCCAGGTGTCCTAATTAGCCTGCCTGCCTTAATTGCCTCCAGCAAGTTCCTGCTTGTTCTGGAACTGCCCCTATTACCTTACCCAGGGAAAAGAGATCTACTTAATCTGGGACTAATATATCTGCCTTCTAACACTCTCCTGTAGCCATCTGGCTTGACCCTGTCACATATCCCCCCCTCTGCTCAACACCACGGGGTTGGGCAACTTGGGACGTCAGGCAGTGTATCCATGACAAGCCCTCTGCATTGCCATGGTGGCTTCCAGCCCAGTGTTGTATGGTGAATTGAAAAGGTTGTAGGGACAGGAACCATCTGGTCACCCTTGTGTTCTTCTCTTTATTTTGCTGCATCCACTGGAAGAGTGCATGGTCGGTCATAAGGGTAAACCGTCGTCCCAGAAGGTAATAACAGTGTTTTCATGGCCCATGTCACAGCTAGGCACTCACTCTCAACCCCGGCATACTTCTGCTCTCTCGGGAGAAGTTTCCTGCTGCGGTAGAGGATTGGGTGTTCTTCATCTCCGACCGTCTGCAATAGGACAGCTCCCAATCCTACTTCAGATGCATCTGTTTGTAAAATGAATTCTTTGTTGAAGTCTGGGGCTACAAGCACGGGGTTACTGCAGAGGGCTGTCCGTAGATCCGTGAATGCGTTCTCCGCAGCATCAGTCCACTTCACCATGTCTGGACCCCGGGCTTTTATCAGGTCTGTCAGGGGACTCGCTCTGGTAGCGAAATGGGGAATAAATCGCCGGTAGTACCCCACCACACCCAGGAATGCCCGGACTTGCTTTTTCCGATTTGGCCGGGGCCAATTTTGGATAGCCTCTAGTTTGTTCAGTTGGGGCTTGACCATTCCCCTTCCTACAATGTAGCCAAGGTATTTAGCCTCAGCTAACCCTATAGCACACTTGGCTGGGTTGGCTGTGAGGCCGGCCCGTCTTAGCATGTCCAGAACCGCTTCCACCTTTTTCAAGTAGGTCTCCCAGTCAGGGGTATGAATAATCACGTCGTCCAGGTACGCAGCTGCATAACCGTTATGGGGCCACAGAAGCTTGTCCATGAGATGCTGGAAGGTGGCAGGTGCCCCCTGCAGTCCAAAAGGAAGAACGGTATATTGAAACAGACCCTCTGGTGTAGAGAATGCCATCTTTTCTTTTGCATCTTTGTCAAGGGGAATCTGCCAGTATCTCTTTGTTAAATCAAGGGTTGTCAAAAATCGGGCATTGCTCATGCGGTCAACTAACTCATCGATGCGGGGTATGGGGTATGCATCAAATTTGGATATCTCGTTCAGCCGGCGAAAGTCATTACAAAATCTAGTGGTGCCATCGGGTTTTGGCACCAACACAATCGTGCTCGACCATTGACTGTGGGGGTTCTTCAATGACTCCTAGTTCCAACATCTTTTTTACCTCTGCCTTGATCTCCTCTCTTTTTGCCGCTGGGACCCAGTAGGGCCTTAAAGTTACCTTTGCCCCAGGGTCTGTGATAATGTGGTGATATGCTTCGGTGGTTCGGCCTGATTTGGTTGAAAACACGTCCTGGTACCCATTGATCATCTCAGTACCTCCCTCTTCTGGTTTGGTGTCAGATCAGGGGATATCCTGATCTGCTCACGTAGGTTATTTCCCTGGATCAGGGTCTCTTGGGCCACCACACATGCCTCTTGCTGGTGCCAAGGTTTCAAGAGGTTAATGTGATAAATCTGTTCTTGTTTCCGGCGTCCTGGCTGCCGCACCTTGTAGGTTACTTCCCCCACGGGTTCAACCACCTCATAGGGCCCCTGCCCTGGGGCAAGAAGCTTGCTTTCTGCTGTGGGTACCAACACCATAACCCGATCCCCTGGTTGGAACTGTCGCACTTTTGCCTGGCGATTGTAATGGGTTCGATGGGCCTCCTGGGCCTTCTCCAAATGTTCCCATACAGGGGTAACCCGGGCTATCCGGTCTCGCATCTGCAATACATGTTCTATTATATTTCTCCCCTCATTGGGTTCCTCTTCCCAGATCTCTTTGGTCCCTGGGTTTTCCCTTCCACGGGGACCCCATCTATTTCAGTCACCTCCTTCCTAATGTTGTCATACCTAATGTTGTCATACCTCCTTCTGCCTGGTCCCATCCAAAATTTCCTCTCCCGGGGCTAATCTGCATGAGATCTAGGGGCCCAGTCTCTGTTGCCTCTACTGGTTCAGAGGCGCTAGGGTGGGGGTCAGACTCGGGTGCTTCTCCCTCCTGCATGGCCTCCTTTTCAGCTGCGCGAGTCCACCTACCTACAAGAACGACCCTCTGGCTTTGGGTCAGTATTTGGGTTCCCAAGGCCTTAGCTGCCCTTCTTTCCTCTTTCTACCCTGTCTGGGAGTGGGGAACAAATCTGGGGATATTTCAGAGAAGATTGGGGGTTGACAGTCTGCTGTGGATGCCTCACTAATTTCAGGGTTCCCATCTTTCTCCAATCCCCCTACTGGGAGTAAGTTTCCAAACGCTGGGAAGTCCCTCCCTATGAGCACCAGGAGTTTAGGGACTACACCTGCTGCTACCTCAGTAGTGTTCCCTTGGATCTCGATTTTTACTGGGATGGTGGGGTAGTAACTAACTGTCCCATGGACACAGGTTATCCCCGTACATTTAGCCTGCAGCTGACTACGCTTCACGAGCTTCCCTGAGATAAGCGTGATAGCACTCCCCGAATCAACCAGTGCCGTGGTCTCTACGCCATTTAGCTTTACTGGTCTGGTGTACATTTGTGGGGTTAGCAAGACCCTACAAGGTGGATTAGGGAGCATGGGTCTGCCCAGTTCCCCAGGTTACACTGCATAGGCTCCTCGGCATTGGGACACCGTGCAGCTATGTGTCCCCACTCCCCGCAGGTATAACATCTGTATGGAGCCCTAGGCGTTCCCCCGTCTATTGGCTTGGGCAGTCTAACATCCCGATCCTCTTCTCCCTCAGTGCTCCGACTCTTTGTGGCCTCTGATGGGCCTTCAGCCTCTCTCTTTTTCCACCTGGGCCCTCCTGGGGCTTGGTGCTGCTAGTTTAACCCGGGATGCCTCTTCCTTAACTGGTCGGGTCAGCTCCCTCGCTGTCCTTCGCCTCTCTACCAGGGCGACAACCTCGTCATAGGTGGAGGGTTCGTTCTGGCTTACCCAGGCGTGAAGGTCTGGTGGTAGTCCCCTTATGTATCGGTCAATGACCAGAACCTCTAGTATCTCTTCTGGACTCTGGGACTCAATTCACAACCACTTTCATGCGAGATGGATGAGGTCATACAATTGGGACCATGGGGTTTTGTCTTCCTGGTACCTCCACTCATGATACCGCTGGGCCCGCACTGCTGTCGTTACCCCAGATCTGGCCAGGATCTCTGCTTTCAGCTGGGGGTAGTCTGCCGCAGCCTCTTCAGGCAGATCATGGTAGGCCTTCTGGGCCTCCCCACACAGGAATGGGGCAAGGATGCCAGACCACTGATCTCGAGGCCAGGCCTCCCGTAGGGCTGTCCTCTCAAAGGCCAGAAGGTATGCCTCTACATCATCCTCCTGCGTCATTTTCTGCAGCCAATAGCTGGCCCGTATGATCTGCGTCCCATCATGGCCGCGATTCAGCTCTGTAAGAGACTTTACCTGGTTTACCAGTACCCGCAACATAGCTCGGTCTTGAGCAGCCTGGTCCATCAGCAGGCGATTAGTCTCTTGCTGCAGCCGCACTGCCTCCTGTTGGGCGGCTGCCTGGACTCGGGGAGCCTCCTGCTGGGCCGCTGTAGCATGTATCAGAGCCCACACTATGTCATCCAGTGTGGTGAAAAAAAATAAACCCTCTCCCTTTTTGTTTTTTTGTTTTTTAAATCACCCTCCTTCTTCCGCCGCGCTGTGCACACCAAATCCCACCTCTAACACCAGTGTGATAAAGTTCCTCCTCTATCTTGGTGGGTCCTGCGCTTATTGGCAGATTTGTTCGCCTCAGAGATTCACCATGTGGGTCAGGGAACAGCCCAGACACCTTCTCCTCTGGTAGAACCCACAGTCCAGGTCAATTCCTCCTGTGTCTGCTCAGGAGTTGGGAGGTTTGGGAGGAACCTGGGCCCGCCCTCTACTCCGGGTTCCAGCCCAGGGCCCTGTGGACTGCAGCTGTCCAGAGTGCCTCCTGGAACAACTGCGCGACAGCTACAACTCCCTGGGCTACTTCCCATGGCCTTCTCCCAACACCTCCTTTATCCTCACCACAGGACCTTTCTCCTGGTGTCTGATAATGCTTGTACTCTTCAATCCTCCAACAATACATCTTCCCACTCTCAGCTCCTAGTGCCTCTTGCTCCCAGCTCCTTGCATGCACGCTACAAACTGAAGTGAGGTTCTTTTTAAACTCACGTGCCCTGATTAGCCAGCCTGTCCTAATTGATTCTAGCAGTTTCTTCTTAATTGGATCCAGGTGTCCTAATTAGCCTGCCTGCCTTAATTGCTTCCAGCAAGTTCCTGCTTGTTCTGGAACTGCCCCTGTTACCTTACCCAGGGAAAAGAGATCTACTTAATCTGGGACTAATATATCTGCCTTCTAACACTCTCCTGTAGCCATCTGGCCTGACCCTGTCACAATAGAAAACTTCAAATGGGAACTAAGATGCAGCTTTTTGACAGTGAGGGGAATTAACCTTTGGAATTGCTTAACCTGAAAGGTGGTAAAATTCTCCATCACTTGGAGACTTTCAATCAAGACGGCGTGACTCTAAGAGAGGTGCTGGGGTTTGACCATGACTCATTGGGTGCAATCCAGTCACTTACAGAGTAAGGAAAAATAATTCCCTCAACTGCAGGATTCCTTGGGTAAGAGTCTCCGGCTTGTGTATACAGAAAGTCAGACTAGAAAGATGATCATAATGGTGCCTTCTGGCCTTAAAATCTGTCTAATCTAGCGTCTTCCCCCCTCATTAGCCAGTGACTGTGGTGTTTAGGTGCCAAGCACAGGAACGTTAACTCCAGTTTAGTTTTGGCAGGATTGTAGACTCTGCTCTCCCCTATGCATTTCATAAGCTGACTTTCTTCATTAGAAGTTAAGGGAAAATTCAAGGGGGAAGGAGGGCTCCGAAGCCAAAATGTCATTGCCTTCATTGAGGCAAAGAGATGTTCTTAAGAAGGCAAGACATGGTTTCCTTCTGATTTCATGTGGTAAGGCGTTCTACAGCCAGAAATAGCGAGAGGTAGTGGCACTCACCTTATCTACACAATTTCCTTTAATCTCATAAGTATTGCAAGATACTTACAGAACTGATCTCTTGGAACAAGATAGAATACATTGTTTCACTGCTGCAGTTCAGACATCTACCATTTTACCTGATCTATCAGCTCCAACTTCTCTTAACGTCAGTAACAAGCCTCTCATCAATTCCAACACAGATGAGATTAGGCCCTGTATAAATACAGCAGTAAGAGTGCAGAGTGAGTGATCGGAAAAGCCAGATCAAAGAGAGACCTTTAAAAGAAAGAGAACGGGAGATTATTGCCTAAACTGTAACTAGGAAGTTGCAGCAGCAAAGAAAGAACTTGGAAAAGTCCATCAGGAAAACTCTTGACGTGCCATTTCCAGCCAGTTCCCAGAAAGAAAAAAGCAAAATCAATTGGCAAAGTTCCAGGGACTCTGGTCAAATGGAAGTTTCAAATGCTACAGTGGGGTAAAAAGATGCACATCTATGTGTGATGCTTAGTATGATACATATTGGAAGGGATTGTCAGAAGAGCCTCAGGAAGTTAGCTGCCCATCTCCCATTGAATTGGTGTGACCCTAAACAAGAGCTGAGGGCTGAACCTATGGTGATTTCTTTGTTCATTTCACTTCACCACCTGCCAGGTGCTTTGGACACCTGGTATATAGTATATACCTGGAGTATAAAAAAATGCATGAACCAAACTATAGCAACATGCCTGCAGTGTTCAAAGAATAACCCTAGCATTCTCCCAACCCTCCCGGGATGGCTTTCCAGGAAAACTCCTTGATTGCTGGTTATCTACTGGTCCGTTTACCTCCAACCCCACCTGCGGGAGAAATATGGACCTTGTAGCACTGATAGATCACTGTGACCTTGGTGGGTCAGATTTCAGTCGTGACGGAAGGGTTGGAGCTAGGTAAGATTGAGTTGTTGTTCAGGACTTTTCAAAATCTTATTTCGGTGCCTAAATATGGATTTAAGAGCCTAGTTTAGGCCTCCATTTTTTCTTGCACTCTGAGCATATCTGTGTGTATTTGCACATCTAGTAGATTAATACAACCACCTGGGTGAAATCAGCTACACACATTTGCATGCACCAGTATAATTGGAATTTAATTTCCAGCAGCTCTCAGGTCCCACCAGCAGATGGTGGCCAAACACTCTCGGACAGCAGAATCGGCTCCTTCCCATATCTGCTTCTTCACAATTTAACAACCAGGCCTTGGCTTCAACACCCAAAGCGGTAGCAGCAGCTGCTTCCTGGGGTGGGGTGACCAGATGTCCTGATTTTATAGGGACAGTCCCGATATTTGGAGCTTTTTCTTCTATAGGCTCCTATATAAGAAACCCCTGTCCCGATTTTTCACACTTGCTGTCTGGCCACCCGAGCCTGGGTGGCCGGGAAGGCCTCACCCCACAGCTTGTGAGGCCCTTT
The DNA here is from genome assembly GCF_011386835.1 of Chrysemys picta bellii. Taxonomy (NCBI): domain Eukaryota; kingdom Metazoa; phylum Chordata; order Testudines; family Emydidae; genus Chrysemys; species Chrysemys picta. The sequence goes on from NC_088805.1 coordinate 3,915,235, forward strand.
CATCTCCTCCCTTCCCAGAGGAAGAGAGCCGCCAAACGCTGGAAGAGCACAGCTGTTCTTGGTTTGTGGACTAAAGGCTCATGGTCTTCTCAGGGCTGGTTGGTGGCTAAACACGAAGCTAATAAACTACCTAGCACCTTCCCCTCATTTGTGTCACCTTACAGGCTCCAGGGGAGGCCGGCGGATATTAGCGGACACATGACGATTGTTCTCTTCGCCAGGGGGTGGCCACACTTGGTCTCCCCATCTGGGGGCCTCATTGAAATGAGCTGTGACTACAGACATGCAGCCGGCACCAAAACCACAGCCCGCCACTGCCGGAGCTAAAGGCACAACCCTTCCCAGTGTGAGCAAGCAGCAGGCTGGTATTTATTTGGTGGATGCAAACTGGTCAAGCCAAGCCACAGCGTTCTTATCAACAACGTTCACGACACAAAGACCTCCAGGAAGTTGTCATTTTGCCACAGCCAGCCAGTAGGGGGAGCCATAGCCACATGCACTAAGCCAATGTATTCTGTCCCCAGCTACCCATCACCCTAGTAGGTCCATGTCGTTCAAAGCAAAGCTCTGTGATTTCCACAGTAACTTGTACCTAAATTCTGCTGTTTGGCCCCTGGGTTCTGCCGCGCTCCCTGTGGGGATTCTGGCCAGTCTGCTTAAAAGTCTATCTAAAACATGAAGTTCGTATTTAATTAAAACGATAACGAATACTCCAAACCGTAGAGTTGTCCACAGGGACTGAGGAGTTTGAAGCATAGCTGCTGGAGAGTGGAAATAGTTCTCAGTGTTGCCGCTGAAATTAGGTTTCAGAGTTGACTACCCATTGAGATGAATGGGAAGGTCCCAGCTCTTAGCTATTGTCTCAGCTGGCCGCAGACTCAGGTAGACACCGATTTATCGATTAGCAGTTGGGTCCCATTTTGAAAGCTCTCCTTGCTACCATAAGGGCTAGGTCTGCTTAGCTCCTAGAGCACACTTCAGCTGCCTCTGGTGTGTGCAGAGTTGAGTGTATGGCTGGCACTTAACTAATCATAACACATCTACAGTGGCTATCAGGGGCGGGGGGGGTCACCTCATGCTGAAGAAAATGTGTTAATCAAAAAGAAAATACAACAGCTGTTCCCAGGATTGTTTATTTGCCCAATTAACTAGCAACATTATCAGTGCTATTAAAACCCTAGGGCAGGACCCAGAGCACTTCCTCTGGTCTTGCATTTTGCTGCTGCCGGTGGCCTCCTGGCTCTGCTGACGGCAGCTGGTCTGCCAGCATTAAGGATGTTACTTAGCCAGGCGGGCTCACGGTAACGCGAGCTAATGATACTGCAATACAATTTTGTTACCCAGGCACTTGGTTCTAATCAGAAAAGAGACGCCTTAAAAACAAGCCCATCTCACTCAGAACCTGTGTATCTTATTGTTACTGCAGTAGCTTCAGTCATGGCCCAGGACTCTGTAGTGCTAGATGCTGTACATTATTGATTAGGTTCATTACGGTTGTGCAGAGGAGCCCCAGTCGTGGCCCACAACCCCCTGGTGCTAGGAGCATAGGCGCCGACTCCGTGGGGTCGAGATTTGGGGAAGGGATCCAATAGGGGCAGGGAGGGGGTGGAGTTAGGGCGGGGACTTTGGGGATGGGGTTGGAATGGGGGTAGGGCCAGGGGTGGGGATGGGTGGAGTCGGGGTGGGGCCAGAGGCGGGGAAAGGGGTGGGGGGGCACGGGCACCCATCAGCGCCGAGAAAGTTGGCGCCTATGGGTAGGGGCTGTACAAACAGAACAAAGACAGTCCCTGCCCCAGTGTCAATACAGTGTTGTCAACTCTCTTGTCATGAATGCAAGTCTCACAATATTTGGTGTGTCTCTTCAAACCCCAGCTCCTGGAGTCATGTGAAGAGCTGAGAATCTCAGCTTTTGTTAAGGAAATACATTTCTAGCCCTCATAATTATGGAGAAAAGCCTGAAAATATGACCCTTAATGGCTCAGAAACCAATTACACTGATCATTGTCTTTAAATCTCATGATTTTAAAGCCAATCTCATGATTTGGGGCAGGGGTGCTGACTCATGATTTCTGAACACTTGGCTTTAGCCAACTGCAAATCTAGTTGTTTGTAAAAAGAACAGGAGTACTTGTGGCACCTTAGAGACTAACAGGCTGGTATGGCATCTTCTCTGTATGTATATATATATAGATACACTTATTATATGTTCCATTCAATGCATCCAATGAAGTGGGCTGTAGCCCATGAAAGCTTATGCTCAAATAAATGTGTTAGTCTCTAAGGTGCCACAAGTACTCCTGTTCTTTTTATGGATACAGATTAACAGGGCTGCTACTCTGAAATCTAGTTGTTTGTGGTACTGACAAACCCAAATTTTTATTCTTTCTGCCCTGCAGCCCTAGGCGTGCGCATGGGATGTGCCGGGTGTGCCCGGGCACACCCTAATGCAGGGGTGGGCAAATGGCCCCCCTCTCCAGGCACGGTAAGCCATGGGGTCTGCGCTCCCCGGCCAGAGCGCCCGGCCGAGCGCAGCAAGCTGCTGGCCCCTCCCCCGCCTCTCTCCCTCCCCATGAGTCCTGCCGCCGCGCGTGCAGCGCTCTGGGGGCTGGGGCTGCACGCTCCCGTGGGGCAAGGTTTGGCTCCGCGGGGAGACAGACACCTCCCCCCTCCCCTGGAGCCATGCTGCCCCGTGTGCAGTGCTCTGGGGGCCGGGGCTGCGTGCGCTCCTGCGAGGCAGCGTTTGGCTCCACGGGGAGGCGAGGAGCCTCGTCTCATGCCATGGTAAGGAGTCCGGGGCCAGGGGGGTTGGATAAGGGCAGGGCCGGCTCCAGCATTTCTGCTGCCCCAAGCCAAAAAAAAAAAAAGCTGCGATCGCGATCGGCGGCGGTAATTGGAAAAAAAAAAAAAGCCGCGAGCGGCGGCGGCAGTTCAGCGGCGGGTCCTTCGCTCCTAGAGGATGTGAGAGACCTGCCGCCCCCGAATTGCTGCAAGTGCCGCCCCTCTCCCTGGGCCGCCCCAAGCACCTGCTTGTTAAGCTGGTGCCTGGAGCTGGCCCTGGATAAGGGGTGGGGGGAGTCAGGGGACAGGGAGCAGGGTGGGTTGGATGGGGGTGGGATCCCAGGCGGGGGTGTTAGGGGCGGGGAGTCTCTGGAGGGGGCAATCAGGGAACGGGGGGGTTGGATGGAGCATGGGAGTCCCGGGGTCTCTCAGGGGGTGGGGGGTAGATAGGGGTCAGGGGACAGGGAGCAAGGAGGGTCCTGGGGGGGCAGTTAGGGTGGGGGGGCCTCTGGAGGGGGTGGTCAGGGGAAAAGGAGCTGGGGGGTATTGGATGAGTTGGGAGTTCTGGGGGGGGCTGTCAGGAGGCAGGGGTGTGGAGAGGGGTTGGGGGAGGCAGGGAGCAGAGGGGGTTGGATGGGTCGGGAGTTCTGGGGGTCTTGTCAGGGGACGGGGAGCGGTTGGATAGGCATGGGAGTGGATAAGGGTCGGGGCAGTCAGGGGACAGGTGGGGGTAGAGTCCTAGGGGGGCAGTCAGGGGACAAGGAGCAGGGAGGCTTAGATAGGGGTGGGATCCTGGGGGGCAGTTAGGGGCAGGGGTCCCAGTAGGAGCTAGTCAGGGGACAAGGAGCGGGGGGGTTGGGGGTTCTGAGGGTGGCAGTCAGGGGGCCGGAAGTAGGAGGGAGTGGATGGGGCGGGGCTAGGGCGGGGCTCCCTGGGTGCACACCCTAATGAAATGGGCTGCGCACACCTATGCCTGCAGCGTCAATACAGCGATGGGAAAGGGAGCAGAAACCTGTTCATTGGATCCTGTTTGCAGACTCTGCGCCTGGAGGTGGCGTTGTTAGAGCCCAGCTAGATTTGCAGAGCCCAGGTTAGCTTGCAGGGCTGGGATTTCACAGTCCCTTTGAGTTTCTAACTGAACCAGTCTGACTGGCAGCGGATCACATCACTTGCAGATGGTTTTCATTGTGGAATCTATGAGTTCCTGAGCGGTACCATCTCATGGATGTTAAGGCAGGAAGGGACTGGCATGATCAGCCGGACAAGACCCAGGACACACGCTAAACGTAATGCCAACAAATACAAAGCAATGCACATTGGAAGAGGAGGGAAAGCTATAAATTGCTTGTGCACCGTACGGGGTTCTAAACTGTTCACAGCTCCATGCAAACCTCTGCTCAATGCGCAGCTGCTGTTGAAAAGGCTAAGGAGGTGCTTGGATGTACAAGGAATGGGCGGGAGAATAATATGGAGAACAGTGCCAGGCCTTAATAAAAAACACTGCAGTGGCCACTCCTGGATGCTTTGTGCAGTACTAGCCACCCCAGCTCAAGAAGGATAGTGCAGATCTGGAGGGAGTTCAGGGAAAAGTGATGAAAATTATCAAAGGCCTGGAAAAGCTCTCCTCTGAAGAGAGCTTGCCAAGACTGGGATTGGTTACCCTGCAGAGGAGACAGATAAGAAGGGACGTGATGAAAACTCTATGAAGTAATGAATTGAATAGAGATGATAGATCGGGAGCGTCTGTTTTCTCATAATACAAGAACAAGGGGACATTCAATGAAGTTAAACTGCGTAAGATTCCAACTGGCTAAAGGAAATACTTCGTCACACAATGGGTAATTAGCCCATGGACCTCATTGCCACAGGAAGTCATTGAGACCAAGAGCATAGCAAGGTTCACAGAGGGACCGAACATTTATATAGCTATCAAGAATATCCAAAGTTGCCATAATTACTGATAACACATTTCAGAAGGGATCTTAAACCTCCTGTTTCAGGGCTTCAGCCAATCTCTGACTAATCGAGGTCAGGGTGAGAACTAAAATGGGGGCAGATTGTCCTACATCTGCTGCTGCAGGGTTCTCACCCCTACCTCGGAAACATCTGGCACCCGTTACTGTCAGAGCCAGGACGCTGGGCTATGTGGGCCTTGACTCTGCCTGGCAATTCCTATGTTCCTGTGCCAGAGGAGTTCACGCAGCGAACCCTGCACCATGCCTGCGGCGTCTGCTTGAGCTGGCTGATGGACTACCTCATTAGCCCCATTTTACAGATGAGGCAATTGAGACACACAGGGATGAAGCAGGAGGGATAGCTCAGTGGTTTGAGTATTGGCCTGCTAAACCCAGAGTTATGAGTTCAATCCTTGAGGGAGCCATTTAGGGATATAAGGCAAAAATCTGTTGGATGATTTCATTGAGGATTGGTCCTGCTTTGAGTAGGGAGTTGGCCTAGATGACCTCCTGAGGTCCCTTCCAACCCTGATATTCTATGATCTTGCCCAAGGTTGCACAGCAGATCAATGAGTAACCCAATGAGCTGTTGCCACACCCACAGGTCTACCTGCCTCCCTCCAGTTTTCACAAGCGCACTGAGGGCTTGGGCGGGATTTGAACCTGTGTCCGCTCCTGCTTGAAGTGGGCTCCATGCCCGTGGGCCAACAAGAATGCCGGCAGCAGCACCTGTTCCATGTCCACAGGAGCCGTATTTGGCCTATGTGTTTGCTAAGCCACGGTAACTAACGCAGGTGAAATCCTCGTGGTGATGTTGTCGTTTTAACACGTGAACGAGCAGAGGTATAAACCCCAGTGGGGCACCTCAGGTTCACCTCGGTCAGCTCACACTTGCTTAAACTACAGTTAGTCTCATCCACACTAGGATTTTAACACCTGCTAGTTACCTGTAAACATCCCAGTTTCTTACTGAGAGGCTCTTGCTTTACGTCCCTTTATTATTTTTTATTCTCTTGATTAATGTGTCCCTCCCGCCCCTTTGCCCCCTTCAGTTTCATCTCAAAATGAATTTCCTTCGGCGTGTGACCCCTGAAGCCTGGGCAACCCACAGAACAATGGGGCCATTTATAACACAAACACTTCACTGAACTTAGAAATCATTTGTTACAAAACAAAACCCGAGGCCGGGTCAACAGCAAGTTCTGAGCCAGAGAGCTGCTCTGATAAGACACTTTGCTGGCTATTGGCGGCGTGAAATGCCAAGAGCCACAGAATTGAGCCATCCTGAGCCATACTGAGCACCCCTCCGCTCCCACTGAGGCACTTGGGGGTGAGGGACACTCACAGCAGCAGGCCCATAGGCTTCGTATAGGGCTGATCCAAACCCCACTGGGGTCAATGGGAATCGGCCCCAGAGGGCGGTAGGCTTGTGTCCGAAGGAAGGGCCAGTGTTTGAGGCAGGCAGGAAATCCTTTGCGTTACGATGGGGGCAGGGAGCACCAGCGATAGTTGTAATAATACGTTAACATTCTCTCCATATCTCCTATGTTCCAAAGGGTTCCAGGCTGGTTAAGTGACGTCCCCCAGTGCAAATCCTACAAAGCAAGAAAAGGCCAAGCGATGGGATTTCCCCGCATCGGCGACAGGCCCCACATCATCATGAGGCCCTGCCCTGCCCTCTGCTGCCAGCTGATGAGGACACACAAGGCACACAGCGGCTGAATCTCCCATATGGAGTATGGCAACCCCGCAATCAGGGTGCTCCCCCCGCAGCCAACTGGCGCCCGCCACCTGGGTCCGCCCGGCCGAGTCGCTGGGGCTGAGGTGGTTTTCCATTGTGCTGCGTGTCACGGAGTATTGGGGAACTCAGGGCCCTGCACCCCCGGCTTCCTGCGATTCACCATGACTCTCAGCCAGCCAGTAAAGCAGAAGGTTTATTTGGATGACAGGAATACAGTCCAAGACAGGTCTTGCAGGCACAGACAACAGGGCCCCCCTCAGTTAGGTCCAGCTTGGGGTCCCAGGGCATCCCAGCCCCCCCCTTTGGGGGGTCAGAGCCATCTCTGCCTCCCAGCCATCTCTCCAGCCTCCTTCCAGCCTGCTTCCAGCACTCTGCCTTCAGCGACCCCTCCCACAGCCTTTGTTCAGTTTCCCGGGCCCCGGAGTCATCTGACCTCCAACCCCCTCCTGGGTTCTCATGTTACAAGCTCAGGTATGTTCCCTTGGGCCGGCTCCCATCCCCCGATGCAGACCATCCTAGTCACACTCCCCTGTCAGCATTCCCACACCCCAGCAAGAACAGTCCCAGTTCGTCACATCTCTCCCCCCTTCGAGACCGAACTGAGCAGGGTCACTTTAGCCAGTGACCCGGGGAAGTTCGAACCTACCCCCGTTCCCATGGATGCCCCCGCATCCCTCCAGTTCCTTGGTGAGAATTACACCAGGCCCCTTCCGTTCCACGCCCCCCCTTAGGTCGGGGGTGCTTGATGGCCCTCGCAGTTCGCATGTGGGAAGGTTTATGCGGCCTGTGCCCTTTTCCCACCCCCATACCTCTGGGGTTCCAACTGGGCTGTGGTCTTCTCCCAGCGCTCCAGTCTGGAGGTCTGTGCTTTGGGCTCTCTTGGTTTAGAGCCGCCCTTTTAACCTTGGCCACCCTCTGGAAAGGATCCTTTATGCTGGGCAAGGGTCCTAAAGCTGTTTTCCCCTTGTCCCAGGCCTTCCTGCCCCTCTGACAGGGGTCACAGGATCCGCAGTACTGTCGGACAGTAACAAAGACCCCAGGCCAGTAAAAGCTCCGTAGCAGCCTCTGCTGGGTACGCCAGGTTCCCTGGTGCCCTGAGAGGGGAATGTCATGGGCCCGGCACAGCAGCTGGCGGCGATACTTCTGGGGTACCACCAGCTGCCTCCTGATCCCCCCTGACTCCATTTTCCCTGGGGGAGCCCATTCTCGGTACAGGAACCCCTTCTCCCACAGGAACCTTTTCCGGCCACCTCGTTCCATGGTCTGTACCGCATTGAGGTCGGCCAGGTCCCTTATCTTCCGCAAGGAGGGGTCTCTCTGTAACTCGGCCTGGAACTCAGCAGCTGGGACAGGGATGGCCACCTGCTCTTTCTCGCCCGCTGGGTCCGAAGCTGCAGCCTCCCTGAGCCGCGTCCCTGGGCGTTCCCTCCCCACCAGGTTAGGGTCCTGCGCCTCAGGCAAGGCACCCCCCCCAAGGCCAGGGCGCAGGGCCCCTCGCCGGCTCTGACTGCGGGTCACAACCAGTGCCTTTTGGGGGTTGCCTGGCCAGTTCTCCAGGTCCCCCCCCATCAATACCTCAGTGGGCAGATACGGGTGTACCCCCACATCCTTGGGGCCCTCCTTGGCCCCCCACTTCAGGTGTACCCTTGCCACGGGCACTTTGACTGGTGTTCCGCCCACCCCCGTCAGGGTCAGGTAGGAGTTGGGCACCACCTGATCTGGGGCCACCACCTCGGGCCGGGCCAGCGTCACCTCTGCGCCCGTATCCCAGTATCCATTGACCTTCCTCCCATCCACCTCCAGGGGAACAAGGTACTCTCTCCGGAGGGACAGCCCCGCGCCCACCGTATAAACCAAAAACCCTGAGTCTGGGGCATCCAGCCCCCTAGAGGAGCTGGCCTGGGGCCCTTCTCTCTCTTGAGCAGTTGATAAGCTGCCAGCCCCTCTTGCGTGAGAAGCCTGCCCCTCGTCCGTCTGGGCCTCTACCAAGTTAACCCTATGCGGGTTCGGTCTGCTCAGTCTGTCCTTGAGCTTGGGGCACTGGGCCCGAACGTGGCCTCTTCGGCCGCAGTAATAGCAGCTCATGTCCTGTGGGTCCCCTCGAGCCGGTCGGTTGTCCCTGACGCTGGGCATTCCCCGTGGGAGGGGATTCCCCATACTCCCTCTTTGGGAGGTCCCAGGGTGACTCTCTCTCTGCATCACGGCGGGCCTGTTCCTTTGGGGCTCCTCCCTGCCACCCCCTGACCGGCTCTTTACAAACTCATCAGCCAGCCGCCCGGCGTGTCGCGGGTTCTCTGGCTTTCTGTCCACCAACCACAGCCTCAGGTCGGATGGGCACCGCTCATACAGTTGCTCCAGTACCAGCAGTTTAATCAGGTCCTCCTTCGTCTGGGCCCCACCAGCCCACTTGCTGGCGTATCTTTCCATGCGGGCGGCTAGTTGCAGATATGAGATCTCAGGGGTTTTATCCTGACTCCGGAACCTTTCCCGGTACATCTCAGGAGTCAGCCCAAACTCTCGTAGCAGGGCCTTTTTGAATAGTTCGTAGTCCCCTTTCTCTGCCTCTCCCAGTTGGCGGTACAATGCCACGGATTTGGGGTCCAGTAAGGGGGTAAGGACCCGGAGTCTGTCCGCGGGATCCACCCGGTGCAGCTCGCAGGCCGTCTCAAAGGCCTCCAGGAAGTCATCCATGTCCTCCCCCTCCTTGTATGGGGCCATGATGCACTTATCAAAGCCCCGTGCAGTCCTGGGTCCCCCCTCACTCACCGCAGCCGGGGGTTCGCTGCCCTTCAATCTCGCCAGTTCCAGGTCATGCTGACGCTGTCTCTCATTCTCCTGTCTCTGTCTCTCTTTCTCCTCCCGTTCACGCTGATGCTGTCTCTCATTCTCCTCCCGTTCATGCTGTCTCTGTCTCTCTTCACGCTGATGCTGTCTCTCTTTCTCCTCCCGTTCACGCTGATGCTGTCTCTCATTCTCCTCCCGTTCATGCTGTCTCTGTTGTTCACGATCCTCCAGCTCCCTCAGTTTTAGCTCTTTCTCCCATTCCAGCCAATTCCGCTCCCCGGATGCCGAACGTCGCCGGGAGGATCCTCTGCTGGCCGGCGAGCTTCGCCGGGGGGACCCCCTGCTGGCCGGGGGGGTCACGGCGCCTTCGGTATTTGCTGGGCTCCTCCCCACCCTTCCCCTAGGCATAGGAAGGAGGGGTCTCGGGAAGCCCTCAGCAGCGGGCTGACCACTCCCAGCTGGGACAGACACTGGTGCCTGCGCTGCATTTGCCAGGCTGCTTCCCTGAGACACAGGGATCAGTTCATTCGCGCGATCTTCCGCCTCCAGCTGGGCAATGAGCTGTTCTTTGGTGAGCCTCCCAATGCGCAGCCGCCTCTGCTTGCACAGCTCCACCAGGTCGCTCTTAAGCCGCTTGGCATACATCTTCCTGCTGGCCACTCACCGGCCTGTGTGCTCACAGCTCCCCACAGTTCCCAGGGGGCCCCCTAGTGTGCCAGCCCTTCTCGAGGTCACCGCCTCTCCGCCAGGGTCGAGCTGCAGACTCCTCCGCCCCTGGGACCACTCGCTGCGATCCCCCCGGGGGACCCTGTTACTGCAAAAGTCCTTCTCGCTGGTCACACACTCCCAGGGGTAATAACCGTCTCTCTCCCACTCTTCAGCAGGCCTGGTTCCCGTCCATCCCCCTTCGTTTTACTGCTCCCCAGTCACTTACTGCAGGAAGCGCCGTCCACGGGGTGCAGTAGATCCCACCGCTGCCACCAGTTGTCACGGAGTATTGGGGAACTCAGGGCCCTGCACCCCCGGCTTCCTGCGATTCACCATGACTCTCAGCCAGCCAGTAAAGCAGAAGGTTTATTTGGATGACAGGAATACAGTCCAAGACAGGTCTTGCAGGCACAGACAACAGGGCCCCCCTCAGTTAGGTCCAGCTTGGGGTCCCAGGGCATCCCAGCCCCCCCCTTTGGGGGGTCAGAGCCATCTCTGCCTCCCAGCCATCTCTCCAGCCTCCTTCCAGCCTGCTTCCAGCACTCTGCCTTCAGCGACCCCTCCCACAGCCTTTGTTCAGTTTCCCGGGCCCCGGAGTCATCTGACCTCCAACCCCCTCCTGGGTTCTCATGTTACAAGCTCAGGTATGTTCCCTTGGGCCGGCTCCCATCCCCCGATGCAGACCATCCTAGTCACACTCCCCTGTCAGCATTCCCACACCCCAGCAAGAACAGTCCCAGTTCGTCACACTGCGCATGGGGACTGTGCTGCTTTCCGATTTGCAGGGAATCCCCCCTCCCCTTGGGATCAGCCCCGGGACCGGGGGTGGTGCTGACCTGCAGGAGGGGAGGGCACCTCTTCACCCGAGCAGCCTCCCAGCTGCAGTAAACGCTGCCAGGCAGCAGACAGGAGGTGGGAGGCGAAGGGGAAAGTGAGACTAAGCGAGGGGAGCAGAGGAGAAGAACCACAACGGTGTAGGAACAGGAGCCCCTTGGCCTGCTTTGGGGCTAGCCCCTCTAAATGACATGCAATAGACCAATGCACAGGGCCCTGGCATACTGGATACCTGTATTCTCGTCCCGCTCAGCGGCTGGCCTTCCCCCCTGGGCTCTTTGCACTGCAAGATCTCTGGGGCAGAGACCATCCCTGGCTACACAGCTGGGAGGTGGAATTCCCAGATCTGGCAGCCAATCAGAAGCTAGCTCTGCCTGGGCCAATGGGCTAAAAATAGTGTGGCTGCGGCATCACAGGTGGTAGCTCTGGCTAGCTCCCCGGGGCAAACCTCCCCGCTCCCCCCCCACCCCCCGCCCAGGGGGCGTACTCAGACATTAGCCACCTGCTGCCCGCCCCACCGTGGCCACGCTGCTAGTTTTAACACACTAGCTTGAGCAGAGCTAGTGCATGTCTGTCTGCCCGAGCCGGGAACCACCCACACCTCCCAGCTGCCGTGTAGACAAACCGGCAGGGTCAATGTACATCTACACTGCACACAGCACAATGGGCCCCTGGTCTGCACCGACGCCTCTGAATGCTACTGAACGACAGATCATCGGTTTCCAACTCCTATGCGGCTGCCCTGGTCCATGTGGTATCCGCACATTGATCGATTCGGTGAGGCATTTTCCCATGTGATTCGGAACGGTCCCAGGCCTCTGTGGCCTGTGTTTGCTGGGGATCTGTCTGGATTTCCCTGGAAGCGAGGTTGAGTAGATGTGATCACAGCTCAGGGTTCAGCTGGTGTCACTGGAGATGGGATGGGAGAACGCAGGCTCCGCTGTGGGGGGGTCGGGACACTTCTCTGAGGCACGTTGCTGCCTGGGCAGTTCTGGGGGCACAGATATTGCTCTTCAGAGGTATTTTTACAAGCCCTGGGGATAAGTCATCTCTGGCGGGCATGAGCTAGCAAGCTCCAGAGACAGGGTGGGGGTTGTTATCAGGGAATTACCCTCCCCCCGTCCTCCTCCCTAATTGCAGTGCAATGTAGCCCTCTCCCGCGCAGTGGGCTGAAGGACACTGGCTAACACTGTAACAAGCTCTCTCTGCTTTTTGGCCCTTTGTGGGAAGCTGAAGCTGTGGGCTTTGCAGAGGCACAAGTGGGTTTCAGGATCCAGCCAGGCCCAGCAGCCACCCAGCCCAGCGCTCACACCTCTCCAAGGCATGTTCCCACCCAGCGGGGCCCTGCACTGACTAGCCAAGACCCTCCCCTGGGAATCCCAGGAATGTGCCGCTCTGCTTCGTAATCTGCTGGCTTCGGAATGCGGCCCCCGGGAGGGGCTCTTCCCCCTTTGCAATGGGAGGGGTCCCCTGTGGCTTACGGGTCTCCCAGGACCCAGGGTCTCCCCTAAGAACAATACTCCTCCCCGACCGATCCCAAAGCACTTTACAGAGCACCATCCTCAGGTTCCAGCTGGGGAAACTGAGGCAAAAGGATTTACCCACACAGCAGGAAGGTGCTCCCATTGCAGAATCCTCCATCTCCCCAGGGTTAACTGGGAGCTCATCAGAGAAACCGCAGACTGTCTGCGCCATGGGGCCAGATTCCTCTCTGAGCCCTGAGACACGTGGGCAGGAGCAGTGGGGGTGGGAAGTTTGTACCGTGCTGTCCCTGCTCTGTACCTCCAGCTCCAGGGCCCCGGCCCCCAGCACTAGATAAACTTGAAAGCCCAGAAAATAGAAACCTGGGGGAGCTGCCGTCCCGTGGACTCCGACCGGGTGCTGCTGGCCTGTATCGTTCTAGCTCCTGGGCTGATTACGTGTGGCAGCTCCCTGGCCCTGGCTGAGCAGAGCCCGCAGGCCAGATCCCGCTAAGCCCCCTGCCAGGGGATGGCCTGGGAGGCAGCGATCCCTTGGTTTATCTTCAGTAAATAAACCTTCTCTTCCAGGAATTGTTTTTTGCGAGCCCCCTCGAGCTCCCCCTCCCAGAGCCAAGGCTCCTCCAGCCCCTGTTTATAAACAGCCGGCTTCCCAGCCCCCACTCTCCCTGAGCGGAGCAGGGGAAAGCTTGCTTTCGGACTCCCTTAAATAGCTACGGTGGACCCCGGGAGCCAGGGTTATTCCTCCTCATCCTCTGTTTAACTGACACTTTCCTCCCTCTGCTTCACCCGCCAGTCAGTCATCAAGCTGGCCAGCTCCATAGGCCTGGGAGAGAGGGTGGAGCACAGGGGGATGGGGGCTGAATGAGGGAGCAGCCATGGGCGGGGGGGGGGGGGGGGAGTGCTGCGAATGGGGGACCTGGAGCAGGCTGAAGAGGACTGGGGAGGGGGGAGTGCAGGGATGTTAAACCACAGAGACCGTGCGGTGTTAAACTACAGGGGCCTGGCGCTGTTAAACCAAGGAAGGTGTGGCTGGCACTGCCAGGAAATGAAACCAGGGCCACTGGCACTGCCAGGAAATGAAACCAGGGCCACTGGCACTGCCAGGAAATGAAACCACCGCCAGTGGCACTGCCAGGAAATGAAACCAGGGGCCACTGGCACTGCCAGGAAATGAAACCAGGGGCCACTGGCACTGCCAGGAAATGAAACCAGCGCCACTGGCACTGCCAGGAAATGAAACCAGGGCCACTGGCACTGCCAGGAAATGAAACCAGGGGCCACTGGCACTGCCAGGAAATGAAACCAGGGCCACTGGCACTGCCAGGAAATGAAACCAGGGGCCACTGGCACTGCCAGGAAATGAAACCAGGGCCACTGGCACTGGTAGGGCTGTGACACACTAGCACCTTTAGAGATGAAAATCAACAAATCAGTTGTGCTGCAATTTCCTTGATTTAGCAAAGCCAGATAAGATAATTGCAGAGCACACACCAACCTCCATCTGCATGTGCTTATCAGAAAAACATATGGTCCCACCCCACCCCTGAGCCTTGTCCTCAATTCACAGATATACTAGTAACCTCCCTCGGCTCAGGATGTCACTTTCTTCCCTTTGTGCTGTGTCTTGTGGCACAGCTCCACACGTAGAGCTGATAAAACACTTGCAGAAGCTGGTTACTCCAGTCATTGAGCCAACCTAGGGCCTCACCCTGGGTTGTTCCGTGTGTAACCATCTGGAAACTTTTCTGGTCGCCCCATCTCAAAGAGGATGTGGTGGAACTGGAAACGGTTCCGAGAAGTACAAAGATAATCAAGGGTCTGGAACAGCTTCCCTAGGAGGAGAGACTAAAAAGATTAGGATTGTTCAGCTTAGAAAAGAGACGACTAAGAGGGGATCTGATAGAGGTCTATTAAATCAGGAATGGGGTGGAAAACGTGGCTAGAGAAGAGATCCAGGCAAATTTGGTTGAACTCTACGGCGCAGTAAAGTTAGGGTGATGCCCCAAGCTATCCCCACCACATCTCGAAGGCTGGTCCCGGTGACGAAGGATCAGGCTGCTGGGGTGGCCAAAATGATGGGGTTGTTCTCCCTTAAGCATTAGCAGAGGGCCCCTCTCCCCCACCTGGCTGGGGACTCACTGAGGGCAACCTCCACATTACTGAGCCAAGAATCCCTCCAGGCCGGGAGCGGCACCTCCAGCTGCTGAGCTGAACGGGATACTCAGCCTGGCTGACCCAGTAGGAGCTCCATGAAGATGCTCCCTCCCTGCTAGGAGCCTCTTTCTCTTCATCATGCCTTGGACCTCAAGCAGCCTGTAACCCAGCCTGCTGGGCTTTATTCCAGCAGCTGGGCCTAGAGCTCCTGCCCTGCCCTTCCCAGCGTTCCACGTGCTGGCCTGGACAGGCCGCCTTTAGGGCCAAGAGAGACAGCTCTGCCTCCAGGGCCCACTCACTCTCCAGCCTCGCTGCTGAGATGGCCCCCAGGGGCATCAGTTGCAATGGTGGGTTTCGGAAGTTGTTGACTTCGTCTCTGAGACCCGCGAACTCCGTTCACGGAGGCCACAGTTTCTCTTGTGTGGAGTATTAGCGAGGTCCCTAGATCTCTGCACACAGAGCAAGAGATGCTGGCAGTGGAGCCGTTAGACGCTGCGCAGCATCTGTCCATCAAACATGAAAGCTACAGGTCTCAGTCCATCCCCATCACACAGATCTCTCACCCTTCTGTCTTCTCGAACATGTGACCTTCGTCACAGAGACTCTCGGGCCCAGCACTAACCCATCTGGGACCCAAGACACTCCTCATATGGGCCTTACCAGTTAGGAACTAGTCTCCCCAGGCCTGGACTCAGCAGAGGCCTCCTGCCCAGGATCCAACCTTCCCTCTCTAGTTCATGACACAAGTCGCCTGCTCAACCTTCACCCATCGGGTTTGGCCCAGCGCAAGTCTGGCCTTGCATTCGCTGCTGCCTTATTACCTTGTCCATAAAGCTCATTGCCCCATCGAGCGCCATTCACACCAGCGGACTGTCCATTCTCGACTGCCTGCTGGGCATGCAGAGCAATTCGCATGATAAGGATCTCCCAGGGCTGAGGGTTACCAGGTGTGAAACCTCTTCTGCTGCCTTTGAAATGGTCTGTTTACATCTGGGATGGGCCCCTTTGAAGCCTGGGATCTCTCCAGAATACCTGCATGTTGTTTAGCTGTCAGCGAAGTTGGGGGTTTTAATTAAAACAAGGCCAGGGGAAGGCGGTGATTTTGCCATTTCCCCTGCTGGAGCACTGCTGATGGGTCTCTCAGGCCAAGATGAGGATGCATCAGCTTCAGGGGACAGGGAAGTTGTTTCTTGCTGCAAGGGGCACGCAGGTGTCTGCAGGATGAAGTGAACTCTAGCCACTTAGACAGTGACCTCAACACAGCAATGGGGCCATAAATCACACAGGCTGATCGACGGCTGTGCCAGTCCAGAGTCACACCAGTGTGACTCCAGTGGAGCGCCCAGTGCCTGGCATGTTCATGGCAGCTACCGTCAGTAGCCCAGAATCTTGTGCCCAGCTGAGGTGAGTCAGGAGTAGGGCATTGGTAGGTGTGGAGAGGACTCTCTCTACACTGACTCAGGGGCCCTCTGCCCCATATCTGCTACCCATGGAGACGCCAGCCTCCACCCTATGCCAGAACCCTGCCCACTTGTCCTTGTCTCAAGGCCAATAATGGGACAAATCCATGCCAAGTGTGATGCGCTTGTTTCAAAGTGGGCTGTTGGCCAGTGGGAATTATGCAAAGTGCCCCAATTCCTTGCATAGGGACCATGCGTGGACACCAGATGGCAACCACTGGAGCTGGGCAGCGGGACATTGACAGGCGTTTAAAACCTGTCCTGATGTTCTGGTACAAACCTGAAATTTCACTGCAGTTAGCAACATTGTGACCAACTCCACCACATTCACCCGCCCCTGACAGAGCTGGACAGACCCCCGCCCACCCAGTGTGGGTAGCAGTGGTCCCAGCTCTGAGTTTAACAGGGTCAGCCCACCGTAGGGCCAGGCCCGACATGAAGCGAGATGGAGTGTGGGGAACCAGAGCCCAGCTTCCCACCTGCCTCATGGGGATGGGAAAAACCTCAGTGCTGCCCGCAGGTCACATCAAGCAGGCGATATGGGCACCTTGATCACAGTGGGCCAGATCCTGACCTGATGTAAGGGGTGGAGGGGCAGATCCATAGGTGCTGTACCTGAACTGCAAACCCAGACACTGCTGAACGGGCCCTAGGGCTCGCATCTCACACACGAGGCAGTTCTACTGCAGGCCAGCGGACTCGCACTGGCCCCTAGATCCCAGGGAGTGCCTGCCGGAGGCATCATCAGCCCATAGTTATCATGCTGGAAACAGCCCACAATCTGCCAGATTAACCCTCTGGTGGGACTCATCCCAGGCCTCCCAGTAATGACCGTGTGGCTTTTCCCGAATGTATTGCAGTGTATTATCCACCCAGGGGATTTGAACTCTCAACTGAGGAGCTGGGCATTCCAATCACTTGGGTGCCTCTTCAAAAAAAAAGAGGGAAAAAGAGCCCATCCATAACTGCTTAACAACAGCATTGATCTAAGAGCAACTGCTAGTCCAGACAGGGGGTCCCGTGACTACTATGCCTGGCTGTGCTGTGTCTCCTTTGTCTGCCTTATTTGTTTAGACTGAAAGCTCTTCAGGGTAGGGGCTGGCTCCTTCTGGGTCTGGGCAGGGCCCTGATTTCACTAATCTAATGCAAACAAGAATTGTATGACCACTAAAGCTAGAATGGAACCGTGTTTGAAAAATCTCTTCTGCAAGTTGAGATCTGCTCTGGGAATGAAACTGTCCCATCTACACAAAGCTCTGGTGAACAGGCCTGGCCCTTGTTTGGGACCTGCCTGGGAAAGTTATGTGACTAATGATTTTTGGGAACGTATCAACCCTTTTTTCTCCTGATTAACTGAAACTGAGGTTTAAAATTAGGACGGAAACATGATTGAACAAGAAGGATCTAAGTGTTTAACAAAAGGAAGCAGACGGTCTGCTCTGGAGACAAGACAGAAATAGAGTGTGACAGACAGATGGATGAAGAAAGGGGGACAAACGGAAAGGCCGATTTTTTTTAAAAGGTGGAAACAAGGCAGGGCGGTGTCTGCTGGACCCTTTTCTGAGGCCAGCCCAGGCACTGGGGGAAAAGCTGCTGGATTTCAGTTTCACAGGAGGAGGAAGTGAGATCTGGCCTGATGTTTTCCCTTAAAAGGCATCTCCAGTTGGGCTGTCTTTGAAGTGGGATCCACACACATTCGGGAAGTTTGCTTGGCGGGGAGAGACCTGCAGACAATTTGTTTTTGTTACAGGATCTAATTCCAAACAGAGCCTGCCACAGCCGCCCACCTCTGGCTGGCATCCCTTCCTGCCTCTGGCCTGGGAGCTGTCCCTGGGACTCAGCCCAAAGGAGTATTGGGGTGGGTTAGGAGCAGGGGCCTTCCTTGAATGCAGGGGTGGGTTTAGGGAACTACAGGCTGTCGGCTAAAGGAGTCAGGGCCATGAGAGGTGTACTCAAGTGGGATTAGAGTCAGCCATGGAAGGGAAATCCCCAGCTCGTGTGGATTTGCCATTATAATGGGATTTGGTTTAGGGAAGCCAGCATGAAAGCAAAGCAGGACGGCTGCACCCCAGGAGCGGACGTGAGAGTTCTCCGAGGGGCTAAACCATAAACCAGCGGCAGCAGCTGGGCAGCGTCAGTCAGTGGGAGCAGAGTGGCCCAGGGGAGTGGGGCTGCAGATCAAAGGGGGCTCAGATTGATCTGGTGCTGACTGGTGTTACACAGGTGGGAACGGGAGCAGGGGGTCATTAGGCCCAGGCTGCCCCGCAACTGGAGCTGTGTTGAAACAGCCCCTCATTTGGGATCTAATCAGAGGTGTGAGATGAGCCTGGCAGGCCCTTCCCCTCCCCTGCAGGGCTCCGCAGGAGAGCATCGCGCACTGAGCCAGCCAGCCCACACACGGGAGAACTCTGGGGCTCAGTCTGGTGTCAAGCCGGCGTGACACCACTGGAGGCAATAGCTTGAGATGGTGTCAATCCAGGGTAAGCGAGATCACAGTCAGACTCAGGGCCTTGCCCGCACCGGGGATCTGCCTGTCTGCATTGCTGATATCATTGATGAGCACCCGTCCCGGACCAGACCCCCACTGCGCTAGGTGCTGTACAAACACAGCACAAAGTGGCTGTGCCTGTCCCAGAAAGCGCTCGAGGGCTGTAGCCAGGCTGCTACTCTGCTGGGTTGAGGGCAAAGGCACCATTACAACGACGGGCAAGACCCTGGGGAATGCAGACTGGGAGGACGGACCCAGCCCTGCTCTCTAAGCCTCAAAATAAAGCTGCCCCAGGCCCTCCAGAGGCCGAAGGTCACACACATGCTGTGTTTTCCTAGTAGCCGGGGTCAGTTTATAGTCTGCGTTTCCTCCTCCACCTCCACAGAGAGTACAGTAATCGCTGAGTCTTCCTCTGACTGAGCGCTCCCCTTTCCTACCCTGATTGCTCCTTTACGAGGGCGTCTTCCTGAAGACAGCCTGCGGAAGGCAAGGTAGCATAGAGCTGGTTCCTGTTTGCTGGCTGCAGCCGTGACCTCTGTGCTCCGGGACTCTGGGCAGCCCCTGGGATGGCTCCACCACAAGCCCCAAAACAGTCCCCTGCACTGCAAAACAGCCACCGCAAACTGGAGATTCTTTCCATTGAATAACAGTGTCCTGCCCTGACGCCGACTGGGCATTGTGCCAGGAGAAAGAGCTCTGACCAGCTATCGATGGTACTTCTCTGGCCTCGTCTCTGGGGCACCGAGGGGATGTCCACCCAGCAACCAGGCCCACGCCAGCCGACTCTGGCTGGGCTGCAGGGCTGTTTCACTGCTGTGTAGACGTCTGAGGCCCAGTTTCTAGGACCCTGAGAGGTGGGAGGGTCCCAGAGCCCAGACGTCTACACAGCAGTGAAACAGCCCCGCGGCCTGAGCCCTGCGAGCCCAAGGCAGCTGGCGTGGGCCAGCCGTGGGTTTTTGTTGGCTGTGAAGACTTACCCTGAGTACCTCACAGTCTTTAGCCTCAGTCAGAACCCCCTTGTGAGGCAGAGCAGTGCTCTTATACCCATTGGACAGACAGAGCCCTGGCACAGAGAAGCTAAGTGATTTGCCTATGATCGCACATGAAGCCGGTGGGGGTTGAGGGTGAGGAGGAGCAAGTCCGGATCTGCTAACCCCAGGCTAATGCCCTAACCACAGGGTCACCCTTCCATCTCCTCCCTGGCTGGCTTTTTCCATCCATCTGCTGCCAGTCAGCCAGTGCCACTGCTCATGGAATGAAGTGAGGCCAATATTGTGTAACAAAGCCCCAGGTTGGGTCATAGAATCATAGAATATCAGAGTTGGAAGGGACCTCAAGAGGTCATCTAGTCCAACCCCCTGCTCAAAGCAGGACCAATTCCCAGCTAAATCATCCCAGCCAGGGCTTTGTCAAGCCGGGCCTTAAAAACCTCCAAGGAAGGAGACTCCACCACCTCCCTAGGTAATGCATTCCAGTGTTTCACCACCCTCCTAGTGAAATAGTTTTTCCTGATATCCAACCTGGACCTCCCCCACTGCAACTTGAGACCATTACTCCTTGTTCTGTCGTCTGCCACCACTGAGAACAGCTGAGCTCCATCCTCTTTGGAATCCCCCTTCAGGTAGTTGAAGGCTACTATCAAATCCCCCCTCATTCTTCTCTTCTGGAGACTAAACAATCCCAGTTCCCTCAGCCTCTCCTCATAAGTCATGTGCTCCAGACCCCTAATCATTTTTGTTGCCCTCCGCTGGACTCTTTCCAATTTTTCCACATCCTTCTTGTAGTGTGGGGACCAAAACTGGACATAGTACTCCAGATGAGGCCTCACCAATGTCGAATAAAGGGGAACGATCACGTTCCTCGATCTGCTGGCAATGCCCCTACTTATACATCCCAAAATGCCGTTAGCCTTCTTGGCAAGAAGGGCACACTGTTGACTCATATCCAGCTTCTCGTCCACTGTGACCCCTAGGTCCTTTTCTGCAGAACTGCTACCTAGCCATTCGGTCCCTAGTCTGTAGCAGTGCATGGGTCAATTGCAGGGATTCAACTTGGGAGCCTCTGGAGCTAAAAAAAATCCCAGAATCTGGTGCCACAGGACGGTGTCCGCTAGGGCACAGGCAACAGCTGCCTCCCCCGGGCTGGGCTGCTTTGGTATAGCTCAGACCCCGGGCACAGGGAACCCTCCACTGCGGGCAGCGGTGATAGTAACACAGGTCAGCTGGGGGCAGCGGCCGAACGAGAGGGACAGCTGCCATCTTGGCCGCCGCAGCAGAGACTGAACAGGAAATCTCCAGAGCTAAGGCGTGAGCTGCTAAAGCTGTCTAGTTACCCCCCGGAACAAGCCGTATCTGCTGCGGATCAGGTGCGGAGGGGGCTGTAACACACTCACCCGTGGGTTCCATGAGCACAACTTGTCAGCTGCTAACATGACCATCCTGCCGTGGGGACTTAGCCTAGTGCCACATCACAGCCCTCGAGAGCTGCTAGTCCTCCCGGGCCTTCCCGCAGCTCCCCAGGGGCCATCCCACCTTGCCATCTACCTACCACCTGCTTCCGGAGCAGAAGTCACCTACCAATTCATAGAGGCCAGTTCAGCATTTGAACCCCAGGTTCCGGTGGATCTCTGCTATGAGGCCAGCAGGGACCATAGACTCATAGACTTTAAGGCCAGAAGGGACCATCGTGATCATCTAGTCTGACCCCCTGCACATCGCAGGCCACACAACCTCCCCCCCCCACTCCTGTAAGAGACCCCTGAGCTCTGGCTGAGTCACTGAAGTCCTGGTTTAAAAACTTCACGTTACAGAGAATTCATTTACATAGTGTAAACCTGCAAGTGACCTGTGCCCCATGCTGCAGAGGAAGTGAAAACCCCCCAGGGTCTCTGCCAATCTGACCCGGGGGAAAAATCCTTCCTGACCCCTAGTATGCTGATCAGTTAGACCCTGAGCATGTGGGCAAGACCCACCAGGCAGACAGCTGGGAAAGAATTCTCTGTAGTAACTCAGAGCCCTCCCCATCTAGTGTTTCACCTCTGGTCATAGGAGCTATTTGCTGCTGGCCAATACGACTGATTTGGGGACAAACAGCCACACGCTGGGAGTCAGGGCTCCCACTGCCCTGCGTAGATGGCGGCTGGTGCGTGGTGACAAAGACTGCACTGGGCCTAGACACCCACAGGGCGTAAGCAGGATGAAGTGGTGCCTAGACCTTGTCCAAAAAGGATGGTTGAGCACTCTTGGGGTGCAGTTCCCCCCGTGCAGAGGGACAGCCCAAGGCCTTTGCACCATGGACTGTTATTTCTCGGACTTGCGGTCACGGGCCAGGACCCCTTGGCACTAGGTGCAAACCAGAACAGAAAGATGGGCCCTGCCCAAAGAGCTGGCACGCTAAAGGTCACGTGTGTGATCCCTCAGACCAGGAGTGAATCCCGCACACTGTAAGTCTCTTCCCACCCATGTGCTAGCACTGCCAGGCCCACATCTTCCACTCAGCGACACGTTCTTCCGGTACCATTTGCAGATTTTAAGCCCACAGGGGATCATGGGACGTCCAGTCTGGCCCCTCGTGGGGTCCCAGAGCCCAGGCTCCAGCCCGTGGCCGAATGTCTACACTGTGGTATTATAGGCCCACGAGCCCGAATCTGCTGACACTGGCTGGCCACAAGTGTTTTATCGCAGTGTAGACGTACCCGGAGTCCCACTCCCCAGGACCAGTCTCCAAAGGGGTTTTCATCCCCAGCCATTTCAGAAACATTTGCCTCTAGTTCACATGTTGAAAATGGACTCAGAACATGGCCTATTTCAGGTCTGGGCTTTCTTCTCCAAGGGCCCTAAGAAAATCAGGGCTCACATTGTCTTCAGCCCCAGCTATCAGAGAACCTAGGTGCCAGCGTGATTGTTGCCTAACCTTTGATTTTGTAATTAAATGCTTTATTGCCCTTCATCACGCCCCCCATTGTCTTCGCTGTGCCCTGCCCTGCCTCTGAGCTCCCCGCTGTCTACCCCTTCTCACATGGCCCCATGGCAGCCACACAGGCAACTCTTTCCTTCCCCTTTATTGCCCCCTGCCCCCATTGTTGTAGCAAGTTGGAGGATTTCTTAATCTGATCCGGGAGTGACAATGTGCTGCGTGCTCTGATGAATCACACAGGGGCTCAGACAAGGGGCATAGGCGTCTGCCTGCCAAACGCTCCCGTTTCAGATAATGTGCAGAAATGCAGCTCGCAGGGGCACCCGTGAGGGGACCCAGCTGCCGAAGAGACACTCACCTTCTTTTAGAGCCCTTCCCCTCTTAAGTTACCTGATCCCGAGGGCAGGTGAGGGGCTCCAGTGAAAACACACCGAAACTTTCCTGATATGATTAAAAAGCACCACGTCATTTAAAGAACTAACAGAATAAGGGAACAATACCCACACCAGAGCCAGACCATCGGCATGAGGTTGAGCTAGCCATTAGTATTTACAGCTACCAGCACGGTCTGCTCAATCCCACCCGTCAGCTCGGACACGAGATACCTTAGGCCCCACACAAGCACTAGTAGAGAAAGGAGATCAGGAGATCACTACAGAGCGCCAGAAACAGAGCAGTTTGGTTTTCAGTCCGTACTACAGCTGAAGCCAAGTGCAGTGGAAAATAGCTAGAACAGGATTCACTAAAGTGGAATTTATCATCACTTAAAATTACTACTGTTGGGCAACTGTACAGTGCGTTGTTTGATGACACTTTGATTCATTATGAAATATAGTCAAGAGACCAAATAACCAGGGTCAGTCAGGCTGATTGCTCTAAGTCAATAACAATGTAGTACAGGGAAACGCTTCTATCCAATAGCAATCTCCGGGAAGCCGTCTCGTGCAGCGTTGTTACGTTCACCTTCTGCAGAAGCTGGGTCCCTAAGCTCCACCCCTAAAGCCGTCTTTTTATCCCCTACCTGCTTACAAGTACCAGGTACTGTGTACGTCATCTGAAAGTGGATTTTATATATATGAGAAAGACTCAGCTTTCTACCGTATATTTCTGGTACCATGGTGTATCCCTCTTAGCTCTTTGTCCTGGACACACGCATTCCAGGTACCATGATGGCACCTCCTAGGTTTGCACTAGGGTAGAACAATCCTACGTCTTGTCATTTTCCTTTGGGACTTTCCAGTACTGGCCTGTGAGACTAGCTCCCCTTCTGCTGCTAGCTCTCCTCTGGCCTGAGCGTGACAACTTCCCTATTTGCTCAAGCCCAGACTCACGTCAGGGAATGCAAGGGGGTCTGGGATACTTAGCACACGTGAGCAATGGTATATAAAAATCATAGGCCTTTTAACTGCTATAATATTTGTGCTTAGTGTTTGCCAGAGGGTGCTGTACTCACCACAGGAGCGCCTCTTTGTGGTAGCATCTGGGGATTAGCTCTGCAAGTCTGACACCTTTTCCTGCGGGTGCTCGCTCTGTCTCTCTCAGGACTCGTGTGCCCCTCTGCGGTTTGGTCTCCTGGCCAGCTCACTGCGTTTTCCCCTTCCGGGGGTGGGGTCTGTGTGGGTACAAAAGTCTCTCCGTACCAACTCTTCCAGGCAGTCTTCCAATGCACTGCCCCTCAGTGGCTGGTAGGGGAACCCAGGCCTGCCCTCTACTCTGGGTTCCAGCCCAGGGACCCTATGACCAGCAGCTAGGCTCTGCACTGTTCCACACCTCACTGCTGTTTCCCTGGGCTGCTTCCTATGTTGCCTCTATCAGGCTCCTTCTCCACCCTCCTCCGGGTATGCCCTTCTCTCTGGGCCAGCTCCCATCTCTCCACAGCCTTGGAGAGAGGGACCATGGACCTCCTCACTGCAGCCCCCATCTGCTCTCAGCTACTTGGCTTTAGACAAGCCTCACCTGTTCCTGTCCAGGTGAACCTCAACCCTTAATTAATCCTCAGTGCTCCCTGGCTTCTCCTCCAGGCGCAGCCTAGGCAGTTAACTGGCCAACCTAGCTACCTTCACCCCTGCAGGGCCTGGGGTGGGGTGGACACCCCATAACAATGCTATTTCTGCTCATTAATGCATGCTCATATATATATGGGTGGATAATACATAGTATTAATACGATATGTGCAAATACCAGCCAGCAAATATTAGTCACCAACTACCCAACTTTGCGCAGATTTTGCCTTACCAGTTCTCACAACAAAATGCAAAACTGCCCTTTGCAGCCCCCCAGCGGCTGCTGGCACATCCCTTCCTTCCCCACACACTGCTCCCCATGGCGGATCAGGGACACTCTTCATAGCACAAGAAGCCTGTTATTTTTACAAACCGTACCTTTTCTTTGACCTCCAGTAACCCCGTCATGTGTGTTTTCCCTCTGTCCCCCACGCAGTGCTGCTGGACAGAACGGCGTTTACCTCGGGGCGTCAGTCATGGAGACATTATTGCAAACAACAGGAACATTAAAAAATGGATTTTTGAAATACGTTGATTGCTCCCCCCGTATCCCCGGGGGCCTGCTGCTGCAATGCCCGTGCTCGGCGTGCCCGTAGGCAAGGAGCCAGCCCAGGGAGTGTTTGAAAAGAAAGCAAAGCATCACTTTTGGGGAGCTACCTGGTCAGCCGTGCTCAGAGAAAAGGCATGACCCTGAGATGTTGGGATCCCCCCTTTTCCTGCTGGAGTCACAGCAAGGCAAGGGCTTCTCGGCATCTCATGAAATGGGTGGAGGGGGGGCAGCAGCCAGCACTCGAATGAGGTGGAGGAGAAATTCTGGCCAAGGACACTGGAGCAAACCTCACTCTTAAATGCCAGGAGAGCTGCAGCGGTGGAGAGCAAGTGGGAGCTGGGTTTTTAAGAGCTCATCCTGCCTGGAGCACAATTGATTTCCCTTGGGAGGAAGAGGGGCTCCCTAAACCAGCGACGCATGGGGTTCTAGGTATTTCCTGCCTGCCTGGTGCTTAGATCACTGGCTCGCTCTGTGGCTGGAGAGGCTGGACAGAGATGAAGCTGGGGAGTCACAGCTTTTACTGGCCAGAAAAGCCCTTTCATGCACCACTTGAGCCAGAGCCTCTTTCTTTGCTGAACATCTGACTCCCTCTGCTTCAGGCCTCTGGACCTTTCAGGCAGGAGCCGCGAGGGAAGTGCCCCGGTGACTGGAGGAAGCGGCGGATCTCTGGACCCCCCTCACTGCCCCAGGCATGGTGCAGGGCCATCGCCTTCCTGCTCATAAAACTGACGTTCCCCAGATGCAATCTTCCTTTTGTCGCAAAATCTAAAATAAACCCAAGCCACATGGGCAGACAGCTGGGGTTCCCAGTTCCTGGGTCTGAACAGCCAGCACTGGGGTGAGCATGACTGTCACATGAGCCCAGAACAATATGGGAAGCCGAGGGGCTACCACAGAGCTGACAGGTCCCTGAGGGCTTCTGCTATCAGACCACAGTGCCTGGGACACGGGGCCTCCTGGATGGTGGCGGAGTGCAGCATGGAGGAATGCTTGTGATTGCTTTTGGGATGCATTGGGCTGGAGAGGGGATAGAAGCCAGTGTCTAGCTCGGTGCCCCACACGCCCCCAGCAAGGGCAGCTCCTGTCCTGCAGGGCTGAGCCCGGCTCCCGGATTTAGCCCAACCACCTCTAGCTGAGGAGAAACTGCCCTAACCTGACCTAAAAGAGAAATCACCTATTTTGTTCATTAATTTTCAAACCCCTATACCCTCCGGCAGTAGGGAATGGTTAGACCAGGGACTTCTAGAGCAAGAATGAATGTTGGGTCACATTATTATTATGCATTTGAATTGCCGTAGGGCCTAGGAGCCCTTTTCATGGCCCAGGACCCTACAGTGCTAGGAGCTGTACAAATTCTGTACATTTCTCGCTCTATAAATAAAGAATGGAGATGATCCCAAGCCGTGGCACTTGGATCCAGATCTGGGTGGGAAATGTTCCCATAATTCAAAGGGTGTTTGGATCAGGGGGTTAATAAAGAATAATCTATTCAGCTGAATCTGCAACTTGGTTAGTTGAGTGAGTTTGTTTTGCAGAGGTTATATTTACTGATAATTCTTTGTGCTGTTCTGTTGCCCCTTACCCCCAAGTGCATTGGGCTGGGGAGCAGATGTGAGCAGGAACGCGGGTCTGAGAACAGAGTAGTGCTGGATGACCCACAAAAAGGTCAGCGATTCTGTCTGAATAAGGACCCAGAAGTCCGGCTGTTTATCTGGATCTTAGTCAAGCTCCTTGGGTCGGCAGGAATGTCGTGAGAACAGGTTGAGAGCTGCAGTTCTTGGCTGCCACTAGCTGGGACAGAAGCTCCATGCGAATGGCCTTTCTCATGGTATTTTGGCTTTTCCTCTCCCAGTGGAACACAGCCGGGGAGGGGGGGGGGGACAAGAGAAAGTGAACTGAACTATTCAGAACTGGAAGGGTCAGAACTCAGGTAAGGGTCAGTTTGGGGGTCGTAGGAAGGTTTGGGAGCGAGTGATGCTTATTTTATCCAAACCTGTTTTCCCACTGGTAGCATCTGCTAGCCTTACTGGTACATTTCCAGGCTGAGATTTTCAGGCGGACTAAGGGATTTGAATGCCTAGTTGCCATTGAAATGAATGGGAACCAGGAATCCAAATCCTTAAGCATCTTTGAAAACCTCACCCTTAAAGCCGTTATTTCCAAAGAAGACCGCCCAAGACACTTTAAAAGCCCAACAGATCAATACACAAGCAATATGCCGGGGATGCTTCATTCAGCACTGAAATGCAGCCACCTCTGGGGTGAAACGTGGCAGCTGCTCAAAAGAGAGCAGTCCCAGAGCAGTTTGGGGAAATGAATGAAGAGCGTGTTAAAGGAATTCGCTTTCCACAGAGATATGTCAGAGCCAGAGTTTTGCCACTTTTAGCAGGTGATGCCTGATGGATCTCTGAATTCCAGCTTTCCCCTGAACAGGCCTGGGCATTCCCCTGGGTGAATTAGTTCATGTTCATTCACCCCCACCCCAGCAAAGAGCTGCTTGAGGTTATGAAGGGGAAGGGAAGAAAGTTCCTTATTTTGGAGCATCCTCTTAACTGCATTAACTCTGCTATGGAAAGGTCACCCAGGATCTTCTCTGATGGGTGCTATTGCGGCCAGTTGAAACAGCTGGGAAGGTACAAAGTAATTGCCCAAGTTAGAACCTGGCCAGGGTTAATACGGCTACACCTGTGAAAAGGGCAAGGGTCATGGGGGCCAGGCCTTGGATTTACTCGCACTCTGAAAGCTGTGGAGGATTTTTCCCCTTTGGACTCATCAGCAAAGAGAGCCGGCTTTGGACTTTCCCTTCTTCATAAGAGACATCCCCAGCCTTCAGCAGGCACCAGTGTGCCCCAGCCAGCTCTGGGTTTGGCGTGAGGCAAGCGGGTGCGTGATACCTCGGTGGTGATGTGCATGGCGGCATGTGCCTTTGGGCAGGGGTGCGCTGGAGTCCATCGAGGCTGTTAGAGCTGAGCCCGAACTGACTCAGACCCTGCTCCTGCAATGAGACCTGCTAGCACGGCCCCTCGGCACTAATGCAGAAGCTGCTCCCTGGGAAGGTGCCAGGCTGGAGGAGACCTCGGGGGGAGCAGGTACAGTGTGAGCTGGGTAAGCAGATATGGTTTGGGCAGGGACGGAGCAAGGATGTTTCGCGCCCTAGGCGAAACTTCCACCTTGCGCCCCCCCGCCCCCGAGCCCTGTGGCAGCTCTCCGCACTAAGGCGCCCCCCCTTGTGGCAGCTCCCCCCCGCGGCAGCTCCCCCCCTCCGCCCTGAGGTGCCTCCCCCCTGCGGCAGCTCCCCCCGGCCCGGGGAGCCGTACGGCAGCTCCCGCCCCAGCTCCCCTCTGCTCCGCCCCCTCCCCGAGCCCTGCGGCAGCTCCCCATCCCCCCCTCCGCCCTGAGGTGCCCCATGGCAGCTTCCCCCCCCCCCCCCAGGAGCCGTACGGCAGCTCCCCGCCCCAGCTCACCTCTGTTCCACCTCCTCCCCGAGCACGCCGTCGCTGCTCCACTTCTCCCTCCCCCTAGGCTTGCGGCACCAATCAGCTGTTTTGTGCCACAAGCCTGGGAGGGAGAGAAGCAGAGCGGGGCGGCGTGCTCAGGGGAGGAGCAGCAGAGGTGAGCTGGGGCGGGGAGTTCCCCTGCGTGCCGCCCCCCCCCCCTTACTTGCTGCAGGCGGCCCTCCCCGCGCCCCCCTGACCCAGCTCCCTCCGCCTAAATGCCGACAACGACCGGGGCGGCCGAAGATCCGGCCGCCGCCGAAGGACCCGAAATGCCGCCCCCAAATGCTAGCGCCCTAGGCGACCGCCTAGGTCACCTAATGGGTTGCACCGGCCCTGGGTTTGGGGCTGACAACGCAGAGGCATCAGATTCCAGGGTAGAGGTGGAGCAGCTCTGACGAAGGCGCAACGAAGACACATCACTCCTGTGCGCAGCGCAAGGGGTGCCCGAGCACAGTCACTGGCATCGGAGAAGAGCAGCACGTGGGACAGAAGGGTTGACGGGGCTGACTCATGAGGAAGCTTAAACAATGGCTGAAGCAGGGCATGACACCATCGACGCGTGTCTGCGGCCGTCAGTGCAAAGGAGGGAGAGGAGCTGCATAGGGTGGCCCTTAGGGACCAGGAGCAATGGGGCAGTGCTCTGGCAGCCAGATCTACTAGGATCCAAGCAGTCTCCAAGAGAAGCTCCCTCCTGTGGGGCATTTGGCCAAAGCCCTGGAGACGAGATGTCAGCCCCTGGTGTGTGTGTGTGACAGGTCCCCTCTGGGCTGGGTCTGCGCAGAATGTGAGTCTGTTACAGCCCCTGGTGCAGGGCTTTAGCGCAAGCCATGCAGCTCACACTTCTGGCTCTGGAGCTGCCGTTGAGTCGCTGGTGTAGAGGCAAGACGGTGGCCGTCACAGACACACCAGAGAACAGTCCTGCACGGGCCAGCCACGGGAGCTAACGGAGCTTCTCGAGGTACTTAGTGTAGGGCTGCCACCTGGCCGGGTTTTCCCAGGACCGTCCCTTGTTCGAGGTGGCTGCTCAGAGCACACTGCCAGCTGTCTGGTGTGACGGGCTCAGGATCAGCCCAGCTGTCCCGGGTTTTTGTACCTTGGCGGCACCATGGCTTATGTGGCTCCCATCCTGGCACTGTCTGTGCACCTTCCAGCTTTCCTTTCTGTTCCCAGACAAGTGCCATTGGTAACGGAGAGAGTAGAGGCTGATTCCCCTTTGGGCCTCCCTTCCGCAGTTACTTCAGTGCCTAGACTTGCTCCCACGGCTGCTGTGCACAAGGGTTGATTTTTCAAGACCCTTTTAAAGATCCAGGCTTTGCCTGTTGTCCCATTTCCACTTTGTAACCTCAAAGGTAACGTCACAGATAGGCGGGTTTTGTCATGGCACAGTCCCATAGCAACCTTACTGGTCACTAAACCCAGTCATTTGTCCGGGTATGTCCTAATCGTTTACAAATGAGAACTCGTCCGCAGTGCGTGCTGACTGGGAATATGCTGTAGACTAGATTGTGTCCTGCCCCTGGGCAGGTGTATAAGGGGACATAATGCAGGTCTCTCGCCCTCCTTTGCTCTCCCTATTCGGAGGTCAGGGAGTCCTTGCCCTACACTGTGAAGTTAGGAATACTGGCGGCTCTAGCCACCTATAGGGGGCAGGGATGGGACCCTGGCTCTGCCCTAACACCTCCCCCCCCCCAATCACGGGCTGGCAAAGCGATTCCTCTGTAGCCAAGGGGTGGTCCATGAACCCTGCTTCCCCTGTGGAGCTGTTGGAAGTTTTGCACCGGTGTGAGTTACTCTGGCTGTGCACAAGCCCTCGTGTGGAGCAGTGCCTAGAGCCCCCTTGCTTTAACGGAAAAACTCAGAGGAACCTTTCATGACAGACCCTCCCTACCCCCACCAGTACTGCCCCAGAGGCAGGACCCTGCGTTTCTGTACCCAGCAGGGGCGTGTCACCATGCTCAGGAGAGCCGGTGCCCAGAATGGCTGCTTCGTCCATGTAAAACCAATCAGCTCTTCTCTTCCCATGAATGCCCTTTCCTCCCACCTGGCCCTTCCTGGTCAATGCATGAGTAGGGAGGCCTTGTAAGCCCGTGACCAGGGCAGTCCCAGCTAATGGACTTTGAGAACAGAGCAAACAGCCATTCCTGCCCACGGACAGCGGGGGATGGGATTATAGTGACATCTAATTGCAAAAACTTCAGCGGAGGGAAAGGGATGTCATTAAAACCCAAAAAAGGGCAAGACAGATTAGATACAAAAAAATAACTTGGGGAAAACATCCCATCTGGAGTCCAGTGCTTCCTGCCATTGTGCCGCAGGAGGGTCAGGAGAGGCTAGCGCTGCACAAACACATGGGCGCGCCTTTGCGCCGGCCACCTCCAGCACCTTTTATAGAAGCAAGAAGGGAGGTTTGCACCAAGGAGTCGGGGTGCAGCCTCCTTGGTGAGTAGCCATCCCTCTTACTTCATTGCCCTAATCTCCAGAGGCAGACGCTGACCTGGCCCGAGCAGTGAACCCAGGGCAGTCACACCCCATGGGGATTGGGCTTTTCTTTCAAGGACAGCCTCAGACCTTCGTGGGGAGCCCCAGAGGCCCCCTGCCTGGGTGCGGCAGCTGGGAGAAGGCCGCTGGCCCAGGTGCGCCTGAGTCTAGTCCCATGTCTGCCACTCGCTCAGCGTGCAGCCTTGGATACCTCATGTTCTTCAGCTGGGAAAGGGGGCGATGCACCCCCAGGGGCTGGAGGGGAAGGCCTACAGTGCCTCGCATACGTGCTGACTTTTATTTTTCCCCTGGGTGCCCCACCCCCACTCTGTCCTGAGGCCCTGCCCCCTCCCCAGGCCCCGCCCTCGCTCTGCCTCTTCCCGACCCTGCTCCACCCCTCCCCCAATGACCCACCCACCCACCACTCGCTGTTCTCCACCCTCCCCCAAGGGGCTCCCACCAGCGGCCAAACAGCACCCACTATTTTTTTTCTGTAGGTGCCTGAGCCCCGGAGCACCCACGGAGTCAGCGCCTATGGTGCCTTGTGTTATGATGAGTGATCCCTGAGCTCTCCTGAGCTGTGCGGGAGGGACTTCCCTGGGTTGTGCCTCTCCTAGCGAGTGCTTCCCGACCCAAACGCTCTCCCATTGCGGGCTGGGACTGTACTGTCAGGGCGAGAGGAGGGCAAGTGCCTCTGGCAGGTGACTTGGTTTGATGTCGTTCTCCTTCTGCAGAGCATGGTGCCCTGGTGACAGAACAGTCCCTGCCCTGGAGGTGATCCAGGACCCCAGCTCACACCCAGTGGGGCCCCTAAGGGAAGGGGCCGGAACAGGAATCCATCCTCGTTCTCATGACTCAGCGTCTCCCCTCCCCCTAGCATAGGCTCACTTGGAGGTGGTGACTGGAGCAACTTCCATTGTCCCCAAGCAACCCCCGTCTGTGGCCTTCCTCTCCCTAGGCCCCTCAGCAGCACCCAAAGGCTAGAGCTGGAGAAGGAAGCCACTCGCACCGGGGCAGCTCCCTAGTACCACAGCCGAATGGGCAGGCGCTCCAGAGCCTCGCTGACGCTGAGCATCTAGAGTGGGTTAAAGCCACAGCCCCGGGTGCACCATGAGGACACAGCCATGTGCAGTATTCACATGTGTTAGCACGTCCGGGGGAATGGGAGGCTGCCCCATAGGCAATAACAATCTTGGCTATTTGGAGGTAAGTGCACACTTTGTCCTAGTGACGGCAAGGCCATTGTGTGGCCAGGGGTGAGCAGCTCCCATGATACAAATGTGGTGTCCTCCTGGGCTAACTCAACTGTGAGTGGGAGGGATAGCTCTGTGGTTTGAGCATTGACCTACTAAACCCAGGGTTGTGAGTTCAATCCTTGAGGGGGCCATTTATGGATCTGGGGCAAAAAAAATGGTCCTGCTAGTGAAGGCAGGGGACTGGACTTGATGACCTTTCAAGGTCCCTTCCAGTTCTGTGAGATAGGTATATCTCCATATATTATTATTCCCACCCCCCATTCTCCCTAAGGCCTATATTCTGGATTTAAGCATAGCTGCTCTGGTACTCTGTCCCCTTCTCTGAAGCATGGCTGCTTGGCTCCCCCACCTGTATCTGGGCTCTTTACGTCTTCTTCCTGCACCTTTTATTAAGATGGAATTTCCCCTTTCTGCCCGCAGAGCCCTTTGCTCCACCCCCTCTCTCTCCCTCCTGCCACTGGCAGTTTGGCTCAGCCCCTGGGCAGTTCCTACACCACCGCCAGCTGTGGTATCCTCATTTGCTCCTGGTTGAGTTTACACCAATGAAACACCCATCAGAGAAAGGGCACATTACCAGACTTTATCCCTGGTGCAGCAGCCCAGTCACGTCAGCACACGAGGGAGCTCTGCCTGGAGACTGACTCACGCACCATGTCTAGGATGGCTGGACAGCGAACCCCCGTTTGCACCTTCTTTCTCTTTGGCTAAAGCTGCACCACGGCCCATTCCACCCATTGAGATACACGGTGCTAACGGCAGCATGTCCAGCCCAGCCAGTGGGCCTGAGCCCGCTTCAGGGAACAACAGAACTTCTGATAGCACAGCACAGCACATATTTCCAGTGGTTGTTACAGAGCAGCTGATGTTTCAAGGCAAACCTTCCAGCCCAGACTCTGCTCTCTGGTTTTACCCCATCCCGTCAGTGCAGTTACTCCTGGTTTACCCCAGCATGAGTAGAGAATCAGGCCCTCTGTTTAGATAAATACCAACATCTCCTTATTTACCATGTTTCCCACCCTTTCACGCCATGTGCTTCATTGCTAAGTCACATTCGCATGAAAATAGTGTCA
Source organism: Chrysemys picta bellii (assembly GCF_011386835.1). NCBI lineage: Eukaryota > Metazoa > Chordata > Testudines > Emydidae > Chrysemys > Chrysemys picta. The sequence continues at coordinate 3,948,387 of NC_088805.1, forward strand.
TTGGCCATTAAGGGGCTCCCATACGCCTCTGCTTGCTCCCCACTTGGCCTTACGTTGCACTGACATCATCCTCTCCTGGAGATGTCCCAGCGAGTTGCTCTGTAGATGACTATGTGATCAGCAGCCAAGGATTGTCACATGAGACGGGGAACAAGCCCTTAGCAGCGGGTGACCCCCCCCCCCTCGACAGATCCGTGGATGGTGGGGGAGGGCAGAAAGGGCTGAGATTAAACAACAAGCTACAGCACTCTCTTGCCACCCCCAGCTCTGAGTCTCTTGCCCAAAAGATGGCCAGGCCCTGCAGCCTGCGTATGGGAACAAGTCCTCAGGCAGCAGGAGCCATATGTCCCCTCCCTACAACCTGGGATGGGCTGCAGAGCCAACCCAATGGAATAGACTCTGCAAAGAGCCCACGCCTTCCCCTCTGGGCACGAAAGGATAGGAAAGGACCATCTTCCTGCAGACAGTGAGGAACACCGGGCCTGATCCTGCTGCCCAGGCACCTCATGAAGCAGGATCAGTGTCACCCCACCGCCCCCGCAAGGTTGGGAGGTCACCGTTCCAGCCAGGCACAGGCTTCCATGGGGAGTTGCAGCCCAGCATCCCTGATCTGTGTCATGGTCTCAGGGGAAGCCAGAGGGCCTGGCCCCAGGGGAAGCACTGTGCGCTGAGGTCCTGCTGACTCGGGAGAGCCAGGGCTGTGATTGATTCGGGGCCGGGTTATCTTTCCCCTTCAGACCTGGATAAAAAGTGCAGGCTCAGCAGGAGCTCAGCAGGGCTTCCTCCGAAGGGCAGCACATGGTGAAATAAACAAGGACGGGGAGCTGCGCCCAGTGATGAGAGCAGGGAACATCTCAGCTAATAGCTAGCATCCTGCCAAGGGCCCGGCCCTTTCCCCCAGGCCCGACTGAGGAGCTGCAGCTGGGGAAGCGCCACCTGGAGACTCAGGAAGGGAAGCATCTTTTGCCGGGCTTTCTTTGAACAAGCCTGTTTTTGTTGGGTGTATGGGAAAAAAGCCACTGAGCCCATCATGTATGTGAAACAAGCCCAAGGGAGGGAGATGCTGCTTCCGGAGGCCTCCGAGATCCCGCTGGCTTTGGGGTCCCAGACTATAATGCTGGGGACTTCCTGTCCATCAGAATCATGCTGGCTACAGTGCTCGGGACTCCGCAGCCATTGCTGGGTGGGGACAGGGTTTCTAAAGAACTCAGCTCCCACATGGGCACCTCAGTAAGTGGCCTGTGCTGCTTCTCCAAGAGCTCAGGGCTCCACTGGATAGAGGAGGAGAGATGGGGATTAAGGAAAGAGAGAGAAACTACAAGGAACTGAGGATGTTGGGTGCTGAGCTCTGCTCCCACAGCTAGGGTGTGTGCGGCGCTGCACAGACACAGAAAGACCTGCCCCCGGGAGTCCCTAATCCAGGACAGATGGCAAACCACCCTGAGATGCCAATGATGGGCAGGGGCCCAGGAGGGAGGGAAGGGGCTCCCAGCCCTTCAGGGCGAATGCGTCAGTGAAGTCAACTTGTTTGGAGAAGGTTAGCAAAGCTCCACTGAGCAGGAATAAAGGGGGCATAACAACCCCACGCTGTTCCTGTCGGCCCAAAGGCAGCAGGGGCACATGGCGTTCACGCCGGGCTTGCTGCAGGCCTGGGCTGGAGTCTGGATTTTAATTGCTCCCTACAGCCAGGGTAAAAAAAATGAGCGTCTGCTTTTACGCAGCAATGCATTCACTGAATTAAAAATATATGTGAAACGTTCCACGGGGACAAGAAATACACCGCGAGCGAGAGCCGGACCGCGGAGGAGGAAGCGGGATGCTCAGAATTGCTTTGCATCTCTTTATGGCTTTGAGGGCCTGATTTTCAAATAGGGGGGCAGTGATAACACTAAATGACTCCAGCCAGTGCCCTGTTCTCAGACAAGGCCCCGGTCCTGCCAGCAGAGACACATGGCTGGCAGGATCATCCCATGTGAATCCGATTGCCGGATCGGGGCTGTGCACGCTATTGGCCTGAGTACATGAAAACCAGCGGTGCTGCGCATCAGGCCACATTCTGCACAAGTGCCTTCAAGGCTCATTCTGGACCTGCTGCAAGCCCCACAATTTAAAACTGACGACTAATCAAATCTTGATTGCAAAAGCAATTCCGTCCAAAGCCAGGTCAACTACCAACACGCCTCCTGCCCCTCCCCCCACGGTACCAAGCCAACCTAGCCATTTTAACTCCAGTAGCCAGGCACTAGGCAGAACAGATTCCTCCACTCCGGGGCCACGCCTTGTAGAGCGCCCCCTAGGAGTGCTTAGCATAGTAACAAGGAGAAGGCTCCACCCAGCTTTCACTAACCATTTGCTCAGGATAAAGGCTCCAGAAACAGATTTATCTTCTCGCCAGCCATCTTCCCCTTATCACCCGGATCCCGGGGCTGGCACTCCTTAGCAAAACACTGACCAAGGCAAGAAAAAACAAACGTGCTTCTCCCAGCATTGAGAAAACACATTAAGGCCTCAGGTCCCCCGGGACGGAAAGGGAACAGCGACCCTTTCCTCCCCGCAGCAGCCGGTCGAGGAGGGGCAGACCGTCTGCTCACTCAGCGTGCACTCGGAAAGCAAGCCGTCCTTCGGCGTGTGGGTGTGATGAGTGTACAGGAAAGGGCTGGGTGTGGGTTGTGTGTGGAGATTTGTGTGTTGGATGTACTAAGATGTGGGTGTGCTGCGTGTGCAGAGTTATGGCCTTGCCTTCGCTAACCTTTTCCCTCTCAAACCCCTTAGCACTGCTGCCTCGGGTCAGATCGGAGCAGGGGTGGACGGAAAAGTGGTTGGAACCACAGCCCTGTCTGCAGTAATTCTCCCCAGCGCTGCTCCTGGCAGAGCGCAAAGAGTGGTGCCAAAGAGGGGACACTGTAGGGCCAAAGGCTAGTTTAGATACAGTCTCTGTGTGTGTGATTGGGGGAATGTACATGTGGAGCAGAATGGGGTGTGTGTGTGTGTATCTGGGTGTCTGTGCCCTATGTACATATGTAGTGTGTGTGTGTGAGACAAAGGGTGTTGAAGCCCATGTGGTGTGGTTTGGGTAGGTGTCCACTGTATGTGTGCGTGTGGGGAGCCGGAGAGAGTGTGTGTGGTGGGAGGGTGTCTGCTACCTGCTGGGGGGGAATCAACGGCCAGAATGTAAACGTGTGTGTGGGGAGGTTGAATGCACCTGTGTGATTGGGGTGTGGGGTGTGAGTGTATGTGTTGTGGGAGAGAGGAGAATGGGTGTGCCTTGGAGTGTGTGTGAGGGAATGAGTGGGTGTGCTGTGAAGGGTGGATTTGTTTGGTTGTGTTGGGAGATGAATGTGTGTGTTATGATCTCTGTGTGTGTGTTAGTTATATTATGCAGAGATATCAGGGTATGTGCTGTGTGTGGGTATGTGTGGAGGGGATATGAGGGTATGTGTTGTATGGGGTGTGTTATGACCATTTGTGTTGTGTGTAGGTGTGTGATTTCCCCAGGTTGTGTATGTAAGACCTCCCCATGGCAGAATGTGTGTGTGTGTCTCCCCTGTGGCAATGTGTGTGTGTGTGCATGCACACAAGAGGGATCCTTCCCTGTGTTGTGTGTGAATTCCAAAGGCACCATGTTATTATGAGACTCAGAGACAAAGGTTCCCCACCCTCCCACCCCCATAGCAGGTATGGCTGGGCCCACGAGGTGGCTCCTACCAGTGCCAACAGATCATCCCAAAGCTCCCCACCTCTGCCAGTGGAATTTTAACTTGGGGCTCCTGGGAGCCCCCTCCAGCATCTCACTGGTGCTGGGTATGTGGGGTGTCAGCGCACAGGGAGTAAGGTTTGGTGGGGGTGACCATGTGTTGAGGGTGAGTGCATGTGACTGTGTGTTGTCTATGGAGGGAAGGAGTGTGTGTTGTTGCTTGTGTGTGTGTGTGCTGTTGTTGCTGGTTTGTGTTTGTGCACTGTTGTTGCTGGGGATGTATGTGCGCACTAGTGTGTGTGTGTGTGTGTGTGTGTGTGAGAGAGAGAGAGAGAGAGAGAGAGCGCACAGCATGCAATAGTGTGCTCAGCTGTGGGTATGTGCACTGGTGTTAGTGTGTGTGCACGCTGTGTGTGTGTGTACCGTTGTTGCTGCAGTGTGTGCCGTTGCTGCGGGGTGTGTGTGTCTGTGGATGGGCGCTGTTATTGCTGGGGTGTGCAGTTCCATCGGCACTGAATGGGGCTCGCTCGCTCCCTCCCTCTGCCACCGGCCGGGCTCCCCGGTGTGGGGTCTGGAGCGATTCCACTCGCCCCCCAACCCAAGCAAACAGGAGCCCCCCTTGTTCCCTTTCTGTCTCTCTTCAAGCTTCGCTCCGTGCTGGGAGGCGGGGGCTGGGGGAGAAGTGAGGTGCCTGGGTCAGGGGCTGGCATTCTGGACCGGGGAGTGCCTGGGGCGGGGGCAGTCCGGCCCCCGGCGGGCTGGGCTGGGCTGGCAGAGCGGCAGCCGGGGGTGGGTCTCCGGCCGCGCCGCAGGGGGCGGGGGGCAGTGGCGGGAGCCCCCTTTATAGGCGGCGGGCGGCGGCGGCCGGGCGCAGTGCGGGGCCATGGAGGACGCGGCCGCGGAGCCGCTGGGCGGCGAGCCCGACTATTACTACGGGGAGGGGAACGAGAGCGGGCCGGGCGCGCAGTGCGAGTGGCCGGCGGACTGGGAGGTGTCCTTCTCGCTGCTGCCCGTGCTCTACATGCTGGTCTTCGTGCTGGGGCTGTCGGGCAACGGGCTGGTGATCTTCACCGTGTGGCGGGGCCCGCGGGCCAAGCGCCGCTCCGCGGACACCTACATCGGCAACCTGGCGCTGGCCGACCTGGCCTTCGTGGTGACCCTGCCGCTGTGGGCCGCCTACACGGCGCTGCGCTTCCACTGGCCCTTCGGCTCGGCGCTGTGCAAACTCAGCAGCTACCTGGTGCTGCTCAACATGTTCGCCTCCGTCTTCTGCCTGGGCAGCCTCAGCTTCGAGCGCTACCTGGCCATCGTGCGCCCGCTGCCGCGCTCCCGGCCCGTGCGCCGCCGCGCCGCCGCGCTGCTCCCGCTGGCCGCGCTCTGGCTGCTGGCCGGCCTGCTGGCCCTGCCGGCCCTGCTGCTGCGCGACACGCAGCCCGGCCCGGCCGACAACCTCACCGTCTGCGACATGGACTTCAGCGGCGTGGCCAGCGCGCAGAGCGAGCGCTACTGGCGGGGCGCGCTCGGCCTGGGCACCACGGCGCTGGGCTTCCTGCTGCCGCTGCTGCTCATGACCCTCTTCTACTGCTGCATCGGCGCCACCGTCAGCCGCCACTTCCAGCACCTGCGCAAGGAGCAGGAGAAGCGCCGGCTGCTGCGCATCATCGCCACCCTGGTGGTGGTGTTCGCCCTGTGCTGGCTGCCCTTCCACCTGCTCAAGAGCCTCTACGTGCTCAGCGAGCTGGGGCTCCTGGAGCTGCCCTGCGCCTTCCTCGGCCTCATCGTGCTGCTGCACCCCTACGCCACCTGCCTGGCCTACATCAACAGCTGCCTCAACCCCTTCCTCTACGCCTTCTTCGACCTGCGCTTCCGCGCGCAGTGCCGCCTGCTGCTGGCCTTGCGCCCGGCGCTGCGCGGCCCGGCCGGCTCCGGCTCCTCCACGCTCAGCGCCCAGACCCAGAAATCCGAGCTCCACTCCCTGGCCACCAAGGTGTAGCTCGCTCGGCCGGGCGGCGCACGGGGAGCCCGGGCCACACACGGACGCAATGACGGGCTCGGAGCCCGCGGAGCTCGGCGCGGTTCGGCGGCGCTGGGTCGCTCCTGCTCCGAGGCGGCGGGGTCCGCAGCAGCAGCCCCGGCTCTGGCTTCGGCTGCGCGGTGCGGGCGAGCTGCCTCTGCGCCCGCTCGGTCCCGCACGTGTCCCAGCCCCTGCTCAGGGGGATCCGGGTTCCCCCGGCCCGATTAGCGCCCGGGCGGGCTCGGCTCCGCAGGCCGGGAGCCCCCGGAGCTGGGCTGGTCCCTGCGGGCGGCTCCCTCCCTGTAAACCAATAAAATAGTTTTTCAGGAACTCTGGTCGGATTCTTGGTGGGGACAGCGACAGCCCTGGGTCCGGTCGGGGGCGCCGGCAGGTGCTGGGTCCCGGGCCCGTGCGGGGTCCGGTTCGGGGTGTGAATGGTGGGTCCGGGGGCTGTGCGGAGTCCGGTTCGGGGTGTGAATGGTGAGTCCGGGAGCTGTGCGGGGTCCGGTTCGGGGTATGAATGCTGGGTCCCGGGCCCGTGCGGGGTCCGGTTCGGGGTGTGAATGGTTGGTCCGGGAGCTGTTCGGGGTCCGAGGGCTGTGCAGGGTCCAGTTCGGGGTATGAACGGTGGGTCTGGGAGCTGTGCGGGGTCCAGGGGCTGTGCGGGATCCGGTTCGGCGTGTGAATGGTGGGTCTGGGAGCTGTGCGGGGTCCGGGGGCTGTGCGGGATCCGGTTCGGGATGTGAACGGTGGTTCCGGGGGCTGTGCGGGGTCTGGTTCGGGATGTGAATTGTGGGTCCGGGAGCTGTGCGGGATCCGGGGGCTGTGCGGGGTCCGGTTCGGGGTGTGAACGGTGTGTCCGGGAGCTGTGCGGAGTCCGGTTCGGGGTGTGAACGGTGGGTCCGGGGGCTGTGCGGGGTCCGGTTCGGGCTGTGAACGGTGTGTCCGGGGGCTGTGCGGGGTCCGGTTCGGGGTATGAACGGTGGGTCCGGGGGCTGTGCGGGGTCTGGTTCGGGATGTGAATGGTGGGTCTGGGAGCTGTGCGGGGTCCGGGGGCTGTGCGGGATCCGGTTCGGGGTGTGAATGGTGGGTCCGGGGGCTGTGCGGAGTCCGGTTCGGGGTGTGAATGGTGAGCCCGGGAGCTGTTCGGGGTCCGAGGGCTGTGCAGGGTCCAGTTCGGGGTATGAACGGTGGGTCTGGGAGCTGTGCGGGGTCCGGGGGCTGTGCGGGATCCGGTTCGGGGTGTGAACGGTGTGTCCGGAGGCTGTGTGGGGTCCGGTTCGGGGTGGGAACGGTGGTTCCGGGGGCTGTGCGGGGTCTGGTTCGGGATGTGAATGGTGGGTCCGGGAGCTGTGCGGGGTCCGGTTCGGGGTGGGAACGGTGGGTCCGGGAGCTGTGCGGGGGCTGCACTTACACCAAAACAACCCCCCCACCTGTGGAGACATGAGCCGACTCCTGCCTGGAGCTGGAAAAAGAAGTGGTGACATGACCCATCCGCCGGAGCAGGAGGTGCGGCAGTGGCAGAGGCGGGCTGCTGGGATCCCGTGTCTCTGGGGGATGTGCTGCCTGCCAGTCGGTGCCATTCAAACCCCGCATCTCCGGGCTCCAGCGAGCACCGGCCCTGGGATCTCCCTGTTCCTAGAGTGGGAACCACCGCAAATCCTGGGCCAAATCTGACGGCTGCTGGTGACAGATGCCTGGGGTATAACAGCCCCCCCGGGCCCCCCCGTAGAGAGGCTGCTCTGCCGAGCCCTTGGGGGGGGGGGGCTCACTAGCGGTAACTGCACACAGAGGAGGCCAGATTCCCCCCTTAGCAGCGCTGGTGTAAATCCACAGTCACTCCGCTGGTGGCGGTAACTGGATTTGCATCCATGTGAGTGTGCCCCTGCTAATGTGTTCACACACACGGAGAATTCTGCCCCCCCCCCCACTAGTTCCAGGATTCACCGTAAACCAGATTCCTTTGCATGCCCCCATATTCCCAGTGGGGGAGGGGTGGGGGGGGGACAGGGGAGGCAGCAGGCTCCATGCTTACCACAAACCCGTCTCAAGGGTGGGAGAGGGGCCCTGCCCTGCATTGCTCGGAGCCCATCCTCGGGACTAGGGCAGCAGTGGGCATGGGCAGCGCTGAGCATGCCTGTGTTCGCTGGGGGACCAGCAATACGTGCCTGGGGCTGCGCAGAGGATGGCCGGGGGAAGGGCGGGGGAACGGGTGATGGAAAAGGTGGCGAGGGCGGGAAGGTGGCCCAAGTAAGGCAAGAGAGAGGCCTGGGTGTTGGTGGTTCTGGACGGGGGCGGGGAGGTGTGGCAGAGCACCTGGGGATGGAGGGAGTTCCAGAGGGCGACCCAAAGGTGGGAACAGTGTGTGTGCTTCTGCCATTGCTGGATGCAATGCAGCTCTAGGGTTAGAAGAGCTGGGTGGGGGGTGGAGCACATGCTAACCCCCCTCCCCTCCCGGAAGTAGGACATTATTATTCGTTTTTTGAGGCACACCAGGAGCGAGCTCCCCTTTGCAAACCAGAGAGCGTCACAGACCCTTGGCAAGGAACGTTCCTTGCCAGCCAACCTGCCCGACAGCAGCCGAGACTGCTCCGGGCAGCCGAGCCCTGCGTAGCTCAGAGCGCAGAGACTGGGGAGGACTCAGCAGAGCTTCCTCTCCACCCCTCTCCCCGATAGGGCTGGGAGGGGCCAGGCTCAGGCCAAAGCGCACACATGGGCGTAGAGGGCAGCAACTCTTTCACATAACCAGCACCCCTCGGCCGGTGGGTCCCTACACACTCCCTTGGTGCCGGTGCCCCTCACGGGAACATGCCTGCAGCTTGCAGAAACTGGTAGGACCAGGCACAAAGCCCAGCTCACTCTCCTTTTATGCCTCTCTTCTGTGGGGTTTGGCCTGGCAGGAATGATGACATGGGCGGGGGGAGGGGGCAGGCCCGGGGCCAGGGGCTGTCATGAAGGGATTCACTCTTTGGCTGTCAGACACCAGCGCTGTAACTGCTCTTCAGGAGGGCTGGGGCTGCTACCCCAGTGTGTGACGTCAAGGCCAGTTCTCAGCCTGGTCGCTGACTGACCACACGCAGACTGACCCAGGGCAGGGTCTCTGTGAGGGGCCTTGACCAAGCCGATTGCCCTAGCCAATGACTCTTGGCGTGCCCAGCCCCTGCTTTCCCAGTAACGGCTACCACAGTGCTGGGGGTTCTCTTTTCATCAGGCCCCCATTCCTTGCAAAGGGGAAGGCCCTTGTCTTGCATGTTCCCAGGAAGCCCCCTCACGCTCAGGCTCCCGCGCGTGACTTCCCCGGAGCAATGGGAAGTTCCAGTTCTGCCACTTTGCTGCAGTGACTCCTGTTCTCAGCTCCCATTTCTCTGCTTCTGCCTTCAGGCTAACTCTGTGCTCTGCAGCCTGGCGGCTCCTGGGGCCAGCTGCCCTGTACTGGGCTGCACTAGCTGGAGACCTGGGCGCCGTCGGACCTGACTAGTCCTGGGCGAAGACTGCACGGGGATTCACTGTCTTGAGGCTGCAGTGGGAGTGACCATGCTGTCCTACATCTTCTCCTCTAAGAACGTATTGTAGCCAAGTACCCTGGGGCCTGCCAGGGGCCAACCAGGCTAGTCTCCCCAGGCCCCAGTCTGCCCACTATCAACCCCCTCAGGCAGCCTGGTATCCCCCCTATTTCCCTCCAGATCAGATCCAGGGACACAACCAGTGGTATCTGTGGCCCCAGATCAGATCCATAGGCCCATCTACCCTGGTCTCAGGCCTTACTTGGCATCTTGTCCTGGATCAGTCATCGGGGCTGAACTGGCATCAGGACCAGCCTTTCAGCACCAAGGAATGTTATTGAGGCTGGACTGAACCTCTAGGAGCAGTGAGCTCAGGGTGTCTGCGAGGGGGGGGAGGGGGGGCTAGTAGGTTCTAGGTCAGATCTGCTAGTTCCTCCGCCCCTGCATTGTCTGTGAGCTGTAAGCATCACGAGCTCGTTAGCCATCGCCCAGGACGACCAGGAGAGCTCACTAGCCACAGGGAACCCACTGGGATTCAATCCTCACCGCAACCACCATAGCAGGATGTCTGTGAGCCAGGACGCCTGGTTTCCACCCCCTCTAGGAGGTGAGTGGGATGTCAGGGGTTAAAGCAGGGAGAGTTGGGGGTGAGGCTTGGGCCCAGTGCGCTGTCTGATCCCACAGCCTGATGCTGGAGAGCCCAGCCTGAGCGGCCCACGGCTTCAGTCCAGCCCATGCTTCCCAGCTGTGCCTTGTGTCTCCTTTCCCCTTGGGGGCTCACCCCTCCCTTGGACCTGCCCCCCCCCATACCCATCGCTCAGCCAGGCTCCCACTGCCTCGCTGCTCGCCAAGGAAAGGCTAGCGACTAAGATCATCATTTGTGGGTGTATTCGCTCCCCGCCTGCTCCCTGCGCTGCTGGTTACTGGCCTGTTACCTCGCAGCCCTGGGGCTTTTCACACGGGGAAGCGAAAGCACCAAACACCTCCGAGGCAGGGTGCCCCTCGCACCTCCCTGCTCGCCTCAAAGGGGAGGCAGCCTGGGAACGGCTGGAGTGGGCCAACAGGAGCAATTTGTGGCCATTTAACACAGCGTTGGAAGTCCATTAGCAGGGCACCTCCAAGAGGAATTGAAGCAGCTGCTGGGGGGGCTGGGAGCCGGCAGGCGTCCCCACAGCCCGGCCTTTCACAGCCCCCTCCCAGCACGCAGGGCAAAGCCAACGGAGCGGGGGGGACACACACCGCGATCAGGGCAGCAGAGACAAATCGTGGGGCTCCGTTGCATTGTGGAAAGCCCAAGAGGAAGGCAGGTGGCGATGCCAGGCTCCCCCCTCTGCGCCCCCTGCCCCCTGGGGGCGCTCCAGCCCCAGGGCTTGGCTGAGTCTTTTCAAGGGACCAAAACCAACAAGGAGTCCGGTGGCACCTTAAAGAGTAACAATCCCGGCGTCTGTAACTGTCACTCCACGCATCCGGAGAAGTGGGGTTTTACCCACGAAAGCTTATGCCCAAAGAAATCTGTTAGTCTTTAAGGGGCCACCGGACTCCTTGTTGTTTTTGTGGATACAGACTAACACGGCTAGCCCCTCATACTTCAAGGGAGCAGAGATTTTAGGGCCTGGTTTTGAGGAAGAGCTTGGCACCTCCACTGACCTGTACCCGCACCCATGGAGAGAGGGTGGGTCCGTGGCCTGTGCGGGGTCCAGTTCGGGGTGTGAACGGTGGGTCCGGAAGCTGTGCAGGGTCCAGGGGCTGTGCGGGATTCGGTTCGGGGTGTGAACGGTGGGTCCAGAAGCTGTGCAGGGTCCAGGGGCTGTGCGGGATTCGGTTCGGGGTGTGAACGGTGGGTCCGGAAGCTGTGCGAGGTCCCGGGGCTGTGCGGGATCCAGTTCGGGGTGTGAACAGTGGGTCCGGGGGCTGTGCAGGATCCGCTTCAGGGTGTGAACGGTGGGTCCGGGGGCTGTGCCAGGTCCAGTTCGGGGTGTGAACGGTGGGTCCGGAAGCTGTGCGAGGTCCCGGGGCTGTGCGGGATCCAGTTCGGGGTGTGAACAGTGGGTCCGGGGGCTGTGCAGGATCCGGTTCAGGGTGTGAACGGTGGGTCCGGGGGCTGTGCCAGGTCCAGTTCGGGGTGTGAACGGTGGGTCCGGAAGCTGTGCAGGGTCCGGGGGCTGTGCGGGATTCGGTTCGGGGTGTGAACGGTGGGTCCGGAGGCTGTGCGGGGTCCGGTTCGGGGTGTGAACGGTGGGTCCGGGGGCTGTGCGGGGTCCAGTTCGGGGTGTGAACGGTGGGTCCGGGGGCTGTGCGGGGTCTTGTTCAGGGTGTGAACGGTGGGTCCAGAAGCTGTGCGGGGTCCGGGGGTTGTGCGGGATTCGGTTCGGGGTGTGAACGGTGGGTCTGGGAGCTGTGCGGGATCCGGTTTGGGATGTGAACGGTGGGTCTGGGGGCTGTGCGGGGTCCGGGGTGTGAACGGTGGGTCCGGGGGCTGTGCAGGGTCCGGTTTGGGATGTGAACGTTGGGTCTGGGGGCTGTTGAGGGGCGTTTACATATGTGTTTTATTAAAAAAAACAAAATTAACAACAAAATACACAAGATTGCTTTTTAAAGTTTGGATTTATACAAAAAACACAAGAAAAATATAGCTTATGGAAATAAAGTTAACTTTTTTTTACCAGAGATAAGGAGTCTGCCCCCCCCCCCACCTTCCTACTCATCCGCTCTTCCCACCCCACTTCCTTCTTTTCTAATGTTTTTTAAAATCTAAACCGAGGACAAACACATTTTAAAGGAAGCCCCAGCCCCAGAGCTCAGGCCCTGGGGTAAGAAAGCTGGCCTGAGTTTCTGGGGGAATGCTGAAAACTCTTTTAGTGAATCAGTTTTGTAGGCAGCCATTCAGTGTTAGTTGTTATGCTTTAGCCCGGGCAAGCGTTTGGCATTCGGAAGCACCTTCCCACTTGATGGGGTATTATGTCCCCTACCCTACGGCCTATCAGATATATTGACAAAAACAAACTTAAAGATACTTTGTAGCAATGCCTGCAAAGCAACAATTACAATTGTGTTGATCATTGTCTTGTCTAAGCCCCTAGAGAACACTTTTTTGTTGTGTTTTTATAAAACACTTTTATGCAAGCTGTAGCCTTAGATGCTGTACAGCATTAAATAATATGACCCAGTAGATGAGAGACCCGAGACATTGTTGAAATCAGAGGGGTCATGATTAAGTCCGAATGCAGAGGGCTGCGGGGGGGGAGGAGGGATGAAAAGGTCCAGTCGAAGCAGAAGACGGTATGATTTAAGAGGGGTTCTGGGGCTGCTTTGCAATGGTCCAGATGCCCCAACGGCCTATATCCCTCGTGCACAAGTGCCAGGGCTGGGTGGGGTGGGTGGGTCTTTGTTAGAGGAACAAGCCGCTCTTATACCTCTTGTTGTTGTTGACAAACTGTAACCTAACTGCACGTATACTGTGGGGGCAACCTACTTCCCTTTTGACAGACCCCACACTCCTTGAAGTCCATAAAAACACACTTCACACTGTTGTTTTCAACTGACATTTTATTTTACAACACGTCCTGTTTTGTTCCCAAAACACGCTCTAACTTAGCAAGATTTCGTAATTTGCTGAACGAAGTAGACAGTCAACATTTTGCATTAAACATTTATCTGTCGGTTTGATGATTTCATCTAAAATGCTATGTGGGTCCTCGGCCTCTGTCACTTTGCCCACCAATTCTGCCCTCAGAGCTAAATGTTCCTGGGTTAAATAGAGGCACTGCAACGCATATCCCAACATGATGATGATATTTAACACACTCTCCATACACAAACTACCGCTAATTTCTTTAATTTTACAGTTCACATCATCTAAAGACCAGTACACGCAGTCATGGTGCCTCTGACCGGGGACATCTATGGTGCACCCAGGACAATCCTCATTTTGTTTCTCTTTGAGGCAGTGCTTGATGATTCCTTACACAGCCACTCACACAATTGCACACATCACAATTTTATGGTTATGAACTCGCACAGGCTTAATACCGAATTTCTCCGCCAACTTTAGATAGTACAAGCCTATAGAATAAGCATCCCACTTCGGCATTCTGTTGAGCATCTGGGTTTGGGTCTGGTTTTGGGTCAGTGTCCAGAACCTCCAAGTCCTCTGAAGAACCATCACTCAGCTGCTGAAAAAATTATACGTGTAAGGCATCTTTGTACTTTTTCATAACATGATTTTAAAACCTTTTACACCATGTGTCAAGAGACCCCTTCCACATGCAGCTTTTAAAAACAACAAACACCAACAAATGCAATATGTCTCTGTGCAGGCTTGATCCAAAAGGCTCTAGCCAACCGAGCACCAGTGACTGGGTCCCTGACAAACCATCCCTTGAACGTTCTTACATACAACATATCTATGCCTCATCTCCGTACAGCTCTTTGTCTGAAACGTTTGGGTTCTCCTGGCCGGGGTCCTGAGTCTCAAACAAATCTTGGCCCAGTGATCTGGCCACCTGTTTCTCCACCACGTCGTTCTTGCGGGTACAGGCATCGCTAGCCTGTTTCCCCACTCCCATGACCCATCTCAAACTCTTTTTGCCACAATGGTATGTTTGTTTCTTCAGGTCCCATGGCAGTGACCGTAAAACATTTCTTCATGAGAGGTTTGACTGCCGTGTTGGCCAGGGCCTTCTAGGTGCAGCCATCTTTAATCATCAGACCCGTTTAAATAGAAGCTTCTCCTTACTTTAGCCAGGCCACACAATACTCTTGGACAATAGTTTAGGGCTGACGTTGCTCTCCCTCCCTAAGTATTGGGATGCAAATAATGAACTTGGGCGGCCCAGCTTACCCCTTGCTCCCCTGGCTTATGAAGCTGTACACTGGCCACCTTGACAGCACCAAGAAAAGATTCACCTGCTACCTCAGCAGGTGCAGAATGCCAGCTGAATGTGCTTTCGGCAGACTGAAGGGGCGCTGGTGTTGTTTACTCACTAGATTGGACCTCAGTGAGAAAAATTTCCCAATGGTTACAGCTGCCTGTTGTGTCCTGCACAAAATCTGTGAGGCAAAGTTGCTGCTGGGTTGGAGGGCAGTGGTAAAGCCGCTGTCTTCTGACTTTGAACAGCCAGACTCAGGGGTCATTAGAAGAGCTCAACATGGAGCTATGCAGCTGAGGGAGGGGTTGGAAGGCCACTTTAACCGTCAGCCACAGAGGCGTGCTGTGCTGGCCTGAAGTGTTGTGTGTGTGTGTGTGGGGGGGGTGTTAGGAATTGTGTAGTGCTTGGTGTATGTTTATGAATGTCACATTGACTTTTAATGAACCTAGGAATTATGTGATGCTTCGTGTGCATTTATAATTATTGCACAGTGTGTTTGTAACTGAACCTGAGAGCTCTGTGGTCCTACTCCATTACAAGCAGGGTGTGCTTTTGGTGGCATGAGGCATTCTGTTGGATATGTTAAGAAGTAATAAAGAGGAATTTATTTCCAAAATATAAAAATTTATTGCATACCAGAAACAGCGCAAAACATTCATGTGAAATTAAAACCCAGTACTGTGAAAACTTATAAATTAACAGAACTTTAACATTAGCCCGCTAGAAAACATTTGTGCCCATTTCCATCCATTTCTGCCAAATACACACCAGTCACGGCTCTCTCAGGTCAGTGCACGTGATGCTGCAGTTTTCCTTACTGTCCCGTGGCACGGAGTGGCAGTAGGGTGACCAGACGTCCCGATTTTATTGGGACTGTCCCGATATTTGCTTGTTTGTTCCGCGTCCCGACCAATGTGCGGTTGGGACACTGGACAAACAAGCAATTTTGCCCTCCCGGAAGGGCTCTTGCCCCCCCTGACTCCGCTCCCTCCATCCCCCATGGGCGCCCTCCCCAAATCCCCGCCCTGGCCCCGCCTCTTCCCCATGCATGTGGCACTCCTCCTCCCTTCCAGGCTTGCTGCTGTAATGGCGGGGCAAGCCTGGAGGGAGGGGGTGGTGGCTGGCTTCCAGTTCCTGGAGCTGGTGAGTAGGGGCACTGGGCGGGCAAGGGAGGCTGGCCAGGGGGCTGCTCCTCCAGGAGGTAGAAGGGGGGCTCTGGACCCCAGCAGCGGCGGGGGAGAGCGGCTCGGGGCCACACGAGTGGCCATGTAAAGTTTATCAGCTTGGACAGGACCCTGGCCGGCTCCCCGCCCCGCGCCAGCATGTCGCACCGGCCGCCACAGGCCAGGTAAGGAGCCGAGTCGCCCCCTCCCCCCTCCCCCCTCGTCCTGGCTCCTCAGCTGAGCCCCCCAGTCACCCTCCTGGGGGAGCAGCCCCCTTGCCAACCCCCCTTGCCCGCCCGGTGCCTGTACTCACTAGCCTCAGGAACTGGAAGCCGGCCACCACCCCCTCCCTCCAGGCTTGCATCGGCATTCCAGCTGCAAGCCTGGGAGGGAGGAGGAATGCTGCTCAGCTGAGGAGCCAGCGGGAGGGAGGGACTCGGTTCCTTACCTGGCCTGTGGCGGCTGGCGGGACATGCTGGCGTGGGGCAGGGACATTACCCCCCTACAGGGCAGGGCGAGGAGCCGGCTGGGGTCACCCCCCCCATCCGATAAATTTTACGTGCCCACTCGCGCGGCCCTGAGCCGCTCTCCCCCGCCACTGCCGGGGTCCGGAGCCCCGCGCCTCTTGCTCCAGTGGGGCGGCGGGACGTGCCGCATGTGCCCGGGATCCAGGGGGGGGGGAGCGGCCACGTCACAGCTGGCACCTGCAAAACAGCTTTTTTTTTTTACTTTTTTTTTGCTCCCCCCCCCCCTTGCACGTCCCGATATCCCTCCCCCTCCCCCCCCCGGCATCCCGATATTTCCTGTCAGTGATCTGGTCACCCTAAATGGCAGGGGCAGGAATGTGGCCCCTGATGCCACGTGGAATGTTTCGGGTGTGGGGGGGTAGGAGCTGCTGAAATTGAGTTCTTCATTGACTGCAAAGGGAGGCCAGCCCAGGACTGTTGGATTGATCAACAAGAGTCTGCAGCACTTGTGTTTTCTGCCTGAGAAGCCCCATTATGTCCTGGTGCATCTCCCTCTTCTTTTCCTGCTGGGCCTCCCGGGTCTTTCTCCTGTCCACTCCTTCCTTCTCCAGGCAGTCTGTTCTATTCACCCTCCAGGCCACCTGTCCACAGTCCGATGCAGCACTGCCTTGCAGAGTCTCACTGAACAATTCCTCCCTTATCTGCTTTCTTCTCCTTCTCATCGGGGCCAGGCGATCTGGGGTGTGGAGGGGACACCCGCACCCCTCAAGGCCCAAGGGAAGCACAGCTTCCCTGTACAGCTGGCTGGTGAGACAGGCCCAGCAGGGATCAGCAACCCCCAGCCATACCCTCTGGGCCAGGATTCCCTGCAGAGGCGCACGATGTTGGGCACCCAACTGGAGATGCCTTGAAGGGGGCCTGATATCCAAACCGGACCCGCACAGTCCCCGGACCCACCGTTCACACCCCGAACTGGACCTCGCACAGCCCCCCAGATCCCACACACCTCCCGGACCCACCGTCACAGCCTGAAACGGACCCCGTACAGCCCCCGACCACACTGTTCCCAACCCAAACCGGACCGCACACAGCTCCCAGACACACCATTCACAGCCTGAACTGGACCCCAAAAAGCCCCTGGACTCCACACAGCTTCCGGACCCACCATTCACACCCCGAACCGAACGCCGCACAGCCCAGATCCAGCAAGGGCCCAGGACGCACCATTCACATCCCGAACCGGATCCCGCACAGACCCCGGACCCTGCACAGCTTCCGGACCCACCATTCACATCCTGAACTGGACTCAGCAAGGGCCCAGGATGCACCATTCACACCCTGAACTGGACCCCACACAGCCCCTGGACCCCGCACAGTCCCCATACCCAGCATTCACACCCTGCACCGGACCCAGCAAGGGCCCGGGATGCACCATTCACACCCCAAACAGGATCCCACAAAGCTCCCAAACCAACCATTTACAGCCCAAACCGGATCCTGCAAAGCCCCCAGACACCACACAGCCCCCAGACCCACCATTCACACCCCAAACCGGACCCCGCACAGCTTCCGGACCCACTATTCACACCCCGAACCGGACCCCGCACAGCTTCCGGACCCACTATTCACACCCCGAATGGGACCCTGCACAGCCTGTGGACCCAGCATTCACAGCCTGAACCAGACCCCGCACAGCCACCGGACCCAGCATTCACACCCCGAACCGGAACCCACACAGCCCCCGGACTCTCCTTTCAAACCCTGAACTGGACCCTGAACAGCCCCCAGATCCACCGTTCACACCCCAAACCGGACCCTGCACAGTCCCCGGATCCACCGTTCACACCCCAAACCGGACCCTGCACAGCCCCCAGACTCACCGTTTACACCCCAAACCTGACCTCGCACAAGCTGTGGACCCAACATTCACACCCCGAACCGGATCCCGCAAAGCCCCTGGACCCCGCACAGCCCCCCGACCCAGCATTCACACTCCAAATTGGACCCAGCAAGGGTCCAGGATGCACCATTCACACCCCGAACCGGACCCTGCACAGCCCCCAGACCCACCATGCACATCCCGAACCAGATCCTGCACAGCCCCTGGACCCACCGTGCACATTCCGAACCGGATCCTGCACAGCTCCTGGATCCACCGTTCACACCCTGAACCGGATCCCACAAAGCCCCCGGAACCCGCACAGCCCCTGGACTCTCCGTTCACACCTCGAACTGGACCCTGTACAGCCCCCGGATCCACCGTTCACATCCTGATTCGGACCCTGCACAGCGCCCGGACTCACCGTTTACACCCTGAAATGGATCCCGCACAGCTCCCGGACCCACCATTCACACCCCGAACCGGATCCCGCACAGCCCTCGGACCCCACACAGCTTCCGGACCCAGCATTCACACCCCGAACCGGACCCCGCACAGCCCGCATACCCAGTATTCACACCCCGAACCGGACCCAGCAAGGGTCCAGGATGCACCATTCACATCCCGAACCGGATCCCGCACAGCTCCCGGAACCCGCACAGCCCCTGGACCCCGCACAGCCCCCTGACCCAGCATTCACACCCTGAACCGGACCCAGCACAGGTCCAGGATGCACCATTCACACCCTGAACCGGACCCCACACAGCTCCCAGACCCACCATTCACACACCAAACCTGACCTCGCACAACCTGTGGACCCACCAATCACACCCCGAACCAGATCCCGCACAGCTCCCGGACCCCGCACAGCCCCCAGACCCACCATTCATACCCCAAACTGGACCCTGCACAACCCCCGGAACCATCGTTCACATCCGAACCGGACTCTGCTCAGCCCCCGGACCCCGCACAACTCCCGGAACCATCATTCACACCCCGAACTGGACCCCGCACAGCCCCCGGAACCACCGTTCACACCCCAAAATGGATCCCGCACAGCTCCCGGACCCACCATTCACACCCCGAACCGCATCCCGCACAGTCCTCGGACCCCACACAGCTTCTGGACCCAGCATTCACACCCCGAACCGGACTCAGCAAGGGTCCAGGATGCACCATTCACATCCCGAACCAGACCCCGCACAGCTCCCAGACCCACCTTTCACACCCCAAACCGGACCCCGCACAACTCCCGGACCCACCGTTCACATCCTGAACCAGATCCCGCACAGCTCCCGGACCCACCATTCACACCCCGAACCAGATCCCGCACAGCTCCTGGAACCCATCCTGCTCCCGGCCCAGGCACACCCCGGTCCAGAATGCCAGGCCCTGACCCAGGCACCTCACTTCTCCCCCCACTCCCTGAGTACCACCACCACCCCCGCCTCCCAGCACAGAGCGAAGCTTGAAGAGAGACAGAAAGGGAACAAGGGGGGCTCCTGTTTGCTTGGGTTGGGTGGCGAGTGGAATCGCTTCAGACCCCACACTGAGGAGCCGTGGGCTGATGGTAGAGGGAGGGAGAGAGTGAGCCCCATTCAGTGGTGATGGAAGTGCACACCTCAGCAATAACAGTGCACATCCACAGACACCCACACCCCGCAGCAACAGCACCCCGCAGCAACAATAGTACACACACACACACAGCGTGCACACACACTAACACCAGTGCACATCAGCAATAGTAGCATGCTGTGCTCACACACACACACACACACACACACACACACACACACACACACACAGAATAGTGCACACATACATCCCCCAGGAACAACAGTGCACAAACACAAACCAGCAACAACAGCACACAGATACACATGCCCCAGTGACAACAGCACACACACACACACGCAGGAACACACACTCCTCCCCTCCACAGACAACACACAGCCACATGCACTCACCCTCAACACACGGTCACCCCCCCAAAACCTTACTCCCTGTGCGCAGACACCCCACATACCCAGCTCCCCTAGGCACCAGTGAGGTGCTGGAGCGGGCTCCCAGGAGCCCCAAGTTAAAATTCCACCAGCAGAGGAGGGAAGTCACACACACACACACAAACACACTGTTCTTTAGACTGACTTTCTCTCTCTCTCTCTCTCTCTCTCACACACACACATACATACACACACCCCCACACACACATACATTCCGCCATGGGGCGGTCTTACATACACAATCTTGGGAAATCACATACCTACACACAACACAAATGCTCATAACACACCCACACACAACACATAACCTCATATTCCTCCCCAACATACCCACACACAACACATACCCTGATATCCCCGCACAAAATAAAACAAACACACACATTTATCTCCCAACACAACCAAAAAAATCCATCCTTCACAGCACACCCACTCATTCCCTCCCACACACTCCAAGGCACACCCATTCTCCCCTCTGCCACAACACATACATTCACACAACACCCCCCCCATCACACAGGTGCATTCAACCTCCTCCCACACACGTTTTCATTCCCGCTGTTGATCCCCCCAACACAGCAGGTAGCAGACACCCTCCCACCACACACACACTCTCTGGCTCCACACACACACACACACACACACACACACACACACACACACACTCTGGCTACACACACACACACACACACACACACACACACACACACACAGTATAAGTTCTGGCTACACACACACACACACACACACACACACACACACACACAGTATAAGTAGTATATACCTCGATAGTATTCATCACTATGTATTTCTGACAGGTTTCCACACTGCATTTTGGGCTTATGTCCTGCCCTCCAGTCCCATTTCCATTGGTCTCGAGGTTTGGCACCAGACATTTTGAATATATATATATATATTTTTATGTTTGAATGGGGGAATGTTGCGTGCTTGTGCTTTGATATATTTGGTTAATTGTTTAGAAGAAAAAGGTTGAAAGAATAGAGAGGCCTTAAAGGCATAGGCGCTGACTCCAGGGCTGGAGCACCCACAGGGAAAAATTGGTCAGTGCTCTGCACCCATCAGAAGGTCCCCAACCCGCCCCCCCACCCCAGCCAACCTCCGCCTCCACCTCCTCCCCTGAGCGTGTCGCCGAGTCCTGCTTCTCCCCCCTCCCTCCAGTGCTTATGCCACGAAACAGCTATTTCACATGGCAAGCGGTGGGAGGGAGGGGGAGGAGGAGGAACGCAGTGCACTCAGGGAAGAGGTGGGGCTGGGGTGGGGATTTGGGGAGGGGTCCAATAGGGGCAGGAGGGGGCGGAGGTGGGGCAGGGCCAGGGCCGAGGCTGGTGGTGCGAGCTGCAGCGGCACAGGAGTCAGCAAACAGAGCCGTAAACAGGGGAGTTTGAGTGGGAATTTGCAAGGGGAGTTTGAGGGGAAGACTAAGAGAGCCAGGCTAGTGAAGGGAGTTTGTGGTGGTCTGGTAGTGTTCTGCTGCTCATTGGGGGTTTCTGTTGCTGTGGATGGTGGTGTTTTGGTTTGGTTTGTGTTTCCCGGACTAACAGAACTTAGGTGAGAAGGCTATGACAGATACATAGGCAGCAGTGGTAGTGACCCAAGTGGAAGACACAATGAGGATGATTGGATGTGGAAGCTGCGGTATGTACATGATCCTGGAGGGGGTGCCTGAAAAAAGTTTTGTCTGCATGAAGTGCCACCTGATAGAGCTGATGGAAGAAAAGATCCAAGGATTGGAGATACAGGTGGAAACTCTGGTTGAGTTTAGAAGGGGGTTCGACCAGATGATGGAGCAAAGACATGAGGAGGCTGAAGGGAAAAGCTCAGACTTGCAGATGGAAGCAGGACCAAAGAACTCTGAGGGGAGACTGCTGGGTGAGGAAAGTGGAGAGTGGAAGCATGTGACTAAGCGAACCGGGCAGAGGAAAAGACAGGCTAGGGAAGGAGAAATAGAGCTCAGGAACAGGTTTGTGGAGTTGGAAAATGAAGAAGGGGCACAGCAGGTGGCCGCTGAAGGTGAGAAGTCAAGGAAGAAGAGAAGAGCAGCTAGTCCTACAGGAAGAGGGGAAGAGTCAATGGAGATAACACCAAATATAAGCCCCAGGAGAATACAGGATGGGTTGCGGAGGATTGCAAGGGACAATAGGAGTCAAGAGGACTTGCAGCCAGAGGGAACAGGGGATAGACAGGAGAATCACACCATCACCAGGAAAAGGCAGGTCTACGTGATCGGGGACTCCTTACTGAGAAGAATAGACAGGCCTGTAACCAGAGCTGATCCGGAGAACAGAAGGGTGTGCTGTCTGCCAGGTGCTAAGATACGGGATGTGGACCTGAGGCTGAAGAGGATCCTAATGGGAGCAGGAAAGAATCCGCTGGTTGTCCTTCATGTGGGAACAAATGATACGGCTAGATTCTCGCTGGAATGAATCAAGGAAGACTATGCCAGGCTGGAGAAGATGCTTAAGGAATTCAAGGCTCAGGTGATCTTCAATGGGATTCTGCCTGGTCCTAGAGAAGGGCAACAAAGGTGTGACAAGATTATGATGATCAACAGATGGCTCAGGCAGTGGTGCTATAAGAGGGCTTTGGGATGTATGGCCACTGGGAAACATTCATGGACCGAGGACTGTTCTCTTGGGATGGACTTCACCTGAGTAGGGAGGGAAATGACTTCTAGGATGGAGGCTCGCACAACTGATGAAGAGAGCTTTAAACTAGGAATTTGGGGGAGATGGTTGGGAGATGTCCAGGTAATCTCCAAGCCAGATTTTAACATTGAGAGGGAAAAAAACGAAGTAAGAAAGGATGCAGCTGTGGGTAGGAGAAGGGACATCAGGAGGAAGGGTAGTGTAGATACCAGTCTAATAGGTGATACTGGCAGTAGAATGTCTGGGTAAGAAGGTACCTCCCGGACCTGATCCTGGCATAAATATTTTGATCAATGCTTATAACTGTATTGTTGCTAGGATACAGAATCGAAGGGTGTATAGGCTTATGGTGGGATTTTGGATGGGACCAGCACCACGTGGCCTTGGGACTACTAAAGGAATGTTTGTGGGGAAACTGAGTCACGGTTCACCTTCAGAAACTTATCAGGAAAAAAAATATTTCCAGCACTATGGCCATGTTAACGTGAGGACGCCCCCTGCCCTCCAGCTCCCCACTCTGTCAGGTTGGCACTGTGCCCCACATTTGACATCTTCAAAGGTCAGTCACAGATTTATGACAGCTCCGCACACAGTGGCCCAGGACCAAGGGGGGGGCATGATGGGGGGTACTTGGGGGCAGGAGGAGCTCCTCACATGCTGGCCTGGAGTCGAGAGGGGCTGTGATGGGTGGTGATGGGGGGGGGGGCAGAAGGAGCTCCTCACACGCTGGCCCAGAGCCGAGGGGGGCTGTGATGGGGGGCAGGCGACCCCAGCAGGTTGGGTAGGTGGGCAGGGAGATGGTCTCTGGACTAGGCAGGTGACTGCCCAGCATGGAGCGGAGCTCTCTGCTCTCAGCTAGAGCCTCAGAGAGGGGCTCACTCCTCTTCCCCCAGTGCCGCCCCCCAGCCAAGGCCCTGAGAGCCGAGAGAGGATGCCAGCAGCTCGCAGCAGCACGACAAGGGCCCAGTGTGTGTGGCTTGGCAGCGCCTGGTCTGCTGCACCTTGGGCTGTGTGCTGGGCCTGGCTTGCTCCCTTCTAGGAGGGGGTGGGGGGGCACCAGCTGACCCTTTTCATTGCAGGGGAAGCGGGTGCTTCCAGGCAGCTGCAGCAGGGAGCTGTTGGCTGGCAGGAAGAGGAAGAGGCTCTGCTTATCTCCCCAAACAAACCCAGCGGAGCCAACAAAGGCAGGGTCAGCACCAGGCTGCCCTGGCAGGGGCTGGGGATGTCTCTCCCTCCGCAGGAGGTTTCCCCGGTGATGGGGCAGCACGTGGGGGCCAACACCTCCACCCACGCAGCTGACAGTCCCGCCGCGGGGACAATGGGGCTCTTCATTGGCCTGCTCCCTGGCTGCTCCTTCAGAGGGGGCTTCTCTGCTCCGCTTAGCCCTGATCCTAGCAGCTGAACTGCGCCTCGTCCCCCTCCCTCCCCGGCAGCAGCAGCCACAAACCAGGGCACAGAGGAGGCCGAAAGGGGACAGTGACGGTGCCAAGGTTAGGACAGTTTCCAAAGTCACTGGCTGGTTCAGGGGGAGGGGGAAGGGAGAGACTTTGGGCTGGACTCTCCAGCCTCCTGTACCTTGTCCTGTCATTCCCCTAGTACAGAGCCTGATGGGGAACTAGGGCCTTTAACCTCTAGGGCACCGGGTCAAACATCGCGCAGGTCAGCAATAGCCACCCGTGGTCACCAGCTGCTGGCGGCTCAGTGGCCTGTGTCACTGTGCAATGAGTTTACCTGGTCTCAGCGCAGCTCCCAGCAGGGCAGTGTTTGCTGTACACAAGCCCCAGCTGTCACCATTTAGCTCCACTGCAAGAACTGAATGGGCCGTGGAGACTGCACTGCCCCTCGGCCCCAGACTGCTTGTGATGGTGGGGGGCAGGGCTCGGCAGCCCTGGGGCTCAGTCCCGGTTTATGATTTATGATCCTAAAAGCTCATGTTTCAAGTCACCTACAGGGGTCAGGAAGGGATTCCCCCCCAGTGTATTCTTCTGCTGCATCAGGGATGGCGGGTGGGCCAGGGCTCCGAGATGGTATGAGCATTCTCTCTCTCTCTCTCGGGTGTCTGGTTCGTGCTCCCATGCTCAGGGTCTAACTGATCACCATATGTGGGGTCAGGCAGGAATTTTCCCCCAGGTCAGATTTTTTTCCTTCCCCCTGCAGCGTGTGGGTCACTTGCTAGGATTATCTGGGTACCTCACTTAATCATTTCCCTGCCAGTGTGGGGGCCTCGGGCACTAGTGCACCTCGGACCCCTCTAGTCTCAGCCTGTGGCACCTACCAAGTCTCCTGTGGGCTGTAATACCTTGGTCTCGATTCGGATGCTGGGGTAGCGTGCGGGTGCTGGCTGAGGCTGGTGGCCTCCGCTATACAGCTCAGATTGGATGGTCCGTTTCTCTCTTCCGCTCTTACCCCCGCTGACGCTTGAGGGAGGGTGGGGAAAACTCACAGCACTGCTGCTTCCCGGAGTGGCTCAGCGTCCAGTCACCAGGGCTGCTAGGCTGAAATGTCCTCAGCACTATAGTTACTTGAAAACTACCACACCCACCTGCCAGTCCCTTCCTCCCTCCCTTCTGCTGCCCCCTCTAGACCAGCCAACCACGTCTTGCCTATATGCTCAGGGTTTAACTGATGGCCATATTAGGGGTCAGGAAGGAATCTTCTCCCGGGTCAGTCTGGCAGAGACACTGGGGTTTTTTTGCCTTCCTCTGCAGCGTGGGGCCCAGGTCACTTGCAGAGTTAGTGTAAATGGCAAAGTCTCTGTCACATGAACTCTTTAAATCAGGATTTGAGGCCTTCAGTAACTCAGGCAGAGCTCAGGGGCCGATTCCCCTGAATGGGCCCCCGCAAGGATGGTTCCAGGGAGGCGCAGTGCGGCCCAGTCCAGCCCTGGCCAAGCGCGCGGCTCCCTCCGGCCTGGCCCTGGCCGAACGCCCACGGCCCCAGCCCGGTGGAGCAGTTCTGGCCTGGCTTGGACCCCGCGGTGCCGGTCTCGGCCCTGGCTGAGCGGCTCCGGCCCTGGCCTGGACCGAGAGGATCCGGCCTTGACCCGGCCCTGGACCCGGCCCCGGAACCTGACCCAGCCAGGACCGAGTGGACCCGGACCCTGACCCGGCCGAGCGGCTCCAGCCCGGACCCGGACCCAGCCGAGCGGCTCCAGGCAGCACGGTAAGGGGGTGTTGGAAGAGGGCAGGGGAGTTTGGGGGGTTGTGGGCGGGGTGGATAGGGGTCAGGGTGGTCAGAGGGCAGGGAACAGGGGGATTGAATGGGGGCAAGGGTCCCAGGGGGGCAATCAGGAAGGAGCAGGGGTTGGATTGGGCGGTGGAGGGCAGTCAGGGACAGGGGTTCCAGGGGCAGTTGGGGACAGAGAGAAGGGGTGGTTGGATGGGGCAGGAGTCCCAGGGGGCCATCAGGAATGAGAGGAGGGGTTGGATGGGGCGGCAGGGGGCAGTCAGGGGACAGGGAAAGGGGGTGGATGGGGCAGGGGTTCGGGGGGGGCATCAAGAACTTTAGGTAGGGTTAGCATGCATCCGCATACATTACGCAATGTAATAGATAATTTTGTTATTATTTATATAGTTATGGAAAGTAAATAATACATGGAAGAAATGAAAGGTGGTTTTTTACGTGGGTTTTTTTCTTTTTTTTTTAAGTCATCCCTGTCGGGGCCCCGCACTTCCCTAAGCCGGCCCTGATTCCAGGAGTGGGTGGGGGAGGTTCTGTGGCCTGCCAGGTGCTGGGGGTCAAACGATGATCATTATGGTCCCCTTCTGGCCTTAAAATCGGAGTCTGTGTGAAAACGGCTGGTGCAGAAGTGCTCTGGGTAAAAACTCAGTCCTGCACCTTCAGTAAATTCCTGGTCAGGGGGTCGAGTAATGCTACTTCTTGCCTTGGGCGCCACCTGCTGGCCGTGTTCTCACAACAGCTGCTTGGTGTTTTGGGTACAGTAGAACCTCAGTTACGAACACCTGCGGGAATGGAGGTTGGTTGTAACTCTGAACAAAATGCGCTTTCAAAAGTTTACAACTGAACAATGACTTAATACAGCTTTGAAACTTTACTATGCAGAAGAAAAATCTGCTTTTAATCATCTTAATTTAAATGAAACAAGCACTGTTTTCTCACCTTGTCAAATCCTATTTATAAAAGTTTCCCTTTATTTTGTAGGAGCTCACACTGAACGCATTACTGCGCTGTAGTTGCTTTCTTTGGCGCCGCTGCTGCCTGACTGTGTACTTCCGGTTCCAAAGGAGGTGTCTGGTGGACCAGTCAGTTTGTAACTCTGAGGTTCTACTGTAATGTTAGGTGGTCGGTAAGCCCGGTGGCTCAGTGCATTGCCGGCACGTCCAGGAGCTGAGGGGAGTGTGTGTGAGTTCCCTGTGCGAGAGGGAGGGGGAAAACCTGACAGATGGCAGTCAGATTGCTCCATGCACCACGGGAAGGCACTGGAACACGAGGCGGAAGGCGGTATAAGAACCTGTCCAGGAGGGTGGCTGGAGGTTATAGTGCAGGGAGCTGAGGTGCCCAGGGGGGCTCACCCAGCCAGGCATAGTGCAGAATGTCCAGGGTGAGTACTTGTCTAGAGCACCCTCACGGTTAGTGGAGACCCCACACTAGTGACTGCTCTCTAGGAGCCGCCAGGGTTTTGAAGGCTCCCCTCTCTTTGCCACTAGCAGCACGAGTGCCCCTACTCCAACATGCAGCACATTCACTCAGCTTTGACCTCTGAGCTAGTTTTTAACCTACCCGAAGGGCAGAGGATCCACACCACCAACTGTGAAAGCGATGGCTACGGACCCAGGAGACCAAAGCAGCACCCACATGCTTCTTCCTTTCACCACGGGTCATCGGTTTACATGAGTTTAACTCTTTACGACTCTTCAGAAACGAGTTGCTGAGGGTTCAGGTTTTAGTGGGGTTGGAGTAGCCGACCCTATGGATGGATCTCTTGTTCCCTTTCTGGTTTGGCAGAACCTCCTCTACGCCAGGGGAAAACATTTTTCCTAGTATTTGCTTGGACATTTCTAACAGCTGTGGGGTCAGAGGGCTCTGCATCTCTTGCATATTTCTCTGTGCATTCCTCAGCAAGCCAGGCTGGGTTTGGTTGTGTGGCCAAATCCTCCCCCCACCAAACAAAAGCTTTAATTTTCCCTAAGGGAAGGGATCCCTCGGCTTCACACAGCCACAGCGTTAGCCTCATATTATTTACAGGCCTCGTTAATATCTGCTGGTTTTGAGTACTTTCCCTGGGGAGGTTTCTGTTGCTGACATCCTTTTAGCATTGTCCAGCTGTTGGACCTGTTGGATGAGGGGCCCGTAGGCTTTATTATTTGAATCGCGGTGGAGAGTCTGATCAGGGCAGTACATCCTGCTCCTGTTTGCTACAGGCCATGAAGCCATTAGAACAGCAGTTTGCTCAGCAGGAAGTAGTTGGTAATAATAAAAAATAATAATATATGCCTATCTCATAGAACTGGAAGGGACCCTGAAAGGTCATCAAGTCCAGCCCCCTGCCTTTACTAGCAGGACCAAGTACTGATTTTTTGCCCCAGATCCCTAAGTGGCCCCCTCAAGGATTGAACTCGCAACCCTGGATTTAGCAGGCCAATGCTCAAACCACTGAGCTATCCCTCCCCCTTGTTAGGAAAATTATGGCCCTCCAATGATTTGTAGTGCCGCAGTGCCTACTGAGGCCAAACACCTGAGGTTTTTGGAGTAGGGTGAGGGTGCAGGAGAGGGAGGCTGAATATGTTGGGAGTTGACACACTTCTCAGTGATCTGAGAGTTATAACACAATCTCCCTTCTTGGTTTTTGCTTGTAGGAAGAGGTCACCTTGAGCATGCCGCTCCTGCTAGAATGCCAGTGCCTCTCCCAAGAGCTTTTCTGTTAACACTATTTGCATTTCCTAGAGCAGTTTTGGCACAGAGCGAAGAGCAGTGATGAGGCTTAGTGAGCACTGATGGCTATTGCATAAACACAGTACCAGCATGCCTGGGGTGCCCACTCTGTGACAGACCCTGGCCCCCACCACAGGGGTTCGCAGCCTTTTCCTTTCTAAGGCCCCTGGAAACATGCTCTAAAAACTCCAGGGGCCACCTAAGCCCAATGAAGCTAAGATGCTCAGGCTTCATCTTCAGCCCCGGTTGGCAGGGCTTCAGCCCTAGGAGGTGGGGCTATAGCTTTCTGTCCCAGGCTTCAGGGCGGCTAACACTGGCCCTGCTTGGCAGACCCCCAAAGCCTTCTCGTGGTGCCCCAGGGGGCACTAGACCTCTGGTTGAGAACCACTTTTAAATACAGCCTCCAACCCCCGCATTCGAGAGGCTAGGGCTCTTCCTTGCTGCTGAGCTGGGGCTGGGTGCAAGCCAGTGACTCAAAGGGGAACGGCTCCATTTCCAGTGCTCTGTTTAAAAACAACTGGAAGAGTCCAAGTGGAGCAAAGCAAGAAAGAGCCAAGGGCGTGGCACTTAGAACACAGGGTCAGCTTTATTTTGAGCTGGTCCGGGAGTCCATCTGCCCCTTGCAACTCACATCTCACAATGGCAGCCCGGGTGACGACGGTGCAACAGGGGGCTGTAGAAGTGGTAGGAACCTTGCACTCCAACCCTCGCCCTTCCCTGCGCTGAGAAATCACAAGGTACCAGGACCCCCGCAGGCTCAGTCCCCTTCCTGTGAGCCTCTTCTCCCCCCCCCCCTCCATTAAAGCATCAGTGGGTCTAAGTTTCCTGGGCCTGCTAACAGAGCCCCATGCCCCATGGCTGTGTAGTGAGGACTCTGAAAACCTCTCATCCATGCTCAGCTACAGAGTCGTTAAGGTTCAAGCCCCACCCCATCCATGGCGAATGTGTGCGCCACTCCCTTTGTGTAGACAGACACCCTGGCTCTGAGCCTCCTTTGGCCCAGTTACCATAGTCCTGAGGTCCACGTCCCATCCAGCTTCTGCTCAGTGCCTCGAGGCCTCAGAATAGGCGTTTCCGTTAAGGTGGTGCTAGATTTTTCCCTTCTTTATCTGAAGAGGCATCAGCTACAAGGTGCTGGATAGGATGTTCTGGTGCCAAGAACTGGGCATAGATCTCCAACATACCCCAAAAGGAAAAAGGTTCTTGCATTGTTACTGTACTTAAAAAACAAACAAAAAACACCCCCCACAACACAGCTGACCTCCCGTCAGACCAGGCACAGTTCCTGTTTCTTTTAAAAAATAAATATTTATAAACAAAGGGAAGAGAGTTGAAGAACTACAATGTTAAAAACTGTCCTGCCAACAGCACCAATGTCTTTTGCATGTAAAATCACAAGAACAGGTTGTACACCGACACATCAATATAATACACAGTCGAACGGCCCTCCCCTTTCATGCGCTGCTCGGGTCCCCTCCACTGCAGGACTCCACACCTCCGAGATCACAGGGACCAACTCCTCCATGCTGCTCGCCAGTGCTGGGTCGGGACTGCTCAGTCTCCCTTGGTGATCAGGTCCTCAATATATGCATCCAGCTCATCATCAGTATTAATATCGATGTCCTGAAACCAAAGGCGCAAGAGGTTACTTACCTGTAACAGGAGGTTCTTCGAGATGCATGGTCTCGTATCTGTATCCCACTGAGGGTTCACACATGCGCCATGTGTCCAGAGCCAAGAATTTGAAAGTAGTAGTGTTCACTGGTATGCACATCTGCCCTTGCTTCGCCTCATGGTTTGTCCAAGGTAATAAAAGGCAGGGCGGACTGACCACAGCCTCAGTTCCTTCTCCCCCACAAACTGAACAGATTCGCAGCAGAGGGAAAGGAGGGTGGGAAGTGGAATACAGACAGGGAGCACACATCTTGAAGAACCTCCAGTTGCAGGTAAGTAATCTTCCCTTCTTCGAGCGATGGTCCCTACTGTATTCCACTGAGGGTGATTAACAAGCAGTACCTAATTTGGAGGAGGGTGCAAGGAAGAGGATGGAATGGTGCACCGGAAGACAGCTGTGCCGAACAAGGCATCCCTCCCAGAGTTTTGCACCAAAGTGTAATGAGCAAGGAAGGTTCGTACTGAACTCCACATGGCTGCCCTGCATATGTCTGAAAGCGGTACATTGTGAAGGGTGACCGTAGTAGATGCTTGAGCTCTTGTGGAATGGGCTCTCTCCCCCCAAAGAGTGGAGGCTGTCCCAATAACCAACAGCAGAGCATAATACACCCTGAAATCCACTTAGACATCCTCTGTGTGGAGATTGCCTGCCCCTTAATCCTTTCAGTGACAGCAATAAACAGTCTAGGGGACTTCCTCAATGGTCTTGTCCTCTGCAGGTAGAAGGCCAAGGCCCTGAGGAGGTTGAGGGAGTGAAGGCGCCGCTCCGCTGCTGAGGCATAAGGCTTCGGCAAGAAAGCAGATAAGTGCATGGGTTGGTTGAGATGAAAGCAAGAAACAACCTTTGCAGAAACTTGGGATGCTGGCGCAGAGGAACTGTGTCACTATGGAACACAGTGAAAGGGGGGGTCTCCCATCATTGCCCCAGTTCACTGATCCGTCTCACAGGAAGTAATAGCTCCAGGAAGGCACGGAAAGGAGGGACAGGGGACATGAAGCCAGTGGCTCAAAGGGCAATTTCATTAAATGACAAGAGAACAAGGTAGGGGTCCCATTGGGGAGCAATAAGTTGAATGGGTGGGGAAGGTTCTGAGGAGACCCTTTCAAAACCTGGTAGTCAACAGATGCGTAAATAGGGAGTGCTCTTCCACGGGGGAAGTGGGGGGGATGGAAGGCACTAAGAAGAGGAGGTAGTCCAAAAGACAGGGAAGTCCTCAGGGACAAGGCCCCTCTATTGGGCCCAGGAGGTGTAGCGCTTCCACTTGGCCCACTAGGAATACCTTGTGGACTCTTTCCTACTGCTTGAGAAGATGTCTTAGAATTATAGGACTGGAAGGGCCTCAAGAGATCCTCTAGTCCAGTGCCCAGCACTCACAGCAGGACTAAGTATTATCTAGACCATCCCTGACAGGTGTTTGTCTAACCTGGTCTTAAAAATCTCCAGTGATGTATTGCCAACGAACATTCCCATTCTAGCAAAGATGCCCAACCAAAAACCCAAGCTCTGAGATGAAGGATCTGTGGATCAGGATGCCTGATCCTGCTGCCATGTTGCATGAGCAGCTCCAGGAAAGTTGGCAGAGGAAGCAGGGGAGAAGCTGACAGGAGAAGAAGATGGGGAAACCAGAACAGGGCCTGGCCAGAAAGGGGTGATCAGAATAATTGTGGTCTTCTCCCTTCTGATCTTGTGGGGGACTTGTGGCAGCAGTAGTAGAGGGGGAAAGGTGTAATTGATCCAGTCTGACCAGTGGAGGACAAGGGCATCGCCTTGGGAATGGGTTCAGAGCCCCCCCGGAGCAGTACGTACTGCACTTGCTGTTAGTGTGGGAGGCAAGGAGGTCCCTGGTTGGAGTCCCCCATAGGCTGAAAATGTCGTTAACTACCGTGTTGTGAGGCTCCCAATCGTGATCGACTACGTATTTTCTGCTGAGAGAGTCCACAGTCATGTTCTGAGTCCCCAGAAGATAGGCTGCTGACAACAGGATCTTATGGGCAATGCACCAATCCCATAGATGAACCGCTTCCACACAGACTGTAGTTGACCTCATGCCCCCTTGTTAGATGATGTAATAAATGGTGGTGGTGTAGTCAGACACAATGAGAACATGATGAGAGTGAATGGACAGAAGAAATGAGAGACTCTCTCCATACCACCTGAAGCTCCAGGATATTGATGTGCATTCTAGATTCCCGAGGGATTCAAGACCTTTGCATCATGTGCTCACCCATGTGGGCACCCCATCTGGCGAGTGATATGTTCGTGATGATCGTTGTGTCCAGGAAGGATGGGAGGAAAGGCATCCCGGTGCAGTCCTGGCTCAGGTCCATCCACCACCGGAGGGAGGAAAGCACCTCGAGGAGAGGGGTGGGGGGGAGAACTGACAACAGAAAGTCCATAGTATGTCACATAGGTGAATAGACCTTCTGGAGCCACAGCTAAAGACGGCCAAGTCGAAGGTGAGTGAAGGCGATGACATACGTGCAAGCTGCCATGTGGCCAAGGAGGGATAGGCAATTCCTGTCCGGAACAGAAGGACCGTTGACTACTCAAGTGACGAGTTCCTGCACGGTCTGGGACCTGGGACATGTTGAGACCATGCTGATGGAGGCCCCTATGAAATCCAGGGACAGTGTAGGAACCAGAGTTGATTTTTCGACATTTACTGTTGTAGTTATGTTCCTGAAGTGGGGATAGGGTCAAACCCTCTCTTGCTGAACGGGAAGATTCTGAATGTGGATATTGAGGCCAGGACCCCCAGTGCAGCCAACAGGATGGATCCAGCAAATGCTGCAGAGGGCCCCATGGAGTGGGTTACTAGTGGCTTCTCTGCTGGGGGAGAGGAGGGTACTGCTATGAAGCTGGAGACCCCTTTGGGTAACTTGTAGTGGCAGTAGCGGATGGGTGGCCCTTGTGCTCCATCCAAATCCTCTGATGATGAAAACTAGGATTTCGGTTCCAAAGGTGGTATTGTTGGAACCCTATAAACCAGTGGTTCCCAGCAAGGGTCCGGGGCCCCCTGGGGGGCCGCAAGCTGGTTTGGGGGGGTCCGCCAAGCATGCCTGGCGTTAGACTAGGGCCCAGGGCAGAAAGCAGAAGCCCCACCATGGAGGACTGCAGCCCGGGGCCCTGAGCTCCAGCACCTGGGGCTGAAGCTGAAGCCTGAGCAACTGAGTTTTGCGGTGGCCTGGACAATTATCACCGGGCAATTACCCTGCTTCCTACCCTTAATGCCAGCCACAGCTTTTATACGGAGAAAAACAATTGTTGTGGTACAAGTGGCCCGTGGAGATTTTGTAGCATGTTGTGGGGGCATCAGAAAGAAAAAGGTTGAGAACCCCTGCTATAAACCATAGGGGAAAGGATAGAAGCACAATTCGACTGAGTTAAGTCTGGGCTGGAGATTGTACTTCCCTAGGCACAGACTGTAGAGGAAGGCTTAGGGACCTCGCTTCCCCTATAGCGAACCATTCATGAGGCCCAGGCGCCATCTCCAACCTCTCCAGAGTCAGTGGCATGTGCTCTGTAGCTGGAAGCGGAGCTGGAGCGGAGGACTGTTTCAAAGCCGCCAGTTCCCTTGACTTAGGGCAGGCTGACTTGGAAGGTGTGTGCGTCTTGGTGCTCGGTACTGGCCGATCCACTGGCCTGTGTGATTTCTTGTCATGCTTGTGAGCCTGCGAACGCACAGCTTCTCCATGGCTGCAACTCGTGGAGGGTGCGTCCTCCTCCTTGGGCCTGGAGGAAGACTTACTGCTGTGCATATGGCATATGCTTCCTTGCCTCTCGAGTAGACCCCAGCATGGGGTCCGTTGTACTGGTACCAGCAGAACTGGACTCGATCTCCGTGGTCAGAGACGCGTTCTTGGGTTTCTCAGGCTGATGTACAGCGGGGGTGCCCTGGCCTGGATCTCATTGCAGCTGCATGGAGACCTCCATGAGGTGCTTCTTGAGGGAGAGAGCCCGCCTTCCTGGTTACAGCTTGGGAAGGACAAGCAGATACTACACCTAGATGAAATGTGGGCTTCTCCCAAGCAGTAGAGGCAGCGTTGTTGTTCGCTGCTGATTGAGAACAAGCTTGGGCAGGAGGCGCAGACCTTAAACCCTGGCATCTTCGATATAATCCAGTACAGGTATGGGTGCTGGGTTGGGGTGGAGAGACAGGTAAATGGATTCCCCAAAGTCTCTTATCGCCTAAAAACTTCTACTAGACACCAAACTACAGTAAAAACAGCAAAAACTAGGCTAAAACCAACTATGTAAAACTCTGACTTTTTTTTTTTTTTTTTTTTTTTATTAAAGTAGGTATGACTCAGATCAAGTGGCGGTGAGAAGGAACTGAAGATGTGGGCAGTTTGCCTCGCCCTTTGTCACCTCAGACAAAACCATAAGGCAAAGCAAGGGCGCGTGCGTGGGCCAACTGACACCACCACTTTCAAATTCTCTAGCTCCGGATGCATGGCACATATGTAAACCCTCAGTGGAATACAATCGGGACCATCACTTGAAGAAGAAGAGATGTTACGGCAGATACATCGGGGGCAGGGGATGGGAAGCAGGGAGAGAAGTGCTGTGATCTCTCTCTTCAGACGACTCTGCAGCAACCCTTGCCATAACTTTCCTGTCAATCCCCCTCAAGCCCAGCCTGCAGGACTCATTGTTATTCCAGGAGTGAAGAACTTCACGTTTACACTGCAGATGAATACTTACCGGTAGTACTACCAGCTTTCCTAGCTGTGGCCTCATTAATAGCCAACCAGGCCCCAAAGCCTATCAAAGCCCTGATGCTCCCCCCTCCCACCTTACAACCCTACACTCAAGTTTCCACATCAGACACCGTCCTGCTTTAGAACTGGGCAGAAATTCTCTCCAGAGCACATCACCACTTCTTAACCAGTCCCAAGGATTGCTACTGAGACATATGAAGCACTCTCTCCCCCCAGGAGCAGAGCACAGAGCTTCTTCTACACACATGGTCCCTGGTGACACAGAAAGCCAAAGCCAAGGGATGTTTCTCCTCTGCCTAGCTGTTGGTATAGTCAATGACACCTGAGGACACTGGGGTGTAAACCAGAACTCCCCACTCACTCACGCAAAGGGCAGCATCACGGACCCACACACAAGTTATAAGACAGTGAAGAATCAGGCTCTGGGAATTTAACCCCACCTGCAACACAGAACACTGAGTTACTGAGGACCAAAGACAAAGCTGGAATGTAATCAAGTCGTGGACTAAGTGAAGTCCTAACTTTCCCCAGCATCTCAGCTGGTCCCAATCCAGTGGCACTCAGTAATTCTAGTCTGCACCTGGGGTCTCACCCACCTCCTGCACTTTCTGCAGAAGTGCCACAATATTAGTCCTCAGTTTCTGCAGTTTCTCCTCTGTTTCCTTAAGTTTTCTCTCTGAGCTGCGGAGGTTTTCCTCACAGACTTTGGCCCGGGCGTCAGCACGAGTCTGATAGGAATTGCACAAGTTCTGCAGACCCATCTCGTACTGTTTGAAATATTCTTTCTGTGGGTAGACAAAAAAGTGAGTCAATACGCTGTGACAAGTGGCAAGATCAAGCAACACCAAAGCCCCACGCCCAGCAGAATTCCCCCAACAGCTGCAATCTGCCCATAGTAATGAAGGGAACTCCAGATGCCGACCTCTGATACTGCCTGGGAAACAATAGAAAAAGAGTCACCAGTTACACTGTTCATTTCTGGATTTTACCATAGAAAGTTAGCAGACAGACAGGCTGCCCTGTTCCTCCAAGAGCAGAGCCCAAAGCTCAGAAATGGACTCTAACATGTATCCTTCCTCACTCTGCAGCCATAGAAGTCCCACACACCCTGCTCCCACTGTTCCATTGTAGTTTCCTCCCTGGTTTACTAGTAGAAGCATCCAGGCAGAGCTAATATAAAGTTGATTTGCCTAGCAAAGGACATCAGCATCTGATCACCATCCATCCCATTTGTTTTACATTATGTAAACTGTGCCTTCATTTACCTGATTAAAAAAAAGAAGAAAGATGGATGGAAAACCCCTGAGAAAATCCAGTAATAAAACTGAAAGCTTTGTTTCACAGGCTAGTTAAGGTTACCTTGTGACAACAAAGTCCTAGCATTTCTAAACCTGGGCAGCATGACCCTCAGTGGATCAAAAGAGGCACTTGCTGGCTCACACTGCATCTGCTGACAGAGGGATGAGGAGGGGGAGAAATCAGCAGAACTCCATGATCTTTCACCATTTGGCATCCCAACAGATCTTCTCTGAAGAGCGATGATTTGGTAAAATAAACGTTGTGTTCACATTTCCTCAGGAGGATGAACACTCCAGAAACATCCATTTGACCCCCCTATTCCCAAAGCAGAGAAACCCAGGATCTGAAAATTTTCCATTTGTAGACCCAGCACAAGTTTAGAGTAAAAGAGAGGCACTGAACTCACCAGAGGAAAAGCCATCAATTCTTCTGAACTCATGGAACTCAGCTCCTTCTTGGAGATGGGAAAATTTGGAGGTAAGAAGTACCGCAAACAATTCCTACCCAAGAGAAAACAAGCACCCACAGGTAGCGTTTAAATTCTTGTTTGGAGATTGAAATGTTCAGAAATGGTAACTGCTGTGAGCACCAAATAAACCCACCGGAGTGTCTGGACTAGTAAATCCACAGTCTCCTGGTTGCTGCTGGGACCGGTGGTGTCTGGCTCAATTCGGGCACAGTCTGAGGTAGACGGCTCAGCTACAACCTCCTCTTCTTCCTGCTGTGTGTCTGGACTCTGATGCTCTGGAGAGGGAGGCTTCATCAACCGTACATCCTCACTGCCCTTCTCTACCCTAGGGGGGTAGCAGGGAGTCACATACTAGCCAGACCCTGTCACTCTGACAACAGCTCCTAGATTACACCGCTTCTTCCAGAGCCACCCCCTACATACAGATGCCTGTTCCCTTCACAATCACAGAGCAGCTTTCTCCAAACATTCCCGTGTACACAATCTTCCCAACGTAAGAACGGATTATTCCTCTCTTCAGCACCTGTGAAAATATAACAGGGTCCCCCCTCTCCTCCCTGTTGAAGGGGGAGCATCTCCAGAGCTCCCGCAGCCAAAGAGAATGGTTAATTACCAGCGATCTCTTGGTGTGGTGTCTGTAGGTACGTAATCGAATTTCACCTTCCAGCGTATGGCATGCTTGCCCATCTCCACAGCCGTGACACGGCCTGTGAACCATGCCTTGTTCACTCGTACCTCCACATGCAGCCCTTTGTCTGAGACACAGAAGAGTAGGCGTTAGGGGGTTTGGACAGAGGCTGAAAGCACATTTCACACAGCTTTTTCAAGAGGGAAGCTCATGTTTCCTCAGTACTCTGCTGGGAATGAACCCAAGTTTACGGAGGCGACGCTCCCGAGCTTCCCAGGTGTGGGGCGGGAAAGACTTACCGATGAAGCAACAAGCTGCGACGTGGGCCTCGTCGAGGCAGTAAAGGCACCTCTGATGCTTGTCGCTCACAGAGAATGAGCACGGGCAGGAAACACAGTTCTTAAACCCCAGAATGCGGGGCATAGTCCCAGGGGAAGAAAGGTCCCCGAACTAATGCTAACTTACTTACTAATTAATTAATCCATCTATAACTACTATATACACTAGCAACAACTATATACAACTACCTATGCAAACGGAGAAGGTCACACACTCAGTCAAGCTAAAAGTGCAAAGGGACAGGGGTTCCTATTCAGGCCATGTGGTGATAAGAGGGAATTGGAGAGGAACCAACCTGCACAACCTATTAGCCCCTCAGCTGTGAGCAGGGGCGGCGAGTCGTATGGGCCCATGGTGCCCAGGCTTCACCAATATTCAGGGGCCACGGGCCTAGCTCCACCAATGTTTGGAGCGGAGACTCTCCCTCAGCCCCGCCTGCTGCCCCCCCCGTGCCTCCCCCGGCTCCCCCTGTGCACCTCCTCGGGTCCCAGAGCGTCCCTGCCTCTCCCCTGCAGCTCCAAGCTGACTCTGCTCCGCTGAGAATCAACTGCTGCCGCAGGATCCTAGTGCCCCCACCCCCATCCACCAGTGGCAGGGCAGGCTGCCCTTACCCTGCCCTTCCGCCTCGGACCCTTCCCTTTTCTGGTGGGACCCTCCACCAGCACAGCCCCCCTACCCACAGTCACTGCTCCTGCCCCACGCTGGACAAGAGGAAGCCCCAACCCTCACCCCCAGTGAGGGGCAGCAGCAGGGGAGGAGGTGCACATGTGATGGAAGCCCCCCCAGGCACCCACCACAGGGGAGGTGAGGAGGCTTCCTGTACCTGAGAAGGGGTGCAGTGACAATGGTGCGGGGTGAGTGTGCTGCCGGGGGGTGGGGGGGCCCGGGGGGGCCCTCCCCCAGAGCTCACTGCTGCCAGCGGGGGGAGGGTTGGGAGGAATCCTCCTCTCTGGCCCCAGCCCCGGGGCAGCCTGCCTGCACCCCAAACTCCTCATCCCCGACCCTACCCCAGAGCCCACACCCCCAGCCAGAGCCCTCACCCCCCACGCCCCTACCCTCTGCCCTAGCCCTGAGCCCCTCCCACATCCTAAACCCCTCATCCCCAGCACCCTACCCTCTACCCTAGCCCTGAACCCCTCCCAAACTCCCCTTCCCCAGCCCCACCCTACATCCCTCACCCCAACCCTCTGCCCTAACCCTGAGCCCCCTCCCACAGCCCAAATCCCTCATCCCCAGCCTCACAGCCCTCACCCCTGCAACCCTCCTTCTGCACCCCCTCCCACCCCCAAACTCCCTCCCAGAGCCTGCACCCCAATTTGCTGCCCCAGCCCAGGGCTTGCACCCCAGACCTCCTCCCCCGACCCAAACTCCCTCCCAGAGCCTTAGGCAGGTGGGGAGCAGAGTTTGGGGGCGGGGGGTGTGGGTTCTGGGCACCACCAAAATTGCTATAAACCTGCCACCCCTGGCTGTGAGCACAAGGGGACACATGACGCATGTGTGGGTCAACGGACACTGCTAAGGAAAGCTTCCAGGCTCAGGCGCATGGCATCCATGCACACCCACATATGGAATACATACAGGGACCGGCACTCAAAGAAGAACCTAGAGTTTTCACCACCCTTCACGTGTCCGGGGAATGGGACATGAGTCACTCCCCTTTGTGGAAGTTTTTCTTGTAACCCACGACACGGATCGAACTGCCTGGGAACGAGTGAGGGGGCTACACTCCACAGACAGCCCTGCTGACCCTTTGCGGCAGTACACTACAAACAGGAGAGCTCACTGATTCATGCAATAAGGCCCAAAGCCCCCTTCACCGTTAATATAAATGTGCAGCCCAGAGATTACAGGTCCCAGCATGCCACGTTTCAGCACGGTCAAAGCAACCTTAGCCACAATCAGTTAAAGTGTATGTAAATTCCTTGGGGTTGGGCAAACCATGGTCACTTCTGGCACAAACATGGTAACTCCAAGTTTAATGGTTTGCTCCTCACCTTTTTGGGCTTTTTTCAGATCTGCTAGTTCCTCCTCCCCTGCACTGTCTGTGAGCTGTAAGCATAAGGAGCTCATGTTAGCCATCGCCCAGGAAGATCATGAGAGCTCACTAGCCACAGGGAACCCACTGCAATCCTCACCTCAACCACCACCTCGTTTGAGTCCTTCTTCTCCTCTTTCACTACCACAAATTTGCCCCGTTTAGTTTTCTCCTTCTTCTGCTCCACTTCTTCCTCAGCTCCATCCTCCACGGTGTTAAATGTCCTCTTGCGGATGCTGGAGGCCTGCTGAGAGCAAGTGATTTCTGGCTGAATCTCAAGAGTGCCACCAACCATCCATTTCAAGGGGGTAGGCTTTCACACGAGCTCAGTGCCTCTACAGCCACCTAAATAAAGTAGCCAGGGTTTCAAAAGAGCTCAGCACCCAGCAGGTCCGGCTAAGGACAATGGGAGCAGCTGGGTGCCGAGCCATTTTGAAAATCTGACCATAAGACTTTCTACAGAAGATCCTAGCACATATCATATCACACATATATCCACCCATGTCACAAGGGATAGCCACGAATACCACCAGTATCCTTCATCACCATGCACCTGTTGCCATGTTTCTACCCCATGCAGGGCAATCACTGGGGTCTCACAGCAAGCAGCTGGGGCAAGTGATCCCACTGAGGATATATCGTTGAGCTCTCCCCTAGCACAGTATGGTTCTTCTATCCTATGCAATTAATATAGTGTGCGGGGAGGGGTCTCTCACACCTGGAGGTGAGGAAGATGCTGGGTAAACACTGGGTTTGTCCAGGTTGAGGGATAGGGCTTTGATGATCTCCCATCCTACCAAATAACAGACTCACCTGGGGAGGTTTGAGTGCTGCAGGTTTTTTCAGCACCGGCGTCTTTACAATTTTGGGGCTGGGAGTCTCACGCTGGCTCATGGAATTCTGCAGAAGCATGGGGGGTGGCCTCCCCGCCTGGATGGGTTTGGCAGGAGTCCTGACAACTGTGCTGTTTGACTTTCCCGCAGTCACAATATGCTGCTGTGTCCTGGAAGTACTAGCTTCCTCCCTGGATAGCACACTTGCCAGTTTGGGGGTGCTGATGGCTGGCCGAGCCAGGGGGGCCTTTCGCAGTTGGCTGATGGACTTGGGGGGAGGCGGCGGCGGCCTGCTGGGAGCATTTTTAATTACATCAGGTAAAGGAGGAGATCGTGGGCGTTGAGGTCTGCTCAGTGATTGGGAGTCCTGAGAGAGGAGAGTGCGCAGGATAGAGGAAGAATAAAGAGTCAGGAATGGCTCACAGAATAGTTCAGTATGGTACTGGAACACACAGGTCTGCAGCAGTATAGGAGCTGTGGTACTTACCTCCACGATAGGCCGTGTGGTCACTTCTAGAGGCAATTTCTTCAGGTCAGCCTGGGACCGGATTGGAGTTGTTTTCTGTGGTAAAACAACAGGAACAAGGTCATTTTAAAAGATATCAGTGTTTCCCTGAAACCCACCCTGTTAGCAGGTGGTGATCGTGCGGGGAATGTTAAACAGGTACTGCTGGATCACTAAGGCAGGTGGCTCACCACCCCATCTAACTATAAAAAAATGTGGAGCGGCCCAATAAAGAGAGGACACAGGCTGTGGACTGCTCAGCCCACAGGGAGGAGTCCAAAAAGAAGCGAAGCCTGAAGACTGAGCTGAACTTTGTTTTACTGCTGCTCGTTTTTTTACTAAAATAAACCCCAGGAGGTTTGAGGAACAGGATTTGGACTCTACGCCGCATATGTTCTCCAGTTCCATGATGCCTCCATCATCCAATTATTAAATTTTCAAATAAGCACCTTCATGCTTTCTCCTTTGCTGACCCTCACACGTGGGAGAAGCTCCCCATAAACATCCACAAAACGAATGCACTAACCTCCTTCAAAACACTCCTTAACATTCTCTTTTTCCATTATGCCTACAAAAAACTTTACAGTGGCTAGTCTGCTGGTATGCTAAGCCTACTGCCTATCATACTGACCAGCATTGTCCTTGTTTCCTTGTACTCTCTAGTCTATCTGCATCTATCTGATGTCTTGTCTTACACTTAGATGGGAAGTTCCTTGGGAGAGTGAATGTCTTTTTGTTTGGTTTGTACAGAGCCTAGCACATGGGGGTCCTGATCCTTGACTAGGGCTCCTAAGTACTACGGTAATACAAATAAAATGAGAGAGGGTTGAGAAAGACATTTAACTCAGCAAAATTCATTTGCCCAAGGAGGCGTCTCAGATTCTCTCTACCATGCTCAGCTCTAGGTCTCTAGATTCACCTGCAGAGCCTCCAGTTTCTCCTGCTGCTGGCGAATTTTCTCCGTCAGCTGCTTCTGCTTCTCCTCTTGTGATCTGAAGTCCTTTTTCAGTGTTCCCAGGGGCACCTTCTGCTTCTGCTCTGAAGCTTCACACCTACAATAGAGGTATAGATAATAGACAAACTCAGCAAGAGACCAAAACGTGACTTTCAACAAGCTTTTACAGTTAGGGAGAGCAATATTGGCCTCAAAGAAACCTAGTTGTTTCCCTACTACTGCAATACCCTAATCTCAAGAACAATCAAAGATTCACAGGTTTTAGCCAGCCAGAAATGCAAACACAGAAGCTTACTGGCTTTACAATTGAAGGGTTAAAAACATAGTCTTTAAAACACACCTGTTTATGCTGGGAGCTCACTGGCATGAGCCACCCATTCAGAGAGCAGGGGCCACACAGGGAAATGCCACAGTTAACTATTCCGGCCAATGTTGCCTCCAACTGTCAGTTCCTTCATTACTGCTGACAACTGAGGAGATCCCTCTGGCTACCATCATAGAGTCCCTTTTAACTGGTTTTCCATCTATTCCTGAATTTTAAGCTGACTGGCACCAGTTTTCTTGCCCATCAGTTCTACTGCAGAGGGTGATATTTTGTGGGTTAATGATCTGGTATTTCTCTGTTTTCTGTATAGAAACACTGCCGTGGCTACCACAAACCCCATGAAAGGTCTCTGTGGTGCTTCTGCTTGGCAGCCTCGCTCACCTCAGACTGTCCTCAAACATACTCTACACTGATGGTTGTAGACCCCACACTTGGCCTGTTATGCATATGTCAGACTCCAGCGGCTTAATTTTTACTGCAACCGGACTGGTGTAGATGTGTGTCTCGTGGTTTGCACTGGAGTTCACAAGCTGTGGAGACCGAGCTTCACCAAGAACACCTGAGGACAGTGAGGACTCCTCGTCCCTACACCAGTACACCGAAGGAAGAGCATTAAGGAAACACTTGTGCTAGGGCAGTCTCCCTTGAGGAGAGGACAGTAGAAAGTGGTCGATGTGGTGGACAGATCAGTGTTCTCCCTCATGCTAACGAACAAAGGGGAAGGGTGATGAGTAGCTTGAACCATACTATGAATGTTGTCCCATGGCCATAAATGCATTGGGAGTACCCAACACATGCATTAGAAAAATCTCTGACCCAAGAGATCCTTGTGGAAGCAAGCATCACTGGGACATCTGCAGACAACATCTAGGCCTCTCTGATTAACAGGCTGGTGTGAAGCTATTATAGTTTACTGGATCCTTCTCTTTCCTGAACGTCTACCAGGGTCCTTCCTAGTTTAGGTACTGTATTTAAAGCACATTGAAGTCTTCTTCCCCAGCGGATGCAAAAGGTGTTCCACCAGGCAGCCCAGGGAAAATATCCAATTAGGAATGGGTTTACAAATGCTGCCCATTCAGATTACAGTGATCAGATGTGTCCACCTGCGCTGCAAAGCCCACACAGACACACGCTACACCCTGGGATCCTGGCAGCTTTGCTAATGAGAACACACAATGTTTTGGAGAAGAGGGCAGTCCCCGTGCCCTAAGGACTTTCAGACACTGGGTAATCCAAAGAGTGATGCCCTCACTCACATGGATAATCAGCCCACTGCACCGTGTATAAGGAGAACATGGCTGCAGACAGTTGGAGTCCATTAATGATATAATCTCATGAGTAAATTCTTAATCAGAGAGTACTGGATCAAATCTTCCTCCAGTGGGAATACCAGAGGTGGATCTCTTAGGCTGTCTGTGCAGTTTTTTATTCTTGGCTTTAGGAAGAGACTGTTTTAGCATGGAACACTTCTCTCCACTGGGGAAGGAGACTCCTCGCTGCTTTTCCACCTGTGACTTAGGTAGCAATGGTCCTGGAAAGAATTCAGGAGGAACTGAAGGATCCGATAACCCAACAGCCTCACGTGGGCCAAGGCAGTCTGGTTCCTAATTCTGTGGCAGATACCCAAAGATGAATTTATCAGGCAAAAAGTCTAGCCTCAGATCCTCAATCAAAGCCAGTGCACCTCGCTGCCCCCAGCTTAGCAGCTCTGTCCCTGAGAACTTGGCTCATAAAAAGGCAAAGACCTTCAAACAAGTGAGATCAAGCTACCAGTCCCTCCACTGTGCATGTAAAGGTTTACAGTGGGGTGCAAACAGGTGCACAAGGTCTTTTCTTGTTCTACACAAAAAGACTGCTTTGCTATTTTGTCACTTCTGAGTACAATTTAAAGACCAACTCCACCTTGTCTATATGGTAACTGTTTCAGCCTAGGTAAAAGAGCATCTGAC
Organism: Chrysemys picta bellii; assembly: GCF_011386835.1. Classification (NCBI taxonomy): domain Eukaryota; kingdom Metazoa; phylum Chordata; order Testudines; family Emydidae; genus Chrysemys; species Chrysemys picta. The sequence goes on from NC_088805.1 coordinate 3,992,269, forward strand.
AAAGCTAATGACAACTGCTGAGCCACTCAGTACCTGCAAGTTCAAGTTTCTTACATGGCAGATCATATTCCTAGTGGCAGTGTCTTTAGCTCGAAGAGCTGCTAAGTTTCAGGTACTAATAACCCACCTTAGAGGAGATTTTACAAGGATAAGTCTGATTCATCACAATGTCTAAGTTTTATCCACAAGGTGGTGTTAGTGTTCCAACCTTAATAAACCTATCATCTGTCAACAAACTGTTCACACCACAGGCCTATCCCAGCGAGCCCTCTTCCACACTCTCAGATGCAGTTAAGTCTGAAGAATTCTACTTGAAACAGATTAGAAGCACCAGAGTTCACGCAACTCTTAGTTTACTGGATATCAATTCTTAGTGTATGAAGACTTCTATCGCATTCCACACTATTATTGCCTAACTCATGTTTGCCTCATATCATAAGCATCATTTCCTGCCAGCCCCAGCGATGCTGCAGTGTACAGAAGTATGCACTCGAGCGATGATTCACCCCTACAGAAAAGGAATAGGTCTCAATTTTAAGTTTCCACAAAACCTCTTTTCAAAATAGGGAGCACAAGTTCTCCCACCTCCTAAAGTTTTTATTTAATTCAGGAACTTTCTTATTCTGAGCTAGCCAAGAAGGCTATTTTGTTCAACTCATCCTCAAGTCTTTCTGTTTTTATACTTCATGCTTGTCTGGAGGTTTCTCTCCTTCCCCCAAACAAATCATCAATAAAGCTAAATTCTGGCTTACTTAATATGGCCTTTATTACTGCCTGTGTAGTTCTTCGCTTCCATTTGAAACACCCCTTGAGCTACTTATTTTCCAAGAGTGGGAATCCTATGATAATAGCATATTTAAGGAAACAGAATTACAGGTAAGTAATTTATCCTTCTTTAAAAGACATCTCAGAATTCTCTTATCCACCACCCCTCTCTAATAGGGATGTGGAATTTTCTTCCTCCCTGGAAGGTGAATCTGTCATTGAGACTGCATGGGTGCCAGTGTTTTTATGGAGGTGCTGACCAACTCCATAGTTAAGGCTGAGTTCCATTTTGCACTTAAAGCAGGGATTCGGACTTTGTTTTTATGAAAAAATACAACCCACCCTCCCCAAATTTGCAGTGCTTACTTTGAGTACAGAATGAATTAATTGAAAACTACTCCTTTAAGAAAGTTAGCACCTATGTCAGACTTTTCTTTTCCTGGATATTAACAGAATTACGCACACGTCAAACTTTCCAGGTAGTTAAAATTAATTTAATTTATCCAGCATTTTGCAACCCTTAACTTGTACCTCATCTTTGTTCTATGGGTGCCCCCAGTAATTAGCCCAACACCACTCTTCGCTTCAGACATCCCAACTGAAACCAACAAAGTGTGCGAGAGAGGGGGAAGCGGGAAGGTCCCCCCAGAGGAAGAGTGTCAAAGAAGATAATCCCCTCATTTGGGTTGCCGCAAACAAATTAGGTCACCTAATGGTAACGTTGTTAACTAGTTTCAGAGTAGCAGCCGTGTTAGTCTGTATCCGCAAAAAGAAGAACAGGAGTACTTGTGGCACCTTAGAGACTAACAAATTTATTAGAGCATAAGCTTTCGTGGACTATAGCCCACTTCTTCGGATGCATATGCTTTCGAAGAAGTGGGCTGTAGTCCACGAAAGCTTATGCTCTAATAAATTTGTTAGTCTCTAAGGTGCCACAAGTACTCCTGTTCTTCTTATTGTTAACTAGTTCACTGAGGCTCATTTTCAGTAGAAACATCCGGATTCACTGGGATTGTGGTCAGAATCTTGTGATGTAGGCAGAACGCCATCACCTACCCAGTCAAGTGGGAAGGAATTTTTCTCCAGGGCAGATTGGCAGAGACCCTGGAGGTCTTTCGCCTTCCTCTGCAGCATGGGGCATGGGTCACTTGCTGGAGGATTCTCTGCACCTTGAGGTCTTTAAACCATGATTTGAAGACTTCAATAACTCAGACATAGGTTAGGGGTTGGTACAGGAGTGGGTGGGTGAGATTCTGTGGCCTGTGTTGTACAGGAGGTCAGACTAGATGATCATAATGGTCCCCTCTGACCTTAACGTCTATGAGTCTATAAGTGCCCAAAACAGCACGGCGAAGGCACATTAATGCCAATTCCCTACCATGGCCCTCACTCATACTCACCTATCCTGCTCAGGGTCAGGGTTCATGGAGCACACCCAAGTATCCGGGTATTCCTTCTCCACGGAGCTCAGCTGGAATGGGAGGGTCCGCCATTTCAAACACATATCTGTTACACAGAACACACGATACAGTCAGCACACAGATTATGAGCCTGTTCTCTGGGTCCACAGCAAGCCCATTTGGCCGTTGAGGCCCTCACAACTTCTCAGGGCATTAGTCTGGTGACAACAACCCTTTCCAGCTGCTGGAGCACTTGGCATCGGGGACCAACTTCCATCTCCCTCCAAGACACTCCACTGTGTTGCAAAGTTTTGTTTTCTTTTAAAAAACAAAACCAAAACAATCAGAAAAATAATGGAAATGATCATCAGGAAGGCTGAGACCCATCAATGCCCAGGGTCTCCTTTAGTGGCAAGAAAGGCAATTGTGTGGGATGTTCCCATTTGATACTCAGGCTATTCCCACTCAATGTTCCAAAGGGAGGGAACACTCCCCAAAGTCCTAGAAAATGCAGCCGTGGGTGGGGAGGGGTGGGGGGAAGAGAGCGGGGGGGAGGGGGGGGAGAGAGAGAGAACTGAAGTGCAGTTCTGTCCTAGTGAGGGACTGTAAAAATGGCCCTGTGAGACTTTATGTTCAGCCACCAGTGATGATTACTCAGTATTCCCAGCTTACAGTTAAGTCTCCTTTTTTTTTTTTTTAAATAAGCTGCCAGCCCCCAAACTTCTCTCTGGGCTCTGAATGTCTGGCTTGTGCATCGTCACCAGTAAGATATTTGGCAATTAGAATTGAGATTACAAATTAACAATCTGGTTGATGAAGCATGAGTCAGAAAAGAATCCAGCTCCCAGAGCTGTACTGGCTTAGCTAAGTAGCAGAAAAACTAAGATGCTAAAAACCATCTCGTGTCCATGAGCTGCTTTGTCCTCTGAACAGTAGTTTCTACTCCCTAGCCCACATGGCAGAACAATCTCCTAATCCCAGCCACCCTGCTCCCTCTGCCTGGTCAGACGCACCGCACTGAATTGTGGTAGGGATCTCCATGGCTCGACGGCGTTTGTAGCGCAGATCACTGGAGGGAGGCTGGTTCCAGTTTGCTGATAAATAGCCAAATTCATCCCAAAACTTGATTATACCTCTCTGGGCTGCACAAAAAACAAAACAAGAACATTCATCATGCTGTCACTATCAGCAGCATGAATATCAAGTCCTCCTCTGGTAAGCTCAACCCTCTGTCCCACCAGCCATCCAGACTCCCCTCCCCATCCCTGTAAAGTTGTGAAGCCTCATTACCAATAGCAACATCCTTCCAGTACTGAGCCAAGTGGTCCCCCATCGCCCTCAGCAAGTGTCGATACTCTTTAGCATCTGCGAAGTCCTGTTTATTGTGGGTGGGCTCGAGAACCAAGTAGGGTATGTCCACCACTCCTACCACTCCACCACATGCCCTGGGGGTGAGAAACAACCTTAATACACTGTCCACTGCTAACATCCACCAAGACACTTGTCCAAGGGAGCAGCACTGAACAGCAACCAGTTGGCTCACTGAGTACATCCTGCAGCAATATGCGTTTCAGACAGTGAAACTCTGGTGCTGTTTTTTCCAATATTAATGTAGTATCAACCCCTTAACACCACAGATTTAGGGCTGTATTCTGAAAAAAGTTTTCTACTGTCAAATGTCTATTCCTGGGAGAATTCTGCACCAAAAAATTAGAAAATCTGCACGCAATATTTTAAACTTCTGCATATTTTATTTGTCAAAACAACAATATAATCATCGGGAGTCCCAGTCACCGTGGGGCTAACAGCAGGAATATGGCTGGCCTGCCGTTACTGTTCCCTGCACAGCTGGGTTGCCATTCTTTATTCCACATAGAAATCACAAATTCTGCAGGAAAAAATAAAATTATGTGTGGAACATTAATTCTGCGCAAATTCTGCATTGCACAGTGGCACAGAATTCCAGCAGGAGTAAATCTCTTTGTTTTCCTCTTTGTGCACAAAAAGGGATCTTTGCTTTCAAGTTCTGAATGTTCAATTAGTCCCAATAATCCTGCCTTGCCCCAAGGGTTAGTCTTGTTTGTGACACAGGCGTGGTTAGTAAGTTTAGTGAGGAATTGTCAACTTTTATTCGGCAGGCTTCTCTGGGAAGGGCCCAGTACCAAATGCTGGCACAGAGCAGAAAAACCTTATGTCACTGCAGGGCAAACTCCCGTCTCTGGATGCAGAACTTTATCTTCACTGGGAAATCTGGGGCTTTAAAATACATAATAAAACAGAACAGACTAGGACTGTGGCTGATACTGAATGACTGTACTGTATCTGGAGGAAATGGTTCATGCTGCCTCTCTAGCTCTGGTGTACAAGCCAATTTCGGTCCTAAGCAAAGGGAACTCTGAAGATTTCTGAAAGGAACTCACATGCCACCCTCCAACTGTGGGCCGACCTTCTCATACATCTTAATCAGCCGACTGCAGTTATAGATGAACATGCCATCCAAATCCCGCTGTTCGATATTCACCCCGAAGATGAAGTTCAACTCTTTAGGCTCCTTCAGTGCCCTGGAACAAGAGGCATCAAGAATCAGAAACCTCCATGGTATACAGAGAAGAAAACCCCTCCCCCCCCCAAAAAAGTGACCTAGACCAGCTCTTTGCCACATCCAGAGACATGACATCAACAGCCATAAAAACCCCACTACTTGTGTCCATTCAGGACTTACAGGAGTATTTCCTGATGATGTCACTGTTTACATTTTTAAAAAAATATTTACTGAATGCAAATTACAGGTTCATTTTTGCAACACTGACATGTACATTTGTTGAGCTAACTACAGATCTGGCAATCCATAATTTTTGACGTTTTAAGAAGGGGCCATAGTTCTGGCTTCTGGTCCAAGTATTTTTCTTTTAAGCTGTCAAGGAAAAGGAGTTAGAGTTGATCAAAGTCTGTAACTTGTCTGTATGTTTTGTAGCAGATTATGCCCTTTAATGGTAACACTTTCATTGTTTCATGATTTGTGGGTTGCAGAACATGCTAACTATGCTTTGCAGGCAAAACTGGACTCAAAGGTTTCAATACATACCTAGCACTATGCCCGACAATTTCAGTACATAACCCTTGGATTTCCTGGGGATGAGGGCTTATTTTATTATGAATACTTATTCTGCAATACCGTTCCAATAGATTTCAAGCTGCAGACACACCCACACAGCACACAGAGCAGAGCTCCTTTCTGGGCATTATGGGCCAAATTTTCAGAATTCCACTTCCATATAGGTACCTAAATAAAGTGCATGGATTTTCACCAAGCAGCTTCCGTGAAAATCTGTCTCCAGTTGTAACTGCTGAACACTTTTGAAAACCTGACCACACATCTTTGACTACTGGGGATTATACCAGTTGGCATGTAGAAAAAAAATGGTTACACACCTTCTCGTAACTTGCTCTTTGAGATGTGTTGTTCATGTCCATTCCAATCAGGTGTGCGCGCGCCATGTGCACACCAGCCGGAAGATTTTTCCCTTAGCAGCATCCATAGGGTCAGCCTGGGCGCCCCCTGGAGTCGCGCCTTCATGGTGCCCAATATATAGCCCTGCCGACCCACCACCCCCTTAGTTCCTTCTTGCCGGCTACTCCGACAGAGGGGTAGGAGGGTGGGTATTAGAATGGACATGAACAACATAGCTTAAAGAACAACAGTTACAAGAAGGTGAGTAACCGTTTTTTCTTCTTCCAGTGCTTGTTCATGTCCATTCCAACCAGGTGACTCACAAGCCCAAGTTTAGGAGGTGGGGTCAGAATCATCCACTTATTGTAGCACCGCTCTCCCAAAGGCCGCATTGTCTCTGGCTTGCTGGGTGATTGCGTGGTAAAAGTGTGTATGGAGGACCACATTGCTGCTCTGCAGATTTCCTGGTTGGGAACCTACGCCAGGAATGCCGCTGAGGAGGGCTGAGCCCTGGTGGAGTGCACAGTGATTGAAGGAGCAGGCACCTTTGCCAAGCGGTAGCACTCCCATATGCATGACGTGATCCATGACAAGATACGTTGAGGAGACAGGAAGACCTTTCATTCTGTCCGCTACTACCACGAATAACTGTACCGATTTTCTGAACGGCTTCATTCTCTCGATATAGAAGGCTAGCGCACTGCGGATACCCAGTGAGAGAAGCCTTTGCTCCCTGGTGCTGGAGTGCAGCTTAGGGTAGAATACAGGGAGGAAAATGTCCTGGTTGACATGAAATTGGGAGACAACCTTTGGGAGAAAAGCCGGGTGAGGCCTGAGCTGAACCTTGTCTTTATGGAATACAGTGTAAGGGGGCTCTAATGTTAGGGCCCTGAGCTCAGACACCCTCCTAGCTGAGATTATCGCTACCAGAAACGCCACCTTGTATGAGAGATAGAGCAGGGAGCACGTCGCCAAGCACTCAAATGGTGATGCCATAAGTCTGGAAAGGACCAGATTGAGGTCCCAAGCCGGGATAGGCTGTTGGACCTGCTGGAATAACCTGTCCAGACCTTTAAGGGAACGTCTGACCATTGGGTTTGCAAAGACTGAGCAGCCCTCTGTGCCTGGGTGGAAGGTGAAGATGGTGGCCAAGTGAACCCCTATTGATGACATGGACAGTCCCCGCTGCTTGAGAGGGAAAAGATAGTCCAGTATAAGTGGCACTGACGCAAGCGTCGGGGATGGAAGATGCTGCACAGACCAGATTGAAAATCTCTTCCGCTTGGAAAGATAGGTAGCTCTCGTGGAGGGTTTCCTGCTACCAAGAAGAACTTGTCTGACTTAATCAGAGCAAGAGAGCTCCACTGAGTTCAGCCATGGAGCTTCCACGCTGTGAGGTGGAGCGACTCGAGGTTTGGATGTTGGAGGTGGCTGTGATCCTGCATTATTAAGTCCGGGAAGAGCAGCAGGGTGACCGGGGTTTCCACGGATATTTCCAGGAGTGATGTGTACCAGTGCTGGCGGAGCTATCAATATTACTAAAGCTCGGTCCCTCCGAATCTTGAGGAGCATCCTGTGAACGAGAGGGACAGGCGGGAACGCGGCTCCTCATGGGCGAAGGAACGTGTCCGTGATGGAGCCCAGGCTGTGACTCAGGAAGGAGCAGAATTGCTGACACTTCCTGTTGCGTTGTGTAGCAAACAGGTCTATTTGGGGAAAACCCCACCGATGGAAACTGAGTTTACTATGTCCGGGCAAAGGGACCAGTCGTGGCCATGAAGCGACCTGCTGAGATGGTCTGCCAGCTCGTTCTGTATTCCAAGGAGGTACAATGTTTGGAGGTGTATCGAGTGCTCTACACAGAAGTCCCACAGCATGAAAGCTTCCTGGCAGAGGAGAGAGGAGCATGCATCCCCATTTGTTGATACAAAACATTGCCGTGGTGTTGTCTGTCAGGACTGATACACATCTCCCTGCTAGGTGATGTTGCCCAGGGACCGAAACCTCGCTTCTGGGAGGTATGCCCTGGCTTGTGTCGAGCCCAGTACTGCCCCTATGAACTCTTTTCTCTGAACAGGGGACAGCGCTGATTTCCCTTCGTTTAGAAGGAGACCCAGTTCGCCAAACGTCATTCTCAGGAAGCCGACCTACGCCTCCACTTGAGACCTGGAGCGGCCCTTGACCAGCCGGTTGTCGAGGTATGGGAACACCTCTACCTGCCACTTGTGCAGGGACGCCGCCACGACTGCCATGCACTTGGTGAACACTCGAGGAGTCGCTGACAGGCCAAAACGGAGGAGTGAACGGATAGTGGTTGTTGTTCACCACAAACCTGAGGTATTTTCTGTGGGGCGGAATTATTGCTATGTGGAAGTACATGTCCTTCAAGTCGATGTTGGCATACCAGTCTCCTGGATCCAGTGAGGGGATAATGGAGGCCCAAGAGGCTATGAGGAACTTGAGCTTCTGCATGAACTTGTTGAGTTCTCGCAGGTGTAGGATGGGCCTGAGCCCACCCTTGGCTTTTGGTATTAGGGAATACCGGAAGTAGAAACCCTTGCCCCTTCGCTCCGGAGGAACCTCTTCCACTGCCCCTAGAGAGAGAAGCGAGTGCATCTCCTGAATAAGGATTTGCTCGTGAGAGGGGTCCCTGAGGAGGGATGGGGAAGGGGGTTGGAAGAGCGGGAGGGCACATAATTGGATGGAGTATCCCCTCTCTACCGTGCGTGATACTGGACCATGCATGGTAGAAAGGAGATAGTTGGGACGAAAAGGTAAGGTGCGGTAGATCCAGTTCTTGTATTGGTGCACCGTCCTTGACCGCACGCTCAAAAGGCCGGTCTGGGCCAGGAGGTGGCTTGGGCTGGCCAGAGCCCTGGCCCAAGGACTGGTGCTGTCTTTTCCTGCCGCTCCTATTCCTCCTCCGAGAAGCGTCCTGCTGGTTCTGCAGTTGGTAGAACTATGAGGGAGGCTGAGGCCAGAAGTGCCTGCGCTGAGTGGCAGGCATGTGGAGGCCCAAGGACTTGAGGAGGGCCCTTGAGTCCCTTAGACTGTGGAGTTTTTTGTCCATTTTATCAGAAAATAGGGCCGAACCCTCGAAGGGGAGGTCCTGGATGGTTTGTTGTACCTCATAGGGGAGACCAGAGACCTACAACCAGGAACTCCTCCTCATTGCAACCCCTGTGGCCGTTGTGCGGGAGGCCAGGTCTGCCGCATCCAATACGGCCTGTAGGGAAGCCCGAGAAATTAGTTTCCCTTCCTCCACCAGTGCCAAGAACTCCGCATGCAAGTTCTGCAGCAGCAGCTCTGCAAATTTGGTCATCGCGCCGCCAGTGTTATGCGAGTATCTGCTAACAATGGCCTGCTGGTTCGAAATGCGAGCTGCATTTCCCCAGTGGAGCAGTCTTTCCTCCCCAAAAGGTCTAGTCTTTTAGCATCCTTATTTTTAAGAGGAGGGCCCCGATGGCCCTAGAGCTCACGCTGGTTAGCTGCATCAACCATCAGGGAATTGGGGGGGTCGGGAGTATATAGGTGCTCGTATGCCTTTGAAGGGATAAAGTACCACCTCTCATTTCTCTTGGCCGTAGGGGACATAGAGGCCGGGGTCTGCCACAAGGTCTTTGTGATCTCGGCAATAGTCTTTATTAATGGCAAGGCTATACGAGAGGGTCTGGAGGGGGCGAGGATGTCAACCATCGGGTCAGCGTCCTCTTCCACCTCCTCTGCCTGGATTCCCAGGCTTTGGGCCACTTGTCGCAGCAGCTGTTGCAGGACCCATGTCCCCGCCATGGTTTCATCTGGGGAGGATGAGGAGGAAAGTCTTGGCAATGGGCCCTACTCACTCCCCTCAGTGCCCAGGGGGTCACAATGCCGGCAGTGCCGATGTCGGAAGAGTCAGTGCCAGCGCTGCAGGTGAAGGTAGGGGTGTAGGTGGCACTGCTGCCAGCGGTGATTGCAGAGGGATGAAAGATGCCAAAGACACCGAGATGGACCTGGATCTTGACCCTTGGATTTGTCCCTAGCTCTGATGATACACCCAGGGTGTCCAGAAGGGCCGAGTCGAGGGTTGCCACTGCGGTGGCGACAGCGCCGAATAAGGTTGGCGGTCACGGCGGGACCTGGACCATCTGTTCCTGGTCCTATCGGAGCAGGAGGACCAGGAGAAGCAGTGTTCCGCTGTGCCTGCCAACAGTGCCATGGGACCAGTGTGGCTCCCCCACATGAGTGGACTGTGCTGGGAAGAGGCGCGCTGGAGATGGGGATCGGCGCACCATCATCGCCAGCTTGCCCCTTGATGGGAACAGGGGCTGGGCAGTCACCAGCGATTTGACTCTCCTCTGCGGTGAGGACGGCGCCGTGAGACGCATAAGGTCCTGAGTCACCTTGAACACCTCTGGCGTTGAGGGGAGCTGTAGCTGCCTACCGTGTCGGGCCAGAAAGCAATGAGGGGTCGGACTCAACTGGACTCCGGGGAGGGCAGGAGTCAACAAGACCCTAGGAGGCGGAGGAGCCGAGGTAACGTGGCCCAAATCAGATCTACCTGCCTCAGGCTCCTTGGGCTTGGAGGGGGAAGAGTAACCCCTCTCTGCCTCTTCTTTTTCTGGGGCACCGGGGATTGAGACCAATGCTTCACAGAAGACTGTCTATGGGCAGAGCTGTGGTGGTGCCCTGACTCCTTGGGGGTCCTTCCTCGTACCGGCTTGCGCACTGTCGGCACTGGAGCACTGTGCACCGACGAGGAGGTGCTGGGTGTGGATTCTGCCGACTCCGTGTCAGATTGTGGCTGGAGTGACGCCTCCATTAGAAGGATCTTGAGTCTTTGATCTTGGTCCTTTAAGGTCCTAGGGAGGAACCCTTTGCAAATTCTGCACTTCTCCTTCTGATGGCTCTCCCCGAGACACCGCAGCCAGGAAGAGTGCAGGTCGCTCTTAGGCATAAACTTTCCAAAGTCCTCACAGAGCTTGAACTGTGGGAACCCGGGCATACCCCGGTACCAGGGAAGAGTTGTTGGGGGGGACCCCCAAAAGGAAACTAAGAACTACTAAGACTATTAACTAACACTACAAACTATGAACACAAAGAGTGGACACTGCCCAAACGCGCTTGCAAAGTAAAAGCAACAGTTTGTTCCAGCGAGACATCACCGGCGGTAAAAAGGAACTAAGGGAGTGGCAGGTCGGCAGGGCCCTATATTGGGAACCATGAAGTCGTGACTCCAGGGGGTGCCCAGGCCAACTCTACAGATGCTGCTAAGTGAAAAATCTTCTGGCTAGCGCGCATGCAGCGCGCACACACCTGATAGGAATGGACTCAAAGAAGAAACATGGTGGCACTGATGTACCTTCAGTGCAAAATATTTAAAAGTACTTGTCTACATTTCACATAAACTATGGTTCTCTAAATTAGATTGTAAATTACTTGGGGCCCAATGATGCAGAGTGATGAGCCACCTGTGCAATCCATACTTAGCACCTGGTAGACTTTAGACTGGTAGATCCGGACCAGGAAGGGACTGCGTGTTCCTTTGGATCTTGTACAGCCCTGATCGCTATATCAGCACTTGCATCAGTAATAGTTACAGAGCAGAATATAGCCAATTTTTGTTTCCCAGTTTACATCAAGATTTGTAACTCTCATGTGCTTCACCCAGATTAATCATTTCATGCCTCATCCGGTGAAAAGCTAGAAGCCTTTTCTGGAGCTATTCAAATGTCTGTTCATAATCATAATTCACATTCTCTTGTTTTCTCTAAGAGTATGAAATGTGTCATGTATGTGTCAGTTCTGATGATTTGCAGTTGTTAGATGGAAGGTTATCCTGTGCTGCTGAAATATTTTAGAATAAATGTCTGACAAGTTGATTTATTCAATGTCCATTCTCTTATTATTTGCATTAATGTGATTCTATACTCCTGGATGTAGTCAGACTAGGAAATACGGGGATATTTTTAACTGCTGGGATCTGCTTCATGGCCCGATAGATCAAAGACACAAAATATCTCCTAAAAAAACTGATCCATTAAATACTTTTTAAGTTCACTTTCTGGAGCTTTTGGGCTGTCCTAGAACCAAGGTGTCCCAGTTGGGAGGCTAAGGGTACATCTACACAACAACAACAAAACCTGCAGCAGGGAGTCTCAGAGCTTGGGTCTACCGATTTGGGCTCATGAATGCTCTGGTTCAGGCTGGAGCTAGGGTTCTGAAACCACCCCTCCCTGGGCTTCAGAACCCAAGTTCCAGGCTGAGCTGCAAACATCTACACATCTATTTTTAGCACTGTAGCACAAGCCCGGTAAACCTGAATCTGTAGACCTGGGCTCTGAGACTTGCTGCTGAGGGTTTGGGGTGTTTTGCTGTGTAGATGTACCTTAAGTAATAAAGGCAGAAGCTAGGGACAGCAATTTCTTCCTTCCTTCAGCTGCTGGGTTAGTGTGTTGTAATCATCTCTTGGGACGCCACTGGCCCAGAGCAAAGCTGATATGGCAGCCTTTTAAAGGAATTCTTTGAAAATGTTGCTGTCTCATTAACAAAGTGATAAGTGCACATTACTAGGATGAACATTTTTATTAACGTTAACTTTGGAGATAAGAAGAACAGGAGTACTTGTGGCACCTTAGAGACTAACAAATTTATTAGAGCATAAGCTTTATGCATCCGAAGAAGTGGGCTGTAGTCCACGAAAGCTTATGCTCTAATAAATTTGTTAGTCTCTAAGGTGCCACAAGTACTCCTGTTCTTCTTTTTGCGGATACAGACTAACATGGCTGCTACTCTGAAACCTGTCATTTTGGAGATAAGGAATATCAGAAGGAGTGCCCACTTGGCTAGCAGTTGACAGACTTTATCTAGTGTTAGGTGATCATTTATTTTGTAAATTAGATCGATCTCATTGTCACATACATGCCCAGATATTTAAGAGACACAACATTCTTTAGTGGGGTAGGTTTTGATTGAACCAATTGTAGCGAGACTACCTGGAATATTTCTGTCCCAACTGATTTTTAATCCTGAGCATTTAGTGAAGGAAGCCAACATTTTGAATACTGCAGGCAGAGAAGTCAGGGTTAGGACAACACAGAAACAGGTAATTCACACAAAGAGTGTTTTGGTGTTAAACTTTGCCAGTTGAACTCCGGTGACTTGAGAATTTATGCCGATGTGAGCTTCTGTGACAAAAGGAAGGGTGACAGTGCACCTCCATTGCCTGGTGCCCCTCTGGAGCTCAAAGGCAGGAGAGTTATTTCCAGTTTCTAAAAGGCTTCTGAACAAGGTATGCAGTAGTTGTCTCACTGTACAAATTTAAGGGAAAGTCATTTTTCATTGGGTAGTAAGCAGGTTAATAGAAGCTTCTTTCAATGTGAGCTCTCGATAGACCTCCTCCTTCTTACCTGTTACAAGGGGCCAGAGTTGGTTGACTTATCTTGCCAGACAGACAGTGGAGTTCATAATACAAAGCTTGTGGCACCTTTAAGACTAACAGAAGTATTGGAGCATAAGCTTTCGTGGGTGAATGCCCACTTCATCAGACGCAAGAATGAGAAGTGGGCATTCACCCACGAAAGCTTATGCTCCAATACTTCTGTTAGTCTTAAAGGTGCCACAGGACACTCTGTTGCTTTTTACAGATTCAGACTAACATGGCTACCCCTCTGATACAATACAAAGCTTGTTATTAATTATTGTTGATATTATCAATTCTGTCCCATTTGGTACATTTTTGTTGACATTTCATAAGGGGCTGTCAGGTTGTGTTACAGAAGGTGCATTGGGTTTAGCATATTAATGAAATCAGAACCAATGTAAGTTAACACAGTAGGAAGATGATCTAACAGGGGTTGCAGAAGTCACCTATAATTCTCTTTTTTTAAGTGAAGAGTTTATTGGGAGTCTGGGGAAGGTGTTGTTTTGTACAAAAGGATTCCCTTTACCTCCTGGGACCTTGTTCAATATCCTGCTTTCTAGACTTCTATAGTTCTTCAGTTAGGGAGAGTCCTGACCTGTTTAAAATGTCTTTGCTTACATAGGGGCCTGGAGGGAGGAGAGAGAGAGAGAAACAGCACATAGGGTTTTATGCTCTATTTGCAGAGCTGAAGTTACTTGACAATTCACTAATTCTAGCTCCGAAATAAATTTGGCCAAATCTTTGTGTCTGGTTAATCAGGATGGGAGTTTTCAGTTTTTGTCACACACATTCATTTCCCCACCCTGTGAAACCTTTTCGGACATGTTTAGCCAGGGTTAGGCGATCTACTAGAGCTAAATTTGTTTTTGAAATTGAGAGCTTTAATGTCTGCTGAGGTTTTACAGCCTAGGTATATATTTTTGATTTCTGCAGTGGATTTCAATATTTATTTCTTTAAAAAAAATTTATATAGGGAAGTATGATCATGTATGTTAGCTTTAAAGGTTTCCCAACTACACTCGGGGGTAAGTGCAGTGGTGCTATTTCTAAAGCTTTCTTGAATTTTAGTTCTTATAGTTTCACATTTGCGGTTTAATAGTGGGATGCTGTATTTGCAAGAGGAGTTGTTTGCTGGATGCACTAGGTGCTTTATGTCTATTAATAAGAGAGAGTAGAACATCTCCTTGGGCCCCATTCATAGGATTCTATTTTATGCAGCACTTCCATCAGAACCAAGAAATAATTAATAAGGGAAAAGAAATTATGTACAAGGAATAGGAGGAAAACTGTCTCCCACAGGGATTTCTGCATCCCTGAAGTCACAACTCTTCTAAGATCAATTTTAAATTCAAACTATTTTCTCTCCTTCTGCTGTCTGTGGGAGAGTCTGTCTAGGTCCACATCTAGCAAAGAATTTAGGTCAGTGCTTCCCAAAGTGCAGTACCCTGGGGGGTGCAAGGGAATTTATGTGGGAGGAGAGGCAGGCAGACAGACAGACTTCTCAATTGTTCTCAAAGTCTCACCTTTCATTTTAAATTGCTGAGTCTCTAAGCTGTTATGGTTATGAAAAAAACCTTCAAAATGTGGAGTGAGTATAACCAATTCATAGACATCTGCTTGAGTTTGCAGAAAGCCTGAAATCAACAGATTCTGGCACGACCTACCCCAGTCATTTTATATGGGTGTTTACTCAATGACAATGATGACCATTAACAACAATGACATTTGAAGTATTTCACTGCTCATGAAAGCATGTAAGAAAGATATATTAAGATCTATACCTGCATTTCCCAAAGTGGGAAGGGAATTAATCAGGACATGTGCGCACAGAAGGTATACACATTAAGCAAGTTGGTTAAGTCTACCACCACCTTCTGGAGTCGCAGGGCGAATTCCATTTTCTTGAAGGAGGCTCAGCTTTTGATCTCATCATATGAATTTGCAATGGAAAAAAGGTCAACAAAGCTCCCACTGGCATACTACTGTTTTCTTCTATGGGCTCATCTACAGTAGCAAAACTACCAAGATGAATCGTGTTATAAGACAACAGTCACCCAATCCTGCCGTGACATGTTATTGAGGCCAGGTCTACACCTGTGAATTAAAATGGATATTGCTATATCACTCACACCGTAGTTAGGTCACTAATTCCCACTGTAGATTTTGTTAGTTTGACAAAAGAATTCTTCAGTCAACCTAGCTACTGCCTCCCAGAGAAATGGATAAACTACATTGATGGAAAAATGCCTTCAGTCAAAGCAGGAAGCTTCTACACAATGGCGCTACGATGGCATAGTCACAGTGCCATAGCTGTGCCACTGTAGTGTGGAGACAGCCTGAGTCCTATTACAGACCTAGTGCCACCACTGGGTAGCATGGTTATAGTATGATTTGGTCCCATCCACTCAGGCAAAGCCAAATCATGCTGGAATGGCTATGGCATTAGATTGCAACCCCTTGACCATGCTAGTGCAGCCCTAACCTCATCTTCTGGTAGTAAAGGAAGTCTTCAGGACATAACAGAAGTATCATCTTTGTGAGTTTCCAGCGCACAATATCTCCAAGAGAGCAGGGAACCCCCCATTTACCTCAATGGGAGAGAACTTAATTATGAACACTTAGGATGACCTCTCCGGTACTCATAATACTGAAAACGTCCAGCTAATGTGCTTATCCAGGATGGCTTTATGGACCCCTCAGGTCCGGTCTTTGCATTCATTTGAAATGATGTTTTATGGGGATACGCAGGCCATGTTGTCTAAACAAACAGTCCCTATTCTTTTCACTGCTGGACAATTACGTTGCTTGGTATCAACATTAAATTGCCCATCCCAAGAGATTACTATATGGATTACAAAACAGTGTGGATTTCTATAAAACCAGGCTCGCAAATCATAACAAATACATTTTAGCAAGTTCAGTAAGGAAGAGGGGCATGGGGAGCCCCAAGCTATCAGAACAGCACACTCCTCTCAACAAGGTCACCTTGCAAGGTCAAAGGTGCAAAGCTCTGGTTACCCTCACCTACATGGGCGTCAGAGTAGCACTGGATATGTTCCTCCAACAAGGCCAATTGGGTGGTCCCTTGGGATGAGGCAAGATAACAGAGGGACACCTGCTACAGCCTGAGAGGTCTATGGAGTAACAGCTCAGGACAACTGAATCCCCAAGTGGCTTTGTACTCACCGCTGCTTTGCCTCCTTGATCCGCCGCTTGACATCAGCCTCTCTACGCATGGTTATGGCTGTGTTCTGGACTTGCCGTAGAGTCACCTGCAGACATGAAGCATCTCTCAGTAAAACCAAAATTAAACATTTCTGTGGCATCTCTCCTTCCAAGGATCCAATAGCATTTTACAGACTTAGACACAGAAATCTTCTCACTAGCCACAGTGAACAATGAAAACAGCTACCTTTGGGGTGAAGCACAATTGTTTAACCACTCTCAGCAACATTACACAACAGATTAGAAGAGGAAACAAAGAATCCTGTAACCAACTGAAACAGTAGGGGGAATTTAGGAAGGCAAAATGGAATTTGGCTAAGACACTGGGACTAATACACCAACACAGTGCTGTGGATTAAGGAACGTCATTTTACAGTACTTCTCACGAAAAATCCAAGTAACCTCTAGTAGTAGGTTGATGGATTTTTTAATACTGAGTGCCACCTTACTGATCGCCTGGTATTTCCTTGAAAGTCTCTCATCCAAGTACTGACTGGCCTAGCCTTGCTTAGCTTAGCTTTCAGCGCTGGCATGAGTGTTGCACAAGGTGCGGCTTCAGAGGAATACCGCTTATGAGAAAAGAAAAAAAAATTCTAGCTACGAAGAGGGGAAAGTTAGGCCCAAACTGCAAGCCCAACAGGAGAGTGGAAGCCATAGAAACATCTGGAATTTTACTACTATTCAGGCTCTCTTCACTTTCCTCCACTCTCTTCTTTACAGCAATGGCACTGAACAAAGGACCTTTACAATCAAGCTGACCAGCACCCTACACGGACACTCTGGCAGAGTCTCGCCTGCCCACTGCATACACATCCTGGGGTACTTCACCCCATGCAGAAGCAATGCTCACATGACTCCCTCAACGGAGTGGAAACAACACACTGTCAAACCTTGCAAAATGTAGGCACATCTGTTGAGGAAAACAGACATTAAGGATGCCTGGGAAGACTGAGCACAGAATCAGCACAATAGCATCTCTAGCAGGAATGGCCACCTGTCCACACAAACACTGGTTAGTACTTGGTAATACCAACTCCACTTAGCTCAGGGAGGGGTGGCTCTGAACCCTCAGCAAACAGGCAGAGAAATGCAGACGTCTCACCCTGGAGTCTCGTGTGAGATCCCCGCCCAGGCGAAGTTCTAGTGCACGGGCTTTACTCTCGGCCTCGCGAGCCTTCTCCTCCGCTGGAAGATATACAAAGAAGTAATATTAATATTTAATACTCAAGAATGTGTCACCAGCATGCATGGCACTTCCCAGAAATACAGATCCCAGAGAGCTTACAGTCTACATCTGACTAATACATGCAAGGGAGAGATGACAAGCTGACATCAGAAGGTACACAATAAAATCTTGGACATGAGAGGTCAGACTACCAAATGTGAGCCTAAGGCTGGACAAATGAGGAGAAGCTAGTGCTACAACTGAGGAGAGTGGAGGAAAGCCAGCCACCAGTGAGTCAGAAGGAGATCTCTAAGCAGACACAAGGGTGTTGTGGGCACTGGGAGTGAGGGCAAGAAGTAGAAAGAATAAAAGGCACAACAGCACAAGTAGGACTCAAAGGGAGCATGAAGGTGTGAAGGATGGCAGAGAGCAGGTGAGTAGGGAGAGAAGGACTGAGAGGCAGAACTGTGCAATGCTGTGAAAGCAAAGACAGAGTTTAAACTTGATGTGGAAAGAGGCAAGAAGTTAGTGAAGGGACTTGAGTTGTGGGGGGGGGCATAGTGGGGTGGAAAAAGGTTACTGTAACAGTAATTTCTTAGAAAGGCTGAAGAGGGGAGAATCTTGGAGGAATTAAGTGACTTTTGCCTGGAAAGTCTCAAATTTGTGTTATGTACAAAGCACAAGGAACCCAATAGCATGAAGATTAATCTAAAATAACAATCTGAGCATTTTTGTCCTTAATTGCCAGGGTCTTCATGCACACTCACATCTACATAAAAGCCCATTTGGTAGCCTGAGACACTCAATTGTGAGAGGAGTGAAAGAGACAGGATGGTTCCTGACTCTAGCTGGTGGCATCAAAATTCAGACCACCTACTGGTCTATCTACTTGACACTCCAACCAAAGCCACAGCTATCTCTATGCATACCTCAATTAGAAAAATGAGAAGTTACTTATCTTGTACAATAGGAGGAGATCTTTAAGATGTGCTGTCCAGATGCATATTCCACTAATGGGTGCACATGCACTCCATGTGCTGCAGTTTGTAGTCTTTTGGCCAGCAGTGTCTGTATGGTGCAAATGTGCCAAGAGTCATCTCATGCTTCATGTCAAAGGCATACAAGGGCAGAGCAAGCCAACTGCCACTCAATTTCCTCAACTGCAGAATCCAGGTGTAAGGACTTTGACGTAGAGTGAACGGAGGGCAGGCAGTGGAACATGCATACGGACAAAACATCCTGAAGAACTCAAATTACTACAAGGTAAGTAACTTGTCATTCTCAGGTGCTTGTCCATATACACATGCGACTAATGGTGACTTCCAAGCAGTGATCCTGTGCCATGGAGCTTGGAGTCTTCAATAAAACAAGGACTGCAGCATCGCTTCAGCAAAGGCAACATCGGACCTGGAGGGATTCGGCCCGTGCAGAATGTTTTGTGAATGTGTGAACCAACATCCAAGTTGCCCATGCAGATGTCAGAGATAAGCACATTCCTAGGTGATGCTTCTTGAGCCATAGTTGAATGAGCCTTGAGTGTAGTAAGTAGGTCTACTTTGGCCAGCTTGTAGCAGGCTTTGACCCAGAGATCCAGTTTGACAATCTTTGCATTGATACAACTGAGACATTCATTCGCTCTGCAGTGCAGATGAACAGTCTGGGTGAGGAACTGAATGGTTTTGTCCTCTGGAAGTAGAAGGCCAAGGCCAAAGCTTTCCTTACTTCCAAGGTGTCAAGCGTCACCTCCATCCTTGATGTATGAGGGTTAGGAAAGAGCACCAGTGGTGGATTTGCTGGTTTAAGTAGAATTCCATGGCCACCTTAGATAGAAATTTGGGATGATGTTCTCAGAGATACCTTGTCCAGATAAAGGAGATGGAGAATGTGTGGGGTTGAGCCATCAGTGCCTAGATCTCACACCAACCCTTCTCACCAAAATAATGGCAATCAGAAATGTTGTCTTTGTATACAAGTGTAATAGAGAGCAGGTTGCCACTGGTTTGAAGGATGTGCCCATGAGAGCTGAAAGTTCTGGATTAAGATCCCATGGGGAAACACGTTCCCTAACTGGTGAAAATACCTTAATCAGACACTTTAAAAACTTAATTAGTCAGACAGGAAAAGACTGGTTTTCTGTCAGAGTGACTGGTTGAAACCGCTATGAAATGTACCCTGACCGAGTTCAAGGACAGGCTGTTCTGTTTCAGCTCCAGTAGATAATCCAGTGTGATAAGACTGCCCCTCCTAAGGTGCCCTCCAGCAGCAGGTTGAGGCAGAACAGGCATGCCTGCCTCAGTTTTCCTCCTTCAGAATCACCAGTGACTCCGCTCAGGCTTTCTTGACTCGGTAATACCTTCCTTAGGGATAGTTTATTACAAAAACGTAGTTCAAATGAGCCATAACAAAAATCCCAAACAATCAATTCCTCTCTCACAGAGCATACAGTCCTTAAAAGCCCACACTTTCAGGAAGGAGCTCCTGCTGGAGAATAGCAAGGAAGCACTCCCAGTATCTTCTACTATACACCAGGTCTTTTATAGCTCTTCTCCTTTACCAGGACAGCCACCCCAGCCCTTCCAGGTGGAGTGTCATACACCACTCTTCCCAGCAGAAACTGCCCCTTCTCCGCTAGGAGAGCTTCAGCACTCTCTGGCCCTCTGGCTCCAGCCGCTCCACTGCTCTCCTCTCTTCAGCCCTCTTGGGCCCTTGACTCTGGCTCTCCAGCTTAAAAGCCAGCAGCAGGGAAATCCCTCTGCTACTCTCCTGCTTTCAGCCCTGGCTCTCTGGCTTCAGGATTAGTTGTCAAACCCCTCTTTGCTACTCTCCTGCTTTCAGATACCCTCTGCTTCCTTCAGGGACCTTCTGCAATCTCCTGGTCTCAGGCAGCAATCACCTGCCAAAACTCTCACTCTCATACAGCTCTTGCCTGGGCTTTTCCTGACTGACTCCACTGGTGCTCTAAGGTAGCTCTGCCTCACCAGGAATCTTCCCCCTCTAGGGCCCAGTTACCCTCTTTTACACACCAACTGGAGTGAGCCAATGAATCAGAGGCACACTAGACTTGTTCCCTCTCAAACGAGCAGTCACCCTATAACACAGAGGCACAGAAGAGTGATGAGAAACGATAGATTTTCACTGGCATCAGTGAGAAAACATCATCCATTTTGTCAGGTAAGTTTGTCTCAGTCTTTTCTGCTATTCATGAGAACATTTCTGACTGGAGAAGAACAGGCATACTCTATAGCCAACATCCATTGAGGCCCGAGGTTGTGAGATGGAAGGATCTCAGTTCTGGATGCAGGATCTCTCCCATGGTTTGCAACACCAGAACCAGAAGCAGAGGTAAAGTCTTGGGCTGAACAGCTGATAGCGTCAGGAGGTCTAGGAACCAGAATCATCTTGGCCATGTTGGGGCTGTCAAGTGCAACCTGGCTGAGTCCTATCTGACCTTTGGAGCAACCTGGGAATCACAGGGGCCAGAGGATAGGCATGTATCAAGGCTCCCAACCACTGGATTAGGAATGTATCTGTTAGGGAATTTGGTTTTATTTTCCCCTGGAGCAGAACATCCAACTCTTTTTGCCATCTTGTGTTGTGAACAGGTTTCCTAGGAGGTGATCCCAATGTGCGAAGGTGTTCTGAACAATGGAATTCTTCAGCTTCCATTGTGATTGGGAGAGAAGTGTCTGCTCACGTTGTCTGCCAAGGTGTTCTGCAGATCTGGTCAGCTATACACTTACAGGAAAATTTATGCCTGATACACCAGTTCCATAGTCTGACAGCTTTTTGGCAGAGCGGGGAAGACCTCACACTGACCTGTTCAAAGCAGAACATGGTGATCATGTTGTCTGGCATTATTTGGACTGTCTGCCCTTTGATATGATGGAGAAAGGACTCAAAAGCCTTGGGCCTGGCTCTGAATTCCAGGAGACTGATGTGTATCCTTGCTTCTCTTGTAGTCCAGCCTTGTACCCAAAGGTCTTTCATGTGTGTTCCCCATACCATAAGTGATGCTTCTGTCACCATAATACAAACGCTCCCCGACTTACGCAAGTGTTCCGTTCCGGAACGCCTTGCGTAACTTGAATTTTGTGTAAGTCGGAAACATATCTCCAACCATTAAACAAAAACAAAACCCTCCTATTTCTAGCTTACGGAACTTTTTCCTTAAGTCCGGATTTGCGTAGGTCGGGTTTACGTAACTCGGAGAGCGTCTGTATGGGATGGAAAAGCAGCTAGAAGGGGGCAGGCATTTACTAGATCCTGCCACCTTCTCAGAGATGACAGTATTAGAGAGAGTACACAAAGAGACGTCAAGATGTCTGGTGGGCATATAGACCAGCCTGAACCAACCCTCCATGCAGTGAAAGTGAAGTCTGGTATGCAGCGTCACAAAGGTACAGGAGGCCATGTGACCTAGATGGGCATGACATATCCTTACTGTGGTAAGTCTGATTCCAAGTCAACAGATTCCAAGGTTGACAGATTCTCAAATCTGCGTTGGGGAAGGCAGGCCATGGATTTGGTGGACTTGAGGATGACCCCGACGAATATGATTCTCTGGATTGGACTCAAGTTCGATTTCTGTACGTTGACTTTCAGGCCTAGTGTGTGGAACAGACTGAATGTGAGGCCGATGGTCTGATAAGATTGCTCACAAACCAGCCAATTGCCCGGGTAGGGTTATACCACGATACCACTTTTTCTTAAGTATGCCTCTACTGTTGTTAGTGCTTGGGTGAATGTTCTGGAGAGACAGAGAGTCCGAAGGATAGCACATGGTGGCCCACCATGAACCTCATGTACTTCCCATGCTGTGGAATAATTAATAGGTGATATGTAGGGGGGTGGTCACCCGCTCCTGCCTTAAAAGGCTTAAATCAGCCCTGGGAGAGGGCTGAGGCTGCAAGAGGGCTGCTGCTAGGAAAAGCAGCAAACCTTGTCTGATTGAGGAACCAGCCACAGATGCGGCCACGTCCCAATCAGGGCCCAGCTGGCCCTTATAAGAGGGTAGTGGGCCAGGAGCACACAGACAGTCTCTCTCTAGCGGCAGAGAGGGAAGGGCCTGGCTGCCTGGAAGCTGAGAGGGTACCAAGACTGGAGCAGGGCTGGGGGAAGGCCAGAGGAGCTGGGGAGCTCCGGCCTAGAAATAGGGTTACCATATTTAAAAATTAAAAAAAAAGGACACTCCACGGGGTCCTAGCCCCCCCCCCAACTCCGCCCCCTCCCCTGAGCGCCCGCATTCCCCCTCCTCCCTCCCAGCCACGTGAAACAGCTGCCCGAGCGCTACCGGCTTCGGGCAGCCCCCATACCTCCGGACCCTGCGCCCCCGGAGCAGAAGTGCCCGGCTGGCGGTGCAGGGTCCGGAGGTATGGGGGCTGCCCGAGGCCAGTAGCGCTCGGGCAGCTCAGCTCTTACAGAGCTGAGGAGTCAGGGAGCACAGCAGCCGCCGAAGCCCGCTCTAAGGTAAGCCAGGGATGCCGGAAGCTGGGAGTATTTTTCCCAGACACGTTCGGCTTTTTGGAAATTCCCCCCGGACGGGGGTTTGATTACCAAAAAGCCGGACATGTCCGGGAAAAACTGGACGTATGGTAACCCTACTAGAAATCCCCCAGGCTGCAAGGCCTTGTTAAAGGCTAGAAAAAGGTACTGTGGGGCAGGGCTGGGGGAAGGCCCGAGGAGCTGGGGAGCTCCGGCCTAGAAATCCCCCAGGCTGCAGGCCTTGTTAAAGGCCAAAGAAGGGTACTGGGGCTGCAGAGGGCAGCCCAAGGGCAGGCAGAGGCAGCAGGTCCAAAAAAACCCTTGCCTATGAGGCTCTGTGAATTTTAGGAAGACAATGTTGAGGACCCACATGGGAATTGGCTCTCTAACTGAAGGGAGATATGAAGGAGGCTCTTAAGGTATTTTGTTACTGTCGGATGTGAAAATAGTACGGCTCCACTGGAGTGACACACACCAATATTGCTGCAAGGTAAGGTGACCAGATGTCCCGATTTTATAGGGACAGTCCTGATTTTTTGGTCTTTTTCTTATATAGGCTCCTATTACCCCCCACCCCCTGTCCTGATTTTTCACACTTGCAGTCTGGTCACCCTACTGCAAGGTGAACCATGAGAGAGTTAAATGCCAGCCCAGGATATTTCATGTGCAGTTTGTAGTCAAGCATTTTCAATATGAGAACCTCTACTGTTGGGTAAAATCTGTTTATTACCTGTTTTATGTAATGTCCATCTCGGATTTGTAAAAGGACAGCTAAGCCTCCATCTTGGATACCCCTCTCCTCAGATGATTTAGTGCCCTTTCGGCCTTTTTCAAATCAAGGAGGGGAAAGGTCAGGGCAGTTAGTCATGTGACAGCCATAATCTGCCTAGCAACTGCAAGTTATTTAGTGAGTGACACACCTATCACTCAAGGCTGTCCATCTGAGTGGCAGCCAGAGTCCCACACAGTTCAGCTAGCTGCCAGGAGCCCCCGAGGGACCAGGACTCATAGGAGTTTGGATTCTTGGTTTCTATTAACATACTTGCACTCAACTGCTACAGACCATTAGTGAGCGCATACTTGCACTGGACTACGAGGTCAAGCAGAGACTGCATGGACAAGCACTGAAGACTTATCTGAGGGAGAAGTTCTGCCCAGAGGACCTGTCCAGAGGGAGAAGAATACCCAGTTCCCAAGTTCCTGTTTGGTGTCCAGCGCCCCGATTTTCACCGCTATCCCTGTCGGTAGCCTGAGTGTTTGTCATTGTGTCCCTGTTTTCAGGATATGGTATTGTAATACCCACTGCGGTTTTCCTCTCTTTTACATCCATAGGTTAAGGGGGGTTAAGGGCTCTGAGCTTCACGCTCTGGTAACTGTTAACAACCGAGTGTGTCTTGCTTATGTTGTTTATTGTCTGAAGGGGTCCTTGTTTAGTTTACTGACTAGTGACATAATAAACGTGTGTGTGTTGCATCTTATTCTGCCTCTGTCTTAATAAATCACCCGATAATAGATGTGGGAGGGGGTGGGATTTGCAGACAGCCCAATCTTCTGATCTGCGTAGACAATAGTTAAACTGTTTTGGGCTAACACTACTGGGTCCAGATTGTGTTGGGCTGCCTATAAGGACATTTCCCTCCCACCCACACATTTTGACGAGTAGGTCTGTCTAGCAAAAGGTTTTATGCTTAGCCTGAGAATTTCCTGAACCTGCAGAGAGCAGTCTGTCAGTAGTGCTCAACCAGCCAACATTCAAGGCATCAGGTGCAATGACTGCAGATCTGACCTTGCTTCTGAGACATTATGTCTGGGCAGAATGGGAGGTGTACGTGAAGCTGCCTGGACATCTGCAATAGTCTTGTCAGTCAGCCAAACTGTCTCAGCCAGTAAGAGGTTATTGGGTAACAGAAGTTCATAGCCTTATCCAGTCTCATCTGTGGGGATCAAGGGATGCAGTAGAGAAGGATCAGTCCTTGAGATCAACCAAGGAGAAAGGTATCTGGTAAAGACCCAGGGCTCAGACCCCTCCTGGAGCAGAAGTATGAGCATTTGGTGTTTTCCTCTGTGGCAAACAGGTCTATTATGGGAGTCCCCACTGATGGAATACCAGCTCTAGGCCTGACTTCTTGAGCAGACTTGCAGTAACCAGCCATGAGTGGCTGCAGCAGAAGTCTGCTAGGTCACTTCTGATCCCTGGAATATGCACAGCCAATGTGGCTACCCTGTGTTTATGATAGGAAGCCATCAGATTTTGGATATGCTAACAGAGAGGGGATGACCGCTGGATAGGGACTGGATGAGGCTGGTTTGTTCACTACCAAGACTTTGGAGCTCTTCTCCTCTGGGTCTGAAAAGACTTTCATGGATTGGTACAAGAGAAGGCGCTTCAACCTTGCATCTCACAGGTCCTTGCAGAGAATGATAAGCACACCAAACATATCTGTATATGAGACTCTCCTACACATCTGTATAAGAGACATCTACTATATCCATCTTTCAGAGGTATGAGTCCATCACGGATTGGATAGGGCTTGAAGCCTGCAGATTTCAAGACCACCATGTTAAGAGGCACTGTATGAGAGGGTCTAACCATCACTACTCAGTCTAGATGAGCCAACATAGATCACAGTGGTAGTTTCAAAGAATCAGAAGAGTTCTGTAGAAGATTTTTGAGACAATTCAGCCAAACTAGGAATCATCGGGTTGGACACGCACCAGATTAAGACCTGCTGCCACAGGTGGTAAGAGGGAACTGAGGATGAGTCCCTTCCATGGGAGCATAAGGTGGTACAGGGCACATACACAGCTCTGATGGACACTGCTAATCAAAAAACCCTCCAGTCTCACGAACGTGGGCACTGCCAGTAGGATCCACACTGACACATACCTGAAGAACTCACTTTATTCATTTCCGTTAGTTTTCAAAGGTATCTTTGCATACATATAGAGAGGGGAGGTAAATGCTTCTCAACATAGCATTATGAATTTGTTCAACTGACCAAACCTAAGGTCATCCTGTACTGTCAGATTCAAATGCAGATTCCTCCACTGGACATTTCACCTTCTTCACAGAGAGGAGCAAGAAATCTTTATTCTTGTTAATAGATTTGGTTTTGCTCTCCGTGAAGGAGGACGAAGAGGGTATAGAATGACAAGGTGGGGAGAACCAAGATGAGTGTCCCACTCTGTAAAGTGAGAAGGGGACCCCTCTGCAGACACTTCCAGAGTAATTTCTAGAACCAGACTAGCTGAAACAATAAAAAGAAATCTCCTTGCGAGTGACTGCTCCTTTAAGGTGGGGGACGTGAAGGAATAACAGAAACAAGAGGTTCCAGGGCACTGAAAGAAGAGAGCAGCAGAATAGGGGAAACAAGGAGGAAGCTGCTACTTGGCTCCAAAAGGAGTAATGGAGGAGAGGAAAGACATACACAAATGTTTGGTAATTCAAGAAAAGGGAGAGAAAACAAAAGATGGTGCCAGAGAAAATGAAAGAGAAAGATGAAAAAAAAACTAAAGTTCCAGTGGAAACATGATTGATTCACCACCACCTCCATTTTCTCCTCACTCAGACTTAGTGACCGATTGTCAGAGCCCCCCTGCCCCACTCCCAATCTCTGCCAGATATGGGGGCACATTTATCCCTGTATGGAGACAAACTTCCCAGGAGGGAACAAAGTAATCAGCTCCAGGGAAAGGAGAAGCAAGTAAGGAAAACTAAGGTAATGATTTCTGTGGGGGGAGTTGGGGATAATGGTCCCTTGGGATAATACATGCACAGGTTAGACAATTAGGGTCAGAAAGAGGAGAATGTTTGTGTGCTTAAGGAAAGTGTTCTTTTCTGGATCTGAGCTCCATATAGAATGCTCACAGAAGGAATCATCTGAGAAGCTAGTTCTGTGCAACAGAGGGAAAAGGCTAGGCTTATCCATCTGACCATCATACATGTACAGGCAGGGCACCTGAGCAATCATGGTGTTCACGACAATGGTTGCCATTACAGGGCAAGTCAGAGGGGCAAGCCTGGCTTCACCATTCCTGCACTAATGCAGGACACCCATGCACACACCCAGCACCCACCTATCCGAGCCATGTGCTCCGCTTTCTTCACCTCCTGCTCCGCACGGGTCTTGAAGCGGTTTGAAGTGTATTTATACATCCTGGGATGAACAGAATGTATTTATTAGTGAGTCCATCAGCCAGCTCAGGCACGACTATACAAAGGCTGCATGTAGCAGGAATGGCAAAACAGTCCACAGGTTATGCAACGTGCCAGAGGCCACCATCAGCCTTAATAACCATCTTGTCCAGAGACTAAAGGTCCCCACATTCCATTCTCCTCACCAAAAGAGAGACCCTTCATCCAGCCATTCCCTCACCCAACCCGGAGCCTCCTGACCAAGATATGTTGATCTCTCAAGCAGTCCTCCCCCCAAAGTCTGCATTGCATATGCTATCATATCATATTTAAAGTAGAACTGGGCAAACATTGTGAAGATGGAGGTTTGAGAACCTCAAACAAATTTCTGACCTGGCAAAAACAGAATTTGTGAGCTTCATTTCTTGTCGTTTAAATCCATCCCATTTGGGCACAGAACTGGGAAAGGGGTTCTATTCTTAGTTCTCCCACTGAATCACTTTGTGACCTGCAAAAATCTCGAAGGAATCCATTTTCAAAATTAGTCACGGATTTTTGGCTTTTAACTTGATACCCCTCGGGTCTGGTTTTTAAGCGGTGCACAGAACCCACAACTCCAAAGCCAATGGGAACTAGGGTTTCTCAGATGGCACCAAGATCACCGTATTCTTAGCCCTGGTCTACACTTGGGGGGGAGGGGGAAGAATCGGTCTAAGTTACACAACTTCAGCTACGTGAATAACATAGTTGAAATCGATGTACTTAGATCGACTTACAGTGGTGTCTTCACCGCAGTGAGGCGACTGTTGCCGCTCCCCTATCGACTCTGCCTGCACCTCTCGCGGCGCTGGAGTATAGGAGTCGATAGGAGAGCACTCAGGGGTCGATTTATCGCGTCTAGACTAGACTAGATGCGATAAATCGATCCCCGCTGGATCGATCACTGCCCGCAGATCCAGTGGGTAGTAAAGACATACCCTCAGACGCTTCCAAGAACGGGGATTCCATAACCTCCCTTGGAAGCCTATTCCAGTGCTTAACTATCCTTATAGTTACAAAGTTTTCCATAATATCTAACCTAAATCTCCCTTGCTGCAGATTAAGTCGACTATTTCTTGTCCATTCTTCAGTGGACAGAGAATTGATCATTGTCCTCTTTATAACAGTCCTTAATATATCTGAAGATTTATCAGGTCCTCCCTCAGTCTTCTTTTTTCAAGACTAAACATGACCTATGAGGAAAGATTATTTAAAAAAAAAAAAAAAAACTGGGCAAGTTTTTTAAGCCTTTTATCATTTTTGTTGCGGTCCTCTGGACTCTCTTCAATTTGTCCACAACTTTCCTAAAGTGTGGCTTCCAGAACTGGACACAATACTCCAGCTGAGACCTCACCAGAATCAAGTAGAGTAGAACAGTTACCTCCTGTGTCTTACATATGATACTCCTGTTAATATACCCCAGAATGACACAACCCTTTGTCGCAATTGCATCACATTGTTGGCTCATTCAATTTGTCATCCTCTATAGCCCCCAGATCCTTTTCATTGTTCCCCATGTTGTATTTGTGCATCTGATTTTTTCTTCCTAACTGTAGTACTTTGCACTTTACTGAATTTCATCTTGTGGCATTGTCAATGTCATTTTGAATTCCAATCATGCCCTTCCAACTGCAAGCAATCCCTCCCAGCTTGGTGTCATCTGTAAATTTTATAAGCACACTCTCCACTCCATTATCTAAACCATTAATGAAAATATTGAATAGTACTGAACTCAGAACAGACTCCTGTGAAACCCCCACTAGATATATCCCCCCATTTTGACAGTGAACCATTGATAGCTATGGAGTACAATCTTTCAACAGTTTTATACCCACCTTATGGACATTATTTCCCTAGTTTCCTTATGAGAATGTCACTTAGAAGTGTATGAAAAGCCTTATTAAAATCAAGATATATCACTTCAACAGCTTTCTCCCCAGCCACTAGGCCAGTAACCCTATCTAAGAAGGAAGTTAAACTGGTTTGGCATGATTTGTTCTTTGACAAATCCAAACCAGCTATTTCTTTATAACCCTATTTTCATCTAAGTGCTTACAAAATGATGGTCTTATAATTTGTTCCAGTATCTTTCCAGGTATCAAAGTTAGGCTGTCTGGTCTAGAATTCCCCAGGTCCTTTTTATTCCCCTTTTTAAAGATAGGGTCTTCATGTACCCTTCTCCAACTGTCTGAGACATCACCCATCCTCCATGAGTTCTCAAAGGTAACTGCTGACAGTTTTGAGATTGCTTCAGCTGGTTCCTTAAGTGTCCCAGATGTGTATTGCACTTCAGTGTGTGTGTGCCCAGCGTGCTGGAACATTTTGTCTAGCAATACCCATAGAGAGATGGCACTCACGCCTCTTGGCTGTGGCTCTTCCCCTGGCTATATCAGGCAGTGCCACCCCAACCCCCATCAGTTCCTTTGCACCAGAAGTCTGATGCAGAGGGGATGGAGGGTGGGTTGTGGAATACACGCCTGCATCAGTTCTCAAAGAACCACAATGACAGTAAGTAACCATTTCTTCTTCTTTGAGTAGATGCAGACATGTATACCACTTTGATGCCTCACAAGCAGTACCCCAAATCTGGAGACAGGGCTTGGAGTCCGCTGGAATAAGGATCACAGGACCGCCCTTCTGAGGCCTGCGTCCACTCTGGACTATGCAGTAATAACATAATGGTCTGTAAACATATATGTGGCCAGACTCCAAATGTCCGGTATGGAAATATCATTGAGGAATGCTATCAACATCGCTTGCGCCCTCATGGAGTGAGCCCATATCCTCTGAGGAGGCATAGCCAAAACTATTTCATACGCAGTCTTGATACAAGATATTATCCATCTAGAGATGGTCTGAGCAGAGACCGCTTGCCCCTTCATGCAGTCCGCATAGGAGACAAACAGGCAAGGTAAAGCACGAAACGGTTTAAGTCCTGTCTAGATAAAATGCCAGACATCGCCTGACATCCAAGTTATGGAGACGCTGTTCCTAAGGGGAAAGAGGACCTGGGTTTTTCCCTAAGTCGCAAATTCAGGCAGTGTAACTGAGATGCCACCTTGAACAAAAACTTTGGGTGCAGTCAAAGTGTCACTTTGTCCTTGGAGAATTGAGTGTAAGCTGGCTTGGCCATGAGGGCTTGCAACTCTCGCACCCTTCTTGCGCATGTGATAGCTATCAGGGACATAGTTTTCTGAGACAGGAGGGGGAGTGGACAGGACTTAAAAGGCTCAAATGACAGGCCCATGAGAGCAGCCACAACCATATTTAGGTCCACAGGGGCACCAGTTTCGGATCGGAGAATGAAAGTGGAGAAACCCTTTCCGAAATCTTGTCACCATGGCATGGAAAAAAATGACTTACATCGGCCTAACTGTGTAGTGTAGACCAGCCCTTTGTTTTCCTTTGTCGCAAACAGGTTGATGGTCCAGAAACCCCCATGTTGCAAAGATGACCTGGAGGACACGCTCCTTCAGAAATCACTTGTGGTTCAGGGAGAAGACCCTGCTGAGATGGCCTGTGAGATGATTTTGCACCCCTGGCAAGTGGACTGCTACTGGAGTGATGTCTTCTTCGATGCAAAATTGCCACAGATTGATCACCTCCACACAGAGTAACCTGGAATGTGCTCCCCCCTGTCTGCTCACATAGTACATCATAGTGGTAACATGCGAACCACTGAGTGTCTTATGCGGTCCCCGAAGGCACAACATACATTGTGGATGGCCCAAATTTCCAACACGTTGATATGGAGCGAGGCTTCCTGTTCTGACAAAGGCTCTGCAACCTCAACGAGTCCAGATGCGCCCCCCACCCACCCAGAAGGGAAGTGTCAGTTGGAGAGGGCTAAGTGAAGGGGACTCCTTGGCACACATTGTGTGGGGACTCTCACCAAGGCAAAGAATCTAGGACTGGTGGATGCAGGTGAACCAAACTGTGTAGAGAATGCAGGGCAGGGTGGTAGACTGTCCTGAACCACATCGCCAGTTTGCGCCTTCTCCCTCTTCAGAACTGGACCACTTGCGTGCAAGTGGACATGCGACCCAATAGGCTCAGACACATGGCGACTGTCGTGGCGGGCTGAGATTGCAGACTGAGGAAGAGCTGTTGCATTGCCTGGAAGCGGTCGGTCGGCAGGAACACCTCGACCTCATGGAATCTAACAGGGCTTCAATGAACTCAATTTTTTGAGTGGGAGCTCAACAGGAGAACTGTATACTGAAAGTGGCATTCTCCTACCACAAAACAAAAACTTTCTATGGCTCAGGAGAATTGCCACATGAAAGTAGGTCCAGAGCAGCAAACCAGTCATTCTGAAATTGTGCGGGGAAGATCGCTGATAGAGTGATCATGCGGAATCTCACATACTTGATGGATTTGCTGAGGCTGCGAAGGTCGAGAATGGGTCTCATCCCCCCGCTGGATTTCAGTATCAGGAAGCACCAGGAGTAAAATCTGTGGCCAGAGTGTTCTGGCAGAACTTCCTCCACCGCTCCCAACGTCAGAGAGCTGACTTGCTCACTGAGAGTGTTTTGTGAGAGGGGTCCCTGAAGAAGGATGGGGAGGGGTGTGGAAAGGGGCTGTGGAGAGGAACTGGATTATGTAGCCAGATCTGACAGTGTCTAGGACCCAGCTATCAGAAGTAATCGAGTCCCAAGCACTGTAAAAGTGGGCCAGCCTGTCCCCAAAGGGATGGAGGAACAGAGAGGATGGGGTAATGACTGGACCAGTGCTCTGGACTCAAGAGTCAAAATGGGTACTCAGCCAGCGCCGGGGGAGGGAGCATGGAGTGCCCGAAGCCTGAGCCTGACTGCATCCTCTTTTGGGATCGATCCCCTCTTTCTAGGGTATTGCCGTTGTTCCAGGGTGAAAGACTGCACAAAGGAATGCTGTGGGCAATACTACTGCTGCACCCCATAGTGGCGTCTTTGCGTGGACAGCACAGACACTCCCAAGGATCTTACAGTAGCTCGGGAATCCTTAAAGCAGTGCAAAGTGTCATCTGTCATGCCTAGGAATAAGACTCAGCTGTCAAAGGGTAAATCCTCAATGGGTTTCTGGATATCCAAAGCAATCCCAGAGTTTTGCAACCAGGAAGCCATCCTCACAGTTTCTGCCAAGGTCATGACACTGGCCAAGGAGTCCACAACATTGCAGGGACGTTTTGGCTACCAAGCAGTCTTCCATGATGAATGCCCGAAACTCCTCACGTGAGGCCTTGAGCAACTGGTCATTGAATTTAGACATGGCTGACAAATTGAGGAAATCATATTTGGACAGCAAAGCTTGTTGATTTGTGATCCTCATCTGTAGGGATGATGAGGTATAAATCTTCCTGCCCAGAAGAACCAATCGCTTGGAATCTCTGTCCTTGAGGATAAACTGGAACCTACCCTGCTGGAACCTCTTACCACCACTACAACCAGGGAATTCGGGGCCCGATGGGAATAGAACCCCTCAAATCTTTGCATGGGAACAAAATAGCACTTTTCCATGCACTTAGTCACTGGTGGTACCGAGGCCAATGGTGTACAGCACAGGACTTTTGCCAACTCAAGGAGCACATCACTGATTGGGAGGACCACTCTCCCAGGAATGGCGGGCTGTAAAATGTCCACCAGTTTGGTGTGTTCTCTTGGAGAAACTCCTCCTGGATGCCCAGGGATCCAGCTACATAGCGTAAAAGGTCCTAATACACCTTGAAGTCTTCTGGAATAGAAGGGGAGAGTGAACAAGAAAGTATGGCATCATCCGGTGACAAGGACGAGGGTCTTGACTGAGCCTAAACCAGCTCTCGCTCCCAGGAAGACATACCCGGGAGGACTCTGGCAGCTCAGCAGAGGGGAAGATCATTGATGCCTGGGTTTATGGCTAATCCAGGTGACTTCAGCTTTGAACAGGATGAAGAGCAGGAGAGCAAGGAGCATCCCACTGAGTCCAAGGAGGCCACTGATATGGATAGGGCATTGGTGGCCAGTAGGGGCCAGGACACGGGCCTCTGTCTCAGCCACGGGGCATGTGCCAACTCTGGGAGTCATATTGGTCCACTGGCGGTCCCCGGAGTTCATCGGGTAATGCAGAGTGGGAGGATGATGACTCCAACTTAGAATCAGAGACCCAAGAGGAGCGACGCCTAAAGGCATCAACAGGCGTTCTGATTCATCCATCGCCCAGAATGAGGTGTGGATTGGTGCCCCCGATGAAGGCAGTACTATTGGCACCAACCATGCTGGTGCCACAGGCAGCGTCAGTCCCAGCGCAGACAGTGGTACTGGAGTGCCCGAGTACATCGATGTTGAGAGTTGTATGAGCCACCATGGGAGCACCTTTGGCGTTGACTGCAGCGGGTCCAAAGATAGTCTCAGTGCTGAGGTCCCCTGCACCAATTCCAGTACTAGCTTCATACCTGTCACAGGAAGAGAAGCATCTAGGCACGGTGCCAAGAGGCACAAAGGTTCAGTGGCACACTATATTGGACTGGCTGCCAAAGGCACAAACCTTGGAAAGCCCTGGACCAGCAGGGAGGACGGAATGGAAAGGCAGAGCAGGTCCACCACAGCCTGATACATTGACTCAGTGGATAATCAGTACCAGCATTGCCCACGTTGGTACCAGACTCAATGGACGCCCGGAGGCCAGAATCAGAGTCAACAATATGGGATTTCTGCCCTTGCCACTTGGTTCTTGGGAAGAGTCAGAGGTACCTGCACCATCCTGCATGCCAGAACGGTCCTGTGCTGGTCTTTGCTTTTCCTGGGGAGGCAGAGG
Organism: Chrysemys picta bellii; assembly: GCF_011386835.1. Classification (NCBI taxonomy): domain Eukaryota; kingdom Metazoa; phylum Chordata; order Testudines; family Emydidae; genus Chrysemys; species Chrysemys picta. The sequence continues at coordinate 4,026,100 of NC_088805.1, forward strand.
AGTTAGCCCACGACCTGGAGCGGTCCCCACTGGTCTTATGACATTTTTTCCTTGGTGCCAATAACAGAGAACAGCTCCTCAACATCTTGGGAAAGTCGCCTGCTCCAGAACGAGAGTCAGCAGCACTCTCTGAACATGAGGGTGATCTTCGAGCCAAGTAGAGCCTCGGTACCGGATCAGGCTGCATAGCCTGGTCAATCAGGTGCTGTTTGAGACAAAGGTCCCTCACCACCTGAGTCCACTTCTTGAACAACCTACAGAATGACCACACTTTTTAAGGTGGGTCTCGCCAAGACAAAGCAGGCACAGCTTGTGGGGGTCGCTCTTGGGGATCACCCCTCCATATGAGGGACGACAACGAGGGCATCAATGGGGAACACTATCAACTAACTATACAATAAACTAAGCAAAGACTAAATGCAAGGTTGTGCATACAAAGCTCTGATTCCAGCTACAGGTCGTAAGAAAAAACCGAGAGGGGTCACGGCGGTGCCACCTCATATAGCCAGGGGAGGGGCCACAGTCATGAGCATCACCCCTCTACAGTTACTGCTATACAAAATCCTCCAGCTCCAGCGCGCTGGCATGCACACACCTGAGTGGAATACATGCATCTACGCGAAGAACTGCCAGCTCTACAGAACTCCTTTATCCCTTAGATTTTCTTTCCATGGACCTTACCTATCCATTCTGAGTTTGTTAGAGTCTGCTTTTTTGACGTCCTTATTCTGCTTCTCTCACTCCTTCCCCTTTCCTTAGAATTATGAAATCTATAATTTCATGATCATTTTCACGCAAACTGACTTCAACCTCCATATTTACAACCAATTCCTCTTAGTCAGAATTAAGTCTAAAATGGCTGTCCTCCTGGCTACTTCCTCCATCTTCCAAAGGGGTCCCCCCCCCCCCCCCCCCGGCGCTTTGGTGCAAGAGCCTCATGGCCCTTAGAGACAGAGTACAGGATCTTGAGACCAGAGTGGCTGAACTGGAGGAACTAAGGGAGACAGAAAGATACACAGACAAGATGTTCTGGAACACAGCAGAACAATCCAACCCACAGTCTGATAGCATCTGTGCTGTTGAGGAGGATGAAAGTCTCAGGGAAGGAGGAACATCATGCAGCAGCAGAGGGAATTGATCCCATAGTTGGGACCATCCTTCCAGATGATGTCATGGTATCCTCTCACACCGAGGATTTCTCTCCAGGGGAGGGAACACCTCTTATTAGGAAGAGGCAAGTAATAGTAATCAGAGAATCATAGGACTAGAAGTTACCTCAAGAGGTCATCCAGTCCAGTCCCCTGCTCTCAAGGTAAGTCTAAATATTATCTAGACCACCCCTGAAAGGTGTATGTCTAACCTGCTCTTAAAAATCTCCAATGATGTAGATTTCACAACCTCCCTCCGCAATTTATTCCAGTGTTTATCTACCCTAACAGTTAGGAAGTTTTTCCTAATGTCCAACCTAAACTGCCCTTGCTGCAATTTAATAATGTTGCTTCTTGTCCTATCCTGAGGTTAAGGAGAACAACTTTTCTCCCTCCTCCTTATACCAACCTTTTATGTACTTAGTTTTATGAAAACTGTTATGTCCCCTGTCAGTCTTCTCTTCTCCAGACTAAACAAACCCAATTTTTTCAATCTTTCTGCATAGGTCATGTTTTCTAAATCTTTAATCATTTTTGTTGCTCTTCTCTGGACTTTCTCCAATTTGTCCACATCTTTCCTGAAAGGTGGCATCCACAACTGAACACAATGCCCCATTTGAGTCCTAATCAGTGCAGAGTAGAGTGGAAGAATTACGTCTTGTGTCTTGCTTACAACACTCCTGCTAATACATCCCAGAATGAGGTTTGCTTTTTTTGCAACACAGTGTTACACTGTTGACTCATATTTAGCTTGTGATCCACTCTGACCCCCAGATCCCTTTCCCCAGTACGCCTTCCTAGGCCATCATTGCCCATTTTCTATGTGTAAAGCTGATTGTTCCTCCCTAAGTGGAGAACTTTGCATTTGTTCTTATTAAACTTCATCCTATTTACTTCACACCATTTCTCCAGTTTGTCCAAATTTTAAGCCTATCTTCCAAAGCACCTGCAATTCCTCCCAGCTTGGTATCATCCGCAAACTTTACAAGTGTAGTCTCTATGCCATTATCTAAATCACGGATGAAGATATTGAACAGAACCAGATCCAAAACGGATCCCTACGAGACCGCACTTGATAAGCCCTTCCAGCTTGACTGTGAACCACAGATAACTACTCTCTGGGAACAGTTTCCTACCAGTCATGCACCCACCTTATAATAGCTCCATCTAGGGTGTATTTTCCTAGTTTTTTTTATGAGAAAGTCACGGGAGACAGTATCAAAAGCAGTACTAAAGTCAGATAGACCACATCTACCACTTCCCCTGTATCCACAAGGTTCATTACCCTGTCAAAGAAAGCTATCAGGTTGGTTTGACACGATTTGTTCTTGACAAACCCATGCGGATTGTTACTTATCGCCTTACTATCTTCTAATTGATTTATTATTTGCTCCATTATCTTTCCGGGTACAGAAGCTAAGCTGACTGGTCTGTAATTCACCGGGTTGTCCTTATTTCCCTTTTTAAAGATTGGCGCTATATTTGTCCGTTTCCAGTCCTCTTGAATCTCTCCGGTCTCCCATGATTTCTCAAAGATAATCACTAATGGCTCAGATATGATCTCAGTCAGCTCCTTGAGTATTCTAGGATGCATTTCATCAGGCCCCGGTGACCTGAAGACATTTAACTAGTCTAAGTAATTTTAACTTGCTTTTTTCCTATTTTAGCCTTTGATCCTACCTCATTTTCACTGGCATTCACTATGTTCAATGTCTAATCGCTACTAACCATTTTGGTGAAAACTGAAATAAAGAAGACATTAAGCATTTCTGCCATTTTCAGTTATTGTTCCCCCTCCCCACTCATTGAGTAATGGGCCTACCCTGTCCTTGGTCTTCCTCTTTCTTCTAATGTATTTGTAGAATGTTTTCTTGTTACCATTTATGTCTCTAGCTACTTTAATCTCCTTTTGTGCTTTGGCCTTTCTAATTTTATCCCTACATACTTGTGTTATTTGTTTATAGTCATCCTTTGTAATTTGACCTAGTTTCCACCTTTCTTTTTTTCTTTTTCTTTTTTGAGTTTCAGATCATTGACAATCTCCTGGTTAAGCCAGGGTGCTCTGTTGCCATACTTCCTATTTTCCCTATGCAGTGGGATAGTTTGTTCTTGTGCCCTTAATGTTTCTTTGAAAAACTGCCAACTCTCTTGAATCGTTTTCCCCCTTACACTTGCTTCCCATGGGATCTTACCTACCAACTCCCTGAGTTTGCTAAAGTCTGCCTTCTTGAAAACCATTATCTTTATTGTGCTGGTTTCCCTCCTACCATTCCTTAGGATCATGAACTCTACCATTTCATGATCACTTTAATCAAAGCTTTCAAATTCTCAACCTGTTCTTCCCTATTTGTCAAAATGAAATCTACAGTCTCTCCCCTGGTAGCTTTCTCCACCTTCTGAAATAAAAAATTGTTTCCAATACATTCCAAGAACTTGTTGGATAAGCTGTGCCCTCTGTGTTATTTTCTCAACAGATGTCTGGGTAGTTGAAGTTCCCAATAACCTACAAGTCCTGTTCTTTGGACGATTTTGTTAGTTGTTTAAAAAAAGCCTCATCCACCTCTTCTTCCTGGTTAGGTGGTCTACAGTAGACTCCTACCATGACATCACCCTTGTTTTTTACTCCTTTTATCTTTACCCAGAGACTTTCAATAAGTCTGTCTCCTATTTCCATCCCAACCTCAGTCCAAGAGTATACATTTTTAATATATAAGGCAACACCTCCTCCCTTTTTTCTCCTGCCTGTCCTTCCTGAGCAAACTGTACCCTTCTATACCAACAGTCCATTCATGCATATTATCCCACCAAGTCTCTGATGCCAACTACGTCACAGTTGTGTTTATTAACACAAAAGTGCCGCCTCCTTATTCCCCATACTTCTCGCATTACTATACAGACATCTAAGATACTGATTTGATTTCACCCCCCCATGCTCTCTTGTCTCTCCCTTATCCCTGCTATAATGGCCCATGCTCCCCCCAGATTCCGAACCTTCTCCCAGGTCTCCATGTTTTTGACTTGGATTGGGGGGATTAGATTATTAGAAATACAGATAGTTGGGTATGTGATGTCCAGGAGAACCACATGGTGAACTGCCTGCCAGGTGAAAAGGTTGCAAACCTCTCAAGACATCTAGACAGACTTATGTGCAGTGCTGGGGAGGCTCATGGTACAGGTAGGTACCAATGACATATGGAAAGTCTAGGAGGCCAAATTTAGGCTGCTAGGTAAGAGATTAAAATCCAGGACTGCCTTGGTAGCATTTTCCAAAATTCTTCCAGTTCCATGGATAAATTGTCCTGTTCTGTTCGTTCCTCCTGATGCATCTAGCACCAGCCACTGTCAGAAGACAGGACTCAATATGGCCATTCTTATGTTCTTAAATAAAAAGTTGTCCCCAATACACTCCAAGAACTTATTGGATATTTTGTGTTTTGGAGTGTTACCTTTTCAACAGATGTCAGGATAAAGTTCCCCATTACTACCATGTCTTGAGTTTTGGATATTTGTTATTTGTTTTAGAAATGCCTCATCTATGTCCTCCTCCTGATTTGGTGGTCTACAGTAGACCCCTACCATAACATCACCTATTTTTTTTCCCCACAGTCTCACTTCATGGATTTGGAAGTTGATGTCTGAGTAGGTTTAAAATGAGGAAAAAACAACTTTGCCCAGACATCATATAAAGTTAAAACTGCTGTACCTAAAAAGACCACCACCACCACCACACACTTAGTGTTTCTAGACACTCCGCCTATTTTCATTTCCACATGATGTAATTTTCATAATACCCCAGGTGGGAATTTCCCAACCATACCAAACTGGTTATTGTTGTCTGAAACAAAGTTGTGACATGGCAAAGAACATGACCTTCACTCCTCTGTATGCCCTGAAAGGGAACTGAACTCCATCGGTTCCAAGGAGGATTTTCTGAAGCCTTGGCCTTTTCCTTGACCTTAATGAGAGCAGAGGTAGGCAAATGCTGATCACTACTGAAAATCTTGCTCTATGACTTCAAATTAGACACTGTCGCTTGATTTTTATGGCTTCTACATGGTCTTATACATGACAAACACACCCAGCAAGCTACCAGGGATATAACGGGACCACAGGGGCCTTGTGGCTGATCGTGGCCCCCCCCTAAGTCATGGCTCCTACCTGGGCTTGTAGAGGCAACAGGAAAGTCGCTTGGTTTGCACTTTGTGTCCGTGGATGAAGATCCTCATTCTGGGATCAATATAAAGGACAGCAGCATAGGCACGGAAGGAGCGACGCTCTGGCTTCCTGCAAGAGGAATGAGCTTACAGAAACCAGATAGTCCAATCAAACCCAAGCAGTGCCCTCCACTCCACATACCAGAGAAGACAGCCCATCGTATCCAACCCTGAGCAGCACCCCAACACTCTCCCCATACCAAGTCATAAGTCCCTCCCTTCCCCAATCTATTCCTGACCAATATCCATGGTCCAGGAAGCACTGCACAGACTCCCATGCCAATTCATCTGCCAAGCAATGTCCCACAACCCCTTAGTCAAGCAGAGATCTTGTCTTCATCCATCTTTCTTCCACACTGAGCACCTTCATTGAGGAGACAACTCCCTTGCATGTAATCAGTCCACAAGTACCACTGCATACTCCCTTCAGCGAAGAACCTTCTCCTCTATCTGTCCCAATGCTTCCAGGTTCCCATACATCAAAATGAAGACCCCATCTTTTCATATGCCTGTCCCCTACTCTGCTTTCCAAAGCAGAAAATTCCCCATCTCTGTTCCCAAGCACCTCCTACACTGTCTTCCCTTGAGCACAGGACTCACTGTGGCAAATGAAGTTATGAGGCTCCACCAATCTTTCACCAGAGACAGAATTTTCATATACTTGAAAACAGGGTGAGGTCAGGATGAATCAGCATGGCACTGTGAGGTAGCTGAGGCAGTTAGAAAAGGCTTCAGCAGGCTTTGGAGGTGGGCTTCTGTGGGAGATGGGCAATCTAAGGAGGGTTCATGCAGCCTGTTTGAGTAAAGGCCAAGGTTTGAGCCGCAGCTGGAGATTTTTAGTTTGGATCTATTTGGTTGGTTTAGGACCAGTTTATTTTCTTGCTATAAACCAGCTTGCAGGGTGGACAAAACTTCCTAGCTTGCTCGTGTCTGCATTCCACCATGATGAGCCACCCTGACCACTGCCCCCGGCTCCCCTTCACAGAGGAAGCCTTTGCCCATCCATATCAGTCTCCCCTTTACTGAGCAAAGGATCCTGTGTGTGTCTGACCAGTGCCCCAGGCTCCCCTACACTGAACAGAGGGTTCCCATCCCAAAAAGGCCCTACACCCAGTCCGTTGAACAGAGATCCCAACATTCAAATCCAGTCCTATTGCCCTCTCACCTTGGTTAGGCAGCTAGCATCACCAGAACTCCATGTCTGGTCACAATGTGGATGTAGCCACCCAACTCAATCACACTCAAACACAGTTTGAGAGGGAGGCCTAGAGATTTGCCTTCCATCCCAGTAATCCCTTCTTTCAAATGATTATAAACTTACTCTATACCCCAGGTCTCTCCCTCCCCCCATCTGAATTAATCAAGTATCAGTGCCACGTTTGCTAATGTGCTATTGTCCTCTTTGGCCATCCAGAACACAAGAAGAACTTCCATGAGCTGTTAAGTGCATCAACGTCAGGGAGCAGGAGGTAAATTCCCTCTAAGCTGCGTAGCCACACAAGCAGCCTATTAAGTGCCACGCAGGCGCTCAGGACTGCCACACAGAGAGATGCCTTTCCACCAGTCCCGGACCTGCCGTGGCCGGGGCAGAGGCACCCCTCCCCCAACCCAGCCCTGGCCAGGGGAGAGAGGCCCGTGCCCTAACCTGCCATAGCTAGGGGAGAGAAGCGCTCCTCCCCCAGCCCGTCCACAGCACCTCTCCCCCCCACCAGCCCAGGTGCTGCTGCGGGGAGAGAGAGCTGATGGGAGTCCTCTCTCCCCGCTGTAGCCCCAGGGCCAGCCTGCACCCCAAACTCCTCATCCCTGGCCCCACCCCAGAGCCCACACTCCCAGCCGGAGTCCTCACCCTCCTGCACACCAACCCTCTGCTCCAGCTCTGAGCCCCCTCCTACACTCCGAACCCCTCAGCCTCACCCCCATCACATGAATTTTGTTAGGTGAACCAATATGAAGCTCATGTGTCACATATCAGCTCCATATTGATACACCTCTACCTCGATATAACGCTGCCCTCAGGAGCCAAAAATATCTTACCACGTTATAGGTGAAGCCGCGTTATATCAAAGTTGCTTTGATCCACCGGAGTGCGCAGCCCCGCTCCCCCTGGAGTGCTGCTTTACTGCGTTGTATCTAAATTTGTGTTCTATCAGATCACGTTATATCGGGGTAGAGGTGTACACAAAATTCATTCCACACATGCGTGGGAAAAATTAGAGGGAACACTGAACAGGAGAGCCAAGGAACTTCTGAAATCCCAACCTGATGCACTCCAGAATGCAGAATTCTCATCAACTCACCTGCCTGAACAGAACATATCAGCCTACAAACACCACAAACCATTCACAGGGACAACCCCAGCACCTGTTGCACTTACGTTCCTTCAGGGGGGGTTTCTGCCATCTGGATATCTCGGGGGTCGGAGGTCACATCCAGCTCTGGCTCCCCATTATCCATCAGTTTGAGATTAAAGATAATCACTAAGGTCCCTGAGTAGGTGACAAACTTGAGGTTAGCTCCATCTAATGCAATCCAAATGCCTTCTCCTGTTTCCATCTCCAATTGCCCCATGCCCAGCATCAGCTGACACTTACCCTTCTCCCCAGGGATTTTCTTAAACTGCTCCATCACCTCTTGCTCTGACTTGAAGGGGGAATACTTGTAAATGAGCTCAGTCTCAATTGCAAATTTTTCCATATTATCGGTCATGGGCTCCTGGGTACGTGTGTTCCAGGTGGGCAGTGGGACAATCACCTGTGGAAAGGATTGGATGGGGATTAAGATGAAGCGCCAACACTTTCTCTTGATAAAAAAACAACACTTCACTGGCTCCCATGCTTGGGTTAAGTTATTTCTTCTGATGGCCTCTACATACAACATTGATCCCCTTCCTACCCCCTCCAATAACAGCTGAGTATTAATTCAGTGCCCACCACCCAAAAACCCTTGTTTCCCATCCCCTCGGATTTACCTTTTTATACAGTTTATTTTCTCAAACCAAGGTATTTTACCCCAAGTACATTGTAAACCACAAGAAAAATCAACTTCCGAACAGGTTCTTTTCCTCTTAGAGGAGGTACAGAAAATAACAGAAAGCTCATCTTAGCAAATACCTAGCATTATATTTTAGAGTGACAAAGGGCATGCAAACCTCATCAATCCCTTCTTCCTCGTGAAATGTGCGTGACAGGAAGAGGCAGGTCATAGTGGTGTCTTTCTTAGTGAACAGGATAAAATCCTTCCCAATCCGCATGGAACCCCTGGAGGCAGATTTTAGAGTGTGTGGAAAGTCAGTCTGAAAAAAATCAACACTTTCTACTACAAGTCCTGGGCTACCAGGGTCCCTTCCCCCAAACTATATTTTTTTTAATTAATTTTGAAATGCCAAACATGAGATAATATTCGAATATCTCAAAATGGTTTAAGAGAAACATCTTGTCATGCTGTACAAACAAAAATTCAAAATCACTCATGCTCTAAATAACCTTATTCACCCCACACAGATGACAATCCAGAAAAGAACATATTTTCGTAGGATTAGATCAGAGGTGGGCAAACTGTGGCCCGTGGGCCACATCCAGCCCACGAGACCCTCCTGCCCGGCCCTTGAGCTCCCAGCCGGGGAGGCTAGCCCCAGGCCCCTTCCCTGCTGTCCCCCTCCCCTGCAGACTCAGCTCACCATGCTGCCAGCACTCTGGGCGGCAAGTTCCTGCTGGGCAGTATGGCTGAGAGAGCTGCCGGCCTGCTCTGGTGCTCTAGACTGTGTGGCTGGCTCCGGCCGGGCAGCGTGGCTGCCAGTCCTGGTGCTCTGAGCAGCATGTTAAGGGGGCAGGGAGTAGGGGGGTTGAATAAGGGGCAGGAGGTTTCATGGGACAGGGAGCAGTTCGATGGGGCGGGGGGTCCCGGGAGGGGGCGGTCAGGGGATAGGGAACAGGGGGGGTTGGAGAGGCGTGGGAGTCCCGGAGGGCCTGAGAGGAGGAGGGGGTGTGGATAGGGGTCGGGGCAGTCAGAGGACTGGGGGGGAGGGGGTGCGGTCTCGGGGGCAGTCAGGGGGTGGGGGGTCCCGGGAGGGGGCAGATAGGGGACAAGGAGCAGGGGGGTTGGAAGTTCTAAGGGGGGCAGTCAGGGGGCGGGAAGTGGGAGGGGCAGATAGGGGACAAGGAGCAGGGGGGTTGGAGGTTCTGAGGGGGGCAGTCAGAGGGCAGGAAGTGGGAGGGTCAGATAGGGGACAAGGAGCAGGGGGTTGGGGGTTCTGGGGGGGGCAGTCAGGGGGCGGGAAGTGGGAGGGGGCGGATGGCGGCGGGGACCAGGCTGTTTGCGGAGGCACAGCCTTCCCTACCCGGCCCTCCATATAGTTTCAGAACCCCAATGTGGCTCTCAGGCAAAGAAGTTTGCCCACCCCTGGATTAGATGGAGGCCTCTGGGCTTGTTCCCCAAAACATCCAGCACCAGCTATAGCCAAAGGTAGGATCGTCTAGCTCCGCAGAAAACCTGCTCCAGACTCAGCTGGATACATATACGGTGCAAGGCCAAATGGGCATCACTTCCTCCAGCCACATGGGGAGCCGCAGCAGCAGCTAGAAGAGCTCACAGGGCACAAACTAGGGAATCACTACAACCTTCAGAGCTTCTTGCCAACAGTGGCCAGCACTAGCTCCAGGCCACTGGACCCAGTGGCCTCTCGAACAGCCCTGTCCAACCTTACCCTCCCTGTCCATTATGCTTCTCTCTCCTTTCCCATTTCTACACCTCTGCCAGTTTCCTTCTCCCCCACTCTTCCCACCATTCCCATCCCCTCAAGCGCTCCCCCAATAAAGAACAATGGAAATTACTTACCTGTAACTGGAGGTTCTTTGGGTACGCATGCACATCATGCGCCCAAGTCTGGAGATTTTTAGTAAGCAGTGTCCCGTGGTCCACACATGCACAATTGCTCTCTTTGTGCTCTGAACCAAGCGTAGAAGGGAAAGTGTGGAATGATGACGCTCCAGTTCCTCCTCTTACCATGAATCCAGTCATGATACGCAACAGAGGGGACGGACGACAGGCAGTGGAATACAGATAGGGACCACACACCTTGAAGAACCTCCAGTTACAGGTAAGTAACCTCCACTTCTTTGAGAGATGGCCCCTATGTGCATACATAGGAGATTAGCAAACAGGAGGTTGGTGCAAGGATGCAGATGGTATGGATATCTGCAGTACTGACATTCCCACAGCTGTATCTGCAGCAGATGTTTGGCCCAACGCATAATGTTTTGTGAAGGTACGGACAGAGCTCCAGGTAGCCACCCTACACATATCTAATAGAGGTATGTCTCGTAGAGGTGCTGTAGAGGTTGCTTGCGCTCTAATGGAGTGGATTCTCATGCCCTCCCAGGGTTGGAGGGAGGATACCTGCTAGTTAGTAGAGAAGGATGCTGCTGCCTGAGCTCCATTCAGAGAGCGTCTCTGGGTGGATAATGCTTGACCCTTGATCACTTTGCTGAGGCAATAAATATTCTATGTGTTTTCTTAATTGCTTTTGTTCTCTGCAGATAGAATGCCAGTACCCCATTGGACATCTAGAGAGAGTGAAGCCTTCTCTCCTCATCAGAAGCATGAGGTTTTGGGGGAAAAAATAGCGGTAAGTGGATGGTTTGATTTATGTGAAACTCAGGAATTACACTAGGGATGAATTTTGGTGGAGGCGAAGAAAGACCTTTTTATGAAAAATGGTATATAATGGATCTTCCATAAGTGCTCCCAGCTCGCTCACTGTTCTGGCTGATGTGATGGCAACTAGAAAGGCAACTGTCATCAATAGGTGGGACATGGAACAAGTGGCCATTGGTTCAAAAGGGGATGTGGTAAGGATCAGATTAAGATCCCTTTGTAGTGTTGGTTTAACCACTGGTGGGAAAATTCTAATTAGTTCCCTCAGGATTCTAATTCTCGTTGGATGAGTGAAGATAGTATGGCCTTCAATCAGAGGATGAAAGGTGCTCACTGCTGCAAGGTAGATTGAATTCCAGTAGGTTGATGATATGCATCCTGGCTTTTCAAGGGGTCCAGGTGCCTTGTGCAATGCGATTGTTCATGTGGGCTCTCCAACCTTAGAGGGAAGCATCCGTGACGATAGTCGCCTTGCGTGAGGGTGTGAGAAAAAGAACCCTCACAAACTTTTTCTGGGTTTGCCCACCAGGCAGGAGAAGCCATCGCCTTGGCCAGGATTGTTATTCTGGCACTGTCGTCTGGGGAGTAGACAGACCGAAGTGGAGGTGGAGCCTGGCAAATGGTGTTACGTGGGTGCATGAGGCCACGATGCCTAGAAGGGAAGGGCAGACCCTGACTGGAGTCTGAGATTTGCTGCAGACCTATTTTATCAAAATTGCTCATGGTGTGGAATCTCTCCATTAGGAGAGGTAGGCTCTTGCTGTAGTCAAGTCCAAAATCATTTCTATGAAATCTGTGGTCCTTCTGGAAATCAAAGTTGACTTTTTTCGCTGATACAGATTCCCAGGAGAGATAATAGGCAGACTAGGAATGAGGTTGCTGACTGGACCTCCATGCTGGATCTGGAAAGACAGTAAAGCTGTTTCTTCTCATCCAGGTTGCCACCATTGAAAAAGACTTTTGTCAAGACCCCAGGTGCCATAACTAGTCTGAACAGGAGGACTCTGAATTGGTAATGGTCTTTGTGGAGGAGCCGCTCACATGCAGAGAAGGTGGGGAAACCAGAATTGGCAAAGTCAGAATAGGATTATCAGAATAACCGTGGCGCTCTCCCACCTGATCTTGCAGATGACATGCGGCAGCAGCACTAGCAGGGGAAAGGCATAATTGATCTGATATGACCAGTGGATGACGAGGGCATCGCCTTGGAAATGGGTGCGAGATCCCCTCTGGAGCAGTATGCATCTGCTATTGCTGTAGGAAGCAAAGAGATCCCTGGTCGGAGTCTCCCACTGGTTGAAAACATCGCTGACCTATGGTGTCATGCCATCCATGGTCGGTCATGAATTTCCTGCTGAGAGCGCCAACAATCACGTTCTGAGTCTCTGGAATATAGGCTTCCGACAACAAGATCTTGCAGTTAAGGCACCAATTGCACAACTAGAGCACTTCTGCACAAAGCGCCAGTGACCAGATGCCCGTTTGTTGATATAATAAACGACAGCGTTATTGTCCAACATGACGAGAATATGATGGGAGCGAATAGATGGGAGAAATGCATGACACACCCTCTGTACCGCTCAAAGCTCCAGAATGTTGATATGCACTCTGGATTCCCAAGTGGTCCAAGTCCCCTGGGTCATGTGCTCACTCACATGGGCACCCCATCTGCGAAATGATGTGTCTATGATGAGCTTCATGTCCAGGAAGGATGGAAGGTCCCAGCCTGGATCCAATTGCAGCCTCATGACAACCTCTATGAGGTGCTTCTTGAGGCGGAGAGCCCAGTCTTCCCAGGTACAGTTTGGGAAGGACAAGAGGACACTGCACCTGGATCAAATGTGGGCTTCTCCCAAGCAGTACAGGGCAGCGTTGCTCATCAATGATCGAGAATGAACGTGGACAGGAGGTGCAGATCTTGAACCCCGATGTCATCAGCATAATCCAGGCATGGATGCTGGGGAATGGGGAACTGGAGAAATGGAGTCCCCAAGTCTCTTAATTCCTGAAAACTAACACTAAAACTGAAACTACTGAAAAAACAACCACCAAAACTATGTACAATTCTAAAAACAGGTGGTGGTGGTGGTTTTTTTAAAGTGCATCAGAGAAAGATGAGAGGACACCAGCAGCTTTGACTTGGATCATGTGGTGGTGAGAAAACTGAGGGCGCAGTCAGTCTGCCCCGTCCTTTGTTGCCTGAGACAAAACCATGAGATGAAGCAAGGGCACATGTGCGGACCAACAGACACTACTACTTTTAAATTCTCAGGTTCCGGATGCATAAGCCTCAGTGGAATCCAATAGGGACCATCATTAAAAACTCCGCTCCTGTAGGTGGAATGAAGTAGCACTTCTCAACCCTTTTTGGGAAGGGAGTGCATGAGGCAGGAGTGTGCCACACTACTCTGCCCTCACTGACTGGGAGGGTCACTTGACCGGGACTCGAGGGTTGTAAGATGTTTAATAGTCTATGCTGAGGCTCTTGGAACCTCCTTGAGCTGGATCTGCAGCTCAGATGCCACTCTTTGTAAGAGTTCATGATATTGCCTGTGATCATCAGGCAGAGATGGTGAAGATGGGGTGACTACTTCATTTGGCAAGGACGATGAAATGGCCGCCGAAACTCCTGAATCTGGCACAACTTCCTCCTCTTCACACTCTGATGAAGCCGGTTGGCGTCAGCTAGGAGAAGGTATATAAGGTTCATGCACAGATCTGGGGTGCCTAGATTAAGGGTCCCAGGGCCTCCAGTAATACCAGTATGAGGAGTGAACCAGTTGGAGCCAACCCCATGGCACTGTGAAGTCATATCTTGGCAGAGACAGGACCCAGATGTACTGGAGCTTCTGGCCAGACTCATCTCCCTATGCAAGGGTAGAGGTTCATCTGGAGCCTCTGACTCATCAGATCAGAAGATAGGTTCCTAATTGACAAGCAGAACCATTGGTACCGATGGATGAGTACTCAGATTCATGGATGGTAGAGATCACCCCAGTGTACTCGAGGTGGTTTCTTCCAAGTGTGATGTTATATCTAAATAAGGTTGGAGCTAAGAGGAGAAGGGATTGAGGACAGGGAGAGCAAAAATGTCCTCCAGGGAGACACAGGTCTCAGGGTGCTAGGTGTATGGGTGGTTGGGCCACCAGAGCTGAGACTTCCCTGGTTATAATGGACATTGGAGTCTGATCTGGATGTTGAAGGTAATGGAACACCTGTCCTTTGGGTTATACATCAGCACCACGACTGGTACCAATGGATCCATATTCCTGCGCACCACATTCTGCTGTAGAGGCAACTTACCTGGACCTACGTCCTTATCATCCATACGCAAGGACTCGCCTGACTTGGACAGAACCAGGGATGGATCTTTTCAGAGCATCTGTCCCGATGCTTGTGACAGTGCCCCTTACTCTAATTCATTCTCTGGGCTTGGAAGTTGTAGTCTCAGCTCCTGAGCTCGTGTTCGGAGGAGCACTGCCCATTTATTGAGATTAGTGTGCAGAGGGGGCTCCTTGGCCCAGATCGAACTGGGGTCTCATGGCTTTTTCAGTCTGAGCTCTCAAACCCAAGTCTGAGGAGGGAAGGAGTGGCAGATGCTGTAATTAGCAGACGTGAACCTCACCGAGGCAGTAAAGGCAGTGCTGGTGTTAGTCACTCACTGAAAAGAAGCAGGGGCAGGAAACAGAAACAGTTCTTAAACCCCAGGACACAAGGCATAGTCCCTTGCCTTCCAGAGAGAATTTTCCCAAGGCAGGGAACAAATATTGAAAATACTAAAATACTAAATAACTATTTAGAATATATAATTACAGATTAAAGAAAATGATAGAAGCAGCTGTAGACCCAGAAGATTCTGACTCAGGCCACGTGATAGTAAAAAGGAACTGGAGCAGGGTTGGTCCACACTGCCCATTGCACTCTTGGTTCAGAACACGAGGAGAGTAACTGCACATGTGTGAACCAATGGACACTTTTTACTAAAAATCTCTGGACTCTGACGCATGGTGCACTTGTGTACCCATATGTGTTATACACATAGGGACCATCACTTGAAGAAAACTAGAATTTCTATCACTTGTCTTTGCATTAGAAAACTGTTCAAATGAGAAGCAGCGTGGTCCAGCAGATGTTGCACTGGACCGGACTCAAGACACCTGGCTTTTATACCCAGTTCTGCCAATGACCTGCTGCATAACCCTGGGTGAGTCGCTTCTTTTTGTGCACTCCCCACCCTTTGTCCATCTTGTTTATTTAGACTGTGAGCTCTTCAGGGCATGGACTGTCGGCTTTTGTTTGTACAGTGTCTTGGGGTAGGTCTACACTTACCTCCGGGTCCGGCGGTAAGCAATCCATCTTCTGGGATCGATTTATCGCGTCTTGTCTAGACGCGATAAATCGATCCCGGAAGTGCTCGCCGTCGACACCGGTACTCCAGCTCGGCGAGAGGAGTACGCAGCATCGACGGGGGAGCCTGCCTGCCGCGTCTGGACCCGCGGTAAGTTCGAACTAAGGTACTTTGAATTCAGCTACGTTATTAATGTAGCTGAATTTGCGTACCTTAGTTCGAAATGGGGGGTTACTGTGGACCAGGCCTAACACAATGGGATTCTGATCCTGGTTGGGGCCTCTAGGAACTACTGTAATACAGAAACCCATTAATCTAAATTCTGTGTCGAACATTTCCCCCTGTCCAATTGTCCAAATTCACAGACTTTAAAAGAGGAAAAAAGTGGAAAAATTAGTGGTCCAGGCCACGCTTTTCAGAGGCGATTTGTGATTTTAGATACTCAGCTGACACCTACAATTGAGACACCCAATAGTCACTTTTAAAGTCTTGGTGCCCCCAAAATAAGCTTTCATTTTGGTATGTTACTCCTGGGGGAATTTCATCTGTCCCGCATAATTTTGTTTTTTCCTTGCATAAAATATATTCTGCCCAAGAAATGCTGCAGTTCCGCCTTTTGCCCACCAGAGGCCGCTGTATCGCCAGAACAACCAGCCACATGGACACAGCCAGCTGTTCTGGCGCCACAGCGGCTTCTAGTGTGCAAAAGGCAGAACTGCAGCACTTCTGGGGCAGAATGTATTTTCTGTGGGGAAAAAAATTTCTATGAGTGCCCAGTGCTGCAGACTTCCCCCAGGAGTAGAAGTTCATCACAGCACCCTGCCCGCGGAGCCAGGTTACGACAGAGTACAACAAGGCTGTTGGGGGGAGGTGTCACAGACTGGGGTTCAGAATGGCTAGTGTGGAGGACTAGTGGGCTAGTGCAGCATGGGCTCAGGAGCTTGTGGGGTGACCGTGTTGAGCCTGGGGAGGGAGGCTGCAGGAACACTTGGGGATGGGGGAGGAGGCTGCAGAGACCCATGGGGATAGGGGGGTGCGGGGACAGGGGCAGATGCGTCTGACTGAATGGGAAAGGCTAGAGCTTAGCCAGGGTCTGCATGGGGGAGGCTTCCCAACTCTCTAACAATCCTTTCCCCCTCATCCCCCCCAAAAAACAACACCTTCTCCCAACCACACCCAATACTCTCCAGCTTCACTCCCAGGCTCCTACTCTCTCCCTCAACTCCTATTACCCCTGATACCCCCAAGTCTTTAAACTGCTTCTGACAAGTGCAGGAAATACAGTTCCGTATTGTAATTTAAATGAATTACTCAAAGTTCTGTATTAATATTATTTGTAAAAAAAAATTTTCCAACATTTTTTTTTGGTCTGTATTATTAGACATATTTGTTGACAGATATTTTGAAATAAATGACCAAAATAATTGAAACTGGCTTTATTATACTGTGTTATTTAAACAACTAAAATATGCAGAAGTTTTAATTTTTTGGCACAGAATTCTCCCAGGAGTAGTATGTGCCCCAAACCAAAAGAGCAAATTCTGAGCAAATCGGAACTTCATTCCCAATAAAGATTCACAATCATCCCAAAAGATTCTTTAGGAATCCAGTACTGGTAGCCACGTTGTATCTACAGGATTCACCTTTAGAGGTCACCGTAGCCTCCTATTTGCAAATGGTCATTCAAGCCTCTAGTCTCAGTATCATTATGATATTGGCATGGAGTGTAAGTTATTGTGATGTCATAGGACTAGGACCAGCTTCATTGCCTGAGGAAGAGTTACAAGGAAAGACAGACAGACGTACACAAAGTGTATCCAAAGCTAACAAGTAAAGCCACCCATAACTCCCTTAAAGGTTGGTAGCTTTTTAAATGTGACTTTAAGGGTTTCCTTTTTATAGAAGTATATAAAGCTCAACATTTGCTGGCCCGCTATCAGCCAAACCCCAAGATCTCAGAAGGCTGGCTTCTGTTATACCTACGATTTCAAGCCGTTCCCATACTGCCCAATTTGAGTCGATTCTGGTGATCGTTTGGATGATTTACCAAACTGAATCACACTTGCGGCATCACCTGGAATGACAGACAGAAAAAGTGAGATCTACTTATGAAGTATGTAAAAAATATTTTTTAATATATCTATACACACACACACACACACACACACCCCTCTACTCCAATATAACGCTGTCCTTGGGAGCCAAAAAATCTTACCGCGTTATAGGTGAAACGTTATATCGAACTTGCTTTGATCTGCCGGAATGCACAGCCCCGCCCCCCGGAGCACTGCTTTACCGCGTTATATCCGAATTCATGTTATATTGGGTCACGTTATATGGGGTAGAGGTGTGTATACACACACACACACACGTTTTTTACAAGATTATCGTGATGACATTACACAGTGGCAGATTACATTACACAGTCCAAACAATGAAGGCCAGAAAAAAGGTTGGTTATGGGTGTGATTTTTTTGAAAAGATATTTTTATACCAGCAAAAGGAATAATATAGATGCAATCATAATGGCAAAAAGTACCTTTGCGAGTAACGCTTACTTCATTCGGGGCAACGGTATAAACTATTTTGCTAGTTGAAGCTGCATTTACTTTAGAATGGTTTGCTCATATAGTTATACCAGCAAACCTTTTCTAGCATAGACTACACCCTGGACCCTTCAGAATTCTACAAAGATACTGATCCTCTCTCACAAAATAGGGAAATCCTTCTTCTGCTCTTAGGTC
The DNA here is from genome assembly GCF_011386835.1 of Chrysemys picta bellii. Classification (NCBI taxonomy): domain Eukaryota; kingdom Metazoa; phylum Chordata; order Testudines; family Emydidae; genus Chrysemys; species Chrysemys picta. Next base: position 4,044,206 of record NC_088805.1, read on the forward strand.
CAAAACAATTCCAAATACCTTCAGGTTAAAAGTACCCAGCAGGATAACTACAGCACAGATTCTGCTGCAACATTATTCAATAATATCAAAATTTTGTAAAATACAAAAGCATAATACTGCACATAAGTCCATGCACCCAATTCCAAGTCCTTCTTCCATGAAGCAATGATCATCATTTTAACAAAATAGTACTAACCAACCAGCGGTATGCTGATAAAACAACTGTAAATTCACTGGCAGGTTTCTAGAGCATGGTATTAAAGCAGTATCTTTCCAATATGTAAACACAATTGTAAGATTTAATACTCTTTATTAGCATTGGACACATGGTGCAATCACAATGGAAAGGATGTGATGTGATAACAGAGAATATGGCTATTCTGAGGTTGTAGGGTTTGGAGACTATTTTTTTATTTGCCTTCCACCACATTAATTCAGGTCTTCCATTATATGCGAGATGGGAAGCCAGTATTTGAAACTGCAAGTGAAGTGTTAAGCTTCTGTAAATCTAAGGGATAATGGCTCAGCAAATGATTCTTTTGAGATAACAATCCCAATAAATTCTTTAGCCCTGGTGGGGGGAAAAAAAATCGATTTAAGTTACGCAACTTGAGCTACGTGAATAACATAGCTGAAGTCGACGTACTTAGATCGACTTACTGTGGTGTCTTCACCGCAGTGAGTCGACTGCTGCCACTCCCCCATCTACTCTGCCTGCGCCTCTCATGGCGCAGGAGAACAGGAGTTGACGGGAGAGGGCTCAGGGGTTGATTTATCGCGTCGACGCAATAAATCGATCCCCGCTGGATTGATCGCTGCCTGCCGATCCGGCGGGTAGTGTACACATACCCTTAGTGAGATAAGAGGTGGTTACTTACCTGTAACAGGAGATTTTTCGAGATGTGTGGTCCTTATTTGTATTCCAAACATGAATGTGCATGTGTGCCATACACCAGAGACAGAAGATTTTTATATCAGTATCCATTGGCCCACACGTGCGCTGTACGTAGCCTTGTGCCACAGGCGAGGTTATATGAGGCTGTGTGGGACAACACCCCATCGCTGTCACCCTCTCACCACCGAGCAACGTGGACCACAACAGAGGGGAAGGAGGGTGAGTATTGGAATACAAATACATCTTGAAGAACCTTCAGTTACAGATAAGTAACCTCCTCCTCTTCTTTTCCGAGTGACGGTCTCTATATGTATTCCAAACGCAGGTGAGTACCAAGCAGTGATTAGTGCAGAGAAGGTTGCGAGGATGCAAGAGGTATCACAGTCCGAAGGACACCACAACCCATGGCTGCATCGACTACTGCCCCCTGGGCTATAGCATAGCGGGCCATGAAGGTATGGACAAGACGCCATGTCACTGCCCAGCAGATGTTATGCCAGGATACATCTGCCAAGGAGGAGGAAGTGACTGCCTATGCCTGTGTCGAGTGTGCCATAATCCAGCCGGGCGACATGGCATTAGGGAGCTCGTAGCATGCACAGATGCAGGCCAAGACCCACTTCGAAACACATTGGGAGGAGAGGGCCTGACCTCGGGATCTGTCTGCAAAGGTGTGGAGAAGCACGGAAGTCACGGGTCCTGTCAAGGTAGAAGGTGAGGGTGCGACGAACATCAAGTGAGTGCAGGTTCTGTCTTCCAGATTGGCATGTGGCTTAGAATGTAAGACCGGGAGGTAAATTGACTGGTTGATGTGGAAGTCTGAAACCACCTTCGGGAGAAATTTGGGGTGAAGGCATAAGGAGACCTTGTCCTTATGGAAGACTGTATATAGTGTGTCGGCCATCATGGCGGCCAATTCGCTGATCCACTGAGCAGAAGTGATAGCCATGAGAAAAATGACCCTTATGGAGAAGTGGGAAAGGGAGCACATGGCCAGGAACTCAAAGTGCGGGAGAGGGAGGGGGTGTCTAGTGAGGTGGAAAGGACAAGGTTGAGGTCCCAGGAGGATTCAGGCATGATCACCAGTGGGAAGGTGTTCAGCAGCCCCTTCAGGAAGCGTGTAGTGGTGTGATGGTTAAAAATTGAGCATCCATCCACGGGGAGTGTGGGGGGGGAGAAGATACTGAGCGCTGCCAGGTGGACCAGGACAGAACTAAGGGAAAGGCCTGAGGTCTTAGGTTCAAGGGGGTAGGCCAGGACAGTAGGGATGGAGACAGCGTCCAGGGAAAGTTTATGGCGCCGAGCTCAGAAGATGAAACAGACCCATTTCACTGTATAACATGCTCTGGTGGAGGCCTGCCTGCTGTGGGTAAGGATGAGGCACACTGGTGCCAAGCAGGTATTATCTATGCACAAGCCCCATCCAAAAACCAGGCTATGAGACGAAGAGGGCCAGGACTGGGGTGGTGAACAGTGCCCCGGTCCGTGAGATCCAGGATCAGGCAGAGGTGGGATGGGGGGGATGGGCAGAAAGCCGGAGGAGGTCGGGAAACCACAACTGACCAGGCCAGAATGGAGCGATCAGCAGTATTGTGGCTTGTGTCCTAGCAGACTTTCTGTAGCACCTCGGGAAGGTGGGAAATGGGGCGGGAGGCATAGGGGAGTTTGCCATCCCAAGGCAGGAGGAGAGCACCACCTTGGGAGCTGGGTTCCATGGCCCCCCAGCAACAGTAGAGGGGGAACTTGTGGTTGTCACATATGGCAAAAAGATCCTGGCAAGGGGTATCCCAGGCATGGAGAGCGAATGGAGAGTGGGGTTGTGGAGTTGCCACTTGTGATTGAGGTATCAGTGCCAGCTGAGCACATTGGCCATGGAGTTCTGCGTGCCCTGGAGATATACTGCGTGCTGCGTGACATGATGGCAGATGCACCAGTTCCAGAGGTGGATGGATTCTGTACAAAGAGACAGAGGCTTGGTGCTCTCATGCCTGTTTATGTAAGCCACCACTGTAGTATTGTCAGAGAGAATTTGAACTGGCACAGATGAGCAGCAGGAACATGCGGCAAACCAAGCGGACTGCTCGGAGCTGGAAGACATTGATGTACTGGTGGGCCTCGTGCTGAGTTCAAAACCCCTGAGCAACGTGCTCACTCAGATGAACGCCCCAACCAGTGAGGGAGACATCTGTGGTCAAGGTAACAGTTGGGACAGGTGTGGCGAAAGGGGTGCTGAAGAGCACCTTGGAGAGTTGATCCACCAGAGCAGGGAGGCCCAAAGCGAGCACAGAACAAGCAGTGTGTCATCGAAGTGGGTGGCATGGGGCCAGGCAACTGACAGGAGCCACAGCTGTAGGACAGCACACATGTAATTGAGTATACAGCGTTACGTAGGTGCACTGTGGTGCGGGGGTTGCGGTGAAGGTCCACCACTACAGCCATCAAGGTGGTGAAGCAGTCTCCCAGGAGAAAGGCCCGAGCAGCCATGGAATGGAGGTGGGCACCAAGGAAGTGGATTGTGTGTCAGGATGAGCACTGATTTCATTGATGCAGACACAGAGTGGCGAGGAGAGAGTGAAGACTGTGAATGGCAGATGTTAGCTTGGTGCAGGAAGGCATGAAGAGAAGCCAGTTGTCCAAATACAGGAGCATGGAGTATCCCAGATGCCGGAGATGTGCTGCCACTACTGCAAACACTTTCGTGAAGACTATGGGGGTTGTCACAATGTCGAAGGGAAGGATCCTGAACTGGTAGTGGTTAGTGCCCTGTAAAGGTCCGGTGTGGGGGTTGGGCCCTCTCAGGGGCCGTCGGGAGCCAGGCCCCCTCACTACTCGGCCTGGATCGGTCTCTGCAAGGGGCTACCGCCCTCCGTCAGGGCTAGGCAGCAACCCTGGTCCGGGCTCCGGTTCTCACTGCCGGAGCTGAGAATTACAAAGTCAGTTAAGCCCACGCGCTAGCTCAGGGCGGGCAACACACAAGGGTTCAGGGGGGCTCAGAACCTTCCTGAAGGCTGAGCACTCACACAGTTAGTAGCTAAGGCCCGGCCCTCAATCAGGGCGGGGCGGCACACCATAGTCCAGGGGCTCAGAACCTTCCTTTAGGCTGAGCAGTAACAGTCAGGAGTTAATGCCCGGCCCGCAATCAGGGCGGGGCAGCACACAATAGTCCCGGGGGGCTCAGAACCTTCCTTCAGGCTGAGCAGTAACAAAGTTAATAAGCCCAGGCCCTTAGTCCGGGCGGGGCAACAAACAAAAGTTCAGGGGCTCAGGGCCTTGTGTTAGGAGCTGAGCACTGGCAAACTCAGGACGTCCCAAGCCCTTAGTCAGGGCGGGGCAACAAACAATAGTTCAGGGGACTCAGGTCCGTGGATCAGGAGCTGAGCACCAACAGAGTCAGTGAGCCCAGGCCCTTGGTCAGGGCGGGGCAACAAACAATAGTCCAGGGCTCAGGACCTGGCGTCAGGAGCTGAGCACTCACAGATTCAGTAGGCCCAGGCCCTTAGTCAGGGCGGGGCAGCAAACAATAGTTCACTTGCGATGCCGGAACGCTGGCTGGAGGGGGAAGCTGCCACCCGTAAGTGGGGTGGCAGGGGGGACACAGGCCCACCCACTCCACTGTGTCCCAGCCCGGGGCCCTAAGAGCGGCAGTCAGTCTGCCGCTGTGTCGGTGGGGTCCTGACCGCAACACACCGACATTGGCTCCTCTGCTGTAGCCAGACTGGGGTCAGCTACCCCCGGGCTACTTTCCATTTCCCCCTCCATTGGTACCTGCTCATCGCTGGGCTCGGCAGCGGGGTCCCACACCATGGGTTCCTCAGCTCGCAGAGGGTCGTCTGGGTCGGGCTGCTCCTCCGGTCTCGGGTCAGGGGGGCGCTCGGGCTCCCCCTCGAGGTACCGTGCCCGGGGCAGGCTCGGCCACTCCACTTCGGGGTACCTTGCTCGGGGAAGGCTCGGCCAATCCGCGTCGGGGTACCTGGCTCTGGGGAGGTCCGGTCGGCCGGCGTCCGGGTACCTGGCTCTGGGAAGGCTCGGTCTAGCCGGAGCTCGCACCGGCACGTCTGGCCTCTCCGGCCGCTGGGCTCCAACTGAGAGCTGGGGCCTGGCTTTTATACTTCCTGTCCCGCCCCTTAACTTCCGGGGGGCGGGAACAGGTGGCGGTGGCTCCGCCCACTTGGGTGCCTGTTCTGGCTCCTCTTTCTCAGGGGCCGTCGGGAGCCAGGCCCCCTCACTACATGCCCACACAGAAGCGAAGAAACTTGTGGTGGGCCAGGTGGATGTCGATATGAAAGTATGCATCTTTCATGTTGAGAGCTGTGAACCAGACTCCCCACAGAAGGGAGGGAATAATCAAGGCGAGCATGACCATATAGAAATTGGTCTTGCAGCTGATGGTGTTGAGAATGCGGACATCAAGTATAGGGCAGAGCCCTCCGCCCTTCTTCGGGATGAGAAATATGGAGAGTAGAAATCCTAGCCGATGAAGGGGTCGAGCACCGGTTCTATCGCGCCTTTAGTGAGCAGGGCATCCGCTTCGTTTTGTAGGAGGGCATGGTGGGAGCTATCCCCCATGGGAGTCCAGAGGAGTGGGGAGATGAGAAACTTGATAAAGTAACCGTGCCATACGATCCCCAGCACCCAACGGTCCATGGTGATCTTGCCCCTGTTGTGGGCAAAAGAGGAAAGACAGCCCCAAAGGTGACTGGGGAGAGGGGAGGACGAGGATGGTGATGCAGGGGACTCTCAGCTCTCAACTTGTGCATCAAAACTGGGCTTTGGGTGGTTGATGAGGTGAGGAGGAAGAGGTGGCTGTGGCAGGGGCCGAGGCCCAGGGCCATTGAGATCAGTGTCATCAAGGTGGGTCATCCTCACAGTGGAGACAGCGGTCTGGTATGGCACACAGGACCAGGGCTGGGAGGGTTGTCGTTGCTGTCTCCACCGGGGTGTTGGGATGTAAATGCCTAGAGACCAAAGCATCACCCTCGAGTCCTTCAAGGAGTGAAGGGACTTGGCAAAGACTGATGAGACCAGCTTGTCTTCGTCAAAGGGGAGGCCCTGAATGGTGGTCTTGACCTCCCATTGGAAGCCAGAGGATGGCAGCCACGACTCCCTATGCATGACTACGCCGGTCGCAAGGGAGCAGGATGGGTCTGCGACACTGACCACCTCTTGGTGGCTCATCTGGTCAGTTAGATGACCTTCTTCCACAAGAGCCTGGAAGCCTTGCCGTTTGTCCAATGGCAAGTCATCCAGGAACTCTGCTAGCTTGGCATAATTGTTCAAGTCATACTTTGCTAGCAAAGCCTGGTAATTGGCCATGCGAAACTGCAACACTGCGGAAAAGTAGAGCTTCCGGCCCAGAAGTCTGGCTGCCCTGTGTGCTGGCCATGTGTATGCTGCCTCGAGCGTTCGGTCGCCATGTGAACCACCAGGGAAGCGGGTGGGTGGTGTGAGTGCGAGAAAAGAAAGTCTGTTTCCTTAGAGGGAACAAAGTACTAGTGATCTGCCCATTTGGCCATGGGGGCACAGGAGGCAGGCATATGCCAGACCGTCCACGCTGGCCGCAGGACAGCATCATTGATGGGCAACATAGTGCAAGCCGGTCCTTGGGACTGGAAGATATCCAGCAACTGGTGGTGGTAGCGGTCTGGACCTCGTCCGGGGTATGCCCAAGTCACTAGCAACCCTCTGCAGCAGCTCCTGGTACTACTTATGATTGTCAAGTGGTGAGAGGGTGGGGGGGAAAATCAGGGTATCATCCAGCAAGAAGGCGGTGATAGTAAGGACTGTTGGTTCCACTTCTGAGTCTGAGCTGTCTGGGTCTGGCACAGGGGCCCGGACCGAAGGGTGGGTGGCCTGAGGTGAATAAGGCCAGTGATAAGGGTCGCAGGATGGCCAATACTGCCAAAAGGTCGGGTCCTCATGGTATGGTGGGACCCAAGGGTAGCAGTACCAAGGAGTCAGCGGGGGGGAGGGGAGCATACCCGGACATATACACCAGCCATGCCTGGGAGTCTGAGCTGTGCTGGGACACAGGAAAGAAGGACAAGTTTTCCCCAGAGAGGACTTCAGAGTTGGAGGAGACACCCACTATCGGGGAAGCTGTTGGTATGGACAGTCTGCAGCCAAGGGCCAGTCAAGGTCTATTCCCCAGTAGGAACAATGCGTCTGCTGGAGAGAGGGGTTCCAGTCCCTGAGCAGCAGAAAAGATGGATAGGGCAGATCCATGTGTGCCACCAGGAAGAGGGCATAAATGCCACCAGGCATCCAGGGCATGTCTCGAATATCATCAGCACAGCATGGTGGCATCCGCGGTATGGAGTGCAGAAACAGCTGTTGCACTGGCACTGTGCACGCCGGAGAATGGTGCTGGTGGCCAGCCAGTGCATTCGATGCTGTTACTGCCACCTCCCGCTTCTTTTTAGCTTTGCCCTCAGAATGAGGAAAACTAAGGTGGTGTCTGCACATAGTATCTCACCCGACCGGGCGCCGCTCGGGGAGGGAACACTGAGCTTGGCAACTGTCTGTGACGGGGCTTGCTACGATGCCCATGAGAGCGTTTGCGACTCACACTGGGACTTCTCCGGCACCAGCTGCACCTTTGGATCTGAGGTGCAAGAAGTGCTAGGGGGGGCTCACACTGGTGAAGGGCGTTGCACTGTCAGAACTGACAGTTCCTGGTCAGACTAGGCATTCATCCAGGGAGCCTCTTCCAGGAGGAAATTATGGAGGCGGAATAGGTGAGCCCCACAGGTGCACAGTAGAAAGGAGTGGCAGATTTTGCAATGGGCAGCTAGATGAGCTTCCCCGAGGCAATAAAGGCAGTAGTGGTACTCATGTCTCATGGAGAATGAGCGAGGGCACGACTCACAGTTCTTGAACTCCGGAATGTGGGACATAGTCCCCTGGAGAAGCAGGGGGAGAGCCTGGCCCCAGACTGGGCGAAGGTTAAGACTAACTACACTAATTATAATAAAAAAGAAAGAGAATACTAACTATGTACAACGGACAAGCATTCTTGCAGGCAAGCTGCAAGTATGGAGTAACAAGGATTCCAACTCCAACCATGCAGCGGTAAGAGGGAGCATCGTCCCGCACAGTCTCATATAACCTTGCCTGCACCATGAGGCTATGTACAGCACACATGCGGGCCAACCGACACTGCTGAAAAAATCTTCCGGCTCCAGCGTACAGGTGCACCCGTGTTTGGAATACATATAGGGACCATCACTCGAAGAACACTTATCACAAAGAATCTATTGGGGGGAAACTGAATCTACAAATTCAAAGACAATGTGAAATTCCTTAGTTCAGACAAGAAGATTGGAATGCCAGGGGGATCAATATGACTGGCTCTATAGGTCTAATTACTCATGGAAATTCCATCTTGTGTCAAGTCAAACTAAATAGGTGAGGACACTTCAGAGCAGCTTTTAAGAGCTGCAGCGATCCATCTCCTCTGGGAGAGGGGGCTAAAGAGTGCCTTCATCTCCCTGCCCCTAACAACCTGCCAGGAACCCTGAAATTGCTAAATCTGTGTCCAGAGAAAACAGACTGAGGCTTTATTGTGGTAGTAGCAGTAGAGACCCCATCTATGTGTATGTTTCTTTGCCTGTCCTTTTAAATTAGGTTTCCAGCCTGCATGACAAATATCTTTAGTTAAGCTTTATGTTCATGTTCCTTGTCATATAAGTTTTTGGTGAATAAATGGTATAGCTGTATTGCTTTCTGACTGCACTGTATTCTAAAAGGAGTTGCTCGTGGATGTACCTCTCGGGACCAGCTACCATGATTGGTCCTCATTAGCCAAGACAAACAGATAGAGTGTTTGAATCACATCTGCAAAACCTAACAAGGCTCCTTGTTTTGTCTACTAATCCTCAATAGGCTTCTGGAGTCCATGAAGCTCCGAGGGAAAAGAGAGACCTACACATCACAGGGTGAGTGCTATAGCCTTGCCATTGAAGCACAAACTAGTTGGAGTGAGCAGTAACGATGGAACTTGTTTATACTATAACTTTAGCCATATTATTTGTAGCTTAGTTGTTGTTTGTTGTCCACCGGGCACAGAGCAAAGAACCACTGAACAAATATCCCAGTACCTAGAACCACAAAACAAGTGGTTGAGTTAGTGGACTTGAATTACTGAAGAAAGGAACATTTTCAGATAGACACGTTTTCCCGTTCTTCATATTCAGGTCCACTGATCCCAATCATGGGACTTTAATCAGAAATGCAGTTGTACAGTGAAGGTATTAGTTTGGAGCCAGAATTTGCCCATTGATCCATGGTATTTCTAAGGCACATTGGTATCTATGCATAGGGAAAAAAAAAAAAATCTATGCACAACAAAGGCTTGAATTCATTGTGATGCTATGGCATCCAGCGCTTTCCTGCCAAAGACCAAATTGGAACATACTTGTGTGTCTAATTTCAAGTGTAGCAAAGGTACAACCCAGGACCATATAGTCATCTTGTAGATTTGCATATTTCTTCAGAAAGGGGATACAACTTCATGAATCATAAGATCAAGGATAAACAAATTAGCTTTCAGAGGGAACCCTCTGTTTTACATGCTTCCAACACACAACACCATAGCCATGTGATCATGAAGGATTTAGAAGTCTAAACCCTTCCTTCAAATTAATGTTTGAATAAAAATCAGATCCATTCAAAAATTAAAGTACCGCTTCTTTGGTGTGGCAAGTGCAATGCTATCAGCATTCTATGAATAAGGCCTCAACATATAAGACATGAACATAACCTTAGATGACAGAATAGACATTTGGTAAAGCTAACAGTTTGATAAGTTTATTATGGAGGTCTGTGAGCAGCTTATGTATGAATGATTCTAAACCTTCCGGGTGACTGTATGGGAGTAAATCTTACCTGGTCTACAAATTCTCAGGACATATGCCTATTGAGGAATTTTCAGGCCAGCTGAGAGGCATGCATTAGTCTAAGGTTTGCTTATTTCTGCCTCAGTGTTTAAATTTCAAGCCATGTAGAGAAGTATTGTCTATTAGTAGAATGATTCCTTGAGAAGAATGGAAATTAATCAGAATATTCTTTTCTGTAACCATTTCCCCTGAAATCCAGTCCTCAGACGGCTCAGATAAGTCAGAGGACCTTTTCTGTACATTAGGCACACTAGCTGTTCCATGACCTCGTCTGTTAGGTCACAGAACTACAGCTTTCTCAGCCATAATGAGATGAGAATGACTAGACCTGGTCTCCCCTGAGCTTATGGAGAACCCTAGTTTATGAGCAGGAAGAGAAGAAAGACGTAAAGGTGGTATTTTACATACGACCACCCACGTCTGCTGCTTCTAAAACCTTATAAATGAGCAAAAAATATGGGTCTCTTAGCAACTTTTTTTTAGGTGGGGGGGATGAAACAGCTTCCTGCCCCTCTCTTTGAGTCTCTGAATTTTCTTGATGACAAGAGGAATGGGTGAAGGCTTCACTCTACAGGATCTATTTGCTGTCTGCTTAGCCAGGCAACTGAGATTACCTTTCATATAGAGCAGTGGTTCTCAAACTTTTGTATTGATGACCCCTGTCACATAGCAAGCCTCTGAGTGCAACCCCACCACCCCCTTATAAATATATAGATAAAAAAAGTGTTTTTAACTTAACACTATTATAAATGCTGGAGTCAAAGCAGGGTTTGGGGTTGGCAGCTGACAGCTCACAACCCTCCCCGTTATAACCTCAAAACCCCCTGAGGGGTCAAGACCCCCAGTTTGAGAACCCCTGACATAGCGGCTATACGAGAATAGGCAACTTTCCTACCCAAACTATGAGGAAATGAGCTTCTTTGTGTAGAAGAGCTTATCAGTTAATGTGTGGATCAGCTGTTGTGGTGTGTTTTGTAATCAGTGTCATGGCTTTCTAAGTACTGGTACAGGTATTGTTAGAAGTTTGGTCCCAGCCACATAGGCTATCATCTGTGGTCTCCACTGTCAATACTAGATCGGAGCTCGCCTGCTCTTGCAAGAACCTGGTCTTAGCTGACCATCTCTGTCAATTAAGATACCACGATGCACCAAGAGATGAACAGTAACAAGGGTGTCCTGAAGGGTCTCTCTTTTAAAGGAGCACAGATCAGTATTTATCTGAGAAAGGACAGACATATATACACCACTTTGTGTCCAGGCCGATATCAATACACTGGAACATTTCTGAACAGACTTAAAGGGAGGGAGCTACATTAGTGGGTGGAGCCCTGCAAATCTTAAGTATCCCTGATTGGAATATGTAAATATGCCTTCTTCAGAGATGGCAAGGGAAGTGGATTCTGGGTTTACATATGGAATCTTAGGGTATGTCTACACTTAACACACTACAGTGGCATAGCAGCAGCACTGCAACCGCACCACTATAGCACGTCACTGTAGACACTACAGCGATGGGAGGGATTCTCCCGTCACTGTAGTTAATCCACCCTCCTGAGAGGCAGTAGCTAGGTGGATAGATGAATTCTTCCATCGACCTAGCACTATCCACACCAGGGATTAAATCAGCATAGTTACATCTCACAGGAATGTCGATTTTTCACATCCCTGAGAGAGATAGCAATGTCGATATAAGTTTTCAGTGCAGACTGGCCCTTTATCTCTGGAGGTATCTCTTCTGGGCTTTAAGGTCCACCACCATCCAGATGCCACTAAACTTCTAGAGTAGAGCCTCTTTTGGAAAACTCCTTCTATAGCCTCAATTTAAAAAGGATGGGTAACAAACTTGTGCATACCTTGACTCTCTTGGACGTTAGTAGCCATAAGGAAAGACTAAACACGGCTCTAAGATAGAATGCCAGTTCTAGAGAGTAATTGCTTCATTCTCTGAGTTTGCTCTGTCAAAGTCATTTGCACCCCCCCATCCACAAAGAGGAGTCTCTCCTCAAAGTGGCTGGGTGCCTTAGACACTGAGCCTCAAAACTAGGTGTTTGATATTTTCTGGAGGAGGGAGCTGGTTTGAAGTCTCCCCTAACCTCTACCTCACCTATTATGTTTATTTCATCTTGCTTGGGAATAACCACTGCCACACTGTCTATGGTACCTGGAAAAGAACAGGCTCTAGACGAACAGACTGTTCTTTTGGAATGTCCTGTATTCTCTTGTCTGTTTAAAGGGAAGCAAAGATTTCCTGGGCCTTTTTTGATGCATCTGCCACTGCCTTAGCCGAGTATTCCCCAAACATCTGCCACATATTACAATGCTGCAAGCTCACTGGATTCAAGAATGGTTTTCCAAGACCAATGCTTTCCCACAATGCCACTTGAAGCCAGAGCTCAAGCTGAGAACAAGAGTACCACAGGGTTCAGTTCTGTTCCCCTAATATTCAACGTGTACGTGAAGCTACTAGAGGATACTATGGGGTATATCTGGGCTGCAATGCCGTAAGTATGGAGAGTTATGAAGGTATTTCATAGAATCCTAGAATCTCAGGATTGGGAGGGACCTCAGGAGGTCATCTAGTCCAACCCCCTGCTCAAAGCAGGACCAATATCCAGACAGATTTTTTGCCCCAGATCCCTAAATGGCCCCCTCAAGGACTGAACTCACAACCCTGGGTTTAGCAGACCAATGCTCAAACCATTGAGCTACCCCTCCCCCCTAATATGCTAGTCTCTTTTGTACTGAAGAACTACATGAACAGCCAGGGAAACCAAACATTCGTTCCCACACGTCGTAAGTTCCATCCTTCCTTCATTTGAGTTCCATGTTTAAATGAGATTGTTCTGGTCTGTCTACAGGGCAAACATTGCCAAGCCATTCTAAGACCACCTTTTTGGAGGGAAGGCTTGTACAGAGAAGTGTTTTACACAAGACTCTGTCTGATTTCTGGTGGTAGGAAAGTCCGGTAAACGACCTTCCACTGGCCCTTGCAAGTTTCATCCTGAAGTCAGCTGGCTGCAACATCTGCCGTGAGCGGGTGTCAGAGAGAGATCATCTCTGAGGTTGCTAGATCCTAAAACAGTCTAATATAAGAGTTGAGACCTTCAGGCAGATCCAGAATTGGATGGGGAGCCAGTGCAGCATGCACAGCAACATGTTCTTTTCAGCAGTTCTGTTCAAGGGGGAAAGGAGTCCAGGAGAGCTGGCTGTATTTTAAAGAATCCTTATTGAGGTTGCAAGAAAAAAACAGCCTGATGTGTAGAAAGAACAGTAAATATGGCAGGCGACCAGCTTGGCTTCACAGTGAAATCCCTGCTGATCTTAAATGCAAAAAAGAAGCTTACAAGAAGTGGAAGATTGGACAAATGACCAGGGAGTATAAAAATATTGCTCAGGCATGCAGGAGTGAAATCAGGAAGGCCAAATCACACTTGGAGTTGCAGCTAGCAAGAGATGTTAAGAGTAACAAGAAGGGTTTCTTCAAGTATGTTAGCAATAAGAAGAAAGTCAAGGAAAGTGTGGGCCCCTTACTGAATGAGGGAGGCAACCTAGTGACCGAGGATGTGGAAAAAGCTAATGTACTCAATGATTTTTTTTGCCTCTGTCTTCTCGAACAAGGTCAGCTCCCAGACTGCTGCACTGGCCAGCACAGCATGGGGAGGAGGTGACCAGGCCTCTGCGGAGAAAGAAGAGGTTCGGGACTATTTAGAAAAACTGGACGAGCACAAGTTCATGGGGATGGATGTGCTGCATCCGAGGGTGCTAAAGGAGTTGGCGGATGTGATTGCAGAGCCATTGGCCATTATCTTTGAAAACTCATGGCGATCGGGGGAGGTCCCGGATGACTGGAAAAAGGCTAATGTAGGGCCCATCTTTAAAAAAGAGAAGGAGGAGGATCCGGGGAACTACAGGCCAGTCAGCCTCACCTCAGCCCCTCGAAAAATCATGGAGCAGGTCCTCAAGGAATCAATTCTGAAGCACTTAGAGGAGAGGAAAGTGATCAGGAACAGTCAGCATGGATTCACCAAGGGCAAGTCATGCCTGACTAACCCAATTGCCTTCTACGAGGAGATAACTGGCTCTGTGGATGAGCGGAAAGCAGTGGATGTGTTATTCCTTGACTTTAGCAAAGCTTTTGATACAGTCTCCCACAGTATTCTTGCCACCAAGTTAAAGAAGTATGGACTGGATGAATGGACTATAAGGTGGATAGAAAGCTGGCTAGATTGTCGGGCTCAACGGGTAGTGATCAACGGCTCCATGTCTAGTTGGCAGCCGGTTTCAAGCGGAGTGCCCCAAGGGTCAGTCCTGGGGCTGGTTTTGTTCAAAATCTTCATTAATGATCTGGAGGATGGCGTGGACTGCACTCTCAGCAAGTTTGCAGATGACACTAAATTGGGAGGAGTGGTAGATATGCTGGAGGGTAGGGATAGGATACAGAGGGACCTAGACAAATTAGAGGATTGGGCCAAAAGAAACCTGATGCGATTCAACAAGGACAAGTGCAGAATCCTGCACTTAGGACAGAAGAATCCCATGCACTGTTACAGACTAGGGAGCGAATGGTTAGGCAGCAGTTCTGCAGAAAAGGACCTAGGGGTTACAGTGGATGAGAAGCTGGATATGAGTCAACAGTGTGCCCTTGTTGCCAAGAAGGCTAACGGCATTTTGGCCTGTATAAGTAGGGGCATTGCCAGCAGATCGAGGGACGTGATCATTCCCATCTATTCGACATTGGTGAGGCCTCACCTGGAGTACTGTGTCCAGTTTTGGGCCCCACACTACAAGGAGGATGTGGAAAAATTGGAAAGAGTCCAACGGAAGGCAACAAAAATGATTAGGTGGCTGGAGCACATGAGTTATGAGGAGAGACTGAGGGAACTGGGATTGTTTAGTCTGCAGAAGAGAAGAATGAGGGGGGATTTGATAGCTGCTTTCAACTACCTGAAAGGGGGTTCCAAAGAGGATGGATCTAGACTGTTCTCAGTGGTACCTGATGGCAGAACAAGGAGTAATGGTCTCAAGTTGCAGTGGGGGAGGTTTAGGTTGGATATTAGGAAAAACTTTTTCACTAGGAGAGTGGTGAAGCACTGGAATGGGTTACCTGGGGAGGTGGTGGAATCTCCTTCCTTAGAGGGTTTTTAAAGCTTGACAAAGCCCTGGCTGGGATGATTTAATTTGGAATTGGTCCTGCTTTGAGCAGGGGGTTGGACTAAATGACCTCCTGAGGTCCCTTCCAACCCTGATATTCTATGATTCTAAGTTTGCTGCTGCATAATGAACGAGGTAGAGCTTCCACATGGCTCCTATGTGGCCTTCATTACTGGCAGAACCCATTGTGGTCATCCAGCCTGGAGGCAATGAAGACACAGATCACTGTGATTAGGTCTGCATCACAAAGAATCACACTCTTCTGGCCTGCTGAAGATAGGAAGAGGCATTTTCTGGCAGTGTGGAGTCAGTAAGAGCTGCATATCAATTGAAATGGCAGATGCTCTCAAAGGGCAAAGACATGGTTCCATCCAATTCTTCAAAACACTTCCCCCCTTCCTACAAGCATCGCATCTATCCTTCCCAGACTGAGGTTGAACTAACACTTTCACTCAAGCACCAAGTCAGTTGGCAAAGGACATAATTCATGTCTGAGGCACAATGTTGTCATGAACGGCTACTACTGAAGCCCATATCATCCTCTAATATCCTCTAGTAGTTCAATATACATGCTGAAAGATAGACACAGGTCTCAATACTGCAAGATTCCACAGATGAGAGCGCTCAGGGAAGACTAGCAACCAACCACCACAACCCTCTTGGATATGTCCACAAGAAATGACACTTAGCCAACTCAGTGTGACTCCACCCATCCTGCCAGGTCACCCTGACAAGGCGGTAGTACAGGGAGGCAGTGTCAAAAGCTGCTGGTAAATCTTAAAATATTAAGATGGATGGCTGCCTTCTGTCCAAGCCCAAAAGACGAACATGTGTTAATCTTCAGGACACACTAAGACCCCAATTGTCTCCCTGGCCCACGGGAGGTTGATGGAAAGACGGAGGTTGGCACTTCAGAGGTAGTTTTGCTGATAGGTTGCTGCTGTAACTGTGCTCTCACTAAATCAACTGTTGAGTCTGCTATTAATTGGCAAACTGTACAACAGCACCAGAGCCTGGGATGGCTGCCCTTATGTAGTTAGTACAAACCTCAATCAAATAAATGACTGAGAAACTTCTAGGTTACTGATATATCAGGTGCTCCTGGAATCTTTTTTGCCCCACTTTCTTAACCTTACTCAAAGAAGGGAAGTAAGACAGGGCTTTAATTGGTAAGATCTTCTGCAGCCCATGTTAATCTATTGCAAGTCTTATGGCAGCCAATACCTTATCCAAGAGTGGTACTGATATGCTTTGGATCAGCAGATGATCTAGGTGGGTGTCACTCATCACAAGTAAAGAATTCATTTATGTGGTTACATGGACTTCCCACAGTACTTAGAGGTCCTGTAGTGATGTGCCTGAGTCAAACTTGTGAAAGGTCTTCAGAATCCATTTGCTTGGTCCTGGAAAAACTTCTGAGTTTAGCTAGAATTTTTGGAAAGCAAGCAGAGAACTCCTCTCAGCAGGACATATTTGGGTCCAAGGCAGAATGAAGGAAGTCTGGTTTAATTATTCTTGTCACAGTTTCGCTGATTCCATGGCAGAGGAAAAAGTGGCTCTTAAATCTCCCTTGCAGATGTGACATGGATTTGCATGGACTCCTTGTGACAATCAGATTCAATTTCTGTCTTGTGCCACTGCTGCTCTAATTGTCTGACCTAAGTTTTTATACCACATGCATCACCTATTGAGCCCATCAAAACCATAGAGATGTGACACTGGCAGAATACTTGCAAGGATTAAAGTTATTTTTCTCAGTGTGACACTGCAAATACAACTTCCTGTCACTTACTTGAATCCATTCCTGCTCCATCATCCAAAAAACATAGCATGAATTGACCTCGCAGGTCCTCTCGCCGTTCTACAACAAGAAAAGAATTAACAGAACCATTACACAAAAATAGGAAGGGGAATTAAAAATTGTTTGAAAAAGTGTCCAAACAGTTTTCATGACTGGAGTAGCACAGCAAGCAGGACTCAAACTTCAAGCTGATTTGTGTGTGGTACCACTACAAAATGATTAGACACCATCAATAAGAACTCTTAGTAAGAAAAACAGGAGCAGATGAAATTGTAGGTGTTATTACAGAAAAATTAATCTCTTTCATAGAATCATAGAAGATTAGGGTTGGAAGAGACCTCAGGAGGTCACTTAGTCCAATCCCCTGCTCAAAGCAGCAACAACACCAACTAAATAATCCCAGCCAGGGCTTTGTCAAGCCGGGCCTTAAAAACCTCTAAGGATGGAGATTCCACCACCTCCCTAGGTAACCCATTCCAGTGCTTCACCACCCTCCTACTGAAATAGTGTTTCCTAATATCCAATCTAGACCTCCCCCACTGCAACTTGAGACCATTGCTCCTTGTTCTGTCATCTGCCACCAATGAGAACAGCTGAACTCCATCCTCTTTGGAACCCCCCCTTCAGATAGTTGAATGCTGCTATCAAATCCCCCCCACTCTTCTCTTCTGCAGACTAAACAATCCCAGTTCCCTCAGCGTCTCCTCATAACTCATGTGCTCCAGCCCCCTAATCATTTTTGTTTCCCTCCACTGGACTCTCTCCAATTTGTCCACATCCCTTCTGTAGTGGGGGGGACCAAAACTGGACACAATACTCCAGGTGTGGCCTCACCAGTGCCGAATAGAGAGGAACAATCACTTCCCTCGATCTGCTGGCAATGCTCCTACTAATCAAGCCCAATATGCCATTGGCCTTCTTGGCAACAAGGGCACACTACTGACTCATATCCGGCTTCTTGTCCACTGTAATCCCCAGGTCCTTTTCTGCAGAACTGCTGCTTAGCCAGTCGGTCCTCAGCCTGTAGTGGTGCATGGGACTCTTCCTTCCTAAGTGCAGGACTCTGCACTTCTCCTTGTTGAACCTCATCAGATTTCTTTTGGCCCAATCCTCCAATTTGTCTAGATCACTCTGGACCCTATCCCTACCCTCGAGCGTATCTACCTCTCCCCCCACTTAGTGTCATCTGCGAACTTGCTGAGGGTGCAATTCACCCCATCATCATCCAGATCATTAATAAAGATGTTGAACAAAATCGGCCCCAGGACTGACCCCTGGGGAACTCCGCTTGATATCAGCTGCCAACTAGACATCGAGCCGTTGATCACTACCCATTGAGCCCGACAACCTAGCCAGCTTTCTATCCACCTTATAGTCCATTCATCCAATCCATACTTCTTTAACTTGCTGGCAAGAATACTGTGGGAGACCATATCAAAACCTTTCATCAGGAAAGGAAGGTAGCCTAAGCTCACATGCTAAATCAAAGCAAGCAGAGGAAGCTTATGTTTTAAATTTCTGAGAAGAAAATAATCAAGCTGTGTACAATTGTGGTCACCCATGTTCCAAAAAGATAAACTGGAACAGATGCAAAGAAGATCTACTAGGATGATCAGGGGAATGAAAGGCCCAGAGCTTGGCTTGTTTAGTAAAGCAAACAGAAGGCTGCAGGGGGTTTTCTGCTCTCTGTAAATACATTAGGGGGATAAATACCAGGAAGGGTGAATAGCTACTTAAGCTAAATGACAATGTAGTCAGAAAAACAAATGGCCATGAACAAATCCAGGCTGGAAATTAGAAGTAGATATCTAACCATCAGAGGGATGAGGTTCTAGAACAGTCTCCAAACAAATGGTGGGGGCAAACAACATTAAGAGATGGTCACAGCTGGAAATGAGACCTTGGGGGAGGCCCTGGCCTCAGAGATGACACCGTGCATTCTCTCTGTCAGGTGCTTGACTGGCTGGTTCTTGCCCATATGCTCAGGGTCTAACTGATCACCATATGCGGGGTCAGGAGGGAATTTTACCCTATGTCAGAACTAGTAGTGACCTTGGAGGTTTATTCACTTTCCTCTGCAGCATGTGGGTGCAATCACTTGCCAGGATTATCTGGGTTTATCTCAAGGAATCATTTCCCTGCCACTGCAGAGGGCTCTGGCACTAGCACATCTGGTCTCCTGTGGGGTGTAATACTTTGGTCTCATTTCAGTTGTTGGGTTAGTGCGCGGGTGCTGGGTGGTGTTGGTGCCCTGTGCTACACGAGGGCAGACTGGATGATTTATTGGTCCCTTCTAGCCTTAAACGCTATAAGATTCCTTTAGTCTGGTAAAGGATTCTAGTTGATTGAATTCAAGACCCATTTAAAGACAACGCAAGACTCCCCTCACCACCCTCCTACACCTCTCCTTCTGAATGATTTTTTGATGTTAGAAATGTAATGGATTTGAAGGCATTACTAATCTGTAATTTGCTGGGTGTATTTTGCAATCCTCCTGACATTGCTGACATCGAAGGAAAAGACAAGTCTGACTTACCTGTGTAAATATCTATTCTCGTGGCATCAGCATCTCTACAAAGTAACAAAAACACAATCAGCGTCCAAAGTGCGAATGAAGGTGAAAGACGCTGGGAGCCTGAGAGGATTTTGCATGTATGAGTAGGAATTTCAACAGGAGCTATCATTATGAATCAAAAACTGTCCAAGTCTCTAAGTATGCAGTGTTGTTGTAGCCGCGTCGGTCCCAAGATATTAGAGAGACAAAGCAAATTAGGTAGTATCTTTTATTGGACCAACTTCTGTTGGTGAGAGATGAGCTTACATAAAACTTTTCTTCAAGAGCTATGTTTACGTAAGCTCGAAAGCTTGTCTCTCACCAACAGAAATTGGTCCAATAAAAGGTATTACCTCACCCACCATGTCTCTCTAAGGCTCTAAGTGTCAGCACCCCTCAAAGAAATCCAAGAGGCTTTTGTGTACTATTGCATTTTTGGCCTTCCCTTGTTTGGATCCAAACTCCACCACAAGACACTGATGCTGCATACTAATTAAATCTGATTACAATGCAAATACCTATTCCATCATAAACACTCATTTTAGGAGGGAAAAATGAGTACATGAAGGAAAAATATCTTAGTACATCACGATGGAATAAGCCTCCAATTTCAAGCTTCTTTCAGCTTTTGAAAGACATCAATACTTCCGTTACATTACTTACCTTCTCCTCAAGGAAGAGTTCTTCAGAGTCTGTGCTCCCCTTTGTGTCTGGAACCTCCCTCCCTATCCCAATGCACCAGATGACCTAACTATTCTTCAAAATGGCCATAAATTCACTTTTGCAAAGCACAACAATGCACAACCACATCAAAAGGCTAGGGAAAAAAGGATATAAAATTGATCCTCCTTGGTCTCCCAACACACAGTGTATTTTCTAGCTGTTTATACTATCAGTTTTTCAAGATGGGGCCCGTCCTCCTCTTGGGCAGGGCCTGTATCTTATGTAGGATACAGGTGCACCATCACCATTCAGCTATAACATAAGCTTCTGTATTACATCTTTCTTCTTAAGATCTACTGGTAGTGAAGGTCACTCAGCTGCTTACCCTAAATATGTGAGCTAGTTAAACCACAGCAACTTAATTAATTCCCAATACAAATACAGTCTCAAATACATACCTGGCATTATCTACAAGCTCAGCAAGGGCACCAAACAAGAACTCATGAGTGGTTCTGAAATGTCAAACACTGAGAGTCAGGAAGGTTACTGCAATTTTGAAAGAGACTGTCTATCTCTCAATTTAATATGTATGTCAAACTGATTTTTTTTTTTTTAAAGTTTTTACCTAATTTGTAACATACTTCCCCGCCAATCAATGCAACAAAACTAGAGATCAGAGGTGTACTATTCATAGAATCATAGACGATTAGGGTTGGAAGA
This sequence comes from Chrysemys picta bellii, assembly GCF_011386835.1. Lineage (NCBI taxonomy): Eukaryota > Metazoa > Chordata > Testudines > Emydidae > Chrysemys > Chrysemys picta. The sequence continues at coordinate 4,064,884 of NC_088805.1, forward strand.
GACCTCAGAAGGTCATCTAGTCCTGTCAAAAACAGGAGACCAATAAGACAGCTACTGGTTAAATAATATTAGCAGTTTGAATCAAGAAAATCTAAACTATGATCTTTGTGTAGTGGCATTAAGAGTATTAGCTAAGGGGAAAATTATATTAGTTTAAAATTACCTATTACAAGGTGTCATAACAGTGACTCATTGACTGGCACTCTTCTATCAAGAAGCAATCAATTCATGTGAATCCTTGATTACTTATTATACTAACTGGTTCTTTTAAACGACAACTAATAAAACCTGCCCTGGCAATGATTAAACTGCACAGGATTGGAGGTTTCTTTTCCTTAAAAGCATCTCTTCAAATTCCAAGATTTAAATTTCTGATAAATATGAACTTGGTATGCATTCATATGCTTACTACTGTTGCACAAATCAGATGATATTTTCTGGAGAAATTAGTGGCTGCAGCTGTTGCTAATCCAGAAAAAGATTATCATGAACCAGCATGGTATGTTTCATCATATGATCTGAGGAATTCAATGTCAAAATTTCCCTGACTGAATCCCAATTCACTATAATCCTGAAGACAAAAATATTTGAGTCCAAAGTTCTTAACTGTCATCATTCGTAAGAAGTTCCCAATCCAAAATTGTAACATTCCACTTGGTTGCTCTGCTGCAGTCTTTTCCCACAAAGTCTTTTCCGAGTCTTTTAATGGCTCGTTCCCTTTTCTTTAAAGCCTTCGTTATTTTTTTGTCAAAGAACAATAGATGTAAAATCTCCGCTGTACATCCAACACGGTGATGCATCTTCAAAAGCTAATCGGTTTTCAAATGCAGACTACCTATGACCCTGTGAAAACTTCAGCTAAACTAGGGGAAACGCAGAAACTGGATGAATGGTGTTCCTCCCCAGGTTAAATTCAACGACCAGTATAGACTGGGCCACATGTAGAGCTAAAAAATGCACGTTTATTGACTCTGAACTTTACAAGAACACTTACTAGGGCTGTCAAGTGATTAAAAAAATTAATCGCATGATTAATCACACTGTTAAACAATAATAGAATACCATTTATTTAAATATTTTCGATGCTTTCTACATTTTCAAATATCTTGATTTGAATTATAACAGAATATAAAGTGTACAGTGCTCACTTTATTTTTTTTATTACAAATATTTGCACTATAAAACACAAAAAATAGTATTTTTCAATTCACCTCATACAAGTACTGTAGTACAATCTCTATCATGAAAGTTACATTTACAAATGTAGAATTATGTACAAAAATAACTGCACTCAAAAATAAAATGTAAAACTTTAGAACCTACAAGTCTACTCAGTCCTATTTCTTGTTCAGCCAAACGCTCAAACAAGTTTGTTTACATTTGCAAGAGATAATGCTGCCTGCTTCTTGTTCACAATGTCACCTGAAAGTGAGAACAGATGTTCGCATGGCACTTTGTAGCCAGCCTCGCAAGATATTTACATGCCAAATGTGGTAAGGATTCGTATGTCCCTTCATGCTTCAACCACCATTCCAGAGGACATGCGTCCATGCTGATGACTGGTTCTGCTCGATAACAATCCAAAGCAGTGTGGAGCGACGCATGTTCATTTTCATCATCTGAGTCAGATGCCACGAGCAGAAGGTTGATTTTCTTTTTTGGTGGTTCGGATTCTGTAGTTCTGCATTGGAGCGTTGCTCTTTTAAGACTTCCGAAAGCATGCTCCACACTTCATCCCGCTCAGATTTTGGAAGACACTTCAGATTCTTAAACCTTGGGTCGAGTGCTGTAGCTATCTTTAGAAATCTCACATTGGTATCTTCTTTGTGTTTTGTCAAATCTGCAGTGAAAGCGTTCTTAAAATGAATATGTGCTGAGTCATCATCCGAGACTACTAACACATGAAATATATGGCAGAATGTGGGTAAAATAGAGCCAGAGACATACAATTCTCCCCCAAGTTCAGTCACAAATTTAATTAACTTTTTTTTTTTTTTTTTTTAAATGAGTGTCATCAGCATGGAAGCATGTCCTCTGGAATGGTGGCCGAAGCACGAAGGGGCATATGAAAGTTTAGCATATCTGGCATGTAGATACCTTGCAATGCCAGCTACAAAAGTGCGATGTGAATGCCTGTTCTCACTTTCTGGTGACATTGTAAATAAGAAGTGGGCAGCATTATCTCCCGTACATGTAAACAAACTTGTTTGTCTTAGCGATTGGCTGAACGAGAAGTAGGACTGAGTGGACTTGTAGGCTCTAAAGTTTTGCATTGTTTTGTTTTTGAGTGCAGCTATGTAACCAAAAAAAAAAAAAATCTACATGATAAAGATATTGCACTACAGTACTTGTATGAAGTGAATTAAAAAATACTACTGATTTTATCATTGCAACAGTGCAAATATTTGTTATAAAATATAATATAAAGTGAGCAGTGTACACTTTGTATTCTGTGTGGTAATTGAAATAAAAATATTTGAAAACGTGGAAAAAATATCCAAAAATATTTAATAAATGTCAATTGGTAGTCTATTGTTCAACAGTGCGATTAAAACTGCAATTAATCACAATTAATTTTTTTAATCATGACTTTTTTTTTTTTGGAGTTAATCGGGTGAGTTAACTGCGATTAATCGACAGCCCTAACACTGAACACATAATTATAAAGGTACTTTGTCCAAATGAGCCTCTCAGACATAACAACTATGATTAAACTTTCATATCCACTACAAAAATCATTAGAACTAACCCATCAGCTGAACTCTGATTAGAATAAAAGTAGTAGTATTCAGGCTGTACCCATAGGTGCAGAAGGATGGGATGTTTCTGTTAAAGCGATCAGCAATGAAGAAGCTGATATTAGCTTTCAGGAATCACTACATTTATACTAATGGAGCCCTTCCAATCTTTCAGACTCTGTTTCAGTTTGCCTGCAGGCTAAGGATGAGAGCTCTGTATCAGTTTACATTTGGAAGGTTCTTTTCATAACCAGAAGAACTAGAAACTTTTTATTTTCTTTTAGAACGAAAGCTTAAAATTTGCACAGAACACAGGAATACTAGTAGCACTGAAACGCTAAATCCACAGAAAGGGCAGAAATTACCTCATGTACAGATTTCCAGTACTCCTATCAATTTAAGGACAATTACAAAAACCCACAAACATAGTCCACTGAAAATATATCTGGAGAATATTCCATATAATGGATAGCCACAAGCAAATGCATGAGTCGGAATTAATATACACTATACTTCTGCACCTTTGACTCTACATCCCAAAACACTTCAAACTACAACTCAGTGAATCAAATATTTGAGAATATGCATTGCTGTGTAATTAAAAAGATGTAAATATGGATTTAGAAACAAAAAGATCACAGGAAAGGGCTGAAAAAACAGATCACACCATAATCTACGGAGCGACAGAATGATTAATCCTTTTCTAAATAACTGTTTTTCCCACTGCACTCATCACAGTGGTATCTGAATGCCTACCAACACTGTAATCCCCTCATATCAGCTGAGGCAAAGAGATGAAACCTTGCTAAATCTGAGTGAAATGAAATCCAAAAATATTTATCACTAGCTAGCGCATATAAATATGTAGATTTCTTTGGAGTATGTATAAAATATATATACTATTACTGTCAAAACTAGCATCTTCTCAAAAGTCTAACGTTAACTTTAAAACCAAGCCAAGAGGCTGTTCTGCATTGTTATTAATGAATCTCTTCATTCATAGCAACAACATGCCTACTTCCTCCATGTCAAAACTACCCGACAAATAAGTACTTAACTTCCATCTATCCTTGCATGTAATGGCAGTGTAATGGTTCTCTCCCAAGATGCCCTCTTGTTGTACAGAAAAAAGCCCATGACCTGTTTCAGTTGCAAAGAACATGTCAAAAAACATGAATCAAACCTAACTGATGCAGTAATATCTGCCCAAGCTTGCAAAGAGTCTGAGACAATAGCTCTGAGAGGTGTGAACTATCCCTTTCACCTCAGTGTATATATTTACTCAGATGTCTCTACTTTAAGTGTCTTCATTGTTAAGCTTTTTCACTGCTCAATCAAATCATGTAAGAAGAGGAAATATATTTTGAAGATCTACAAAATCTACTCTGAGGGACAGTTCATTTTGAGAGCACGAAAGGGTGGGCTTGGGAAAGTACTATATTACTACCTCCTCCTACTCAAAAATGAGCACCACCAAGAGGGAGCCAAGCCCTAAGGAACCCAACAATGCCATGGGTGTGATGTATTCAGATCATGCTGAAAGAAAGCCAAATTCAAGGAACCCGGAAAGCATGTGTGATCATATTCTGAACATCTGCACAGTCTATTGAAAGCAACATCTGAAGGGAACAGGACTTATTTTGTGAGTGGAGCTTGGAAGAGTAACCTATCCTACCTAACAACCAATCTGATCGTACAGGTATGCAGAAGCAATGGGCACCTAATTAATACCACAGACTGATAAGTCAACTTCTCTGTAGCAAAGGTGGTCCCAGCAATGCACCAAATTCTACTTTGGGAGTTTGGCATCCTGTTAGCAAACAGAGCTGTCTTCCCTTTTTGTTACTGTAACAAAACCTTCATACATTGGCTTACTGTATCCTTCACTTGTAGGCAGAAAATACTTTTAATAGGTAAAGAATCTGCATTTTTTTTTTAATTTCTCAAATCTAGTGAGCAGCTGCTAGAGAAAAAAATAAAACTTTTGCTCCACTTAAATATACGACTGCCATTCTAACTGTGTCTAACAGGTCAGTTCTAGTTAAAGGGCCAGCTTTCGTTTTAAATTGGCCATAAATATTAACTCTTGACCGCGGGGTGCCATTAGAAGATTTATTTCCGAAGATAAATTTAGTGGTACAAATTTTAACAAATTGTTTCAACCAACTATGCATTACAAACACATTCAAGCATACAGAGACAAGTTAACAAGTTAGCCAATCTCATAGTTTTTAATAGTTTGTAATGACTGCACGAGCCAATCTCATAGTTTAATAGTTAATAGATTTTAACTTTTTTTTAAAAAGGAAAAAACACCATCTTATTAAAGTTTTAAAGCATCTGTTGTATTAGGGATCCGTAATTAAGTGTTAATTATAATAGCCATACTTCACCCTTACATTGAACTTTTCATGAAAGGATCGCAACGGTCTTTTACAAGCCTTAATACAACTCTTAGGTTTTGTCTATATTGGAAAAGTGAGTTATATTTAAAAACATATCAACTTAAATGCTTTAATTAGCAAGCTGTCAAACTCACCAGGTGATGTTTAAAAACATGTTAGTCCGTTAGCCATGACCCCTAAGGTTGACCTTTAGGTCATGGCTAATGGTGACCAGCTAACCCTTTTAAAAACATGAATCTACCTGAAATGGTAAGTAGTGTTTAGCAACGTGATAATTAAAACATACTAGTTCATGCCGGGTTGAGGGTTTTTTTAAAACCACAATTCATTTTCCTAGTAGACAAATCTTATGAAGTAAACAGCTATAATCAGGAACTATGTATTTTTCAGTTCTGCAGCCAGAGATTGTGCTTCAAAATCTAAGCTGTCATTTTAAAAGTTTCTAGCTCTCGTGACTGTGAAAACAACCATGAAAACATGACACTGTCTTTCTCAGTCTGCAACTGCCTGAGACCATGGTTCTGAAAGATGAATGCTTCATTCATCTCAAAGAGTTAATTCTGAAACAGATTAAAATTTAAAATGTCACTATTTAAATGATTTTACTATTGATCATTTTAGGGGAAAACATCCAACTAAGGTACCTATCCCACAATCTCAACATGCTTCTCATCCCTTGTTGGATGTCAAAAGCCCTAATTGTGCCTCACCTATTTTCCAAAACCTCCATGATGCAATTATGCACTGCAAAACCCATGGTATATTAAAGAACTGAAACTGTGATGACAGCATAAAATTATTTTAATATAAAAATAAACATGCATCACTATAATGACTGTACTAGCCAATCTCATATTTATTAGAAGTCTCCATTTTGTAGCTGAAATGCAGATGCTGCAGACTTTCCAATCTGCCATACTGGAGCACTGCAAAATCTTGGGGCCTCACAGCACAATTTAGATCCAGTTTGCCATGGAGTTGGATATTTTAATCGTTTCACGATTGGTAAGACTTGAGCCATAGAGGTGGAGCGACTTGACATCATGGTCACTTAGTCAATGACAGCACCAGGAACTGAACTCAGAAGTCTCAACTCCCAGTCCTCATACACCAACCAGAAGACCTAACACAACATTTAAAGTAACTAAACCAGTTATAGGGCAAAGCAACGAATGGAATCGCAGCACCATTGTCCCTCAGATGATATAGTGCCACTATTATCTTCTTCTGTGCCCAAGAGCTCTAACTGCTATTTTTTTTTTTTTATCATCCATGGGTTGAAAATAATTCCCATTTGCCAAGAGCAATCATTATAAATACTCAAAACTTTGCCAAGTAGTCCATCTCTATTCCAGTACTATTAATAAAAAACTTCACAATTTAATTTAGAACTAAACAACGTAAAACTCAGTCAAGGTTCTGTGCTCTGGCTCTATCCATAGAAGTCTAAAGGAGCCAGATGATGCCATAACATACCATTGAGGCTCCCTCACTCCCATTTTGCCTCAGTATTTGAAAAAGGTGCCAGAGGAAACAAACCATCAAAACCATTGCACTATATTTCTCCTAGTAACACAAGCAGACATAGTCAATTCTTCTACTTGCTCCCCCTTCTACAAAGGGGTCATAAAGACAAAGAGGGATGGTTCCTCTAATGGCCAACTGACCAGAATGCTGAGAATCCATCACTAGTTTGCATTGTTATCCCCAAACATATTACTGTAAGGACAACAAAATCTCATGCTTTATGATGGAATTCCCTCCCTCCTAGACAGCATTACACAGCTGATTACTTGCAATCTGCAGGTTTCTGACAGGTGTCAGTATACCAAATCTGATTTTTCTAAAATACCAGTGTCACTTTGACTCCAGGAGCAACACCGGGTATGTTCTAGACCAGTGGTTCTCAACTTGCGGACCAGTCAGCACAGAACTGCAACCCATGTGACATCCTCAGGGGCCATACAGGTAGTACTGGATGCAGCCCACAATGGTAAACAGGGTTTGAACCACTGTTCTAGACACAGATGAAAATAGCCAAACTCAAAACAGCTGAATCCTCTTTGGCTCTATCAGAACATTTTCTTTTTCTGGACTTCCAATACACTATACTAAAAGAGAACAATCCCTGATAGCCAACTGGGAGCAGAAAGGAAACTTGTATTTAAAAATACAACTGAACAAAACATTCAAGTGTTAGCCAAACAAAACGTTATAAAGGAGAAACAGCCATTACCAAGAAAGAGAGAACAAGAGAATGATTTCTCATAGCAAATCACTCTACGGAAAAGCATATTCTATAAACTCTAGGAAGTCCACTTTTTTCCAATCTCTCTCCACGTTCTGCACTTTACCTAAATATCTGATATTGTAGGAGAGCTGTGGGAAAGTGCCTATATTTTTCTAAAACAATACACATATAAGCAGATACACAAAAAGAGTCCCTTTTTTAATAAATGCTCCAGTGAGAGAGCACATATCGTATTTAAAGCAGGGGTCTAAGTGTTAAGACTCTTGGATTCTATTCCCAGTTTTGCTACTGACGTATGATCTCATACATGTCATGTCATCTCTGTGCCTCTGTTTACCCATCTTTACAATGGGTAGAATACCTACCTACCTCTTAGAGGTGTTGTGATACTTAATATTTGTAAATGCTTTGTGATCCTTGAGTGAAAGGCACAATGTATGTGCAAAAATTATTCCATGTCTTCCTTACCCTGTGATCTACAGAACCTTCAGGGAAAAGACTAATATCAGTTTCCTCAGCAGACAAGTTATTTTTGGGAGAAAATCAAACACAGAGGAATCAGACACAAAGAACATCCTTCTTGTAAATTGCTTTCAACTGTTCTGTTTTCTTTCTTGAAGACACCTCTAAAGGATTCTGCCTTTCTGTTGCTATTGGGTTGAATGATCAAGACGAGTACCCGGCAGCGGCATAAATATTAGATTCCTTCAGATCCACCATTGAGTTTCATCTGGTTTTGATATAAATGGATCCAGCTGACTTGAATTATACTGAAGATACAAACCATGCTCATGCAGCTGAAGCCGCTGTTCAACAAACCCTGTAGAGGAGCCTGGAGACGGGAAGACTCTGGGGACCCTTTCTGGATTAGCAAGGCAACTTGGCGTCGGTTCTTTGTAAAACGAGTGTCCAAAGTTCAAGACTGGCCACGAGTGACTGTGGGTTGACCGCCACCAGGCGACAGAGGCGAAAAGAAACCTCCAGGCCCAGGCTAGCGCACGGTAGGCAGGGCTCTGCAGCTCGGCAAGATACTCACGAGTTGGTATGCAGGTACTCGAAGGTCAGCTGGGCACGGTTCAGGCTGCTGTAATTGGTAAAAGCCATGGCTGGCCCAGGCTGCCTGGCAGCCCCAACACCCCACCTCAGGCGGACACTGGGCAGTGCCAAGCGAGCTCTTCTGTGAACCCGGCCCCGCTGTCACGGCCTCCCAGGCAGCGCCGGCCCCCGCGGCGCTGACCCGCCCCCCGCCCAGCGCGCCTCGGCGGGAACCTCGAGGTCTCCGCGGCCACCTCTTCCCCGCCGCCCGTCACGGCCCGTCCCAGGAGGCGCCACCTGCCCCGGGCGGAGCCGCCATGCGGGAAGGAGCCGCTCACGCCAACGCCGCTGCGGGCCCCGAGCCCGCGCCTCGCCGCCGACTGGGGCCAACGCCCCGGCAGGCCCCACCCGCCTCTCGCCTCCCGCCGCCGCGTAGGAGCCCCGCTCCCGCTCGCCGCCCCGGCAGCACGTGCCGGAGTCCCCTGTTGCCCCTCCCCCCACCCCGCGGCCTCCGCCTGCTCCTCGCCGAGCGGGCCAGGCCCCGCCGCCACCGCCGCCGCCGGTCCCGCTTTGTCTGCGCCGAGCTCGCTCGCGCGCACCGCGCTCGCAGGCTGCACCCGCACCGGCCCCGCCTCCCACTAGGGCGGGGCCTCGCCGCTCGCCAATGATTGGCCGGGCCCGGAAACACGTGACAAGTGAGGCATGGCGCCAGCAGCAATGGCTTCGCCCCTGTCACGTGACGAAGCCATCCTTTAGAGACGGCGCGGTGGCTGTGCTGGCAGCCTGGCGCGCGCACGAGGCTTTGGGGGGCAGTAACGGCGGAGGAGCCGCTGCGTGGGAGGACGGCTGGGCCCCGCCCGCGAGTGCGGATACCCCTCCCGCACCTTGATTGGCTGGGATCAAGCGCCAGCCACTGCAGGTGCCCCCCCCCCCCATACCTCCCGCCTTGCGCCCCCCCCCCCCCGCGTGTCTGGCTGTCCCCGCGTGTCTGTCTGCCCCCTCAGCCTTCCCACCATCACCCCCCGCGTGTCTGGCTGGCCTCGCAGCCCCCCCCCCCGCGTGTTTGGCTGGCCCCGCAGCCCCCCCACCACGTGTCTGGCTCCCCCCGCAGCCCCCCCACCACGTGTCTGGCTCCCCCCGCGTGTCTGGCTGGCCCCGCAGCCCCCCCACCACGTGTCTGGCTCCCCCCGCGTGTCTGGCTGGCCCCGCAGCCCCCCCACCACGTGTCTGGCTCCCCCCGCGTGTCTGGCTGGCCCCGCAGCCTCCACCCCTACCGCGTGTCTGGCTGCGCGCAGCTGTCCCGCAGGCCCCCCCCCCCCGCCTGTCTGGCTGGCCCCGCGTGTCTGGCTGCCCCCTCAGCCTTCCCACCACCACCCCCCGCGTGTCTGGCTGCGCGCAGCTGTCTCGCAGCCTCCCCCCCCCCCCCGCGTGTCTGGCTGTTCCCGTAGCCTCCAACCGCCCCCCCCCCGCGTGTCTGGCTGCGCGCAGCTGTCCTGCAGCCTCCCCCCCCCCCCCCCCTCGCGTGTCTGGCTGCCCCCTCAGCCTTCCCAGCACCACCACCCCTGTGTCTGGCTGGCCCCGCATCCTCCCCCCGCCCCCCCCCCAGCTGCCTGCTGCTGACCCTGCAGCAACCGCCCCCCATATATGCCTGACTAGGCTGTTGCCCCTACAACCTCCGATGGCTGTATACTGGTATCCTGCAACACCCGCCCCCCCCCTCACGTGTCACTACTTGTTGCTGCCCTTGCAACACCCCCCGCCTCCCCCCCCGACACACACACACATGCTTGGCAATGTGCTGCTGCCCCTGCACATATGCACGCACACACACCCTATGTGCCTGGCTGTGTGCTGCTGCCTGTGCAAATGCCTCCAAACCTGCTGCTATGCTGCCACCCTGACTACAGTAATTTCTGCAGGCTACCATATGCAAACTGGATCCTAAAAGCAGTGTCTCTTCTCTGTATGGATCTTACCCACTGTTGAAGTCCAGGACAAAGCTATCATGGATTTAATGGCGGTAGGTTTGGGCCTTATTGCTTAATGAACCTACTGCCTTAAAAACACATTTTAACATAGCCATTCAAATAGGAGAGAGATGGCAAAGGACAGAAAAGAGCTTGGTCCATACTAGTCAAGGAACCAAGTTTTCAGGGCTTTATTTGTCATCTTTGATGGAAGAGATCAACTTTTGCTACAAAACATTTTCACTACCTCATTGCTCCTGTCATTCAGTCTGCAACAAAAAATGAAGAGTTTGGATAATTTAGGAAGTGAAAGATCCCTTTTATTAAAAAAGCTACTGAGAAAGAGATGGTAAGGACATAATTGAAGAAATTAAGCATACGTGGACCAGCCCCATGACAGGAATCTGAAGATATTAACACTACTGCCCTACTCATAATTTTTTGAAAAATGGTAGGAAACTAGAAAGGGACAAGAAGATAAAAGAAAGTCAAACGTACTGACCTTTGGCAGGGTGATTCTCACCATTATCTTCCTGTAACTGCTTACTTCTAGTAAAATCATAAAAACAATCACTAAACCTTTGGAGAATAAAGGAACTCTGGCCAGCACAGATGCATAAAGAACAAATTTGCCAGACAAAGGTGACTCCTTATTGGTACCTGCACTATAGTTAGGTTTGGAAGGATTAGATTTTTAGGTCCATAAATGTCATTCACTGTATGTACCAAACTGACGAAAAAATAGTTCCACCAATAAATCATATTTTAGGCAAAGTAAGAAAAACACTGTTTGAGAACTTATTAGCGTTTGATGTACGGATGTTTACTTTGTATATTTTGATGTGATGTTGAGTTGACAATTTGTTTTAATGGTTATAAAACTTTACCTTTTTGAATCTCCGTGTCTGCTGTTGTTAAATAATTGTCTGATCGCCCATCATTTCTCACAACTAGAGATTTAAAAATTAAAAATGCTTAAAGCCCATTATTTTATGCAACTGAAAATTTAAATTTATAACAATTGGAAAAAAAGCTTACAAATAAATATCCATCAAAATTGTAAAAAAAAAAAAAAAAATTGAATTCTGCTACCTATAGTTAAGATTGTCACAGAGTTCAGTTTTAAGTTTTGTAAATATCTCACCAAAAGGGCAAAAAGCAAATTATATCATATGCTGAGCACAATTTGAATTTTTTGTGGTGATTTGATAAAAAATAAACTGATTCCAACAAAAATAATAAGTTTTTAAAAGGAGAGGCTACTAACCTGGTTCAATACCTGGAGTTTTGAGTTGTGTGGCTCTCTGAGTGCCCCACTTCAAGTCCACATGCACCCCATGTACCTTTGTTCAGAGATTTTCAGTAGCAATGACTTTTCAGTCTACGTCTGCACTCCAGATATCCTTGTGCCCAGTACAAAGTATATATACAGGTGCACAGGCATGGGATGAAACTCCAAAGCTGAGGAGAATGAGGGCTGGTAGTGGAGCACCCATAGAGATGCATGTTTCAAAGAACGCCAGTTACTGCACAGGATGATTAATTTTTCCTTCAAGTAGTGTTCCTGTGGGTGCTCCAATTTGGACGACTCCTGAGCAGTATCCCCAGGAGGAGGAGGGAGCTTCAGAGTTGGATAAAAACAACAAAGAGTCTGGTGGCACCTTAAAGACTAACAGATTTATTTGGGCATAAGCTTTTGTGAGTAAAAACCTCACTTCTTCGGCTACCCCCTGATACTTGACAGAGTTGGATCTAACACAGAAGAGAACTGAATTGCCAGCCACAGAATCTGATCTGGAAGTATGAATCAAGATATCAAGTTTAGAGACCGTATGTATTGAGGTCCAGGTTGCAGCTCTGCAAATTTCAACAACTGGAACATCTTTCAATAGTGTCATTGAAGTAGACTGTGACCTTGCAGAATGGGCTAGTGCTCTAGAAGGATATTTAACATTGGCAGCCTCATAATAAGAGGTTATACAACTAGAGATCGACCTTGCGTCTCTGGGTGGAAATTGTAGCTCCTTTGGATCTGTCCACAAAGGAAACAATCTGGAAAACTTTCTAAAGCATTTGGTCCTAGCCATACAAAAGTCTAATGTCCTTCTGACATCCAGGGCATGGCAAGCAGCTTCCTCCCAGGTCTGGGTGTGGCTTGGGGGTGGGAATGGAAGATTAATAACCTGGTTAATATGAAATTCAGGAGATACTTCAGGTAGACATTTAGGATGTGGCTGCAATGAATTTTTTTCCATGAAGAATACGGTAAAGGGAGAATCTGCCATTAAAGCCCACATTTCTCCGACTCTCCGGACAGAAATCAAGGCCATCCAGAAAGTTGTCATAGATAGGTGAAGCAGAGAATACATACCCAATAGCTCAAAAGGAGGCAATTAAGAACCAAGTTTAAGTTCTATACAGACGCTTCCCTGGTTACGCGAGACCCGACTTACGCAAATTCGACCTTACACAAAAATTTCCATAAGGCATAAATAAAATTTTTGAGTTGCAGAAAATATTGTGTAATGTATGGAAACACAAAGTACTGTACCATAATGCGGTGTGCGGAGGAATACAGTAGTAGCATCTCCTACAAGGGAAGGTTTTGCGTTCTCACAGCCTCTCAGTCTTGTGTTATTTCAATGATACTGTATTTCTGTGATTTTACCCTATTATTTCATTCAAATCATGCCTGGAAAGCGACGAGGTGATAGCAAGAGTTCAGGACCAGTTCGTAAGTGAAAGAAGATTGATTTAGAACAGAAAATGTAATTGTTTGTTTTTTATGCTTGCACAATATACGTTTCCGACTTACGTAAAATTCGGGTTACGCAAGGCTTTCCGGAGTGGAATGATTGCATAAGTTGGGGAGCGTCTGTACTGGGGTGGGCTCTTTAATTTGAGGAAAGAAAGTTGTCATTCCCTTGACTAATCTTACTGTCGTGGAGTGAGCAAACACTGAGAATCTTTCTACTGGTGAATTAAAAGCGTTGATAGTGGCCAGATGAACCTTGACGGAACTCATGGAAAGACCTGACTTTTTTAATTCCAACATGTAATCAAGAACAGCAGAGAGAGAAAGAGAGAGCGAAAGAAATGAACAGGCAAAAACTGTTGCCGGAAACACCAGTCTTGGAATCGCTTCTATTTTTTAGCGTATTTTGCATAGATATATTCCTGATGTTTAACTGTACTGTTACACTTCTGCTGAATACAAAGTCTGTATCCCTGAGAATCGTTGAGGAGCCAACCTCTGAGCTGAAGAATTCTCAGGTTGGGGTGAAGAGTCTGACCAGAGTCCTAAGACAGGAGATGGGGAATGGGTGGAAGTCTCAATAGTCGACAAGAAGTAGATGAATATCATACATGTCTTGATTAAGTTGGTACAACCAGAATGACCCTGGCTTTATCTTGTTTGATCTTGTTCAACACTGTGACCAATGATGTCAGTGAATATGCATAAAGAAGACTGTTCGTCCATGAAATGAGGTAGGCATCCTCTATGGACTGACGATCCAGCCCTCCTCTCAAGTAGAATTTTCTGCATTTTCTATTAGTGGTGGTGGCAAAGAGGTTAACTTCTGGAAGCCCCCAGGTCAGGGAAATAGGTTTGAGAATTCAGAGTCCAGCTTCCACATGTAATCTTGGGAGAAGCGTATGCTTACATCATCAGCTATGGTGTTTTGTATGCCTGGAAGATGAGGCTGTAATGGGCTGTACACCAATTCTGTAGTCTTATTGCTTCAGTACAAATGGAGGAGGATCTCGCCTGCCTCCTCCCCCCCCAAATGATTTATGTAGAATATGCAGGCTATATTGTCTGTCATGACTTTGACAGATTTGCCCCGATTAATGGAAGAAAGATACATGTGTTCCTGACTGCTCTTAGTTCCAGGAGGTTGATATGCAGAACAGGCTCTTGGGCAGACAACTTGCCCTGAACGGTGTGCATGGCTAGGTGTGCTCCCCATCCCACGGTATAGTGATGGTAGGAAGAGGTTGGGTGAAAGGAACGGGGGGGGGGGAGGGGCGGTGTCTGTGAAAGGCACAGACTTTAGACAAGTCTGTCCACTACTTGAGTGAGTCCAGTACTTAGCCTGAGATAGACAACAGCCCATCTACTCTGTGTTTGTTTGTGATAGACTGTTCTGAGCCCTACCTGGAAGCAGCAAAGATGTAACCTGGTATGTTGTGTTATGAAAGTACAAGCTGCTATATGTCCTAGGAGTTGAAGACAATTTATTGTCAACATCTGGGAGCTTATTTGAACCTTGGAAATGAAGTTTTTTAGGATCATAAACCTGTCCACAGGTAGGTAAGCCTTGGTTCCAGAGAAGCCCCTATGAAATCTATCCATTATACTAAGGTCAAAGTGGACTTTTCAATATTGAGTTGAAGACTTAACCTGTAGAACAGGGACATGGATGTCTGTACTGTGGAAGGAACTTCATCTTACGACCGGCTGTTGAGCAGCCAGTTGTCAAGGTAAGGGAAGATGATTATAGCTTGTGTAAGTGAGCAGCTACCACTGCCATGACCTTTGAGAACACCCTTAGGGGGCAGAGGAGATGCCAAAAGGCGTCGATACTGAAAGTGATCTTGGTTGACAGTTGTGACAATGCGGTTCTGGCGGAACCCAACTGAGAGTGCCAACTCTGGACAAATTACTCAAACAGGGCAGTTACAGCCCAAGGCTGGGGGTTTTTCCACCTCTAAGGCAAACTAGACCAGCCAGACTAAGAGGACTTCGGTCTCACTCCACTGGCTAACCACAAGTCTCACAAGCAATCTCCTTAGACACTCCAGTTTCCCAGTATTGCCACCAGTGCCACTCGTTATGGGGACAAATGGTTATGAAAACCAATACCCAAGTAAAAGAAAAAGGTTCTCCTGATCCCAAAGGACCAAGCCCCAGACCCAGGTCAATATACAAATCAGATCTTACCCACAAATCACGCTGTTGCCAATCCTTTAGAATCTAAAATCTAAAGGTTTATTCATAAAAGGAACAAGATAGAGATGAGAGTTAGAATTGGTTAAATGGAATTAATTACATACAGTAATGGCAAAGTTCTTGGTTTAGGCTTTCAGCAGCGATAGAATAAACTGCAGGTTCAAATCAAGTCTCTGGAATACATCCCCCGCTGGGATGGGTCCTCAGTCCTTTGTTCAAAGCTTCAGCTTGTAGCAAAGTTCCTCCAGAGGTATGAAGCAGGATTGAAGACCAGATGGAGATGAGGCATCAGCCTTATGTAGTCCTTTCCAGGTGTAAGAACACCTCTTTGTTCTTACTGTGGAAAATTACAGCAAAATGGAGTCTGGAGTCACGTGGGCAAGTTCCTGCATACTTTGCTGAGTCTTAAGACATATTTGCCTTCTCTCAATGGGTCCATTGTATAGCTGATGGTCCTTAATGGGCCATCAAGCAGGCTAGGCAGAGCTAAAACCAGTTTGTCTGGGATGTCACCCAGCAGCATAGCATAAGTTTGAAATATAGACAGTATAGAGCCAATATTCATAACTTCAACTACAAAATTGAAACACACATATAGACAGCATAATCATAACCAGTAAACCATAACCTTGCTTAGACACCCCATTTGACCCCCTTTATACAAGATTTGCGTGCCACTACAGGACCTTGGTTGCAACAATGATCTACATGGTCCCAGATTATATCCATAACGTCACAACAGTAAAATGAAGAAACCTCTTGTAAGATCGGTAAATTGCAACATGAAAATACACATCCCGAAGGGCGAGGGTCATGAACCAATTTCCAGAATATACCGTAGGAATTACAGCTGCAAGAGTTACCATCCTAAATTTCTGTGATCTCACAAAGATGTTTAGGCATCTGAGCTCTAATAGTGGTCTCTATCCCCTGTTCTTTTGGAGTACCAGAAAATACTGGAATAGAATCACTTTCCCCGTTGCTGTACTGGAACTGGGTCTATGGCCCTGTAGCAGGGTGAGACTCACCGGCGTGGCACCTCCTGCTGGTCGTCTTGGGAATTAGCTCTTCAGCCTCATAGCGCCTCCTGGTGGCCAGTGTCTCGCCTGCTGCTGGCCCCGTGTCCCTCTTGGACCCCGATGCCCTTTACCTTGGGGTTCTGCCCTAGCAGTACCCCCTTGCTCTGGGTCTCCCCTCCCAGGGGAACCCCCTAAACCCACCTGGCCTCAGTGGCTACTGGCATCATCATCTAGCCCCGCTCACTTGGGCAGACTGCAGTCTGTAATGACCACTCATCATTGGCAAGGGGTTAGGACCTGCTGGCTTTGCCTATCCCCAGGCTGCCCCTTTGCAGCCCCAGTACCTTTCATAGGCCTTCAACAAGGCCTGCAGCCTGGGGAGTTGCCAGGCTGGAGCTCCCCAGCTCCTCTTGCCTTTTTCCCCCAAACACTGCTCCGTTCCCTGTACCGTGACCTTCCAGGCAGCCAGGTCCTTCTCCCTCCACAGCTAGAGATAGACTGACTCAGCCCCTGCTTCACAGCCCTTTTATAGGGCCAGCTGTGGCTGCCTTCCTAATCAGCCTATTCTTATTGGCTCCCAGCCCTCTCCAAGGGCTGGCTTTTAACCCTTTCAGGGCCGGAGTGGGGTGACTGCCCCGCTACAGGCCCCCTTGCATAGAAGGGTGATGACTTCCTGCATCTGCCCTTCTGTGCAAGATGGGTCCTGGAGGAAGGATAGAGGTAAAATGGACAGAGAACCTGATGTTATACCTTTCAGAAACCATTTATCAGACAGTCTGTTCCCATGGGAAAGTTGATCTCCGAAGGGTGGGAGGTGGATAGACTGCAGCTGAAAATTCCCTAAGCAGGCATGTTCTAGGCCCTTGACTAAACCATCAAAATTGATAGTTAGTCACAAATGATGGTTGGGTGGTGGTAGCACTCATGGATAGGAAATATTTTCTTTTGAAACCTCAGCCTTTCTTTAGGTGGTTCTATAGATCTATGATAGTTAGAGAACCAAACCAGTCAGGATCTCTGTCCAGTTTGAGATCTACTACATTTATTTGCAGGTATGTAAATACTGAGCAACCTGAGTGTGGCCATTGAGTCCTTAAAGCTATTATGAAGAGATTTGTCTGTACGCTGAAAAAAACTTCAAGTCCATTGAAGGGGAGTTTTTCCATGGTATTTTGGAGCTCCCTAGGAAAACCAGACAGCTGCAGCCATGACATTTAATGCATGATGTTGGCAGTGGAAATGGACCGAGCTGCAGGGTCAACTGTATGTAGGAAAGCTTGCAATTATATCCTCGCTCAGAGCTGACTCTCAGCTATGATGTACTTGAACTGTTCTTGAAGTTCCTCGGGAAGTCGTTCAATACAATTATTGAATTTACCATAATGAGTGTGGTGGTACTTCACCATCAGAACTTGATAATTTGCAATCCTGAAGTAAGGCATTGCTGAGGAGTAGATCTTACACCCAAAGAGATCGATTCATTTCTGGCCTTTATAGTAAGGCATAGACTTTGCATGGTGTGGTCTGCTACATTCTTTAACCATTTGCACAACTAAAGGATTTGGTGCAGGTGGGATGAGAAAAATTCTGATTTTTTTGCTGATATATAATACTTCTTGCCTTTCAGTTTACTCACAGGCAGTGCCATGGCAGGAGTCTGCCAGATGGTCTTAGAAGGTTCTAGTAGAGTCTCATTCACTGATACTCACACTTGTCGAAAGGTTGTGTAATTTAATAATCTCTTAATACCAATTGGCAAGGGGGTTACAGGAATATGCTGATGCTGGTATATACTTTCTGGTTCACCAAAGAATGTCATGTGAGGTCGCAAATGAAAGCCAGGGTCATGCTGGTTATTAATATAATTGTGAAATATATGTACAGGTACCATGTAAGGAGAGAGAGGGAGAAAGAGACTAAAATATGTGCTTAGAGTCTGTATCATGGTATTAGTTACGAGCGGAGTTGAAAAACAGGTAATTTGTCTGACAAAATACCTGTTTACTTATCTCTGTTTGGATGTAAATTGAGCATGGTAAGCTTACACAATAGATATCCATTTACATACAAAGTCAAATGTTAATGAAGAGATGTGAATCAACAGGAAAGGAACATACAGGAAGAAAACAAGCCATGGGAGGTTATCCTGTCTGTGAGTAGAAAATGAACTTTGGAGGTATTTCTAGAAGGCAGACATCTGGCAACCAGCATCTAGGAAGTAAACAGTGTGTTTGCATTCATGAAAGTGGGGCCTCAGCCAACCTTGGTTGAAAATGCTGGAGAACTTTGGGTGAGATAAATTTCTTTAGACGGGAGGTTAACCTCTTAGTTAAGGTTAGTCTCTAGGAAGTGTGTTATGATTTTGTTTTATATTAACCTTTTGTTTCCAGTATCCTTACTCACTATCATGTGACTGTTCTTTGATAATAAACTTACTCTTGTTTTCACTATAAATATACCTCAGTGCTATGGTTTTAAGTGCTGGTCTGAGTTGAATCTTACAAACTAGTGTATACTAGTTCATTTGGGAGTGGCAAACCTGGTAATTCTGTGAGTGTTCAGTGGATAAGGGGCTGGATGCTGCAATAAATGCTAGCTATATAGAGAGAGAGCCTGTGGAGGCCTGGAAGGCAGTGCTTGTGTTGCCAGTGGCTGGTGAATTCAGGGAGCTGATCCACAGCACAGACAGACATGACGGCTTCATGCTAAAGGCAGATGGTGGTGAGGTGCCACACAACCCTTGGGTACCCCAGGGCACATCACAGGTTGTTGTGTCTAAAATGTCTAAAAGCTTATGTTGCAACTCTCTAATCACTATAAACCACCACATCACTCTTCCAGAGCCCAGAATAGAATCCAGGATTCCTGATTACCCATATTCTACTGCTGACAGTAAATACTTGTGCAACACACTGGGAAATTGTGTCAAGTCCTTCTGCTGTGGCTGGTCTACAAAGGGGCTGGCCATTACGCCCTTACTCACAGTAAGGGTCTAAGATAGGGTTTAGAAAGTCCAGGCATTCACATCTTGCTGTTGATCTATGTGGGGGATAGGATGGTTGCAGCTGACTTGCACAGTGAAAAGACCACTTTAAAATAGGTTTTGTTCTTCAAAAACTATTATCCATCAATTATATTGTGACTCACCATGATGCACATTTCCCATTTCAGATATTTGTCATGTGTTTTGCTTGTGTCACTTACTGATTAGGGGGTGTGTTTTATAAATCCCGCTTTTGGCCCAATCCACAGAGAATGAGAGTCTGTGACAGTCCATATCTTGAGTGCCTGGCTGCTTAGCACAAGATGTAAAGATTTATACTTTAGCTCTGAAAGTCTTTAGTTCAGTCCCTGATGTTGGTCAAAATGGCAGCTGTCACACTTACAGGCAACCTGTATTGGCATGTTTGAAGACTGAGAAGTGTGCAGTGCAACAGGTAGCCTCCTGGGGTAATGGCAGCATGTGAATGTTTCTGGCTGGCCCCTATTAAAAAGATCTTGAGAGGCTATAGCGCATCCAGGAGGTGAGTGATGGCACAGAGGTCCCCTCCAGCTGATGGGTTATGTCGTCATTGCTCAACATGGAGGGTTGCTCTCGCCGTACTTATTTTCAGTAACTTTTAAAAGGAGAGAAAAAGTTATAGACAAAGAATTCACCGATGCTGGTCACAGCTTCTCACACCCTTCAGGAGGATCAGTGTAGTCAGGGACAGCTTTCAGCTGCACAGTTCCTCCCTCTGATTCCCAGGTCGCTGCAGTTCCTCTAATTCCTTACTCTGGAGAGCCATACACTGAGGGACACCAAAGATATATAAAAATACTAGGAATTTCACAAACAGAATCTATGAGATTGTAATAGGACATGTTTCATCCACCCAAATCCTTAAAAGAATGGAAATAAGAGGTTAAGGGGAAAGACTTGTGCATTCCTTTCTGCCGTTATATTGCCTACAACACTGCAGACATAAACTGTCATGGGATAAGAGGGAAGGTCTCATGGATTGGTAACTGGTTAAAAGATAGGAAATAAAGGGTAGGAATAAATAGTCAGTTTTCAGAATGGAGAGGTAAATAATGGTGTCCCCCAGGGGTCTGTACTGGGACCAGTCCTATTCAATGTATTCATAAATGATCTGGAAAAGGGGGTGAACAGTAATGTGGCAAAATTTGCAGATGATACAAAACTACTCAAGATAGTTAAGTCCCAGGCAGACTGTGAAAAGCTACAAAAGGATCTCTCAAAACTAGGTGACCGGGCAACAGAATGGTAGATGAAATTCAATGTTGATAAATGCAAAGTAATACACATTGGAAAACATAATTTCAACTATACATATAAAATTATAGGGTCTAAATTAGCTATTACTACTCAAGAAAGAGATCTTGGAGTCATTTTGGATAGTTCTCTGAAAACATCCACTCAATGTGCAGCGGTAGTCAAAAAAGCAAACAGAATGTTGAGAATCGTAAAGAAAGGGATAGATAATAAGACAGAAAATATCATATTGTCTCTATATAAATCCATGGTACGTCCACATCTTGACTACTGAGTGCAGATGTGGTTGCCCCATCTCTAAAAGGAGATACTGGAATTGGAAAAGATTCAGAAAAGGGCAACAAAAATGATTAGGGGTATAGAATGACTGCCATATGAGGAGAGATTAATAAGACTGACTTTTCAGCTTGGAAAGAGATGAATAAGGGAGGATATGATTGAGGTCTATAAAATCATGACTGGTGTGGAGAAAGTAAATAAGGAAGTGTTATTCACTCCTTCTCATAACACAAGAACTAGGAGTCACCAAATGAAATTAACAGGCAGCAGATTTAAAACAAACAAAAGGAAGTATTTCTTTTTTTGAAATCAAGATACTAATGTTACTCTGGCACTGCAGCCTTTTGTTGAGATCAGGGAACTTCCTCTGCCGACCACTTTGTGCATTCCACGTTGCAGGTTTTGTTCAGGATGGCTGGGTTCGATGTGCTCTGCCTCTGGATGGGCCATCTCTTATGTTGGGAAAGACCAGGTTTGGTACCAAATTGTTTGCACATACCTCTCAGGTCCAGTTGCTGGCTGGCGCCTGTGGTGTCACCTCATGGTGTTTTAGGATGTGACAGAGGGTGCTGTGAACATTTCTATTAGTCATCTCAATCAGGGAGCATTGATATTCCACACCCTCCTTACCGTGTTTTCTTTGAGGTGGATGTTCAGAGCAGCTGCCTTTCCATGTGATCTCTACAGAAGAGGCACACTCAGTTATGATCAGGCAAATGCACCAGAACCTTTGGCTGTGCCCTTTTCTCATGTTCCTCTCCTGACACCATGAGCGTGGAGAGGGGACTGCTGGAATTTGTGGGGATACTGCCATCAATTCTGTCTGCCAGTTACAGGACAGCCCATAGTTCCCTACTTCTCCATGGCAGGAGTTGTTTGGACAGAAGATTTAGGATATGAGCTGAGCCTCACAGATTCACCGAACCCCACGCTGTAAATCGCCATGAAAGAGACTGAAATGAACTACACAGCCTTAGCCTGCGCTACAGTAGCATTACTGCCTGGCCCTGCAGTGTTCATTGTCTGCCGGGTCCCCATGTGGGACACACCTCGCCTTTGGTAACGTCAGGGCAAATTTCATCTCTACAATGGTACACGTCCCTCTGAAACAGTTCCTGCGGGAGTTCAGCTGTCTGACGATGAACTTTACGCCCGTCCTCCTGACCCACGATCACCAAAGGGTTGGTTAGTAGATCTCATCAAGTTTGGCACATTAAATGGGTTTCAGATCCTGCATGAGCGTTTATGAGTGGCTCAGCATTAAATGTTCAGATAATTGCAGCTCTCATCAAACCATTTGGACAATGTTATGAGTTTCTAACGCTACATACAGTGAAGAAATACTTCCTTCCAATTATAGAAATGGTTCCACAGTTTTTAGAAAACTTAACTGATGATGAACTGAAAAAAGAAGCAAAGAAAGAAGCCAAAAATGATAATCAAATCTCTAAAGAACTTAGCTTCAAGAGTCCCAGGACAAGAAGAAACAGTAAAAAACTTAGAAATATTTAGGTTAAAAATGATACTTAGATTATCGCAAATTTCCTCTTTCAATGATAAAATGAATGCACTAAACAAAGTGCCACTGATATGAGTGGCTTTGCCTATGAAGTCCAGGGGATTGGTTGTGTGATGGAGGCCTCATCCCAAGGCCCAGTATTGGAGTTGGCAAGGTTGGCCACTTGGCAAAGGCAATTTCAGGTACAGAGACACCACCAGCACTTTAGTTTTTCACCGTATGTTACTACTTGTAGGCTGGTGAGCCAAACCAATGGGGGGTTGAACCTGTCACAGTTGAGCCATTGTTAGGTATCTCCCAGAGGAACTGTTTCAAATGGGAATCCCATGGAGGTAGAAGTTTCAACCTGCAAGTGAGTAACCAGACCCTCTTAAGAGAGTCATATTTAATCCTGAGAAAAGTCTGTCCAACCCTGGTGCAATGTTTCCTGAGTTGCTTGCAAATGCTGTTGTGCTGTGTATGTGCACAGACAAACACACTCAAAAACTTGCAGCATGGTTAGGAAAGTAAAAATGCCTTGGAACACCTCCCTGGCAAGTGACCCACAACTTCTCCGGAAAGAGAACGCAGTGTGGTCACAGTCCCAGGTATCCAATGTCCCAGGCTTGGGTAGCTGCTGCCACCACTAAGCTTCATATTCTGAAATTATATCATGTCCCCGCTTACTCTGTGCTCTTCTTCCAAGGAACTGGTCCCCAGAAGTGGGTGTTCACTAGTACATATGGGAAGTACTCTTCAAAGGCCACTGCAGAAAAAGCAAGACTTGGTTAACAAACTCTTACTTTAAAAAGCAAACTCTTACTTTGTTATTTCCAGATAAACCCATGAATGACCTCAGTTATTGTTCATCTAGAGGTGCCCTCTTTACTCTCTCAAGCACAGGAACGTCTTACTACAGATCCCACTTCAGACCTTCGCAGAAGTTGTTGAGTCCTACTTCCGCTGGACTCATCTCAAAGCCACTTTCCCAGTAGCCTGGACCCATACAGTCCCTGATGCCACTGGATGATCTCCAGTGTCTTGAGACCCCATTCCTGGCACCTTCACTGAGATGCCAAAACAACCCACCTCCAGCCAGCTGGCTTCAACTCTCCCCTCCAACGGTCCTCACTCAGCTGCTGGCATTTGAACAAACGTTCCATGGTGGCTCCTAGCAACCAAATGGGCCTTTACAGAACCCCCGTGTTAAATCAGCGTCTCCTAGCCAACAACAGGTTTTACCTCCCACAACCCCATGTGTAAAATAACATTAGGTAAACACATTACCTAACATTCTCCACAAGTGTGATTGTTGAGCTAAAGCTCTGCCTCTGGCTTTGGGTGTAAAAGCTCCTGGAAGAACCTGGGTAGGTGTTGCAAGAGTTACGGTCCCGTACCATTTTTGTGCTGACCTCATTTACAAGGTCCTTCCCATGAGAAATTAAAGCGCAGCCACAGGCAACTCAATAGCTCAGTAGCAGGGCTCTCAGTTTTTCCATTGCCCTGATTTTTTACAAGGAACTTCAAAGGGTCTCCTGTAAGGAGCATAATTAAAGACTGAGAGCCTTGTGCTGGTTCACAGCGCTCTGGCTGTACTTGTTCCTGTGATATCATGCCACACTCCAGGCTCTTCACTGAAAGACCCCCTTGGGTCCTTTCCTCCTGGAATCTGACTCTTCTCTAAAGTGGAACATGCAGCTCAGCTCTCTGTACTCCACAAAGCACCCCAGATTGCCTTGTATTATTTAAATGGGCAGTGCCCATAGAAATGAACCACAGCATTCAGTGAAAACACTCTGTAGTTTACATGACATGTGTGGGATCTCTGAGGATTTGTTCGATTTGCTGCATGTGAGCTCAGAAATTTAGAAGAGCCAAGTGTTTTCCCCCTAATTGCTGCTAATGGGGCGTTTTGCGCCAGCTGGGTGAATGTGGACCCATTCCTTTTATCTATAGGCATGTCTGCCCAACCACTCCTAAAGAACATTGCTCATTGCTGGCTTCACCTGCCTCAGGTAGCAGTTTATATTTGCAGATTAGTTCAAAGGGGAAATACCATGAACCCCCCTTTTATGGAAATGTCTTCTTTTCTGTTACTTAGGGAGCTTCATTCCTGTGCTTTGCTCCTCTCTAGAACAGCCTGATTTAACGAACAGGTAGGAGAACCTCTCTGCATGAGACACTCAGCTCAAAATGTACAAACTTGATGCCTAAATCAATACCTGGGCAGCTAAATAAAAGCCTGGGGGGCTTTCCCACAGTGCTGAGTGTGGACTTCATTAGGAGCTAGAGGTGCTCAGTTCCTCTGAAAGTCAGGTCACTGATTTTGGTGCCTAAAGATGTGTATGTAAGTGCCTAACTTTATTCAGCCAGGTTGGAAAATGTTGGTCTAGGAATGGAAAATTGAGATACTGGCTGCCAAAAGTGAGTGTTAGAAAATACAGAGTATTCTGAAGTTCATATGGAGGTCAAAGGGGAATGCAGATTGGAGCTGTTGGTGTGGAGTAGATCCTGGACACTTAGGGCTTCTCTTCTCAGGGAAGTCAGTGCAGAGCAGGCTAGGGTGTGAATTTACAGCACACTAGCTTCTCTGCATGAAGTCTTGTGATGGGGTGAACCAGGCCCTTTGAGGCCATCTGCTGAAAGCTTTGTGGTCCTACCACACCTGTCCCAGAAAGGAGCAGTGGACGTAAGTCCTCCAAGCTGCATAGAGAGGTTGCAGGAGAAGCAGACAATCAGAGAGGCTGTGGGGAGCAGCCAATCAGGGCCCAGCAGGCTCACATAAAAGGAGCTGTGGGGCCAGAGACAATCAGTTGCTGCCTAGAGCCTGAGGAGTAAGGACGGTGTTCCTGGCTGGCTGGCTGAAGAAGCAGCAGGACCGTGAATAGAGCAGTTGCTGGCAGGGACCAGGGGAGCAAGAAGGAGCTCCTGGATGGCTGCTGGGACAGAGTACGAGACGTCAGCCCTACAGTAAGAGTGAAGTGTTTATGAAGGTGCTGGGGCTGTGGGGAAGGGAACCTGAACTATTTAATGGCCTACCTGGAGAGCTGGGGCCAGAAAGGGTGAAGAGTCTCCAAGGAGGAAGCCCTGTGGGCATGGCCCCATACCAGAGTCAAGGGACTATTGGAAGGCTAACCCAGAAGGGGCTGCAGGACTGAATAAGGACTGAGCCAAGGGCGGGCTGCAGGAAGACACCGATGGAAAAGGGGTGCTGGGATAGGCCCTTGTTGGACTGTTTATCCCAGAATGGGTGTTTTGGTTTGTGCTTCACATATACACTGTGTGAGACTCGGCCAGAGGGCTGAGTCACTGAAGACCTACTGCAATCACAGAGAGAGTGAGTGCAGGCACACGCACTCGGGCAGTGGGCGCTTGCAAGAGGTGAGTGCCACCCTGTTACAAGTTCCTGTATGGACATTATTGCATAGTAAAAGTGCCTTTAGGCAGGTTAACTTAATACACTTTCTAGAGCCCAATAAGCAAAGCAACATCATGTAGTAAGAGACAAGAAGTGTGTCGCTGACTGCCCCTTTAAGGGGAATGAGGCTCAGCTTTGCCAGTGACCATTGATCTCCAGCTAATCTGAACTGGCTGAGAGAGTAAGAGGGTTGCACAAAAGGCTAAGAGAGCTCCATTAGGACTCCTGGTGGCACTTAAATAGGGTTGCCAAACCTCCAGAATTGTCCTGGAGTCTCCAGAAATTAAAGATTAATTTTTACTTAAAGATTATGTCATGTGATGAAACCTCCAGGAACACATCCAGCCAAAACTGGCAACTCTACAGCTAGAGGATAAGGCCCAATTAAAATTGAATCCCAGCTGTGGGGGGAGCTGGGTGGTTACTATAAAGAGAGGAAGCCCAGAACAGAAGAGAGCTGCAGGGAGAGAGGGAAAGAACTCTGCAGTGCCTCTCTTGGCAGTAGAGAGTGGAGCCAGGACAGACATGGAGAAGCCACTGAGATGAAGCAGCCTTTGGTGGTGAACCCTGATAAAAGGGCAGGGGCCAGGCCTCCAGCCAAGAACCCATGGGAGGGGTTCATCTGAGGAACAGAGCATGGGGGAAGCTCAAGAGGGATGAAGGTTCAAGACTGAGGAGGGTAGTCATGGTTTAAAATTTATATTTTCATTTGGGATTGATTGGGGTATTCCAGGATCCCTGAAAGAAGGGTGACCCTGGGAGGATAGTTCACGAAGCCCTGAGACAAAGGGGTACCTGAGACTCTGGGCCCAGAGTCAGGGACCAAAGACCTGACACAATGTCATTGAACTGTTAGTTGGACTTCTGTTTATTGGAGTCTATTGTTACATCAGAAGGGCTGAGATTTTCCAGTGACCTGATGGGAGGGCTGAGTCACGAGAAGAGAGAGACCACTGCACAATCGGAGTGGCTGTTGGCAGGGGAGTGCTAGATGAATCTGCTACACCACATCCTGGCATGGGTGGACACACTAGCAGGGAGTTCACTCTTCTGCAAAGTGCTATGTCGAATGGCCCTGTGCGATGACCTTGAGCTAAGGCCACCTGGGACAAGTCAGACTCACAGTCCTTTTCCTTTCCTGGGCCTGCTGCTCAATTTATGGGCCAGGCAAGGAAGAGTTAAAGGCCTGGAAAATCAAGGCAGCAGGAATATGTCAGTCTACCAGGCCCAGCTGCTTCATGTGCTAAGGAGGAAGAGGAAGACAGCAGCAGAGTGAGGAAGACGCTACCCTGGCCAGAGGGGAGAGTGGGCTGTTCAGACTGAGAAGACTTTTGGGTATTTTGAGATTCTTTGTTTCCTGGAAGGGCAGCTCTTTATTTTGGGTATGTAAGAGCTCACAATGTGACACTCCTGAAGAAACCCAAGACCATCTCATTGGGTGGACATGTGTAGTATTCTGTTTATGAGCAAAGATCATGAGGGCTTCATAAATACATGTGAGTGGTATTTGTTCTGGAGGAAAGGTGGAAGGGAAATTGAAGTCACTGAAAGAGAGATTCAGGAACCCCAATCAGATTGTGACCAAAGGGAATGATCACCGGAAGACTCTTTTGATGGGACAGGGGTGGAAAATGAAGGAAGATGGAGGGATGTGAATGGGCAACCTTAATTCTGGTATTAACTAACTTTTGAGTGCTTGACTTTGAAACCTTAATGTTCTTTTAATGTAAATTTTCGGATGCAGTTTTCTAAGGGTTTTTATAAAACTTTAGAATTTTAAATAAAAACAGTTATCACGTGGAAACAGATTGATCCCTGCCACGGGGTCCACTCATCACAGGTGGTGCCTCCTCTTGGCTGCTCTGGGGAGTAGTTCTTTCCAGGCCCAAGGCCCTCTTCTGCTGCTCACTGCACACCCGGCAGTCGCTCTCTCTCGCTCTCATTCTCTGTGGCTCAGGGTGCTCCCTCTCTGTGACTTGGCCCTCCAACCAGGTCACTCTGCATGTTTCCCCCTTCCAGGTATCGGAGTCTTTCCTTACCAGAAGTTTCAGGCAGTCTTCCCATTCGCTGCCTCATGGTGCCACTTCCCCAATGGCTGGTAGAGGAATCCAGGCCCACCCTCTACTCTGGGTTTTGGCTCATGGACCCTCTAATCAGTAGACAAGGTCTGCACCTTCCTGAACCTTGCTGCCTTTTCCCTGAGCCTTTCCTACACCTTCTGGCTCCCCCACTCTGGGTTTACCAGCCCAAACTCCCTCCTCTCAGGGCTGGTCCACACTAAGCCCCCAGTTCGAACTAAGATACGCAACTTCAGCTACGTGAATAACGTAGCTGAAGTCAAAGTATCTTAGTTCAAACTTAAAGGTACTTACCGCGAGTCCACACACAGCAGGCAGGCTCCCCCATCGACTCCGTCTACTCCTCTCGTGGAGCAGGATTACCGGCGTCGATGGTGAGCACTTCCGGGATCGATTTATCGCGTCTAGACAAGACGCGATAAATGGATCCCAGAAGATCGATTGCTTGCTGCCGAACCAGCGGGTAAATATAGATGTACCCTCAGGGAGTAACTGCAGACTAATTTCTATAGCCCCAAACACACCTCCTTCCCCCAGGGAGTGGCTGCAGACTACTTCCCTGCAGCCTCTTTCTGCCACCAGCTCCCTGGCTTTATAGATGCCTCAGCTGTTCCTACATGGGTGAGCTTCCCCTAATTAGGGCTTTCCTTTCAGCCTAATAAGTTAATTGGCCCCTCTGTTAACCTCTTCAAGGTGAGTGGGGGGAGCACACCCTGTCACAATCCCCCACATGGCTCATGAGCAAGGGTGAGACCTTTAGATTCACAGCCCAGTCCTCTGCCATTTGAGCTAACAGAGTAACGGAGCAGTAGAAGGCTATTATCTATCTACTGTGTGGACCTGCTATCACTTTTGGGTTTCATGCCTATTTGCAGACAACAAAGGAATGCCAAGACTCAGGAATCCAGGTTTAATTCTAGATTCTGTAGGGGGGCATGTCCAGTGGTTGCAGACCATTCTGTCTCTCACCTCACTTTTTCCTGTCCCATTCTGCTCTTGTCTTTCCTTCTCACCAGCTCTTGCCACCCCTTTTTCATCCCCAGCTCCTGCCCATGGTTCCCCTAACCCCTGTCTCTATCTTTCCCCCAGGCTTCTCCTTCCCCCTTTCCTCACTCTTGCTCCTATCCCCCTTCTGGTCATCTTCCCTCCTCTGTCTCTGATTCTTCGCCCTTGTTCTTGCCTCTATGCCCCCTTCTGGTTCCTGCTCCCACCCTTATCACCCCAACCCCCACCCAACCCCGCCTCATTTGAATAAGGGGCTTTCTTCCTTCCCCTCTTCCTCCTCACTGTCTGGACACCAGCAGGGAGGTATTGAGAGCACAGGAGAGATGGTCTCCCTAATTTCTCTCTGGTCCAGTGTCTAACATCACAACAATCTCGGGAAGCCAGGACAGGAAATTGCAGGGAAAGTCCTGCTTGGCCTGTGCAGGCCAGGGTGGAGCACACTCCATCACTTTGTGGGAATGGTTCATTCACAGTCTGGGTGTACATAGGAGCAGGGAGGGATGGAGCATGCTCAGTGCAGGTTGAATTTTTGGAGAATTTAGCTGCAAACCTCTAACAAGTCTCAACTGAGTATGGGCAAACAGATTTTTCAAAGACTTAAAATTTGACCAAATTTGTGTGGTTTGTCACAGGAGTGGCAAAAGACACATCCCTGGCACCAGGGTATTTCCTCCTGCCAATTTCATGTCCGTGCTCCAAAGGATAGTGGCACTAAAGTTTCTTGGCCAAATGATTGTAAAAAAAAAAACAATTAACATGGACAAAACAATGCATTTCCCCCATCATTAGACGAAATGCCTGAACCACTTTATCTGAAATTTAAAATTAGCCTGAGACACAGACCTGGTACGGAAGATTTCAGCCCAAGTGGTTTACATTTGGCAAAGTTATAAGCAACTGAAACATGGTCTTATAATAGAAAATGGTGGGCAACCTTCAGCATAGGCGCCAACTTCCCCCTCTGCCCTGTGGGTGCTCAACCACCACCACTACCCCTGGCCCCACCCCTGCCTGCCCCTGCACCACCCTCACCCTGCCCCAATTCCACCCCTTCCCCCAAGCCTCTGCCCCGCCTCTTTACGCCTCTTCCCCCAAGTGCCCATGTCCCCACTCCTCCCCCTCCCTCCCGGAAAGTCCTAAGCGCCGCCAAACACCTGTTAGGCAATGGGTGGGAAGCGCTGGGAGGGGGAGAAGCAGGGACACAGCACGCTCAGGGAAGGAGGAGGGGGTGGGGGCAGGGGGAACTTGGCTGCCGGTAGATGTCAAGCACCCGCTAATTTTTCCCCGTGGGTGCTCCAGGCCTGCAGCACCCATGGAGTCGACACCTATGACCTTCAGTATAGTGTCACTACCTGCACCACCCATAGTATTAATAAATTCATAGCGTTTAAGACCAGAAACCACCATTAATTAGATCAACTAGTCTGACCTCTGGTACAACACGTAAAACCATTACGTTTTTTAATTTCACCCAATTATTCCTGTGTTGAGCTCAATAACTCGTGAGCATGATCTCCCAGAAAGGCGTCAGCCAGTCTTGATTTGAACCATCAAGAGCTGGGGAATCTACTACTTCCCTAGGGAGTTTGTTCCAATGGTTGATCACCCTCACTGGTACAAGTTTGCATCTTCATTCTAATTTGAATTTTTCTGGCTTCAGATTCCAGCCATTTGTTCTGCCTTTCTCTATAGAGCCCTTTAGCCCCTAGTATTTTCTTTCCATTCTCTCCCCCATTCCTAATGTGTGAGGATGGCATCAAACCGTTTTTTGTTTTCCCTTTAAAAAAAAAAAGGGCGGGGGATTTTTTTTACTAGTTTTTTACATTAAAAATATCAAGCCTGATTGTCACCTCCCCTCCTCCCCTCCCTTCTGGTCTTTTTACCCTGACGCTGAGCAGGGTAAATGGGAATCAGGCCTGTTAGGACAGGCAGCATGAGGTGAGATAATGACCTCACAGTAACTTGAAAGCTGTGCTGCGGGGTTGCCAACCAGTTTGTGATGTCATGTCCCACAGGTGTGCTAATCCTCCTGCAGAAATTAGCACCTACTGACTAACATGGGAAGTCCATTTCCCAAGCACTAATCAGACCAAGGGGTATGATCCACATGTTGGGGTTTGCACCAGGAATAAAACAGGGAATTGTCCTTGAAAAACAGACCCTGCTTCAGAGTCCTCATACTGTAGTGAGGGGGCATCCCCACCCTTTGAGATTGACCGGGAGGGATTGGTGGGCGGAGCCAGGACACCCTCGCCAGAAGCAGAGGGGTGGGACAGGGAGTATAAAAGGCAGGCCCAGCTGATAAGTCGGGCTGGAGCTGTCAAAGGTGACAGATGCCTCACGCCCACCATTGGGGCTGGAGCCCGAAGAGGATGCCTGCAGTGCTGAGGACTGGCCGGAGCTGCCTGAACTGTCTGCTGCCAGAGAAACCAAGTAGCTGCTGGGACTGCTGCTGGCAGTGTACCCCGAGGAGACGGAGGACAATCCTGAGATACAGGTACACCCTGAGGGGAGCGAGGGAAGTAGCCCAGGGATACCAGATGATACTCTGGTTGTGTTGTTGCCTGAATATAGGTCAGCGTGTTTTGGGCAGATCCCTTCTGAGCCAGTGGTGGAACACTCCACCATCGTTTGGGCCCTGGGCTGGGACCCAGTGGAGTAGGGTGGGCCCAGGTCCCCCTACCTCCTCCTGCCAACCCCACCCCTTAGGTGTTGGCCTCTCCACCTTAGGCCAGGAGGCCTGCATTTGTCTACCATCTGTCAGAGCTAGAATATCAGACTGGTGCTGTGCCCTGCCTGAGGGCCTGAGCCCCCTAGACTGTTCCTCTGCCCTGCCTGCAGTCAGCGCCCTGGACTACCTGTTGCATGGCCCTGCTTAGAGGGCCCAAGGCCTTAGAGGCTGCTAATCCCCTCTCTAATCTTTGCCTAGAGAGGGATCTGAGAATGAGGGGGTGTGGCCACCCTCTGAGACTGATGAGGAGGAACGACCATGTGTCTGTTTCCTTATAATGTAGGGGTCTCCCTGCCACCCCCTCCTTTGGTTGAGGAAAGAGCGTGCTCAGGAGCCACAAGCTCACCTTGGCAGTGGAACTGCATAGTCTGACTTCCTCCCTCCCACATTCTGCCTGTTGTTAGTTGCTGCCAATGCCTCTGATGGGGTGTGTAAGCCCCACACGGGGGAACCAAGGGTTAATATGCAGCTCTGTGCCCAGAAGGCCCCGCCTCAGAGAAGCTGAAGCTGCAGAGAGGCTGTGGGAGCTCCACACTGCCTGGACTGGACCCCACTGCTGAGCCACCAGAGGCCCCGTGGAGACTGGGAATAGAGAGCTGCAATTGGAGGAGAAGAACCTCTGGATGACGGCCAGGTGGACACCTGCCCATGAGTCCATAAACTGGCCCCTGCTGTGACTTCGGAGGGGGAGAGGCTGCGGTAGGAAGTGCCCAGGAGGGAGCAGGCCACATATACAACCTGCTAGTCATAGGCCCTGGATCTGAACCCCCTGGAGCAGGGAGGGCCAGGTTCCCCTACTACCAGCCCCACAGGCTCTTGCCACTGGGCAATGCAGCCATAGACCCTCGCCACTGGCAACACTCAGTTCACAGCAGCAGTCACAAAGCTAACAGTATGTTAGGAACTATTAGGAAAGGGATAGAAAATAAGATTTAAAAAAATCTTAATGCCGCTATATGAACCCATGGTGGACCCACGCTTCGGATATGTAGTATTAGGATTTTATGTTTTATGTATTTGATATAATTTAGAATGAAGGACAAAGAATAATAACATATCATGTATTAAATGTATTGATGTATGATATGATTTGACCATATTCTGCCAGCCACCCTTCCGGAAAGCAGAAAGGAATGGCCTCGTGTGCCAGAATCTTGTGTCTGAAGCTGATTTCAAGGCAGTAACGGACCTTTAGGGTCACCACTTTGTTGTAGGTTTAGCATTTTGAAATAAGTAAAAGAATGCCGGGATTGTTTTCTCCTGCATTGCAATGTGATGTTCCTGTTCAAATGCTTTGTGTAAATCAATCCTGTGTTGTGTGTGAATGAGGAATGTGTGTTAGCAGATAAGTGTGAAGGCCATCACCGGACCAGATGTTCTAGGGTGGAATCAAGGGCGGACGTAAAGGCATCAGGAGATTGCAACACGCTCCTATTGAGATGTCCAAGAAGGGCAGACTGATAACTCTAAAAGATGTGGCAGGCACCCATCAATGGGGACAAGAGAGCTGTGATCAAACCCAGCCTGGAGTAACTCCCCGAGAAACTGATAAAAGAACAAGATAAAGGATGAGAAGAACAATTTAAAAAAACAAGCACTTGTCAAACGACAATTGATTACAGCATGACGATGCAAAACTCATTGATCTCAATGAAGTATGGGCTGGATGAATGAATTATAACAGGGGAGGCCAACCTGAGCCTGAGAAGGAGCCAGAATTTACCAATGTGCATTGCCAAAGAGCCACAGTAACACGTCAGCAGCCCCCCATCAGCCCCAGTGTCTCCCACCTGCCAGCAGCACCGCCGATCAGCACCTAACCCTCCATCCCTGCACTTCCTGCCCGTCGAGATCAGCTGTTTTGTGGTGTGCAGGAGGCGGGGGGTGGGGGTGGGGGTGGGGGTGGGGAAGGGCATGGCAGATTCAGGGGAAGGGGCGGAGGCCTTGGGGGAAGGAGTGGAGTGGGTCTGGGGCCTTGGGCAAAGCCAGGGGTTGAGTAGTGAGCACCCTGTAGCACATTGGAAAGTTGGCACCTGTAGCTCCAGCCCTGGAGTTGGTGCATATACAAGGAGCCGCATATTAACCTCTGAAGAGCCGCATGTGGCTCCGGAGCCACAGGTTGGCCACCCCTGGACTATAAGGTGGATAGAAAGCTGGCTAGATCGTCGGGCTCAACGGGTAGTGATCAACTGCTCCATGTCTAGTTGGCAGCCAGTTTCAAGCGGAGTGCCCCAAGCGTCAGTCCTGGGGCTGGTTTTGTTCAATATCTTCATTAATGATCTGGAGGATGGCGTGGACTGCACCCTCAGCAAGTTTGCAGATGACACTAAACTGGGAGGAGTGGTAGATATGCTGGAGGGTAGGGATAGGATTCAGAGAATTAGACAAATTAGAGGATTGGGCCAAAAGAAACCTGATGAGGTTCAAAAAGGATAAGTGCAGAGTCCTGCACTTAGGACGGAAGAATCCCATGCACTGCTACAGACTAGGGACTAAATAGCTAGGCAGCAGTTCTGCAGAAAAGGACCTAGGGGTTACAGTGGACGAGAAGCTGGATACGAGTCAACAGTGTGCCCTTGTTGCCAAGAAGGTTAACGGTATTTTGGGCTGGATAAGCAGGGGCATTGCCAGCAGATCGAGGGACGTGATCATTCCCCTTTATTTGACATTGGTGAGGCCTCATCAGGAGTACTGTGTCCAGTTTTGGGCCCCACACTACAAGAAGGATGTGGAAAAATTGGAAAGAGTCCAGCGGAGGGCAACAAAAATGATTAGGGGGCTGGAGCACATGAGTTATGAGGAGAGGCTGAGGGAACTGGGATTGTTTAGTCTTCAGAAGAGAAGAATGAGGGGGGATTTGATAGCTGCTTTCAACTACCTGAAAGGGGGTTCCAAAGAGGATGGATCTAGACTATTCTCAGTGGTACCAGATGACAGAACAAGGAGTAATGGTCTCAAGTTGCAGTGGGGGAGGTTTAGGTTGGATATTAGGAAAAACCTTTTCACTAGGAGGGTGGTGAAGCACTGGAATGGGTTACCTAGGGAGGTGGTGGAATCTCCTTCCTTAGAGGTTTTTAAGGCCCGACTTGACGAAGCCCTGACTGGGATGATTTAGTTGGGGATTGGTCCTGCTTTGAGCAGGGGGTTGGACTAGATGACTTCCTGAGGTCCCTTCCAACCCTGATAGTCTATGATTCTGTGAAGGAAAATCACTATATAAACAGGGGGCCTTGCCATGAAACTTTGGATTTGTCCTGCCAAGACTTCCCTGGAGCATCGTGTTGTGACTGACAGAACCTGGCTCCTCTCTATCTGTGATCAACCTAGCTGGCCATTAGATTGATCCGGACTCTGGCGTGGTAACTATAACATCGACTGGCGGGACAGTGTGTGTGTGATTGAATTACATGTGCTAATTGTTGTATCTCCAATAAACGCGACGTATTGACTTGTCCTCTGAAAAAGATCCCATGTGCTTCTTATAAGCACCACATTTTTGGTGGAGAATTGCGAAAGGGGGAAGACGTGCACCGTGATTGTTGAAAATACTGCTAAAGGTATCCCATCCGTATCAAGTGACCGATCAATCAGGTGTGCACACCCCCGGTCATAGAGATACTGGGCAATAGGGGGAGGATTAGAGCCCTCGGAGCTCCTACCCGTCTGTCGGGGAAAACTATACAGATATATATGTAAACGATTTGTACAAACTGTCTAGGTGTGCACACCCCCGGTCATAGAGATACCGGGCCATAAGCGAGAGGATTAAAGTCCTCACTGCTCCTACCATACCACCGGGGAAAAATTACAAAGGTGAATATACCCTCGGTCGTAGCAGGATCAAGCCCAAAAGGTGGGGGGCTTAGCGTTCTCCCCCATCCTGCTCTGTCAGGGTTTTTAGTGGGTATAGACTTTGTGTTGTGTAAGTCCCAGCACAAGTGTGGGCTCAGAAAAGTTATAAGGGTAAAAGAAATTCATAAAGAAAATATGTTCAGGTGAAAAGAATCCCCTAAGGACAACGCTCAAGAAGAGCAGAAAAAATTACCAATCATACAGGAAACTACTCCTTTTAATAAAATTTTGCAAAAGTTTGGTCATAGCCCATGGACTGACCAAACATTAGCCGATGTCCATACTACAGCTGAAATAGAAGAATTGGGAAAGCCCATCAGTGCATCCTTATCAAAATTGTCATGGGGTTGTCAGGGAGGGGTAGTACCTCTGATAGGGGAGCAGTCGTACTCCGAGGAGTAGCTCATCCACTTTGGTCCCCACTTGACACCCAGCTCTCACCTGTGGCTCCAAGTAGCTGTCAGCATGCGACAGCGGCCACACCCCGGAGACCGTCTCGACTGGCAGGCTAAACCAGGTGAGGGTAGCCGATGAGTATGAGACTCTCTGTGAGTTAGGGCCTGTCTACCCATTGCATGCGAAGGCTGGATCCGGCTGACTGAGGCAACCTGGTTGAACCTGGTTCAATGGTCAGGAAGGCGGTGACAGCAAGCGTTGTGGAACGCTTAAGAGCACAACAAGACACGTAGGCGCCCTGGTCATCCACTGCGCCCTGCCCTATCTCCAGCCGTCTCGACTTCTGTCCTGCCACTGGATACAGATAGGAACTGGGAAGAGAGAGTGAGGCTGACGTTGCGCAACTCTCCCTCACTTTAATCCAATTCACGCGCAAGTCTCCACATCATATCATATCATATTACATCATATCGAGTCCTGTGGCGATGGGCGAGCGACGAAGCAGCAGGTGTGGATACACTGGGAGCTGTAGCCACGGACCTGCACATAGGTGGCTCAGGCATAATGGTCGTTCCTCACTGACCGAAGCAGCAGTGGAGCTCAGCATCTTCTTGAGCGACTGAGCAGCCCTATTCAGGATTGCACTGATCACCTCCGTAGAATGAGGAGGGGGCTAGAAAAGGTGTCCTAAACATTGCCTGCTTCACCTTACCCTGGCCAGCATACCGCGGCTGGCGGGGATCCCACAAAAGCGGTCGAATAAAAACAAAAACAAAACTTAGAGTGACACCGATCACTATTGGCACATGGAATATGCGCACATTACTGGACAATATCACGGCAGACAGACCGGAGAGAAGAACAGCACTTGTCGCTAGAGAGCTCGCACGCTACAACATTGACATTGCAGCCCTTAGCGAAACTCGCCTTGCTAATGAAGGACAGCTGTCCGAGTCAGGCGGTGGCTATACATTCTTCTGGAGTGGCCGCAGCAGTGATGAGCGTCACGAATCTGGAGTTGGCTTCGCCATCAAGAATCATCTTGTTCGGAAACTTGCCAGTTCCCCCAAGGGTATGAATGACCGGCTCATGACAATGCAGCTTCCGCTTCAAAAAGGAAAACAAGCTACTTTGATCAGCGCATATGCTCCTACAATGACCAACCCAGAGGATGTGAAGGATAAATTCTACGGAGAACTAGATACTCTGCTATCGTCAGTGCACCGCACAGACAAGCTGATTCTGCTTGGCGATTTTAATGCAAGAGTCGGATGCGATGCCGCAGCCTGGGAAGGAGTCATCGGGAAAAGTGGAGTGGGAAAGTGTAACAGCAATGGCCCGTTACTGCTGAAAACTTGTGCAGCACATGACCTTCTGATCAGCAATACGGTCTTCCGCCTTCCTACCCGTAACAGGACTTTGTGGATGCATCCCCGTTCCAAGCACTGGCATTTGATCGATTATGTCATCATCAGGAGAAGGGACAGACAAGATGTCAGGGTTACAAAAGCTATGTGTGGCACTGACTGTTGGATGGATCATAGGCTCATAGTATCCAAAATGAAGCTCCATATCATGCCGAAGAGACGACCACAAGGCTCTAAGGCTCTCAAAAGGATCAACGTGTCGAAGCTGAAGAACAGCCGCATCAGTGAAAATCTAGCGGAAGACCTAGAGAATGAACTTGCTGATCTTCGTATTGAGGATGACGCTGAAAAAGACTGGGAGCGATTCCGCAACACTGTCCATACAGCTGCATCGAAGATATTGGAGCCCTCCACATGCAGGCAGCAAGACTGGTTTGACGAAAATGATGCAGAAATCCAGGTCTTACTTGCTGAGAAGCACCGCCTGCATCGTGCATATCAAAACGATCCATCCTCAGTGGCAAAGAAGACCGCCTTTATCAGCGCTCACAGAACAGTACAGAACCGACTGCGCAAAATGCGGGACTTGTGGCTGAGCACCAAAGCAGATGAAATACAGGCATATGTGGACAGGAACGACTATAAGCAGTTTTATGAAGCCCTCAACACACTCTATGGTCCACAGTCTTCTGGGAGCTTTCCCCTCCTAAACTCTGATGATACTGTGCTCCTTACAGAGAAGACGCAGATTCTCCAGAGATGGGCTGAACACTTTGAAGCAATTCTCAATTGCCGCTCAGTCATCAAGGATGAGGCCATTGACAAGATGCCCCAGGTTGCAGTCAATGACTCCATGGATGCTTCACCAGAAGAGGACGAAGTGAAGAAAACTATCAACCAGCTGTCAAGTGGCAAAGCCCCAGGGTCAGATGCCATACCAGCAGAGGTGTACAAAGTCGGTGGACCCGTGCTGCTACGGAAGCTCACTGAGCTGTTTCAGTCCTTCTGGAAGCAGGGAACCATTCCACAAGAATTTAGAGATGTGTCCATCTTGCATCTCTATAAGAGGAAGGGCAATCGCCAGGTATGCGACAATCACTGGAATCTCGCTGCTTTCTACAGCGGGGAAAGTTCTTGCACGGGTTCTGTTGAACCGATTGATCACTCACTTGGAGAAGGGCTTACAGCCAGAATCACAGTGTGGCTTCCGCAAGGGACGTGGGACTATTGACATGATCTTCGCTGTGCGTCAGCTACAGGAGAAATGTCAAGAGCAGAATCGTGAACTCTACACGACTTTTGTGGACCTCACGAAAGCATTTGACTCTGTCAGTCGCCAGGGCCTGTGGAGGATCATGTCGACATTTGGCTGTCCAGACAGATTTATACGAATTGTACGTCAATTTCATGACGGTATGATGGCTCGTGTCCTGGATGATGGTGAAACATCTGAGGCCTTCCCAGTCACCAACAGCATCAAGCAAGGGTGTGTTTTAGCACCCACTTTGTTCAGCATGATATTCTCTGCCACTTTGACTGATGCCTTTCAACACTGCACTGAAGGAGTAGGCCTGAAGTATAGAACTGACGGGAAACTATTCAATCTGAGGCGACTGCGTGCCATCACCAAGGTGAAGAAAACTGTACTTCGAGACTTTCTCTTTGCCGATGATTGTGCTCTGAATGGTAGTACAGAGCCAGAAATGCAAGTCAGTATGGACAAGTTTTCAACTGCATGCAACAACTTCGGTCTCACCATTAACATCAAGAAGGCCTGGTCTACACTAGGAGGTTATGTCGAATTTAGCAGCGTTAACTCGAATTAACCCTGCACCCGTCCACACAACGAAGCTATTTATTTTGACATAGAGGTCTCTTTAAATCGATTTCTGTACTGCTCCCCGATGACGGGAGTAGCGCTAAATTCGACATGGCCCTGTCGAATTAGGGTTAGTGTGGACGGAATTCAAGGCTAATAGCTCCGGGAGCTATCCCACAGTGCACCACTCTGTTAACGCTCTGGACAGCAGTCCGAGCTCAGATGCTCTGCCAGCCACACAGGAAAAGCCCTGGGAAAATTTGAATTCCTTTTCCTGTCTGGCCAGTTTGAATCTCATTTCCTGTTTGGACATCATGGCGAGCTCAGCAGCACTGGCAACGATGCAGAGCTCTCCAGCAGAGGTGACCATGCAATCGCTGAATAGAAAGAGGGCCCCAGCATGGACTGATTGGGAAGTCTTGGATCTGATCACTGTGTGGGGTGATGAGTCCGTGCTTTCAGAGCTGCGATCAAAAAAACGGACTGTGAAGATCTACGAGAAGATCTCCAAAGCCATGACAGAGAGAGGATACAGCCGGGATGCAATGCAGTGCCACATGAAAATCAAGGAGCTGAGACAAGGGTACCAGAAGACCAAGAGTCAAACGGACGCTCCGGATCCCAGCCCCAGACATGCCGTTTCTATGAGGCACTGCATTCCATTCTAGGTGCGGCCGCCACCACTACTCCACCACTGTCCGTGGACTCTGATGATGGGGTATTGTCGACGGCCGCTTCCTCGGAGATGTTCGCGGACGGGGAATATGAGGAAGGAGATGAGGGGGATGAGGCAGTCGACAGCGCTTTCAACACTGATTTCCCCGACAGCCAGGATCTCTTCATCACCCTCACGGAGACCCCCTACCAACCCTCCCAAGGTGGTAACTCGGACCGTGAATCAGGGGAAGGATCAGTAGGTAAGTGTTTTTAAACATTTATTTTGAACAGAATAGGAATGGTATCTTAACAATGGGTTTTTTATGATTAGTTTGCCCTAGGTGCTTTAGTTTCTAGTCCTTGCCAGTGCAGCTACTGGAAAAGTTTGTCAATATGTCCGGTTTTTCATGATTAGTTTGCCCTAGGCGCTTTAAATTCTGTCAATATGTCCGGGGATAGAGCAGAAATCCTCCTGGGACATCTCCACAAAGGTCTCCTGGAGGTATTGTGAAAGCCTTTGCATCAGGTTCCTGGGGAGAGCAGCCTTATTGCGTCCTCCATGGTAGGAAACTTTTCCGCACCAGGCTAGCAGCAAGTACTCCGGGATCATTGCCTCGCAAAGCATGGCAGCATACAGCCCTGGTGCTTGCTGGCATTCACGCAGCATGCGGTCTTTCTCTGTCTCCGAAATCCTCATCAGAGTGATATCACTCATGGTGACCTGCTTTGAATTAGGGGAATGTTAGTATTGGGACTGATTGCCTGTTCCTTTACATAACTGTAACCGGCCGTTTACAGCCACGCGGTGAAGACGTGACAGGGGCAGCATACAGTGATCTTTCCCGGGGACAGCCACGAGGGGGGTGAGACAGGGGCAGAGTTCATGCTGACCGGATTGCCGGCAGCAGGAACTGGCCAACGCTAGGAGCATTGCTTGGAACGTGAAAGGAGGGCACTGCTATAAATTAAGCTTTAAGCAGCCAAAAGTCTACGGCTTACCATGTCAGCCTGCTACCCGATTTCCGCTGTCCTGCCCCGCTTGTGTGATCTGTACAGCAAGACCCCAAGAACTCAATGGGAAGGCTGAAAATTCGACCTTGTACTGAGTGCGCATGTGATAGGTGCTGTGCATGGTCTTGTTCACAGAGAAAGACTATATTCATTGTTCGCAAAACTGTATCTTTGTGAGGAATTCACTCCCTTTTTCCCATCCCACAGCTGTGAGTGTCTCCCAAGCTACCCCGGCATCCCCCTCCCAGAGGCTGGTGCAGATCAGGCGATGAAAGAAAAGGACACGGGACGAGATGTTCTCAGAACTTATGGGCTGCTCCCGAGCTGAGGCGGCACAGCAGACCCAGTGGAG
This sequence comes from Chrysemys picta bellii, assembly GCF_011386835.1. NCBI lineage: Eukaryota > Metazoa > Chordata > Testudines > Emydidae > Chrysemys > Chrysemys picta. The sequence continues at coordinate 4,105,992 of NC_088805.1, forward strand.
GGAGAACATGTCGCAATACCAGCGATCACACAGCGAATGGGAGGACAGGTGGCGGCAGGAAGACCAGCAGGCGACTCAAACGCTCCTTGGAATAATGAGGGAGCAAACGGACATGATCCGGCGCCTTGTAGATGTTCTGCAGGACCGGAGGCAGGAGGACAGAACCCCACTGCATTCTCTAACCGCCCTCCCCCGCCACAAAGTCCCATCCCCCCCTCACCCAAAGTCCCAAGAAGGAGGGCGGCAGGGGCCGTGAAAACAGTCACTCCACCCCTGCAGACTGCTCAAGTAACAGAAGGCTCTCATTCCCAAAGATTTGATAAGTCCTTTCCTTCACTCCAAAAGCACCTCACCCAAGCCCCCGTCCCAGTGTCATCCCCTAACTGTGTAGTTGTTAATAAAAAAATACGTTTCTGTTAATTACTGTTTCGGTCATGTTCTTTTAGAGGACAGTGTGTTTGAAGGGGGGGGAAGGGAGTTGGTAATTGGAGAGGACAGTCACCTTTACCAGGGTACAGACACGGGGGCAGGTTCAGCAGAAGGTCACACACACATTGCAGTCACTAGGCACCCTGGTCAGTCTGGGAGGTGGTTTTCATGTTCTGTGTGTGGGGGGGGGGGCTATGTGAGTTTGTGGTGGGGGAGGGCGGTTACAGATTTTATGCAGTGGTCCTTAGCCTGGATGACAGAGCCACGCAGCAGGGGATCTGTAACCGTCCTCCCCCGCCACAAAGTCACATAGCCCCCACACACAGAGTCCCAAAAAGGAGGGGTGGCAGGCTCCGCTGAAACAACCAGTCCACCACTGCGGACCGCTCTAGGAGCAGGAGCCTGTCATTCCTCGAGTTTAGAAGTGTCCTTTCCATCACTACACCCGCTCTCCACCACAGTCTGCATCCCAGTTTCAACACTTTACCAGGAAATCCTTAATAAAGAAAACGGTGTTAATGAACAAAGTTTCATTTATTTTATTTTTAAAGGTGTGTTGGAAGGGGGGCAATGGGGTGAAGGGGGTATGTAACTGGAGAGGATAGTCAACATTAACTGGGTAAAGAAACGGGGGCAGGTTCAGCTTCTGTTTAAACAAACTTAATAGTCACAGGTTACCCTGCTCACTCTGAAACCTAGCTTTCAAAGCTTCCCGGATGCACAGCACATCCCGCTGGGCTCTTCTAATCGCCCAGCTGTCTGGCAGCCAGGCGATTTGCCTCAACCTCCCACCCCGCCATAAAGGTCTCCCCCTTGCTGTCACAGAGATTGTGGAGCACACAGCAAGCTGCAATAACAATGGGGATATTGGTTTTGCTGAGATCAGAGCAAGTCAGTAAGCTTCTCCATCTCCCCTTGAGATGTCCAAAAGCACACTCCACCACCATTCTGCACTTGCTCAGTCGGTAGTTGAAGAATTCTTTTTCACTGTCCAGGGCGCCTGTATAGGGCTTCATGAGCCAGGGCATTAGCAGGTAGGCTGGGTCTCCGAGGATCACTATAGGCATCTCCACATCCCCAACAGTTATTTTGTGGTCCGGGAAGTAAATACCTTCCTGCAGCTGTCTAAACAGACCAGAGTTCCTGAAAACACGAGCATCATGAACCTTGCCCGGCCATCCAACGTTGATGTTGGTAAAACGTCCCCTATGGTCCACCAGTGCTTGCAGCACCATTGAAAAGTAGCCCTTTCGGTTAAAGTACTGGCTGGCCTGGTGGTCCGGTCCCAGGATAGGGATGTGAGTTCCATCTATAGCCCCACCGCAGTTTGGGAATCCCATCACTGTGAAGCCATCTATGATCACCTGCATGTTTCCCAGGGTCACTACCTTTGAGAATAGTAGCTCAACGATTGCGTTGGCTACTTGCATCACAGCAACCCCCACGGTAGATTTGCCCACTCCAAATTGGTTCGCGACTGACCGGTAGCTGTCTGGCGTTGCAAGCTTCCGGAGGGCTATGGCCACTCACTTCTGGACAGTCAGTGCTGCTCGCATCCGGGTGTCCTTGCGCTTCAGGGCAGGGGACAGCAACTCACAAAGTTCCAGGAAAGTTCCCTTACGCATCCGAAAGTTTCGCAGCCACTGTGATTCATCCCAGACCTGCAGCACTATGCGGTCCCACCAGTCCATGCTTGTTTCCCGGGCCCAGAATCGCCGTTCCACAGCATCAACATGACCCATTGCCACCATGATGTTCACGGCGCAGGGTCCCGTGCTTTGTGAGAGGTCTGTGCCCCTCTCAGACTTAATGTCCTCACCGCGCTGCAGTAGCCTTCTCGCCCGATTTCTCAGCATCTGCCTCTGAAAAAGGTGGATGATAAGGTGGGAGGTGTTGACAATGGCCATAACTGCAGTGATGATCGCAGCAGGCTCCATGCTCGCAGTGCTGTGGCGTCCGCGCTGTCAATCACCAGAAAAGTGCGTGAACTGATTGCCCGCCGGCGCTTTCAGGGAGGGAGGGCGGGAGGGAGGGTTGAATGACGACAGTTACAGAAAACCACCCTCGACACATTTTTTGCCCCAGCAGACATTGGGGGCTCGACCCAGAATTCCAATGGGCAGCGGGGACTGCGGGAACTGTGGGATAGCTGCCCACAGTGCACCGCTTCCAATGTCGACGCTTGCCCCGTTAGTGTGGACTCACAAAGTCGAATTACTGTCCTTAGTGTGGATACACACGTTTGACTTTGTAATATCGGTTCCACAAATTCGCTTTAAGTAAAATCGAACTATTCTCATAGTGTAGACATACCCGAAAACTGAGGTCATGCACTAGCCAGCTCCCCACGCTTTGTACTCAGAACCGTCCATCACTGTAAATGGACAGAGACTTCAGACAGTGGACCACTTCACAGACCTGGGCAGTACCCTTTCCCGAGCAGTGTCAATCGATGATGAAGTAAACTGCAGAATTACTAAAGCCAGCTCTGCATTTGGCCGATTGCGCTCCAGCGTTTAGGAACGTCGAGGGATCAGCCTACCAACGAAGCTGAAGGTCTACTGAGCAGTGGTGCTTCCAACTCTGCTGTACGCCTGCGAGACGTGGACTGTCTATCGGAGTCATGCACGAAGGCTCAATCACTTCCACATTTCCTGTCTGCGAAAGCTTCTAAAAATCAGATGGCAGGACAAAGTGCCCGATACTGATGTCCTTACTAGAGCCAGTCTGCCGTCAGTTCACACATTGCTGATGAGAGCCCAGACCAGGTGGGCCGGACATGTCATGAGAATGTCAGACGAACGCATTCCTAAACAGCTCTTCTACGGAGAACTACTCAGGGAAAGCGCTCCCATGGAGGACAAAAGAAGCGGTTCAAGGACACGCTGAAGACCTCTTTGAAGTCCTTCGAGATCAACAACGCCACATGGGAAACCTTCGCACTGAACCGTCCAGCATGGCGCAGCCTCATTCACACACCTTTGAGGCGAGGCGTATTGCTGAGGCTGAAAAAAAGCGTGAGCAGCGCAAGTCCAGAGCTGCTTGTACATCATCGACAGTGCCATTACATGTCTGCCCGACGTGTGACAGGACGTTCCACGCCCGAATCGGACTGATCAGTCATCTTCGGACACACAGAGCCCGGTCATCGAAAGAATGAGTTGTTGAGGTCTTCATCGATAACGATGGACGAACATCATCAAAATTAGAAATGGGCAGGGCCGGCGCTTCCTCTAGGCGGTCGCTAGGGCGTCAGGATTTGGGGGGCGGCATTTTGCCATCCTTGGCGGCAATTCAGTGGCGGGGGTTCTTCCGCTATGCGTCTTCAGGGCTCTTCGGCAGCGGGTCCTTCACTTGCTCCGGGACCCACCGCCGAAGTGCCCCGAAGACGCGGAGTGGAAGGACCCCCGCCGCCGAATGCTCTGAGGATGAGTGCTGCTGCCTAGGGCGGCAAAAACCGTGGTGCCGCTCCTGGAAATGGGACAACAATTCTTTTCTAAAATACTGCCAGTGTGGCAACAGCAAGGAAAGCAGGATCAGGCCCAGACAAGCAGGCAGGCAACAGATAAAGAGGTTGGGCACCCTGAGGGGCAGAGTGGCAGGGGTAAGGAAAGGAGTAAGTATAGGCCTGGGGAATTCAGAGCCCTGAGACAATACTTGGAATTGTCTGGGCTGATGGAGTTGTCATTTTGGGAGATAAGCAAGTGATTTTAAGGAAAGCGGGTGAGACGTTAACTCTGCACAGGCTGGAGGGAATTAATGTAGTTGAACCTTGTAAAAATGTTAAAAAGAAAAAGTCTTATAGGAAGAGAATTCTTGGTTTCTTTGCAGCCATTCTGAGGGGGAAAATGGGCCCTTTTCCAAAGGAATGTCTGTAAATAAGCCAGGCAAAGAGACAATCTGATTTAAATCATCTGACTATGAATAATTTAGTCAAATTCACTAAAAGAACATAAGGGGTTTCTATTGGAACTTAACCGCCCACAAATGTAATCTATGTACAGTTGTGTAAAAATTAACGCAGTGTAAGGGATGTTAAGCAAAAAAGTGTGTGTGTGTGTGTGTGTGTGTGCATATATATTGTGTCAATACGTGAGGTTTTTTACACAAACACTCCTGGTTTGTAAAAATCTTGTTTTGTAGATTTAAGATGAATTGGTTTAGTTTTGTTTTTAAATAATGCCACTAAAAATCCATTTGAATCTTTAGGTCAAAGTTTCAAAACTGAGGGACACTTTATGCCAGACACAGGTAACTAGCGGTGTTTGGCTTTGGTATTTAGCATTTAACCCTTAAGGTACCTCAATGCTTTATATCATTCAATATATTTTTAAAGACCAAAGTCGTGGCTGCAGCAGGGCAGTCAAACCCAGGAGGATGGGAAGAGAGTCTGGATTTTTTTTTTTTTTTTTTTTTTGGTAACGAAATAGCAGATAAGAGCTGTAGTAAAAGAATAAGAAATTAAAAAAGACAGTGCCCCTCTGGAGCAACAGTGGGGTGAGGTGCACCAAAAAAAAGCAACATCAGGAACACTGAGCCGTAAGGTGGCTCTGTGTAATCTGACTGTTACCTTGCTAAGGGTACATGAAAACTCTGTGAGCACAAAAGGAACCGTTACACCTTATGTACTAATTGATACGGCTAATGTTATAGAAGTTAAACTAGGGAAGGAATGTGCATTTTCCCCAGGACATGTGCAGTGTATATTGTAGAAGGGGTAAAAGAGAGGCAAACAAAACATGCTACTTAATTAAAATCCTATTAGGGCTCCAAAGGGAGCCACAGCGGGTTGTTTTTTGCTGTGTGTTTTGGAAGCAGGAGTTGAAAGTGGAAAGAAATCCAAACTCTGGTGGAAGTTAATTGTGTCCTTTTTAAGACAGAAACTCTGAGCTGCTGATGGCTTTGGATCCAAAAGCAAGTCAGAAAGTGTCTATGTTGATGCAAATTACCTAGCTGATAAAGGAAGGAGAGAACTGCCCGTAAGGGGCAGCACAAAGGAGCTGCAGATGAGGAACATACCTGGTCAGCAAACAAACTACCTGAAACCAAAAGTCTCAAATTATGACTCTCCAGAGGAAGGTGGAAAAAAGGTCAACCCTAAGAATACGAGGGACAGGTTAATCCTAAATAGAAAAAAAAAATGTGTGTGTGTGTGTGTGTGTGTGTGTGTGCGCGCGCCCAGTGCTAAAATCTGAAGACAGGTACAAAAGGGGTCTGCTTATATGCATGACACCCCTACCTTTTAATTCACCCAAACCCCAAGGATAGAATTCATGGTATAACGAGGTACCTTTACTAGATTTGATGCTAATGTTATTGTTAATATTGGGATACATTTAAGGTTAATAAGTACCCCTGTAACAATGTATAGTGTGTATGAATTTTGGAAAAAACCTTTAAGGTCATCTGGTAATGATGCTTCTCAGCTACTACTTGTGAATAAACTTCAAGCTTAGCACAGCAGAAAAACCATTACAAACCTGGTCTGCTGTATTAAAAGGGAAACTGAGGTACATCACTTCATGAATGTAATAGCTGAACAGTGGGATAATTCACCCTTAAAAGGTAGAAACCATTAAACCTGGCCTGCCTATAGAACAAACCCACAGGAGAGTATGGGGGTAATTCCTCTTTTGCCTGCAATCAGCAAGGCTATTTGTAAAAGAGAGGGAGAGCTTAAGCAATAATCTGCCCCCCAGAAGAGGTAGAAATTTGTTCTTTTTGTCTTTCAGAAAATCAGGAAAAGCTGGTACCAGCTAAAGAGCAAGCCGGAATACCGTGAATCTCCTGTCATGATGAAGATTGTGTTTTGTGTTGTTGTCTTGTTTCTAGCATTATTGTGTTACAAAAAGAGAGGATATTGCATTAGGCAGAAAAAAATTAATAATCATTTAAACTGTATTTACAGATAGAAATGTTGCAAAAGGGCGGAGGTCAAGGAACGCCAGTCTGTTAACAGGGTGGCAAAGGCACATTTAAAGGCAGAATATGCATAGGACACAAGGTTTATCTGGTGGTGGGAAGGGAAGAATAAACATAAACATTTTTGAAGCACAAAGTGAACTTACCAAGGAGAAAAACAGGGGGCTGTGAAAACATTGCTTGCTTGAGGGAGTGGGAGGAAATCAGTAATAATTGGCAAGTCTTAATCAACTTCCAGCACGCAAGCCCAGCTGAATGCACCTGTGTGTTGTATAAACTTGGATGTAAGGAAAGGAAGGCCATTGTAACACCTTCCCTGATTACTATAAGGGGCAGTACAGTAAAGGCCCAGTGCAGGTAATACTATTGCAGTGTGAACTACTGAAGGTTATTGGATTTGCCTGGCAGCCAGGAGGGGTGGGTAGTCTTTTTTTTTTTTAAAGCTCCCAAGAAGTATATTAAACTGCTTTGGGTAAAACTGAATTAGGAGTTGGAGTTCTGGATGCTACTAACATAGAGATAATGGCAAATAAACTAAGTTTATGTTACAGGCTGGTCCCCGACTTCTAAGGGCATATTGTCTATCATGTTTCACCCATTGCTAGTTGTGTTAATATTGGCCTGTGTTTGCTTGCTAGGAATGTGTTCTATGTGCTGTTGGACAAAAAGAAGGTTTGTTAAATTACAACCACAAGCTCAAATTGCCTCTCAGTATATTGCTATGAAACAGTTGTATAAAATATGACCCACTCAAGAATTAATCTTGAGGGGTCAGAAGGGGGATATGTAGTACTGGGATTTTATGTTTTATGTATTTTGTATAATTTAGAATGAAGGACAAAGAATAATAACGTAGCATGTATTAAATGTATTGATGTATGATATGATTTGACCATATTCTGCCAGCCACCCTTCCGGAAAGCAGAAAGGAATGGCCTCGTGTGCCAGAATCTTGTGTCTGAAGCTGATTTCAAGGCAATAACGGACCTTTAGGGTCACCACTTTGTTGTAGGTTTAGCATTTTGAAATAAGTAAAAGAATGCCGGGATTGTTTTCTCCTGCATTGCAATGTGATGTTCCTGTTCAAATGCTTTGTGTAAATCAATCCTGTGTTGTGTGTGAATGAGGAATGTGTGTGTTAGCAGATAAGTGTGAAGGACATCACCGGACCAGATGTTCTAGGGAGGAATCGAGGACGGACGTAAAGGCACCAGGAGACTGGCGGGACTGTGTGTGTGTGTGTGTGTGTGTGTGTGTGTGTGTGTGTTGTAGTGTGATTGAATGCATATGCTAATTGTTGTATCTCCAATAAACGCGGCCTCTTGCCTTTTCCCCTGAATAAGATCCTGTGTGCTTCTTATAAGCATAACAGATACGGTGTCTTTCTCTGGTTGCCTGTAGTGTGGTGACCACCCCGCTCTGGCCCAGGGGGTGTTAAAGCAGCCCTGGAGAGGGCTGTGGCGGAGAGAAGCTAGGCTGATTGGGAAAGCAGCCACAGCTGTGGCCAGTGCTATCAGGGCCCAGCTGGCCCTTATAAGGGGGTGGTGGGCCAGAAGGAAAGGACAGACTCTCTCTCTAGCTTCCTTGAGAGAGAAGGGCCTGGCTGCCTGGGAGCTGAGCAAGGTACCTGAGGTGGAGCAGTGCTGGGGAAGGGCAGAGGGAGCTGGGGAGCTCCAGCCAGACAACCCCCCAGGCTGTAGGCCTAGTTAAGGGCCCACAAAAGGTACAGGGGCTGCAGAGGGGCAGCCCAGAGGTAGGCAGAGGCCACTGGTCCAACCTCCCTGGCCGATGACGAGTGGTTTACAGACTCCAGTCCGCCCCAGGGAGCGGGGGCTAGATGATGACTGGCAGTAGCCACTGAGACAAGGTGGGGATAGAGGGTTGGGGGTTCCCCTAGGTGGGGAGACCCAAATTGTGGGTTACTGTGGGGGGGGGAGGCAGAACCCAGACATAGAAGGGCACTGGGTCCGGGAGGAACACGGGGGCCAGCGGCAGGCAAGATACCGGCCTGCAGAGGGCGCTCTGGGCTGGAAAGAGGTAATTCCTGAGACGACCAGCAGGAGGCGCTGCACCGGTGAGTCATCACCCCACCACATTGCCCTATCCCAAAAATGATATAGTGGAACTGGAAAAGGTTCAGAGAAGGGCAACAAAGATGATCAAGGGTCTAGAATGGCTTCCACGCAAAGAGCCTAAAAAGATTAGGGCTGTTCAGCGTAGAAGAGTGAGACTAAGAGGCGATCCGCTAGAGGTCTATACAGTCAGGAATAGTGTGGGAAATGTGAATAGAGAAGTGTTATTTACCCCTCCACACAATACAAAATCCGGGGTCACCTGATGAAATTAAGAGGCAGCAAGTTTAATACAAACAAGAGAAAGTATTTTTTCACACAACGCACAACTAACCTGTGGACACACTGGCACCGGATGTTGTGATGGCTGAAAGTACAAAGGGTTTAAAAAAAGACTGGATCAGTTCATGGAGGATAGGTCCATTAAGGACTACTAGCCAAGATGCAACCCCCTGCTCCGAGAGACTCTAACCTCTGACTGCTAGAAGCTGGGACTGGAAGGCAGGGCGGGCTCACTCCATAAGTGCCCTCTTCTGCACACTCCCCCTGAAGCTCTGGTATCGGCCATTATCAGAGACAAGATACCGGGCTAGGTGGACCACGGTCTGATCCAGTATCGCAGCTCTTATGTCCCACTGCCTGTTAAAAGGCCACTCCCCCACCCCACCCCACCCCACCCCACACACACCTTCCTGTTGCTGTTTGAGCAGGATTTTTTGTGCATCTGCACCTGGAGGGAATGCGCTCCTTTCAGGCCCCTCAAGACTGTGTTAAAGCACTGCTGAGGCTATATGATGGGATGTTCCCCACCCCCCAACCCTGAAAGGGTTAAGGAAGCTCAGGTCAATGTGATAGGTCCCACATGTGGGGATTAGACTAGAGGCAGGACCCCTGATTGGAGGATGAAGCTCAGCTGAGCAGGTGTGGGCTGGCAACTGAAAGGGCTGCAGTGAGGAAGTCTGCAGCCACCCTCTGTGCATTAGAGAGCGAAGGAGGGAACCCAGGGAAAGAGTAGGACCCTGGGAGCCTGGCCCTGAGGGCAGGGTGGAGAAGAGAGCCTGTCAGAGGTGAGTAGGAAACAGCCCAGAGAGTGAGCAATCAGGCTGGGGACTAAACAGACCTTGGCTGCATGTTGTAGGGTCCCTGGGCTGGACCCCAGAGAAATGGGTGGGCCCAGGGTCCTCTCCCAGCCACTGAAGGAGTGGCATTGCCTGGTCAGTGGGTCCATTGTGACTCTCTACCCTGGAAGGGGAACCCCATAGTGAGCTGGCCAGAGGGTTGAGTCGGGAAGAGGAAGCTGCAGCTCCTGGAGGAGTGGGGAGGGCTGCAGAGCGAGAGAGAGGACAATGGGGGGAGAGACCACAAGGTGAGGCGTCAGACTAATCCCCAGAACAGCCAGGAGGAGTGAGAACCCTGAGACAGGCTAGTGTGGCACAGGGCTCCTCATGTGAGCTGGGCCAAGCCATGTTAGAGCTGGCTCAGCAAAACAAAGCAAACGTGCCCCAGCCCTTTCCCTGGCTTAAGGAAAGGTTGGTCCTGCCCTGTGCTAATCCGGCTGGTCTCCAGAAGTGCTTTAACCCAGGTGGTGCCAAATAGTGGAGGGGGCCCTTTGATTTTCCTGGGGGGGACTACAGGGTGCAATGGCTTGTCCATAGCTAGTCCCTGTGGTTGGCCTCGCCACGGCTGCTAACTTTGCCCTGAGGTGGGGGGATGGGTGCATAAACCTGTGGCATAAGCCGAAGTATTTGAGAAATATACACACTGCCATTGAAAGGTTGGTCGACCCCCTGCGGGCCTCCCCTGCTGCATTCGGCTGCTCCATCTGAAGGTCCCCCCCCCCCCCCCAGCAATGCAGAGGAGGTTTCATTCCGGAGCTCTGGTTCCCCAGGTACACAATACATTCAGACCTTACAGCACTCATGGCCTTATTGCTGATTAACCACAGCACCATTTAACATGTGAAGGAAAAACCCCATGCTAATGACCCTGTATTTCCCCAATAAGTCCAGTTCAAATCACTGTCTCGGGCTATCCTGATCCATAAATTCCCCCTCTGGAGGGTGACAAACCCAGCCTGCCTTTGCCTAGATCAGCCTTTGACCCTTCGATGAGGAATTGCCTGGGGGCCTCACTCCTGAACCTCAGGAGAGAGATTCCCATTGGAGCTAGTGCCCCTTTAGGCCCTTCAGCGGTGAGCTGCTGCTGGAAGTGCCTCCGAGGGCTCTAGCTGGCTTTAAATATACAGCCTCAACAGGGCATGAAGGCCACCGCTCCACTCCTTGAACTGAGATGCCTTCCTGCTTGTGTTCCGTCCCACTGGTTTCCCTCAAACTGCTTTCAGAAGAGAGATGCCCGGCTGAAATCTGGTTCCAGGAGAGAAAGTCTGTGTCTCAAGGGTTTGTCTGCTTTTCACAATGCCTCTCTTCTCCCTCTCAGCTGCAAGGGAAGCATCTCTACGCTAGGATCCCGCCTGCAGGAGCTGAGTGGGCTGTCTCTCTGCTGGTGGCAGTCTCTCCTTTGCTATCTTCTGCCATCCTCTTTCTCTTGAATTCTCAGCAGTCCTCCTTTCCCATCATCAGCTGTTACCTCCTGCTGGGACCTTCCCCCCAGTTCCCATTTATACAATGAGTGGGCTGGTGCTTGTTTTCCCCCTTGACTGAATCCCTCTAAATTCTGGCTCTTTAGCTTCTTAGAGCAGAGAACAGAGCTTCTGTGACTTGTGCAGAGCTGAGCTCCCTGTCAGTGCTAATAACCCTGCTCAGGATGCCGGCTGTGTCACTGCGAATCACTGGGCAGTGCTGCTCACTGGTTAGCCCTGCCATCTGTATTGCGTTCACAGATCTCACAGAAAACAGGAAATTGGCCACATGCTGTAAAAGCCACCAAAGCTCCACAGAAAAACATGAAATCCCCGTGTTTGGCTTGCTGCCTGTGCACAGAGCTAGGCCGAGGGACTGTGCATGCGTGGCAGTGCCAGAGGAAGGGCTGGAGTCAGGTGGGACTGGCGCTCTCATGCTGAGATTACAGACCACACGACTGAGAGCAGGAGAAGAGGAAAGATCTCAAGGGAAAGGGCAGCCACAGCCCTTCCCCACAGGCCCTAGTGGAAACTGCACTATCGTTATTTATTGATGGGTCCCTGTCTCCTGGCCATCACAGGACGACACTGGGCAAGGACATAGGGAGAGGGAAGAATCTGTGGTAACAGCTTAGACAGAAGTCACTTATTTTCATTTCCTCCATCTCCAGTGGCAAAGTGTGTGCTGCACTGAAGGACTCCACAGGATCCGGCCGGCCACCTCCTCTTCAGTCTGGTACTTCTCTGGCTGCTCTATGCATCTGTGCAGGGCTCTTTGTGCACCAGAACGTCTCCCGGGCTTCCAATGTTACAAAGCTCCTGGACTACTTCCTGTGGATTTCCACGGCAGCCCTGCTCTGGCTGCCCAAAGCAGGAGATGCTCCCTGCTGGGTTCAGCCACAGCGTTGCCGTGCATCTTGGATGCCCGTCACTCAAGCAACCTGTGATCTGTGAATGTACTTTGGATCCAGCGTCATTACCGAGTAGCTCATTAACAGCAGATCCCTTTTCCAAACCGTAAATGGGGAAGCTGCTTGCCTGATGGATGGGGATGGAAAATGGGCAAAAGATTTAGAGCTGCAAGTGACTCAGTGCTTTGGTATATTGTATTCTCAAATATTTATTTTTATGTGCTTGTAAATTTTTTCTATAAGGAAAAATATTGTAATTGGCCAATACTTCACTGAATCTAAATATTTGGCTCGTTGCTTCCGGCCACTGCTTTCAGAGATTTGATGCTTTGCTGATTGCACAGCTCTCTCCCTGGACTCCACAAGGTTCCCCCACCCACACGGCACTCTCCAGTGTTTACTGATGACTCAGGCCTTAAAATGAACAACCTCCAAACAAGTAAGTGGCAAGAGAACGAAGAGACAATTTGTCCCTGGCTAATCCTCAGAAATGGTTCTGCATCTGGAAATCCCTTCTAATGAGAGTGGGGGAGATGGGGGGGCTTGTGCATGGGAAACAGCTGGGACAAAGAGATTGTGTGTTGGTTATGGAGAATTACACCATCAATCTATACCAGATACCCGCTACCCAGAACCCAACCAATACCAGATGGCTTTTGGGAGGCAGTGGACTTAATCAAGGTAAAGCTTATCCCCAAGGGTTCATGGGTGAGGCTGCCCAGAGGCTGACTACATTTGTGACACCACGGGGACCCTGAGTGCACTTGCATTCCCTTTGGGTTGGCAGATACACCAGCAGTTTTCTAGTGTTGGTGGGATGAGTGCCTGAGGGCTTTCTGGAATGAAATGTGATTTTCATTTTTAAATGGCATCCTGGTACATAACAAGGGGTTGGACCAATGCATGGAAGATGTAAGAAAAGCACTTGAGAGATTGCAAGGCTATGGGGTCAAATTAAATCTTGGTATGTCTGATGACATCCATACAGAGCCTGACTCCTGGGGAGTTTTATACAGAGTGGAGGAGTTGGAGCTGACCCTTGAGATGTGATGGACATTCAAAGTGTGCAGCAAAAGAGACCAGGAAGAGCCCAAGAGATACAAACCCTAATCGATGTCCTGGGCTACTCCCACGAGGCCAGGACATTGATTTATTGCATTGCTAAACCCTTTTGTGAGTTTTTGAAAGGACCTAATGAATAGAAGAAGAGTCCGAAGACAGGAAAAGGAGACGTTTACACTTACCTTTGGTCCAGAAAGTCCATGGACAGAAACCCAGTAGGAGACCTTGGGACATCTGGTGAACAGTTTACAGGCACACACAACTTCCTGTCACTACCTACCACCACTTCAACCAGTCATTTATTTTGCACACCAGAGCTTCCTCCAAGGGGCTAGTGCAATGCTGTGTCAGTGGCCAGGGGATAGCTTGTAACAGTCTACAGGTCACGATCACTTACCCATGCAAGAAAGCGCTACAGCTTGCAGTCAGGGCACTTAGAAGCCTGGCTTTGAAATGGGCTGCTTCTGGACAAGTTAGGGTGTGTTTCTACTATTACTCTACCTGCTTTCATCTACAGAGACAACAGCCCCATCACATATGTCATCACTATGGCAAAGCTCAATGGCCCGGACTATTGGTGGGTGCCAGAACTAGCAAATTTTGGTTTGCAGAAAGAGGCCTGGGAAAGCCAACATCAGTGCAGACGTCCTTCCCCAGACATCCCTGAATATGGAGGGGCAGATATTGCAGAGCACCCAGGAGTATTCAGGGGATGCTCGTGATTGATATATACAATCCCAGCAAGAGGGGAAAGTTCACTGGGTCCCTGAAAAGGAAGAAGGAAGGGCTGATGCCCCTCACTCTCCCCCTCCCCTCCCCCCCCCTCCCCGTTAGCCCGTTGGTAGGATACGGGGGGAAAGCCCTACCCTGAGGGAGGAGTTTAGCTGAGGAGCTCAGCAGGACATTGTGGTATGAGGAGAACCTGGCTATAAGACACCTGATACAAGACTAGAGCAGAGTTAGGATTAGGAAGGGAGAACTGCTATACAGACTGGTAGGATTCAAACACCAGTGTGTGCTACGTGAACCACATGGGCCCTTGGGCTGACACTGTTTCCATGAGAACAGGGCTCACTTCAGGAGTGACCGTGGATTTTATTCAACAAGAGAGAGGGTCTCTTGGCTCTGGGGGAGGAGGAAGAAGGAGATCATTATATTAGCAATGTGTGTGTGCATTAAATGGCAAACCCCCTCTAGTCAGGAAAAGCGCCCATGCAAAGCATTCCCACAGCACCCCCTTGCCGCTCCTCCACACTGAGTATCTCCATGTCGACAGGATGCGGGTGGGGAGTGAATCCACTGCAGTGATAACAGCCCAACTCAGCTACCAAAGGCCTGCCCAACAACCAATAAATCAGGCGGAACAGCTGCTTATAAAACATACTGAGGCTTTCTCCTTCCCATTAAAAAGATCCACTGAGACCAGGGGAAGGCGTTTGAGGATCAGCTGTTCAAGAGGCTGTGTGCACACGGTGAGATGCACGGCTCCTTGCCACCCACCGTCTACAAGGCAATCCTGTTGAAAGCTACACTGGGGCACTATTGGTAAAGCGACTGTCTGTGCACTGGGGAGCAGCGGTCTCCGTGGAAGGACTCTATAAACCAAGCGGTGCAAATTATTCTCCACTTCTCTGGCGGCACGGCTGGTCTCCATCGCTAACGCCGCTTTACTTTGTACAGAACAAGGAGGAGAACAGGCATGCCAGCTCCACAGTCTGGTGGCCCAGGAAATGACGGTGGGGAAATAGTAGAAAATCAGCATCAAGAAGAAAAGTGTCTTAGGAGGGGGGAGATCTTAGTGCTGTTTTGCCCCCAGGAGACAGAGGCCTGCTAAGAAACCTGCCTGACCTGGGAAATTCAGATCGTGTTGGGAGGGCACAATTTATGTTATGGAAGAGAGATGGGGAGAGGATCCTGTCTAGACGGTGAAGCCTGAAAGATGAACGGGTGCAAACTAAAGTGAAGTCCTTCACCAGCATCTTCTAATTCCTTCTGAGTGCTCCAGCTGGGAACCAAGCCGGAGTCCCAGCCCACGGGGCAAAGCAGCACAGAGGCAAAGAAGCTCTCGGGCTTGAGGAATCCAACGCGATGAAGCAGATGGAGATGCCGGTAGCTGGATACAGACTCGGCTATTGGAGTATTAGCCTGAAAATCAATGGTAGCAGCACAGCCGCTAGTCCAGTGCCTGAGAGGCTGACTGGCACTTCTAGGGCACTAATCAGCCATTGGCGAGGAGTTAGCACTAGAAGAATTGGGATCCAGAGACAAATGCCAACCCCTGCGCCAATTCAACAGTCCCAGCCTACTGCCAATACCCGCACCATCAGTCCTGGCTCCCCAAACATGGACAGGAGCGACGGGACCCTGAAGCCAGGGCTTTTTCCATCAGCACATGGGAGCTTAGCCTGTGACTGGAAACCCCCCCATGGCAATCACACAAGTGCTGGAGATTCCAGGACCAGAATCAAAACTTTTTTTCCATAAAATCGCAGGTTTAAAAGGACTCTGAGCGCACTGTCATGGGAAGTGCTGAGGGTGCTGTTTGCACAAGGACGTGATGTAGGGCCAGGGAGGCGTGAGGTCAGACATTCAGTGGTATTTATTCATGCAGAGCCTGGCAATCTTCAGATCCCAGAGGCAGCGCGAAAGCAGTGTGACGTCTTCGTTAGAACGGGAGGTGTCTGGGCCGTGTGGGGAGCTGCTCATTGTGGCAAGAGCCCCCCAGTGCTTGACAGGGGCATGGAGGGGTCGACTGAACCTTTCCCTGGAAGCTGTTGGTGAATCAGAGGAGCCCAGTGCAAGGTGGGATGTGTGTGTGTGTCTTTGTTCTACCTTCGCATTGCACTTATCACCGCAGGGTCTGAGCACCTCCCAGCCATGCATTAACATCTGTCATGGGTTTGTTCCCTCTGCCTCTCCCTGGGAAGAGATGTGTGTGCAGGGGAGTGCTGGGGTTTGGATTGTTTTAACACACACACACACACACACGCACGCACGCATTGCTATCTGTATATTAGAGAAGACAAAGTCAAGGAATGCCTCTGGCACGTGGAGCAGGAGGTGGGGAGGTGTAGGACTGTCCTTAGTCCTGGGGGGAGTTTGCTCCACAGGCTGGGACTGGCCCCGGCCCCAGAGGAAGTTCTGTTTCTCACACAGATGAGCTTTATCTTCATTCCATGGTGCCAGAGGAGTGACGTTGTCCACCAAAGCCTTCCTCCAGGAGCCTTAGTCAATCTTCTTGATTCTCTGTGCCCAGGCTTGGAGATAAGGACTGAGACCATGAACTTGACTCTGTTCTATAGGACGGCCGTGTGCGGGGGGGAGGACGGGGTCGATGTGCTCGTGGTAGCCTGGGTTCCTAAGGAGACGAACTGCTGTGTTCTGAACTCATTGGCGTTTCCTAAGTGCTGAAGGCTTCGTGCCCAGATGGACGGCATTGCTGGGGTCCAGCAGGGAGGGGTTGATGGGCGACGTGGGTGAGCCCTGTGCAGAGAGGAGATCCCTACCCAGGCGGGCTCAGGAGGCAACTGGGGAAGTGCCTGCATGTGATGGCTTTAATCCAGCCACAGTAAATCTCCATTCACCCTCCCAAGCAGCGAGTGTTTCTGGGCCTGCCCATCCCGCCCAGTCCCCCTATGTGCAGAGTGCAGCATGTTGACGGGACAACCCAGGAACTTGGGGGCCTATCACCCTTCCCCAGGTATCTCCAAGCCCAGCTGGGGAGGGCCAGCCGAGTGGGTGCAGGAGGGGGCTGAGACCAGGTGCAGGGAAGCCATGTCCCTGAACAGCAGTTTGTCACCAGGTTTGGTGAGCCACAGGGGGCGGGGAACAGGGCAGCTGCTTCCTTGCAGGGACTAGGCTTTAGTATCACGATTTGGCACAGAGGCCTGCGAATACCCCCTCGCACCCGTTGCCCCGTGGTTCTCAAACGTATTGGCTCATGCCCCCCTCGTGTCTGTAGTAGCTTACTGCCTGCCCCCCCCCACACACACACACAAGTAGCTAGGCCGATAAAAAAATAGTCAACATGCAACTCTCACTAAATATTAAAAACACTAAGGCATTGATTCAAACAGCGCCTTTTAACTACAGAGCAACGGCAGAGTTCAGTGAAACCCTACTTCCTGCCACCACACCGCTGTTACTAGCGTGCCGGGTGCATCTGGGTTTTGGAGCAGAGCAATTCCATTCTGGGCTGGATGCTGGAGACAGCTCCCCGGAGATCCCCTGGTACCCGAAGACAAGATCATTGTTTGTTTTTGATATAAACCAGCATTTCTCAAACTGGGGGTCCCAACCCAAAAGGGGGTCACAAATCTATTGTGTGTGTGGGGGTCATGGTATTGCCACCCTTACTTCGGCGCTGCCTGCAGATCTGGCAGCTGAAGAGCAGCAGCCGCTGGCCGGGTGCCCAGCTCTGCAGGCAGTGCCACCGGCAGCCCCACGCAGAAGTAAGGGTGGCGTGTAGAACGCATCCACAACATTTGCTCTTTATGCCCTGACCAACCAGGAAAAACGGGTGAGTTCTCAGTGGAAGTAGACCCCCCACTGATTTGTCTGGAGGAATCAGCGTTGCTGCTTATTCATTGCTGTGGGTAAAACGTGCACAGTACGTGTTTTTATTCCTAAAGCGTCTCACGTGCCCCCCCCCCGAATACATTCTGCATCCCCCCCAACGGGGCACCCCCCAGTTTGAGACCCTCTGCTCCAGTACTAGAGCGGAGAGGAGCGACCCACCGTGCAGCTGGCAGAGATGGCATCTCCCATGAGCGCGGGGGTGAGTGAGTCTCCCGGCCTGCCCCAGCACAGGAGTCGTTAGCCGGGCCGGGCCGGGGCTGCCCTTGTGGCTCAGCAGGTCTGCCACGCGCTGCTGGCCCCTCCAACAGCTGCTACCCAGCTACGGCCGTTCCAGTGGCAGTCCAGGTGCATCAGTGGTACACACTGCTTTGGTGTTTCTGTGGCAGAGGTATTTCCCCTTTCTTTCTCATCTGCCCTCCGTGTGAGTCTGGCGATTTCCCCTCCCTTTCCCCCTCCTCTGAATTCAGCCAGATTTATTACAAAACGCCAAGCTCTGGCTAACAACCCTATTGCTTGGCAGCATCCTGAGAGCAGAAAATGCAATCTGGAGCCTCTGCGTCATTAACAGAGGACAGCTTCCTATGGAAAGGTCACGCGCAGAGTGCAGGCTAATGAGGAGAAGCCTGAGAACATGTGGGATTCTTCTAGATTAGCAGTCAGGCACTCTATCCTCCCTTAACCCCTTCCTCCCCCCCCCCCCCCCCCATCCCGCAGTACTCCCCTTTCAGCCCTTCCTTCCTTGGGCATAGCAGAGTTCTGGGATTGATGTTCTCTGAGATCCAGGAGATAAGTGGAGAGCCAAAAGGTAACCTGAAAAGGAGAAATAACTGTGGGCACCGCCCCAGGGCGCTGGACAAGTGGGGGAGTCTCCTATCAGGAACATCAGGTCTATGAAAAAGAACTTGGCAGCTAAAGCAAAAGGCATTTAAGGCTAAAGTCTCGTTAGTACTTGGGGGAGCAAGAGGAGTTTCCCTGCCAGAGACTGCAGTCCAGCTGGAACTAAAGTGAGAGCCGGAAGCTGGTCCTGGCTGGGAGGGTGACACACTCCGGTTTAGTTCGGACACCAAGAGCCACCCCTGGGTGGGCCATTCCAATGGGCTGAGAGCTAGGGCTCAGATTGGGAGTGGGCAGAGCAAGGGGGTAAGTGGCAGTATTCTACTCAAGCGCCGTCCACAAGCCCAGAGCCACTGGGTGTTTTGGAGAAACTGACCAGAAATGATACAGTCAACATGTTGCCATAGTGTCATCACTAGGCTCCAGAGTTAACACGCTGCTGCTCTGAATGGAGCAACTCCTGCCTTTCAGAGTTATGGTTCCAGTCTGCCTGCAGACTCAGGCCTGCGTTGGGTCCCATGCGGAAGGTTTTCTTGCAATTGTGAGTGCTAATCTGTAGAAACTCATGGGTCTCCCACAGAAATGGTGGGACAACCGAGCCCCAGCTCCACCCACCCCTCGTGGGAAGCATGAGCTCCTTGGAGCGCAAGGTGAGACTGACACCCCTTTGATTGTGTGCGCACGGCGCTGTACTAAGGCACAGTTCAGATCCAAGGAGCTTGGGTCTGTACCTCCCCCTCTCCTCGAGGTCAATAGGAGATCTGGATGCGGAGCAACTGCAGGATTGGCCCCTACAGTCCAGTCGCCCCGTGGAATGACTGTACATGCCCCCAGTGCCTGCCCCTCTTCTGGGGCTGGGCTGACTCTCTAGAGAGGAGCGAAAGGCAGAGGAGGAGATGGGCCTTCCTGGGGGCAGGCCAGAGCCATGCAGGTAGGACGCGAGGCAGGAGCAGTGTAGGGTCCAGAGGACGTGACTTGGACAGAATCCATGGGAAACTCAACAGTACAACTCTCTCTGCGAGTGGGGCAGCTCCGGGCATCTAAGCTGACCATCCTGTGACCTGTATGCGGTGGTGTCGGTCCCAGGGTATGAGCGAGAGAAGGTGGGGGAGGGAAGATCTTTTCTTGGAACACAAAGCTCTTCTTCAGAACACTCCGCGTACCTGACCCAGCCCTGCAGAGCTCTGCGTAAGCACAACAGCTTGTTTCTTGTGCAATAAAAGGTATTACCTCCCCCCACCCTGTCATACTATGACCTGCCGTTGTACAGCCCTGGGCGTTTGGGCCAGGAGTATGTGGCAGTATTTGGATGCCGGAGTGCCAACCAACAGCTTGTACTGGAGGAAGGGGTGTTAGTTAGGCAGTAGGTGGCGCTCTGAGCTCTGCGTCGGCACAGACCCACTGTGCAGTTACAGATGCGGTGAGGCTGTTTCGGGGTTACCCGAGGTGTCTAGGGTGAATCAGTTCTGCCTGCTCCCAGCAGGAGAGACCCCTGTCTGTGCCCCACCCAAGGAAACTCTCCCCAGCCCCTGGCTGCCGGTAACAGGGGTGATCTCCATGGGGAACAGACACTGGATAACAGGCTCTTCAGCCCAGCAGCGAAAGGTCCAACACAATCCAATGGCTGGAAATTGAAGCCAGACAAATTCACACTGGAAATGAGGAGGAGAGTCATTAGCCACTGGAACATGTTCCCAAGGGTTGGGGTGGATTCTCCATCACTGGCAGTGTTTAGAACAAGGTCGGATGTGTTTCTAAAAGCTCTGTACTGGGCATCATGGTGGGGCAGGTTGCTGCCCTGTGCGATACCGGAGGTCAGACAGATGACCACAATGGTCCCTTCTGGCCTTGGGATCTATGAACACAAGCGCTCTGCTCTGGGCTCCCCGAGCGGCACCCTGTCCTTCTGCAGGCTAGTAACTTATTGTCACGGAGTGGGGGGAAGTCAGGGCCCTGCACCCCTCTTCCTGCGATTCACCGTGACTCTCAGCCAGCCAGTAAGACAGAAGGTTTATTAGATGACAGGAACACAGTCCCAAGCAGAGTGTGTAGGTACAACCAGGACCCCTCAGTCAAGTCCTTCTGGGAGGGTTAGGGAGCTTAAACCCCAGCTTTGGGGTTCCCTGTGTTTCACCATCCAGCCCAAACTGAAAGCAAAACCCCCTCTAGCCGTCTCGCTCCCCTTTCCCCCAGCTCCTCCCCTCCCTTTGTCAAGTTCCCCGGGCAAAGGTGTCACCTGGCACCACCCCCCCTCCTGGCTCAGGTAACTCTCACGTAAAATCATCCCCAGCTATCCCATCCCCAATGCAGACAGTCCCAGTAAAACTAGACGACATTCTCAGGTCAGTCCGCCCCACTCCCTACTGCGTCACACTTATACACCCCACTTTGTTACACCCGAGTGCCCGGTGCCGTATCTCATGGACGCCCACAATGTACATCAGTCTGCTGCCTCCATGGAAACAGGGCACCCCAGTTCACTGGGTACCCCTCCGGTCAACAGCCTCCTTAGCACAAGGCGCTTAGACAGGTTTCTAGTAACAGAGCGAGAGAGAGATTCAAATACCAGCCACGAGATGGGTTTGGAAACACGAGGTTACAGGTAAAGGTAAAACCTAAGATGCACTCTACGGTCTGTACTTATTGACAAGCTTCCCCCCCCCCTCTTCCCCCGCCCCCATGAGTTCTTGCAGTGCTTAGCACTGGACACCGCCCATGCAGCAAAGTGCAGGGGTAACTTGCAGTGGAAAAGAGCCGAGTGCGTGTGTTGCTTGTTACCTGTGGCTGGGGAGTGTTTCCCCTGGGGGCACAGACAGAGCTCCCTCCCGCTGAGTCACCCCAGGCACCTCGGGTAACCCCCAAAGTGTCAGAGAAGCCATCTCCCAACTGAGCAGTAAAACCAAAGGTCCTGCCCACTCATGGTCATTAGCGATCCCCTGGTGCATTCTGTAGGGGAACGGGCACAAACCCTGGTGACTGTGTCGTGAGCAAAGTCCAGCTCCATTCCAGTCGCCTCCCTAAATTCCCCACCCTTTCCCATGGCTGGTGCGTTCTTCTCTGCTTCCTGCCCATTAACCATTGCCCAGTGCTGCTGTGCGCTGCTAACAGCTGTTACATTCCAGCCCAGAGGTGGCTGCATTCCAGTGCTGCAGGAAGTGATCCGTGTTGGTCTCTTTTCTGCTCGCAGGCATGTTGGGAAGATGACTTAATGGCTGTGAGGCACTCGGAGTGCATCCGCTGGCGTGCTCTGGGAGTCTGACGGATTACGGTGACGGGCTGCTTGCTTCTTGGAGGGAGGGTCCAAGCCACACCAGCAGTGATGGAGGCAGCGCTGTCTGGGGAAAATACACATAGCCAGCTCCGTGCATCCCCATCCCCATCCCCATCCCCCCGGGCAGCATGTGAAAAATGAGAGACTTTGGCTGTTTCACAGAGTCCCAGCATCACTGGCTGCACAGGAGAAGAGCCGGAGGTGTGATCGGAGAGAGACAGACTGGGCTCCTCTCAGCTTACCTGGGGCTGGGTAAGGCAGGAGGGTTGAGGAGCCCAGCACATGGAACAGCTGGTGGTGAGTAAGGAGCAGGTCAGCTCAGGTGGCAGCCGCACGTGGGGATGGAGCTGACACAGCAAAGCTGGCAGCCTCCAGGATGTGAGCCAGACCTGCCCGCTGGGAGCCACCCCCCGTGAAAGGCTCACAGGCCATATTGTGAGTGTCATTAGAGCAGCCCGGGACAGGCCCTGACTAATCCAGCGTGAATCATGCACTCTGTATGCGAGGGGGCTGCGCACCTCTGAGAAACCTTGGGCTAGAGCCAGACACAAGACCAGGGAGAAACTCAGCACAGGTAACAGCAAAACACCCTGTGCGTGTGCAGAGCGCTGGGCCCCAGCCCATCTCACGCTCTGTCCCACGAGGAGCCACTGGATCTCCCCCGTGTCAGCGCTCAGCACACACTCGTCCACAGGAGAGGTGTCCAGCCGGAGCAGAGACAGTGCTGTGTCCCAGCTGTCCGCGCTCAGGGTGGGACGTGGGCCAGGCCAAGGGGACTGGGAACCTCAGGACAGGCACCTCGGGCTCAGATAAATCACCCTGTGGAGACCAGGGAAGCGTAGAGCATTCAGCTCAGTCGGCAACTTTAACATGTGCAGCTCCCTGGGTGCAGGATGGGAGGCAGAGCCGTGGCAGTGAGAACCTCCCACTCTCTAGTGTTGCTCCTTTGCTCACCGCCTGGGAGAGCGTCACAAGCCCCAGCATGACACTGCACAGCATCAGGCCAAGTCAGAGAGTGAGAAATGAATCTCACGTAATAGTGCCCTGAGCTCTTGCCCAGCAGGACGTGAATCAGGCCTAAGAAATGAAAAGCTCCCCCCTGGAACAGCATCTTCCTTTGGCCGGGGTGTAAGCCGGACACGGGGCCTGAGAAGTTCAGCATGTGTAATGGTGTCAAACACTAACTCTGGGCAGGCACGAGTCAGAGCCTTGTGGCCAGTGCACAGAACAGCTTCCCTGGGTGGAGACAGAGCCGTGGTGTGAGAGGAGCCCGGCGCCAATGTCTGTGGCACAGCTCAGCGCTCGGCCTGGCAGCCGGCGTCAGCGAGATGGGAAACGCCGCACATGCGTGTCACTGGGGAAAGGCTCACACTGGTTTCCAGCCAGGAGAGAGTTTACTCCTTCTGGAGCTCACACGCAGATGCCCAGAGTCACTTTAATGGGGCAGGACGCCCACCTATGGGATCTAGCTCCCAGCATCTTCTGAGATGGTTCCCAAGCTGGGGGGGAGGGTAACGTTATTTCATGGACCCAGTGATCAGTTAATTAACGCTCCCCCACCCCAGCAGAAGAAGAGGGTGCAGTGCAGCAGGCAGACCCGACAACATGGCACTTTAAGCAGATGACCCCACGGCTCTTCCGAAGGGTCTGACTCTCTCCCCCACCGCCCCCCCCCCCCATCTTCGTACGGCTGTGCCATTCTCACGGGGGTCCCTGACTGCTGCTGCCCCTGCCCTCGGGGATTTCCTCCCGAGTCCCCCAGCAAGTCGGCCCCGTATCTATGCCAAGGTCAGGTACTTGAGCTGGGTCCTGATCTGGTGAGAGGCCAGACTGAGCCAGGCCTCTAGTCCAGCGGTCTCCAAACTTTTTTGATCGCTCACCCCATCAGTAAAAAATTTGAGCATGCACCCCCTGCTCCCGGCCGAACTGTCGAAGCAAAAAAAAGGGGCACTGCTCCGGCGGCGCTCCTCCTGTCATGCACCCCCAAGGATCCTGTTGTGCACCCCACTTTGGAGACCTCTGCTCTAGGCCCAGGCTCCTGTCTCAGCAGTGGCTGCAGCATTTAAACCTTTACAAAATGCAGTTTTAAAAACAATGTAGTGGCTGCACAGCAAAGCGTCCCGCCATGAGCTGGCCACGGCAGCTGCCGGTGCGCAGCCAGACCAGAATGGAGCCCCGGAGACCTGGGAACAGCCTTCAGCCAGCTCTGGGGTGTTGGCCCTGAAGCCTAATGAGAGCTGTAATGGAAATATCATTACCTGGTGCACTGAATATTTTGGCAGGAACATCCAGGCGTGGTGCCCACATCATCAGGTGCCATTTCTGGTCGTGTCCTTCCCCCAGGCCAGACAGGCCCTGGCTTGAGACTGGCCTGAACTGTTTGCAGCACCGGATCAGCTCAGAGCAGTGTATCATAGAATCTCAGGGTTGGAAGGGACCTCAGGAGGTATCTAGTCCAACCCCCTGCTCAAAGCAGGACCAATCTCCAACTAAATCATCCCAGCCAGGGCTTTGTCAAGCCTGACCTTAAAAACCTCTAAGGCCTTGGCTACACTTGCGAGTTGCAGCGCTGTAAAGGCTCCCCCAGCGCTGTAACTCACTCCCCGTCCACACTGGCAAGGCATTTGCAGCGCTGTATCTCCGTGGTCGCAGCGCTGCATGTACTCCACCTCTCCGAGAGGAATAGCGAGTGCAGCGCTGCCGCGCCAGTGTGGCCGACCAATGCGCTGTGAATGGCCTCCAGAAGTATTCGGCAGTATCCCACAATGCCTGTTCTAGCCACTCTGGTCATCAGTTCAAACTCTACTGCCCTGGCCTCAGGTAACCAACCATGTGACCCGCCCTTTACATTCCCCGGGAATTTTAAAAATCCCCCTCCTGTTTGCTCAGCCCGGCGTGGTGTGGAGTGCTCTCAGCAAATCTTTCCAGGTGACCATGCCTCCACGCGCCAAACGAACCCTCATCAGTGTTTGGGGGGAGGAAGCTGTCCAGTCCCAGCTGCGCTCCAGCCATAGGAATTACGATACCTTCAGGAAGGTATCAAAGGACATGATGGAAAGGGGCCATGACCGGGACACCCTGTAGTGCAGGATTAAAGTGAAGGAGCTGGGGAGTGCCTACCGCAAAGCCCGCGACACAACGGCCACTCGGGTGCTCTCCCGCGACCTGCCGATTCTACAAAGAACTGGATGCGATACTTGGGGTTAACCCCACCTCCACTCCGAGCCCCACCCTGGACACTTCAAAGCTGGTGGGGGGAGGGGGGGGGAAGAAAGAGGAGGAGGAAAACGGGAGTGATGGTGGTGGGCCGGATGGAGACACCCCGGAATCCCTGGAGCCATGCAGCCAGGAGCTCTTCTCGAGCCAGGAGGAAGGTAGCCAGTTGCAGCGGCCAGTACTTGGTGGAGGACAAACAGAAGAGCAGGTTCCAGGTAAGCGGTATTTTTTTCCCCCGGGAAGGAATTTTTTCGGTCCGGGCTCTTTGGGAGAGGACGGTTAGGCATGCATGCCTAGATGTGGAATAGTGCATTGATGTGGTTTATCACATCGCGGTAACCGGCCTTGGTAATCTCCTCGAATGTCTCATGCAGAACGTGTGCAATGCGTTTGCGCAGGTTTATCGGGAGAGCCACCGTGGTCCTTGTCCCAGCCAGGCTAACGTGTCCGCGCCACTGTGCCGCAAGGGGACCATTGCTGCACACAGGCAAGCTGCATAGGGGCCAGGGCGGAAGCCGCATTGCAGTAGAAGACCCTCCCTTGCTTCCCAGGTCACCCTCAGCAGCGAGATATCGTCCAGGACGAACTCCTGTGGAAAATGTTGGGACAGTGTTCAGTGTAGGTGTCCCCTGAAGCTGTTGACTCTCCCCAAGGCACAAAAACCCAGAGGACAGAGCAGCCCTGAAACAATCAGTCCCCCTTACCATTTTGAGGCTCCCGTGAGATATGTGTGCTCTGTTTTGGACGGGAAAATTATGCTATTGTGTAGACCCTGTGTGTTTTCTACTCCTTAAGTGCGGGGGGAATCATTACTCTGTCTGGTATAAACAATGCTGCCTCTGTTAACTGCTGCATTTTGCCTATACAGCTGCATCAACCTTGAGACCTCAGCCGTCCCTCTTATCGCCTGCTCAGAGACTGCAAAGACTCAGGAAGAGACCGCGAAAAAGCAAAGAAGACATGCTGCAAGAAGTGATGCAGCAATCTATTAAAGAGAATGAGAAAGCACAGAACTGGAGGGAGAGAGAAAGCAGGATCCGCCAGGAAAACGCAGCGCACCCGCGGCAAAGCACAGAGCACCGGCAGCAAAGCACTGATAGGCTCATAAGCATCCTGGAGCGCCAAGCAGACGCTATCCCAGAGCTGGTAGCCATGCAGAAAGAGGAGCAGTACCGCAAACACAAACGCCCCCCCCCACACACAGCCCTTGTCCCAAAACTCTTTCCGTTGTGCCCCACTGTCACCTCCAACCCACTTTCCCCAACTTCCGTGTTCTTCACGCCACCAGCTGCCTCCAACACCAGTATCTTCACCACCCAGCCCTGAAAACCACGACCCTTACCCTCTGCACTCAACCCCCATCACCATGCAGTATAGCTATCCTGAAGTGCAGCACTCACTGCACAGCACACCAGACAGGACAGACGCGAATCTGTGATTGTACCGTTCCCCACTCCACCCCCTTGTTTCTTTTCAATAAATGGATTTTTTGGCTTTGAAAACATTCTTTATTATTGCATAAAGTAAAAGATTCCTTAGCCCAGGAAATAAACAGGCCCTGCAAGTCTGCTTAGCAAACACTGATTCCTAAAGATTGGAACTACTGCACTTCACTCCCTTGCAGGGCACCAGATATCACTGCTGGTTTTCAGCCTCAAATTGCTCCCTCAAGGCATCCCTAATCCTTGCAGCCCCGCGCTGGGCCCCTGTAATAGCCCTGCTCTCTGGCTGTGCAAATCCAGCCTCCAGGTGTTGAACCTCGGAGGTCCATGCCTGAGTGAAGCTTTCACCCTTCCCTTCACAAATATTATTGAGGGCACAGCACGCGGACATAACCGCGCGGATGCTGTTTTCAGCCAAGTCCAGCTTCCCATACAGAGATCGCCAGCGGCCCTTTAAACGGCCAAAGGCACACTCCACAGTCATTTGGCACCGGCTCAGCCTGTAGTTGAACCGTTCCTTGATGCTGTCAAGGCTCCCTGTGTAGGGGTTTCATGAGCCACGGCATTAATGGGTAAGCGGGATCTCCACGGATCACAATGGGCATTTCAACTTCCTCTACCGTGATCTTCCGCTTTAGGAAAAAAGTCCCAGCCTGCATCTTCCTGAACAGCCAAGTGTTCCGAAAGATGCGTGCGTCATGCACCTTTCCGGGCCAGCCTGTGTTAAATGTCAATGAAACGCCCATGGTGATCCACAAGCGCCTGGAGAACCATAGAGAAATACCCCTTCCGATTAACGTACTCGGATCCTAGGTGGGGTGGTGCCAGAATAGGAATGTGCGTCCCATCTATCGCCTCTCCACAGTTAGGGAACCCCATTTGTGCAAAGCCATCCACTATTTCCTGCACATTACCCAGAGTCACGGTTCTTCTGAGTAGGATGCGATTAATGACCTTGCAAACTTGCATCAACACGATTCCAACAGTCAAGTTTCCCACTCCAAACTGGTTTGCGACTGACCGGTAGCTGTCTGGAGTTGCCAGCTTCCAGATTGCAATAGCCACCCGCTTCTCCACTGGCAGGGCAGCTCTCAATCTCGTGTCTTTGCACCGCAGGGTGGGGGCAAGCTCCTCACATAGTCCCATGAAAGTGGCTTTTCTCATCCGAAAGTTCTGCAGCCACTGCTCGTCATCCCAGACTTCCATGACGATGCGATCCTGCCACTCGGTGCTTGTTTCCCAAGCCCAAAAGCGGCGTTCCACGATGCTGAGCATGTCCATGAATGCCACAAGCAATTTCATGTCATACGCGTTACGCGGCTCGATAGTATCGTCGGACTCCTCACCCTCACTGTCACTTTGGAGCTTAAGGAATAGTTCGACAGCCAAACGTGACGTGCTGGCGAGACTCGTCAGCATACACCTCAGCAGTTTGGACTCCATTTCCCGCAGACAGATCACGCTGCACAGAAACCATTGAAAGATGGCGCCAAAGGTGGATGGAAACAAAGGGATTTCTGGGATGCGAAGCAATGCATCACAGGGCATTGGGACAGGACCCAGAATCCCCCGCACCCACGCCCCCTTCCCACAACTCACGGCGCCAGAATGGGAAGAAGTGCTCTGTGGGATAGCTGCCCATAATGCACTGCTCCCAATAGCGCTGCAATTGCCGCAAATGTGGCCACGACAGTGCGCTGGGCAGCTGTCAGTGTGGACAGACTGCAGCACTTTCCCTACTCAGCTGCACGAAGTCAGGTTTAACTCACAGCGCTGTACATCTGCAAGTGTAGCCAAGGCCTAAGGAAGGAGATTCCACCACCTCCCTAGGTAACCCATTCCAGTGCTTCACCACCCCCCTAGTGAAAAAGTTTTTCCTAATATCCAACCTAAACCTCCCCAACTGCAACTTGAGACCATTACTCCTTGTTCTGTCATCTGGTACCACTGAGAACAGCCGAGCTCCATCCTCTTTGGAACCCCCCTTCAGGTAGTTGAAAGCAGCTAACAAATCCCCCCCCATTCTTCTCTTCTGGAGACTAAACAATCCCAGTTCCCTCAGCCTCTCCTCATAAGTCATGTGCTCCAGCCCCCTGCAGCCATCTCCAGGCTGGGCAGGTGCAAAGCAGCTGTTGGCCCTGCCCCAGAAGGACTCAGAGCTGTCCCTGGCTCCTGCAATAGCAACACCAGCCCCTGTGGTGTCAGCCCCAGAGAGTGGGGACATGACAGCAGCAGGGAGCAGTGTCTGGGGGGCAGAGGCCTGCAGCTGTTCCCAGCCTGGAGGCAGCCCACAGGAAGATGCTGAGGCCATCTGGAAGGAGCCCAAGGGCAATGCTCAGAGCTAGCATCAGTGGGGGCATCTCTGTCGGCCCAGGGCAGGGTTTGGTCCCAGAAGGGTATAAGGCCAGAGGGCTGGGAGGAGGCCAAAGCAGGCAGCAGGAAAGGAGCAGAGAGACAGGCAGGGGCAGGAGGTCCTGAAGGTCCTCAAAGATTTTGGGGGTGCAAAGAACCTGACCTCTGTGCAGGAGAGCCAGTGACAGGGGAGCAGGGACAGAAGATCTCAGCAGCAATGCAGATGGACTGAGTGGGCTCTGCTAGGAGAGCACAGGGGGTGGGGGGAGTGGTTACAGCTGGGACAAGAGGGCTGGACTCCCGAGTTCTGTTCCTGTGTGACCCTGGGGAAATGGCGGCTCAGAGAGAGCGGCGGCTTGCTTCTCTCTGCGCGCTGACGCTCCCTGCCCAGCCAGCGGAGGGCGCCTGAGGAGGGCTCAGAGTTGTCACCGAGCGGCCCCGCTGGAAGGGGCGGGAGGGGCCCGAGTGCCTAGCACTAGGACAGCTGTGGGCGGATGGGTGAAGCAGGGGCACAAGGCCCCATCTCATCCATCCCCCTCCAGGCCCTGACTCTCCTCTCACCCCCGCCAATGGGGCAGCACAGTGGGGAAGCGAGAGGAGACCCAGCCCTGGATCCCTTATGTGGAGCTGCTTCCCTGCCTAGTGCCGTGGGAATTCCCCCAGTCTCTCCAGGACAGGCAGCAGGCGCCGGCCACACACCAGGGCCAAGGCCTCTGCTCCTAGCTACGCTGAGCTTGCTGCAACAGGGCACTGCCCCGGCCCCGGGCACAGGAGAGCCCGCATGCTGTGGAGCCATAGGATACGCTCAGAACCCGCCACCCAAACCCCACCAGGGAGCGGCTCTGACCTCAGGCCCTGCCTCCCCCACCTCTGCTCCGTCCCTGGGGCACGACCTGGGCCCAGCCACGCACCCCCCAGGACAGTTTCCATGGGCTGCAGCTGGGGTGCTGGCAGCCCACTGAGAGTTAACCCTGTCCCTGCCGGGCATCGGACGGGATCTGCATGTCCACCACACGGCCCATCTCGCTTCTCCTGCTCATCCTGCCGGGGAGGAGAACAGACACCTCACAGGGGGCAGCGTGACAGGCCTCCCTGGATGTGTCAGACAGCGTTCCTTCTACACAGCCTGCTGGAGAGCCCCGCGGACGCCCCCAGGAGAGTTCAAATCTCCATACACTCAGTCCCCCGCTGAGCTGGCGGCCAGACCTGCCCCAGGGAACGCCATGGGCTGGGGCTCCATGTTGCTCCGGGAGGTAGATGGGAGGCCTGAAAGGTGGAAGCAGGGGACTTCCTGCTCTCAATTCCCCCCCCCCCCCCCCCCAAATCAGCCATTCGGGTCTTGTCTATCCCGCTTTGCTGGGCAGTTTCTGTGGCCGACCAGACTCAAGCGAGTGAACCCGAGTGCTCACACACGGGACTTGGACTCCAGCCATTAGCTTCCATTTGCTTTGCTTGCACCCCTTCATCCTCAGCACCCGTGGGGGCAGGGGAGAGCCCTGGGGGAAGGTGCAGCATCCTCGCGCCCCCTCCAGCTCAGGTGCGGGTGGAGAAAGCGCCCTGCTCCTCCCAGGAGACCTCTGGCAAAGCTGGAGCTGACCATGCTGCTCCGTAGGGGAAAGCCCCCTGGTAAGAGTCCGGACTCACCCCTGCGGCGCCCCCTACTGGTTTCTTTGGGGAATCAGGTCGTCCAGCACCTGGAGCGCCCTCTGCAGGCCGGTGATCCGGCTTGTCCCTACTTCTGGCCCCATGTCCCTCCCAGGACCCAGTGCCCCTATTACTGGGATGCTGCCCCCTGGCAGTACCCCACAGATCTGGGTCTCCCCCTCCCTGGGGAACCCCCACCCACTATCCCCACCTTGCCTCAGCACTCGGCCACTGCCAGTCACCAACTAGCCCCCGCTCCCTGGGGCAGACTGCAGTATAGGCCACTCATCACTGGCAAGGGGAGTTTGGACCTGCTGCCATGGCCTAGCCCTGGGCTGCCCTCTGCAACCCCCAGTACCCCTTGGCCTTCTCCTAGGCCGCAGCCTGGCGCTTTCCAGGCTGGAGCTCCCCAGCCTTTCCCCAGCCCTGCTCCACTCCGTAGGGTTACCATACATCCGGATTTTCCTGGACATGTCTGGCTTTTTGGGCCTCAAATCCCCATCTGGGGGGGAAAACCCAATAAGCCGGACATGTCCGGGAAAAATAGGGAGGGAGGGACCGGCGATGCTTAGCCGGGGCCGGCGGTGCGGGGCCGGGCAGTGCTCGGCCAGGGGTCGGCGGTGCGGGGCTGGGGGTCGGCGGTGCTCGGCCTGGGGATGGGGGCTGGAGCCGGCGGTGCGGGGCCGGGAGCCGGTGCCCCAGGGCCCGAGCCAAGCCGGGTGGGAGACGCTGCGGCCAGAGCCTCTTGGCCTGGGCTGGCCGGCCGCCCGCCAAAGGGAGCCGCTCGGCCGGAGTGACCGGACTGGGCCGTCCGTCCCCCCCCCCCGCCCCAGCTTGCCTGCTGCTTCAGGCTTCCCGCAAATCAAATGTTCGCGGGAAGCAGGGGAGGGGGAGGGGCGGGGGGGGGCGAAGCGTCCAGGGGAGGGGGCGGAGTTGGGGCGGGGCCGGGGCCCGTGGAGTGTCCTCTTTTTGGACCCTTAAAATGTGGTAACCCTACACTCCAGGCAGGGCCGGCTCCAGGCACCAGCCTGGCAAGCAGGTGCTTGGGGCGGCTGCTCCGGAGAGGGGCGCCACTTCCAGGTATTCGGCAGCAATTCAGCGGACGGTCCTTCACTCCCGCTGGGAGCAAAGGACCTCCCACCGAATTGCCGCCACAGATCGTGATCGCAGCTTTTTTTTATTTTTTTTTTGGCTGCTTGGGGCGGCCAAAACCCTGGAGCCGGCCCTGACTCCAGGTACCCTGTGTCTAGCTCCCTGCAGCCAGGCCCTTCTCTCCCTGAAGGCAGAGAGAGACTCTAGAGCTCCTGGCTCCCAGCCTCTTATACAGGCCAGTGGGTTCGCGTGGCCCCAGCTGCAGCCACTTCCCCCTCCCCCCAAACAGCTCAGCCTTCACACTGCCGGCTCCCTGGGCTATCTCAGGCCCTTCCAGGCAGGAGCAGGTGGCCACCCTGCTACACCCCTCTAATGCCTTTGTGGGGACCCCCCCTTTCCACATCAGAGCAAATCACAGCCCAGCAGTGCAGGATGTGGGGCTGGAGGTCAGCCCAGACCATCCCCATGGCCCCTTCTGGCCTCAGAAGCTCTGACCGCAGCCCTGTGTATTGCGCTGACGGGCCAGTGGCTTCGCTTGGGCGTGAGCGGGTTGAACAAGCCCCAGGGCACAGCGCAGAGCTGTGAAGAAGCCAGGGAGCTGGCTCCTTGTGTGCCATCTGCCCCCAAGGGTGGGGAGGGCTTCTCCCTCCCCAGCCCCTGGCTCTCTGTGCCCACAGCTGGGCTCTGTT
This sequence comes from Chrysemys picta bellii, assembly GCF_011386835.1. Lineage (NCBI taxonomy): Eukaryota > Metazoa > Chordata > Testudines > Emydidae > Chrysemys > Chrysemys picta. The sequence goes on from NC_088805.1 coordinate 4,138,084, forward strand.
CAGTCTATAAACTCTGGGCCATGGTACGTTTCTCCCAGGCCTGGGGCCCCATGAAACCAGAGGGAGGGTTGGGCCGGGGGAGGGGCTGTGCCACGTGGCATGACTTCTCAGGAGGGAGGGATGCCATCTTTGTGGGCATTTCACTGGCCAGCACAGCAGCAGGCTGGCTTCCCTCTCAGCATCATGGGTTCAAATCTTACCCAGGACATTCACGGCTCTGTGAGCACAGCTTCAATCTAAGCCCCAATGGCCAGGTGGCCACAAGCTACATCCCATTTGATGCTAGGGAGTGGGACCCATCTACGCTAGAGCTGGAGCCATGTTCAACGTCACCAGGCTTTGCCCATTGACCCTGGGATGCCACCGGCAGAAAGGCCGAGGAACGAGGAGAGGGACTGAACTCCCCTCTCAGCCCTTGAGCCGGACACTGGGGCAGCCCTCTGGCCGGGATGAGTGAGGACGCCTAGCCTACTGCAGCTGCCCGTGTGTACCAGCCCAGGGTCAGGCAGGGCTCCCCATGGGCCTTGGAGATTCCAAGCCAGCCACAGAGGAACCCAGGCCAGGAATAAAATCGCACTGTGTATTATTCTGCAGCATTGATAGTGGTGAGGCGTCACCCTGGGGATCCCCTCTCCACACACAGGTGTGGGATCCTTATTCCCAGCCCCCTCTCCTGTGTGCAGAGGCACATCCAGCATCCTTCCCCCACCACTGCCCCACCCAGCAGCACCTCCCCAACCTGCCGTCCCCGAGAGGTAGGTGTGTGCCATCTGCTGGGCAACCTGGGTTGACGCTGAGGGCCCTGTTGTTTCTTTTTATAGAGTGAGGTCATCCGCCAACGTTCCCAGCTCAGATGTTCCCAGCCCCAGCCCTTCTCCGCGCTCTCCTGAGCCAAGAATGTACTGTGTGCCTCCTCACCCCGCTGGGGGGGCTCGTAAATGTCTCCCAGCCGAGGCTGGGCCAGAATAAGGAGAGCTGCACAATTAGTTAGCAGGTCTGAACTTAACCTCATAACCACTGACACCCGCTGCCAGGGGGGAGGGCCAACCCCCTCCCCTCCCAGCGCGGGGAGTCGCTGAGCAGCACAAGGGGATCAGAACTGGGAGCCGTCGGCTGCATTAGCACTTATACGGGGATTTATAAAGGAGGATGCTTGCCAGACAAAGAGGATTGCTTTTTTTGGTAGAATCACAGCCCTAGAAGAGGGGAAGGCAGTGGGTGGGGTGCAGCGGATTGCAGTCAAGCATTTGATACTGTGTCTCGTGAAGTCTTAATTGAAAAACTAATTCCAATTGTGGTGGGTCAGAAGAGAGCCACCTGGGCCGAACGCTGGCTGGCAGGCCACCAGCCCGCAGGAACAAGGAACCCCATCGTGTCTGCAGGGCACTAAGGGATCCCAGTTACATGCAGCCTTATTCAACGGCAGTCCTGCTTCAGAAGAGAAGCAGAGAACGCCCAGGGAAGCGTGTGGATGGTCCTTGCCATGCTGGGAGTTGTGATAGGGAAATAAGCCCCACATGAGCAAACCACACACCGCGTGGCCCAGAACACCCTGAGCAAGGGAGCAGGGAGAGGACCAGTTTAATTATTAATGTGGTTACGCTGGAAGGCGCTAATGGTCATCTGGGGAGTCCTGGATCCACACACACACCTCGTTAAAGCCAATGGATGTGGCCAAGCCCCCCTCCTTCAGGCTCAACAGAAGGAGCACTCAAGCCCCTTTATGTAATAAAGACAGCTGCAGACAAGGGAGGTGACTGCTCAAGGCTATGGGGCGTATGGCCAGTCAGAGCTACCCCAGGTACATTAACAGGGGTTTCCTTAGCTGCAAACACAGGGGCTAGGATTTCGGTTGCAGGCTGTGTGTGTTAGAGGCAGAGAGCCAGCAGAAGCGTGACGCTGTGTCAAAGCAGAGGCAGTGGGCTCCTTGGGCACAGAGATCGCTGGAGAGGCAGGCCTGGGGATTTCTGAGCAAGGACACTGCCTGCTGCTGGTTTCTTCTGTGATCAAACAGGACTTTGTGGACAAAGACTAGAGCTGACTGGTATAATTTATTCCTCACCTAACAGAAACAACCCTGCAAGGCCCCGAGTATGGGTGAACCGCCCGGCCTGAAGGGGCAGTAAGATTGTAGCGTTGCCAAGGGACCACGTGCAGGGCTGCACGGATGCAAACAAGAGACAGCTCTGCCCAAAGAACTTACCGTCTCAGGTCCTGATGCTGCTAACACTGGTGCACATGCTTCACTTTAGCACGGCGCATTCACTGTCCTAAAGCTAAATATATCCAGGACTTATTGGACAGGACAGGCCAAGGGGAGGGAAAACGACTAGCTCACGGTCACCCAACTGGCCCATGGCAGTACCAGGTCTGGAACCCACGTCTCCTCTGAGTCCCCACGCAGCAGCCTATTAGGTTTCCTTCACCAGACTTGGGAGGAACAAGTTATCAACTTGGCAAACTTCACCCAGGACTTAACTTGCAAGGAGGAGATGTGAATACCCAGGAGGACAGACAAATGATCCAAAGAGACCTAGCAAGGTTAGAACCCTAGTTGAGGAATGCCAAAAGGAGAGTCAGCTGATGCATGGGAGGGAGTGAACATTTCCTCAGAGCGAGGAGCCCCTTGGGACATGGTCCTGGTTAAGGTAATGCAGTAACCCTCATTGGGCACCTGTAATGTGTAAGGGGGATACTGCAGCTGGCCCATCCTGTGACCAGGTGTTGGAACCCTGCAGGGGCTGCTAATTGGCTCCTGGGCACAGGTAGCAGTTGTTGGCTAAGCAAAGAGAGCGGGCACCAGGGAAGGGTCTGTCTTGGATCTGAAGCCCTAGGAAACAGCCATGCCTGGGCAGATGACTTGGGCTGCAGTTTCTTGATAAAGCCAGGAAGAAGAGGGGGTTTGGGCACCCAGCCAGGGGGGTGCATCCTCATTACTTGGGACATTAAACTACCTAGCACAGGTGACTAGAGAACAGATGAGGAACCCTGTTGCAGGGAGAGGGACTTGGGTTTTCATGGATCTTTCCCATCTCTGCGGGCCAGTCTGTAGACCAGTTAGGGCAGTTTGATTACGTTGCTCAGGGCTGTGAAAAACGTCATGCCTTGGGTGATAGTTAAGCTGACCTCAGCCCTGCTGTAGACACCATTAAATGCAGCGATCACCTCTCAGAGAGGTGGGTTTACTACAGCCAGGGAAGAACCGCTCCAGCCATGGTAATGTCTACACTACAGCCACAGCATTTCTAGTGTAGACAGCCTGAGGCCATGCAAGAGGGTGCATTAAGCGAGCTGCGTCTGCTGGGGAGCAGCAGGGTGATGGTTAACAATACCAGCACTTAAAGGGACACTCGCAGGTCTAATTTACACCCAAATGTGGGATTTAGTAAAAAGCGGTCGCAAACACGGCACGGGACGGCAATATTTCCATGATGTGTTCAGTGTTTGTTTCTCATTCCAATGGAAAGAGTTTCTTTTTAAACAAACCAGTCACCCCCTGTGGCATTGGCTGGGCCAGCGCACAAGGAGCCGGGAAGGGAAATATGCTGAAGAGTGCAAGGACCGGGACAAACAGGTTTCTGCACCTGAGTCAAGGGAGAGGCAGGAAGTGGGGGAATCTCATGAACCAGGAGGAGGTTTTTGGACGGCAAAGAGCCAGGTTTAATCATCTCTGGGAGCATTAAGGCGAGAGGGCCAGATCCAGGGCTGCAGACGAAGTGCAGCTCTGGTGTGGGGGCGGAGGGGGGTTTCAGCTACCCCAGTGGATGCCTGTCACGGAGTGGGGGGGGGGGGGGAAGACACACCCCCGGCTTCCTGCTATTCACCGTGACTCTCAGCCAGCCAGTAAAGCAGGGGGTTTATTTATTGAACACAGTCCAAGACAGGTTTTGGAGGCACAGACAATAGGACCCCCTCAGGTCCATCTTGGGGTCCCAGGGGCACCACAGCCCCATTGGGGGGCAGAGCCCCGGCCAGGGTCCCTCCATTACTAGCCAGCTCCTGCAACCCTCACTCCCTCCAGCGTCTCTCCCCCAGCCTCTCCCCCCAGCCTTTGTTCAGTTTCCCGGGCAAAGGTGTCACCTGGCCCCAGCCCCCTCCTGGGTTCTCACGTTACATGCTCCAGTATCTTCCCTCAAGGCCAGTCTCCCATCCCCCAGTGCAGACCGTCCTAGCCAGCCACACTCCCCACTCAGCATTCAAAGACCACATTAAGAACAGTCCCAGTTCATCACAATGCCCCCCGCCTCTGGGCAGCTCTACTCTGGGCCAGCTGCCAAAGGGGCTCGGTGGTTATACGCGGAGGGCATGCCCCCTCCGCTGGGGGCAGATGGATGAGTCCCGTTCTGCAAAGGCAGCTCTGTGGATCAGTGCTGCGACTGCATGCAGTGGAGAACCTAGGAGCATCCCTGGAGGGGGCTGCAGAGCCACACCCCCCAGTGGGCAGGGAGGGCGCGAGATGCTGCCGGTTGATGCTCTATAGCTGTATGAATTGGCACGTGGATCCCTAACCTGGTCTCTAGGCCCTCAGGTCATGAGTTGCTGAATTCATCAGGAGAATGAACTTTGACGGCTTTGCCTGCGGCAGCTCACCTGTTGTGTCTCCCCCCCAGCACCCCTTTAGGAGATCAGGCCCTACTTGTGGGGAGCCTCTTATTGCCAAAGGTCCACACTGCCCACTGGGGGAAGAGACCTCTTAGATCTGGTGAATGAAGGTGAAAAACTGACGGAGAAGCAACCACACAGCCCCAGGCAGATACAAGACACCTAGGACATGACTCCCCAGGCAATGCACCTGCAGCTGTCCAAAGGGGTTCTGCCAGCACTGGCTTCAGGCCCCTCCCTCACATGGGTTTCACCCATTGCCATAGAAGCAGGCACAGAGCAAGACCCTCTGTCTGCTCCCTCTCCCTTTTCCCCAGACCTCGAGCGGAGTCACCAGGCCACTCGCTCCAGAAGAAGGCATGAAATGAAGCCAAGAGCGCTGTGCTCCCAGCGCAGGCAGCTCCTGGGTTGTGGTCTTGGACGTACGTCCCCCCACCACATACTGGCAGGGCTGTGATCTCTAGGTGCAGATGAGGGAGAGGGCAGCAAAGGGGTGAAAGTCATGGCGATGGAGTTCAGAACAAAGTCTGGAATCGGGGGCGTGTCTGATGCTCAAAATAAAGGGCTGACTTTCCATATTTAGTCCAAATAAACACAGGCCAGGCTGGGAGCAGGGAGCTGCCAGACTAGAGCCTTCCAGGGCAGTCCCAGCCCAATTCCCCACATGGGAGGCAAGGCTGAGCCAAGAGACCCTGCCCAACCCTTGTGTCACCACAGCACCCAGCTGCTGCCCTTGGGTAGCTTCTGCTGACCCAGAGCCCCCAGGTCCCCCTGCTCAGGGGCAGGGCAGGAGGAGATGGCAAGTGCTGCTTAGGAGCGGGCAGCATCCTCCCAGGCCATGCGAGCAGCTGGCAGGTTGCCATGGGGACAGTGACACCTGCAGCTCAGAGGACATTCCCTTCCCACGGCATTGAGGGACTGAGGGAGCCACCCTCTCTGCACAGCCTGACCCAGATACAGAGATGGGGATAGAAGCAGCCCTGGACCAAGCTCCCCACCCCTAACCCCAGCGGGTAACCTCAGTCTGTCTCCCTAAGATCTCCCCAGCCTCACAGCTATACCCCCATCCTCTCACAGCCTCCCAACCCCCGATACACAGCTGGCCCAGCCCAGTCTGCTCAGATGCCTGCCCAGCCGTGGGCGCCAGCCCTCACTCTGCTGACAGTCCACTTCCCTGCCCCCCATACTTGGAAGGGGGCCCCTCGGTCAGCCTGACTCTGGCAGGGACAGTTTCCACCCCACTCCCTAGCAGGGCATCTCCCCTTAGCCTAGCACTGGAGAGGCTACTGGGGCTTGCTCACCCTCTCACAAGAGCAAGACAGGGAGGGCTGCAGGAGGGAATGCAAAGACCAGCTGGCTGTTACTACTAGCCATTCCCCTTGGGCCACTGGGAATGCCCGGGGGGCAGGGCTGCTATGGGAAAGGCAGCAGGATGGGGTGGCCCAAACATAAGTTGTACTTGCCTCATACCCCCAGCTCAGCACGTGACTTTCAGTGAATCACTGATATCCCCGGACCTCGGCTTCCTCTTCTAGCACTATGACCTCACTGCATTAATTAGTGTTTTTAAACACACTGAACACCTGACGAGCTACTAAAGTGCTATAATTACCCAGTTAGCCAAGGCATGCACCTGCCCCCTCCCACCCCACTGCCTTCTATTGGTAGAATCAGAGCGCCACAGCTGTGTGTCATGATCCCTGCTTTACTAACAGCTGCCGGAGATTCTCCTTTAGCTCCCACAGAAGGGGTAGAAGGAGCAGAGGTCCATACCCGGCTGTAACCCTGGGATTTAAAATGGCCAGTGTAGCACAATAAAGTCTTGAGGGGCCACAGATTTGTTGCAACATTTCTCACAGTCTTTTGGAATCTTCTACAGCATCTGCCTGTGCTGTGCCACTAATAACCCCACTTCTTCCCCTGCTGCCTTTGAACCTGCTCCACTTTGGTTTTGTCCTTGGCTGGCTGTCTGGATTCTTGCAATTTGTACTGCTCACATCACTGTGGTATCCGGGCCCCAACACCACGCAGTGCTCGCCCGACAGAAGGGCTGGCTCTTCTCCCCATTCGCCGGCTGTGATGTGGTGTGGCAGCCCAGCACAAAAACCACAGGTTCCACCCCATCAGGCCTCTTCTCCTGGGAGAGCATCAGCCCCTGGTCACGCACACAGCCATTCCCCAGTGCTCCCCGCTGTCGAGCACAGCCCCCCCAGCATGGGGTTTGTAGGCATCACACAGAGAGGGGTGTTAAAGAGTGATTTCAAGGCGTGGCCTTGCGGGTGTTTTCCCACACATATGGCAGCATGGGAGAGAGCACGATGGCATGGTGGGGAACATGCCAATGGGCGCTGGAGGGTGGCGTGGGAGGTGTGGCTGGGTAAGGGTCTATATGGAGGGCAGGGACGGGCTAGGCGGGGACGAAGGGCAAAGACAAGGCATCTGGGGAGTGGAGCAGGGGGCAGCAGTACAGTGACACGGAGAGGAGTGGCAACAAGTCCGGGAGACAGTGGGGCAGTGGATGCCAGCGCGGGCTCCGCCCCCAGAACAGGCAGCCCCCCCCATGCCCTCCCCCCAGCGCGGGCTCCGCCCCCCCAGCACAGGCTCCGCCCCCAGAACAGGCAGCCCCCCCATGCCCTTCCCCCAGTGCGGCCTCAGCCCCCCAACATCCAATCCCTGTACAGTACAGCGTGCCCCGTCCCGCAACCCCCAGGCACGGGCACCTCCCTAGCCCAGCCCCGCCCCGCCCCGCCCCGCGCCATTCAGAACTACACGCCCCAGAATGCCGCGGGCGGGGCGGGGCTCTGGCCACGGGGCGGGGAGGTCAATGAATTGAAATGAGCCAATGGAGAAGCAGCGTGAGCTGGATTGGGCGGTCCGCGCCTGGTGACTGGTGGGAGTGGGTGTGTGGGCGGGGCTGGCAGGCGGGGGTTGGGGGCTGGCGCGGCGGGCGCCGCTCAGTCCCAGCTGCGGCAGGAGAGGAGCGGAGCCGGGACGTGGCCGGGGCTCATGGCCTGGCCGAAGCAACGCTACAAGAGGTGCGCGGGGGAGCGCTCCGGATTAGAGGGGAGGCAGGCACTGACTAATCCGGATTGAGGGTTTGGAGGGGCAGCGGCCAGTGTGGGTTAAAGGACTGGCCGTTCCTAGTTGAGGATGGGGGCGGTGCTCTCCGATCCGGATTAAGGAATTAGTGGATCTGGCTAATCCCAGGGTGGGAGGTCGGGTGGTCTCTAATCTGGATTGTACAATTGGGGAGATTGCCAAATCTGGATTGGGGTGCTGTTTGCTAATCCAGATTAAAGAGGGGAGGGAAACATGTTGACCAACCCCTCCCCCCAACCCAAACAAACCCCAAAGTTGGGAAAGTCTCTCATTTAAACCAAGCCCTGGCTCCCTGGGGCAAACTATTCCAGAGCCCTGCCCTGTGGGTTTTTCCTTCCCTTCCTTAAAGCGTCCGGTAGTGCCTACTGTCAGAGATGAGCGACTTGTCTCATCTGGTTTGGCAGTTCCTACTTCCTTTAGTCCATTCGGGGGGGGGGCAAACATAGAACCAATCTGCATTAAGGAAATCTGGGACCCCGGCCAGTGCCAGCGTAGAACCTGGTAGGATGGGTGTATACAGCCTTTCACCACAGGACTAGTTTATTTGGACCTGAGACAAGCCATGCCTGAAAGCTGCCAATGGCTATTCGGTGGTTTATGTGAAATGAGCTCGATACCCACCTCACAGCTGGGGCTCACTGGTGATCAGAGTTGGCTCAGCGGCGAGGCCGTGGATGGGACGGGCTCCTTGTCGCCCCAGAGCAGAGTCCTCCACTTTGTCTAGTAGCCTGATGACTTTCACCAGCACTAAACTCTGAGGGCAACAAATACCATGGGCAGGGCAGGGGGAATTGGTCAGTACTAAAAAGGTGGGTATGCTTGGACCAGCCAATCCACAATAATAAACTGGGGGTAACTGATATGATTGGCCACTTCCCTTTCTCGTTGTAGTTCTTTATGCCCAAATATTGCACCTCTCTGAGGTGGAATGTCTCTTATTTTGGTTTTAATAAGATCAAGCTGTATTTGGGGAATCTCTCTTCCTGGTCAAAAAGGAGGTGTTGTTTGTGGGTGGGTGGATGGTGTCTCTGGATAAATCGATTGGGGAGGGAGCGTGGTTAAGGGGCGCTGGCAGATCTGGATGCATGAACGTGGGGTGTAGTGCTGGAGAAGTAGTCGGAAGCCTTGTGTGAGTGGGACGGATGCATTCAGCTCAGGCTTCGCCTCTGGCAGAGCATAGGGTGTTGGTGAGGCTCTTGGAGTGTGCTGTGGTTTGCTTTCAGAGTGACTCTGTTTCCAGCCCTGGGATTAGCAACCAGTGAAACAGCTGTAGGTTGATCCCATTTGCCTTTCGTCAGAGGTTTAATAAATCCAGGAATCTCTTTGCAGCTTCGCTGACATCCTGCAATCTGTTCCTTTGCAGAATTCCTTCTGTGAGCTGGCAGTCCCAGAACAGCACGGGCCCTACGGCCTGCTCCCGTCCGCTCACTTCCACGCAGCATCCAGCCCTGAGAGCTGCCCAGAACAGTGCAGTCACTGAGACCAGGCCTGCATTTGGCGTGAAGGGAGGCAAGCATGTCTGAAGAGAACCTCCTGAGCATGGATGAGGGAGCCCTCCGGAAACTGGTGAGTCCCTCCTGAGGGGCAGCCCCATGGGAACGTGCGTGTGTATCTCCTCGGTAGCTCCTGACCTTGGCCGCGTCCTCTCCGCAGAGCGCTCAGACCTTCCCTGCTGAAAGAAAAGAGAAACCACTGCTCCGTTCACCTTTCTGCTTGAGCCTTTCCCTGATAGCGTGGCAGCTGTAGCGCGTGGTGGTTGGCTGAGCGCTGGGGCACTCTGGGTGCCTGGGAGTATGTGTCAGGTGTTCCGCTGTAATCAGGATGGGAGGAAGAAATGGAAACAACTCCTGTAATTTCCAGAGCACAACCTGGGCAGGACGTATGTACAGCCTGCTGCCAGAGTCAGGCCCTGCCCACTGGGGTTGTGGCTCTGTTTCTGTTTACACTGTAACTGTTGCTGGGCTCGGGGGGACTCAGGTACAGCCCTGCCATGCTTTGGTCTTGCAGTGTAAATGGGACGTTTGTGCACCTAGGCTCTGGCACAGTTTGGGATCTGGTTGAGACCAGTTCTCTTCCCCATGGTGGAGGCAGATCAATGCCGTGGCTGTTCGGCCCTGTCTACACTTCCTTTGAAACTGGTTTCCTAGCTGCTGGCTTGCTCGGTGCCTGGTGGCGTTGCTGCGCTATGGGCACGCGATCGGGTGAGCTTGGCTGGCACAGCCGGAGGGGTTGGGAGGCTGCTTGTTTGTAACTCAGGAGATAAAACATCTCTGCCTGCTCCCCAGAGACCCCCTGGGCCAGGTCTGGGCATGGGAACGGCGTGAGCGTGGCTGAAGCTAAGCAGTGCTAGTTTGTACTCCGGCCTGGGCATAACAGAAGGGTGAGCGGTCCTAGCCCACTGCTGGGTGGGGTGGGGGCAATGAGACTGGGCGAGTCTAGTGGAAAGGCCTGGGCTGGCCAGCTTCCTGGGCCTGGGGGTGCTCCAGACCATGGGGCCTGAGCGAGCTGTGTCTGCAGCCCCTGCGTTTGGCGCCGGTCGCTGGCTGCAGGGCCTGTCGCCCGTCACCCCAGTGGCTGGAGATAACAGTGACTGGCCCCTGGGAGCGCCCTGTGTGAGTGCCTGCCCGGCGTCCCTGGCTGCGTGCTGAGCTCTTGGCTAAGGGGGGCTCTGGGGTCCCCTCCCAGTCTGGGATTGCGAGCTCTCCCCACTGAGGGCAGGTGCGTTGGGCTCCAGCCACTGCTCCCACGAGGGCACTTTGCGTGGGGCTGAGTGAGGTGGGGAGCGCGGCAGTGTGTTGGCCCAAATCTCCTGAGGCGGCTGCTGCTTGCTCCCATGGGGGGCACAGGGACCCTGGGGGATCAGCTCCCGCCCCTGCCGAGCCTCCCCACCAGTGCCTGATGATGGGGGACATGCATAGGCAGAGAGGGTGGTGGGTGCCCAGTGAACAGCAGGGTTAGTGCTCGCTCTCTGAGGAAGCAGGGGTCTGCCATGCCCCGCCTATGTGATGGCCCCGTAGGGGCCCGACCCCCTTGTTCTGGCACCGGAAGGGGAGAGGGGGGGCCACTCCCAGCTCTGTGCCTGGCATGGTGGGGCTCTGGCAAGCTCGCTGTCCTGTTGCTGCTGACCGTATCCCTGGCCTTGGCGTGCATCAGTCCCTTCTGCAGGCTGCCCCAGACGCACTCTGCCACTTGCCCCGTTGCCTTGCCCTGCTCAGCTGTGCTGCTGAGCCTGGCCTCTGGGCTCCTGCTGCCAGGGACAGGGGTTGATGCTGTTGTTTGTCAGCTGCCTTGTGCATGTCTGGCTCCGGTCTCTGGCTCCTGCCCGCTCGGGTGGCCCTGCCCTGCTCTCTGCTGCTAGAATCCAGGCACAGCAGGAAGCGCTCTGCCCCCTCTCTGCAGGGCCTCTGCCCTGGAGCAGCCAGCGCTCCCCATCTGCTCCAGCTCCCTCCTAGTGCGTGTGTCGAGTTGCTTAGCGTGCCTGTGGAAGGGACCCTGCGGACTGGGACAGAAACCTCCCATCCCCCTCCTTTCACTACCCACTTGCTGTGCCCAGCAGCAGGTAGCTCCAGGACCACTGGCTCCTTCGGCAGCAGCACGTCCTCCTCTGCCCTGTTTCTCCCCCGGCTGCTGGACAGACACTGGGTCCCAGGGCAAGGCGTCTGCAGTCCCCCCCGCAGTAATAACCCCCACCCTAGGCCCCCCTGCCTGCTGGAGTGGTCAGAGAGCTCCCAACCCAGGGTGAGGAAGTGGGGGGGCTCCTGAGTGGGTGCCAGCCGGCGGTCTGCTCCGAAACACACCGCTGGGGCCGCGGCCGGGCAGGCGGGGCTGCCGCCTATGTGGCTGGGCTGGGCTGGGCTGTCCTCAGCAGGGAGGCCGGATTTCCCCTCTCCCTCCCGTGGGCAGTCCTGGCCCCCTGGCTACCCCCAGCAGAGCAGCTCCGCGGGGAGTTAGCGATGGACTGCACTGGAGATGGGGGCTGCGATCACCCAGGGTGACACACTGGGGCTGTCGTGGGGTGGGAGTCCTCCAGCTAGGGCCCTGGGCTGCACAGCGGCCCGGAGAGCCTGGTTCTGGGGGACAATGCTGCCAAGGGCCCCATGCTGCTCTCTCTGCTGTGGGGCCAGGCACAGCTGGACTGCTAATTCCCCCCTCCCCCATCTCGGCCGCTGGCCTCGAGCGGGAGGGTTTGGCTCCGGCGCTCCAAAGGCCAAACTGCTGGTGACCGAGGTGCTGTGTCAGTAATCCTGGGAAATGGTTAACGGCGGGAAGCTGAGTCAGCCTGGGGGGAACGTCCCGTCTCAGCAGGCGGCTGGGGCTGGAGACCTGGCACCCCCTGGGGCTCGGGGGGCCGGTGCTTGGCCTGTCCGTCCTGCGCGTGTCTGGGAGCCAGCCCTTGGGAGTGCGCTCTGGGTGGCAAGGTGGGGACCGACCCCCCCCCCCCCGGCTCGGCTCGGGGGGGAGTGGACTGACACCCCCACCAGGCTTGGTGGGGGAGCGGGCAGCCAGAGCGGTAGTGCGGGGAGCTGCAGAGAAGAAGGCTGACCCCCCCCCCCCCAGGCTCGACGGGGGGGAGTGGACTGATTCCCCCCCCCCCCCCCCCCGGCTCGGTGGGGGAGCGGGCAGCCAGAGCGGTAGCGCGGGTAGCTGCAGAGAAGACGGCTGTCGCCCCCACGGAGGGGAGCTTTCATGAAGGGATGGAGGAAGCTGGCACTAGATCAGCAGAGGGGAAGGCACTGGACAGCAGATAGTGCAGCCAGTTGGAGTGAGAGATCCTGCGGGGAGCCCGGGGTGTGGCTGATCCTCTCGGGGCGGCGCGAAGCTGGGGCAGCGCGGAGAGCTGCGGGGGGCTCCGTAGTCCAGGCCAGTGGAGGGGGAGCAGGTGCTGTGGTGTACCCGAGCGGGGCGGTGGCGGAGAGCTGCGGGGGGCTCCGTAGTCCAGGCCAGTGGAGGGGGAGCAGGTGCTGTGGTGTACCCGAGCGGGGCGGTGGCGGAGAGCTGCGGGGGGCTCCGTAGTCCAGGCCAGTGGAGGGGGAGCAGGTGCTGTGGTGTACCCGAGCGGGGCGGTGGCGGAGGTGTGGGTGCAGAAGGTGAGCTCAGGGCGCAGGATGAGGCCAGTGTTACAGCCTGCGCTGAGAGGGGAAGGGGGCATGGGCACGGGGGTGCACCCTGGGCTAGGGGGAGAAGTGGGCGGGGGTGTGACACTCCACTGAAGCATAGTCTCGGTGGAGGGAGCAGCCATGGGGTGAGCTGGGGCACCTGGTTTGCTAGGTAGCAGCGGGGCTGTGCTGGGAAGGCACCAGGCGCTCACACGGCTGTCGGGAGAGCAGCAGGCCTGCCCGGTGCCAGGGGAGCGATTGCAGTCAGACGCTCGTCACTGGCTCCATGGAGGAGGCGCTTTCCGGGTGATGCCCGGAGGAGGGGAGCTCTGCTGAGACCTGCAGGGGACGGCGTTGGGGCAGGGTGGTGGCAGCTGTTGGAGGGTTACTGGGAAGGGCAGCAGTGTGGGGAGGTGGGAGGGCATGAGAGGGGCCCGCATGTGATGCCTGGCTTGTGTGGGAGCCCCTTGCCCTGTGTGGGGCCTTGCTGTGGGGCAGGCACTCCCCAGTGACAGCAGCTGGTGCTGGATGGCAGTTTGGGAGACTTATCTTGTCTCCAGCACAGTCCCGTGACCATCCCCTGCCCAGCGCCCGACTGCCCCCTCGGGGCCCAAGGCCCTCGCTGAGCTCTTGTTTGGATTGCTTGCTGACGGGTCTCCAGGTTCATCTGTTCTGGCGCCTGGTTCTTGTAGCCAAGGCCCTGGAGTCTCGTGTGGACTCTGCTACGGTCTGGCTGCGTGACCTGAGCGGCCCGGTGAGGAGAGCGTCTGTCCTGCTAGAGCCTGGTGCTGGGCTGTCACTTGGGCCCTGCCCTTCTGTGCGCTTGGAGGTGAAGAGAAGAGCCAGGGCACCCAACTCAACCTGTTCTGAGTGCGTGGAGCTGCGGAGCCCTCGCCGAGGTCACGGCAGAGAGGGGCTTTTTTCTGTTGCCAGGCATAGACCATAGGTGCCCTAGCTGTGCCAGAAACCCCTTTGTGCCTCAGTTTCCCCTTGAATTCTCCTCATACCCTGGGGAGCCAGGGGCTTGACTCAATCAGTGATGGAGCAGCTCCTCCGCTGGAGGGTGTGCTCAGAGGGGGAGAAGCATGGCTGGGATCCAGCGATGGCTGTCCCTCCTCCTCTCTGCCCCCCAGGGGCGACTGGGCCCAGCTGCTCCCCACACAATGCGGATTGTCACCTGTGCTCTCGTCCGGCCTGGCAGTGGCTGCTGTGCCTGCAGGACTGGGCATGTGGGCAGAGCAGCAGGGGCTGGGCCCAGGCGTTGTGGGGAAGGGGAGGGGTGAATGGGTTTCTCTGACGCGTGTCACTCTTGCCCTGTCTCCCCTGTGGGGCTGGAGAGGGCTAGGATCCCCATCCCTGGCTGTGGGGGGGAGCCCCCTGCCCAGGGGCTGTCCCTAGCTGTGTGCTCTGCCTCTCGCGGCTGGGAGAGGCCCCTTCCGAGCTGGCATGGGAGGAGGGATTTTTCTGCTGGCTTTTGGCTCTGCCTGTGTTGGAAGAGGATTAGCCCATATAAGGAGAAACTGCCTGCCTCTCCCTGCACTTCCTCCCCCTCTCCACGCCCAGCCGCCTCTGCTCCCCTCTGCTTCCCCCTTCCCAGCCCTAGCTCCCTTTAAACCCGTGGGTTCTGGCTCCCTCCCGCCCTTTCCGCTTTCCTCCCCATGCTTGCCTGAGGGGTTTGCCATTGGAGGTGGGGGGAGGGGGGGCTGGCCTGTTCTTAGGGGGCACCATGGGGGGGGTAGTGATTTCTGCAGAATCCGCTCCTGGCCTGTGCAGGCGCTGCCTGTCTCGGGGTTCACCTGGCTGGTTCGCTGGGAACCTTCCCGCCCCCGAGCTGGGTGTGTGCTAGGCTCCCTGGTGCTGAGCTCTGCCCAGGGTGGTGCTGCCTGGCTCAGCTGGCAGCTGATTGGCTGGTTTGAATGGTCACACTGCTGCCTCCTCTTCTGAAAGGAGCCGGGCAGGCTCAGCCCATGCGGCAATGAGGGACGTGTGGCCAAGCCTGATCATGGGGGAGGCAGAGCCCCCGGGTCCTGCGGCCTGCACGAGGTGGCACCAGCCCCGAGAGCTTGCCCTGGCAGCCCCCCTGGCAGGGCCGTGGGGCGATCAGGGGGATTGTAAATGTGTCTGAGGAACATGGAGTAAAATCCTCCCAGAGAGAGGGGGAGACTTGCACCCCTGGCACACAAGGCCTGGGGCAGAGGGGCCCGCGCTGTCGCCTGGACACCCCCACCTCTCGCACGCAGCCGGATGCATCCGTGGACTCCAGCCCAGCCTGTTAAGCTGTGCTGAGCCCCCTCTGGACCAGGTCGACCCAAAGCTGGGGCATGCGCCCCCCTCCCGGCCTCTCCACATTCCAGTCTGGCTCATTAGAGAGGCAGAATGCAAATCCCCTCCCAGCTGGGGCCAGACAAAGGGCGGGCCAGGGCTGGAGGGGCGCAGGTGCAGGGTCCACCTGTTTCTTCACTGATGCTGGCTTTTGGGAAGGATTGTGTCCCCCCCCCCCCCCTTTGGATCCTCACTTTACCTTCCCTCAAGCCATCTCCCAGCCCTGGCTCTCACTTTCCCACTGATCCCCCCTCCCCCACCCACCTGTAGTCCTTCCTTTGAACTGCTGTGCCGTGTTATGTGCTGTTAAACAGCTGCCGTGACCCACCCCAGAGATGGCTGCCTGGGGCTGGGATGTATGGCTTCATAGAGACAGGTGGTCCATAGCACCTTTAGAGATGCAGGCCATGAGAGAAGTGCACCCAACTACTGTCCGTAGCTGTCTGCTCAGTCCGTCCGTCCACGTGCCCAGTGTCTGGCTCCTTGGTGCCCCTCTCTCCGTTCTGTGCTGGCTCCCTCCGGTCCTTTGCCTTTCCCCAAAGCCATGCGGGTTTGGAGGTAATTATAGCTACCTATAAATGGGAAAACTTGCCCCGTCCCAGTGCTGGGGAGAGGCCTGTGAATGGCAGGGGGCTCTGGTACTGCCAGGGAAGCCGCCCACCCGTGACTTGCTGGAGCCCTGTTTACAAGGCCACATTGTATGTTTCGCTAGGCAGGCGTTAGCTCGTAACCGTTAATTTACTGCCTGGTGGGGGGTGGTGGTGCGCGAGGGCCTCTGGCACGTCCCGAGCTGAGCAGGGTGGAACGTTCAGTCCTTTCCCGGCCGATCGGCTTAGGCTGTGGTTTCCAGTACATTTGTTTCCCCTGCGCTGCTGGCCGCAGAGCATCGAGGGCTGTTTGTTTTCCCTGTCCTGGGCTCGGTGCTGACGTGGGTTAGAGATGTGGATGCTTCCCCTGCTCTGTTGTAATCTCTCCTCCGCGGAGGGAATGCTTTCCAGGGAACCAAGCGCAGAGCAATACCGTCTAGAGCCGGCGCAGTGCTGGAGACCCTGGCTGGCTTCTCTCCCTTTCTCCGGTCTCCCCCATGCCGTCTGGCTGGCTGGGAGCGAGCGGGCTCCAGAGGCCCAATATTGGAAGAGAGGCCTGGTCTCTGGCTGGGCTGCTCCCCCAGAAAGCATTAGGCTGAGGGGTGCAGCTGCGACTGGAGAGCGTGATGAGTGCCATTCTCCCAGCTGGCTGGGCGAGGAAGGCCATGTGGGGCAGTGGTGTGGGCTGCAGGCCGTGTCTTGGCAGGGAAGGGGTGCGGGAGCTCCTGGCCCTTCACTCTGGGAGTGTGTGCGCCAGCCATGTTGATTCAGGCGGTCCTGCTCCCAGCAGGCCAGTGCGACCTGCCCTCTGCCCTTCTTGCATGGTCCGGGGGCCGGGCGCGCCGCAGAGGGACGTGGGGCGGCCAGGAAACAGAGCTGACAACGAGGGCAAATGTGACCCATTATCCAGGAAATGGGACCGGGGCCAAGCGCTGTCAGCAGGATGGGGGAGGGAGGCCTGCTGTGGGGGGGCAGGCCGGGGGGAGCAGTTCCCTCCTTCCTGCTCCGATAAGGAGCTGCAGTGCCAAAAGGCAGGGACATGAGGCACCTTCTGTCCGCACCCATGGGGGGGAAGGCTCCAAACCCCTCCATGTCCCCTCCCACCGGCCCCACTCTGCCCCCCTCCTTGCGCTGCCATCTCTTAGGAGTGATAGGGGTCCACAGGGATATCTGTCCCCTCATGCTGGGGGCTGGGCAGGCCTGTACCCGCATCCAGTGGGACGGGAGGGGGCGGTGGGAGGGGGCGGTGGTGCTCGCTCAGCAGCTGGTCACAGCCTGGGGGTCTCATTGGGAGCAGCTGGAAGATCCACAGGGCTGAGGGCTCATCTGAGCCCACTGCCCCCGCACAGTGGGGTGCTGGGCCTGTTGCCCACGGCTAGCCGGCGATGCCACTGCCTTGCCTTGGGGAGAGTCCATCTGATTTCCCCAGGCCTCCCCCCACCCCAGCCCCGGATTTCCCTTCTCCTGGGAAGCCGCGTCCTGCAGCTGAGCCCTTCGAGGGGGCTGGGGCTCCTCTGACTGCGGGGGGGGGGGGGGGGGTTGGGGGGTTTGCTGCCTCTGGGTGGGTGTCTCGGCGCTGTGTCCACACCAGGCTTTTCCCCCCAGCAGTGACACTGCAGACGGGGCCCTGGGCAGTGGCTGGTGGCTGGAGCAGTGGTAGGAGCCTTGAGCTTGGTGCACTGGGGGCTTGGGGCTGGAGTGCCGCTCGGTGCCTGGTAAGGCTGGGCGCTGACTGGGGGGGACCTTGGGGCAGCATTTGGAGTGGGCTGATCAGGCAGACGCCAGGCCGGATCGGCTCAGCTGCCGGGGCCTTTCCAGAGGCTGCAGGTGGAGGCCACTTTGATGGATGGGAGGGGGAGGGGCTGGAACTGTTGGGGGGCGTGCCCCCCACTCACTCTGCATGGCAAATGCAGGGGGTTTCACCTCTGATCCTCCCCTGCCCCAGAACGTCCTTGCTGATGTTGCACAGGGAAGCCCCTGCCTAGACTGTGGGGGTCCCCTGCGTGTCTGAGCTCTGAACGAGCTACCCGCTGTCCTGGCCAGCTCCGCTCTGCGGGCCTTGGCCTGCCTGACCCCTGCTTTCCTCTGCGCAAGGGGCAGGGCTGCACTCTGTCCCTAGGGGGCCTGGCTGGGCTCTGGCTCGGGGGGGACATGGGCTTGTGACACCCCCACATGCCCGGCTGTTAGCAGCCCCAGTGGGGGAGCCCAGGACTCACTGGGGGAGTATCTGCTGCTAGGCTCCAGCCAGGGAACAGCCCTTCCTGCGCCAGAGCTGAGGGGCTGCCCTGTCTGGGTCCCCTTTGTGCTCCCTCGGGTGCTCCTGGCAGTGTCCCCCCCCCCCCCCCCCCAGGGCTCTGGGTACGCTGCTGCCACGGGCGATCTGGCCCGCCCCGTCCCACTGAAGCAGGTGGCTGAAACCCACCCAGGAGACGGTCTATGTGCTAAGCGCTCCTGCTGCTGGGGGCAGCCGACCCTGCAGGCTGGCAGCTGAGGGGGGAAGCACCCAAGCCTGCCACTGTGGGCCGTGGCTCCTGAGGGGCAGCATGTGCCCAGCTCTCGGCACGTCAAGTCCCTGCCCTGGGGTGGAATAGATACTGTTTGTGTGTCGCCAAGCCAGCTGTTGCTAGGCCTAGCACTGGTCTGACTCTGAATGGCCCAGGGGCTGTGGTCCAGGCTTCCCCTGGAGGAAGCCCAGTGCCAGGGCACCTGCTTCCCACCCCACAAGCTCTTGGTCCTGGGGAAGCTCCAGAGAGGAGCCGGGGGGGCTCACCCTGCAGAGCAGGCAGCGGCACTAGGCGGGGCTGGGCCATGGAAGGGCAGAGGGAGGTGCTGTCCCAGGCTAGGTATGCTGGTGCCCCCAGGCAGGGAGAGGCGTTGCTGGAGGCAGAATGGCCTGCCCTGGCTGTGGGATGTCATGAGGGGGAACCGTGGCTTGGCCTTGGCCTGCTGACGATTGCCGTATGCCCACTAGGGGTTCACCCCAGGGCAGAGCACACCTGGCTCTGAGGGAGGAGAGGCCTGGGTCTGCCAAGGGAGGGCAGGCGGCCCCCTGGCCCAGGATGCTGTGCAGTGCGCCCTAGCCTCTCCTGAGGTGAAGAGTCCGGCTCAGTCCCCATGGGGACAGGCGGGAGCACCGATTCCTGGCTGGGCTGGGCAGGGCGTGAGGAGTGCAGAGCTTGTGCCCCCATCCTGGCAGGGAGAAGGGCCCTGGGCCCCACTCTGAGCTCAGCTTCCTCCTCTGAGCCCCTCGCAAGCTCCTGCCCTCTGGGAGCCTGACTCCCGCATCCCTCAGGGTCTCTGGTGACTGCCCCAGTGGCAGCTCAGGGCTGAGGTCTCTCGTTGCTCCCGGCCTGCACAGCCATGCTGGAGCGTCGGCGGCTTTGAACCAAAAGGGCCATTGGTGCAGCTGGCCTGGCAGCACCAGGGGGGAGTGTGGGCAGGGGTGGAATCCCAACTCTGTGGGATTGCTGAGGGCAGGCAGGAGCACTTGGCTTCGGGGCCAGGATGATGGAGAGAAGCGTGGGGAGTTGGGGGCATCAGGCTGTGAATCTGAGAGACCCCAATGGAGCTGGCTCATGGGAGGCGTGAGCCCTCCCAGCCAATCCCTGTGCATCCTGTCTGCAGATTGAAAGGGTATTGCTGGCAGGCAGGGTTTCCTGTCTGTGGCTGGGTGGGGTGGGTGTCTCCATGTGGTGTCTCCTGCCTGCTCCGTGTGCCAGCGCAGTGCGTGGCACTGGATGACTGACTAGGGCTGTGGGGGGAATGTGCCTGGTGCTGCTTCCTGGGGACAGCAGCCGACCTGGCTTGTCAGTGTGGAGTCCCCTCCACCCCCCTTTACTGGAGAGCTGGAGCAGCTGCCGAGGAGGGGCTGGGAGGGAAGCCCGGAATGGAAGGGGTAATTTCCTCATTAGCCTGCCCCGCCCTTGCACACCCGTCCCAGGGGAGCAGCAAGAGGCCCTGTCTCCTCCCAGCTGTTCTCCCTGCACCTCTCTCCAGAACTGACTCGCTTTCCTTGCCAGGGTTCACGGGGTCTGAAGCCGCTTCCCTGCCCCAGGGGCCAGAGGCAGGGCCTGATCCTGGCTTACAGCCCCCGTGAGAGAGCCCTGCCTGGGGCTGTGTGGAAGAGAGCCAGCTGGACCCTGGCTGGCAGCCCCCCTGCCCGGCGGCCGTTCCCAGCTGTGGTGAAGAGGCACCAGTTGCCGCAGGGTGTGAGAACCAGCTGCAGCGTGGCTGATACCACCTGTGCTGATGGGCAGCGCGTGAGGGGGAGGGGGTCCCCACTCAGAGCCAGACGGGACTAAGGTCGTGGCTCCAGGAGGGAGCAGGTATCTCTGGCATGCTTGCGCTCTCCAGCGCATCAGGCAGTCCAGCGTGAGCCCTGTGCCACTCAGCCCCCTGCTGTCTCTGGCAGCCTCGTCTCAGAGTGCGGTCCCACTGGTGCATCCCTGGGGCTCAGACGCTCTCCCAGGAGGTGCCTTGTAGCCAGCAAAATGCCACCTCCTGCCCTGGCGTATGTGTCCTGGTCTCCAGGGCAGCCTGTGAGTGAAGGGGAGAGGGATGCCCAGGACTCTGCCACTTGGTCCCACCAGAGGCCCCGTGGCTGGTACCTGGCTATCTCCCCTCCCCTCCCCCCCCACCCCCCAGTTAATCTCTGCTCGGTATCCCTTCCATCCCGCCTTTTCCTCCCCCTGCTCTCCTGTCTGACCCCATCTCCACCAGCCCGTGCGGATGAGCTGGGGCTCCGGGGAGGGGAATCTTTCCTGTTCTCTGGGGATCAGGGGCAAGGTGTCTGGCAGGCCAGCGCCCACCCTGCACAGCATGGCGCAGAGCACTGGTGACCCGCGCTCGCCCTCCCACCCGGCTACGGGCTCTGGATAGCTGCGGGCCCTTTGTGCAGACGTTCTGGGCCAGGTGTTTGGGATTCAGGCAAGGACTAGCAGCTCCACCTGATGCTTCAGCATCTAGGAAACAGAGTCTGGTGCAGCTCTGAGCCACCCTGCTGGCTGGTCCCCACCCCACCCCCGGTGTGCCTGCCAGCTCCCTAACCTGATGCATCAGAGCCGCTCCCTAGGGACTCTACCACTGAGCGCCCTAGTGGTGGGGAGCGGGGTCTGGGGCAGGCAATGTTTACCCTCCTGTGGGTGCCTGGGCTTCCAGAGGCACCAAAGGGCACTGGCTTCTTGGGGGTGGGTCCAGCTGGCCTGGCACCTCCCGGAATGACGCTGCATGTTGGCAGGGTGAGCTCTGGCTGCAGAAACGGGGGAGCCGGTGGCTGACCTGACCCACACCATGCTCCATAGTCCCCCCAGCGTCGCACGTGGGCTGGATCCGGCTCGCTGCTCAAATCTGGGCCCAACCTGATTCTGCTCTGTCCAGGCTGGAAGTGAGAACCTGGGCTGGAGCTGCCAGGAGGGAAGTGGGGGCTGGGGGGAGCCTGGGGCCCTTGCCTCCTGGCTGGCACCTGGGGGGCTCCCCCTCTGTTGAGCGGTTGCGGCGTGTGGCCAGGAATCTGGAGTGGGGTCTCCCCTCGGGGGGTTTATGGAGCGGTGTCCCTAGCTGGCTGATGGGGAACGGGCCCAAGCTACAGATGGCTGGCAATGTTAATTCCACCCTAGCCCCGTCCCCCAAGAAACAGACAAAGGCTGGGGCTGCCGGGATGGGAGCTGCCTGCTCCCGGGGGGATGTGGTTCACCTCCTGCGCTGGGGGTCTTTCCCCTTGGGCCTGGTCAGTGGGCTGCAGGGTTTGTTTGGCTCCATGTGCTCAGGGGCAGGGGAGGCGGAAGCAGGAGCCCAGGCTGGGGCTGGCACCGCTGCTCCCACCCCTCAAAGGCTCCATCTCAAACAGCAGCTGGTTTGGGTCAAATAGTTTATTTTTAACAAATTCCATGAGAAATAGCGGCTGGAGCCAGTGGCTCCTTCAGCCCTGACATGCTGCAGTCAGAGAGGCGCTCCGGCTTGTGCAGGGCCCAGCTGGCTGGGCTCCTGCCCTCGCTTCCCGGGGTCTCCTGGGTCCCCACCCCTTGGGGCTGGGGGTCTCTGGGCTCCCCCCTCCCGTTAGGCCTGGGCCTGGCTTCCTGCACCTGGCCCAGCCGTGGGGTCCCTGGAGACGAGACCCTGTGCAGAGCAAGGCAGGAGTGCTGCCGTAGCAACAGCAAGGGAGCCACCCTTGGCTCCTCGGCCAGGCCCAGGGCACTGGGCCCGTGTGGAGCCGGCAGTGCCCTTCGTCCTGCATGACTGGCGCTGCCCACGGCAGCACTCTGCAGACCTGTCTGAGCAGCCTTCCCCAGAGCGGCAGCAGGGTGTCCTGTGTGCTGGGCTGGCTGAGGCCGCTGTGCTGCCGGGGGGTGCGGGGGAAACAGGTCCTGTTTTGCCCAGGGTTTGGAGGGTTGCTGGAGCTGAGGTCTCTGAGCTGGGTACGCTGCCCCCAAGGATGCTGGGAGTCCAGGTTCTCCACAGCCACCCGCGCCAGCTCCAACCACTCCCGAATCTCTGCACTGTTCCCTGTCCCACCCGCTATCCAAGGTGCTGCCCCTCCCACGGGCCTACCTGCTGGGCATGCCGTCAGAGCTCGTCTTGTGGCAGGACAGGGCGGTGGCTGCAAACGGGGGGGGAACGATAGCTGGACATCGCTCCCAGCCAGAGCCCAACCGAAGGAAGGGACATGTGGATCAGAGCTTGCCGTGAGATCGACATCAGGAAACGGGGCCTCCCACGCCCTGGCACGCTGCCCTCGGTGCTCCGGCATCTCCCTCCAGCTGCTGCAGTACCCAGGATAGGGCCCCCCGCTGCAGGCAGAGAAGCAGAGCAAACTCTGAGGGTGGGGAAGGGAACAGAGGGGTATTGTGGGGAGGGGGCAGGGGCTGCGGTGGTCAGGGGGAGTTGCATTGGTGCATCGTGGGTGCCTGTCAACCCCATCCCATTGCCGTCTCCGCAGGCTCCCTTTGCCCCAAGCAGACCCAGCCCTTGGGCCTTCCATTTTCTTTCCCGTCCAACCACCGCCCTGTGCCCCCCGGACAGATCTGTGTCTCTGCAGAGGGGCCTGGCCTGGACGTGCCCTGGAGTGTGCTGCCAGCTTCCTTCCTCCCCAGGGCAAGCGTTGGCAAGGCGGCAAGTCCGCGGCATGATCTGAAGCTGGACAGTGTGGGCCCAAGTCTTGCCTCTGCGTTCTGCTCCCTGCCCGGGCACTGCCAGCTGCAGTGTCGGGAAAGGCCAGTTGGCCTCCTCCTGCCCAGTCCCTGCTCTCTGTCCCTGTTGGCACGTGCATGTGTGACGCTGCCTCTGAGAGCCATGCCGGTGCCCCCGCTGCATAGGCACCCTCTGCTTTGTGTGCTGGGGCCGGAGGGCTGTGCGCCAAGGGCACACGCTGCCTGGCGAGGAGAGGACAGTGCCCAGCAGTGTGTGCGGTGACACTCCCGTGCAGCTAGCGCAGTGGCACAAACAGCCCCATTGTGCTGAGCGGGGGCGGCCCGGCGGGAGGGGCGCTCAGGAGGGGTGGCACTGACCGCCGCTCCCTTGGGAGAAGGGGGCTGGATAAATAGCAGGCTCTAGCCGTCCCTGGGTGACCTCCCCGCTCTGCTCTGCTCTGCTCCTCAGCTGGAGGCCACGCCGGACCTCGCTGAGCGGCGCCAGATCCGCTCCGCCATCCGGGAACTGCGGCGCCAGGAGCTGGAGCGGGACGAGGAGGCTCTGGCATCCAAGCGCTTCCGCTCGGAGCGCGGCAGCCGCCGGCAGGAGAACAAGGAGAACTGGCTGCGGTGAGTGCAGGGGCTGGGGCATGGGGTGTGGGCCCCGCCACACCTCGTGGGCAGGGCTGAGCTGCCCACCCCGGCCCAGTGAGCCTGGTTTATGGAGCAGAGTCTTTGCCCCTCCCAGCAGGGATGGCAGTGCCCCTGGCAGGCAGGCCGGTGCTCGCTGCTCCCTGGATACCTGGTCCTCCTGCCGTAGGGCCCGTGTGGGATGAGGCAGGCTGGGATGGCAGCTCCTGCTTGCTCCGTGTCCCTGGTCCCCCCAGAGGAGAAGCTACAGCTCGGCTTAGGGGAAGTGCCCCCATCCTGGCATCATGCCGTCTTGGCCCCTCCCTGCCCGCACCACCAAGAAGCTGAGCGTGCACTCGGATTTCTGGCACTGGGGGGACAGCCCAGTTCCCCAGCCTGCGTGCCCCTGGTCAGACTGTCTCTCTGCAGGTCTCAGCGGCTGGAGGAAGAGCAGCAGAAATCCCTGGCGCTGCTCTCCGGGAAGCTCGACTCCATCACGGACGTGGAGGAGCTGACGGCTCTGGTGAGTTGCCCTCCAGGGCGTGGGCTGCTGGCGGCCCTCTGGGGGAGGGAATGACCCCGCTCTGGCTCCGTTCCAGGAGGTAAGTCTGCGCTCTGCCCTGGGTGTGGGGTGGGGAGGATCTGGTACCAGCCAGGGTGCCTGCTGCCTTCCAGCTCGGCTCCCTTCACTCCCTCTCCTTTCCTGTGATCAGGGCAGCCAAGCACAAGATGGGGAGCTAGGACTCCTGGGTTCTGTTCCCAGCTGTGCCCCTTACTCGCTGTGCGACCTGGGGCAGGCCATATCCTTGACCCTCTCCGTGCCTCAGTTTCCCCTCGGTAAAACAGGCCGGGGTGCGGGTCCATTGCTGTGCCCTTGCTACTGCTCGCACACTCTGGTTGGGGGTCCCCTGGTCTCGTCAGCGCCTTCCCCCATCTGCCATGTCCCATCACCTTCCGCTCCCATCAGCTACCCTGTCTGAGCAGTGTCCAGGGGAGCCGTGGCCAGGCATTGCCTGAGCAGTGCCGTCGGGCTGCTGGCAAGGCGCAGAGAGCTGGGCGGGCATGGAGCCCCCGGTGCCAGGAGCAGGGTGGGTACTTGCCGTAGTGCCAATGGAGCAGTTGAGATTGGGACCTCTCACGACCCAGGCTGGCGAGCAGGGCTGTGTGTATGGCAGCGCGGGGGCAGAGCCGGCTGTCGACTGGCATGTTCTGGAGTCTCCCTCTTGGGGGCTAGGGCTGAAGGAGCAGGGCAGTGGAGGGTGTCCCGCCAAGGGGACCTGAGTCTAGGGCTGCAGTGTCCTGGTGGATGGGAGGTGGGGAGGATGCAGACGGTTTGGTCTCCCACTGGCGTGGGGGTGCGGGCGGGAGGAAGAGGCTGCTGGCTGGTTTGCCTGGAGTGTGAGCTCCTCCCCAGCAGGTGCTGCACCTCCCACCCTTGCCCCCAGTAGGCAGCATTCAGTGAGAGCGTCTGGAGCACTGTTCCCCCGGGGCAGCGCCTGACCACCTAGCCGTGGGGAAACTGAGGCAAGGCGGGGCCATGCCTTCCCCAGGTACCATGGGGAGTTTGTGGCAGAACTGTCGCTAGAACCCAGGAGTCCTGGCTCCCAACCATCCACTATAACCCCTGCTCTGTGCTCCCTCCCTTCCTGCCCCTGGCGCCCATGCATGGAGCAGCGGCAGAGGAAACCTGCGCTGTGCCAGGTGGATCATACACCTAGACAGGATTTCTGGCGGCTGCTGAACCCACCTGGCCTGTCTGGGAGTGGGCTGCAGCCGAGCCTGGGTGGGCTGGACCTGGCGCTGGGGGCGCTCCCTCCCCCATCGTGCCAGGAGCCTGGGGTGGCTGTGGAGCGGAGAGAGCCCATGTTGTGCCCCTTTCTGCCACAGCTGCGAGGAGCCGACGAGTACGAGGAGCGCAAGCTGATCCGGGCCGCCATCCGCAAGCTGCGGGCCAACGAGATTGAGGGTACGGCACCCCCGTCCCCTGGCTCCTTGCGCAGGCCTGGCCTGGCACTGCCCCGGGCCAGCTCCTCGTTAACTGGCTCCTCCCTCCCTCCCTTCCAGCTGCGGCCTCGGCAGGGAGAGCCCACAACAGCCGGAAAGGGGAAAAGGAGCCACTGGCCTCCAAGGGGAAGGAGAGCTCGGATGGGGGCAGCTCGCCGGTGAGTGGGGCGGGGGGAGCTTGCCGGTGAGGTGTGGGGCCGGAGGGAGCTCTGTGGTGAGTGGGGCGGGGGGAGCTCTGTGGTGAGTGGGGCGGGGGAAGCTCTGTGGTGAGGTGGTGGGCCGGGAGGGAGCTCTGTGGTGAGTGGGGTGGGGGCTCACCGGTGAGGTGTGGGGCCGGAGGAAGCTCTGTGGTGAGTGGGGCGGGGGGGGGGAGCTCGCCGGTGAGGTGTGGGGCTGGAGGGAGCTCTGTGGTGAGTGGGGCGGGAGGAGCTCTGTGGTGAGTGGGGCGGGGAAGCTCACTGGTGAGGTGTGGGGCCGGAGGGAGCTCTGTGGTGAGTGGGGCGGGAGGAGCTCTGTGGTGAGTGGGGCGGGGGGGAGCTCGCCGGTGAGGTGTGGGGCCGGGGGGGCTCTGCAGGAACTGGGAGGCCTGGGGCAGAGGGTTAGTGTAGGGCTCTGCAGTGAGCCGGGGATGTGCCTACTCCCACACGTGTTATCGCTGCACTTGGGGGCAGTCTCCCGCCACTTGCCCAATGTGCTGGGCATTGTGCTGGCTCCATCTTGTCCCAGGCTTTCCCCCCATGCATCCCAAGTGCCCTCTAGGGTGCCCACTGTCGCTGAGTTCCATTCCTCCCTCTTGCATCTCAGGGCACCCTGGGACCCCACAGCCCATGGGTAATCGCCATGGTCCCACCCTGCCATCCCTGAGCCCTGGGGCTTTGGCCCTGGGGCAGGTGGGTTTCCCACAGCTGCTCTGGGCAGTGACGTGGGCAGGGGATCTGTGCCGGGGGACCTTGAGGCTTTCTTCCTGAAATTGGGGAGGGGGGGAGACTAGCTGAGCCTGAAGGCTCGTCAGTTCTCGTCCCTCCCTGCCCCCTTGAGAGAAGGGCTAACTGGCTGGCTTGGGGGGTGGGAGCTGGGCTGAGCCCTTTTTCCCTCACCCTGGGGACTTCCAGCCACTTCCTCCCTGGGCTGGATTCGAACCCGCCCCCCAGAGGAGCACGGCAAGCTGCTGAGGGCTTGCTCCCGGCTCCTGAGGAGATGTGTAAGGGGGTGGCCTGTACGTCCCAGTCCCTGGGGCAGGCTGGGCAGTGAGGAGCACTGAGCCCTTCCCAGGGGACGCCCATGTCCCCCTTGGGCTCGGGGCTGGCCAGGTTCTCCGCTTCTCTGCCTCTATTCAGGTGTCACGCGGGCTGCCCACTGCTGGCCCCAGGCCCCACCAGGGGGCGACTTGGGAGCAGGGTTAACGTAAACGCCCAGTGCTGGGGGGTGGGCAGGGACAGCCGGCCAGGGGCCCGCAGCTGGGTGCTCCCTGTCGGGGGGCTGGCAGCCGGGCTGGCACTCACTCCCCTGTCCCCCAGGCACAGCTAGAGGACCTGGAGGAGCGGGAGCGCATCCGGGCTCAGATCCGGGAGCTACGCAGTGAGCAGAGGGGAGAGCCCCACAAACCAGATGCCCAGGGTGAGTCCATGCAAATCCTGCCCCCGGGGCCTGATTTCCATAGGCAAAGTCCAGCCCGGCCCACACCGGGGCAGAGCCTGGGGGCCCAGAGGGGAGGGCACAGAGCTGTCTTCCCCCGCTGGTCATGCAGGGGCAGTGGGGCGGGGTGGGTGGGACCCCGCCATGCCCTGCCCAATGGGGTCGTGGCCTGTAGGGGCTGCCTGCTCTCTCCCTGGCAGCCGCCCCTTTCCCAGGCGGCGGTGTGGGGTCGGGGCAGCACCCGGTTTGCTGCTCGGTCCTGAGCAGGGGTCTTTCCCTGCAGGGCCGGGACATGGCAGTTGGTGTGCGGCAGAGAGCGGTGGGAGAGGGTTTGCCCCAGTCGGGGGTCTCACTCGGGAGGGGCTGGGAAGGGGGGTTTAGCTGTGGAGGAGGGTGGGGGGACTCTGGGGCGACCTTCCCCCATAAGTTGGTTCTTTCTCCCGCAGACCCGGCCTCGGGGACCCTGCTGCTCCTGGACCCGCTGCATCCCCCGTGCTGCTCCTCGTCCTTGGAGCTGGAGCCGCAGCGGAGAGCCGAGCCCCCGGAGCGCAGCTCCCAGAGCCCTGAGCCCGGCCCAGGGGCAGAGCAGCCCTGCACACAGGAGGGGGACTGCGAGGGGCTCGGCCAGCCAGAGGCAGGAGGCAGTGGGGAGCCCAGCCAGGGCAGTGGGGAGCCCAGCCAGGGCGGACCAGAGCAGCAAGAGACACCTGCTACCACGGGCGACAGCTGCCCAGTGGAGGAGACTCGCCGGAGGCTGCCCAGCGACGGGAACCAGAGCAGCCAGGTAACGGGCCAGCTGCCCCTCCCGGGGGCTGAAGGGGGGTGCCCAGGAACGGGCTGCGCCTGCCCTCTCTGCTGGCTGGCGCCCACGGGCGTATGGGACAGGTGTGAGTGGAGGGCTGAGCTGGGTACTGCGAATGCTGGCCGCTAGGTGGCTGCTCACCACAGGACCCGCTGTCCAGGCCTGAAACAGGACGTGAGCGAAATGAGTCTGGGGTTTAACACGTCCCCATTGATCAGTACACAAAACTCCGCTGCGCCTTGCAAGGTCAGCCCAGAGTGGCATGGCAGGGGGCTGCAGGTCAGCGGGGCTGGGGCAGGATTATCAGGGGGCTGTGTTGGGATTGAGGGGCGTGGGCAGAGCCGGGGGAGGGGGCAGGGCTGGATTGGCAGAGGGCTGCGTGGTGGGATTGAGCGGGGTGGGTAGAGCCGGGGGAGAGGGGCAGGGCTGGATTGGCAGAGGGCTGCGTGGTGGGATTGAGGGGGGTGGGCAGAGCCGGGGGAGGGAGCAGGGCTGGATTGGCAGAGGGCTGCGTGGTGGGATTGAGGGGGGTGGGCAGAGCCGGGGGAGGGGACAGGGCTGGATTGGCAGAGGGCTGCGTGGTGGGATTGAGGGGGGTGGGCAGAGCCGGGGGAGGGGGCAGGGCTGGATTGGCAGAGGGCTGCGTGGTGGGATTGAGGGGGGTGGGCAGAGCCGGGGGAGAGGGGCAGGACTGGATTGGCAGAGGGCTGCGTGGTGGGATTGAGCGGGGTGGGCAGAACCGGGGGAGAGGGGCAGGACTGGA
Source organism: Chrysemys picta bellii (assembly GCF_011386835.1). Lineage (NCBI taxonomy): Eukaryota > Metazoa > Chordata > Testudines > Emydidae > Chrysemys > Chrysemys picta. The sequence continues at coordinate 4,166,748 of NC_088805.1, forward strand.
TTGGCAGAGGGCTGCGTGGTGGGATTGAGGGGGGTGGGTAGAGCCGGGGGAGAGGGGCAGGGCTGGATTGGCAGAGGACTGCGTGGTGGGATTGAGGGGGGTGGGCAGAGTCAGGGGAGGGGGGCCAGGCAGGCAGTACCCAGCACCATCTGGCACCTGTCGGATTGAGGAGTTGCTGGGGCTAACCCTCCACCTCCCCCTTCCCCCCAGGTCAGCATCTGTGTCAAAAGCCAAGTGCCCGAGAAGCCGGCCAGCTCTGCCAACAAGACGACGCGAGCTGGTAAGACGCAGGCACAGCACCATCCCCTCCCCCACGCCATCCCCAGCTGTGCCTGGCCAGGGCCTTGTGGTCAGGGAGCCCCTGCCGGGAGTTGCACCAGTGGATTGTGCCCACTAGTGTATATGGACTGTCTGCATAGGGACCTTCCTGCATCAAGTGAGGGCTTCCTTGTATGCTGGGGCACCGAGGCTGCGAGCTTCTCCGCAGCAGTGCCCCCTCTCCAGTGATGCTGAGAGCTTCTCCGCAGTAGCTCCCTGCTGGCCATGTTGACTTGTGCACCCCCTCTCTGGGGATGTTTTGCAGACACCCAGCAATGCTTCTGCTGGGGGTGCTTGTGTGAGCATTGCTGGGAGCTCCCCTGTGCCAAGCTCCCCCTTGGGGCTGCGAGCTTCCCCATAGCAGTGCCCCTTCCAGTGTGGCCATGCTGTGAACTGCCTTGTTCGGGGATGCTGCTTCCCTCTGGGCTGGCTGCAGAGTCGGCTCGGAGCTCCCTGCGATGGTGCCACCCTCCAGGTAGATGGCGTGGGTGGACGGAGCTGTGGGCTTTCTTGCAGCAGTGCCAGGCTCCAAGGTAGGTCAGTGGGTGGTGCTGTGGGCTCCCAGCTCGGTGCTGTGGGCTCCCAGCTCAGTGCTGCCCTCTGGGGGAGGCGGCGTGGCCTTGCTGGGGCTCCTGGCTAGCCTGTGTCCTCGTTGCTCCAGTCTGGCTGCTCGAAGGCGTTGAGTCTTCTGTGACCAACCTCTGGGCTCCTGGCCGGGCACAGCTGAGTCTGTGCTCGAGCTGGGGGATGTGCACCCCCCCCGCCCTCCACCGCCCCCCTGGGATAGGACAAGCTTCCCAGGCAAAATCAAGACCACTCCTGGCAGAGAGCGAAGGCAGGGGGCACAAACATGGAGGTGCCTTGGGAGACTGGTGCATGTCTGTGTGGGGGTCCTAGAGGGGGTGCCCCCTGTGACCCAGGCCTGTGACCCCTCCCTGACCCTGCTCATCAGCTGCCCCTGGTCCCAGCTGATGTGGGAGCGGGGCCGGGCTGGTGCTGCTGACATCGCCTGCCTGCTCGCTGGGCCGCTGAAGGGCCATGAAAGGGAATCCGTGTGTGCAGCAAACTCCAGCCTTTTACATTCTTTAGCCCAATAAGGCCGGCGGCTCGGCACCGCTCTGTGCTTTCCTGGCCCTCCACCCCGCTCTGCTGGCTGGAGGCATCTCAGCGGGGGAGCTGGGCTCCCAGCTCGGGGGACCGCCCCACACTTCGACTCGTACCATAGGCCTGCTGCGCCAGGCAGCGCCAGGGCTCCCCCCCCCTTGCCGGCTGCTGCGGCTTGGGGAGCTGGAGGAAATAGCTGAGATCCTGGCCCTGGTCGGCTCCCCTGACTCAACCTGCCAGGGTCTCCGCTAGGCCGGGGAGGGGCTGAGATGAGTCGGGAGTTCCCTGCAGGACAGGCTCTCGGGTTTCTCTCCCAGGCGGAGCAGGGTTCATTGTGCATAGCCCTTCTCCAGTACCCCCCTGGGGGGGGATCATCTCTGTGACAGCCCCCTTGAGCTTCCTGCCCCCTCGCTAACTGGGCAGGTGCTGCCCCCAGGCATTGAGCAAGGCCGGGTGTAGGCTGGCAGCGAGAGCAGAGGGAGTGCGCAGGAAGGGCAGGGAGGAGACCTGGAGACCTACAGCCCTGGGGTCTGCCCGGAGCCGGGACAGGCACCACCCCATGCATCACTCTGGTCAGGGGAGGGCAGGCCCCTCTCCATGGCCAAGAGGGTCCCCCTCCCAACCACCAGGCCCCCTGTGGAAGTGGGTCAAGCCCCTAGACTCCCCAACAGCCATCAGAGGGTGACACCTTGGCTGGCAGAGGTGAGCTCAGCGTCTCACTGTGTGAGCCTGGCTCTGTTGCGTGGTGCCAGGCAGATGCTGCGGTGCCCGCGTCCCTGCCCCAGAGCAGGGGGTCCTGGGGATGACCGTGCCAGGGCAGCGTATGGAGCAGGAGCTGCACCGTGCGCACCGCGGCGGCTGCGATCGCCCCTCTGGAAAGGGGGACGTCTCCTGCAAACCCAGGACAGCCCCTCCCCTCGGCTCTCACCGCAGGGCTGTGCCCTGGCAGCATCGCCCGCTGGGCTGAGCCTGGAGCTCGCCTGCTGGACTAGCCCCCGGCCCAGTCTTTGTGGCGGGGCTGGTCGTAGTGGAGGGCATGGGGGCGCTGGTGTCTGGCAGCATAGGACTGTTATCTGTGCTCGTGGAGGGTCAGGGGTCCTGGTTTGACCAAGTGTAACCCCTGGGCCAGGTTCCCAGGGCAGACGCTCACAGCTACCCCTGCAGGTGGGCTTTCCCCGGGCAGTGCCCCGGACTGGCCCTCAGCACGTGGCCCTGCCACAAGCTGGCGAGGCGGGGTGCTCGTTGGAGGCCCAGGCAGAGGGGCACAAATGGAGCCCGTGCAAAGGGGCTGGTTCTGCAGCAAACCTTGCACTCCTCGGACACCTCTGCAGGAAGTTGGCCAGGTTCCCCCAGCCTGGCAGTGCCCTTGGAGGGGGACAGGCGGGCGGAACGTGGGCCCTGTCCCTGAGTCTGCCCTGCCTGGGGACTCTGGGGGGGCAGGGCTGCAGTCTGCCCTCTGCTGGCCATGGGCCTGCGCCAGCCCAGATTAACTCACCCCTGGCTGAGGGCTGGGTACCCGCGGGGCAGGGCGGCCTGGGCCCCTGGGGGTTGCGCCGGGCTCTGTGGCGGGGGGCTCGGCCTCCCTGCCCATGGGGCAGGCTGCGGGTTGCTGTGCTCAGAGGTGATGGCTGGCACTGCTGTTCTAACGTCGCTCTCCTTGGCTGTGCTATCTGCATCTCTGAAAATGCTACCTTGGTCTGGTCCTTCCCAAACGCTGTGGCTGGCAGCACCCACCCATGATGTGCCAGGAACCCCTGCCCGCCAGGACCTCCACCGCTACGCCCACATGCCGTCTACTGGGTAGAATGCCCCCTCCCCTTGGCCCCCGGCGCTGTGGCTCTGGCCCCATATCGGGCTGGTGCTCGCGGCAGCATGGAAGGTCCCGAGGTGCTTTTCTGTGACGACTGCCCGCTGCGAGCTCTAGGATGCGGGTGAAGGGCCCCGGCCCTGCTTCTCCAGAGAGCACGCCAGCCAGCCCTGCAGGGTGGGCAGCCTGCCCCCGGGCATGAGAGCGGTGCACAGGGCTGGCGCTGCTCCGGGCTCCGCCCTAGCTGGGTGGTAATTGGGCTGGCGGGATCCTCCTGAAACCTGACTGAGCTGGGGGTGGGGATGCCTGGCAAAGCGCTCCAGTGCCAGTCAGGCTCTGCGCCCACCGGGCGGGTGAATGGCTCAAGTACTCACTCTGCACCTGTCTCCCCTTCCAGAGCCCGCACGGGAGCAGCCCTTCCAGAGAGCCAACTCGGTGCGGGAGCGCGTTCGCAAGTTCACCTCGGACTCCCTGGCCCAGCCTGGTCCCAGGTCCTGCAGCCAGAAGTGGGAGAGCCCTGGCAAAGGCTCCTGGTCCTGCAGCAGCAGCTCCTGCGTCCCCAGGGTGCCTGTGGTTCCCAGGCGGCCAGTGCCCAGCGCACAGCAGACTTACCCAGTGTCCCCGGTGCGGACTCAGCCCGGCGCCACCAGGCCATGCTGCCCTCCGGGGAGCCAAGGAGGGCTCAGGGGGGCCCCCCAGCCAGCAGCCGTGCAGAGCACCACACCTCCTCCTCAGAGGCACAGGCTGCGATGGCCGGGGGCCCAGCCTGCCCTAAAGAGGAGGGCAGCTCTGTGGGGAGGAGCCAGGCTGGCCAATCGCAGGGCGGCCGGCTGACGTCCCCGCAGAGGCCCATTGAAAATGCCGAGGGAAGCTCGTCCGGCACAGAGGAGCCTGGTGCCCAGCAACGCTGCCTCTCTGCCCAGCTGCCCGGCCCAGCCCCAGCCTCCTGCCTGCGGCACCAAGGCCAGCGCCAGGGACGAGGACACCATGAAAACGCTCTTCACCATCGAGATCAAGGATGGCAGGGCCCAGCCCGTGAGCAACCGCATCGTGGGCGTGCCGGGCAGCCAGCGGGCAGGTAGGTTCCACAGTGGCTGTGGTGGCAGGGCTGAGCTGCCGATGTGTGGGTCCCACGGCTCTGCTCCTGGGAGAGGTGCGAGCAAAGGGCAGCCGCTCCTGAGCGTGCCCAGGTGGGGCCGGCTCTGCAGCCAGGCGGGGGTGCAGCCTTGCCCGGCTATCATGCTAAGATGCCTTTGAGCAGCTGCCCCATGGTTCCCCCTCTCCCCAGGGCAGATCAGTGGGGCTCACGGGAAACCAGCAGAGCCTCGACCTGCTCTTGGAGTTGGGCTGTATGGCCCCAGGGCTGGCTGCCCCCGGTCCCAGCCAGGGGAGTGTCAGGGTCCAGCCGAAGGGCTGTGGGACACTCCCCGGACACTGGGTCCTCACCCCCAGGCCTGCCACAGAGCTGGGAGCGCCTCGGCTCGCTGTGGGTGCCCAGGGGCCTCAGTCCCTCACTGTGAAGTAGACAGGTCCCCTGCTGGGGAATCTGGGTTTCCTATGGGGGATCCCCTGACTCTGGGCCCGCCCTATGCAGAGGCCAGCTGTGCCATCAGCAGGGGTGGGCTGTGCTCTGCATGGTGAGCCCTGCGCTGGGGGGCTGGGCTCTATGAGGGTGGGGGACAGTTGTGGGGGTGAGGGGCGGGTCTGAGCCCTGTGTGGCTCTTTGGGGTGTGCATGTTGTGGGGGCCTGGCGAGGCGCCGAGCTAGCCCGCGGCCGATGCTGGCTGGCCCCAGCTGTCTGTCAGCCTCGACTCTCCTGCCTCCCTTCCTAGAGCTGACCCTGGGCTGCGGAGCTCACCCATCCGGATCAGCAGCAGCAGCACCGCTAGCGGCACCGGCAGGGTCAGCACAGCCAGCAAGGTGAGGCCCCCCCCCCCCCCCCCACGGGCCTGGGGAAGAGCCGGGCCTGGTGCACACGAGGGATCTGCTGCCCCTGCAGGCGTCTGAGTCCTGCCCTGCCACACTCTATGCCCCCACCTGGGCACCTCGCGCCCGGTGCAGGCTGTCCCGGGGGGGCGCTTTACCAGCGCAGTGCCCTGCGCAAGGGAAGGATGCTTCAGCCCTTGAGCCGGCAGGTGCGGGAGTTTGCCAGCCTTGGCTGGCTGGGTCTGGGGCACAGAGCAGGTGCCAGGAACTGGGGGGCTCAGGCTGTGCGAATGGGGTGGGGAGGGAAGCAAGTCCCTGGGCCTCCACTGGCTCTGCTGTGAAACCAGATCCTGCCTCAGCCTGGCTATGGGCCCCGCGGCTCCCGGCTGGGATTGGGCCAGGCCTGTCCCCAGCCCCCTAGCGTGTTTGCCGAGTCGGCTGCGGGGGGCCTTGCCACTGAGCCCAGCGAGCACCTGGTGGGGGAGCTGTCACAGCTGCCCCCCCTGGTGGCCAGGTCAGAGCAGTTGTTACTCCGGGAGTTCTGTGATGGTGTGGTCTGTGTGGGGAGTGTGTCCCCATCCCCTCCACACCCCTCTGGAGATCCTGGCCTCACTCTGGGGTCACATGGGGCCGAGTGACCCCACAAGCCACGGGACAGGACCCCAGAGCCCTCGCAGAGTGCGGGGTGGTACCTCGCTGGGGTACAGCAAGGAGCTGCCTGGGCCGGACCCTGCCCATCATGGCTCCAGAGGGGGATTCTTTGGGAAGGACTGGAAAACGTACCCCTTCTCCCCTGCCTTCCTTTTCTCCTAGGCCAGTGGGTCTCAAACTTTTGTACTGGTGACCCCTTTCACATAGCAAGCCTCTGAGTGTGACCCCCCTTATAAACGATAAACACTTTTAATATATTTAACACCATTATAAATGCTGGAGGCAAAGTGGGGTTTGGGATGGAGGCTGACAGCTCGCGATCCCCCATGTAATAACCTCACGACCCTCTGAGGGGTCCCAACCCCCAGTTTGAGAACCCCTGTCCTAGGGGGTTAGAGCTGGCTGGCATCGGGGAGTGGCCACCTAGCCTGTAGGCGGCTGCTTGGAGCTGGGATTCCTGCGTGTGGTCAGACGTGCGCCGGGGGGAGCTGTGTGTACCAGGCGTGTGACCCAGGGAGGGGCTGGGGTGTGCGCATGGGGGGTGACCCCTGGAGCTGGGATTCCTGCGTGTGTACCAGGCGTGTGCTGGGGGGAGCTGTGTGTACCAGGCGTGTGACCCGGGGATGGGCTGGGGTGTGCACATGGGGGGGGGGTGGCCCCTGGAGCTGGGATTCCTGCGTGTGTACTAGGCGTGTGCTGTGTGTACCAGGCGTGCGCCGGGGGGAGGTGTGTGCGACCCGGGGAGGGGATGGCGTGTGCGCGTGGGGGGTGGCCCTTGGAGCTGGGATTCCTGTGTGTGCCAGGCATGTGCCGGGGGGAGGTGTGTGTGCCCCAGGGAGGAGATGGCGTGTGTGCTTGGGGGGTGTCCCTTGGAGCTGGGATTCCTGCGTGTGGCCAGGCGTGTGCCGGGGGGAGGTGTGTGTACCAGGCGTGTGCCGGGGGGTGCTGTGTGTACCAGGCGTGCACCGGGGGAGGTGTGTGTACCAGGCGTGTGACCCGGGGAGGGGATGGCGTGTGCGTGGGGGGTGGCCCTTGGAGCTGAGTCAGCGAAGGGAAACATACAGCTGGGCGTGCGCCCCAGAGGGAGGCAGGCGTGTGCAGCTGGACATGTCCCTGGGAGGGGCGGCGGGCAGGCACGTGTCCCCTAGTGGAAGAGAGGGGAGGGAGTGGGTGTCGTGTGGCCGGCGCGTGCCCCCAAGTGGGAAGAGAGGGGAGGGGGTGGGGCGCATGTGGCTGGGCGCGTGCCCCCAAGTGGGAAGAGAGGGGAGGGAGTGGGCGCGTGTGGCTGGGGCGCGTGTGGCCGGGACCTGAGCTGGCCGGGCATGGTTGGCACTCTTGGCCATGTAGGGTAATACAGAGCACTCAGGCATGTTGCAGTGTTTAGGAAAAACAAAGGGCGTCAGGGCCAGACTGCAGTGGCTGTGGGGCCCAGGATGACACCAGGCCTGGCACGTGCCCCTGTGGGTGGCGCCCCCTTGTGGCAGGAGTCTCTGCATCTCCCCTTCCCCAGGAGGTGCAGCACCAGAGTCCTGTCCCACAAGACCCCTGGAGCTGGAGGAGGGGCTGAGCCGGCCTGGCCCTCCCGAGGGTACATGAGGCACCTCTGGCCGAGTCTGCAGCTCTCGGCCGCTCTGTGCCCAGGTCCCCGCGGGGGCCGCACTCGGGGGGGCTCCCTGCAGGAGTAGCCACCACCCGGCAGCCCTGGTGTTCCTGAGCCCTAACCCTGAGGGAGCAGCGGGGGGCTGTGGGGTCAGCATTGAGGGGCATCCGCAGGGCAGACTGGGGGAGGAGGGCAACACCTCCGTGGGAGCCGTGCACTCAGCAGGGACAGCTCTTGCTGGGTGTGTGTGTGTGGGGGGAGGGTGGCTTCTCCCACACTAATGAGCTAACGCGGCCCCGTGGCCTGGCTGTGGTGCGAGCTGCCCGTCAGCTCTCATTAAGGTATTAGTGTGGAGGGCACGGAGCTGGGTCTGCCCGGTGGGAGAGCGCAGCTGCCAGGTGGGTGCCGAGACTGTCCGCAGGGGAGAGGGGCAGGAGGAGCAGCCCACAACCTCTTCCAGGTACGGGTGGCCACGGGCATGGAGTGCGCTGAGGGGCTGGCAGGTGCTTGGGTGGGGGGCCAAGGGGACCGTGCTCTCAGGTGTCCATGCGGAGGGTGAGCAGTGTGGCTGCTGGGGGGGGTGGGGGTGCTTTATTCCAGGGGCCCCTGCGGAGGGCGCTGCGTGCTCCTGGGCCCTAGAGGGGGCAGGCTGAGGGTGGGCGCGTCACTCCTGCTGCCGCTTGCTGCCTGGGAACCTGATCTGCCTGGCTGATGTTTTATTTACCAGCCGTGCCAGGTGCTCATGGGAACTCAGCGCCCCCCAGGTGAGCTGGTGTTGGAGCAGAGTCAGCAGTGGGGCTGGAGCTGCCTGCTCGGAGCCCCCAGTGGGGGGGCAGCAGCTGGTGGGGAGTGGCCTGTGACGCAGAGAGGTTTGGCTCCGGTGGATGGAGCAGGCCGGGCGGGAACAGGGTCCCTGCCAACGCTGGCACTGGGCTGTGCACGCCGAGGCCATGGGGAGGGAGGGCCCAGGGTGAAGATGGGGACCCCCTGAGGACCCCCAAGCAGAACAGGCAGCCCTGCCCCAGAGGAAATCCTGCCCCTATGGCCCATGGAGGGGTAGGGGAGCCTGGCCTGGGCCTGCAGCCACCTCCTGTCTGTGCATTGTGCTCTCTGCCCCCAGGCTGGGCAGCGCCGGCCCAGAGCCCAGATGGAGGCCTCCTTTCCTGCGGGTGAGATCCATGCACAGGGATGCTGATGCAGGGGTGAGGGGCTGGCACTGTCAGGGCGCGGGACGGGAGCTGGGTGCACTGCCTGGACGGGAGCTGGGTGCACTGCCTGGACGGGAGCTGGGTGGCACTGCGGAGGCTGCCCCTCCCAAAGGAACTGCAGGGCTGTGTGCTGAGGGCCCTGCCTCCCCCTCCTTAGGGTGTGGGGAGGGGACGCTAGTGCTGGCCTTTGAGAGCTGGGGTGCAGGGGGGTGGCACTGCTGGGGCTGGTCTGGGGGAGTTACAGACAGGTGACGGGGCCAGCATGGCAGAGGCTGGGGGAGTGTGGTGGGGATCGGCATGGCGGGGGCTGGGCTGGGGGAGGTGTACTGAGGGAGCAGCATGGTGGGGGCTGGGTGTGTGGGGTGGCGGGAGGCATGGCGGGGACTGGGGGGGGTAGGGTGGCGGGAGGCATGGCGAGGGTTGGGAGAGGTGGGGGGTGTACTGGGAGAGTGGCATGGCGGGGGCTGGGGTGGTGGTGGTGGGGGCAGCATGGCGGGGGCTGAGGGAGTGTGGTGGGGGTGGCATGGCAGGGGCTGGGCTGAGGGAGGTGGGGGGGTGTACTGAGGGAGCAGCATGGCGGGGGCTGGGTGTGTGGGTGGGGGCAGCAAGGCAGGGGCTGGGCTGAGGGAGATGGGGGGGTGTACTGAGGGAGCAGCATGGCGGGGGCTGGGTGTATGGGGTAGGGGGGTGGCATGGCGGGGGCTGGCCTGCTCTATCCAAGCCCCTTTCTACCCAGCAGAGCTTTGGTTGACCCTTTCCCCCATTTGCTGAGGGCGAGCCCTCGGGGGGGGCAGCTCAGGGGGAGCCCCGGGCTGAGTGAGGGGGTGGGGAGGCAGGTGGCTTGCACATGAGCATGTCTTAGTGCCGCCCCCCCCCCCCCCCCCCCAGCTTGGCCACCTGGCCCGAGTCCATCACTGGGCTGCGCTGGGAACTGTCCCAAGTTCAGCACCTCCCCACCCGGCTCCTGTGTCGGCCCCTCTGCCAGGCCCCGGCCTGTGGGATAAGAATAGCCAGGCTGAACACAAAGGCCTGCTGGTGGAGCCCAGCCCCGGGGAGGGGCAACGCCCAAGAGCCCCTATAAAGGGCTGGGAGCGTGCAGAGCCCACCGCCCGGAGCTGGCAGTGAGAGGGGCTTGACCACACGGCGTCTTGCCCCGGGAGCCTGCGGCGTGGCAGCCAGAGTCCCCGCCGTGCCCGCGTCCCATCCCCAGCCAGCACCATGCCGGGGGTGCACCTCCCCAGCCTGGACAATGCCCGGGAGGCGACGGTCGAGGAGATCCAGCTGGACCTCCAGGCCTTCCAGCTGGCCACCGAGAGGCGCCTGGAGGAGGCGCTACAGCAGTTGCAGCCCCTGGCCAGCGCCCTCAATGACTTGAAGGAGGAGCACCTGGTGCTGCGGGCCGAGCAGGCGCGCCTCGGCCGGCAGCTGGAGGTGCTCGCGCTCTGGCTGGGAGCCCAGGATCTGGAGGAGAAGGACCCCAGCACCCTCTTCCTGGAGGCACAAGATCCCTGTGCCCACTTTGCGGGCACCGAGGAGCCCAGCAGCCCCGTGGCCCATCCGCCCACCTTCTCCAGCACCCACAGGCAGTCGTCTGTGCACCTCTCCAGGAGCAACAGCTTCGTGAGTGTGCAGGCTCCGGGCAGGGGAAGGCGGGGTGGCAGGCCCACTCCTTCCAGGGGGACGGCTTCCCTGAGAGCCCATCCCATGGGCAGCGTTGGCTGGGCTAGGTCTTGGGTCTGGGGGAAGGAGGCAGGGGTGGGCAGATGTTGCTGGGCAGAAGCCCTGGTCTGCCCCTGCTGGCTGGTCTGAAAATCTACTCTGGGTGCCCAGTGCCGGTCCCCCCGCTGGGGCCAGGGCAGGCGGCCGGCTTGGAGCTGCCTGGGCAAGGCCCCTATCGGCCCTTCCCCAAGCCTTGGCCCCTATCGGCCCTTCCCCAAGCCTTGGCCCCTGGGCAAAGGGAAGCTGTTCCTGTGGTGGGGGAGCCCCAGAGCTTGCACCAGCTGCTGCTGGCCCAGGCAGGCGCGTTTTCACGGGGGATTAGCTGGGCTGTGGCAGGAGATTACAGCTGGGGGTTGCTGGGGGAGACCTGTGCCAGCCGAGGCTCCCATCACCCGGAGCCAATCCAGGCCGCCTGCCTTGCATTGCTGACGTGCCATCTGGAGCAGCCTGTTGTGCTGGGCGTTTGTTTGCAGGGACAGCTGGCCTGGGGTCTCCTTACGCCAGCTCCGAGCCCAGCCAGGGAGCTGCGCCCTCCCGCGGGTGCTGGGGCAGCGTCAGAGCTGCTTGCTGCCGGGCGTCACTGAGCGGGATCTCCCCTGGCTGCTGGGCAGGGAGGCGCATGGGCCGCCTGGATCTGGGTGTGGCCCCCGAGCACCAGGGCTAGTCGGGCTGCTGTGCGCACAGCCCAGACCTAGCGCCGCTTGCCCCCGGCTGACCACGCGTTCGGCCCTGCCCTAGGCTTGGTTCCTCCCATCACTGCCTGCCTACCACCAGCCCCAGCCGCAGAGGCCAGCTTCCTGCCAAGGGCGCTGCGCATCTGGTCCGCCCCTGCCCCAAGGGCTGCTGGGAAATCCCAGCCCTTGGTCCCCTGGTGTTTTAGCCAAAGAGAACTGACCCCCAGCGAGCCGCTGGGCAGAGTGAGAGAGGCTGCGCTGCCGGCCGTCACGCCCAGAGGGCAGCTGTGCTGTATATGTTGGCCTGCCATGGGGGGCACCCTGCTCCAACGGGGCTACTATCCTTCTCAGCCCCTCAGCCGGCCAGTGCCAGGGTGCCTGGGCCCTGCTGCTCTGCCGGGGGGGTGTGAATGGAGCCAAGCAGGTGTGGCTCAGCCCCCGTCCGCAGGCCTTTGTGGTGCTATTTTGGGCCTGGCCGGCTGGCCGGGCTGCATTCGTTGGGGGTCGTGTTGACAAGGAGCCGGCACCACCTGATTGTTCAGAAGGGGCTGGGCTGCCTCGTTGCCAGGGCAGCTCCTGATCCCCAGGCCAGGAGCCTCTTTCCGATAAGCCCCTTAATCTCCTGGAAATCCTGGCTGGAGCTAGAGGCGTCCACGGTGCCTGCTGCCCAGCCCACCCGCCGCCCGGGGCAGCCCCCCCTGCTCGCTGGGTGTAGCTGGGCTGCCGGACGTGTAGACTCACTGCTGCTGAGCTCGCATGGGCTGCTTGGGCCCTCGTGCCTGTTGCTAAGGTTTGCTGGTAGCCCTGTCCCCGGCTCTGCCGTTCCCCTTGCAGGGTTCTGCAGGCCCTTTGAGGCGGAGAGCAGGAGTTGTGAGGGTAGGGAAGGAATCGCCCGCCTGCAGGAGCAGCACGTCTGCCCCGGGCTCTGGTGGTGTGGGGGTGATGGAGCCACCGGATCGAGCTAGGACCAGCTTTGGAACAGCGTCTGGGAGGAACCCTTCCATGGGCCAGATCCCCGGCATCTCTCACTTCCTCCAGGGGAAGCCACGCGGCTTCACCACCTCCTTAGACTGGACCTCTGGGCCTGCTCCACCCCCTGAGCTCTGCTCAGCGAGTCCTGCTGAGACAGCCGAGGGGGACTTGTCCGCTCTTGGGGGATGCATGCACCTCGTCCAGCTTGTGCGGTGACACTCAGTATTGTCAAGCCAGTCGGGTTTTAGTCACAGGATGCCCTTAGGGCAGCCCAGAGGAATGAGGGGTAAAGCATCGTCCATTCGGGGTCGCTCTGTGCCAGCCAAGCTGTAGTGAACTCTGGCTCTCCAACCGTCTGACCTTGGTCCAAATCCTCGACTGCACTTGTCCCCCAGCTCACACCTCTCCGGACCCCTGTTTCTGGGCTGGGAAATGCTGGGCAGCCCCCTTGCTGAGAGGTGGGGAAGTCCATGTGCCTCTGGGTCCTTGCTTGCTCGGTGTCAGCGTCTGGGTAATTGGATCTGCTGTTGTGTTCTCCAGAGCACCACTGAACTTGGGCCTAAGGTCAGACAGCTAGGCCACACCCATATCTGTCTCTTCGCCTGCCCGAAGTGGCAAACAGCCCTTTCCCACCCGCTAGTGACAATCCAGCACAGAGGGGAAACCGAGCACAAACTGATCTCCTGAAAGTATTACAAAAAATTCCTGCTTTGTCACATGTGGCTCAGTGGCAGAAGCCCAGGACTGGGAGGCAGGACTCCTGGGTTCTATTCCCTGCCCCCGCCCTGGTCTGCTGGGTGACCTCGGGTCAGTCGCGTCCCCTCTGCGTGTGGAGATGGTCAGGGCTGCCCCAACACAGCTCTACTTATGGAACGCTGGAGGGTGTTAGTGGGGATGGTGGGGCTGGGGAAGGCAGGACGGTTCAGCCTGTCGTGTGGGCGTAGAGGATTGGCAGACAGAGCCTCTGCTGGGCTTGCTGGTACGGCCCGGCTCGATGGGTAGTGGGAGCAGGGCAGATGGTCAGGCAGTGGCATTGGCAACTCAGTAGGTGGCGCTCTTCCCTCTCATCAGCCCCCTAGCTAATGCCCAGCCTGGCGCTGAGGGCACGGTAGTGCTGGGGTGTAAAACCAAGTCCTCGGCTGCTCGTGGGCATGCGCCCCGGCACGTCTTCCCAGGGCTGTGCGCTGGGGCTGTCGACCGGAGCTGCTCTCCCTGTGGGGCTGGGGGATGTATGCGTGGGGTTTGCTCGGGCCCTCGGCAGGGCAGGGCGCTCTGCAGCTGGGAGGTTCTCCGCATCGCCCCTCTCGTCGCAGATGGAGGCGGAGCTGGTGGATCAGCCCCAGTGCCGGTGCCGGAGCCGGAGCTGCCCAATGGGATGGAGAAGGCCCAGGCGAGGGAGCGCGAGAAGAGGAACAAGCTGAGCGCGTGAGGAGCTGAGCAGGATCGAGGAGGAGGACGTGCTGGATAAGATGGGTACGTTGAGCCTGCCCCTGACCGAGCTACCCCAGCCGGGCTGTGGCGCAGGTTTGAGGGGGCAGTGGGGTTTTGGGGGTGGCTGTGGGGCAGGGTGGGCCATGTGAGGCCATGGTGGAGTTTGGGGGGCAGGGTGGGGGTGAGGCCATGGTGGGGTCTGGAGGGGCAGGGTGCGGGTGAGGCTGCGGTGGGTCTGGGGAGTGGCTGGGGAGCAGGGCGGGAGGATGAGGCCGTGGTGGAGTTTGAAGCAGGGTGGGAGTGAGGCCACTGTGGGGCAGGGTGGGAGGTGAGGCTGCGGTGGAGTTTGGGGGTGGCTGGGGGCAGGGTGGGAGGTGAGGCCTCAGTGGGGTCTGGGGGAGTGGCTGGGGGGCAGGGCGGGAGGATGAGGCCGTGGTGGAGTTTGGAGCAGGGTGGGAGTGAGGCCACTGTGGGGCAGGGTGGGAGGTGAGGCTGCGGTGGAGTTTGGGGGTGGCTGGCGCAGGATGGGAGGTGAGGCCTCAGTGGGGTCTGGGGGAGTGGCTGGGGGGCAGGGCGGGAGGATGAGGCCGTGGTGGAGTTTGGAGCAGGGTGGGAGTGAGGCCACTGTGGGGCAGGGTGGGAGGTGAGGCTGCGGTGGAGTTTGGGGGTGCCTGGGGGGCAGGGTGGGAGGTGAGGCCTCAGTGGGGTCTGGGGGGTGGCTGGGGGGCAGGGGGTGAGGCCGCGGTTGCTGAGGTTGCTGGTGTCGCGCTTGCCTTGGCAGCTGGACCAGACGTCGGACTTTGAGGAGCGCCGGCTGATCCGCTCTGCCATGCGGGAGCTGCGCCAGAGGAAGAGAGGTAGCTGCCTGTGGCTCCCCAGGGGTTGGTGGCTGGGGGAGCTGGAGGGGTTGGCACCTTGACCCTGGCAGCAGGCTGGCAGGGCCATGGAATGGAAGCAGCAGAGGTGGGTCAGGGAGCCAGGAGCCGTGCTACCGAAACCTGAGCTGGCCTGGGGATGTCTGGGCCCTGCCCCAGGGAGGGGCTCGGCGAGGCAGGCAGGCTCTGTAGCCTTTGCGGATCATTGTGTGCGAGTGTCCCCAGTGCCATAGCCCTGGAGCCGTCTGGCATGGCAGCATCCTGGGCGAGGGCAGCAGGGGCCTGGCTGGAGAACGGCCCCATCCCTCCTGCCGTGTCTCCAGCTCTCAGTCCAGGCAAGGAGTTCCCCATGGGGCCCTGACTCCTGGACGTGCTGCGGAGGATGGACTGGGCAGGGACTGGGCACCCCAGAGATGCTGTGGTGGCTCCATGCCGGGCAGCATCCATCACCCCCAGTGCCCTCATCTCCGCGTTAATGCCGTCCCCCGCGTGCATTTGCAGAGCAGCGAGACAAGGAGCGGGGCCAGCGGCTGCAGGAGGTGAAGAGCCAGGCTGCAGTGGGGAAGACAGGCCATGCCACCGAGACCACCACCCGGCAGAGCGCCCAGTCGGCTGATGGCTCGGCCCGCCACACGCTCACCAAAACTGAGCACCTCGTCCAGTCCAGTAAGGGCCCTGCAAGGCCACTGGGCGCTACCGCTTGGTCTCACAGCCTGGTCCCACTCTGTGCCCCCCTGGCACAGGCCGTCTCTGCTGTTCTCTGCTCTGCCATCTTGGCACGGGCCGTCTCTGCTGTTCTCTGCTCTGCCACCCTGGCACAGGGTCCGTCTCTGCTCTGCCACCCTGGCAGGGGCCGTCTCTGCTGTTCTCTGCTCTGTCATCTTGGCACAGGCCATCTCTGCTGTTCTCTTCTCCGTCACCCTGACTCGGGCCCATCTCTGCTGATCTCTTCTCTGCCACCCTGGCATGGGCCCGTCTCTGGGTGCCTGCCAGTCTCTGCTGGCCTCTTCTCTATCATCTCCCAATGCGTGGCCCCTGCTCTTGGAGTCTCTCTCTGTTTCTCTGTCCTTCGCCGCCCCCATGCCGACGGTGCTTGGCTGCCTGGGCTTCACTCTGAAAAAGGGCCCCTGAGCCCAGGCACTCCAGGACAGCTGGCAGCCGTGGGGCCTGGCTCCCCAGCGCTGACCTGCTCTGCCTTGCTAAGAGTCTGCTGGGCTCTGGAGGCGCCGCCTCTGTGCCAAGAATCGCCTGCTCCCCGGGGTCTACAGGGACCTGCCAGCAGCGCTGTGGCAGGCTCAGGGAACGCTGGACCTGGGGCACAGGATTACACTCACCATGGGGAGCCCCCAGTGAGCCTGGCCCACAGCATGGCAGGCATGGAGCCTTTGGGGCGGCCAAGGGTCTGTAACAGGGCCCGGCCCCTTGTTAAAGCTGGGCCTCCCACTGGCTGGCTGGAGCCATCCCTGGCCCTGCCTGTCCATTCCTGCGCTTCCTCTACCTGCCAGCAGCTGCTGCCCAGGCTGGTATGAGCTCAGGCAGCCAGGCCCTCCAGCATGCCCTGCCCAGGGGGCTCTGCCAGCAGGGAGGGCTCCTGTCCAGGGCTGGGACTCTTCTCTACTCCATCGGCCTGTGTGCTCTGCCCTCAGCTGCACCAGCTGCCTACACCCTGGCTCTTACGGTTCCTTCCTGGTGCCACCGGCCTTCTCGGGCATACAAGGATGCTTGGCCACGTGGGCCCTTCCACCAGGTGCTCTGGCGCTTGGCCAGGCCTGGCTCCGGCTGGGCGGCGCTCTCCTCAGACAAACCTGCCCTGGCTTCCTACTGCCTCTGCTCCTTTCGTCCCCTGCCACGGGCCTGTTCTCTCCTGTCTCCGGACTGAGGCAGAGCCTTCTCTGCATCTCCTGCCGTCAGGCCGGGCCTCCCTGCCTCTTTCTGCCCCGTACTCTCTGTTGCCTTTGGAGCCTGCTGCGCACGCGCCCGTTGGCCTGACCTGGCCTTCGCGGGATGCGCTGGCCTCACTCAGCTGCCTCTCTGCAGCCACGCCGGCTCTCTGGCCCTGCCCTCTCCAGGGGCAGGTGCTCTAGGTGTTGGCTTCGCCCCACCCTGGCTGATCCTTTTGTCTTTTCCTCCCTTTGCAGAAGACGGCACAAAACCTCCCGGATGACGACAGTGGAGTCGAGCTACACAAAGAGATCGGACAGTAAGGGCCCTTCGCCCCCCTCTGGGCCTCTCTCCTGCCACCTGGTGGCAATTCCCCCTTCCTCTGGGGGGCACCTGCTTGCCCGTTGGCACTGGGCGCTCAGCCCTGGGGCAGGGGGAGGGGCAGCCACTTGCCCATTGGCGCTGGGCCCTGGTGGAAGCAGGCTGCGGCGCCTCTGGGCAGCGCCAGGCACAGGGAAAAGGCAGCTACTACTACCTCCCTCACCAGTGCCTGAGGTTCTTCTCCTTGTCTCTGCAGATGGCAGCACGTTTGTCCAGACCAAATCCTCCTACAGCTCCTCGTCCAAGAAGGTGGGCAGGTGAGTGACACCCTGCTGAATGGGCAGTGCCCTCTGGGGAGAGGTGGAGAAAGGCATGGCAGCTCCGTGTGTGCCGCCCGAGCTCCTTGGGCCACTTGTGCCACCCATGGACCCCAGCAGGGGGGACAGGCCTCTACTCACTGTATTTGGGTGTCCCCAAGGGTCAGCGACCTTGGCTACCCTCCACCCCCCCCAAGGCAGCTGCTGTCGCCTAGCCTGCTACGTGTCCTTCCAGCAGCCCCCGCGGGGTGTCAGCCTTTGGGGTCTTGTGATGTCTCCACGTGGCTGAGTGCCGGGAGAACCCGGGGCCTGTCACTCGGGGATCTCTGAGCACTGTGCAGACCCCACTGATTTAAGGCTCCCACAACCCTGAGTGGTGTCGTCCCTGCCACACGAAGGCAGATTCTCCCCTGGCTTGGGGGGCCCCATTGAGACCTTTGGGCCTGCAACTGAGTCTGGGGAGCTGCAGCTGCTCCTTGGGTCCCCCCTGCACCCCCTCCCCAGGGTGCTGTTGGGACCTGGCTGAACAGAGACTCCCTCCCATGCTGAGTCTCTCCCTCCCCCAGCATCTTTGACCGCGAGGACGAGAGCAGCTCGCGCCAGGGCAGTCTGGCCGCTCTGGAGCGGCGCCAGGCCGAGAAGAAGAAGGAGCTGCTGAAGGCTCAGATTCTGCCCAAGACGTCGGCCACACAGGCGCGGAAGGCCATGATTGAGAAGCTGGAGAAGGAGAGCGGGAGGTGAGGGCGCCGGGTGCGGCCGGGGCAGGGTTGGGCTGGGTTGGGCCAGTGCCGTGGGCAGTTGACCAACATGCTCTGTGTGTGCTCCCTGCAGCCCCTCGAGCCCGGCCATGTCGCGGGTGGCCGTGCAGCGCTCCTCCAGCTTCGGCGTCCCCAACGCCAACAGCATCAAGCAGATGTTGCTGGACTGGTGCAGAGCGAAGACCCGGGGCTACGAGGTCAGTGCCCTCCTTCCCTTGCAGCTCCTGGCCAGGCTGGGCCCACTCCCTGCCCACCATCCTCCGGGGCTAGGGTTGCCAGGTCTGGAACACGCAGTCGAAAAGGGACCCTGAAGACTCCAGTCAGCACCGCTGACCAGGCTGTTAAAAATCTGGTTGATGGTGGTGCCAGTGCAGTGGAGCGGCGTGGCTCCTGGAAGCGGCCGGCATGTCCTGCCTGCTCCTGGGCGAAGGGGCAGCCAGGGGGGCTCTGTGCGCTGCCCCTGCCTGCAGGTGCCGACTCTGCAGTTCCCATTGGCTGGGAACCATGGCCAATGGGAGCTGCGGGGGCTCCGAGCCACCTGGCCCCTCTGCCTAGGAGCAGGAGGGATGTGCCGGCTGCTGCCCAGAGCCCACATCTGGAACCCCCTCCTGGACCCCCAGAGTCCCCTCCTGTACCCCAAACCCCCTCATCCCTGACCCCACCCCAGAGCCCGCACCCCCTCCCGCAGCCCTCACCCCAACCACCTGCCTCAGCCCAGAGCCCCCTCCTGCACCGTGAACCCCTCATCCCTGGCCCCACCCCAGAGCCCGCACCCCCTCCTGCAGCCCTCACCCCAACCACCTGCCTCAGCCCAGAGGCCCCCCCCCCGCACCGTGAACCCCTCATCCCTGGCCCCACCCCAGAGCCTGCACCCCCTCCCGCAGCCCACAGCCCTTCTCACACCCCAACCCCTTCCCCGGTGAAAATGAGTAGGTGAGCGAGAGTGGGTGAGAGCGAGTGACAAGAGGGAGGGTGGATGGAGTGAGTGGGGGCAGGGCCTTGGGGAAGGGGTGGGGCAAGGGTGTTCAGTTTTCTACAATTAGAAAGTTGGCACCCCTAGCAGCAGGTCCTACTCGCCCCCACCCTCCTTCTGCTACAGGTCCTGGCCAGGCTGGGCTCTCCTTTCCCCTCCCCTTCACCCCGGTTCTTGGCTGGGTCAGGCCCTCGTCCTCACCCTGCTCCCCCATCCCCTTTGGCTCTTGGCCAGGGCCTGCTCTCCTCCCAGCCCGTAGCCAGGCTGGGGCCTGCTCCCTCTCCTGACCCTGCCTCTGCCCCACAGCACGTGGACATCCAGAACTTCTCCTCCAGCTGGAGCGACGGCCTGGCCTTCTGCGCCCTCGTCCACAACTTCTTCCCCGAGGCCTTTGACTACACACAGCTGACGCCCCAGAACCGCCGCCGCAACTTTGAGGTGGCCTTCTCCTCGGCAGAGTATGTACCCCTCCCCGCTGCGCAATGCGGGCCGGGGCTGGGGCCCTGCCCGCTCTGCTGTCTCAGGAGCATGGCACTGCCCTGCTAAGTGCCCCTAGGGCTGCCTCTCCTACGAGCTGAGCCGGCTCCCTGCTGCCCTGCCACGTGCTTGGGGCTCTCCGGCCGGCTCTGCTGTTCCCAGCATGCCGTGCGTGGCTGCTCTGGCCTGACCCTGGGCAAAGCGACGTCCGTGCAGGTGCACAGGAAGCCAACGCAGCCCAGTGCTCAGTGCAGAGATGTCGGGCCAAACCCTCGGAGCCCTGAGCATCGCTGAGATGGCCCCGGAGCAGCCTTCGCGAGGGACTGAATGATTCCCCAGAGTGCTCCTTGCCCATAACCGGCAGCCGCTGCCCCGCCACGCCACTGAGCACCGACAGTGGCCGGCCTTCCTGGCTAACCCTGGGCGCACGGAGCCCCTTCCCCTGCCACCGTCCCCCTCTTCTAACTGCTTGAACGCGGGAGGAAAACCTGCAGGCCGAGGCCCCTCAAGCTGCCTGGGGCTTGCCTGGCGACGAGTGGGGAGGGGATGGCCAGGCTGGCGGGGGCCGGGGTGCAGTGCAGCGCTGCAGCCCAGGCAGCGTGGGGCTGAGTCCCGCCCCGGGGGCTGGGCCGCTATTGCAGCTTCCTGAGCTCCCCCTTTTCGCTTCTGGTTTCCTGGGGCGCTGAGATAAGGGAGCGGGTCCAGCTGGAGGCTGAGTGTCAGCCCCTCTCCTTCCTTCTGTCTCTCCATCCATCCATTCATCCACCTATCCCTCCTTCCCTTCAGCGGCCGGCTGCACCCTTGCGGAGCCAGAGGCAGTGTTTCCACAGGCTGGGGGTGTGTGGGGATGTGATCTGAGTTCCCTTGGCCCGTGCAGGCTGCCCTGCCGGGGCTGACGTCTGGGGGCCAGGAGGCCCCAGAGGGCACGTGGGTGTCAGCTCCCCAGGCCCGCGCGCTCTTCTGTCTAGTCTGCACAGGGTACAGCGAGCGGTGGTGTGCGGGGTGCGTGTGCCTGGGACTTCCGCCTTCCTGTTAATTATGCCTTTTGCCTTAACGGGGACCGGTGCGTGGACCATGAGAGCAATCGATCCCTCCGGCCTGGAAGCCAGGTGGCCCTTCCCCTTCCTCCCCCTCCGGCCCTCGGTGAGCTTCTTGCACCGATTCCAAGCGGAGCCAGGCGAGGAGGGAGCCGGGCCTTCCCCTCTGCCACCCCATCTATATACGCAGCTATATAGAGAGCCGCTCCGCTCTGGAATCCGCTCCTCAACCGCTGGTTGGCGCCAGAGCACTTCACTCCCTTCCTCTCCTCCTCCTCCTCCTCTGTCTCCCTCTGTTCTTCCTCCTCACGCTGGACCTCACACTCCCACACCTCTGTCTCCCCCGGCTGTGCTCGTGTAGCCCCGATTCCTGTTAGTCTCACAGTGCCGGTAGTGCAGCGGTACCCGGGAATGCGCACCCTCCCCCGAGCATGTGTGAACTGGAGCGTTGTTATGGCCCAGGGGAATGTGAATTGGATTGATACGTTTCTCTTGTTCTCTCTCTTCCCCCCCCCCCACCCTCTCCCCGACTGGGCTGTGATCACTCGCTCCCCCTTTCCCCCCGCCCCCAGGAAGCACGCAGACTGTCCGCAGTTGCTGGACGTGGAGGACATGGTCCGGATGCGCGAGCCGGATTGGAAGTGTGTGTACACATACATTCAGGAGTTCTATCGCTGCCTGGTCCAGAAGGGGCTGGTAAAAACCAAAAAGTCGTAGCCTATTTCCACCCCCGGGAGCGATGGTGAGAATCTTCCTCTCAATCTACCGCCCAGCCCCGGCTTGGAGGGGGCAGCGAGGGGCCTGGCTGTGCTGTGCTGAGTCGGGGGCTAGCGGGCAGGGCAGGGGTGAGCCTGGTAATGCCCAGGTGCAGCTGTGCAGTAGGTCAGGGGAGGGGGGTGAGTCCTGCCATCCATGGGGTGGGGGTCTGTGGGGCACACTCCTCTTCCCAGAGAGCAGGCCAGAAGTCAGGGCGCCAAGGGGCAGAGCACTGTTAGCCAGACTGACTCTGACCTGAAACACTGCCCGAGTGTCAGCGTCTAGAAGGGGGGCTGGGGAGGGGACCAGGTCATCGCCCCCCAGCACCGCGCTCGGGCTGAGCCACAGCCTTGGCCCCCGCCAGGCGGAGGGGCACCCTGACGAGATTTCCCTCCCCAGCTCTCTGAGTCCGGGATGTGGGGCACGGGGGGCTGTTCTGAACTGCTGCTTTAATTACACCTCTCCCTGGGCCGGAGCAGCCTGGTGCTGGATCGAGGGCTGGCAGCGCGACTCCTGCAGCCCTCCCCGCCCCACTGCTCGTGCTGGCAGGGCCAGGGGGCTAGTGAACTCCTGGGCCTGGTGCTTCCTCCGTCTGTGTCCCGCCGGAGCAGCCTTCTCGCCCCGGGCGCCCGCTCCCAGCCCTGTGCCGTAGGCCGGCGAGGCTGAGCCGGGGTTCAGGCGAGGTGAGCCAGCCCTCCCACTGCAAGGTGCCTCCTCGTCATATATGGGCAGGCGATGGGAGCAGGGAGCCTGGAAAGTGTGACTCAGGCACGTCCATCACGCTGCTCCTTGTTAGTGTTTGGGCCTGTCTGGGGCCATCTCTGCTCCCGCTGGAGCCTCCCCCGGCCCGCGGGCCCTGCGCGCTGCAGGCTCAGCTATGCCTTTATAAGGGCAGGGATTCTCCTGAGGCTGCCTGGAGCTTTTCCATCACGAACCCAGCCGGACCGGTGCTGCGGGGGGGAGGGAGCCAGCTGCCAGGGGCTGCATTTCCAGAGGGGCTGGAACCAAGGGGAGCAGCAGCTGCTGGCCGGGGGCACCTGGGCTCCAAGCCCCCCAGAGCCAGTAGGGCCCCCCCAGGCTGGAGCGGTCACTGCAGTGATTGCTCACTCTGCTGCAGTGCAGGACTCAGTACAGCGAAAGAACCATTCGGGGCCTAGGCCCGGAGCAGGAGGGGTTGGCATCGGCCCAGCTGTATGGGAGGGGAGCTGCAGGGCAGAGGGCCTCTGGGGTAGTTAAGTGGGCAGGGCTGGGGGGGCAGAAGCCCTTACCTCCCCCACCCCCGGTGCTCTGTGCTGAATGTCCTGAGCGGTGCTGGTACTGCCCAGCAGACCCGGTGCCAGTCTTGGCTCTCACATCCCCTCTCCATGCCCACGCTGCTGGAAGCAAGCAGGCACTGTTGGGGGAGGGGTGCAGGGCAAGGCCTGCCCCATCTTGGCGCTTTCGGCCAAATGCCTGGACGCCGCTGGGCCAGGGCGCCCCTTTCACTCCCAGCGCCAGTGGTCCTGGCAGGGAGCACTGAGCCGGGTGTGACAGGGGGCTGGGCATTGCGTGTGCACCAAGCGTGTACAGGGGCTAGGCCAGGTGGGCGGGGCTGAGCCCTCCCTGGGTGCAGATCAGCAGGTGTTGGCGAGAGCGGGAGGCGGGGGGGGAAGCTCCGCATGCAGGGCTGGGGGGTTCGCGTGGGGGTACCCAGCTGGCTGCAGTGTCCCTGGCTGAGGGGGAGCCGGGCTGCTGCAGCTGGGCGCAGTAGTGAGCAGCAGCTCCCAGCTGTTCTGTCGCAGGCCAGCATCCGTTCACTTCATGTGTCAGCACTGCAGGCTCCGAGTCCGTCTCAACTGCCCACAAGTGCCTTACCGCCCCGCCGTGCCCAGGCGGCCTGGGCTGGGAGAATAACACCCTGCAAGGGGTGCACACGTGGCGTCAGCAGCAAACGGCTGGTGGCTGGAGCTCTGCCACGGCTCGCTGAGAGACCTTGGGCAAGTGGTGCCTCGGTTTCCCCACCTGCAGAGGTGGGAGGATGCTGAAGGGGCTAATCAGTGGCGGGGCAGCACGTGGAGCTCCCTGGCTGGAAGGCTGCTGAGTGATCTCAGCCCTGCACCATGCAGGCCGAGGGGGGGCTGGGTGGGGGACTGAGACTCCTCCCTCTAAGGCACCGTGGGGCTGAGCTTGGGGGAGGGCACTGGGGCAGGGGAGAGGTACTCTACTGCCAGCAGGAGGCACTCCCCTGCCTCTGAGGGGAGTCAGGCAGGGGGTCTCTGAGGCCCTGGGGGCAGGCCCCTCCCCCTGCCAGCCTCGCTGGGGGGGGGATTTCCTGCTCTGGGCTCTGCCCCGGGCCTGAGCAGCGCAGGGAAGGCCTGGCTCCTAGGAAATCAGCCACGTGCTGGTAGGAAGCCTGCGCCAGGCACCGTGGCTGTGATCAGCTGGGCTTGGCCTCAGCCCCGGCCAGGGAGCTGGCTGGGCCAAGCACTGTGGTGGTGGCATGGGCCAGGCTCTCCCAGCCTCCATGCAGCGCCATCGCTGCTCAGTGCCCGGACAGATGGGGGGGTGGGGAGGGGTCTTCTGCGTGATGGGGCTGTTTCCCAGTGAGTTGGGGGGTCCTGGGTGCTGGTTACACAGCAGCCTGCTGCTGTACCTGCAGCTGCCACCGCCGGGGGCTGTTCCTTCCTGCTGCCAGGCGTCTCCCCAGCCTGCAGCGCCCGGTGCCCAGGCCTGTTCAGCAGAAGGGGCTGATGGCTGGGGGCAGAGGGATCCTTCGTCCCCCTCCAGCACTTCCACGCAGGGATCGCTCAGCGCTTTACAGGCACGAGCCGCCTCAGCCCTGGGCCCTCGGTCTCACCCCAGCCCCCACTGGGCCGGCCAGCCGCTCTGGGGGTCTGTGCCAGCAATGGGGAGGGGGACGCTGGCTCCAGGCTTGTGCTCACCCCACCAGCTCTTGCTCCCTCTGCAGTTGGGATGTCCCTGAATGCGCGGCTCTCCCCTGAGCGTGAGCTGGGCAAGGCCTGGCACCGGGTTACCAGCTCCACTCCTTCAGGCTCATCCCTCTGCCCCTCCTGTGCGCCAGGCTGCTGCTGTCTGCTGGGGGGCTTGGCATCGCTGCAGAGCCCCAGTGGTCCTCTGCTACTGCTCCATGATTTAGCCAGCTGCCCCTTTAAAATCCACTCCCCCCATTCCAGTCCCAGGTAGCAGAGCCTGGCCAGCCAGCACGGGGCTCAGGGGAGCCTCCACCCCCCCTTTCCTGTACTGTTTGCAACAGCTGCTGTGGCCCTGGGGCTAGTGCCAATGGCTCCCAGCAGAATCTGCCTCTGGGAGCCTGCGCTGGAGCTCTGGGCCAACAGGGTCGTGCTGGGCAGGGAGTCTGGGCCATGCCCGGCCTGGGCTGCCCCCCACCCACTGCTACAATAACATCTGCCTCTGCTGCAGCTTCCCCTGCACCCGCTCCTGGGGAGGTGGGGGGGCACTATGTGCCCCTGGGGCAGGCGAGGGGCTGGTACAACACTAGCAATCCTGCTCCAGAGGTTAACCCATTCTTGTGCTGTGGCCCAGACCCCCAGCACTGCACCCAGGGCTTCCATGATGCTGCTGAAGGTGGGTCTGGCAGGCACCCCATGGGCTCAGCCCTGAGCCTTTCACCACCTCCCCTGCAGCGCAGCCCTCCAGCGGAAGGAGGTGAGGTGCCCCCTACGAGGGGCGCAGCTTGGCTGGGTTCCAGGCCTGGCACCCTGGCCAGTGCCTGGTCGGCTCGTCTGCTCTTGGCAGTGTTTGGCTGAGTGTAGCCTGGGGGATTGTGTTTGGGTCGTAGCTGCGCTCCCGCTCCCTTTGCAGCCCCAGTTCTCGTTGCTCCAGGTGCAGTTTCTGCCCCAGCTGCTCGCAGGGAGTTAATACACCATAACCGTGCCCCTTTCTCCTTTAGCCACGGTGCAGGAACTACAGCTCCCAGCATGCATCCCCCGGTGCTGAGCTGCAGGCTGGGACGTGTGGTCTCCTTGGGCCTCACCTTGATTGGCTGCCCGTGGGCCCTGGGCAGCTCTGGGGTAGCATTTCTCACCCTTGCCCCGTTGGCATGGGGTGTGCTGGCAGGGCTGTCCCTGCTGCTCTGGGAAGGACGGCACAGGAGCTGTTGGCGGGTGGAGCCCAGGCAGGCCTGTGCCAGGAGCTGCTGTGTGCCAGGCCGGGTTGGCGCTGTCGTCCCTGGGGGAAGCCGCAAAACCAGGCTCCTGCTTCCTTCCACTCTGCATCTGCCCTGGGGCTGGCTCGGGGGGCAGGGCTGGGTATTTCCTGGGGGTGGTGAGCCAGAGCAGGTCGCAGCTGAGCTGTTCAGTGGGGCGTGCAGCGTGGCACAAGGGCCAAGGACTGAATGGGCTCTGGGCGCTGACCAGCCCTGGAGGGACCTGGGTGGGCTCCGGGGGAGGTGTGGTAATGTGGGATGTGCCTCTGCCCATGCAGTGCCGAGATTGCCCGTCTGCACCCACTCACTCCCCTAGCTTGTATCCCAGCCAGGCTTAAAATCCCCTGCTGTTAGGCCAGGGGCTGATGGAGTCACCGCCTCTGCCTGGGGAGCTGTAAGGAAATGGGTTTCTCGGGGCGGGGAGGGGAGTCTGCCAAGGCAGGCGCGTGCCCATTCACCCCAGGCTCAGGCACTGTGGCCTGCCTGGCGCACAGCCCCGCGGGCAGCCAGTTCGCAATCAGGAGTGTTAGGGAGCAGAGCGGCAGCCTCGTCAGCCACTGGGGGCCTGCCTGGGTTGCTCCAACGCCGCCAGTTGACGGCCAGAGCTGGGGAAGGGTTGGGGCGGGCAAGCAATGCCAGCTGCCGTTGGAGGCCTTGGGCTACCTTGGGCCTGACCCTGCGATCTGCCCAAGCCCTCGGCCGTGAGGCTGGGAGTTGAGGGCATTAGCAGGATCAGGCCCTTTGCCCGGGGCACCTGCTGTGATGCTGGTGGGATGATTGTGAACATTGGGGGGGGGGCACTGGGATGGGCTGGGCCTGTGGGGAAAGGAGCTCGCCCATCCCGGGGCGAAGGGGCCCTGGTGGCAGGGTTCTCAGCATGCCATTGGCGGCAGGGTGGGAGGGGACAGGGGATTGAGGGAGCACAGGGAGGAGCTGTGGAGGAGGAGGCTCTTGTGGGGAGAGAGGGTGAGTCCTGCGGTGTGGGGGGTCAGGGGCTCATGCAACGTCTGCCCTTCTTCTGGGTGCCTGCTGCCCCATGGCTGGCACTGGAGCTGAAGCTGCAGGCTGCCCCGTTCCTGTCAGAGGGGCCAGGCAAGGGAGGAGGCTGCCATGGGACTCAAGGACTTAGGACAGTGACAGGGGAGGGGGGACACTTCGGCTCCCCAGCCAGGCAGTGTGGGGGGCAGTCTCCTTTCTCTGGGCACATCCCAGGAACAGGTTAACACACAGGCTGAGGGCATGGCCCCTCTGGGCACCACAGGCTGGAGGGGAGCGGCGAGGCCAGGGGGATGTGGGATGGCCTGGGGCTCCGTGCGGGCAGCTGCATTCAAGTCAGGACCAAGGTTTAAAGGCAACGGGCACTAGCCCTGGCCCCACAGCTGAGCGGGAGGCCCCGGGAGCCAGGCAGCTGAGGCAAGCGGGCCTGGGGCCACCTCAAGCTCAGGGGGAGAGGGGCAGGGATGTGGGAGAGGGGGCAAGGCAAGGAGGGCTGTGAGGAGAGAGAGCAGGAATGTGGCAGGTGCCAGCTGTGGGGGTGATGGGGCCAAGTGCCTGGCTGGCTGGTGAGAGCCCAGGGGCCGGGCAGGGGGTTGTGTGGGCAGGACCTAGGGAGAAGCTGCGCTGGTGGGCACCCCACCTGCCTGGGCGTGCGTTTGTCCGAGATGTTTAACTGAAGGGAGAGGCTGATGCACCAGGGTTACCCATGCCAGCTGGGCCTAGCGGGCTGCTGGTTGTGGAGGGAGCCCTGGGTGGTGGGCTAGTGCCTCTGGGCGGGAGGCCATGCAGGATATGAGCAAGGCCTGGTGCTTGGGGGCTGGGACCAGGGAGGGGCTGGGTGGGGTTTCTGCCAGGGGGGGTTGGGTGTGCGGTGGGATCTGAGGGGTGGGGGCCGTGGGGGCTCTTGGCAGGGCAGGGGCTGACCTGCAGGAGGCAGTCGTCCCCGCGGCTCATTGCCCTCTACCCGCAGGATGCTGGTTGACTGCATGCCCCTGGTGGAGGTGGAAGACATGATGATCATGGGGAAGAGGCCAGACTCCAAGTGCGTCTTCACCTACGTGCAGTCCCTCTACAACCACCTGCGGCGCCATGAGTTACGCTTGCGGCAGAAAGAGTTCTAGAGCCCCCTCCCCGTCCTGCCCCTGCTGCCCTGGGCACGGCTGCAGCGTGAATAGACTCCCGCTGCCCCCCTGCAGGGACCCAGGTGTGCAGAGGGGGGCTGCCCGCCCCCAGCAGACCTGCCCAGCCACCGGGCTGCCCTGAGGGGCCTGGGTGAGGCCGAGAGACTGGCCCTGCACTGTCTGTGCTCTGCCCCCTCTGTCCATGCTACGAGCTCCCTCCAGCTGCTCCTCTGCCCCATGGCAAGCTGAGCCCCCCTGGTCCCGGCCTGGTCCCCCTGCCAGCTTGGCTCTCACCCCCCCCTGCCCTGTGCTTTATATAGTATTGTTTTAAGTTATTCATGTTAAAGGAATTGTTTTTATGCTGTGCAATACACCCCCCCCCCTCCCCCGGGCTGGGAGAGCCCTGTGTACGTCTCAGGCTGGCTGTGGGGCCAAGGCCCTGCCCTCTCTGGCTGTGGCCCTGGGCGCCACCTGGTGCTGTAGACACCTGGCCCAGGGCCTTGTCGCTGGAGTTAGGTGGGCAGGTGAGGGAGCGGCCTGGGTCGCTGGATGCAACATACGTGGGGGGGGGTTCTCTGCCCTCGGGGGGAGGTGCACTCCAGAAGGATGCTGCTCACGCTTCTGCTTGCAGCCCTCTCCCTTGGCAACTTCCACGCTCAGCCCTGTGCCCACCCCGGGGGGGCAGTGCCCCCATTGGCACGCTGCTGCCTGCTGCTCACCCCCACCCCCATGAGGCACCGCCATTGCTGGGACCCACAGCCCCTTTGCCCTGGGGAGCTGGACTGGAACCTGGTGAGGGGGTGGGCTCCTGGGGCACAGGCCCTTCCCAGTGGGGCAGCCCCCCGGGGCTTGGCTTGGTACCTCCCACTTGATTCCCAGCCCTCCAACCTGCCTCTGGGCCCTTTGCACTCAAGTGCCACTAGCCGATTGTGTAACCATTTCTACACCTGCATAGACACTTGTATCACCACCAGCCCGACAATAAAGTTCTGTTATACAGGGCCTGGCCTCTGCTCCTTGTGTGACAAACTGGGACTGTTCTTCATGTTTCCTCTGAATACTGTGTGGGTGCCTCAGTTTCCCCCATGCATTTCTTAAGTCTCTAGGGGGTGAGATTGTTGCAGAGCAAAGGGCAGTGTACATAAATGGCCGGCACTCTGTCTCCTGGCAACTAATGGCCGGGGCCCTTCACCCCTGCAAGGAGATAGCTAAAGGTGTTGGAGTAACAGCCGTGTTAGTCTGTATCCGCAAAAAGAAGAACAGGAGTACTTGTGGCACCTTAGAGACTAACAAATTTATTAGAGCATAAGCTTTCGTGGACTACAGCCCACTTCTTCGGATGCATATAGAATGGAACATATATTGAGGAGATATATATACACACATACAGAGAGCATAAACAGGTGGGAGTTGTCTTACCAACTCTGAGAGGCCAATTAATTAAGAGAAAATTAATTGAGCCATTACAGACATTGACTATCTCCCCTTGTAAGTACTCTCACACTTATTATCAAACTGTCTGTACTCGGCTACCTTGATTATCACTTCAAAAGTTTTTTTTCTCTTAATTAATTGGCCTCTCAGAGTTGGTAAGACAACTCCCACCTGTTTATGCTCTCTGTATGTGTGTATATATATCTCCTCAATATATGTTCCATTCTATATGCATCCGAAGAAGTGGGCTGTAGTCCACGAAAGCTTATGCTCTAATAAATTTGTTAGTCTCTAAGGTGCCACAAGTACTCCTGTTCTTCTTTTTTCTAAAGGTGTTGGAGACCAAAGGAATCAGGTGACCTCCTGGCCCGGGGAAAGGAACAAAGCAGAAGAGGAGGGGCTGGAAGGGGAGTCAGTTTCGAGCTGGCTGGGAAATGGAGGGGAGCCCAGCTGGGGATCAGGTTTCCCAACAGGGCTGTGGTGTCCCTGGGACCCCCAAGATGGACCTGAGGGGGTCCTGTTATCTGTACCTGCAAGACCTGTGCTGGGCTGTGTTCCTGTCATCTAAATAAACCTTCTGCTTTACTGGCTGGCTGAGAGTCCTGGTGGGTCGCAGGACGCCGGGGGTGCAGGGCCTTGTCACCCCTGGGTGGGCAGAGGACTGCCTACTGGCCATGGTAATGCAGTGGGGCCCTTTTCCCACTGCCCTGGTTAGCGCTGCTACCCTCCCATTGCCGAGGGGAGGCATGGGGCGTGCATACCATGTGCCTCCCTCTCCTTTAGGGGAAGGGCCCTGCGTTCTCTCACCTGCAGCTCTGCCCACTTCTGGCCTGGCCAGCTCCCTTCCCTGCCAGCAGGGCTGGAGCCTAGGGGAGGAGGCAGATGGGCCTGTCCCCTGCCCTCTTGGTGTCCCTGGGCCAGGTTCCTGCAGGGGCCAGGTGTGAGGGATGGGGGGCTTCTGAAGCCAGGCTGCAGCTGAAGTGGCTGCACTGTTTCTGGGTGTCACTGCCAAGTGTATTCCTGGCTGAGCCGCACCCACATCCCCCCTGCTCTGGCTCCCAGGATCAGACACTTGTCCTCCCCCTCCCCGCTGGCTCCCACCCATGGCTGAGATCCCCAGCACAGGCTGGGCTGGGATAAGCCCAGACCTGTGTTTAGAAGGCAGGTGCTGCTCCAGCTCCCACCCAGGGAGCAGCTGGGAGGGAGGGAGTGGAGCCCCGGCCCGGCTCCACCAACCCATGTCCTGGACACAGGGCAGACCCCAACTCAGCCCCTGGCTCTGCTGCAGGGCCCAGCTCCTGCTCTGTCCATCAGCCAGGGCCAGGCCCAGCAAGGGGGTTTCCCTCCCCTGCAGCTGGGGAGCCAGCAGGGGGCAGCCCCTAACAGCCCCAGCTCTGGTCTGAGCCCCCCCTTGGAGCCACCAGCTGCAGCCTGACTCCAGTGCTGGTTCCCCACGCCCCCCACCCAGAGCCCCTGTTGTGCTGATGGGGGGTGGGGGGATGTTTGCTGTAATGAGCTGGGGGGACTCTGTAGCCCCCCTCCCCCGCCCGCTGGGCCAGAGCATGGCTCCAACTTGAGCCCAGCCTGCGAGGACCACCAGTCGCTCCCACCCCACACTGGCTCCAGCTGTGCAGGGCCAGCCAGCTGCATGGGACAGGCCCTCCTAACGCACGCGTGGGGTAGGGCTCTGACAGACACCCCCCCAGGAAGAAGATGACACACTGCACCAGGTGGGGTGAAGGGGCCTTTATTCCAGCTCTGGACACAAGCCCGTGGACCACAGCGCAGATGGCAGGGGGCAGCGACCCTGTGCCCTCTGGGACTCAGCTCATCCACCCTCAGCACCCAGAGCTTTCAGCTGAGGGCTTCATTCTGTCCCTGCAGGCAGGGGGCCCTGACACAGCACAGAAGCACGAGCAGGCTGGTCCGGGAGCCACGGGACTGCCTGTTAACAGCCAGGGGAGGGCAGCTGACCCAGGGCTGGTATAGACCATATTGTGCCCTGTACAACACCCCTGGGGGCAGAAGCTGTGTCACCCCTAGCAGTGGGGTGGATGCACAGCTCCAGTCCGCACACCCCTCCCCATGCCCACGTTTGGCTGCTCTCTATAGATCTGGGTGTTCCTGGTTGCCAGGCTTCCTGGGGGGCTCGCTCTTGGCTGCGGGAGCTGGGGGGGAGGGTGCTCCAGGGCTCTGCTCCTTCGCTTGCAGGGTGGGCAGAGGCCTGGCTGGGGCGAGCTGGAACTCCTCAGGCACCGGGGCATCAGGTGCCTCCTTGCGGTAAAATCCCAGCTCCTGCACCAGCTGGTTAATCTCCTCCCGGCTCATGTCACTCAGGGGAATTCTCTGCAAAAACAAACAAACCAGGGATTGCTGTGCCGGACATCCAGCAGCCCCGGCCCAGCACCGACTGGCCCACTGCTAGTCACAGCTGGGCCAGCAACTCAGCTCCCTCCCACAGCTAGGACCAGGGCTCCTGTCAGTCCAGCACCATGAGCGCCAGCCCCACTGGCTTTCACAGGATGACTGCAGAACGCATCCCCACAGCCAGAGCTCCCACCCTGCTCCCCACAGTGCCCCCTGCTGGGAGAGGCTGGGACAAGAGTACCCAGGAGCACCCTCTCCCCCCACCCAGCCAGCTCTTACCTCCAGCTCCTCGTATCTGAAACTGAGCAGCACAAGCTCAGGGTCGGCTCCGGGGAGATGCTTCATCACCAGGTTGTGGCTGGAAGGTGCCCTTAAGGATCCTGGCAGTGATGGGGCAGGGCCCTGGCCTGGCATCAGCATCCACTGACCACGGCCTGGGGGACTCGGGGCCCCAGGCCTGGAAGTTGCAGGGTCCTCTGTGTCCCCTAGGCTGGGAGAGCAGGGCACGCGCCCCTGGCTGGCGTGCGATTCACTGAGCAGCCCAGCAACCCCCAGGCTAGCTCCTGGGATGACACCGGCCCTAGCACAGTGTCTACGGAAGCAGGGGGCTGGTGGGAGGCAGTGTGGGGTTTAGCCTCCAGCAGGTGGCTGAGCAACTGCCTCTGGGGTGCAGCATCTCTGCTTCCCCTCCCCCCAGGCATGGGGACTTGATGCTACTTCTGAGGGTAAAGGGAGCCCCCATCCCCCGCAGCCCTGGAGCCACCACCACATCCCATAGCGCGGGGCGGGTTAGTGGCAAATGGTCATCAGGCTCCAGAGTGAGCACTCAACTGGGGTGAATGGGAGCTCTTGGCCCAGGCTGTCTGCAGACTCAGGCAGGCGCCACAGACCCACAGCCACGCACGGGGGTTCACAGCCTTGCAGGCTGGAAATGTGAGCTTGGATCTTGGAGCCAAATCCCGGGGTTGCCAGCCCCCTCCCCATCCACGGCCCGGCCCAGCAAAGGATACTACAGAGGGATGTCCTCGGTGACAAAGGCCTTCACCTGGAAGGGAGCAGAGATGAGCGCCGCCCCCGAGACACCCCAAAACGGCCAGGAGGGCTCCCCCACACCGCAGAACCGCCAGGGAAAGCAGGAGGCTGCATGAGAGCTGTGCACCTGCCCATCCTGCCAGAGGGGTTTGGCAAAGCACTGAGATAGCCTGGCCCCGGCACAAGCAGCACCTGGGGGAGGAAGGACCCCAGGAGGAGGCCAAGGGGGTGCCCCAGTCCCCTATAGGGCAGCCCAGTGGAGGGGGTGGGGTTCCCAGGGAACGGCAGCACTCACCTCCTTCAGGCGGCTCAGCCATCATCCTCCGCAGGTCTGCGGGAAAGGGAGCGCATGGGGAGTGAGAGCTGCCCCCAGCCGCCCACAGCCACCCCCTAATCCCATTGCAATCTCCCCACTATCCCCCCTGCAATTCCACCAGCAACCCCCCCCATCGCCCTGCAGCCCCACCTGTAACCCACTTCCACAGCCCCACATGCCCCCTGCAATCCCACTTAATCTGGCTTTGCACCCCCACCCCTCTGTAGGGCACCTCTCCAAATCCCAGGGCCCCATCCTGCCCTCTGCTCCATCCCACTGACCCCACCCAGACCCAGCTGGTCCTTCTATGGCCCCGGTCAGCAGGGTGTCTGAGCTCCTCCCAGTCTGTAATGGGTTGGGGCTGTGCAGGGCTTGCACCCCCAGGCCAGTGAGTTGCCAGGGTCCCACAAGGAGCCTGTGGCAGAGCACGGGCCCCCAAGTTCTCGGGGCCACCCTTCCTCTCCTCCCCTGGGCAGGGTGGGCTGCTCCTAGCTGGACCCGGCCCCTCCCCGCCTGCCCCTGCCCCACACTGGGCTCCTCCATGTCTCCAGGGCCAGGTCACCAGGAGAAGCAGAATGCCTGGTTGCCATGGTAACGAAGCAAGCATCAGGTTGTCCTAGTAACAGGTCATGATAATGGTTTCCAGGGGAACTCACTGGGAGGCTCCACCCCCTTCCCCAATCATAGTTTGGGGGTTCATCCCCACTAGGGCTGTGCCTCTCCCCATCTTCCACTGGTATGTGGTCACCAACCAGCTGCCCCATAGCACTGCCCCCTGCCCCCAGGTCATCTGCCCCCCATCCCAGCACGCTGGCCCTTCCCCAGCTTCCCGGGGACCCCTCCTTGGGATGGGGGGTGGGGTGGATGCCGGTGGCCACTTGCCCCTGGTTAATCGCTGGGTGGAGGTGGGACCCAGGTGGTAGCTCGTCTCCCACGTAGTCTGGGGCGCTCAGATCTCAGTTCTGGTTCCAGCCCAGGTCTCCCCAGAAGGATTTGGGGTACCTCGCCCAGGGGGTTCGGCAGACCCCCGCGGCACAGGGTCCAGCTCGGCTCTGGAGCCGCAAGGTGGCAGGGGTACCCCAAGGCGCGGCAGAGGAGAAGGCTCTCACTCCCGGGACGGGACGGGTGATGCGCCTCTCCCCAGGCAGCAGCCAGCGACCGGCTGCGGGCGGTCCTGCTCCAGCCCCCCGGGATCGGCCTCCCCCCACCCGGCTACTCGGGTTCCAAGCGCTGGCCCAGCAGCCCGCTCACGGGGCCCCCCTCGCTCGGGGGCGGGGAGAGCTTGGGGAAGAGGGATGCGCTGAGACACCGGCCGGGGAGGCAGGATCCCCCCCCATCTTGCCTGGACACCCCACGTTCCACTTCCTGCATGACCCACTCCTTATCCCCAGGGCTCGGCCTGGCCCTCCGCCCCCGCCCGCCCGTCCCCTCGCTCCCCAGCGCTCCCTCCGGCCCGATCCCCCCGTGCCCCGTGCCCGCCCCCTCGCTCCCCAGCGCTCCCTCCGGCCCGATCCCCCCACACCCGCCCCCTCGCTCCCCAGCGCTCCCTCCGGCCCGATCCCCCCACACCCGCCCCCTCGCTCCCCAGCGCTCGGCCTGCCCCCTATCCCCTGACGCTCGCTCCCCAGCGCTCGCCCCGGCCCGATCCCCCCGTGCCCCGTGCCTCCCCCCCCTCGCTCCCCAGCGCTCGCCCCGGCCCGATCCCCCCACGCCCCGGCCCGTCTCGCTCTCCAGCCCAAAGCAGCGGGTGGTTCCCCGCGCCCCCCGCCGTTACCTCCACCTTGCCCCGGGCCAGCCCCTGCAGCTTCCCCCAGTCCGGCTCGTAGGCGCGCAGCGGCGCCAGCAGCCCGGCCAGCAGCAGGAGCAGGCGGCGCATGGGGCCGGGCCGGGCGTGCAGGGGGCTCGGAGCGGAGCCGGCTGTTGGGGCCGCTGCCACGTCGGAGGGAGGGGAGGGCGGCGGTGCAAGCCGGGAGCTGCGCCCCCGCCTGTCCGGCCGCGAGGTGGGGCTCCGGCCCCTCCCTATGGCACGGCGCCTCCCGGAGCGCTCCGGTCCCGGGGCAGGGGGGGCAGAGCGGGCCCCAGCCACTGACAGCCCCCGGCTGGAGCTGGAGGGATGCAGGTTCGCTCCCCACCAGCCACACGGGCAAAGCGGCCCCAGGTTAACTCAGGACTTGGCTCCAAAGGGAAACCTAGGGGCGTCCCTCACCCCACCGGGGTCATGGTAATTCCGGAGTGAGAGCGTGCACATGGGCCCTGCACCAGGACAGCTGCAGCTCGGTAATTGTCCTGGTAAATGGACAGAACCGCTGGTGTTTAATTCAATTGGGGCAAAAGGCCATGTGGAGGCTCTGATTTCAGTGTAAACCAGGCTTGTTTCATTTAGGTTTGTGTTTAAGCTAAACCAAAATGAGCTGCTCTTAAATCAAAATAAGTGCGTCCCCGCAGGAGTTAACTAAACCAGTTTAATTAAACCAGCACCAGTTGTGTGTAGACAAGGCCCCTAGGCGATGCTCTGGAACTGCTCCCCACAAAGCCAGTCAGGACTTTGGGGAACCTCCTGTCCCTCGGAGCAGACTGTTTTTAGGGCAAGAAGCTCACACGGCTTCACCTCCTGGGTCTGACCTTGGAGCATTCAGCATATGCCCCTCCGTGCGCTTCCCACAGCGAGTCCGCCCAGGCAGGGTCCTGGGGAAGCCAGAGGGTTCTGCACCCCCCACTTCGCAGTCAGACGTGACTCTTAGCCAGCCAGTAAAACAGAGGTTTATTAGATGACAGGAACATGGTCTAAAACAGAGCTTGTAGGTCCAGGGAACGGGACCCCTCAGCCGGGTCCATTCTGGGGCCCAGCGAGCCAGACAACCCCATTTGCACTTACTCCCCGTCCCCAGCCAGCTTCAAACTGAAACCCCCTCCAGCACCTTCTTTCTGGCATTTGTCTTTTTCCCGGGCCAGGAGATTACCTGAACTCTTTGTTCACCTTTAGCTATTCCCTTGCAGGGGGGAAGGGCCCCAGCCATTTGTTGTTAGGAGACAGAGTGTCGGCCATTTGTGCATACTGGCCTTTATCCCGACACCTAGAGACTTAAGAAATGCATAGGGGAAACTGAGGCAGACACACAGTATTCAGAGGAAACATTAAGAACAGTCCCAGTTCATCACAATTATAAACAAGAACTAAGTTTGTTAATTACAAAAGGTGAATTTTAAGTGGTAAAGAGATAGCAAACAGAACAAAGCAGATTACCAAGCAAATAAAACAAAGCATGCAAACTAAGCTTGCGTCACTAAGGAAATTGGTTACAAATAGTAATTCCTCACCCTAGATATTGTCTTAGGAAGATTCCTTCACAGGCCAGATATCTATCCAGCCTGGGTCAAGCAGTTCTTCCCCACCCCGCTCAAGGCCAGTCCTTTTGTTTCCAGGTGTTTTCAAGTACCCCTCTACCTCGATATAACGCTGTCCTTGGGAGCCAAAAAATCGTACCGCATTATAGGTGAAACCGCGTTATATCGAACTTGCTTTAATCCACCGGAGTGCGCAGCCCCGCCCCCCGGAGCACTGCTTTACCGTGTTATATTGGGTCGTGTTATATCGGGGTAGAGGTGTATCTCTTTGGGCAGAGAGGTGAAGGAGAAATGAACTGAAGACCTTGATTGTTTTCCTCCCCCACCTTATATAGGATTTCCAGAGGCGGGAATCCTTTGTTTGATTCCCCCACCTCCCAGTGGAAAAGTTCAGCAGTCCAACTTTTCGTGAGTGATGTACCCGAGAATTCGGATTCTAATACCTAGACTGAATTGTTAAATCTAGTCACCTACACTGGGTTATTGCTGATTCTGTGCTTTGTGTATCACGTGACTTTTACAAACTAACTTTATATTTGTGGCTAATCTAAGCACTATACCCAGAGGTACAGACACTCTTTTCCCAACCTATGTGTTACACATTTTTTTTAACATTAGCTTTAATACAATTTTTATATCAGGTGAACCAGGTCACCTGACTCTGTAGTATCACAGCATCAGTGGTGTAGCCAGCTTCTAAGAGGAGGGGGAGCAAACATAAAAAAGGCGCCCCCCCTTGTCTCCTCCTCTGGCCACGCCCCCCTTGTCTCCTCCTCTGGCCACGCCCCCCTTGTCTCCTCCTCTGGCCGCCCCGCCCCTCCCCCCCATAGCTTCTCCGGCCACCATGCTGCGCCCCACCCCCCCGCTCCTCCGGCCGCGCCCGCTGTCCCCCCATGGCTGCTGGCCACCAGCCTGCTCCCCCACCCACTCCTCCAGCTGCGTGCCCGCCGCCCCCCCATGGCTGCTGGCTGCGCTGCGGGCGGCCAGCCTGCGCCCCCCCCTCGCTCCTCCAGCCGCCTTTGGAAAGGCGCCGCTTTTGGCAAATTTGCTGAGGGGAAGCGGCTGCTTCCCCTTCACCCCAGTAGCTACGCTACTGCCCAGCATCCATGAGTCATGGCAGGATGGAGTGTCCACAGGAAGGCCGAACTTTTCACAGTCCGTTGTCCTCGCTGATGAGCCACCCGCCCGGCCTGGCTTTTCCATTGTTGTATCTGAAGTGTTAGCAGTGGGCGTCACCCAAAGTAGCATAGCTGATGTACAGATACATGGTCACTATTCCTAACTTCAGATACAGAAATGATACAGGCACACAAATTGGCTAATCACATTCAGTAAATCATAACCTTTCCAATGAGATCTCACAAGACCCATCTAACATCTCCGTTATATCATATTCATATAATAAGCATATTTTCATAAAGACTGTGGAGTGCAATGTCACAATCCCAGTTATGAATGTAAAATGATGGGGTCTAAATTAGCTGTTACCACTCAAGAAAGAGATCTAGGAGTCATTGTGGATCATTCTCTGAAAACATCCACTCAATGTGCAGCAGCAGTCAACAAAGCAAACAGAATGTTGGGAATCATCAAGAAAGGGATAGATAAGAAGACAGAAAATATCATATTGCCTCTATATAAATCCATGGTACGTCCACATCTTGAATACTGCCTGCAGATGTGGTCGCCCCATCTCAAAAAAGATATATTGGAATTGGAAAAGGTTCAAAAAAGGGCAACAAAAATGATTAGGAGTATGGAACAGCTTCTGTATGAGGAGAGATTAATAAGACTGGGCCTTTTCAGCTTGGAAAAGAGACGACTAAGGGGGGATATGAGAGAGGTCTATAAAATCATGACTGGTGTGGAGAAAGTAAATAAGGAAGTGTTATTTACTCCTCATAACACAAGAACTAGGGGTCACCAAATGAAATTAATAGGCAGCAGGTTTAAAACAAACAAAAGGAAGTATTTCTTCACACAATGCACAGTCAGTATGTGGACCTCTTTGCCAGAGGATGTTGTGAAGGCCAAGACTATAACAGGGTTCAAAACAGAACTAGATAAGTTCATGGAGGATAGGTCCATCAATGGCTATTAGCCAGGATGGGCAGGGACGGTGTCCCTAGTCTCTGTTTGCCAGAAGCTGGGAATGGGCGACAGGGGATGGATCACTTGATGATTCCCTGATCTGTTCATTCCCTCTGGGGCACCTGGCATTGGCCACTGTCAGAACAGGGCCAGCTCCAGGCACCAGCCGAGCAAGCTGGTGCTTGGGGCAGCAGCTTGTAGGAGGTGGCATTCTGTCCAATCCTAGGGCGGCACGGCTGCTTTTATTTATTTATTTATTTATTTATTTAATTATTTATGTATGTGTCGTGGTGTTCCGCTCCGGCCGCCCTGTAGGGGGCGGCGGCGCAGAGGACGGGAGCGCCCTGCAGCAAGCCCGGCAGGGCAGCCAGCGTCCTTCCCTCCCAGCCGACCGGAGCAGCACAGAGCCCTCCCGGCAGGCGGCGGGGCCACGTGGCAGCGCCCCGCTGAAGCCCTGGCCGCCCCCCTTCTCTCTCTTCCCCCCCCGCTCCCTCCCCTTCCCCTGCTAGCCGGGGCACATCTGCAGCGCAGGGAGTCCCCCTGCACCCTGGCTCCGGCCGCACCGCAGGTTTTATTTTTTAAAAATTTTTAATTTTTTTTTGCTTTGTCATTCTGGTCGCCCCGTTTTTTTTTTATTATTATTATTTTATTTTTGCTTGGGGCAGCCAAAAAGCCAGAGCCAGCCCTGTGTCAGAAGACAGGATACTGGGCTAGATGGACATTTGGTCTGACCCAGTATGGCCATTCTTATGTTCTGTCATGAGTCTCAGGATAATTATTGTTTTCCTTAAAGCCCCAGCTCCTGGAGTCATGTGGAGATGTGATGATTTCAGCCTTCATTCTTAAAGAAAAAGTAAGTTTCTAGCCCTTGTGACTGTGGAGAAAGCTTCCAAATGTGACCCCAGTGCATCCTAAAGGCCCCAAAAGCAGAAGGCAAATAAAAAGAACTCCAAATTTAGTATTTTACATAATCTTGAGATTTTAAAGCCAATCTTGTGATTTTCGGTGAGCCTAGCTCATGATTTTTGAAGGTTTAGGTTTGGCAATACGTGGCGGGTCCTCCTGGCTGGGAGAGAAAAACAAACCCATCATGAGCGTGCGACTCTGGCCTGAGTCAGCAGAGAGCCTGCAACCGTAGCTCGGAGGGGGAGAGTGGCCTCCGGCAACTCTGCGGGGGTGGGGTCAGCTCCAGTGCCCCCACGGAGATCATTTCATTGGCACCGACATTAACTCCTTCACTGCTGATCATTTCAGCAGGCACAGCCAGGTGAGGCATTCGCCCCTGGTGTGGAAAGGCCCGGCTGTCACAGAAGTCAAGTCACCCAACCCCCACCTCTGGCCTCCCCCAAGGGTGTCTGCAACGGGATTTTGCTCTGGCAAGGAACCTCTTTGGCATCGACGCCATGGAGCGTGTGGGCACCGCATAAAATCAATGGCATTTAATAGCACAGGAAACAGAAGTGGTGCCAGGAGGGATGGGTCACTTGGGTGCATGCTGAATCCATTGCCAACAGCCGCAAATGGATGTAAAGGAAGCGGCTGCCGATGCCCGAGCTGGGCTCTGAAGGGAGAGGAATCCTGGGGCCCTGCTGGCGAATTCAGCCCAGTGGCTGCAGAATACACACCTGCTGCCCAGAGCTGCTGGCACCCAGGCACATCCCTCCCCCTGTACTGCCCTGCGGCCTCCTGGCTGCACAGGTGGGCTGGGATAGGCTGAAAGACTGGAGCTCATGCCAAGCCCCAGTGACGGCATCTGAGAGTGTCTGTGCTCTTGGGTAGGGACGGTGGCTAGTCTCTGCTCCCTGGCTGCCGGGTTGGGGACTCCAGAGCAGTGTGAGTAAGCGAGCCAAGCGAGTGGGATGGCCAGGAAGCTGCGTGCTCCTTTGCAGGTGAGCTGGAGACAGCCCCCTGATAACAGCCCTGCTACTAATATAACACTCAGGGCTCCCCGCTTGTCGTGGGCAATGCTGCAAAGAATGGATGAGTCACAGCCAATGTGGGTAAAACCAGGGATTTGTGACTCAGTGGGGAGGGAAGGTTTGCAAAACGCTCAGTGCTGATTTAGCTGTTACCACTCAGAGCGAGATCTTGGAGTCATCGTGAATAGTTCTCTGAAAACATCCACTCAGTGTGCAGCGGCAGGCAAAAAAGCGAACAGCGTGTTGGGCATCATCAAGAAAGGGGTAGAGAATAAGACAGAAAATATTATAATGCTGCTATATAAATCCATGGTACGCCCACATCTTGAATACTGCCTGCAGATCCGGTCGCCCCATCTCAAAAAAGAGACATTAGAATTGGAAAAGGTAGACAGAAGGGCAACTAAAATGGTTAGGGGGATGGAATAGTTTCCATATGAGGAGAGATTAAAAAGAGTGGGACTTTTCAGCTTGGAAAAGAGACGACTACAATGGGATAAAATCTTGACTGGCGTGGCAAAAGTGAATAAAGAAATGTTATTTATTCCTTCACAAGAACCAGGGGTCACCCAATGAAATTAATAGGCAGTAAGTTTAAAACAAACAAAAGGAAGTATTTCTTCACAGTCAACCTGTGGAACTCTTTGCCATAGGATGTTGTGAAGGCCAAGACTATATGGTTCAAAAAAGAACTAGGTACATTCATGGAGGACAGGTCCATCAATGGCTGTTAGCCAGGATGGGTAGGGATGCACCCCCATGCTCTGAGTGTCCTTGGTCTCTGTTTGTCACAACCTGGGAGTGAACGATACTCCATTGCCTGTTCTGTTCATTCCCTCTGGGACACCTGGCATTGGTCACTGTTGGAAGACAGGAGACTGGGCTGGATGGACCTTTGGTCTGACCCAGTCTGGCCATTCTGATGCTGTTCTTAACTCTCCTGTGTGGGTGGCTCAGGAGAGGTGTCATGGATCCATAGGTCCGGTGCTCTCGAACGGCTCTAGAACAGTGTGTCAGCCCCCTTAGGGTCACACCCATAGGGTCACTATGGGAAGCCATTTGGCTTCACCTCCTCCTGGCACCAAACTTCAGAGCCTTCAGGACCCCCGTGTCACGCTGTGAGCTCCCTTCGGGAGTCCACCAGAGTTGGAGACCTGAGGGAGCCATGCGCCCCAACTCCCTGACTATGGAGTGACTCTCAGCCAGCGTGTAGCAGCAGGAGGGTTTAGTAGATGTCTGGAACACAGCGTGGAAAGTCCTTCGTTAACATGGAGAACAGAAAGTTACAGCCTGGGCCGTCGGGGGCCGTCCAGAGCCCTCTGACCCCTCTTTAGTCCCAGTCCAGAAGCTTCAGTTCTCTCCTGCCTCCAGCAGCCCACACTTAAACCCGTGCGCAGCCCTTTGTTCTCCAGCTGGTCACATCCCACTGGCTTCCTAAGGAGGGTGGGCCAGGCATGGTCATTTGTTGCTAGGTGCCAAATCTCTGGGCAATTGGAGCGGCCATTCTCTTCTGGCACTCTTCATGGGCATGGGCCTCCAGGCGACTAGGCCTCAGGCATGTCTGTATCTCTGGGTTTCTGCAAAGAGCAAGCAACCTTTCCCCCAACCCAGTCAACCATGCACCACATAGGGGAAACTGAGGCACCTGCACTATTCATCCAAAATATTATGAAAAATTCCCACTTCCGCATGGGGGGGGGAGGGCACTCTCCCCTCTGTGTTCGCGCTGACCGCTGTGCCCCAGGACAGCACTAAGGGATGCTGGGCTGCAGGAGTGGTGTGAGTGGCTCAGCAGGGGGCGCTCTCCTCTCTGAGTCAATGCTGAGCCCCGTGCCCCGGACGGTCCCAGGGAGCCCTGTGCTGACGGCAGCAGGAGGTGGCCCAGTGTGGGGAGCGGTTCCACCCGTGCCACTACTGACTGCAGTGCCCCGTCTGGCGCAAGGGCTGCTATGCTGGGGGAGGGGTGACTCCAGGGGAGACCTTTGTAGTCTGAGAACAATCCCTGTTTTAGGGCCATGATGAGTAGGCCAGGGGGGCTCAGACCTTTTTTTGCTGGGCCTCCTTTGGAAAATATTTAGGGCTGTGGAGTTCCCCCTCCGCCCCCCAGACACACACACACAAGAGATAGCAAGTTACTGTTCATACTCCTAGGAGCATACTCATGGTATTGCCACCCCTACTTCTCTGCTGCTGCTGGTGGTGGCGCTGCCTTTACAGCTGGGTGGCCGGGGAGCAGCTGCTGTACCCCCTCTCCCCCTCAAGTTCCCCATCACCCTGGCAATATTTTTTGTGATCTCACGACCCCCCTACAATTGCCTTGTGACCCCTTTTGGGTCGTGCCCCCCCTGTGAGAAGCGCTGATTTAAGCGAACGTTAACCCCCGCCAGGCTGCGGCGGCAGGCCCTGGGCAGAGCTGCTGAAGGGTCAGGGGGCGTGGTTGCTTGTTCGGCTCTTGGTGGTTAGTATTTCGTAGCGAGGAGAAATGCTGCTGAGAACGCTCTGGACCAGCCGGACTGCACCTGGGTCCAGGTCGGTGCCAGGCTTGGGAGCAGCGACATTTGACTGGCAGTTAACGAGACTGGGGGCCAGACCCGTGGCTGGTGCAAAGCGTTCAGAGGAGTGTTGCTGATTTCCACCTGCAGAGGATCCAGCCCTGTGGAACCTGCCCTGTGTCCTGCATGAGTCTGGGGGCGATACCGGCTGTGTGAGCTGAGCCAAGCCAGGCACATCAAAGGAACCTGAGCGGAAGGAGCCGAGAGGCGCTCGGAGGCTGTGCTGCTGTCAGCGCACAGCTGGGATTGGGAGGCTAAGTGGGTCACAGGAGGGGAGACGAGAAATGCGCTTTCGGCACATGGCAGAAAGAGAGATTCTTTCACTGCCCCACGGCGCGCCTGCCTGGCCAGACCACTCAGTGTGCCAGCCTGGCTGGGCACTGTGGGCCCCTCCTTGTCCTCTGAGCATCGCTTCTGCTTTTAATGCAGCTTGTTAACCGAACCTGAGGCTCCTGCCTGGGAATCTCATAGCACCCCCAAGAACTGTTCCACCCATCTCAGGGGAGGGATTGGGATGGGGTGCTGGCTCGGACGGGCACGGACTCGGATGGCAGGATGTGGGGAGGGACCGGGGCAGTGAGGGAAAGCTGAGGCCAGCCAGTGGGCAGTCGTGGGCAAAGGGAGGACACTGGTACCTTTCCCGGCTCCATGTCTGGAGGCTAAAGGAGGAAAGGCTCAGCTCAGGCCCTTGGTAGCCAGCAGCCACCCCACTAACAGCCCCCCGCACCCTGGGAACAGGTCAAGGTCGCTGCACAGCGGCAGCCCCAAAGGCGCGGAAGAGCCTGCAGCATCCCATGCCCCCGAGCTGCCAGCCCTGGTCCCACGCCCATAGCTGCTGGCATTGGGGTATTGGGGGGCTGCGGCACCCCCTGGCTTGAAGTAGTTTCCAGCATATGCAGGCTTTACAGTTTGGTTCAATGGTTCTCAGCCCCCCCCCCCCCCACTACACACATTGTTCCAGCACCACGACCACTGCCCACGACCAGCCCAAAGTCCAGGCTGCTCCCTGGGGGGAACCTGGGGGAGTCTCTGTGTCTGACAGCAGTGGCCAGGCTGCACTGTTAGAAGTGGCCACCAGAGGGCAGGCCATTCCCACCTGTGCTGGGAGCAGGGCAGGCAGCGCTCAGGTGGGCCAGGTGCAGGGTGGGGGCTGGGGCGGGGTGGGGGCTCTGTTTGGGGCTCCGATTCGATTCCCTTCATGCTCGTCACATCCGGGCGCATCTCTTTAAGGCCAAGCCTGCAGTGAAGGCGCGATCCTGCCCTCGGCTGCTGCCCAGATGCCCTCAGTGTGGGTGGGGTGCACGTGGGAGACATGAGACGCAGCACGTGTGTGCGTGGCACACGATGGGGCCGGGTGGGCATGACACGTGTGTGGT
The DNA here is from genome assembly GCF_011386835.1 of Chrysemys picta bellii. Classification (NCBI taxonomy): domain Eukaryota; kingdom Metazoa; phylum Chordata; order Testudines; family Emydidae; genus Chrysemys; species Chrysemys picta. The sequence goes on from NC_088805.1 coordinate 4,210,267, forward strand.
GGGGGAGGGGGGCAGGGTCATCCACGGGAGCCGCGCGCCAGGGACACAGATGTAGGATGCTGCTGAGCAGACCCCAAGCAGAAGGTCCAGGTGACCAACTGGGCGGGGTCTTCCTGACCCACATGGTGCTAATAGGCCATGCCGGGTGCTGGCCTCTGGGTTTATTGAACACAGTCCCAAGTAGAGCTTGTAGGTACAACCGGGACCCCTCAGTCAGGTCCCTCTGGGGGGCAGGGAGCTTAGACCCCAACCCTGGGGTTCCCGCCGTTTCCCCAGCCAGCTCCAAACTGAAACTCCACCGCAGCCGTCTCCTTCCAGCCTCCCCCCGGCTCCTCCTCCAGTCTTTGTCCAGTTTCCCGGGCCCAAGGTGTCACCTGGCCCCAGCCCCCTCCCGGCTCAGGTATCTTCCCTCAAGTACAGTCACCCCCTGCTCTCCCAGCCCCCATGCAGACAGTCCCAGGTCAGTCCGCCCCGCTCCCTACTGCGCAGCGTCACAGCCTCTTCACCCCCCATCTCCAGGGGCATCGGGGGCTCCTGCTTCAGCTGGTCCAACAGGGTCTCCCTGCCCCTTCTGGGGTGGGCCCGGGGGGGCGTGGCCAGCTTGGCACAATCCTCTGCCAACCTGCATCACAGCGCCTCCTAGTGCCCCACTGCGGCAATGGGGTCAGCACTGGCTGCAAGGGGAGAGTGCCCCCTACTAAGCCCCACCCCTCTCCGTACAGCACAGCGCCCCCTAGTGCCACGTGCGTCTGATGGGGGCGAGTTTTGCCCCCGACACCCTGTTCTGCGCAGAGCCCGGGGTGTGATGAGGCCCCAGCTCCCGGCCAGTGTGGGACTCCGAGCTCTGCCAACCCTGCCGACAGCGCCAGCACCGGCCCCGCTCTGCTAAATGCCGATGCCCCCGAGAGGCCCCCAGTGCCTGCTCAGCTCAGCGTCCCCGACAGGCCCGTGCCAGTGGGGCAGAGCGGCAGCGGGTGCCCTCACCCAGGGAGCAGAACCTGCGGTGGCAGCTGTGCCAGCCCGGGGCAGGGCAAAGGGCTCCCAGCGCCCCCTTTCTGCTTGCCCAGCCGGCTGCCCTCCTGGCTGGCAGCGCTCGGTGGCACCCTGATGGGCTCCTGCGCCTTTAAATCCGCCAGCAGGTTGCGGGGCTGATGACATCACTGAGTCCCTGGGCTGCAGGAGGGAGCTGAGAGCATCATCGGGGAGGCAGCGATGGAGCAGTCGAGCCGCAGCAGCCGGAGGCCGGGGCCGGGGCCGGGGAGGAGAACCGCCGGCCCGCAGGCTGGGGCAGAGCCCTGCGGCAGCCACCGCAAGGTAAGTCCCGCGGGCAGCCCGGGCGCACCTGAGCCAGGGGAAATGGAGCCTCCTCGCAAGAGCCGGGAGCGCTGCCCCCCGGGGTGCCCTCGAGTGCCGGTCCCCGCTCGGACCGGCCGTGCGCTCTGGGGCCGGGCCGTGCGCTCTGGGGCCGGGCCGTGCGCTCTGGGGACCGGCCGTGCGCTCTGGGGCCGGGCTGCCCCTGGAGCCCTGCGGGGCGAGTGAGGCCGGGGCCCTGGGCTGGGGCAGTGCTGCTAGGACTGTTAGTCCGATGACCCCAGGCTGCCCCCCGGCTCCGGTCCCTCGCACACCTGCGTGAGGGGCCGGCTGGCCTGGCTGGGGTCCCACGCACCTGTGGCCCAGGCGGGGGAGCCGGTTCCCGCTGGCAGCACCAGCCGACCTCTCGCCCACCCGGTGACAGACTCGCTGGTTTTGGCAGGTGAGTCAAATGATGGCTGGTTTCTCCCCCGCCGCCCCCAGGCCGGGGGAAGGCGGGGGCCTGGGCTGAGCTATTTTCATGGCCAGTTAGTGGAGGAGCCAGATCTCTGGAAAGGCGGGGGAGGTTGGGGGGAGCTGGGGGGCTGGGTCCCCGAGGGAGTAGAACCCAGGAGACCTGCCTGTCGCTCCCCGGCGGGACAGCTCTGCCCGGGGCAGGAAAGAGCCTGGTGATGTGGAGGGTCTGGCTGGCTCTGCCCCCCAGTGCCCCCCAGCTCTGAGCCCCATGGGGGGATTTCATTGGTTTGAGCCAGGCTCTGGCGGCTCCAGTGGCTTGGCCTGTCGTGGTGCCCCCGCCCTGCTGCGGGCGCTGCCCGAGCTGACACCCAGCACCCGTGTTACCCAAGAGCCAGCCGGCCTCTTCCTCTTCCCCTTCCTGCCAGCAACGGCAGACGTTCCTGGGGCGAAAAGCAGCCCCTGCCTTTGGAGGGAGCCAAGCGGCCGTGGGGTCCCGTGCCCGATGGGCCAGCAGCCCCAAAGCGGGGTCCCTGGTATGGGAAGGGTTACGGGAACGGTGCAAGTGTCAGCAAGTCTGAGCCGGGCTGAAGAGGGGAAATGAAGGGCATGGAGGGGCCATGTGAGTGCAGGGCTCCTTGGAGGGAGAATGGTGCCTCGCTCCCCAGGTGCCAGCGACTCGCTGCCCAGCCCCCTGCCGGCAGGTCAGACATCCTGTCAGACCCACAGCGCAGAAAGCCAGACAGGAACTGGGTCCCCAAGGTTGATGCTTTTCACACGAAGGGGCCTCACATCGGACACCGAGGCCAAGCTGTTCTCAGGGGGCCTGATCGTCCCTCAGAGCTGAGAGCTTGGCCCCCTTGGGCTGGGTGTCCGGAACTGCTAGGCCAAGTCCTGCGGGAAGGGGGGTGTCTCTGGGAGGGGGTATCCCTGGAAGGGGGTGTCTCAGGATGTCCCAGGAAGGGGGCGTCTCTGGAAGGAGTGTGTCTCGGGGTGTCTCTGAAAAGGAGCGCGTCTCAGGTGCTCCTGGAAGTGGGGCGTCCCTAGAATGAGTATGTCTCAGGGTGAAGGGACAGTGTCCCAGGGGCTCACACGCTCCCTGTCTGTTCTCTCCCTCTCTCAGATGGAGCCAGCTCACCGTGGGAACAAGGACCAGGGACCGGCCCCAGCCATGGGGGCCCCGTCTCTATCGCCACGGGGCTCCATTACCGCCACCTCCCCGGGACCGTTTGCTCCTCTCGTGGCTCCGTTCGGTGCAGAGGGCTCAGTTCGGTTCCAGCCGGAGGGCTCCAGTGGGCCCATCTCAGCAGCGTACGCTGGGGGGAACCTCCCCCTGGGGCACAGGGGCTCCAGGCCCGACACCCTCTTTGACCCTTTCCATCCCGTCTCCCCTCGCTCGCAGCCCGAGGGCTCCCAGCACGTGGGGCCCGAGGAGAGGTCCCCGGGCAGGCACAGCCAGCCCCAGGTGCTGGAGAGCAGCAGAGCCCAGCCCGACGGCTCAGGTGGAGTCCAGCTCTTCACCCTGCTGTCCCCGGTGGAGTTCCGCCCGCTGTCCCCGGGCGCCGGCAGCCCCTCCTCCCACCCCAGCCAGTCGCCCAGCCGATCTGCGCTCCCCGAACTCTGCCCCCTGGATCAAGGGCCCTCCGGGAAGATGCTCCCTGTGGAGCGGAAAGAGCCACTCCCCAAGGCAGAGTCCAGTGACTACATCTCCGGGGGGAGAAGTGGCTCGTCCCCCAGACCCGTGAGCCTCCCCAAAGCCATCTCCAGTGAGTTCCTCTCCGGGGGAAGGATCGGCCCCTCCAAGTCCATGACCCTGGCCAAGGCCGAGTCCGAGGACTTCCCCTCGTACGGGAGGAGCAGCCCTTCCCTCGCCCTGCCTGGCTGCATGGACCCCTCCGAGACTTCCCTGAGCTGGCTGGGCAAGGCCAAGGAGAACGGCGCATTCCGGTGAGCGTGGGCTGCAGCGCTGGGGGGGGGCAGTCTGCTCCCTGGGGGGCTGGGGAGCCTATTTCAGGGTCTGGGTGTGCTCGGAGCCCTGCTGCAGCGGGCTGGGGGGGAGGGGGAACCGGGAGAGGCTCTGGCTGAGTGCCAGCACCAAGGAGCAGAGAAATGCCTCCCTCCGGTGCTCTCTGCAGGTGGCTCGCAGCGTGCTCAGCAGAGTCGGGGCCACCAGCCCAGTCTGGATGGGCAGAGCCCTCTCTACGGGGCTGGGGCAGGTGGGGCGTGTGCCACCTGCCTGCTGACTGCTCCTCGACCTGGCAGCAGCTGGGGATGTGATCCCGGTGCGGGGCTCAAAGGGCACCAGGGACAGTCGTGTAGCTGTCTGTCCATCCAGCTCCCTAGCTTGGGAGCCTGCCTGCAGGGCCGGCTCCAGGCACCAGCCCACCAAGCTTGTGCTTGGGGCGGCACCTGGAGGGGGGCGGCGAGGTGCTCCGGCTCTGGCCGCCGGGGAGAGCGGAGCCCCGACCGGGCCTCGCCGCCCTCCCCCGGGCGCTCTGGCTGCCCTCCCCTGCCGCGCTGGGGGGGCGGGGGCGGCCGGATGCTTTTTTGCCTGGGGCGGCAAAAAAGCCAGAGCCGGCCCTGCCTGCCTGCCCCATACACCCACCCTGTAGCCAGAACCCACCTTCTTCAGCAACGGCAACTGTCCGGTGGGGCTGGTGGGCCGGCATTCAGTGCCATTGCGTGACTGATAGCAGCTCTGCGCCGGGAGAGCACGCACCTGCCCTGGGCTCCGGGCCCCTCTACACATCCCAGCCCTTCCCAATGAGAGCCAGCAACTGCTCCAGAGGGAACGGCCCGGCTTCCCCCGGATGCCAAGGCATTGCCTGCTCCTCTCTTCCTCCCCCAGGTCTGCACCATGCATCAAAGCCAGGGCAGCAAACTCAGGCAGACCATGGGGAGGGGAGTGGGCTCCGGTGTCTCCCCCCTGTCCCCCCCCACACACCCCTCTCTCTCCTAGGAATTCAGGGGGACTGACTCTCTGGTAGGCAGCTCTCAGGCAGTTGAAGGCTTAGAGCCAAACCCAACCCCCTTGAACGCCACCCAGAATCCAACAAGCTCCTGGATCGGGGAGAGACCCACAAGAGACCCTGTTTCTGCACCAGCTTCCTGGCTGGGGTCAGCTGCAGCCACGTGTGTGAGCCACGGCTACAGCCCGTCCCCGGGGCTCAGATGCAGCCACTGCCCTACCCCACCTCGGTCTCTTGTGCAAATGAGCTAGCGAGTTCCATTTTGCATGTAATTTGCATGGCACTAGAACCACCAAGTCCCTCCCTGAGCAGTGGGGCAGAAGGAGCCGTCACGGGGCTGCACGACCTCAGGCAGCTTGTTGGGGTGGGTCACTGGGAGCTGATACAATGGGGAATTAGCAGCCTCCTGGGGATGGGGGGCTGCGGGGAGCCTGGAGCCAGCCTGCTACTGCTCTAGCCCGGCCCTGAGCCTGCAGGGCGAGGGGCAGAAGCTCCACAGTGGCCTCTAGTGGTCAAAAGACACAGCTGCAGGTAAAGGCCTTCCTGCCACCTAGCCGGGTGCGTGACAGTCCTGCTGAGGTGTGGGCGTCGAGGCAGGGCTGAGCACTGGGCCTGCTGTGCCCTGGTGTGGATCTCACGCCCCTGGGCTGGCACTAGCAGGGTGCTGAGTGCACTTGGTGCGTAGCATGCCCAGCGTGGTGTTGTGACGAACTGGGACTGTTCTCACTGTGGTCTGTGAATGCTGACAGGGGAGTGTGGCTAGGATAGTCTGCATTGGAGGATGGGAGACAGCCCGAGGGCGCATACCTGAGTGTGTAACATGAGAACCCAGGAAGGGGTTGAAGGCCAGGTGACTCCTTAACCCGGGAAACTGAACAAAGGCTGTGGGAGGGGTCGCTGAAGCCAGAGTGTGGGAAGCAGGCTGGAGAGATGGCTGGGAGGCAGAGATGGCTCTGACCTCCCAAGGGGGGCTGGGCTGGGATGCCCGGGGACCCCAAGATGGACCTAACTGAGGGGGTCCCTGTTGTCTGTGCCTGCAAGACCTGTCTTGGACTGTATTCCTGTCATCCAAATAAACCTTCTGCTTTACTGGCTGGCTGAGAGTCGCAGTGAATCGTAGGAAGCCGGGGGTGCAGGGCCCTGAGTTCCCCAATACTCCGTGACAACTGGTGGCAGCGGCGGGATCTACTGCACCCCGTGGACGGCGCTTCCTGCAGTAAGTGACTGGGGAGCAGTAAAACGAAGGGGGATTGACGGGGACCAGGCGTGCTGAAGAGTGAGAGAGAGACGGTTATTACCCCTGGGAGTGTGTGACCAGCGAGAAGGACTTTTGCAGTAACAGGGTCCCCCGGGGGGATCGCAGCGAGTGGTCCCAGGGGCGGAGAAGTCTGCAGCTCGACCCTGGCAGAGAGGTGGTGACCTCGAGAAGGGCTGGCACACTAGGGGTCCCCCTGGGAACTGTGGGGAGCTGTGAGCACACAGGCCGGTGAGTGGCCAGCAGGAAGATGTATGCCAAGCGGCTTAAGAGCGACCTGGTGGAGCTGTGCAAGCAGAGGGGGCTGTGCATTGGGAGGCTCACCAAAGAACAGCTCATTGCCCGGCTGGAGGCGGAAGATCACGCGAATGAACTGATCCCTGTGTCTCAGGGAAGCAGCCTGGCAAATGCAGCGCAGGCACCAGTGTCTGTCCCAGCTGGGAGTGGTCAGCCGGCTGCTGAGGGCTTCCCGAGACCCCTCCTTCCTATGCCTAGGGGAAGGGTGGGGAGGAGCCCAGCAAATACCGAAGGCGCCGTGACCCCCCCGGCCAGCAGGGGATCCTCCCGGCGACGTTCGGCATCCGTGGAGCGGAATTGGCTGGAATGGGAGAAAGAGCTAAAACTGAGAGAGCTGGAGGATCGTGAACAACAGAGACAGCATGAACGGGAGGAGAAAGAGAGACAGAGACAGGAGAATGAGAGACAGCGTCAGCATGAAGAGAGACAGAGACAGGAGAATGAGAGACAGCATCAGCATGAACTGGAACTGGCGAGATTGAAGGGCAGCGAACCCCCGGCTGCGGTGAGTGAGGGGGGACCCAGGACTGCACGGAGCTTTGACAAGTGCATCCTGGCCCCACACAAGGAGGGGGAGGACATGGATGACTTCCTGGAGGCCTTTGAGACGGCCTGCGAGCTGCACCGGGTTGATCCCACGGACAGACTCCGGGTCCTTACCCCCTTACTGGACCCCAAAGCCGTGGCATTGTACCGCCAACTGGAAGAGGCAGAGAAAGGGGACTACGAACTATTCAAAAAGGCCCTGCTACGTGAGTTTGGGCTGACTCCTGAGATGTACCGGGAAAGGTTCCGGAGTCAAGATAAAACCCCTGAGATCTCATATCTGCAACTAGCCGTCCGCATGGAAAGATACGCCAGCAAGTGGGCTGGTGGGGCCCAGACGAAGGAGGACCTGATTAAACTGCTGGTACTGGAGCAACTGTATGAGCGGTGCCCATCCGACCTGAGGCTGTGGTTGGTGGACAGAAAGCCAGAGAACCCGCGACAGGCAGGCCGGCTGGCCGATGAGTTTGTAAAGAGCCGGTCAGGAGATAAAAGGGAGGAGTCCCAACGGAACAGTCCCACCACAACGCAGAGAGAGAGTCACCATGGGACCTCCTCATGGGAAAATACAGAAAAAACCCATCAGAGGGGAGCATCCGGCATCAGGACCATCCGACCTACTCAAGGGAACCCATGGGACATGGGCTGCTACCACTGTGGCCAAAAGGGCCACATACGGGCCCAGTGCCCTAGGCTCAGGGACAGACTGAGCAGACTGAACCCACAGAGGGTTGACTGGGTAGAGACCCAGCCCGGCGAAAGGCAGCATTCCCAGGGAAGGGGGGCTGGCAGAGTACCACCTGCTAAGGAGGGAGGAGAGCTCCAGGCCAGCTCCTCTAGGGGGCTGGATGCTCCAGACTCAGGATTTTTGGTTTATATGGTAGGCGCGGGGCTGTCCCTCCGGAGAGAGTACCTTGTTCCCCTGGAGGTGGATGGGAGGAAGGTCAATGGATACTGGGATACGGGCGCAGAGGTGACGCTGGCCCGGCCCGAGGTGGTGGCCCCAGAACAGGTGGTGCCCAACACCTACCTGACCCTGACGGGGGTGGGCGGAACACCAGTCAAAGTGCCCGTGACAAGGGTACACCTGAAGTGGGGGGCCAAGGAGGGCCCCAAGGATGTGGGGGTACACCCGTATTTGCCCACTGAGGTATTGATGGGGGGGGACCTGGAGAACTGGCCAAGCAACCCCCAAAAGGCACTGGTTGTGACCCGCAGTCAGAGCCGGCGAGGGGCACTGCGCCCTGGTCTTGGGGGGGGTGCCTTGCCTGAGGCGCAGGACCCTAACCTGGTGGGGAGGGAACGCCCAGGGACACGGCTCAGGGAGGCTGCAGCTTCAGGCCCAGCGGGCGAGGAAGAGCAGGTGGCCATCCCCGTCCCAGCTGCTGAGTTCCAGGCCGAGTTACAGAGAGACCCCTCCTTGCGGAAGATAAGGGACCTAGCCGACCTCAATGCGGTACAGACCATGGGACGAGGTGGCCGGAAAAGGTTCCTGTGGGAGAAGGGGTTCCTGTACCGAGAATGGGCTCCCCCAGGGAAAATGGAGTCAGGGGGGATCAGGAGGCAGCTGGTGGTACCCCAGAAGTATCGCTGCCAGCTGCTGTGCCGGGCCCATGACATTCCCCTCTCAGGGCACCAGGGAACCTGGCGTACCCAGCAGAGGCTGCTACGGAGCTTTTACTGGCCTGTTACTGTCCGACAGTACTGCGGATCCTGTGACCCCTGTCAGAGGGGGAGGAAGGCCTGGGACAAGGGGAAAACAGCTTTAGGACCCTTGCCCAGCATAGAGGAGCCTTTCCGGAGGGTGGCCAAGGTTAAAAAGGCGGCTCTGAACCAAGAGAGCCCAAAGCACAGACCTCCAGACTGGAGCGCTGGGAGAAGACCACAGCCCAGTTGGAGCCCCAGAGGTATGGGGGTGGGGAAAGGGCACAGGCCGCATAAACCTTCCCACATGCGAACTGCGAGTGCCATCAAGCACCCCCGACCTAAGGGGGGGCGTGAAACTGAAGGGGCCTGGTGTAATTCTCACCAAGGAATGGGAGGGATGCGGGGGCATCCATGGGAACGGGGGTAGGTTCGAACTTCCCCGGGTCACTGGCTAAAGTGACCCTGCTCAGTTCGGTCTCGAAGGGGGGAGAGATGTGACGAACTGGGACTGTTCTCACTGTGGTCTGTGAATGCTGACAGGGGAGTGTGGCTAGGATAGTCTGCATTGGAGGATGGGAGACAGCCCGAGGGCGCATACCTGAGTGTGTAACATGAGAACCCAGGAAGGGGTTGAAGGCCAGGTGACTCCTTAACCCGGGAAACTGAACAAAGGCTGTGGGAGGGGTCGCTGAAGGCAGAGTGTTGGAAGCGGGCTGGAGAGATGGCTGGGAGGCAGAGATGGCTCTGACCTCCCAAGGGGGGCTGGGCTGGGATGCCCGGGGACCCCAAGATGGACCTAACTGAGGGGGTCCCTGTTGTCTGTGCCTGCAAGACCTGTCTTGGACTGTATTCCTGTCATCCAAATAAACCTTCTGCTTTACTGGCTGGCTGAGAGTCGCAGTGAATCGTAGGAAGCCGGGGGTGCAGGGCCCTGAGTTCCCCAATACTCCGTGACAGGTGTTCTTAGCAGCCGCTCCGTGCACGGGCAGAGCCCAGCGGTGCGGCATGCCCGGCAGCCTCTTCCTCGGGCACGGCCTTTCCAGACACCTGCCCTGTTCATTAGTCTCTGTCGTGGCCGGTTCTCTCCCCCGTAGGGCAGCAGCTCCGAGGCAGAGGGGTAAGAGGACTGTGGAGGAGGGAGTGGGGCCAGGCACCCTTGTCCCAAAACCTGAGCGTGGCTCCCTTTGTCTTTCCAAGGATCACCGTGGTCACGTGGAACGTTGGCACAGCCATACCCCCGAGCGACGTGACATCCCTGCTGCACCTCAACACGGGCGACACAAACGACACCGACATGATTGCCATTGGGTAAGCAGTGCCTGGGCCGAGAGCTCCTCCTCGCCCCACTGTGGGGGTTGAAGGAGGCTGTCCTGCAGTAGGTGGGCCCCAGAGAGGCTAGCAGGGCACCGAAAGGAATTGTCCACTAGCCCAAGCAATGGGGCCTCTTTAGAAGCAGACAGATCCAGGTTCTGGTCCCAGCTCCCCAAGTGTGCATGCTGTTCCTGCAAGGAAGATGATTCAGAATAAAACACACAATAAAAATCTAACAGTAAAAGTCACCCAAGCACTCTTTAACCCCCTGAAATCCGCCCTCCTTGCTCCCCCGATCCCTGTGTGCCTAGCCCGTACAAATGCCCCTGCACCTCTCGGTATTGGGCCGTGGACAGTTCAGCGTCCCCTCCAAAGTCTCTCAGGAGCGTCTCCCTCTGCAATCAGCCCTTGGCCGTAGTAAGCAGCCCTCAAGGGCATGAATCCATTGTTCTGTTCAAGCTGGATTGGAGCCAGCCCCTGGTAACACTTAATGCAGTTCTTAGCTATCGACCAGGCAGCTCCCAATACAACGCATGGAGACTTTGTTGGCACGACAAGCCGGACGAGCGTTGCCAAAGTGCAAGAAAAAGACAGGCCCTTTGGGTACTATTGTAGTGGCTTACGTTAGCACCTAGGAACCCGAACTGAGATCAGGGCTCCATTGTTCAGAGACCGGCCCTCTCCCAGAGACCTTCCCGGCCAAATGAGGCTGCTTGTGGGCTTGGTCTCTCTCCTGCTGGACTCCCCCATCCAGGCTGGGGGTCACACATGCCCTGGGAGGTTCAATCCCCCGTGCCCATCTGTGATCACTGTCCATTCCTAGGGCTCTCCGGGTGCTGTGACACCTCTGGCCCACTTACCTGTGCCCCAGGGCCTGGCACTTTTTTAATCCCTGTCTGCTTTTCGATGAGATGTCTTCAACCAGCAGCTTCCCTAGGGAGGGTGTGAAATCCCCATCACTGGAGGTTTAAGAACAGGCTGGACAAACGCCTGTCAGAGCTGGTCTAGGTTGACTTGGTCCTGCCGCAGCACAGGGGCTGGAGTAACTGACCTCCCGAGGTCCCTTCCAGCCCCACGTGTCTATGAGGCAGCGTCTCCCACCATTTGCTTTGGTTAACAGCTGCCCGGGCCGAGCTGGGGCAGGCTGTTAATCCTGCAAAGCCGCTGCTGGTGCAAACCTGGGCAGAACTACAGTGACTTGGAGGTGGCTGGGCCCCCCAAGCCCCAGACTGTTTAGTAACGCAGCAGCTGCATACGATGTGCACCAAGTGGCATTGCACATGCTTCTTGCATCTATTGAAGGCACCGAATTCCCTTAGGGTGCAGTTCAGGCCTGGGCTGAGAGCCTGCGAGAGGCCTACCCCATAAGCGGCCGTCTGTGACCCCGAGGCCTTTCCCAGGCTCTCGGCACAGGATGGAATTGCACCTTCCGAGAGCACCCACTGCCCCGCATCTCTCCACGCACTGCTTGTCTCTTCCCGTCTCAGATCCCTGCAGCCAAAGCAGAGCGCCCAAATCTCCTTGAACATCCGTGGGATTTGGGTGCCTGACTCTCCTTGGCTCTTCTTGCCAGTCCCAGCCTTCCTCACTCCCCTTTGCCAGTGCAGCCTGTGTAATCGCCTCGGCCCAACCCAAAGGGAGGCTGGTGCTTCCTCTTGATGGGGGATGCTGGCATTGTGGCCAGTTAAAGTCTGGCTTGGCAGTGGTGGTGGAATAGCCAGGGCCGTGCCACGGACTAGACATCATTGGCTAAGTATCTCTGGAGACCCCTCCCAGGGATCAGAGAGGCGGGTGTGCCACTTCGCAGATGGACTGTGCTGTCAGTCACACTTGGTAGGAAGGGGCCCTTTATAAAGGGTCAACCTGTTTTAGGTTTTTTTCCTGCTGCCCGTCACCATAGCATCTGGGTGCCTTCTACATGAAATCAATAGCGATAGCCAAGCCACTAATGGAGTTCATGGAGTCTCTGGCATTTCTCCCTTTTCCGGGGTCAAAACTCTGGGACGATTCTTGGGTTTGACTTTCTGTTTCAGATTTTTTTTCCCTAGCATTTAAGGCCAGACGGGGCCATTAGATCATCTACTCTGACCTCCTGTATACCACAGGCCACTGAGTGTCACCAGTTACCCCTGTCCTGAGCCCCAACTTGTGATTGACTAAAGCCTCTTCCAGAAAGGCATCAGCCAGCCTGGATTGGAAGACATCAAGAGATGGAGAATTCAGCGCTGCCCTTGGCAGTCTGTCCCAGTGGTGAACCACCCTGGCCGATAACATTCACTGTAGGAGTTCCCCTGTGGGATTCGTTGGGAGGATTAGGGGAGCCAGTGTTGGGGTGCAGGGGAGACAGAGTTGCCCCAGTCTCCTAGCAGAAAGGCTTTTCCAAAGAGGAAGGTTTTATGGCATTTCCTGAAGATGCTTGGACTCTGGTCTCCTCTGGAAGGTTGTTCCTAGCACCTCGTTGGAGAACACTTGGTCTCCTGCACTTTGGGTGGAGCGTGTCAACGACCGATGTTTTAATAAATGTTTAACTGATCGTTGGAGACCAGCAGGTCAATTGGTTGCTTATGAGCGTCTATAGCCTCTTCTACTGACGGACTTATAAGCAGCTGAGGCCAATATTTCTTTATAACGTCTGTCAGTCACCCCTGAGCCTCTCGCCCGTTTCAGAGCGGCACCGTCACACCAGCTGTGACTGGATGTCTGTGTCAGGCCGAGTCTTTGAAAAGTCGTCGTTAGCCTGATTCTTCCCTTGCGGGAAATGAGGCCGGGGTTCCCAGGCGTGCAGCATGTCAGGGCCGCAGCCCGTCTGAGGCTCTTAGAGTCCCTGGCAGGAGGGTGGAGCTCAAGGCTGGGTGTTAGGGCTCCCTGGTCTCCTTGGACAGGCTCCCCCAAACCAGAGCCGTGCCCTCGGGTTAGTGCCCGGCTGGCAATACGTTGGGAATCGCACAGACTCTTGGGACGTCTCCAAGGGCAGCGTTCGTTACTGTGGGAGGCAACAGCCTGTCAGTTGCTGCATGTAGCTTTGTGTGACTACGGGCACAGCACCTCCGCGGGGTCCCCAAGACCCCAGCCTGGCGGTTAAGCCCCACCCCGCTGGCTGTAGTGTTTGACTCGCCCTTAGCTGCCTGCTGGGCACAGCGCAGACGCCCCCTCCACTGCCAGCGGCAGGGACTCTCCCGGGGGGATTTCCGTCTCCCTGCTCCCTCCAGCACTGGGCCTCTGCCCCTGTCTGAGGGAGCTGCCCCTAGCTGGGATCCAGGCAGTCTCCTGGCAGGGAGCAGTGCCCGCTGGCTGGAGGGCTACTGGGGAGTCTGCCCAAGCCTGCCATCAGACCTGTCTGTCTGTCTCCCTTCCAGGCTGCAGGAGGTGAACTCCATGATCAACAAGCGCCTGAAGGACGCCCTCTTCACAGACCAGTGGAGTGAGCTCTTCATGGACGTGCTGAGTCCCTTCAACTTTGTATTGGTAGGGGGGGGTTGGGCTCGAAGGTCTGCTTGGTTTGGGCAGGAAGCTGATTAAATCAAACTGGGGACCCCACCCAGGAGTGCAGGCAGCCAGGGCCTCCCTACGCCTTTCCCCCCAAGTCTGGCAAGCTGACAGTTCCCCATCCTGGATATCAGGGTCTCCCTGGGGGGTGGGATTTGAAGGAGACTGCTCTAACCCCTAGACAATTCACAGGGATAGCAAGGCCCTGCCACCAGTTTATTGGGTTACTCTGGGCAAGGCACGTCCCTGCTCTCTGCCTCAGTTTCCCTCATTGCACCACGGAGAAGTGACACCCTGGCCCACCTTTGCAAGGTACTGAGAATCCGGGACATGAGGTGCTTCTTGTTCCATGGGTGTCCCCTCAGTGCCGTTTGGGGTACTTCTTTGAATTAAAGGGATGAGGTCAAAGAGTAGAGGGGAGCCGGTGGGGAGTCAGGAGTGGGGTGCGCAGGAGAACATACAAAGCTCATGACAGTGGTATCTGGGGGCAGGCACCGTCCATGGGCTTCTACCTGTGATCTTCACACTCCCGGCCCTCTTTGTGCATGTCCTCACAGCTGTCTCCATGGCAACTTGAGACTGGGAGGTCACAAGCACAGTTAAACTCTTCTGATGGGGGGGGCCCCAGCTGCTGGGGGGGCAGGGCTGTGTCTGGCTCCTCCCTGCCTGAGGGCTGGGGGTGTAACTCTACCTGGGCCCAGGAGTGGAGGGCAGGTCTTCCCCAGCAGAACAAGGTTGGGGGCTGCTCTGCCATGGGGGCCTGAGCCCACCCCATCTCCAGTGGATCTACCCCATGGCCCGGAGCCCATGGAGCTGCCCTGTCTCGTCCCATGGCCCTGCGGCTCACAGTGTTCACCATCATGCCTGCCTGGCCAGCGCAGCATATCTCCGCGTCATGCTGGTCCCTCGCTGGCCCACGGCCCCCGTTCCTTGTGGGGCCAGCACAGCCCCCAGCACAGGGCGTGTGGAGCCCTTGGCTTTGACCAGCCGGCCGTGCTCTGGCCTATCCAAAGTCCTAAGGGCCCACCCCCATCCAGGGAGCTAAGCCCCGCTGGGCACTCTGGGATAGCGCCTGTTGCCAAGAGACTGCTCTGCAGGGTCCGTTCCTGGGGCAGTCGCATGCCGGCGTCAGCCTGGCTGCACACCGATTGCCTGGGAATGGACGCTGCGGAGCCGGGCGCCGGCCAGGTACCAAATACAGGACAGGGTGGGTGCTCCCCGTCACAGAAAGTTGCACGGACCTGTAGCCTGTGGGGTCTGCATGCTCAGGGTGGCTGCCATCTGCTCTGGCTGGCGCATAAACACCCCTCAGCGCTGTGCCAGCGCTGACCAGTCCTGCCAGCCCTGCCCCTGGGAAGGTGGGTCAGTGCCATCAGCCCTGTCTCGCAGATGGGGAGACTGAGGCAGGGGCAGGGACTGGCCAAAGGGCACCTGGGCAGAGCCGGGATTCTAGCTCAGGTGCTGGCGCAGCCCTGCACCTCAGCCCCACGTCCCCTGCCATGCAGGGGCAAAGCCCTCGGATAGCTGCCCCGCTTCACGCCCTTCTCTCCCTGTCGCAGGTGAGCACAGTGCGGATGCAGGGTGTGATCCTGCTGGTGTTTGCCAAGTACTATCACCTCCCCTTCCTGCAGGACATCCAGACGGACTGCACCAGGACCGGGCTGGGCGGCTACTGGGTGAGGAGGGTGCCGCGGCAGGGGTGGGGGAACGTAACTCCGGGGGGGGCTCCCCTCCCCCGATGACACAGCTTGGGTTCCTCTTGGAGCAGGGCAACAAGGGCGGGGTCAGCGTGCGGCTCTCCGTCTTCGGCCACATGGTCTGTTTCCTGAACTGCCACCTGCCGGCTCACCTGGAGAAGGCCGAGCAGCGCAAGGAGGATTTCACCACTATCCTCAACATGCAGCAGTTTGAGGGGCGCGCAGCCAGCGGCATCCTGGACCACGAGTATGTACCCCCCCACTCCTTCCACTTCCTGTCCCATCCCCCCCGCTCTGATTGGGGCTTGGAGCTGAGTCTGCGGCTCTACCCCTCTGAAACAGGCCGTGTCCCGCCCCCAGGAGCCCAGGAGCTCAGATGGGTCCAGCAGGGTTCCTGGCGGGGGCTCTGCTCTGGGAATTGCAAGCCAGCACCTCACCTGGGCTCCCTGGGCGGGGTTAGCTTCCGCGGGGAGGCGGGGGAGAGTCTCCCCAGGCAGGGTTAGCTGCCACGGTGGGGGTCTCCCTGGGCTGGGTTAGCTTCTGTGCGGAGGGGGGGGGCGGGGCGTTCCTCCCCGGGTGGGGTTAGCTGCAGAGGGGGGGTAGCTGCTGGGGTGGGGGGGCTCCCCGGGCAGGGGGAGTGGTGGGCTCCCTGGGTGGGGGGCTGGGTTAGCTGGGTGGGGGGGGGCGCAAGGTGGAAGTTTCGCCTGGGCCCTGGGTCCAGGCCTGTCAGGTTGTGGTTTGCTCTGCCCGCTCCCCACCATGCTCTAGTGCTCGGTGCTAGCAGGGCTGCAGGCCCCGGGACGGCCCCACCAGCCGGCACCTGGCAGTGGAAATTTCCACCCCGGGTTCACGCTCTCCCATGTGATCCATGGAAAGTCTGCTGATCTGAGTAGAAGGTTTCAGCTAATTATCCCCAGGGCTGCCGGGCCCCGCACCTGAGCCGCTCCAGCAGCGGAGCAGCGGGGCTGGCAGCCGGCCAGCGCGTTATCGGCAAAGCACTGACCTACATTCCCTCGCCCGCACGGCTGGGCTGCTGAGAGCGCCTGCGCGGCTGGGTGAGATTGACTCCTGTCCCCAGGCCTCCCTGTGCCAGAGCCACGCGTCCCGGCTCCTGCTCGGCCCTGCCTGCCTGGGTGCCCCCCTGTGTGTCCAGGGCCCCTCCCAACACCCCCCATCCCATGCCCCCTGTGCATCCAGGCCCCTACCCACCAGCACTCTGTGCATCCAGGCCCCCCATTTGTCCAGGCCCCTGCCCTAGGTCCCAGACGCTAGCAGGTAAAGGGCTCCTGGCTGCCTGAGAGCAGGCTGGAGGCCGGGTCGCATTGGGGCTCCAAGGGCAGCTCCAGGACTGCTTGTCACCCCACCTGTCACCCTGGAGCTGGTTGGGGGCGCGAGGGGAAGCCCTGGCAGGGCTGCCGGAGGCCCGGCTGCTTTCACCCTGTCCCCGGAGGCCTGGCTGCTAGACCGACGCTTTCCCCACCCCCCACCTGCGTTAAACTTCCCCGAGATCCCGTGACGCTGTGTCTCTGACCCGACCCGCTGGGAATCGGGCCCCATCACTCTGGGTGCTGCAGGGGGGGCCCCCAGCCTCTTTGGACAGGGCTATGGGAGCTGGTGTCAGGCAGGGACTTTCCCTCCCCACTGCCTTACCCAGGACACTTCCCCGGGCGTCGGTTCTCAGTCCAGCGCAGCCCAGTGGCTGGATGCCAGGCCCGGGAGCCAGGACTCCTAGCGCTCTCCTCGGCTGTCACTCACTCACTTACTGCAAGCTCTGGAGGGAGTCGGGTCCCGTCTCTGCGGGCCGCAGCTGGCCCACCCCTAGGGATGCTGTGTGGGGAGCACGGAGTCCCCTCTTCACCCTCTCGCCCTCGCCCTCCCCAGCATCGTCTTCTGGTTTGGGGACCTCAACTTCCGCATCGAGAGCCTGGACATCCGCTTCGTGAAGTACGCCATCGACAACCGTATCTTGAGCCAGCTGTGGGAGAAGGACCAGGTGAGCGGCCGGCCGGGCGGGTGCGTCGCTTACGTCCTGTGCGGGCTCGGCTCCGAGATAACGCTCGGCTTGGCGGTGCTGAATGGGGGCCGGCAGATACTCTCCTGCAGCCCCACGTACTGAGGGTGACGTGGGGCCAAGGAGCCAGCGCCTCCCTGGGGCAGATATGCAAATCCAATCCCATCTGCCCCCAGCCGGGGGGCGGGGAGAGCTGCTCCCCTGGGGAATGAAAATCCCCAGCTGGGGCCCGCAGCTCCTTTGGGGAGGGGGAGGGCAAGAGGCTACCCATGCTGCTTCCTCCTAACCCGGCTGCTGCCAGCCCAGAGCCCGTGGGGCATGAAGGGCAGGCGTGCCCCTGGGCCTGGGGGCAGGTTCCCTGCAGCACCAGCTGCCTCCGTGACCCCGTCGCAGAGCCCCCCGGAGCGGGGCAGGGCTGCTCCCCTGCCTACTGCCCTGCAGCGATGCGGCCACCCTGCGTTCTTGCTCCATGTACAAGGTAAAATCCAAGTGCGGAATCCCCCTTAGGAAGAGATTGAGGGGGGCCGGGAGGGGGGCCGGGGTTCGGAAGAGGGCTGGGTTCTGGGGCTCAGGAAAGCGATGTGCAAAGTGCCTCGTTCCTCCCTCTCCATCCGCTCCCTGGGGTGTGGGTCAGAGCTACTTCAATCCCGTCCCGTTCGCCCTGCAGGGCCAGTTGGGTGCGGGGGAGCTGGGGCCCAGCCTGGCTTGTGCATCGCCAACCGAATTGCTCCCTGCGTTCCCAGTGCACGATCTCTCTTGTTGATGCACAAGCCCAGCATGACGTGGGGCCCTGGGGGAGAGAGGGGACTGGGCAGGGGCCTGGGGGAGAGAGGGGACTGGGCAGGGGCCTGGGGGAGAGAGGGGACTGGGCGGGGGGCCCTGGGGGAGAGAGGGGTCCGGGCGAGGCCCTGGGGGAGCGTGGGGGCCGGGCGGGGGGCCCTGGGGGAGAGAGGGGACTGGGCGGGGGGCCCTGGGGGAGCGTGGGGGCTGGGCGGGGGGCCCTGGGGGAGCGTGGGGGCTGGGCGGGGGGCCCTGGGGGAGCGTGGGGGCCGGGCGTGGGGCCCTGGGGGAGAGGGGGGGCCCTGGGGGAGCGTGGGGGCCGGGCGTGGGGCCCTGGGGGAGAGAGGGGGCTGGGCGGAGGGCCCTGGGGGAGCGTGGGGGCTGGGCGAGGGCCTGGGGGAGAGAGGGGGCTGGGCGGGGGGCCCTGGGGGAGCGTGGGGGCTGGGCGAGGGCCTGGGGGAGAGAGGGGGCTGGGCGGGCGGCCCTGGGGGAGCGTGGGGGCTAGGTGGGGGGCCCTGAGGCAGCGGGGGGGCCGGGCAGGGAGCCCCAGGGGAGTGTGGGGGCCAGGCGGGGGGGGGACGCATCTCTGTACTGATGGGCTCTGAGGTTGATTCGAGACTGTAATCTCTGGGCACGCACGGAGCTGCACTAAGGTTGGGCAGAGAGCACAGGAGCCGCCTGGCACTCCTAGAGGCTTGTGCTTGGGGCAAAGTCCTCCCAGCCTGGCCTGTGTTGCCGGGAGTTGTGGGGACATATTTGCATGAGGATCCGGATCTTCCCGCCTGCACCCGTGCTCTCAGCTGGGGCTCCAAGGGCAGGAACAGGTTGGCTGAGCTCCCCAAGCCTGAGTCTGCAGCCTGCCCTCCCCTGCGCTCCAGGGAACAGCCACTGGGGCTCCCCAGGGCAGGCATTAATGGCAGGCTCAGCTCAGTCTCTGGGGCTGCCCCCAAAAGAGGATGAAGGGGGGAGGGGAATCACCAGGGTCATGGGCTCCCCGATCCCCATCCACTCAAGCCCAGAGCCCCACTCCAGCCACCCCCTGACTCCAAGCCCCTCCCCAGGGTCAGCAGCCATGTTCCCGTCCTTGGAGGGGGTCAGGAGCTGGGGGGGCGGGGCTGGAAGGGAGGCCTGTGTGAATTGCACTGCCAATGGCTGTCTGTTCCCCTTGATCCCCTCCCCCAGCTGAACATCGCCAAGGGCACCTGGCCCATCCTGAGCGGCTTCCAGGAGGGGCTCCTCAACTTCCCGCCCACTTTCAAGTTCGACGTGGGCACCAACCAGTATGACACCAGGTAGGGGTGTGGCGCAAGCGACTTGCCTGCCACGGGGAGGGAGAGGCAGAGGAGAGGACTGGGGGGCCTAGCAGTGAGAGCGGGCACTGGGTGTCTTGAACTCTGGAATGGGGGTACCACTCTCCTCACTGCAGGATACTGGCACTTGGCTGGGGGACACAATACAAGCAGGGAGTGTTACTGAAGCAGTTTCTGCATGGGGGCTGGGGACGGGGCTCCAGGATGGGGGGCATAGGGCAGGCACACCATTGTGGGGAGGATATGGCAGGATACATCAGCATGGGGGCATAGGGATGGGCAGAGGATACAGGCGGCCATGTAGGCACGGGGGGCATAGGGATGGGCAGAGGATACAGGCGGCCATGTAGGCACGGGGGGCATAGGGATGGGCAGAGGATACAGGCGGCCATGTAGGCGCGGGGGGCATAGGGATGGGAAGAGGATATGGCGGCCGTGTCGGCGTGGGGGGCATAGGGATGGGCGGAGGATATGGTGGCCGTGTCGGCGCGGGGGGCATGGAGACAGGTGGAGCGTACAGGCGGCCGTGTTGGCATGGGGGGCATGGAGACAGGTGGAGCGTACGGGCGGCCGTGTTGGTGCGGGGGGCATGGAGACAGGTGGAGCGTATGGGCGCGGGGGGCATAGGGACAGGCGGAGGGGATGGGCGGCCGTGTCGGCGCTTTAGGCATAGGGACAGGTGGAAGGTATGGGTGGCCGTGTTGGCGCGGGGGCCATGGAGACAGGTGGAGCGTACGGGTGCGGGGGTATAGGGACAGGCGGAGGGGACGGGCAGCCGTGTCAGCGCGGGGGGCGGAGGGGACGGGTGGAGGGGACGGGCGGCCGTGTCGACGTGGGGGGCATGGAGCTTGTCATGGGGGCGGCTGCAGTCACTGTGTGCTGGGGAAGCCCTGCAGTTGCACCAGGGAGCATCCCCAAGTTGTGCTCCGTTCCCCTCCCCCAGGGCCTGCGCTGGGGAGGGGGGCGGCTTGCAGGGAGACCCCTTTGCCCTGTGCCAACTGAACGGTGCCCACCTGTGCCACACAGTGCCAAGAAGCGGAAACCAGCCTGGACCGACCGCATCCTCTGGAAGATCAAGTCCTGCGGTGCCCCGCACAACCCCAGCGGCCGGAGGCCCAGCAGGACCGGCCTGGCCGTGACCCAGCTCTGCTACTGCAGCCACATGGAGTACGTGGTGAGCGACCACAAGCCTGTGGCTGCCATCTTCGCCGTGCAGGTGAGTCTGTCGCCTCCTCTGGAGCTCCCCAGCAGGGCTGGCCGGCTCTCCCCAGCCCTAGTCTGGGTCTGCTGGAGCGGCTCTGGGACGGCCCTGAGGGTCCAGCCCACCCGACGGAGGCGCTTGGCGGCGTTGGCAGAGCTTCCCCTTCAGGGGTGCCGCTGCCCCACTCACGCCCTGTGCTTCTCCCTGGCAGTTTGCCTCCAAGACCGACAAGCCCTTGGTTGAGATTCAAGTGGCCGATGAGTGGTCCAGACCTGAGCAAGCCATTGTCCGATACAAGATGGCCACCGTCTTCCACAGGAGCTCCTGGGACTGGATAGGTCTCTACCGGGTAAGGGGCTGCACTGCGGGTGGGGGCAGGTGGGCTGAGTGCTGGAGGGGCAGGGTGTGGGGCCCACCTGCGGGTGCTCCTGGCCCCTCTGCTGGGTCCTTCCCTGGCTGCTGCATAGGGGTGTGCAGGGGGAGAGGGGTGGCTGGGGGTGTGAGGGGGAGCAGGGCCAGGTGGCTAGGGAATGGCAAGAAGGCAGGTGTCTCCTGCCCTTGGAGGTGGAGATGGAGGGTGCGGGCTCCACGGGGCTCCTCCCTCCCTCCCCAGCCCCCAGAGTCCCACACCCCAAAAGAGCTGTGCCCCCTCCCCCGGCAGTAGCTCCCACCCCCTGCGTCTGTGCACTCAGCAGGTGAATGGGGGGCGCTGTGGGGCTAGGTGCCTGTTACGGGGTACCCTCCTGAGGGGCAGCGCTGTCCTGCGGGAGCACCGGCTTTGCCACTCGGAGCCAGGCTGTCCTGCCTCTCTAAGCGGCCACTGCCTGCTGCCCCTTCCCCTCCTGATGCGCCTGCCCAATGGGGCGAGCTGCCCCTGGCCTGAAGCAGGGGAGCCGACCCCCCTGGTGCTGGCATCCCTGGCTACAGTGCCGCCCGGCGACCAGCCGCCGTGTGTGCTGGGGCCCTGTGAGCATGGACCCCAGGGGAGCGCCAGCGGGCCGCAGGTGTCCTTGGCACCGTGCAGCCGGCTCACAGGGTGAGCCTGCACCTCGCCCGGGTGTCTCCTTACAGCCTCGGGCGGGCCTCGGGCGCAGGAGCGGGGCAATGTGACTTTCAGCTCCCCCTGGGCCGAGCTGGGGCTGCGGGGGAGGGCTGTGCTGCGAACCTGATCCCCTGGCAGAGAGACTCCAGCAGCCTGCAGGGATCGCCTGCCCCCAGCCAGCCACCGTGTGGGACGCAGGCGTCGCCCTGCAACCCACGGCAGGATCTCTGCTTCCCACGCTGGGGCCAGGCTCTGCTGTCCAGGCCCCGGCTTCCTAGGCTCACTGGGCCAGGTCCCCCTTGGGGTAACTCCCTTGGCTTCAGTGTGTTCACCCCAGGGAGGAGTCTGGCCCCTCTCCCTAGCAGGGGCCGTCCCTCTTCTCCTGTTCACCCCTGGTGGGGCAGCAGGGACTGCCCCCTTGACCCTGCTGCTGACTGGATTCCCCAGGGGCTCAGGGGTCCCCTGGGTTACAGCCGCCTGCTGCCGCGTGCCAAGGCCCTGCCCTGGGTGCCGCTGCGCTGGGTCCGTGCAGCCGAGGGAGACGGGGAGGCTGGGGCAGAGCCTGCTCTTCGCTAACAGCTCCAACCCAGGGCCCTGCTGCTACGGCAGGAGCATGGCTGGAAGTGATGGAGCGGACGTGTCTCCCGCTCCCAACCCCCGACGGGCGAGCCCAGGCCCCGCTAGCGCTCGGGGCTGGCCAGGGGCCAGCGTCTCCTCTGATTCGGGTGCCTCGGTTCCTGGATGCCCAGCCGGGGACTGTGACTGGGGGATGGGGGCGATGGCCTGCGGCTCCGCCGGCTTGTGCACAAAGGGGAGTCTCACCATGCGTTGTGATTGGGAGCCCCGGGGCCGGGGAGGAGAGCACCTCGCAGCTCAGAGCCCGCAAGGCGCATCGAGGGCAAACCCTGGGGGTTCAGAAAGCTCAGGACTTTGGGGCTGTGGCTGGTGGCGGGGGGGGCCAAGCCTAGGCAGCGAGTGCTGCAGGTGCTCAGCACCTCTGAAAATTTGGCCGCGTGTCTTAAATGGAGCCCCCAGATCAGGCTGGGTTGTTGGCTGAGGGTTGGCTGGGAGCTGAGGGTTGGCTCTGGGGCTATGACCAGGCTGAGAGCTGAGGGTTGGCTCTGGGGGTATGGCCAGGCCGGGTCGGGGTTGGCTCTGGGGGTATGACCAGGCCAGGTCAGGGTTGGCTCTGGGGGTATGACCAGGCCAGGTCAGGGTTGGCTCTGGGGGTATGACCAGGCTGGGAGCTGAGGGTTGGCTCTGGGGGTATGGCCAGGTCGGGGTAGGCTCTGGGGGTATGACCAGGCCGGGTTGGGGTTGGCCCTGGGGGTATGACCAGGCTGAGAGCTGAGGGTTGGCTCTGGGGGTATGACCAGGCCGGGTCGCGGTAGGCTCTGGGGTTAGGGGTCAGAATCAAGCACCCTGGGGTTAGAGGTCAGTGATTAGAGTTGGGCATGGTCTGGTGATAGGGTTGGGGTCAGTGTGGCTGGGTTAGGGGTCAGGGTGGGGTCAGTGTTAGGTGCACGCTGGGGGGGGTTGGGTTGTGCAGGTCGGTGTTACAGGGGTAGGGGCGGGGTTAGGAGTCGGTGTGAGGCACGCTGGTGCGGGTTGGGTTGTGCAGGTCAGTGTTACAGGGGTGTGGGCGGGGTTAGGAGTCGGTGTGAGGCACACTGGGGCGGGGTTGGGTCGTGCAGGTCGGTGTTACAGGGGTAGGGGCGGGGTTAGGAGTCGGTGTGAGGCACGCTGGTGCGGGTTGGGTTGTGCAGGTCGGTGTTACAGGGGTGTGGGCGGGGTTAGGAGTCGGTGTGAGGCACGCTGGGGGGGGTTGGGTTGTGCAGGTCGGTGTTACAGGGGTGTGGGCGGGGTTAGGAGTCGGTGTGAGGCACACTGGGGGGGGTTGGGTTGTGCAGGTCGGTGTTACAGGGGTGTGGGCGGGGTTAGGAGTCGGTGTGAGGCACGCTGGGGGTGTTGGGTTGTGCAGGTCGGTGTTACAGGGGTAGGGGCGGGGTTAGGAGTCGGTGTGAGGCACACTGGGGCGGGGTTGGGTTGTGCAGGTCGGTGTTACAGGGGTGTGGGCGGGGTTAGGAGTCGGTGTGAGGCACGCTGGGGGGGGTTGGGTTGTGCAGGTCGGTGTTACAGGGGTAGGGGCGGGGTTAGGAGTCGGTGTGAGGCACGCTGGGGGGGGTTGGGTTGTGCAGGTCAGTGTTACAGGGGTGTGGGCGGGGTTAGGAGTCGGTGTGAGGCACACTGGGGCGGGGTTGGGTCGTGCAGGTCGGTGTTACAGGGGTAGGGGCGGGGTTAGGAGTCGGTGTGAGGCACGCTGGTGCGGGTTGGGTTGTGCAGGTCGGTGTTACAGGGGTGTGGGCGGGGTTAGGAGTCGGTGTGAGGCACGCTGGGGGGGGTTGGGTTGTGCAGGTCGGTGTTACAGGGGTGTGGGCGGGGTTAGGAGTCGGTGTGAGGCACACTGGGGGGGGTTGGGTTGTGCAGGTCGGTGTTACAGGGGTGTGGGCGGGGTTAGGAGTCGGTGTGAGGCACGCTGGGGGTGTTGGGTTGTGCAGGTCGGTGTTACAGGGGTAGGGGCGGGGTTAGGAGTCGGTGTGAGGCACACTGGGGCGGGGTTGGGTTGTGCAGGTCGGTGTTACAGGGGTAGGGGCGGGGTTAGGAGTCGGTGTGAGGCACGCTGGGGGGGTTGGGTTGTGCAGGTCGGTGTTACAGGGGTAGGGGCGGGGTTAGGAGTCGGTGTGAGGCACGCTGGGGGGGGTTGGGTTGTGCAGGTCGGTGTTACAGGGGTAGGGGCGGGGTTAGGAGTCGGTGTGAGGCACGCTGGGGCGGGGTTGGGTTGTGCAGGTCGGTGTTACAGGGGTGTGGGCGGGGTTAGGAGTCGGTGTGAGGCACGCTGGGGGGGGTTGGGTTGTGCAGGTCGGTGTTACAGGGGTGTGGGCGGGGTTAGGAGTCGGTGTGAGGCACGCTGGGGGGGGTTGGGTTGTGCAGGTCGGTGTTACAGGGGTGTGGGCGGGGTTAGGAGTCGGTGTGAGGCACGCTGGGGGGGGTTGGGTTGTGCAGGTCGGTGTTACAGGGGTGTGGGCGGGGTTAGGAGTCGGTGTGAGGCACGCTGGGGGGGGTTGGGTTGTGCAGGTCGGTGTTACAGGGGTGTGGGCGGGGTTAGGAGTCGGTGTGAGGCACGCTGGGGGTGTTGGGTTGTGCAGGTCGGTGTTACAGGGGTGTGGGCGGGGTTAGGAGTCGGTGTGAGGCACGCTGGGGGGGGTTGGGTTGTGCAGGTCGGTGTTACAGGGGTAGGGGCGGGGTTAGGAGTCGGTGTGAGGCACGCTGGGGGGGGTTGGGTTGTGCAGGTCGGTGTTACAGGGGTAGGGGCGGGGTTAGGAGTCGGTGTGAGGCACGCTGGGGGGGGTTGGGTTGTGCAGGTCGGTGTTACAGGGGTAGGGGCGGGGTTAGGAGTCGGTGTGAGGCACGCTGGGGGGGGTTGGGTTGTGCAGGTCGGTGTTACAGGGGTAGGGGCGGGGTTAGGAGTCGGTGTGAGGCACGCTGGGGGGGGTTGGGTTGTGCAGGTCGGTGTTACAGGGGTGTGGGCGGGGTTAGGAGTCGGTGTGAGGCACGCTGGGGGGGGTTGGGTTGTGCAGGTCGGTGTTACAGGGGTGTGGGCGGGGTTAGGAGTCGGTGTGAGGCACGCTGGGGGGGGTTGGGTTGTGCAGGTCGGTGTTACAGGGGTGTGGGCGGGGTTAGGAGTCGGTGTGAGGCACGCTGGGGGGGGTTGGGTTGTGCAGGTCGGTGTTACAGGGGTGTGGGCGGGGTTAGGAGTCGGTGTGAGGCACGCTGGGGGGGGTTGGGTTGTGCAGGTCGGTGTTACAGGGGTGTGGGCGGGGTTAGGAGTCGGTGTGAGGCACGCTGGGGGGGGTTGGGTTGTGCAGGTCGGTGTTACAGGGGTGTGGGCGGGGTTAGGAGTCGGTGTGAGGCACGCTGGGGCGGGGTTGGGTTGTGCAGGTCGGTGTTACAGGGGTGTGGGCGGGGTTAGGAGTCGGTGTGAGGCACGCTGGGGGGGTTGGGTTGTGCAGGTCGGTGTTACAGGGGTGTGGGCGGGGTTAGGAGTCGGTGTGAGGCACGCTGGGGGGGGTTGGGTTGTGCAGGTCGGTGTTACAGGGGTGTGGGCGGGGTTAGGAGTCGGTGTGAGGCACGCTGGGGCGGGGTTGGGTTGTGCAGGTCGGTGTTACAGGGGTGTGGGCGGGGTTAGGAGTCGGTGTGAGGCACGCTGGGGGGGTTGGGTTGTGCAGGTCGGTGTTACAGGGGTGTGGGCGGGGTTAGGAGTCGGTGTGAGGCACGCTGGGGGGGGTTGGGTTGTGCAGGTCGGTGTTACAGGGGTAGGGGCGGAGTTAGGAGTCGGTGTGAGGCACGCTGGGGGGGGTTGGGTTGTGCAGGTCGGTGTTACAGGGGTAGGGGCGGGGTTAGGAGTCGGTGTGAGGCACGCTGGGGGGGGGTTGGGTTGTGCAGGTCGGTGTTACAGGGGTAGGGGCGGGGTTAGGAGTCGGTGTGAGGCACGCTGGGGGGGGTTGGGTTGTGCAGGTCGGTGTTACAGGGGTGTGGGCGGGGTTAGGAGTCGGTGTGAGGCACGCTGGGGGGGGTTGGGTTGTGCAGGTCGGTGTTACAGGGGTAGGGGCGGGGTTAGGAGTCGGTGTGAGGCACGCTGGGGGGGGTTGGGTTGTGCAGGTCGGTGTTACAGGGGTGTGGGCGGGGTTAGGAGTCGGTGTGAGGCACGCTGGGGGGGGTTGGGTTGTGCAGGTCGGTGTTACAGGGGTAGGGGCGGGGTTAGGAGTCGGTGTGAGGCACGCTGGCGTGGGCAGGGGTCAGCACTGGGTAGGGTTACCATTCGTCCGGATTCCCCCGGACATGTCTGGCTTTTTAGCTAAAAATAGCGTCCCGGGGGAATTTGTAAATGTCCGGACTTCCCCCCCCCCCCTGCATGCAGAGCGCGCGCGGCTAACAGGGCAGCCGGCCGGATGGTGCCACTTACATGGGGCTCCGACAGCCAGAGAGAGCCTCTCCTCCGCTTCCCCTGCAGCAGAGATCACTCCCTCCCTCCCTGCATTCGCAGATCGCCTCCGGCAGTCTGGAGCTCCTCCACTGCTGCCCAGCGTGCCTGAGCAAGGTCACAGAGACGTTAGGCGAAGGCCAACAACAAGGGGGCCAGGGGGCAGGAGAAGGGGCAGGGAGGTTCTGGAGGGGGCAGTCAAGAGATGGGGGGGTCAGGAGTTCAGGGGGGAGCTTTCTGGGGGGGGGGGTGTGGATAAGGTTTTGGGCAGTCAGGGTACAGGTAGGGGGTAGGGTCCTGGGGGGCAGTTAGGGTGGGGGGGTGTCTTAGGAGGGGGCAGTTAGGGGACAAGGAACAGGGAGGCTTAGGTAGGGGGTGGGGTTCTGGAGGGCAGTTAGGAGCAGGGGTCCCAGGAGGGGGCAGTCAGGGGACAAGGAGCAGGGCGGGGGTTGGGAGTTCTGGGGGGGGGCTGTCAGGGGGCAGGAGTGGGGAGAGGGATCGGAGCAGTCAGGGGATAGGGAGCAAAGGGGTTTAGATGGGTCGGGAATTCTGGAGGGGGGCTATCAGGGGGTGGGGAGTGGTTGGATGGGGTGTGGGAGTTCCAGGGGTCTGTCTGGGAGTGGGGGTGTGGATAAGGGTTGGGGCAGTCAGGGTACAGGTAGGGGGTAGGGTCCTAGGGGGCCAGTTAGGATGGAGGGAGGGTCCCAGGAGGGGGCAGTCATGGGACAAGGAGCGGGGGGGAGGGTTGGAGGTTCTGAGGGGGGCGGGAAGTAGGAGGGGCGGGGCTAGGGCAGGGCTAGGGCGTGGCTCCTCCTGTCCTCTTTTTTGCTTGCTGAAATATGGTAACCCTAGCACTGGGCACTCTCTGGGGGGCTGGGGCCTGGTCCCGTCTAGCTCTCCACTGGGACTTCTCTCCCTGCAGGTGGGTTTCAGGCACTACAAGGACTACGTGGCGTATGTGTGGGCCAAACATGAGGACCCAGAGGGCAGCATGTACCAGGTGTGTGAGCATGGTGGGGCCCACACAGCCCCCCTTCATGGCCATGCACCCAGCTGGCCCTCGCTGGCCGCTCCTTTTGCCTCTGCTTCCCAAGTACCTCACTGATTTTCCCCCCCCCCTCTTCCTCCCACAACGGTGAGCGAGCCCTCCGTGCTGTGCCAAGCAGCCTTGCCAGCCAGGTGAGCGTCAGTCTCTGAGAGAGCCTGGGGCGCTCGGGATCTCCTGGCCCACAGCGTCTTAGGGCAGCCTCCCTCCAGGCTGGGTGGAGCACACAGCCCACACAGGCAGCCATTGTTACAGGACATCCTGCACTAGAGGGGAGTTGTGCTGGGGGCCACCAGGTGTGTGTGTGTGTGGGGGAGCTGGGGAACCAGTACCAGCCAGAGGCCAGGTGTGGGGCTTTACAGCTTGTAGGACAGTCCAGGGGCTGGATCCGTGACTAGAGAGACAGCCACATGCCCAGTTGAGCCAGCCCCTCACAGCATGGAGACAGCCGCTGCCCTGTGGGCAGACGATCACACAATCCCATGCAAGCCACCTGACAGCCTGGAGCCTGGACTCCATGCCACAGAAGGAGCAAGGCCGTTGCCAACGGCTGCCGGTGGTAGTGATCTGCATTGCAGTCTGTGCCCACGGGCCCCGGGTACCAGGCTCCCAGCGAGCAGGCACTCAGCCCCTTTGGCCTCTCGGCGCTCCTGCATTCATGACTAGTGCCATGCCCCCTCTCAGCTCTGCCCAGGGCACTTCTCCATCTGCCAGCTCTGTGTTCGCCTGTCCCCTTAGAAACGCCCTTGGGCACCAGATGTCCTTCCTGGGTACGCCAAGGGGCACTGTGATGGGCCCGCATCTGAGCTACCCTGCTGGGTGCTCCGCTGTGCCAGGGGTGGGGGTGGGCTGGGTGCATTGCAGGGCCCATCTCGTGTGGGTGGCACGGCCCCTGACGCCCCCTTGCTTTCCCCGGGGCTGTAGGTGGTGTTTTCGGAGGAGGCGCTACCCAAAGGGAAGGGCGAATACATTCTCGGTTACTACGGCAACAACTACAGCAGCATCACCGGGGTGACAGAACCCTTCCAGGTGAGCAGCTTCCTGCCAGGCGTGTCCACAGGGGGCAAGACGCAGCGGGGGCACTATGCAGGTGGGGACGGGGAGTGCACCGGGGGGCTGCTGTGCAGGTACAAGGGCATCACGGTGGGGGAGAGGAGATGGGGGTGATGGGGAGGGGAGCTCTGGGGGTGTGAGCTAAATTATATGGGGGGTCTTGGGGCCCCATGGCACCAGCTGCTGCCCAGACACCACAGAAGTTGGGCTGGCCTTGCCTTGAGTGGTGCTGTGACATGTCTATCCCCCCTCCCCGCTCCCTGGCAGCTGAACCCTCGGTGTAGGGAGGTGAGGGGCATGAGAGAGGGCGGACTGGGTGTACCGCCTGCCCTGAGACACCCGCGCTCCCCGTGGGGCAGTGCCAGCCTTGTCTCCCCGCTGACTGTCTCTGTGGGCGTGCAGATCTCGCTGCCCACGTCGGAAGAGGGCAGCAGCCAAACGGACAGCTCGAACGCCAGCTCCGAGGAGGAGGACAACAGCACCCTGGTCCTGCTGGCGCCCAAGTCCCGCAGCCCCAGCCCTGGCAAGATGAAGAACCACCGGAGCCGCAGCCCCAGTCTCCCCAAGTTCCAGGGGCTCATCCTGAGGCCGACGAGCCGCGAACGGGGGCCCAGCCGCAGCCCGTCCCCGCAGAGCCGACGCCCCGTGAAGGGCGAGATCCCCAGCATCCAGCTGCCAAAGGAGGAGCCGCCCTGGCCCAATGCCCAGAGCAAGGAGCCAGCGCGGGCTGCCGAGAGCCGGGAGAGCAGCCGTGCCCCCGGCTACAGGACTGCGGGGGAGCACTGCGGCACCTGGTGCCTCTCTGACGACAACCCCCTGGCCAGGGCCAACCCCCGGAACCTCGGCCTGCTGCCCGCGCTCCGCCTGGAGACTGTCGACCAGGCCATGGGCCCAAGGCGGGCGAGCGCAGACCAGGGCTACCCTGCCAGGAGGATGAGCCCCACCAGCCCCACCGCCGGGGCTGCCAACCTGTTCAGCACCTCCCCCAAAGAGCGGAGCGGTTCCAGGGACAGCCAGGAGCCCCCACCAGCTGCGGCCGCCACTGGAGCCACTCAGAGCCGAGCAGCTGGCATCACGCCGTGACTGCTGGGCCTGGCCTCTGTGCGCCCATGTGCAACGATCCCCGTTTTGAGCTTGCCGTGTGCTTCCTCGTGTGCTGCCTCTCCTGCCCGCACTGTGATCCGTCCCTGCTGGTGTGATGTAGGCAACAGCCGTTAGCGAGCCACACGCCCTGCTCAGGGCTGCCCGGGCATCGGCCACCGCACGGTCGCTCCGCTCCCCACGGCTGCTCACCCCAGCCATCCGCCCACCGGGCCCGGTAGTGTGAGTGCAGTGACGCCCCGGCAGGGCCGCAGTGCCCATTCCTCCGTGTTAGCTGTTCCAGCCGTGAAACCTTCCGCCCCAGGCTATGTGCCTGGGCCCCAGCTCCGATTCCATCAGCTCGGAGACGGAGCCTTGGGCAGCGCTCCCCGGACAGCCTGGAGCACGGACTCCGTAGGGCATGAGCAGGGCCAGGGAGTCGGGACACTGGGTATGGCAGGGCCCCCGGCAGCAGTCAGTGGCGATGCCAGGGACTGTGGGCAGGGCTGGCAGCCTGAGGCTACCAGGATGTGACGGGGGGGAGCTGGCTGTGAGCGGCTGGCAGACCAAGCTGCAGCCCTAGTCCTCCTCTGTGCGTGGTGAACCCAGACGGAGCAGCGCTTTCCTTTGCCGCACGGCTGCGCCGAGCCCGCTGCCCTCACCCACGCGGAGCAGGCTGGGGAAGAGGCAAGACGGTGGGGCTGGCCCCATGGCCCGGATGACAACGTGGACAGGGAGGGGGGTGCTGAGGAGCCTACGGGGAGCCCAGCTGGAGTCTCCAAGGGGGAGGGTGCCAGGCGCCCAGCGGGGCAGGAGGGCTGAGCGCCGGCCCTGGCTCTGCGGCTGCATGGGGAGCATGTCAGGTCACTCGGGGCACTAGTGCTGACCCACACGGCTGGGGCAGGAGCTGGGCCGGCACAGAAATGGGGGCACAGGGACAGTGTCAGGGGAGACGAGAGCAGCGGGGGACAGGACAGATCCAGGCAGCACAAGTGTGGGGGGGGTCACTGACCCACAGCCTGGCCTGGTCCTGTAGCACAAGTGCCCACGTGGGAGGGAACAACCCAAAGCTGCCAGGAAGGGTGTGGGCCTGGCTGCCCTGGGGCCCACGGCAGGTCCTACCACATTGCAGCTGATGGAATAAATGACCCACCCCCAGGTGCCCACCCTGTGTTTTGATTTGCTGAACTGGTATCTGCAGGAGGAGGTGGGGCCGGGATGGCAGGGTTACCACGGGGCCTGGGGCTGGCCTGTGGGGCCGGCCTGTGGGGCCTGCAGCCCCCCTTGGCTCTCACGGGGAAGGCCTGGGCTGGCTCAGCATTTGGATGGCAGTGCTCAGTAGTGGGCACTCCCCTGGCACTCCGTGCCAGCCCATGCCCCAGCCCAGCCCTAAGGGGGCCTGTGAACGCGGGGTGCTAGTCACAGGTGGTCCCTGAAGGCCCAGCCTTCCTTTGCAGCACCAGGGAGCTAGTCGGGGGGGGGGGAAGGGGGGGTCACTCTATTGTGCCTCGCCCGCTTGCGCTGCCTGGCTCTGTACTGGGAGCGCAGGGGCAGGGGCCATGGCCCCTCCGTGTGCAGCTCACAGCATGTGGGGGGGACCCTGAGCGCCCCCCACTCTCAGCACAGGAGCTGGAGCAGCAGAGCAGTGGTGGGAGGTGCCCCTGGCGAGGGGTGGGGGCCCTGACTCCCCACAACGTAGCAGACGAGGGTGTACCAAGCCAGTTGCTGCCCCGCTGCTGATGCTTCCCTGAACTGAGCTCCCCTGCCCCACACTGCCCTCGGGGGCAGGGGGGGCTGGCAGCTTGAAGTCACTGCTGTTCCCTCCCTCCCCTGGGGAAGTTGGGGCCCTAGGTCCTGTCCCATCACCCCCATGTGAAAAATTCCCCCCCCCCAGCCATCTGCACACCCTGGCTCCCCTTGGCCTCCCCCCCCCCAGGCGTGTGCACACCCTGGCTCCCTTGCTCTGCCTTTGCTGTGGATAAAATTAGCAACGTTCCCCCTGGCCCCCACCCCCTGTGCAGCATGGGCGGCTGGCTGGCCTGCCCTTCCCATGGACCTGGGGAGGAAGAGGCCACAGTCCCTTGCAGGCAGCCCTCCCCCCTCCTCTTCTGCTAGTGGCCTGGGTACTGCTGGGGGGGAGAGGGCACAGAATGACGGGGGAGGCATAAGAGTCTGATGGGACAGAGAAGTAGCCCCCCCCCCTCCAGTCCCCACAGGGCAGCAGGAGCTGGGGGCTGCTCAACCCACCCCGGGCCCAGGCCCAGGCCCCAGCCCTGCCCAGGACGCAGATGGCGTGAAGGAAACACTTTATTGCTGCATTATTTACAGAGCAATGGCCCCTGGCCCTGGCCCACAGCTCCATGCCTGCTTCAGGCGCAGCCGGAACGGCCCCCTTTGCCCCATCCGCGGCCCCCAGAGGGGCAGTGCTGGGGGGAGGGCTGCAGCATTAGGGGGAAAAGATGTAAAGAAATAGGCTCTGTAGAAAAGTTGTCCCTACAGCTGTCGTGGGCCAGCTCTGCCCCAGGGCTTGGGGGGGGGGGGGGGGGGAGCTCTGCCCCCAACCCTGGTAGTAACAGGCTCACAAAGCAAGGCTGGGAACAGCACCCCAGAGTCTTGACTCACCCCCCTTCTCCCCCCAGCCTAGAGGAGGTACAGCTGAGCCCTCCTGCCCCGCTCGGGTGGGGGCACTGCTAGTGGCAGCGGCCCCTCCCCCAGGCATGGGATTCCTCACAGGGTGGGGCTGGTTTCCCCTGTCTCAGCCCCCCGGGCTGCAGTCCCGAAGAGGGGCCACTGCTGCCCCCCATGGCAGAGCTTCAGGAAGTGGCCTCCTGGCCTGGAGCTTCTCCCCTAGGGCCCCGTGTTCAAGGGACCCACCTGGGGCCCAGCCCTGGGGGGTGCCCCCTGGGGCAGAACAGAGCCCCTCCCCCAGGCAGGGTGCTCCCCGGGGGGGAATGTGGAGGGGAGGCAGCGCCTTAGCTTGGCCCCACACATGCACCCCAGCTTCTGCCCGGGCCAGGGCCCTGCCCAGCCCACCCTCAGGAGTGTGTGGC
Organism: Chrysemys picta bellii; assembly: GCF_011386835.1. Taxonomy (NCBI): domain Eukaryota; kingdom Metazoa; phylum Chordata; order Testudines; family Emydidae; genus Chrysemys; species Chrysemys picta. The sequence goes on from NC_088805.1 coordinate 4,242,852, forward strand.
AGGGGGCAGCGGCACCAGCAGGTGAAGGAGAGGGAGGGGACAACCAAGCCCCTGTCCCAGACCAGGCTGGGAGGGTCCTGTCTCCCTGCAGTGCCCATGCTGGAGGCTACAGGCTGCCCAGCGGCACAGTCAGTCTCCCAGCCCTGCCGGAGGTGAGCAGGGGCAGGGCTGGCCACAGTGTCAGCGCCACGTTCCCCCTGCAGACAGGCTGGCTCCATGGTCCCACGTCCAGGCTGTGCCCTGGCCTCAGTGGGGTGCTGGGTGATGGTCTGACCTCCGGGCTGCCCTGGCCAGCTGGAGACACTTGTCGTAGAGTCTGGGGGGGCTGCCCTGCGCCTCCCACTCCTGCCGCTTGACCTTGATGGAGGCTGCGGGCCGCGCCTGCCACCGCCCCAGCGTGTTCTTCAGGTGCCGCGCAGGCATCAGGACGGCCCGGCCCAACCCGATGCAGCTGGGAGAGAAGAGGAGCCCGCTTAGCCCAGGGAGCGCCACCCCGCTGGCACCAGGGGAGGCCCCAGCCCTCGGCTTGCTGGGGAATCAACCCCCATGGGGCCAAGGAGGGAGGGTGGGAGGAAGGCAGGGGCCCAGCCCCCTCAGTTCCACCCTGCTCCCGTGGGCCCATGGGGGCACGCTGTGGGGAGCTGACCTGAGCCCCTCTCTTCCAACCTCCCACGGCCTCTGGGCCTGGGCACTCCCTCCAGCCCCCCCTGCTTGGCCAGCCTGCCCCATGTGCCCCACTCGGGCTGTGCCTTCTGCCAGGTCCCACCATGGCACTGCCACTGTTAATGGCTGAGTGCTGCCAGGCAGCTGGGGGGAGGGAACCAGAGCTGAGAGGGGCGGGGGGCTGGGCAGGGCAAGGGGCTCCAGGTGGGGAAGGGCCCCTCAATGCCAGCGGTGCCCCCCCACAAGACAGGAGATCCAGGCTCCAATCCCTCCCGCCCTGTCTATACGCAGGGTGATCCTCTGCTGCCACCCAGTGGGGAGAAAGCCGCATTGCAAACCCAGCCTGGGCTGCCCCCTTCCAGCACCTCCAAGGGGATCTTCAAACAGAGGTAGGGCCCAAGCCAGGCAGCACCCACGTACCAGCATAGGGGACCTCCCCCCACCCCCAGACTGCAGGGGACTCCATACCCCCCTTCTCCCGAGCCCCAGCCCCGGGCACAGAGGCTCTGAGCCTGGCCTGGGCAGCCCTTGGTGCTGATGCTGTACTCACTTGGGCTGCTGCTCCCCGTCGGTGCAGCCCCTGGGCGGCTCCAGCACCCTGGGCGGCTCCAGCACGAAGCAGGCCGTGGAGATGAAGTCGGACAGCACCTCCTCCTCCACCTCATTGGGACCCTTCGTCCTGCGCAGGAACCGCGCCAACCTGTGGGGACAGGGCACAGCTCACAGTGGGACCCCACTGGGGGCAGAGAGGCAATGCTGGGCATGGGCCAGCACCCCTCCAGACATGCACCGAGTGCCCCCTGCTCCTGCAGTCATCAGCACCTCCACCCCGTCTCCAGGGCCCTTCCCTCTCGCCCCCTGCAGAGACCGCCTGGCCCAGTCCCTGGGAGCCAGGGTTAGCTTGGGCAACAGTGGGAAGGAAAAGGCCCAGCACCAGGCCCTTGGCCCCTCCCTCCATACACCAGTCAGAGCGGAGCCAGCCCGGGACACCCACCTGGCTGCACCCCAGGGGCGGCCCCGCTGCCTGAGGAAGTGGCACTCACCTGCGGGTGCAGTTGCAGTGGAACAGGGTGCGGGAGTCCAGGTTGCGCAGCTGGTACTTGACCTCATGGGGCGCAATCTTGTGCTCACACTGGTCAAGGTGCCGGTAGCATCCGCAGCTCCTTGCTGGGGCTGGGGGGAGGGAGTTGGGCTGGGGTCAACTGAGGCACATCATTCAGGCCCCCCCCCCAAGTGGGTCAGGGGCCCAGAAACCCTGCACAGGGCCTCGCTCTGCACAATGCTGGGCCAAGCGCCACGGGCACCCAAGCTCTGTGCACACACACCATGGGAGTTCCCCCGCAGAACATGCCACCCCAGAGAACCCACAGCAACCCCCCAGCCCCTGTGCCCAGAGCACTTACTCACCCCGGCGGCTCAGCTCGGGCGGGTGCGGCGTGGGAGTGCGGCGTGGCTCCGAGGCTGGGGTGGGCGGTGAGTTAGTCCTTTGGGCAGGGCGCGCTGAGTCCCTGTCCTGGGGCTGCCCTACCCCCTCCATTCCAGCCCCACCAGGGGGTGGGCGCTCAGTCCCCGGCGTGGGGCCCTGCTCGGAGGCCCTCGTAAGGGGTGGTGGCTCCTGCCCCCTCAGGTCTGGGACATGCCTGTGTGGGGTGGTGGCTCCATCCTCAGCAGGGGCAGGGGGCAGTGTGCCAAGGCCCCTGGGCAGGAGGGGCGTGACAGGTCTTTGATCTTCTCTGGGGCTCTGGGACCCCTGGGCCCCAGCGTCCTGCCCAGGCGTCTTCCTGTTCTTCCTCTGGTGCTTCCTGCCCCGCCTGGCGTGCTTCTTGCCCTTGCCCGGGGGGCGCGTGGCAGGGCTGGCCGTCTCCCCCGGGGGCAGGCCGTAGTGGTACTGGCTTTGCTGCACCATCCGGGCCAGGGCTACGGGGCCGTAGTGCTTACACCTGGGGAGCAGAGGGGGAGTGAGACAAGGCCCTCCCCCAAACTCCCACCCCCTCCAGAGCTGGGCTCTGCTCCCAGGGGTTTCCCTGAGCCCCCACACGCCTGCCCCCTGCCAGCTGGCACTGAGAGGGCTGTGCTGCTGCAGCTCCTGATAGCCATGTCCCGGCTGGCACCGTGCCCTCAGCATGTGGGAGTGCCAGGGTGGGGCCGACTGGCTGCGTCCCGCCTGCCGAGTCATGCCACCTGCAGCAGCCAGTCAGGGAGCAAGACACCCACACGCCCCACTGGTGCCCAGCTGCTTCGCCACAGCACCCCCTCCCCCACACAGGGCCAGCCAGGGAACCCACAGCCTTCCCAGAGCCTGCACTGGCCGAGCGAGGGAGTCCCAGCGGGAGAGGCAGCCCAGGGCCGGAGAAGGGAGCAGGGCCAGGCTCTCGGCCAGGCATGCTGGCCCGATAGCCCTCAGGCTCTGCCCTGATCGCCCACACACTGGACGGCAGCAGAGCCTAGCGACCCCCACCGGGCTGGGTCCCACCACCGGTCCCCTGCCCACTGTCTGCCCCCTGCTGACCTGTCTTCCCCCCCATTCCCCTCCACCACTAGAGGACAGTCACCTGGTAGAGTCCCCATGTGCCCCGCCCGCCACCAGCAGCCAGACCCCGCAGGGGACACTCTGTGCTGGGCGAGTCTGTCCCTCCCTTCCCAGCCCACCCCCGCCCTGGGGCTCCTGCCTCCTTGGTGCAGCCCCGCGAGCAGCCCGGCTGGAGACTCACTTCTAGAGAGGTCTTGAGTTCAGGGACCTCACCGTGCTCCCAGGGCAGATGGAGGCTCTGCCATCCCCAGCTGGTGCCAGGCCTGTCCCTGCACCCAGCTCGCCAGAGGCAGTGTCGGTCCTATTCCCATGCTGTCTCCCACACCTGAGCCAACCCTGCTCCCCCTGTTAGCCTGTGGCCGCTCCACACAGTCTGGCAGGATTCGGGATGTCTGACGAGCTGACGCGGATCCATGGGGAACCTCATGAGAGCCCCTGGGAAGCGGATCTCTGCACCCTGTCATGTGGCAGCAGGCACCCGGAGAGGAGCCCGCGGTGCAGGGGTGAATGGGAATGCTGCCCAATTCCGGGGACAGCCCCGGTTCTCCAGCACTGCTAGCAAAGGGCATTGCAGGGACACGCCAGTGAGAACCTGGCACAGCCCCCGCTCCAGTGACGCACCCAGGCCTGCTGGGCGCAGTGCCCGGAGACTGAACCTTGGCCTGGGGAAACTGGCTGCAGCTCCAGCCTGCCCTGTCTGATGGCCCTGGGGTCAGAGAGCCCCCCCGAGATGCTGGGCGTGGTTCTGTGAGCAGGGCCGGGGGCTCAGGACCCTGCGTGGGTACTCACCCTCCCCACCAGTGCCAGTCCACGCATGCTTCGCTCTGCTCCAGCACGAAGCATGGGACCTCCAGCAGGTTGAAGAAGGTGATGCCGACCACGTTGGAGATGGTGTCGTTCTGCTCCAGCAGGCACTGCTTGAACCTGCAACCCAGCGAGGGGTGTCAGGGCCGCGGGCTGCGCAGCACAAGGCGGGCGGGGGGAGGAAGGGCTGGCTCAGACGAAGGGCACGAGGAGGGCGGGGGGGGCCAAGAAGGGAGCGCAGAGGAGCCCTGCCGCTGTCCAAGCCCAGCCCCCTCCCGCGCTGAACCCCCGGTTAGCGGCTCTGTTGGGCGTGCGAGGTGACAGCGCCAGGATCCTGCACAGCCCGTGAAGCAGGAGTCGCCGAGGAAAGGGGCGGCCGGGGTCTGCCAGTGCCTCCATGGGACCCGGGGAGTTGAGCGTTTCCAGCCGGCCGCAGACACTGGAGCAGGGGCGGGCACTCTGGAGCCGCATGGCACGGCTGCAGGAGGGGCTGGGGGCTCTCAACCATGCCATGCAAAATGGGCAGAGGGGACCTGCAGGCCTCACCACCCCCAGCTCTGCTGATGCTCCTCAATCCCGACTCGCAGCCCCCCACTCTAGGCGTCTCCTGAGCCCCAGGTGCCAGGGTGGGTTTGGGATACAGACGGTCGCTCCCCAGTGGCGGAGCGGACAGCCCTGGGGCTCCTGCCCGTGCCAGCCCGGCTCACCTGGCATCGCAGTCGCAGTGCGAGATGGTGTGTAGGCGGTAGTTACGGATGCCGTAGTTGTACTCCAGGGCAGAGAGCTGCTCTGAGCATTGGTCGTGTTCCCGGCAGCACAAGTCTGGGCCTTGGAAGATTCCTGCAGGGGAGGGTCGGGTGGCTCAGGGGGGGCAGTGCCCAGCAAAGCAAAGCAACACTCCGCAGAGGCCCCAGCTCCCTCGCTGCTGCCCCCTATGGGCAATGGGCGGGGCACCTATTGGCAGGGCAGGAGGGGACCTGCAGGGTGGGTTATTGTCTCACACACTGGCCACGATCCCCATCAGGGATCAGCACCCAACCCAGGCTGGACTGGCAGGGGCAGGGGCGCTGTACCTGCTGAAGGTCTGGCCCCATTGGGGCTTCTCTAGGGCCTCCCTCAAGTAGCCTGTGGAATGTCTTGGCCCCATGGGGCAACTTGGGCCACCGTCACCATGCTCAGGAATGCAGCAGCCTTGAACCAGCTCCCGCAGATACTTACACCCCTCCTGCGGGGGTCACACACAAAGGCTCACAGGCTGGGGGGGGGGGTGAATTCCCCAGGGACCAGCCCCATCTACCAAGGTGATAAGAGACAAGACTGAGGGACACGGAGCTGTCCTAGCTCAGGCACAGATAGCCCCGGTGTCTGCCCCAGGCTGGGAGCCCACGTCTCCCGGTCCTACTGGAACCGCAGCTAGGCCAGAGCCACTGAATCACAGCAAATCCAGTCCCCTCCGACAGGCAGCTCCTGCAGGTAGCATGGTGAGGAGACCGGGCAGCCTGTCCCCAGACACCCTAGGCCCAGGCGTGTGCCACAGGATCTCCACTAGGGCAAATGCAGGAAGCTCATTTAACCCCCTTCAACTCATTCCAGCCTCTTTGGCCTTAGCCTGGGACCTGCCGGCTCCCCCTGCCCACAGCGCGGGGTCCCAGCTCTGCCCCAGGGGAGCTAGGGGCACTGGGGACCTTGCAGCTCCACAACTCTTACCTAGCTCGTTGAGGTTCCCTGCAGAGTCCCCAGCTCCACACCACAGCGTCCCTGGCATCGTCCAGCCCCGCCGGGTCCTCCTGCGCCCACGCTCCTCCAGGGCCAGTCCTGCCCACTTGCCCACGGGCGCTCTCCTCACACGGGGCCTGCCAGCCCCCAAGGGCTCAGCCCTGCTGCAGAGGTGCCTCTGCTGGGCCAGGCTGTCCAGGGCTTGCTGGCGCGCCGGGCTCCAGGGGCTGGCAAAGAGGCTGCTCTGCGGGCTCTTGGCACAGGACTCCTGGTACAGGCGCGTGAGCCAGGCCTCCTCCTGGATAGAGCAGGCCAGCAGGTGCCCATCCCCGCCCCAGGCGCTCTGGACGAGGGCCAGGGCGCCGGAGCGCTGGCTGAGGAAGCTCAGGTACCTGGTGCCCGCGGTGCCCGCCGCCTCCAGGTAGCAGAAGGTGTCGCTCCTGCTGAAGGAGCCGCCGGCCCCCGGCTCAGCGAGAGAGAGCAGCGCCCAGAGGATCCGCCACATGGTCCCCAGCCGGCGCCCGGCCAGCCCAGGGGCGCCCCCCGCGGGGCTGTGGGGCGCGCAGACAGTGGGGCGCGGAGCCGATGGCGCGCAGCCGGCGAAGGAACGAAGCTGCGCCCTGCGCCCGGCCCGGCTTTAAGGCGGCGCGGCGGCCGCGTGGGGTGATCGGCGGCGACTCCATCAATGGGAGGGTTGGGCCGCGGGCCGGCCGCTGATTGGGCCGCACCCGGCAAACCCCTCGCCGACTGCGCCGCCTCCAGCCCGGCACATGGCGGGGAGCTGCCCGGAGGGCTCGGCGCTGCGGCAGCCCCAGAGCCGGGCGCGGGGCCATGGCGGATCCCCTGCGCCCTCAGTGCCCGGGGCTCCGGCCCGGCGTCAGCGTGTGGCTTGGCCGCCGGGGTCAACGCACGCTGGTCTCCTCTCCGGTCCCGTGGGGGGTGTGACTCAGGTGGGCTGCCCCACGCTCGGCACAGGCCAGGAGGAGCCGGCAGCGCCCTTGGCCTGGTGCCCTACCCAATGGGCCTTGCCAGCGGCTCCTCTCTGGGTCACGGCCCAGGGCACCTGCCGCACCAGTGCACGGAGGCTGCGGGGGCTGGGCTGGGCGCGGCCCTGGGCGCACAAGGCTGTACCAGCAATAAACGGCCCCTAAGAGCCTCCAGGGAGCAGGTGCCAGATGATGCCGGAGAAGTGGGGTCAGCCAGTGGCCACTGTCTGACCTTTCCCTAGCCCCGTCTGTCTCCCAGCTCCCTGGCGTACTTTGCAAGCTACCCCCTTCACCAGCCCGGAGTTGCAGTCACCTCTGGGGTGCATCGTGTCAGCTGCTTAACCGCACACAGCAATGCCCCAACGCGGGGGAGAGCGGGAAGGGAAGGGTAGTCCCCTGTGCAGAGGAGGGGAGATAAGGAGGCAGGATGCAATGGCTGGCATTAGCACAGGGAGAGTTGTGGTGAGAGCATGGACATGCCATCAGATTGGGATTCTATGCTCATCGGTACCATGGGCAGGCCCCTCTCTGTGCCTCAGTGTCCCCATTGGTGATATTAATAGTTGGCACTTGCGTAGCAATTTAGAAAGGTGGGTCAGTGTCACCATGCTACAGATGGGGAAACTGAGGCACAGAACAGGGATGGGACTTGTTCAGGGTGACAGTGACCAGCTCACTAGCTACTGCAGAGCTGGGAACAGAACCCAGGAATCCTGGCTCCCAGATCCGCCCCGCCCCGTCTAAGCACTAAATCACTAAATAAATCCCTGCCCCAGGATTTAATTTTTTATTTAGAAGATAAAACTTGCCTGAGTGCAAGTGACTCCAGGGAGTTCTGGGGCTCCAACAACACCTGCCCAGCACCTGTCTCTGCTCGTCTGGGCTGGCGTTTCAGGCATTGCCCAGAGCGGGCAGATTGGACAGCCTGAACTTGGCATTCAAACAGCCCAAGCCTGAGACCCTGACCCTGCAGGTCCAGAGACGGTGACACACGCGTTCGTCCCTTTACCCAGGGAGCTGAGGCTAAACAAACCCAGCCAGGACTTTGTGAGTGCCAGCAGCCAGACTCAGGGCCAGGAGGTGGCTTGGGGCTCCCTCATTCTGGGGCACATGAGGTGGGGGGGGCATCTGGCTCCCTACAGAGCTCCACACCACCCCAAGTGGCCATCAGGGGCCACTGCAAGCTCATCCCTTCAGCCCAGCCTCGTGTGAGGCTCCAACCAGGCTGTGGGGAGATGTGGTGGGGCTGCAGATGCCAGAGTGTCCCATGAGATGCTGGATACTTGGCTTCTGCAAAATGAGCTCAGATCCTTGGGAATTTTCGGTAATATTTGCATGAACCCAACGCAGCTGCACCGCTGCAAGATCTCCCGTGTAGCCGCTCCGTGCTGACAGGAGAGGGCTCTTCTGGCGACATTATTAAACCACCCCCAGCGAGCGGCGGTAGCTACGTTGAGGGGAGCAGCTTTCCTGCTGACATAGCGCTCTGCACACTGTCACTTATGCTGGCAAAACGTATGTCACTCGGGTGCTGTTTTTTCACTCCCCCGGTGACAAGTTTTGCCGACAGACGTGGTAGAATAGACATGGCCGTAGTGCGTGAGTGTCGCCTGGCTGTCTGAGTGGACTGAATAAGAACATAAACACATAAGAACGGCCAGACTGGGTCAGACCAAAGGTCCATCCAGCCCAGTATCCTGTCTGCCGACAGTGGCCAATGCCAGGTGCCCCAGAGGGAATGAACAGAACAGGGAATCATCAAGAGATCCATCCCCTGTCGCCCATTCCCAGCTTCTGACAAACAGAGGCTAGGGACACCATCCCTGCCCATCCTGGCTAATAGCCATTGATGGACATATCCTCCATGAATCTATCTAGTTCTGTTTTGAACCCTGTTATAGTCTTGGCCTTCACAACATCCTCTGGCAAGGAGTTCCACAGACTGACTTGACTGTGCGTTGTGTGAAGAAATACTTCCTTTTGTTTGTTTTAAACCTGCTGCCTATTCATTTCATTGGGTGGCCCCTAGTTCTGGTGTTATGAGAAGGAATAAATAACCCTTCCTTATTTACTTTCTCCACATCATGGGTTATTAAAAAGGACTGGCCTAGGCTAACCGATATCAGTGGAAAATCTGAGAAGACAATGGAGAACCCAGTCACCAGGACACTGACACCTAGCAACCAGTGACCCAGGGGGATGAGGATTTCCCCACCTCTCATCAGAGAAGCTGAGCGGAAACCCCAGTTTGAGAGCAAAGGACTGGAAGGTGTTGGGGGGGAGGGGTAAAGAGGTGGCTCCTGGGAGGATCCTGGACACTCTCACCTGGGAACTGAGTACAGAGGGAAGAGAGCGAGCGAGCCTGCCAATGGAAGTCACTACAGCTTGGCTGGTGGGTTGCTCTGGGGTTGTCCAGAATGGACGATGCTTTAACCTTTATGTCTCTGAGTGACCTGAGGACTTCCAGGGCTGTGTCCAGTTGACTAATAGACCCGACTGTTTTGATAATGCTGCTTGAGTGTCACGGGAAATCCTGGGTGAGCTGCATTGGTCCCTGCAGAGCGGACAAGGAGTCTACCTCAGCTGGACTCAGCAAGCATAGCTCATGATGTCTGTTACCCACCGAGCACAGGCAGCCTCCCAATAGCTCTCCTGCCGACCCGTGTCTCAGCCCCACCTCATCTCAGCCCCGTAAGTCCTGGGCCTCTTGACGGGCTGCCAGCCGATAGGATGTTTTGGGATCTGGTCCTGGCCCCCTGGGATCTGGCCCCACCAGTCGTGTTCCTGGGCTGGGAATGAAGCTGCAGCTGAGAGGTGCAGGCCAGGGGAGTACGGGCTCCTCGGGGTCTGGGCCCGGGTGGCCCTAGCAGAGAGTCAGCAGCCAACTGTGCAGAGCCGAGCTCAGTGCCTCCCAGGCAGGGCTGCCTTCCTTGGCTGAAAGATCAAGGGCTCAGGAGTGGGTGTCAAACAGAGTCTCCCCGGAGGTGGTAGGAAGAGCAAGTACCAAGAGAATGAGGCAGCGGTCTGGGTGGACTCCATCGCTGGTACTGATCCCCCAAGCCAGCCAGCCCCCAGGAGTGCCTGCTTGTGACCAGCTCGGAGGGTGTTCCTGTCGGGGGTCTGGGTTGTGTTGTTCGTGCGGGGGGTGTAGTTCCAGGGTTATCTGAAGGGTGTTGGTGTTTGTGAGCATGCACGACGTGGCATGTTGTGTGGTTTGTCAGGATGTTCATGTTGCAGGCTTGTGTAGTTTGTGACAGCACTGTTACCCAGGAAGGTGTTGGGGGAGTTTATTAGGGTGTTGTCTCTGTGTTTGTGTGTTAGGAGGGTGTTACAGGGTTGTTGTCCCTGTGTGAAGCTGCATGACTTGTGGGGTGTTGTGTCTGTGTGTGGATGTTGGCGGGTGTTGTCTCAGGGGCGTGTGTTTGTGGGGTATTGTTCCAGGGATGTTGTGGGGGGAGGGCGATGTTGTTTATGGGTGTGGGTGTGGGTGTTTGTGTGCTGTCCTTGTAGCAGGGTGGTTGTGCTGTTTGTCGGGGCCATTGCCAGGGCGCTGTGTGTGCCCTCGCAGGCCATGCCCTGGCTGCGCAGGGCCGGTTGCTCTGTGTTCAAGGAGCGGGTGATGTGGCACTCAGAGAGATGACCTGACACTGCTGATAAGGGAGTGGGAAGGACTTGGCGAGCCAGTGGATTTCAGTCAGCAGGGATGGGGGGAAGGGGGCAGGCTGCGCTCCTCAAGGGAAGCACATGGAGGAGCTAGCGCGGGCCCTGGGCTGGCCTGTCCCATTTAGCACTCAGGAGTAGGAGTCCCATGTCCTGAGTGCAGCTCATCCCCTTCCTCAGCAGGCAGTGGCGGTTGGGTGGGGACTCTCCCCATCCCCTGGGTCTGGGCACAGGGACCTGCCCCCTGCCATTGGCAGAGCCTTAGCCTAGGAGCTGGGACTCGGCTCCCTGGGGACGGCTCTGGTCCCTTGCCCCACCCACCAGCGCCCTGTGGTTGATGAAGCCAGCACCAGGGCTCAGAGCCATGGAGTTTTCCCTCCCCCAGAGGGTGACATTCCCCCTGTCCAGAGGGGCCATGCCAAGACGTAGGTACCACATTCACCTGTGACCCAAGAACCTCTGGATGCCAACTGGCAGAGGGCGCTGGGGTACACAGGGGTACCGGGGTCCCAGGGTTCACTAGAAGAATGTCATGTAAGGTCCCTAAGGAAAGCCTGGGTCACACTGGTCATCATAATCATATCGAGACAGATGTATGGAGAAGATGTGAGGAGTTCTGCTGATACTAAAATTATGTTCTCTAGGGCATTAGTTCAAAACAGGTCACTCAGAGGTAGCGTGTCTTGAGACAAACTCCTCCAGACAGGGGCATGGGAGACACTTGTCTCCAGGGGACCAGTGGGTATTGTTGTATCTCACACCGTAGGAGTCAAATATTGCTGAAGAGCTGGCGGAGACTTCAGAAGGCAACTACCAGGAAAAGGCAACAGCAGGAGCAAGAGAGGAAGAGAGTTGCTCTCTTGAGGTGAACTTCCAAGGGCTGTTGTGGTACATTTGGGGGTGCAAAGAGACACCCTGGCATCCTTCACTGAGGAAATAAATGGATAGCGAGTTGGCTTCATGAAAAGGATCCCAGCCAGGCCTGGTTGAAAATGCTGGACAGAACTTTGGGTGAGAAAAAAGTTCTTTAGCCAAGAAGGGAACGTGTTAGTGAAGTTTGAGCTTTAGAATAAATTCACAGAGTCCAAGGCCAGCTGGGACCATTGGGACCATCTAGTCTGTATAGCACAGGCCAGAGAACAGTCTCAAAATTGCTCTGAGGGCAGATCGTTTAGAAAAACGATTTTCAAATGGTCAATGATGGAGAATCCACCACACCCCTTGGTAACTTGTTCCAATATTAATTACTCTCACCGTTAAAAAATTACACCTTATTTCCAATCTGTATTTGACCAGCTCCAACTTCCAGCCATTGGCTGTGTTAGATCTTCCTTTGCTGGAGTGAAGAGTCCCATTATTAAATATTTGTTCCCCATGAAGATACTTACAGACTGCGATCGAGTCACCCCTGAGCCTTCTCTTTGTTAAGCTAAATAGATTGACCCTTCGAGTTTATCACTAGAAGGCAGGTTTTCTAATCCTTTAATCATTCTCAGGGCTCTTCTCTGACCCCTCTCCAATTTATCAACGTCCTTCTTGAATTGTGGTCACTAGAACTGGACACAGGATTCCAGCCGTGGTCACGTCGGGCCAAATACAGATGTAAAATAACCTCTGTGCTCCGAGTCGAGATTCCCCTGTTTACGTATCCCAGGATTGCATTAGCTCTTTTGGCCACAGCGACACATTAGGAGCTGATCATCACTGATTATCATCCATGACCTCAAATCTCTTTCAGAGTCACTGCTCCTGGAAATCTGGCGGACATTCTTTGTTTGGCGGACAGTTACATTTAACCATGTTAAAACACGTATTGTTGGCTTGTACCAAGTGTACCATGCGATCCTGATCACTCTGAATCAGTCACCTGGCCTCTTCATTATTTACCATTGCCCAATTTTTGAGTTATCTGCAAACTTCATCAGTGATGATTTGATGTTTTCTTCCGGGTCACTGATAAAGGTGTTAAATAAGGCACATTTGTTCCCATCTCTCCCGCTGGTTTTTATTTAAATCTTGATTCTTTCTTAAATACATTTCCTTTTGTTTTAGAATTGAACTCCAGGGCTGTGTGTAATACAGGAGTGGTGGGCTAAGGCACAGTGGGGATTTCTGGGGGGATCCAGTGATCAAGGACTGGAAGCCACAGGGGGACACTTTGAAGGAGCCGGGGTGCGTCTATTGTCACTCGGCAGGGCTGGTGTAGCCTAGAGGAGAGTGCTGAAGTGCCTGCCAGTCTGGCTGTGTTAAGGAGCGAGAACCTGGCTGGCACAGGCAAGATTCCCTTGCACCACAAGGTGACTCTCAGCCCTGGGTGCTGGCGAAGCATCACGGGGCATGGTGCCCAGAGTGGGGCAGTCACTACTTCACACTGATCCAAAGCAGTGGCCTGGCGAGCCGCAGTTCCCTTTGATCTGGGCTTGTCTTACAATTTTAGACTAAATCAGGAGGAAGTTCGGCTCCGGGCAACATCTGCACCCTGCTGAAATCTCCCACCCTGCTTGGGAAAGAACTGGTGACTTGGCAACTTTGGTCTGTGTTGCAGCCCTGACGCTCCCCAGGGGTATGCAGGGCGCCACGGCACCTCACCACCTCCTGTCCTTCGCGTGAAGCAGTCTTGTCTGGGCCTGCTGTGCAGCAGCTCCCTGAAACCACCAGCCTCTGGTGGCGGAACAAGCCCTGCCTGCCACGCACGCCTCCGCAGGCCTCGCTCTCTCTGTACGGCTAGTGACAGGCACACACCAACCTTTGGACCGTTCCCTGCAGAGTCCAGCCCCCGTTCCACTGAATGTCACAGAACAACCAGGCCTGTTCTTCCCCTAGGAACAGAACAACCAGCTTGTAAGAGTCGGCCCCGGCCCAGCGCAGCACTCAGCACCTCAGCGCTGGGAGATGTCTAGAGTGAAAACGAGAGTACGTTTGTTCTCAAAGACCAGAGAGTCAAGTGAAGGTGAGTAAGGACATTGGAAACCAAAGGTTACATATAAAACAAAATTCAAACACACTTCCTGGAGACTAAACTTAACTAGCCGGTTACCCTCCTGTCTCAGGACGCCCTCTCACTCAAGTTCTCGTCAGTGTTTTCAGCCACGCTCTGCATGAAGAAAGCACTCTGTCCATTTACTTCCTAGGGGCAGGGCGACAGAGTGTCCTCTTTGTCTCCCAGATGTAGCAGAGGGAACCTTTGATGTGCACCTCAAGACAAGGTTCTCCCCACCCCTGCTCTTTGCCCTGCCAGTTAGATAAACATCTCTGGTCTGATAGAAAACCTGCTGCTCATCTTTACTGGTGACCAGCCTCTAAACGGAGAAGTTAAGAACATAACTTTCAGTGTGTGTACTTAACACTTCCACAACGGCCGTGCGTGCATTGGGTGAGGTATTGGTGACCAGACTCCAGCTCTTCTTGGAAACCTCTCGTGACACTCTTGGGTGAACCAGAGGGTACGTGCCAGACCCAGGAGATGCTGTAATCCCTGGGCACCCCGTGCTAGTGGCATTAGTTGGTTCTTGGGTCACAGCAGCTCAGAAAGCTCAAACCTGTTGTGGGTCTGTGCTTAGCCTGCTGGGCTCGAGCGCCCGCTGCCCGTACTGGTGGAACTGGCCGGTTGGGGGGATGTCGTACCGAGCCAGCCCCTAGTGTGGGTGCAGTTATACCTGTGTAACGGTGCCTTATACGCTGCAGAGAACGCTCCCCAGTCCTTTGCCCGCCACAGGAGTTCAGCCGGGGATGGCACCAGACACTCCAGCCCTCTTGGGCATTTCTGCTGTGCCAGGGAGGGGGGGGGAATGCCTCTGATTGGCTGCTTTCCCCACGGCCAATCAGAGGTGCTGCAGGTAGCAGGAAGAGCTCTTCCCCGCCCCTCAGGAGCCAACACTGTTCTCATAGGACGGGAGGGGACAGGAGGGAGCTAAAGAGCCCAGCAGCTCAGGGCATCCCCCCTCCCCTCCTGTGAGCAATACGGACGGGACTGTCCCCTTCCCCTGCAGCACCTGCCAGGGCAGAGGGGGTGAAGAGCCCCCCCAGTCTGGAAGGAAGTGAGGAGACCCCACTGCAGCCCCCAAGCCTGGTGTGGGGGGGATGAAGAACCGCAGGAGGGGAGGTGGGGGGACAGAATTGATGGGGAGATGGGGGCAGAATGAATTGCTGAGCAGGGCCAGGCAGATGTGGGGTGCGAGCTCCTGCAGTGGGGGCCAGACTCATCTTAATGTATCTGGGAGCGTTGGCAACTAGGGCTGCCAGTTTTGGCTGGACGTATTCCTGGAGGTTTCATCACGTGACATAATCTTTAAGTCCTGGAACTTCAGGACAGTCCGGGAGGGTTGGCAACGCTATGGCAACAGTACTTGTCACACTGCCCCGGGGCGGGACGACGTGCGACAATCCAGCGACAGCCAAACCCCCACCATATAGCCTTCAAGCAAACCAGCAAACCACCTCATGGCTCTGGGGCCTGTTCCATGCATTTGGGGGGTTCTGATTCATGCTTTGTGAACTGTGGGGGTTGGCCAGCTGGCCGTACTGGTTAGACTGGTGTAGCCTCTTCCCCTTCCTGTACGGAATACAGGAAATACGGAAAGCAGCTTGGTGCCGATGTAACTGCGTTCACACTCAGCGGCTTGTGCTGCTGTAACTACCGCGGCCGAGTGAGGCCTGGGCTATTTTCGCATGTAGATATGGCCTGGGGGCTGTAGGGGGAAGGCTGGCAGCTCCCAGTGCCCCAGAGAGCTGTTCCTCCCTGTTAGTCGCTGATGTACTAATAGTGAACCAAAGCCGGCAGTCCTTGCTCAGGCATGTCCCCCCACGGGAGCGCGGTGCCTAGGTGGCTGTGCTTTCACTGCCCTCCCGCTGGGGTTTAGGGCGAGGAGCTGCGTGGTGAGCCCCGGGGAGCTCGGCATGTCTGTCTGGGTGGTAAGAAAGGGTGGAGCCGGCACCAGGCTCTGTCATACAACAGCCTCTTCTGTCACCTGTGCGCGGGGTTAGCTGCCTGCCTGCCGCGCCCTGTCGGCGTCTGTGCACAGGAGATACGGTATCTGATGGCATTGCTGATAGGACAGGAAACCGCAGCTCGTGATGCTGTAGCAGAGAGCTGGGATCCGCCACCTGCCAGGGAGCTGGCGCTTCGCTGTTTCCCAGGCTGCAGGGCACTGCATGGGGCTGGCCGGCTGCCGGAGTCCTCATGGCATCCAGCAGGGTGATGCGGCGCTAGCCCCAGGCCAAGGCCCCGTGGAGGGGCAGCGGCAGGGCTGGCACTGGCACGCAGGGGCCCCTGGCTTTCCCACCCACCCCAGCCTCCCTGCCCTCCAGCAGGGCTCCTGCCTCTCACGCCCCAGCCCAGCTCCCTTTGGCGGGGAGGGGCGGGGCTCAGTACCACAGCTGGGGAGCCCTGCCAGGTAGCCCCTCCTCCAGAGGGCATTCTGGGGAGACAGGCAGGTGCCCCACAGCCCCCCATTCTCCCCACTTAATCCTGCTGCACCCAGCCCCTGCCAGCTCCGCTCTCTCCATGGGCCCTTCAGCACCATCACTGGCTGCTCAGGCTGACAGCACCCGGGTGCGCCGCTGGCCCTGGCAGTTCCCGCCTCGGACAGCATCAGGCCCAAGTGCCCTGTCCCCCAGCCCTGGGCCCATGCCCCGCTGTGGGGGGAAACTGTCCCTTGGGCTGTCTGTGGCCCTGCTCAGACACATCCCCTGCCCAGTGGGCGAGCTCCCAACCCAGCGGGTTCAGGGGTGCCACAGAGAGGGGCCCATTCCCTGACTGTGCCTTGGGGACCTGGCCTGTGGTTCATGGGGAGGTTGGGGGGTGCATGTGTGCTGACCTGGGAGAGGCTGTGAAAGTGTTTGCTGGGGTCCAGACCTTACCCAGGGGCCCCTCCCCATCTCCCAACACCCTCCCACACTCCAGGGACGGCTGGGAGTGCTGGCCATGGGGCCGGGCACATGGGCTGCACTGCATGGGCCGTACAGGCTGGCAGAGCCTATGGGGTGGGAGCAGGATTACGGGGTTCCTGGTCCTGCCTTGCCCTTGTTCTGCCTGGCTGCCCGTCAGACCTTCTCCGCGCCCAGACCCTCTCCATGAGGGACACCCTCCCTGCCCCATCCCATTCCCTTCCCCATCTTGGGCTTCACAACATTTCGTCTGTGGGCTCCCCGGCCCCCTGCTGCTCCCTCCAGCCCGGTCTGAGAAGCACCTGCTGGACCTGGCGGGGGGGGGAGGGGGGAGCGGGGAGGCAGCTGCATATACATTAGTGCGGAGCTTGGGGTAGATTCCTGTTACAGCTCCCCACCCCTCCAAGTCAGACCCACACCTCCCCCACCCCACACAGCCCTCCCCCACGGCTGGAGGAAGCCTTCCCCAGGACTTCACTGGCTGGGGGAGCTCCCAGCCAGGGGCAGGTGGAGGACCAAAGCCCTCAGTATAAGGGGGGGGGAGTGATGAGGAACAATCAGTGACCCCCGCTCCCCCCCAAGGCCATGGAAGGGAAGCCCTAGGCCTAGCCCTGGAGCACAGGCCGAGGATGTGGGTGGCCCCCCCGTCTCCCCAGGGGGCTGTGAGGAGCACAGCAGCAGGGTTTGGCTGCCAGCCGTTGTCCCCGCTATCAGGGCTCCCTGGTATGCTGCGGGGCCAACGGGACAGGCCGGGCAGAGTCCAGGGCCCGGCTGTGACATGGCCCCCGTGCTGGACCATCGCCTGAGGTGTCGCAAAGGTCTCCTGGCTGCCATGTCACCTGGCGGGGGTTACTCAGAGGCAGGGACAATTCCCGCTGCCCCTTGCCCCGCAGCAGCACGGTGTGTTCGGAAGACGGGTCCAAAGAGCCAGCCGGATGTTTGCAAACAGTGGCTCCTCCCGCCAGTCCTGGAGAAACCTGCCCCTCGCTGTCAGCATTGTTGTTGGTGTGATCCAGGCCCGAGAGGGGAAGGGATTTCTCCCCAATCCAGCCCAGTCTCTCTCCACTGCAGTGCCCTTCACACCCCCACCAGATCTCCTCCCCAGCCCCTCCGGCTCTCTAGCACCCCCGCCCCCCTTGCCCGAGTGCCCCTGGCCCTCCAGAGCCCATGCTGAGCCCGTTGCGCCAGCCTCAGGCAGCCAGGCCCAGCTCTGGGGAGAGCCCAGCCATCCCTGTGCCCAGGCTGCCGGCTGCTGCACAGTGCCAAGTGTGTGAGCGCGCCAGGGCCTCCGCGCTGCTCCAGGGCCAGCCCCAGTTTGGGTTTGTCGTGGAGATAACGCAAGATAAGAGGGGACGCCCTGGGCTCTGGCCTTCAATCCTGCCTTGCACGCAGACAGCTGAGAGAGCCATGGAAGCGGCTGGGCCACCAGAGTGCAGCCACCTGCCCCTTCCCTGGGGGCAGGACTCCTGCTGGGTCAGTTCCTACTGTCCATACACCCCCTCTTGCTGGATTGAGGGGGGTGCTGGGCTCCGGGACAGGGAGGGCAGGGTTCCCCATGGGCAAGGAGTCTGAAATGTCCCGGGGTGACCCTGCGCTCTGAGTGCCTAGGGGCTGCTTGCAGCAGTGCACAGATGTTCTGGTGACAGGGCTCATGGTGGTGCCCAGGGTCAGAGCTGAGCTGGGCCCCCTGGCCAGGCCAATGGGCATGTGCGTCTGCAGCCCTGGAGTCACAGCGGGTTAGCCAGGCTCTGCAAGGCACTGGCCCTTGTCCTCTGCTCTGGCTGTTTGCTCTTACCCTGGGTGATGCTGACGTGTCTCTGTGCAGGGGAGCTGGGAGATATGTGGGCCAAATCCATCCCTGGAGTTACTCCGGGGCCAGTCTGCCCCTCCCCTTGGGCTGTCCATCCGGTTCCCAGTCAGCCCAGCTCCCTCGTGCGTGCTGCAGACTCCTTGGGCGTTTGCTCTGGCTCTGAGTACATCTCATGCGTGACTTTTCCCTTTGTTCTCCGCCATGTCCCGCCCTCTCCCCGAGCTCCCGCAGTGATGGCGGGACCCTGCGTGGGCACTAGCAGGTCCAGGTGTGCACAGGTTCCAATGCAGTGGATGAGCAGGGCTCCCCGCAGGGGGTCTGGGCCTGGGGCTCTCGGATGGCTCGGGCTGGGGGATGGTCTCATCAATGGGGCAGAGGGGGATGTAGGGCTGAC
This sequence comes from Chrysemys picta bellii, assembly GCF_011386835.1. Classification (NCBI taxonomy): domain Eukaryota; kingdom Metazoa; phylum Chordata; order Testudines; family Emydidae; genus Chrysemys; species Chrysemys picta. Next base: position 4,261,301 of record NC_088805.1, read on the forward strand.
ACTCAGGATTAAGCCTGCTGGGTTCCTGGCTGACCCTGCTGGGTGCGGGGGCTCTGTATCCTGTCTCTGTCCGCGTGCCCCACGTAGCCCCGCTGGTTCCATCACTGGCTCAGAGCAGACAAAGCGAGACAACGGTTGTGGACCAGCCAGCCCTACAGAAGCTCCATCCCTGTCCACGGGTTCAGCCGGCCACTGCACTGGCCCCTCCAGCTCCCTGGGGAGCGATTCCCTCACCGAGGGCCCGATCCTGCCCCAGAGCCAGCGGCACAGGCTGTGCTGCTCTCTGCCACGACCCCCAGTCACATCAGGGAAGGGGGCTCTTGGGGCCAGACTCTCAGCACCTACAGACCTGTCCCAGCGGGGCTGCTGGGCTCTGGAAAATCCGGCTGTGAGTCCAGATCTCCCTGGCGGGCCTGAGAGCAAGAGCTGATCCCGAGTGCAGCTCGATTCAGCCTCTCCCGCAAGCCTGCCCTGAGAGCATGGCAGGGAGCCCAGTGTCTCTCGCGGCCCGGTGTGATGCTGGCCCACGGTGTGATGTATCTGCTGCTTCCCAGCCCTGGGGGCTTTTGTAGACTTTAAGGCCGGAAGGGACCATCATGATCACCTAGTCTGACCTCCTGCACACTGCAGGCCACAGAACCTCCCCCACCCACTCCTGTAATAGACCCCAACCTCTATCTGAATTACTTATGTCCTCAGATCACAATGGAAAGACTTTAAGTTACAGAGAATCCACTATATCTTCTAGTTTAAGAAACTGACCGGTACCCTCTGCTGCAGAGAAAGGTGAAAAACTCCCAGGGTCTCTGCCAGTCTGACCCAGGGGAAAATTCCTTCCCAACCCCATATATGGCGATCAGTTAGACCCTGAGCATGTGGGCAAGACCCAGCAGCCAGACGCTTGAGAAAGCGTACTCAGAGCCCTCCCTATCTAGTGTCCCATCACTGGCCATTCTAATCCTCCAGGCTTTTCCTCTTTGGTCTTGAACATCTTCCCTTCTGTGGGATCCATTTTTCACGTTTTCTTAATGGTGGAATTGAATTTCACCAAGGTTTGGGTCAGCGGTTAATGCTTTTGCTTTTGTTGAGTGCGTTTTGCAGCGTATCTTACAGAAAGCTGCCTTCTGCCCAGTAGCTGTGTTGCCAATGTCTTTGACCCAACCAAAGTGACATATTTAGTATCACAACACACCCCACCACGACCAAATTCCATCTTCTGACGTAGCTTTAAAACAACAGGGCAGAGGACAGATTCAACACTGATTTTACTTTTGACTTCAGAATTTTTAGGATTGAGGTCTAGGCATGTTTGTCGGAGAATCTTTAATTTCCAGCCAGTTCACAGAGACAGAAAGCCTGGCTAGGGTAATTCATGTTTTAAAACAAGTATAATTAAAATGAAATGGTATCAGAGGGGTAGCCGTGTTAGTCTGAATCTGTAAAAAGCAACAGAGGGTCCTTTGGCACCTTTAAGACTAACAGAAGTATTGGGAGCATAAGCTTTCGTGGGTAAGAACCTCACTTCTACAGAGCATCTTGCATCTGAAGAAGTGAGGTTCTTACCCACGAAAGCTTATGCTCCCAATACTTCTGTTAGTCTTAAAGGTGCCACAGGACCCTCTGTTGCTTTTTAAAATGAAATGGTCACATGTGTTTCTACTGTAACATCTTTTTGGCAGTGTTGCGGGTTAAGCACAAGCTCCACCTCCTTCCCCTGGCTCAAGTTAAGCTTGCATACCTTCTGTTAGGATCTCAGCTCATAGTTTCAGTGCATTTTCATTTAAATATTGTTTTGCTACTCATCAGAGCTCCAAATTGCATTTTGAAAGATTTTACAATATAATCTGCACACATTAGAACAAAACATTCAGTGGATTAAAAACAATTAAAGACAAATCTGGGATCAAGAGAAATCTTCTCTGAAAATAACAATTAAGCAGATTATTCCGCCTTTATTAAAAAAAAAAAAATAACAGAAGCAGATTGGGTTGAATTTCATGTCTTTTCAGCATTCATGTACCACACCTTGGGACTAGAATGGTTATAACGCGGATGCACAGTATTTTTAAAAAGCACAAGATTTAAAAATGAATCGTGGGTAGTGTAAGGATTAGGGCTCGTCTTCACCGTCGGCGAAATCGGCGCTGCTGCGATTGATGCGGGGGTGTCGATTCAGTGGCTCTGGTGAAGAGAGCTCGCCCGTCGACACAGCACATTGTAGACACCGCTGGAAATCGAGCTAAGCTGTGTTGATTTAAATTACGTAATTTATGTCATTTAACTAGTGTCGTTTACATTGACTTACCTCGTTAGTGTAGACGGGGCCTTAACAGAAAACCAAAACATAGGGACTAAACTACCCGTGTCCTCCCTGGCTGTGCTGGAGGACAATGGCAAGGCTTTTGGAGACCAGATCATACCCTCCAAATTAACCTAGTCATCTAGGCCTGATCCAAAGGCACGGGAGTCAGTGGGTTGTGGATCAAGCTGATCGACTTGATGCCGATAGACCCTCAGTGGTGTTGGATCAAGCCTCTAGTGCCCAAGCAGCTGGCGCCATCCCCCCACTCCAGGGAAGGGGGCGGAGGTCTCCAGAGGGACGCTGAGTTGTGGAGGATGCGTGCTGGGTCCAGTGGGCTGGGTGCGGCTTCCGTCAGGGTGCTGGGCTCACTGGGCTCTCCTCAGGTGGCTGCCACCCCGGGTGCTGCTCTTGGGCTGCCGCGTCCCTGGGCGCAGGCCGGGCGCTTGCATGGGGAGTGGATGCAGCTGTTCTGCAATCCGAGCTATGCAAGGTGCCCTGTCCCCTCTGCTCTGGCCAGTGTCCCCGAGCGGCCTCTGCCTGCCCCCAACAGCCCGTGTCCACGCTGCATCAGCCCAACCGCCGCTCGCTATCGCTGCTCCCCACACGCTCAATGTCCAGCCTGTCCCCGGCCGTGCCCCAACTACCCCCGCCCCGGGCGGCAGGCCCCCGCCCCCTGCTACCCACTGGCAGGCACTTGCAGCCCAGCCACTGCCCTGGCTCAGCCCAGAGCAGCAGCTCCTGGGGCAGGGGCTCAAACAGACTCAGTGGTGGCTCTGTCCCCTCTCGGGGTAGCCGGCCACAGCGGTTGGTGCTGGGCCTCCCACAGTTATGCCTACAGAGCCGGCTCCGGCAGTGGAGGCTTGTGCTTTGAGATCGGGGTTCAGTCCCCACGGGAGTCGAGCACCAATGCTCGCTGCTGGCTGGCAGCCAGCCCTCTTGGGGGAGCGGGGGTTCCCGAGCAGGCCACCCCCTTCGGCAGGAGAATGGAAGGAGGTGCGGGGTGTGGAGTCACACGTGGCCAGCGGTAGACGGGAGCTCTGCTCCCTCCAGCCTGAGCCCCACGGAGCTTTGCCTGGACACGCTCGGGTCTGACCAAGGGTCGTGGCTGCTGAGAGCCCCCGGTCTCCCCCCCGCCCCCCAAGGAACGTGACAAGGGCCAGACTGGAAATCATAATCCTGTCTGCCGAGAGACCAGGGCAAACAGGGGGTGGGGGTGGCGCAGATCCCCCAGCCCAGGAATGGGGTCGGCCCGGTAGTGGGGAGGCTTGACGCAGGGCCGCAGCCTGACCTGCAGCATGGGCTGAAGCAGGTTGGAAGGGGGTGGGAGTACCAGCTGGGGGGAGGGGGAGCAGGGGGGCACTGCTATCCCCAGGAGGGGGAAGGGCAGGGTGTGGGGGTGCTGCTCCCCTGGGTGAAGGAGGGGGATCTTCCCTAGCAGTGTTGGGCTCCCTCCGCCCGGGCTCCCGCTCCAGGTGTCCCTGGCTCACAGTTTGACAGTCCCGCTGCACGGAGAGGGTGGGGTGGGGCTGGACTCTGCCCTCTGCACCTGAGCGGGGCGGACTAGACGAGCTGCCCCTCCCCCCGCCCCGTCTCAGGTGTCTGCCTGCACAGGTGGGAGGCGTTCTCCTCCGGCCTCTGCCGCCCTCTAGAGGCAGCCTGCGATATCGCACCGTATCCCGCACCTGTGGGGACATGGCTGGGGGCGGATTACAGGGGGTCCTGCCGAGAGCGGCTGCGCGTGTGGTGGGACGTGCGGGGGGGGGGGGCTGAGGGAGAAGGTTTGTATAATTTTTGGTGGTGCTCAGAATGGGTCCAAGTCCCGACCTCCCCCCGTGGAAGCTGATGCATATTTTTTAAAATAATGTAAAAATGGACTGGAAACAGTAAGCATTTAATGGTTTCCCTATATTGCACAGTGTGTGGGGCTGTGGGCTCTGGGGTGGGGGTGGGGATGAGGGGTTTGGGGTGTGGGAGAGGCTCAGGGCTAGGGCAGAGGGTGGGGATGTGCGGGGGTGAGGGCTCTGGCTGGGGGTGTGAGCTCTGGGGTGGAGCTGGGGAAGAGGGTTTTGGGGTGTGGGAGGGGCTCAGGACTAGGGCAGAGGGTTGGGGTGTGAGGGCTGCAGGGTGGGGCCAGGGATGAGGCGTTTGGGGTGCAGGCAGGCTGCCCCGGGGCTGGGGCCAGAGAGGAGGACTCCCCCCAGCCCTCTCCCCGCCGGCAGCAGCGAGCTCCGGGAGAGCCGGTCCCCCCCCACAGCACTCTCACCCCCACCACTGTCACTGCACGTGCTCCTAGGGCCCCTCTCAGGTCCAGGGGGTTACACTTCCCCGGAGCAGGAAATCCTCATTCGAAAACAAGAGTGACAAGTGTTCAGAGGGAAAACCAACAAACTTTTCCTTGCCCTCGACCCCGGAGAGAGATTACGGGGGGTGGAGTGCGGGGAGGGGGAGGGAGACTTCACGCTGCACCCCGGGAGAAGCCCTGAGAGGAGCCGCTCCCGTGCGGAGGTGCAGCGAGGAGTCCGGCTGGCCGTGGGGCAGCAGGAGGCCACACTGCACCCAGGGAGGCAGAGGGGAAGCAGCCGGCTCAGTGGGACAGGGGAGGAGAAGCAACGAAGTTGTTTGCAGCGAGGAGATGAGTTTCTCCCCCCGAAGTGGAGATGGGGAGGAGGAAGCGGACGGGGGGGGGGTCGGAGAGCCCCAGCTACAGCCCCACAGAAGGGAAACTAGCAAAAGCAAAGCAAAGCAGAGGAGAGGAAGGGACAGAAAAAGCCCAGAGCAGCTGAGCAGCCACTTGGGGCTCCCTGAGCTGCTGCAGTCACTCACTCACTCCTCTGAACCGCCACCCAAACGCCGTAGCCTGCGCCCGCACGGCTGCCTTTGGTAGCTGGCCAGGGCAGTGGCTGGCAAGGGAGCACAGCGCGGAGCGGCAGGGCAGCTGCCCAGGGGGCAGGCAGGGACGCTTCGGGGGAGCATGTGGGGTGGCAGGTGGGGCCGGGGGAGAGACCCAGCCCTGTGCGTTGGTGGAGCTGGGTCCCCGGGTCCTGAATTTGCTGGAGCACGGGCACCACGGGCCCATATAACTCACTGCCCCTGCAGCAGGACCAGGCCCCACCGTGCTAGGCGCTGCACGCCAGACACAGCCCCTGCCCCGGGCATTCTGCAGTCCCAGGGGACAGGGCAGCAGGAGCAGGACGAAGGGAGGGGCTAGTGGCAAGAGCATCAGCTTTAGGGTTGCCAGCTTTCTAATGGCACAAAACCGAACACTCCTGTCCCACCCCTTGTCTGAGGCCCCGTCCCCTGCTCTCTCCAGCCCCCTGGAAGGACAAGGCCTTCCTCTGCAGCCGAGCAGTCGCGCTTAGTTGAGAAGTCACGTCCTCACATTCCATCTACACTACATTCAAACACTGTCAGATCGGGCTGGGAAGGAGGAGACCCCGTCCCAATGGCCCCACGATCACCAGATACAGAAACAGAGCTTCAGATGGTTAAAAAACCCGGAGTTTGACAGCATCTGTCAGGCAAGAAATCACTTCTCAATAGCTGTGGCTGTGAAATCCTCATTTCTTTATTGTTTTGTCATTATGGTCCCCACGTCCCTATTGTTTGTCTGTCTGGTTCTTTGATTGTTTCTGGGTGTTATATAATTAATTTTGCTAGGCATAAATGAATGAAGGTGGTGGGGTAGGATTGGTTAGAGAATGTTGTTACACTGTGTTAGGATTGGTTAGTAACATGTTAGTATAATGACTGGTTAAGGTACAGCTAGACAAGGACTCAGATTTCACTCTATAAACTGGGGTCCAAAAGGAAGTTCTTTGGGAACCAACTCCAGGACACAGCCCCGAAGTTCAGAGCTGCCAGAACTCACCACTCTGCCAATGACACCGGGCAGAACAGGAATCCCCCAGATGGGCCTGATCCCTACTGGCCAGCAGGAAAAGTTCATCTGCCTTCTTGGGAGTGGTGAGCACTGTGTGTGTAGCATGTGCAGTCTGGTTTGGGTGACTGGTAATAAAGAGAGGTTAAGGATATGACTTTCGCTGGGAAAAGGTCCTGCACACCTGCAGAAGTAGGATACACCCAGAGCCCTATGGATTGGGAAAGGGGGTGGGTACTTCAATTGACCAGGTTAGTTACACCCTGGATCCCTAGGGACTGGGAAAAGGGTTCCCTAATGTGTGCAGGTAGCCGATTTGGTGGCAAATGCCTGGGCAGCCTAAGGGCTTTAGGACTGAACTGATAGAGTCTAACACCGTAAATAATAGCAGAGTGCCGGTGCCTTCTGTCGGAAAGGGTCGCTGTCTATCTGGCAGAATGACCACCCCAGAGTGTCACGGAGTGGGGGGAAGTCAGGGCCCTGCACCCCTCTTCCTGCGAGTCACCGTGACTCTCAGCCAGCCAGTAAAACAGAAGGTTTATTAGATGCCAGGAACACAGTCCCAAGCAGAGCATGTAGGTACAGCCAGAACCCCTCAATCAAGTCCTTCTGGGGGGTTTAGGGAGCTTAGACCCCAGCTTGGGGTTCCCTGTGTTGCACCACCCAGCCCCAAACTGAAAACAAAAACTCCTCCAGCAGCTCTCTCCCCCCTCCCCCCTGCTCCTCCTCCCCTTTGTTCTCTCCCAACCCCCCTCCTGGCTCAGGTTACAGCTCAGGTAGTTTTTTTTCAAGGGAAGTGCCCCATCACCAATGTAACTCCCCTGCAACATTCCCAGGTCAAATCTGCCCCGCTCCCTGCTCCCTCACATAGAGCAACAAGAGAGAAAGGGAATGAAGAAAAGGGACCAGGAGGGGTGGGGGCTAGTTCAGGAGCCTCCCCCACTTGCTAAATGGTTAGTGGCACAAACCCTGTGCCCATGGGAAGGGCCGGTTCAGTGAGGAAAGCAGGATCGGGCCCAGACAAGCAGGCAGGCAACAGATAAAGGTTGGGTGCCCTGAGGGGCAGAGTGGCAGGAGTAAGGAAAGGACAGTCACATCCCTGGGACAATGGTGATATCTGAGCTGATGAAGGCATCATTCTGGGAGGTAAACAAGTGATTTAAGGAAAGAGAGTGAAAACTGCACAGGCAGGAGGGAATTAAGCAGTTTAACGTTGTGAAAATGTTAAAAAGGAAAAGTGGTATAGGAAGGGAATCCTTGGTTTCTTTGCAGCCATCCTGAAGGGAAAATGGGCCCTTTTCCAAAGAAATGTCTGTAAATAATCCAGGCAAAGAGACAATCTGATTTAAATCATCTGACTATGAATAATTTAGTCAAATTTGCTAAAAGAACATAAGGGGTTTCTATTGGAACGTAACTGCCCCCAAATGTAATCTATGTACAGCTGTGTAAAAATTAAAGCAGTGTAAGGGATGTTAAGCAAGTGTGTGTGTGTGTGTGTGTGTACAGGGCCGGCTCCAGGCACCAGCCTAGCAGCAGGTGCCTGGGGCGGCCAATGAAGAGGGGGGCGGCATGTCCGGCCATTCGGCGGTGCGGCCATCACTCCCTTTCGGAGCTTAGGACTTGCCGCCGATCGCAGCTTTGTGTGTGTGTGTGTGTGTGCGCGCGCTTGGGGCAGCAAAAACGCTAGAGCCGGCCCTGTGTGTGTATAAATATATTGTGTAAATAGGTGAAGTGTTTACTTACAAATTGATACGGCTAATGTTATAGAAGTTAAACTAGGGAAGGAACGTGCATTTTCCCCAGGACATGTGCAGTGTATATTGTAGAAGGGGTAAAAGAGATGCAAACAAAACATGCTACTTAATTAAAATCCTATTAGGGCTCCAAAGGGAGCCACAGCGGGTTGTTTTTTGCTGTGTGTTTTGGAAGCAGGAGTTGAAAGTGGAAAGAAATCCAAACTCTGGTGGAAGTTAATTGTGTCCTTTTTAAGACAGAAACTCTGAGCTGCTGATGGCTTTGGATCCAAAAGCAAGTCAGAAAGTGTCTATGTTGATGCAAATTACCTAGCTGATAAAGGAAGGAGAGAACTGGCAAATGAGGAACATACCTGGTCAGCAAATAAACTACCTGAAACCAAAAGGCTCAAATTATGACCCTCCAGAGGAAGGTGGAAAAAAGGTCAACCCTAAGAATACGAGGGACAGGTTAATCCTAAATAAAAAAAGTGTGTGTGTGTGTGTGTGTGTGTGTGTGTGTGTGCGCGCGCGCGCGCCCAGTGCTAAAATCTGAAGACAGGTACAAAAGGGGTCTGCTTATATGCATGACACCCCTACCTTTTAATTCACCCAAACCCCAAGGATAGAATTCATGGTATAACGAGGTACCTTTACTAGATTTGATGCTAATGTTATTGTTAATATTGGGATACATTTAAGGTTAATAAGTACCCCTGTAACACTGTATAGTGTGTATGATTTTTGGAAAAAACCTTTAAGGTCATCTGGTAATGATGCTTCTCAGCTATTATGTGTAAATAAACGTAAAGCTTAGCACAGCGAAAACCATTACAAACCTAGTCTGCTGTATGAGAAGGAAAACGGAGGCACATCACCTCATGAATGTAATACCTGCACAGTGCGATAATTCACCCTAAACCCTTAAAAGGTGGAAGCCATTGAAACCTGGCCTGCCTATAGAACAAAAACACAGGAGAGGATGGGGGTAATTCCTCTGTTTTGCCTGCAATCAGCAAGGGTATTTGTCTGCCGACCGGACTTTTAATGGCCTGGTCAGCGGTGCTGACCAGAGCTGCCAGGGTCCCTTTTTCGATAAGGTTGACAACTTTCTAATGGCATAAAATCAAACACCCCTACCCCGCCCCTTCTCCGACACCCCGCTTCCATTCGCTCCATGCCCCCTCCCTCTGTTACTCACGCTCCCCCACCCTCACTCACTTTCACTGGGCTGGGGCAGGAGGAGGGTGAAGGCTCTGGGGTGGGGCTGGGAATGAAGGGTTTGGGGTGCGGGAGAGGGCTCCAGGCTGGGGAATAGGGTTGGGGTGCAGGGGGGTATAGGTTCTGGTCTGGGGGTGCGGGCTCGGGCTCGGGGCATGGACTTGGGTGGGGCCAGGGATGAGGGTATTGGGGTGTATGAGGGGGCTGGGACAGGGTATTGGGGTGTTGGTGGGGTGTGGGCTCCGGGACGGAGTTTGGGTATGGGAGGGGACTCTGGGCTGGGACAGGGGGTTGGGGTGTGTGGGGTTGTACTCCAGCTGGGGCTGTGGGCTCTGGGGTGGGTCCGGGGATGAGGGGATTGGGGTGTATGAGGGCGCTGGGGCAGGGTGTTGGTGGGGTGCGGGCTCCAGGAGGGAGTTTGGGTACATGAGGGGCTGGAGCAGGGGGTTGTGGTGTGTGTGTGGGGGGATGAGGGCTCCGGCTGGGGCTGCAGGCTCTGGGGTGGGGCAGGGGATTGGGAGGCAGGAGTGGTTTTGGGGGTCCTGGCGGTGCTTACCACGGCTCCTGGGAAGTGGCCACCAGGTCCCTGCAGCCCCTAAACACATGGGCGGCCAGGGAGTCCCCACGCGCTGCCCTCTCACGCACAGGCACTGCCCCCACAGCTCCCATTGGTTGCAGTTCCCAGCCAATGGGAGCTGCTGAGCCAGCCCTCAGTGTGGGGGCAGCGCACGGAGCCTCCCTGGCTGCCCAGGCATCTAGGGGCTGCAGGGACCTGGCAGCTGTTTAATGGCCCGTCAGCGGTGCCGCCTGGAGCCAGGGTCCCTTTTTGACTGGGCGTTCCGGTTGAAAACTGGACACCTGGCACCCGTAATCGGCCTGGGCACTCTGAGCTCTGCTACTGGCTTCGGGTGACCTTGTGCCCCCAGCCTGGGTGCTGATGCCCGCCTGGCAGGGCTGGCTTGAGGCTTCACCTGCAATGGCAGCTGTTCGTCGCTGGTAACGTTTGAGAGGACAGCGAGAGGTGCCACAGGAAGGCCTGTGAGGGTAAAGCACATTGGGAGCCTCAGGTGGACATGGGCAGTGTAATGATTTGGGCAGAGGCAGCAGGTGTTGCAGGCAGTGGGGCTTGAACCTGTGACCTTGGAATCGAAATGCACAAGGCGCTACTGCCCAGCTGTTAGGCAAGGTGACTGTGTGACGAACTGGGACTGTTCTTGCTGGGGTGTGTGAATGCTGACAGGGGAGTGTGACTAGGATGGTCTGCATCGGGGGATGGGAGCCGGCCCAAGGGAACATACCTGAGCTTGTAACATGAGAACCCAGGAGGGGGTTGGAGGTCAGATGACTCCGGGGCCCGGGAAACTGAACAAAGGCTGTGGGAGGGGTCGCTGAAGGCAGAGTGCTGGAAGCAGGCTGGAAGGAGGCGGGAGAGATGGCTGGGAGGCAGAGATGGCTCTGACCCCCCAAGGGGGTGGGCTGGCATGCCCTGGGACCCCAAGCTGGACCTAACTGAGGGGGGCCCTGTTGTCTGTGCCTGCAAGACCTGTCTTGGACTGTATTCCTGTCATCCAAATAAACCTTCTGCTTTACTGGCTGGCTGAGAGTCATGGTGAATCGCAGGAAGCCGGGGGTGCAGGGCCCTGAGTTCCCCAATACTCCGTGACAACTGGTGGCAGCGGTGGGATCTACTGCACCCCGTGGACGGCGCTTCCTGCAGTAAGTGACTGGGGAGCAGTAAAACGAAGGGGGATGGACGGGAACCAGGCCTGCTGAAGAGTGGGAGAGAGACGGTTATTACCCCTGGGAGTGTGTGACCAGCGAGAAGGACTTTTGCAGTAACAGGGTCCCCCGGGGGGATCGCAGCGAGTGGTCCCAGGGGCGGAGGAGTCTGCAGCTCGACCCTGGCGGAGAGGCGGTGACCTCGAGAAGGGCTGGCACACTAGGGGGCCCCCTGGGAACTGTGGGGAGCTGTGAGCACACAGGCCGGTGAGTGGCCAGCAGGAAGATGTATGCCAAGCGGCTTAAGAGCGACCTGGTGGAGCTGTGCAAGCAGAGGCGGCTGCGCATTGGGAGGCTCACCAAAGAACAGCTCATTGCCCAGCTGGAGGCGGAAGATCGCGCGAATGAACTGATCCCTGTGTCTCAGGGAAGCAGCCTGGCAAATGCAGCGCAGGCACCAGTGTCTGTCCCAGCTGGGAGTGGTCAGCCCGCTGCTGAGGGCTTCCCGAGACCCCTCCTTCCTATGCCTAGGGGAAGGGTGGGGAGGAGCCCAGCAAATACCGAAGGCGCCGTGACCCCCCCGGCCAGCAGGGGGTCCCCCCGGCGAAGCTCGCCGGCCAGCAGAGGATCCTCCCGGCGACGTTCGGCATCCGGGGAGCGGAATTGGCTGGAATGGGAGAAAGAGCTAAAACTGAGGGAGCTGGAGGATCGTGAACAACAGAGACAGCATGAACGGGAGGAGAATGAGAGACAGCATCAGCGTGAACGGGAGGAGAAAGAGAGACAGAGACAGGAGAATGAGAGACAGCGTCAGCATGACCTGGAACTGGCGAGATTGAAGGGCAGCGAACCCCCGGCTGCGGTGAGTGAGGGGGGACCCAGGACTGCACGGGGCTTTGATAAGTGCATCATGGCCCCATACAAGGAGGGGGAGGACATGGATGACTTCCTGGAGGCCTTTGAGACGGCCTGCGAGCTGCACCGGGTGGATCCCGCGGACAGACTCCGGGTCCTTACCCCCTTACTGGACCCCAAATCCGTGGCATTGTACCGCCAACTGGGAGAGGCAGAGAAAGGGGACTACGAACTATTCAAAAAGGCCCTGCTACGAGAGTTTGGGCTGACTCCTGAGATGTACCGGGAAAGGTTCCGGAGTCAGGATAAAACCCCTGAGATCTCATATCTGCAACTAGCCGCCCGCATGGAAAGATACGCCAGCAAGTGGGCTGGTGGGGCCCAGACGAAGGAGGACCTGATTAAACTGCTGGTACTGGAGCAACTGTATGAGCGGTGCCCATCCGACCTGAGGCTGTGGTTGGTGGACAGAAAGCCAGAGAACCCGCGACACGCCGGGCAGCTGGCTGATGAGTTTGTAAAGAGCCGGTCAGGGGGTGGCAGGGAGGAGCCCCAAAGGAACAGGCCCGCCGCGATGCAGAGAGAGAGTCACCCTGGGACCTCCCAAAGGGGGAATATGGGGAATCCCCTCCCACGGGGAATGCCCAGCGTCAGGGACAACCGACCGGCTCGAGGGGACCCACGGGACCTGAGCTGCTATTACTGCGGCCGAAGAGGCCACGTTCGGGCCCAGTGCCCCAAGCTCAAGGACAGACTGAGCAGACCGAACCCGCACCGGGTTAACTTGGTAGAGGCCCAGACGGACGAGGGGCAGGCTTCTAACGCAAGAGGGGCTGGCAGCTTATCAACTGCTCAAGAGAGAGAAGGGCCCCAGGCCAGCTTCTCTGGGGGGCCAGATGCTCCGGATTCAAAGTTCTCCGTTTACAGGGTTGGCGCGGGGCTGGCCCTGCGGAGCGAGTGCCTTGTTCCCCTGGAGGTGGATGGGAAGAAAGTTTATGGATACTGGGACACGGGCGCAGAGGTGACACTGGCCCGGCCCGAGGTGGTGGCCCCAGATCGGGTGGTGCCCAACACCTTCCTGACCCTGACCGGGGTGGGCGGGACCCCATTCAAGGTTCCCGTAGCGAGGGTACACCTGAAATGGGGGGCCAAGGAGGGCCCCAAGGACGTGGGAGTGCACCACCATTTGCCCACTGAGGTGTTGATGGGGGGGGACCTAGAGGACTGGCCAAGCAGCCCCCAGACCGCCTTAGTTGTGACCCGCAGTCAGAGCCGGCGAGGGGCACTGCGCCCTGGCCTTGGGGGGGGTGCCTTGCCTGAGGCGCAGGACCCTAACCTGGTGGGGAGGGAACGCCCAGGGACACGGCGCAGGGAGGCTGCAGCTTCGGACCCAGCGGGCGAGAAAGAGCAGGTGGCCATCCCTGTCCCAGCTGCTGAGTTCCAGGCCGAGTTACAGAGAGATCCCTCCTTGCGGAAGATAAGGGACCTGGCCGACCTCAATGCGGTACAGACCATGGGACGAGGTGGCCGGAAAAGGTTCCTGTGGGAGAAGGGGTTCCTGTACCGAGAATGGGCTCCCCCAGGGAAAATGGAGTCAGGGGGGATCAGGAGGCAGCTGGTGGTACCCCAGAAGTATCGCCGCCAGCTGCTGTGCCGGGCCCATGACATTCCCCTCTCAGGGCACCAGGGAACCTGGCGTACCCAGCAGAGGCTGCTACGGAGCTTTTACTGGCCTGGGGTCTTTGTTACTGTCCGACAGTACTGCGGATCCTGTGACCCCTGTCAGAGGGGGAGGAAGGCCTGGGACAAGGGGAAAAGAGCTTTAGGACCCTTGCCCAGCATAAAGGATCCTTTCCAGAGGGTGGCCAAGGTTAAAAGGGCGGCTCTAAACCAAGAGAGCCCAAAGCACAGACCTCCAGACTGGAGCGCTGGGAGAAGACCACAGCCCAGTTGGAACCCCAGAGGTATGGGGGTGGGGAAAGGGCACAGGCCGCATAAACCTTCCCACATGCGAACTGCGAGTGCCATCAAGCACCCCCGACCTAAGGGGGGGCGTGGAACGGAAGGGGCCTGGTGTAATTCTCACCAAGGAACTGGAGGGATGCGGGGGCATCCATGGGAACGGGGGTAGGTTCGAACTTCCCCGGGTCACTGGCTAAAGTGACCCTGCTCAGTTCGGTCTCGAAGGGGGGAGAGATGTGACGAACTGGGACTGTTCTTGCTGGGGTGTGTGAATGCTGACAGGGGAGTGTGACTAGGATGGTCTGCATCGGGGGATGGGAGCCGGCCCAAGGGAACATACCTGAGCTTGTAACATGAGAACCCAGGAGGGGGTTGGAGGTCAGATGACTCCGGGGCCCGGGAAACTGAACAAAGGCTGTGGGAGGGGTCGCTGAAGGCAGAGTGCTGGAAGCAGGCTGGAAGGAGGCGGGAGAGATGGCTGGGAGGCAGAGATGGCTCTGACCCCCCAAGGGGGTGGGCTGGCATGCCCTGGGACCCCAAGCTGGACCTAACTGAGGGGGGCCCTGTTGTCTGTGCCTGCAAGACCTGTCTTGGACTGTATTCCTGTCATCCAAATAAACCTTCTGCTTTACTGGCTGGCTGAGAGTCATGGTGAATCGCAGGAAGCCGGGGGTGCAGGGCCCTGAGTTCCCCAATACTCCGTGACAGACTGCAGCCGCCTCAGCCTCAGGATGTGGACGTCCACTGGTCAGCTGCCTCCCTGCCATTAACTCAGCTCTCGCCCCCAGCCCCACGGGGGTTAGGAATCGGTGACCTGGTTTGAGAACTGCGGAAACTGAGGCACAGAGCAGTGGGGCTCGCACAGCAAGGCAGTGTCAGGGCGAGGGGCGGGAGCCGGGGCTCGTGCAGCGAGGCGGCGTCGGGGCGAGGGGCGGGAGCCGGGGCTCGCGCGGCGTCGGGGCGGGAGCCGGGGCGAGGCGGCGTCGGGGCGGGAGCCGGGGCTCGCGCGGCGAGGGGTGGGAGGCTCCCCCAGCCTGCGCCCGGCCTGCTGCATCTTGTGTCCTACAGCGCTGCCCAGCTGGGAGGTGGCAGCACAACTTGCAGCTTGTTCCTACTGACCCTGGGGGTCGGGTTGCAGGGCCAGTGGGGGCTCAGATGGGGCTGTGCATGAACTGGGAGCTAGTCCCTGGCCACCGGGGCAGCAGCACCTGGCACAAGCCACGTTCGAAGGGCAGCCAGCGACTCGCTCTGCGGAGACTGCTCTCCCTGCATCAAGAAAACAGAGCCTGCCGGGGAGCAACAGCAAAACAACTGCTGCCCCGTTCCCTGGAGATGACGGCTCGGCGAGGAGCTGCCAGGGAGACTGCTATTAGCCCCAGCGCGGCAGCTCAACCCCCGGGCGCTTGCAGATTGATCAGCCTGGGAGTCAGGGCGTCAGCAGCCACAGGCTCCCTGGAGTTCAGCTCCCCAAGGCACTATGGGAGGGGGACCACCCTCCACCTGGGGCATCTTTTCCAGCTAATGCCGTCTGAGTGACTGGGGCTGGGCGTTCGCCCAGAGGCAGCTCTTCAGGCAGGCCCGAGAATGTAGGGCTCAAAGAGGGTCATTTAAACAGAAGCTGAGATGGTGCCAAGGCCTGGGTGAGCTGCATTTCCCCAAGAGGGTCCCTGTAATCTCAATGCCCCGGCACCAAGCCTTGTTCGAGGGGGGCTGGGGCTGCACGGCAGTGCCCCGCACCCTCCACAACACGGGGCTGGCAGCCCAAGCCTGGCACCCCTGGGAAGCAGGAAATACACGTGACAAACCAGGATGTAAAGGTTAGAAAGCCAGGACGTGCCTCCCCCGCCCCCATCCTTCACTCTGCGCCCTTTGAGCAAAACCTAAACCTCTGCAAAAGAGGAAAGGCAGGGCCAAGGGACTGGCTCCCCCAGCGCCCTGCCCCCCAAACATACAGGGGTATCTCTGGGGCTGGGGATCTCTCTGGGGCTGGGATGCAGGGACAATTAGTGTAGGGTTACCATATCTCATAAATAAAAAAAGAGGACCCTCCACGGGCCCTGGCCCCACCCATTTCCCCACCCTAGCCCCGCCCCAACTCTGCCCCTTCCCTGCCCTAACTCCATCCCCTCCTCCCTCCCACTCCCAGCCAGGGGGAAAGGGCTGCCCCAGCGCTACCGGCTTCAGGATTTGCCGGGCAGCCCCCAGACCCTGTGCCCCCAGCCGGCGCTTCCCCAGCGCAGCTGGAGCCCGGGAGGGGAAGTGCCCAGCCTGGGGCGCAGGGTCTGGAGGCTGCCCAGCAAACCGTGAAGCTGGTAGCGCTCGGGCTTCGGGCAGCCCCTATGCCTCCGGACCCTGCGCCCCCGGCCGGGCACTTCCCCTCCCGGGCTTCGGTGGCGCAGGGTCCGGAGGTATGGGGGCTGCCCAAAGCCCGTAGCGCTCGGCTCTTAAACAGAGCCGAAGAGTCGGGGAGGAGCAGAGCCGCCGCGGCCGGAGGCTCTGCTTCTCCCGACTCTTCGGCTCTGTTTAAGAGCCGAGCTGCCCCAGCGCTACCGGCTTCGGGCAGCCCCCATGCCTCCAGACCCTGCGCCGCCAGAGCCCGGGAGGGGAAGTGCCCGGCCGGCATTTTCCCGGACATGTTCGGCTTTTTGGCAATTCCCCCTGTACGGGGGTTTGATTGCCGAAAAGCCGGACATGTCCGGGAAAAAACGGACGTATGGTAACCCTATGCATGGCAGAGGCCTGTAACCAGAGCTCCCCACCAGCGTCCATGGAGCTGCACAAGCTCCGGGTCACTCGGGGATTCTGCACCAAGGGGCTGACTGTGAGCTGCACCCCAGCAAAGCCCTGGCTGGGCTGGGGAGGGGGTGTGCCCACCACCCCTGTGATAAGTGAGGGAGGGTCCCCAAAGCCCTGGTGAGCAGATCTTCCCTTCTCTCGCTCCGCTCTCGAGGAGCCGCCTGCCCAAAGCATTGCTCCAAAGCACTGGTTCTCAACCGATTTCCCATTGTGGGCAGCACACGCGGCTTTCTGGGGGTTCTATGGGCTGCAGCCACACAAGATACGCGCTCCCTGTATGGCCCTGAGGATGGCACATGGGCTGCAGCCGGGTGCTGATTGGGCTGCAAGCGGCCGGCGGGCTGAGAATCACTGCTCTAAAGAGCCACAGCGTGCTCGCTCCACGTGGGGCTGAGTTAGCTGCCCCTACAGCACCCTGCCAGAAGAGGGCAGTCATGACCCGATTGCACCCTCCTGCCCCTTCTTCAACCACACAAACGTTGGGGTGGATTTGGAGTTGAACTGAGAGGCTAGGCAAGCTTCGCCCACAGCAATGCCATGCCCCTCGTGGCTGGCTTGCAGCACCCCTGCCACACCAGCCTGATCCCCAGCCCTGCCATGCAGCACGCCCTGCTCTGCCAGCCCCCCCAACGCACCACACACCTGCTCTGCAGCACCCCGTGCTCCACCAGCCCCATCGCCTCTGGCCTGCGCTACACGGCCCCTGCTCTGCCAGCCCAGGACCCCCACCCTAGTGCTGGCTCTCAGCTCCCACAGGATTTGAAGTGGCTGGTATGTGAAGCCCAGCACCTGACCTAGCCCATGGCATCCCTCAGTGGCACTAGCATGTTTGCATCAATCTCCTGTCTGCAGACAGACTCCCCCTCCCCCGTTACAGATTCCCCCCCCCCCCCCACGTGCCCCAGGCCGGGCTGAGCCCCGGTGGGGTCCCTGTCCCTTTAAGAGCGGGGCTGGGCTGAGCCGAGCCGAGCCGGTGGAGGGTGGCTCTGCTCCCGGCTGCAGCCTGATGCCGGAGCCTGGGCTGAGAGCCAGGCTCGTCTCCTGCACCAGCTCCGGGAAGGGGCTTTTCTGCGGCTCCCCCAGTCCGAGCCGCCACACGGTAGGGGCGGGTTGCATGCGGGCAGGACCCGGTGGGGCCGAGGGCTGAACAGGCCCGGCAGGGCGGTGCGGGGGCTGCTGGAGGGAAGCTGGGGAAGGGGTGGCACGGCCTCAACCCCCTGGGGCTGCCTGCCCGCGGAGGAGGCAGAGGGGCACAAGCCGCAGCAGGACCCCAGCCCCCGGGGGAGGGGATCTGGGGCCAGCCCAGGGAGGCAGGAGCAGTCCCGGGGGTGCTGGGCGTGTGCAGGGCAGAGCCCGGGAGAGCCCCAGCCCCGCGGCGGGCAGCGCTGCAGAGCAGGAGCCCGCGCTCCCCGGAGGGCGAGGGGAGCCCCAGGCAGGGGGAGCCGGGCCGCCCGCACCCACCGCTCGGGGCTGCTCCCACTACCGCTTTCAGCCGGCGCGGCTGCCCTATCAGCGGCTTTTGGGTCTTTAAAGAGCCGTCCGGGGGGAATCCCGGACCCTAAATCAGTGGGGCCGGGGGTCTCTCTGGGGCTGGGGTGCAGTGACAGTGGGGCCAGGGGTCTCTCTGGGGCTGGGGTGCAGTGACAGTCAGTAGGGCCAGGGGTCTCTCTGGGGCTGGGGTGCAGTGACAGTCAGTGGGGCCAGGGGTCTCTCTGGGGCTGGGGTGCAGTGACAGTCAGTGGGGTCAGGGGTCTCTCTGGGGCTGGGGTGCAGTGACAGTCAGTGGGGTCAGGGGTCTCTCTGGGGCTGGGGTGCAGTGACAGTCAGTAGGGCCAGGGGTCTCTCTGGGGCTGGGGTGCAGTGACAGTCAGTGGGGCCAGGGGTCTCTCTCAGGGTGGGGTGCAGTGACAGTGGGGCCAGGGGTCTCTCTGGGGCTGAGGTGCAGTGACAGTCAGTAGGGCCAGGGGTCTCTCTGGGGCTGGGGTGCAGTGACAGTCAGTGGGGCAGGGGGTCTCTCTGGGGCTGGGGTGCAGTGACAGTCAGTGGGGCCAGGGGGTCTCTCTGGGGCTGGGGTGCAGTGACAGTCAGTAGGGCCAGGGGTCTCTCTGGGGCTGGGGTCTCTCTGGGGCTGGGGTCTCTCTGGGGCTGGGGTGCAGTGACAGTCAGTAGGGCCAGGGGTCTCTCTGGGGCTGGGGTGCAGTGACAGTCAGTGGGGCAGGGGGTCTCTCTGGGGCTGGGGTGCAGTGACAGTCAGTGGGGCCAGGGGTCTCTCTGGGGCTGGGGTGCAGTGACAGTGGGGCCAGGGGTCTCTCTGGGGCTGGGGTGCAGTGACAGTGGGGCCAGGGGTCTCTCTGGGGCTGGGGTGCAGTGACAGTGGAGCCAGGGGTCTCTCTGGGGCTGGGGTGCAGTGACAGTCAGTGGGGCCAGGGGTCTCTCTGGGACTGGCGGCGGTATGGAGTCAGCACCTGGGCCCAGCTGTTTCCCCAGGGCAGTGACACCTCCCCCTGGCTGCTTGGTGGGAACGTCGCTTTGAGCAGCCAGAACAGGAGGGTGTTTTCTTGCCCAGCTGAACATGCTGCGGGGCCCCAGCCACCGTGGCTCTGCCATGCTCCTCCTCGGGCTGCTCCTGCCCCCCACCGCCTCCCGCGCCCACTGCCCAGGACGCCAGCAGCTGCCTGCAGCTCCCAGAACCGAGCCCCTGGAGATGACGCGAGTCCAGGCTCTTCGAACGCTCGGAGGCGGCAAAGGCCTCGGACTCCTGCCCCGGCCCTGGGGGTCGCACCCTGGCTCCACTGCTGTCAAACCCAGGCGCCCGTGGATGGGGATGGACCTGCTGGAGTTTTAGCTGAGTGAGGACAGGATCAGGCCCTCCAAGGACGATCCAGACGGTGCCCTGTGTGATCAGGGCCCAGGCGCTGGGGGAAAGGGTCATTTACAGGGCTTGGCTTGGAGAGGTTCACTAAGCGATGGGACTTCTCCCCCAGGCACGCTGAAGTCCACATTGCCTTGCGTCATCTGCCTCCGGAGAGCAGCTCTCAGCGGCCAGTCTGCACTGAGCCGCAGCGGGAAACGAAACCGACCGGGGAGCCAGGAATCACAAGCAGGGCGTGCCAGGGCAAAGAGCCAGCTGGAGCTGCCGTGAAGCGACGGGGCCCTGCAAACGCCTGCAGCCGGGGCCACGCTCACACTGCCCTCCCCACTGCTCCTGCTGTAGACGTTGGCTGCAGCCCAGGCTCCCGCAAGGGGCTCTAAGCGGCGAGGGCCGGGCTAGGCCGGCTCCCATGGCTCCGGATCTCTACGAGACGCCCGCTCGGAAGCTGGATAAGTTCATTTTCGACGCTCTGCAGCCCGACAGCACGTTCCTGCGCCAGGCTGGCCAAGCCATCGACACGATCTGTGAGTTCCTGAAAAGAAACTGCTTCGCCGACCGGCCCCCGCCCCGCATCAAGGTGCTGAAGGTTGTGAAGGTGAGTGGTGGGGCCTGTTCCAACTGCTCCTGGCACGACGGCTGGGGGGGGGGGTGCATCAGGTGGTTGCTTCGCACAGGGTGCAGGCCAGTGCCAGGCAGGGGTGACATGTCCCGAGTGGCGAGGCCCAAGGATCCCTGCTATTGTGTGTGCACGTCTGGGACGCAGGAGAGGGACAAGCCACCGAGCCACCAGGTGACCAGATGGCTCGGCCCTTTCCTTCAGGACACCCCAGAGTGAGGCCAGGCCAGGATGTGGGGCTCGGGGACTGGCCTTTGGGGCCCCAGAGGCAGGGAACCATGCTCAAGTCAAGGTGGAGAATGGGCCAGGGTGCGTCTGGGCAGGGCGCTCCGGAGCCCCCGTGGGTGCTCTGCTGAGTGGCACTGACCCCACCGGGGATGCTGAGGATCTGGGTGCCTGCAGAGGGACTGCTGGGGCTTGCTGCCAGGGCGTGTGCAGCAAGGAGCAGAATGTTATGTGGTTACATGGCAAGGAGCGGGCAGCGTCCGGGCCAGGCTGAGCACCAGGACGGCCCCTCCAGCGGCTGAGAGCAGGATGGCCGTGCTGAAGGGAAGGGCAGGCCTTCCCCGGGCAGCCCACAACATGCCTGGGTTACCAGCTGGGGGCCACTTCCCCTGCCAAGAGCACAGGGTGGGGGGAGAGGGAGGCTTGCCCAGGTGGGAGAGAGCTGGTGGGGACCTCGCTGGGGACTGGAGCAAGGAGCAGTGAAGGGGGGTTCTGTGGCCAGAATCTCTGGGGAGAAGATGGGGAAGGGGGTAGGGTGGCATCTGCATCATAGAAACCATTACCTGCTTTATTGCTAGTGACAGTCCAGAGGAACAGGACCTGGGATGCACCCGGATCTGTGTTCTAACTGATCAATCCCAAGGCAGGTAGTGTGCATTCTGCTACAGTCAAAATCAGATGAAGGCACAGGGTGAGCAGCTCCTTGAACAGCTATCTAGAATGTGTAGAAAGAGTTGCTTTATCATGGGGGGTTTTGATCCGGGGGGGGAGGGGCACATGCTGCAGGGCTCATGCTGCCATGGGAAAAACATCCTTGGAGTTGCTAATCATTATAGCTGAGAACTTTCTAATGCAAAAAGCATCACAGTCAGCTCAGGGGGATTCTATATTACACTTCGTTCAGTGATAATTCATCTTTATTCTTCAGAACTAAAACCTGATGGTTACCTAGGTGTGACGAACTGGGACTGTTCTTATTGTGGTCTGTGAATGCTGATGGGGAGAGTGGCTAGGATAGTCTGCACTGGGGGATGGGAGACTGACCGACTGAGAATACCTGAGCATGTAACATGAGAACCCAGGAAGGGGTTGGAGGCCAGGTGACACCTTTGCCCCGGAAACTGAACAAAGGCTGTGGGAGGGGTTGCTGAGGGGAGAGTTTCAGAAGCTGGCTGGTGACATGGCTGGGAGGTAGACGGGGCTTTGACCTCCCAAGGGGGCTAGGGTGCCCTGAGACCTCAAGATGGACCTAACTGAGGGGGTCCTGTTCTCTGTGCCTGCAAGACCTGCCTTGGACTGTATTCCTGTCGTCTAAATAAACCTTCTGCTTTACTGGCTGGCTGAGAGTCATGGTGAATCGCAGGAAGTCGGAGGTGCAGGGCCTTGTGTCCCCCCACACTTTGTGACACTAGGTGCAAGTGATCATGATCAAATTTAATTTGCTCTGTGCAAACAAAAGATAGTCCCAACCAGTATATAGACTTGGTGCTTTAAGAGGGCCAGTTTCCTAGAGCTGAAAACAGTACTGAGCAAAATTGAATAGGAGGAAAAACGTAAACATAAAAATATGAATGATAATTAGGAGCTGTTTAAGGATGCTTTATTACATGCCCAAGGGATCTGCAATTATGTTCAAAGCCTTCTTTGGTTAAAAAACCATCATAGTTGAGAGGGAAGGTAAAAGGAGCAATTATATATATTATATATATAAAATAGCAATCAGTACAAACTTGTAGTTAGGAATTGCAGACAATTGATAAGGGAAGCTAAAGGTACCAGTGAAAACTCTATGGCCAATAGGGTTAAGGACAATGAGAAGGAATTCTTTAAATATTTCAGAAACAAATCAAATCCTAGCATATGACATAGGTCCAATACTAGATAAGGACAGTAAAGCTGTCAGTCATGATGCCTGACATCAGTCCCAGACAAAATCAGGGAAAGATTGGTATGGAGCACAATCAGTAAGGAATTAAGGAATGGCAGAATATATAATGCCAGTCAACATGATTTTATGGCCAATGGATCTTGTGAAACAAATCATGGCTAGATCCACAACGGGATTTAGGCATCTAGCTGCTGCGTTAGGCACCTAAATACCAAATTTAGATCCTCAAAACTGCTGCTGAGTTACTGCCTAACCCTGTAGGTACCTGCATTCCCAGGAGGGACTGAGAGTCTCACCGCAGAATACCCTAGAGCCAGTGATTTGGGCTCCCAGGGGGATCCCTAGGTGCAAGGCCCTGCCCTGAATTAAGCAGCGTGGGGATCTGAAACAGGCTCTCCCACTCTGGGGGAGTGCTCCTCCTCCTCCAGGGGGGTTTTGAGTGGGCCCCGTTCTAAGAGATGGGTAGGCGGAGACATGATCATGGGCTACACGTTCCTCCCTGGGAAGAGATTTCTTATAGCAGATGGCTCTTGAATCTAGCAGAAAAAGGCAGAACCAGATCCAGTGTCTGGAAGCTGCAGCTGGATAAATTTGGACTAGAAAGAAGATACCATTTTTTTAACGGGGGGGGGGGGAGGAGGTGTCATTAACCAAAGGGACAGCTTAGCCTAGGACATGGTGGCTTCTCCGTCACTTGAAGTCTTTCAGTCAAGACTGGGTGTAGCTCAGCCAGACGTGATGGGCTGGATGCAGGAGTCCCCGGGTGCAGGTCTGGGGCTGCGTTCTGCGGGGCTCAGACGAGCTGCGCAGTGGACGCTGCAGGAGGGGCAGGGGAGGCAGGCCCAGCAGGTGACGTGGGACTAACTCCCCTCTCCCGGCAGGGTGGCTCCTTGGGCAAAGGCACGTCCCTGAAAAGCAGTTCCGATGCCGACCTCGTGGTGTTCCTCAGCTGCTTCAAAGGGTACGACGACCAGGAGACGAACCGGGCCGGGATCATCAAGGAGATCGAGAGGATGCTGGAGAAGTGCCAGCAGCAGAGGCACTTCGAGGTGTTCATTGAGCAGTCCCGGTGGCCGAACCCCCGTGTGCTGAGCTTCATGATGAGTTCCAAGACGCTCAATGAATCCATCGAGTTTGACGTGCTGCCAGCCTACAACGCCCTGTGTACGTCCTGCTGCCCCTACTCCGCTAGCTGCCTGCTCTCTGAGCGTCTCCAAAGGCAGGGATTGTCCTTGGGGGGAGAGTCTGGGTCCTGAGCCCTGGAGAGCCGCGTTTGCTGGGTCACGAGTGTCACAGTCGCTCCACAGATCCCTAGATCTGTGCTACCCCGCTCCCTGCAATGTACAACGCCTGGAAACGGGTGTGCAGGGGAATAAAAATTTGGCCGCTTTTGGAGGGGCACTTTCTGTGCCTCCCACGGCCAGAGGAGCTGGCTCTCCACCCCCCACCCCTGCAGCTCCTTGGGCTGGCGGAGCCGGCTTCTCCCCACTGTGGCTGGTAGAGCTGGCACACACACCCCGGTGGCCCCAGGGCCGGTGGAGCTCGCTCTCCCTGCCCCGGAAGAGTTCTATACCCCCGCTGATTGGGGGGGGGGCGTGCCCCTGCTTGCCCCCCTGCACACCCCCCCACCCTGAAATGAATGCAGATGCCCTCCCCCAGGCGCTGTGCCTATTCCCAACAGCTCAGGTGTCACGCGAACTCCTGCAGGGGTTGGACGGGCACTCGTGCTGCACCGGGTGGCATGAGAGATAGTGGCAGACCAGGCCTCTGCCCCCTCACCCTGGTCCTTCTGCTAAATAGCCCCAGGAGTGGTCCCCCTGCATTACCAGGGTCCAGCTTTGCACTGCAGGTGCCACGCTGAGGTTAAACAGAGATGGAGCCCAGCCTGGCATGCACCTGTGTGTTTATGTTCTCTGCCAGCCTCGGGTGCCAAGCCTTCCTCCCAGGTGTACGAGGAGCTGATCCAAAGCTGCTCCCGGGGGGGCGAGTTCTCCACCTGCTTCACCGAGCTGCAGCGGGATTTCGTGGTGGATCGCCGCACCAAAGTGAAAAGCCTGATCCGCCTGGTGAAATACTGGTACAAGCAGGTACAGCAGCCAGGCCAGGCTTCCCAGAGCCCCTGGGGCGGAGGGGGGTGGGGGGGTCACGCTTTCCTCTCCCAGCACCCTCCACTTGCCCTAACTGGCACAGCAAAGCCCCTTCTCTAAATGCTTTTCCTTCTGAGTCTGAGACGGGTGAATGGTGCCCGGACGGAGCTGGCACTGACAGGGCACTGTGGTGAGGAAGCTCACTGTGCCTGAGCCCCGGCTGGCACTGACAGGGCCCAGCTGCGGGGAGCTCCCCCTGCCCCAGCCCCGGTGCCGTTTGCTGTGTGGATTTAGGGGCACGAACTGGGCACTGAATCAAGGCTCATCTCTGTTCCTCTTGTCAATGCCAGCACATCCGTCCATACAAAGAGTACCTGGGAAAGGGGGAATCCCTGCCCCCCCAGTACGCGCTGGAGCTCCTGTCTGTCTACGCATGGGAGCAGGGCAGCAGGGATCGAGCTTTCGACATGGCCGAGGGCTTCCGGACGGTGCTGGAGCTGATCCGGCAGTACAAGCAGCTCTGTGTCTATTGGACCATCAACTACAACTTTGCAGATGAGGTCCTGGGAGGGTTCCTGCACCACCAGCTCCAGAAAGCCAGGTCAGCTTCCCTCCCAGGCCGATGGTTTCCCTCCACATCCTGCCCCATGGCTATTCCCACCCATCTCTGTGCCCCCACCCGCCCCACTCCTGCTCCGGGCCCCCAGGGTGGTCCTGTCCAGGTCTGCGCTGGGAGCGGCCGGTGGGACCATGAAACCCCCAGCACGGTGCGTGGACGTGACTAGCGTGCTCCCACGTCTAGGCTGCTGGCTCCAGCTCGGGGTATGTGCTGCAGGCGAGCCGTGCGGTCCCAGGCACAGGGAGGAGCTGACACTGGGACTGTTCCAGGGGCACCTGCATCTCGGCTCCCCACCCTGCCAAGAAAGGCTGCCTGGCTCAGGCTACAGGGGGAGGGGCGACTGCAGCACGGCTGAGCCCAGAAGGTCAAAGATCAGGGGACTGGCCCCCAAATCAGGAGATGGGGGTGTGTTTGTTTCCTGATTTTGAAACCCCCACAGGCTGCGCTGGCAGCCCCATCCGTGCTCAGGGAGCCACCCACGACAGGAGCTCTCGCGACCACACCCACTCGTGACCAAATGACACAGATTTGTAGCCGGTGCTGCCCATGGTGCGGGGAGCTCGCAGCTCCTCCCCAGAGCAAAACCTTCCAGGCAATTCATGCTGTAACCCCCCCAACCCCCATCCCTGCAGCTGCCCCCCCCCCCCCCCCCAGCAATTCAGCCTGGCTTTTACCTGGGGCTCCTCCGATCCCAGCACGGCCAATCTCAAAACTCCTGAGTCAGATCCCCAAAAAAACCATGATTTTTTTTTTTTTAAAAAAGATGCGACTGTGATTTTCGATCTGTCTTCTGAGTGTCGCCCTCGGCCCGCCCGCCCTCCCTCCCCGTGTGGGTCTGTAGAGAGGTTAGCTGGGCCTTGCCTCTCTCTGGGGCGGCGGGGACCCCCACCGCCTCACTACGTTCGGGAAGAGCTCTAGCAGGGTCTAGTCTTTCTCCGCAGCCTTCGTGAGGGCAGCAACGACACAGCGAGTCGTCAGCCCAGGCCCTAGGCAGGGCAGGGCAAGGGTGAGTCGGGCGTTCAGGCAGGGGCTGAGCAAGAACAGGATAGACACAGTGGGCCCAGGCCCTGGCTCCGAAGGCCTGAGAGGGGGAGAGGGGCACCCGCGAGGTGGGTGGCAGGGGGGACGCAGGCCCTCCCACTCCACTGCGTCCCAGCCCAGGCCCTAGCACGGCAGAAGACCCGCTGCTGCGTCAGTGGGGATCCCGGCTGCAAGACACGGACAGGGGCTCTGGGTGTGCTGCAGCCAGACTTGGGTCGGCTGCCCCCGGGCTACTTCCTGACTCCCCCTCTAGAGGTATCTGGGTCGGGGCAGTGTCCTCATGGGGGTCCAGCACCAGGGGTTCCTCGGGATCGCTGGTGCAGGGTAGGCCCAGCCAGCCCTTGGGTCCACCCCAGGTTACTGGGGGTTCCCAAGCGGGAGCTAGGCCAGAGGCGTCTGGTCTCCCCAGCGCCTGCCCTCGCAGTGAGCTCTGGGGTCGGGCCTTTATACTTCCTGCGCCACGCCTGACCTCTGGGGGGCGGGCTCAGAGCTCCCTGGCTCCGCCCACTGTGGTGTCTGGAGGGGCTCGTCTCTCTCTGGGGCAGCGGGGACCCACACCGCCTCACTACAGGGTCCCAGGTGGATTGGGTCAGGTGAGTCTGGCCCCTGCTGCAGCTCTCACCCCACATCTGCCCATCTCCTGCCCAGCAATTGAGCCCCCAACCTCCAAATCAATCCTGTCCCCCCACCCCCACATGCGTTCTGCCCTTGCCTGCCTCCCCTCTGCTCCTCCTGGAGCTCTTCACCAGCCTCTCCCAGGCCAGGTGGGGAGCTGCAGTGGGATCCCCTGCCCCCTTCCAGGCTGTGGGGGGCTTTAGGGGCTTTTCACCCCCCTCTACCCCTGCCCAGAGAAAACAGTCTTGTCCCCACTGGGAGCAGAGAAACTGTCCTGTCCCCATTGCTCACAGGAGGGGGAGGAGGGGATGGAGCCTCCCTGAGGTGCTGGGCTCCCCCGTCCCCTCCTGTGAGAAATGTGTCGGATGCCCCCCCAGGAGGCGGGGCAGTGGGGAAGGCAGCCAATCAGAGCTGCTGGGTGGGGCTGAAGTGATGGGAGGGTGGCAGTGAGGTTGGCTGCAGCGGGGGGGTGGGTGAAATCCCATCCCTGCAGAATGGGCAGCGCGGCCGCTGGGAATGAGGCGGGCGAACGCCGCTGGGCTGGAGGAGCAGGGGGGTGAGGCCCCGATAGCCCCTGTGGGAGGGGAGAGGGCGGTGCAGAGGGCTTGCACTCGGGACCCCGGAATGGGACGGGTGGGGAGAACCTGGGGCGAGCGGAGGCCCAGCCCCTCCCTGCTGAGAGACGTGTGACCGACAGCCAACAGCGCCTAGCAGGACGGAGCCTGTGGGCCAGGGGGCAGCGCGTGCCCAGCCCCCTGCAGCCCAGCCGGTCAGCACCGCCACTCTTCGTGTCTCGCTCCATTTCAGGCCCATCATCCTGGACCCGGCGGATCCGACGGGGATCGTGGGGGAGGGGAGCCGCTGGGACCTGGTGGCACAGGAGGCTGAGTGCTGCTGTCACCAGCAATGCTGCATGGACCTCTACGGCGTTCCTGTGCAACCCTGGGACGTGTCGGTGAGCACGGCATCACCATGATGTCTCTGATTGTGTCCAAGGAGCTCACAGACCAGGCCCCCTCTGCACCCCTGTGCAGCACAGGCCCAGCCTGGGGATGCCCCCACCCCTGCAGAGTGGGGAGATCCATTCACCCTGGCCCTGTGCTTCCCCGTCTCTGCCCAGCTGGTGCCCTCCCGAGGCCCTGTCCGCTCAGTGGCATTGGCTTGGCCAGGCAGTCACTCCCTGACCGCGTTCCCTGCAGACAGGCGGTCGTCGGGCTGGGGAGCACCCGTCAGGGTGACAGCGCCATCTCGCCAGGGGAGGTTGGGTGTGAGCCTTTCCGCTCTGCCCCACACCCAGACCCAGGGCTCTGGGCACCCTGCAGGGAGGCTGCTGCAGATACAGCCTCTCTCCTGAGGTCAGCCAGGCCCTCTCCCTTCCCCGTCCCTGCCGCCCCCCACCCCCAGCAGCTCCTCCATCCCCAGAGACCTAACACGGGGGAGGGAGGAGCAGTGACCTTTTAGGACCCAGGGCCCTGCCAAATCTGGGCCCAGAACTGCCAAGTCTGGACACCTTGATCCCAGCAGGGTCTGGCCAGGAGGTGCCAGCACCCTGAGATGGCTGCTCCCCTCGAAAATCAGCTCTTCTCCCTGGCTGGCCGGGCTGCCATCTGCCCTCCGTTATCCCCAGGGTCTCCATGCTGCAGCCCTAGGGGCCCCTGCTGGCCCCTGAGACCTGGCGCAATGGGGGGCAGTCGCTGGCTCTTTACTGATCCCCAATATCTGTGTGCTCCTGTTCCAGCCTGAGCAAACCCCCAAAGGGAGCAGGGGCTTTGAGATCCACACCGGAGCGCAAGAACATCCAGTCTCAGCCCCTCCGCCTGGGCCAGCCTCCACCAGTAACGAAGCCATGGCGGTCCAGCAGCCGTCCTTCTGCACCGTCCTCTGAGACACCTCTCCAGCCCTCCCTCCGGGGACGGCTCCGGCTGGGGGGCAGAAGGAATGTGGACAGGAAGGGGGGGAATTCTGGGGGCTCGTCCATTCCTACTTGTCATGCTACCTTGAGCCATGGGAGCTGGGCTGGCCTGGTCTCATCTCCAGGAGGATGTGGCCAGTTCCCGTAGTCCCCATGTGGCATGGTCCCCCTGCCCGTGAGTGGATGGGAACACTGGAGCCTCCCTATCCCAACACCATCCTGCGCTCCTGGGCAGTCAGAGGAGAGACCTCCCCAGCTGTGGGCAGCTCTTGAGAGTGAGCCAGGCCTGGGACCATTCCACCGAGTACCCCGCCCCCATGAGCATTACGTCCTCATCCCACCCCCCCAAGGACAGGTCTCCTGTGCAGCTCCAGCCCTGGCCTGGTCTATTCCCGTATCTGTCTGCATTCACCCGGATGCTCCCCGTGAGCCTCATGCGACTCTCCCTCTGCCGAGCCCACCTGCCTGCCAGGCCCTTCCGACAACGACAGGATGGCGCGTCCTCCCCTAGCAATGGACAACAGTGCGGCCTCTCTCTGGGTTGGCAGCGAGGTGAATTATGGGATAGGTGAGGGAATCCTGGCATTAAATCCCAGACTCCCTACAATGCCAGGGGGTGTCAATACACAGCAAAACTCCCCATAAGGCAGGGAGCCAGCTGGGGTGTGGAAGATGCTGGGATGCCTACCCATAATGCACCATGCTTTAGCAATGTGGTGTGCGAGCCCCCGTAAGGTGCCCGCTGTGAGTGCACTCCACCGGAATAGCTTTTCCAGTTGCACTATGTCGACGGTCTCACCCTGGTGCGATGTGTGTAGACAAGGCCCCGGAGCGCTTCGCTCCCTGCGTTGTCACTGACACCGCGGCAGGGAGGGCGGGAAATGCTACTGACTCAGAGCGGCAGCGTTCGGACTCGCTCCACGCTGGCATGATGCCAGGGCAGGGGGGACTGGGGCCCCAGGTGCAAGCGCTGCTTCACCGGGGCTGGGGAAACAGATAAACAGGTCCAAGAGCCCGGGGACGTTATGGGGGGAGGGGGAAGAAGAATGTCAGGAAAACAAGATTCACTGGCTGCTTCTCTATTAACTTTGCACCCAGACTGGGAGTCAAATGGGAGCATCTCAAGGCCAATTGCCTCCTTTCAGAGAACAGCCCTGCCCTTCTCCCTCTGTCTCCCTGCGCCATCTCCCCGGCTGCCCAGCCTTCGTCCTCCGACTTCCACCTAAGGGCGGGGGCAATTCCACTGACTGGCTCTGTGCAGCTGGTGGGGAGGTGGCTGTGATCTCCAGGCATTTCCCTTGGCATTCAGAGGGCACTTGGGAGATTTTTCCTCCCCTCCGGTCCCTGGTGGCATCAGAGTCTATGATGCATTTTCTCTCTGTCCAGGGGTACTTCCCCTCTCTGCTGATTGCTGAGTTATTTGCCATGTTAATTGTTTACCATGTTAATTGCTTGGGGTGCGTGTGTGTGTTTGAGGGATGACTTGGGGGGGGGGGGACCATGTCCCCAGTGGGGCATATCCCTGTTTGAGTGATGTCATAATGTTTGGGTCTACTACTGTACCCTCGGAGTGCGCTGAATGGTGAGAAGTGAGTGAAAGTTCATAACATGTCACGACCTGTTGTCATCAGTGCTGGTGTTCTGGGAGCAAAGGGAGCCAGACTGAATTAGTCTAAACCAAACAGCCCCCTGACATGACTCAACTCAAGGCCGGAGTTAAGATCTTGCCTGGTAAACAAGAGAAGTGTGAGGCCAAAAATCAATCAGCCAAAATGGGTGCATCAGAAATCAGGCCTAAATAATGAGGGGCTGGGCTGTTTCACCCACCACTCCATTTGGGGGGGGCTGAAAAGAAAAGACTTTCTCTTTCCTACCCCTCGCCGTTTGCCTTCTGTTTAACAAGAGTCTGGCTTAGCCGCCCAGGACTGCACATTTTGCATCACTGCTGGGAGCCTTTGTCCAAAGAGGAGCTAAAAGCAATGCCCTAAATCGTCGGATGCTGGTACAGGTTTGCCAGGAGCGGCTGATTGGACCATGTGCTCGGTGGGTTTCTCCAGCAGTGAGGATGCAAATGAGTCAGCACCAGAGACAGAGGCTGCTATTTGTCTCTGTGCTGTGCTGTTCTCGCCCCTTGTGTGTGTTTGTCTTAAAGGAAGCAGGCTGGCACTTTAACCGCAACATCTCCCAACCAGCTCAACTCACTTTCTTCCCCCCCTCCCCAAACTGACAGTTGTTACCATCTTAGATATCATCCTAGATACATCAGACCGGGGTCTCCTAGCTACAGACTTTCTACAGCTAATGGAAAGGGAAGCAGGGACCTTGTTAAAATCAAACTGAACTTAATACTTTACATGTCAGATGCTTTAACGTTTTTCCTTCTTTTCTGGTATTCTTAATAAAAGGTGTTAACAAAACATGTACTGGTTTGTTTGCCATGGGGCTGAGCAGGCCGAGAGCCCCGAACCACACTGACCGTTTGATATTGTACAGTGACAGGCTCGTGTTCAGGGCCGGCTCCAGGTTTTCTGCCGCCCCAAACGGCGGGGGAAAAAAAAAGCGGTACTTCAGCGGCAGCTCAATCGCGCCGCTCCACTCTTCCTTCACTCCCTCTCTTCCTGTTCAGCGGCAATTCGGCGGCAGCTCAAAGAGGAAGAGAGGGAATGATGGACCTGACACCGAATTCCCAGACGTGCTGCCCCAATAGCGGACGGAGTGCTGCCCCTTTGTATTGGCCGCCCCAAGCACCTGCTTCCTAGGCTGGTGCCTGGAGCCGGCCCTGCTCGTGTTAACACCTTTGAGGCTCTGGGCACATTTATTCCATCAAAATGAATGTAACAGGGATGCCCATTTAACATGGGTCCTGCTGGGTTTCCACAGCAGAGCAGGAAAGATGAGAGGTACTTGGGGGGAGAATGTATCTGTTTTCCTGGGGGACGCTATTAGGAAGGAGTGGGCGGGGGGGGAGGGTGGCTGTATGGAGAATTTATTCCCCCTGCCAGTCTGCGGGCTTGGGGGGAGTAGGTCCTGCAGACAGCAGCACAGAGACTATGGTACTGAATGCAGCCAGCCCGTTCAGTCTGTGCTGGAGAGACGCAGGCAGCCTGTGGGGGCCAAGCCAGGAGCTCAGTGGACAAGCTGGGTGACCAGCTGGAGGCCCTGGAGAGCCTGCCCGTGCTGGGATCACCCTGACGGGCACCGAGTGGGGCAGGGACAGTGTTTGTGAGGGAGAGCTGGCAGCCTCTGGCAGCCAGAGGGGACGTAGCCCTAGGGCTGGTCCCAGCAGAAGCCATCTGGACCAGAGGGCCCCAAGACTGCCCTGCGTCTGTGAGGGCTGACTGCCAGTGTGCCCAGTAGGGCTTCCTGAACCCGGAGCCACACTAGGGTTGCCAGGTGTCCGGTTTTCGACCGGAACACCCAGTTGAAAAGAGACCCTGGTGGCTCCGGTCAGCACTGCCGACCGGGCCGTTAAAAGCCCTGCCCTGTGTTCACCCCTGAGCTGGGCCGCCCAGCCAGAGCCAGCCCCGCCGCTGCGCTGCCAGCATGGCGAGCTGAGGCTGCAAGGGAGGGGCCGGCCGGGAGCTATGGAGCCGGATGTGGCCCGCGGGCTGTAGTTTGCCCACCTCTGCTCTACTCCTGATGCACCAGCAACAGACAGATTGGGTAAATTCCCGTTCCAGGGCCCGTGAGTGAGTCCTGCGCAAGCCCTGGGAGGGGAATGCAGGAGGAGGGGAGGACAGAGTTTGGCCTGCGGACCCTGGATTACTGCTGATGATGCAGGAGGTGGAAAAACAGGGCAGGACTGTCAGAATCCAGCTGGCCTGGAACCATCTGGAACTTGCAGAGTGAAAACATGGGATCTGAAATCACTGAGACACAGTAACGGTAGAGCTGCGCGTTCACCCTGCCAGGGCCACGCGTGCCTAGCATCGAACAGGCCAGCTGAGCTCGGCACACGGGCAGCTCTGGAAGGCAGAGAGAGATTCCAGCTAACAGCCAGGAAGTGGGGCGCAGGGCGGTGGACTCCAAAGCATTCCTGAGGCAGGCAGGGAGCAGCGTGGCCCTGGGAGAAACGAAACTGATCAGAGAGCTGAGGAAATGAAAGGAGGCGAGGCCTCTGTGCAGCAACCAACCCTCTGCAGCTGCTCTTCCCCTCCCCACCCTGTGCCTGTTGCAGTCCAGAAGGGGCAAGAGACAGTCCCGCTCTGCCAGGGGCACACACAGGCTAGTCCCGGCCTAGGCAGCCCCTGTTGTCTCCTCACCACCACCAGTCATGGGGCTCTACCAGACAGCAGCTGAGGAACTCGATACATTCATCAGCAATGACCTGCAGCCCAACAGAGTTTTCAAGAACCAGATCAGCACAGCCATTCACATCATCTTCCTATTTCTGACCCAAAACTGCTTCAGAAACTCCGGCTCTGCAATGCGGGTGCTGAAGGTGGTTAAGGTGAGCGATGGAGATGGGGTGCACACAGCAGCCCGACCCTGCCTCTCCAGGCATTGGGGGGAGTGGGAAGGGGAGGGGGAACAGTCCAGAGGTGAGTCTACTCAATGGTGAGTGTACAACAGCTAGGGTGATGCTGTTGTGAATCAGGGCGCAGCGCCGGGGACCCCTCTGCCTGTGTCTGAAGAAGGGGCGAGCGAGAGGGGAGGTGGGGCTGGTTCCCAGGTGCAGGACTCCAGTGTGGGGAAATGGGGGGACAGATGGTCACTGTCAGTATTTGTGCAGGGCTGTGTCTGGGGAGAGCCAGAGGGCAGGCAAAATACCTGCAGAATTGCCCTTCCCTGAGGGAGACCCCCCCGAGCAATGGCCCCCTGGGACACGGGGCTCGGGGTCTGGCGTTTGAGGCTGCGCTGCATCAGGCAGGGATGATGCCAGGGTCAAGGGTGGAGAATGGCCGTGGCGAAAACTGAAAAACCCAGATTTGCACTAAAATCACTGTTTAGTCACTCTGGCTATGGGCTAGGCAGTGACCTCGCAGGGGCCTGGGGGAGGGGAGCAGAGACGTAGTCACTTTTAGGGTGATGGTTAGCCTCGGATGGGCCCTTGCCCCCACTCCAGCCCCCCCAGGCTGTTTTCTTTTGATCCCACAGGCCCCGTCCGGGCCCCCTAGCCATCACTCTGGCCAGCCCCCAGCCCGGCAATACGTCACATCCAGAGAATCTGTCACATTGTTTTGGAAAGTTTGCCGAGCTGCGTGCACTGAAGTTGGAAACACACAGCTCAGGCCATGTGAGCAACGCAGCGTGCGACCCGCTAGTGTAAGGAAAGTTAACAACACTAGTGACCCGTTATAAAGCTGGGGGTGGGGGGCTGTTTAGCTCACCCCTGAGTCCCCCTCCCAGCTGGGCGCACTGCTGCCCCTGCCACCCCCCTGCGGTGCTTGCACATGGTCTCCTCCAGGCTTTTAACAAGTGAGGTCGGACAAACCTCCCAGAGATATGTAGGGGTCCAAACAAAAATAACTCATTTTTGCCAGCTCCCTTCCGGGCTCAAATGGTTCTTACCCCACTGGGGACCCCTCCGCCCCTCCCCAGAAGCCCTTGCCTGGGCTCTTAAATAACAACTGGTACCAACATTGGGCCTCCGGCCCCACCCATGCTAGATCACCAGGCCCCGTCCTTTATCAGATTTCCCCTCCCAGACCACTCTGCCTCCACTGGGGAGCAGTTACTCACGTGAGTCGCCTGCTGACGTCAAATGAAGAATTGACCAAGGGCCTGACTCTGCGGGAGGGATGCGGCTGAGATCCACGGTGTAAAACCCCTGTGACTGGGACCAGAATCAGCCCTAACTCTTGGGGAAGCCCCTTTTCCCTGCTCCTCCGATGCTCAGTCCCAAGGCCAGGACTCACTTTGCCACAGCCACGGGCCAAAACCACATCCGCTCGGCCCTGATCCCACCCTGTACTCATCAGTGAGCGTGGGATGTCCCACAGGGGGTGTCTCCAGGGTGACACAGGAAGCCGCTCCTCCATGCGGGTGGGCCACAGCTGAGCGCTCTGCGGAAGGACTCAGTGGGACCTCTCTGTCTCTGTCTCCAGGCCGGCTCGTCGGGGAAGGGCACGGCCCTGAAAGACGTCTCCGATGTGGACCTCGTCGTGTTTGTCAGCTCGATTACGAATTTCCAGGCCCTGAAAGCAGAACGGAAAAAAATCATTGCTGAAATCCAGACAAGGCTGGAGGAATGCAGAGAGTCCCTGGGAAAAGACCTAGAGCTGAGCATTAAGAAAACAAAGTGGGAGAACCCCCGTGTGCTCACTTTTACCCTAAAATCGAATACCATGGATGAACATATTGATTTTGACGTGCTGCCGGCTTTCGACGCTCTAGGTAAGATGCACTGTTTTGGATTCCCAAGGCAGGAGCCGTGTTTCTCAATGACCGTCTAGTCTCTCTGGATTCCCATGGTGCGTTGCCAGAGCTGTTGCTACTTTCGAGATAGCGATGGCTCCATGTTCTCTGGGGTGTGCTGGGTTGTAAGCACGTGACACCAGGAGATTTTAAGGGGAATCCATGGCCAAACTCCCCCACTATGATTTGCAAATGTATCCCACGTGCGTAGCTTTGCAGGTGTAAATTCACGTGGATGTTTAAGCGTGTGGATGTGCCTCACCCACTGGTCAGTGTGGGTTATGGCTTCCCCTCTCTATCCACTCCACAGAGCAGAGGAGTCTGTTACCGTACGTTTTAGCTTTAGCTCACATTGTACCATGCTTGTAGTTCTGCAGGATCCCAGTTCGATCCCAGGTCAAGAAGGAGGCCATCACACATGCACACCATATGCACACCTGATCTCCTCCTTGTGCACTAGCCCTCATCAAAAGAAAGCACCATCCAGGGACTGCGTTTCCTGTACCTCCCCTAAACCGCTTCTCTTCCTCTCGCTTGTCCTGCCCAGCTGTGATTCAGAACAGAGGCACCAGCCAATAGCGGCGGAGAGCGGGGGGGTTGTTAGTCACTGTTTAAATTTACCTATTCAGGAGCAAGCAGGCAGCATTTGGAGGACACCCCCTGGCGCTCAGGGAAGGGCCTTATCTGAATGACGCCCAGGACTTTCAGAGAGTGGAGCCTGGTACAACAGGCTACTCAAAGCTTCAAGCACTGGCTCAGCTCCGTGGGAAGGAGGGGCCAAGTGTGAGGGGCAATGCATGGCCGGGGGAGGACCCGGATTACAAGCTGGACCCAGCTAAGGACTAGCACTCCCAGCCCAGCTCCCCTCGGTCCCGCTTCAAATCCTGCTCCTTTCTGGTGACAGTGCCCTCCGGTCCCCCTGCCCATCTCGCCCCCCGCCCCTCAGAGCTGCTCTGATCTGCCAACAGGCCTGAGGGGCCTCCAGAAACAATCCTCACAAGCTGCATGAATTCTCTGGGCCGGCGAGGCTGTGCCAGCCACGGGCAGTGTGCTGGGCCACGCCCCAGCCCGGCTGAGCGGGCAGGCCAAGGGTGCACCTGGCAGGAGCCCACTGTGAGGACCGGCCCCTGCCCAGGATGGAGTCTGGCCCCTTCACTTTCCCCTTCCTTTCAAAAAACCTTGGAAAAAACAATCTGAGGTGGGAGTGAGCAGGCCGAAGTGTGTCCTTCTGCCACACAAAGTAGTTCCTATGGGAAGGGGAAGAGAAAATAGCAGGGAAAGGTCAGGAGCCAATGGGCACTGGGTCTGTGATTGTAACGCCAGGCCCCACTCGGAGTAGTGGGCACAGGGAGCGGGGTGGGGAGTGGTCATGCCACCCGCAGCACTCGGGTATGTACAGTGTTTAGCTACCCTTGGCCTACACGCCTGTGTTCCTTCTCTGCTAGGCCAGCTGTACAGAGGCTATAAACCCGACCCCCAGGTGTACATCAGGCTGATGGAGAGCGATCCCGAAGGGAGCGAGTTCTCCCCCTGCTTCACCGAGCTGCAGAGGAATTTCGTCATGGCTCTCCCCACCAAACTGAAGAGTCTGATCCGCCTGGTGAAACGCTGGTACAAACAGGTACAGCAGCTGCACGGGCTCCCCACACCCCCCTGCAGCTCTCGGGGGACAGAGTCATGCTGGGAATAGCCAGCTGGAGGCCCAGCAGGCACCAAGGTACCCCAGAGAGGGCCCTGCCGCTGGGAGTTCCCACTG
This sequence comes from Chrysemys picta bellii, assembly GCF_011386835.1. NCBI lineage: Eukaryota > Metazoa > Chordata > Testudines > Emydidae > Chrysemys > Chrysemys picta. The sequence continues at coordinate 4,297,757 of NC_088805.1, forward strand.
CCCCAGCCCTGGCTGCCCTGTCTCCCAGCCCTTCCCACCCTTTCGGAGTGGATTTCGGGGCACGGATTAGGCGTGAATGAGGGTTTGTTGCCTGTCGGTCTCACCTCTCTTCCTTTTGTCCGTCCCAGTACGTCCTTCCCCACAAAAAGAAGCTGAGGGGGAAAGAGTCCCTGCCCCCCCAGTACGCGCTGGAGCTCCTGTCTGTCTACGCCTGGGAGAGAGGGGGCAGGGATCCAGCCTTCAACATGGCCGAGGGCTTCCGGACGGTGCTGGAGCTGATCCGGCAGCACGCCAAGCTCTGTGTCTTTTGGACCATCAACTACGGCTTTGCGAATGAAACCCTGGGATCGTACCTGAAGTCTCAGCTCCGCAAATCCAGGTGTCTGCAAACACCCCCCCACCCTTGTGTGTGCATCCCGGCGCCCTGTCGCCGTGGCGATGGGGCCCTGCCCGTGATCCCCCCCTGCACAGCGGGGAGCAGGGAGCTCCCTGTGTGTGTGAAGCTGTCACTGCAGATGACCCAGACACAGCATCCTGGGGGCAAGGAGAACGAGAGAAGCCCCAGCATGAAGTGGGGCAGGGCTTTGATGCTCTGAGCGGCCAAGACACCCCGGTGCTGGGTGAATACTGGCAGTGGCAATAATGATTAACACCCAGTGTGTGGGAGAGGCTGGGGAGTGGAGCTGGTGGAGGAGGGAACAGCGGGTGGGATCCAAGAGACAGCCGGGGTCTGAGAGAGACCAGGCTTTAGAGCTCAGGGCTAGGCAAGGGCTGACAGCGAGCAGAGAGCAGCTAAAGCAAGCGAAGAACTTCTGGGCCGTCTGGCCAGGTGGCAGCAGCCACTAACTAGCCGCACCGTGGCCTAGGAAGGACCAGACGGGAGCTTAGCAGGACAGAGCCGGAGGGGTCAGGCAGCAGGGTTATGCCCAGCTGGACTCTGCCTCTGCCCGGCTGGAGTCTGCACCGTGACTCTTCGTGTCTCCCTGAATTTCAGGCCCATCATCCTGGACCCGGCGGATCCGACGGGGATCGTGGGGCAGGGGAGCCGCTGGGACCTGGTTGCAGGGGAGGCCGAGCTCTGCTGTGCCCAGCAATGCTGCCGGAAGCGCAATGGAGCCGCGGTTCAGCCCTGGAATGTGCCGGTAAGGGCAGGATGCCCTGCAGTGGCTCCTATTGTGTCTAAGGGTGGAACAGCCCAGCCCATTGGGTGTCCCCTCCCGTGCACTGGAGGGGCTAGGATAGCCCAGGGCCCTGTTCCACCTCCCCTCCGCTGCAATGCCCCCTCCCTGCAAGAGAGGCAGCAATTGCATTTGATGCCTCTGTGGCCCTCGGGGGTCTCTCCTCCCTGCGCCAGCCGTCGCTGACCTGCCCGTCTGTCCGACTCTGGGGCTGTCGGTCTCTGTCATGGGGACTTTGCTCTGTCCTACTGAGTCACACAAAGCAGTGTGCACAGAAACTGCACCGGGCTCCTTCCCTTGACTTCTCCCAGACAACCCCCTTGGCTGGGGGAGGCCAGGGGCCCCTCACTTCAGACGCCCCCAGGTCTTCCCATCTATTCAACTGCACCGTGCACCATGGTCACCTGGGTTCACTTGTGCCCCCATCTCCCTCCTTTGCCAGCTCACACAGTAGTGAGTGCTTGATGCGACCTGGACTGGTAGGGCTGGGGGCTCGGGCTTGGGCAGAGCCTTGGGGTGTGGTCAGGAGGCACCTGAAATGTCAAGATTCATTCGTCCTTGAGAAAACAATTGTGCAAATCCTTAATTGTGCCCGTATCCCACGGGCCCGTGGTGGTGGCGGCCGCGGGGACCTGGCTCTCCCAGAGCCCCCGGCTAAGGGCGATTTGTCTGGAAAGCAGTAACCCGCCAAGTCGGTTTTTCCCTATTTCAGCTGCAGCAGACACAGATTGCAGCTGAAAGTGATTTCGTGCTGCATTCTCGGACTGCGGATGAAGAATACCCCATCACTGAGAACCGGATGTTTGCACCTGGCGGCCACGCTGCCCCGGCCATGGGGCCAGCACAGCCTGCAGAGCAGGAATCCTACTGCACGCTCCTCTGACAGCTGCCTCTCAGCCCCCCACCCCGTCAGGAGCCCTCCCTGGGGCAGGGTGGGCATTACTGGGGGGGTCTCTCCCTGCTCTGCAACTTCCTCCTTTCAGAAAATGGCCCCTGGGGGCCGGTTGAGGACCAGCCCTGGTGGGACGTGACCAATCGGCTCGTGCTGCGTGCTCCCCCAGCTCCGTTCCCCCTCCCTGCTCTCTCTGGGCTTGGCTGCAGTGAGAGCCAGACCCCTGCATCCCTCCTGCCCCAGTGACAACAGGCAGCACCCCGTCCTGAGTGTGATGGAGAGCGCTCCCTGGCACAGAGGGAGCCGGGCCTATAATAACGATCCCCTGTTCTGAGCACCTGGCTCTGTCTCCGGCCAAGGGTAGATCCCCTGACGGTGACTCTGGTTCTTGCCTCGGCTGCCTGCCTGGGGCTTGGCACCCGCTCCCTGTCCGGCACTGGGTGAGAGGAGCAAGACCTGGGTGGCACTAGCGCTGCCCCAGCAGGGCCAGGTGTGGAGGGGACGTCGAGGGGTTCAGAGTCGGGGGATGGGGATGGTTCGGGAAGGGAACACGGCTCGCGTTTGCTCCTTGACACTCTGCCCCAAAGGGATGGGGCATGCGGGAGACTGGCAGCCGTAGCTGCCCCCTGCCTTCTGCTTCACTCCCAGCACGTGCCCTGGTGCCTCCCTTCTCCTTCCCCCACCTCCGGTGCAGGGGACCCGGGAAGGGGGCGGAATTGCTCTCACTGGCTCTGCGTGATGGGCACTGTGATCTCCGAGTATTTCCCTTGCCAGCCTCAGGCGACTGGTTCCTGGGGGTGTCAATCTGTGACGTGGTTTCTCCGGCCTGGGGGTATTTGCCCTTCCTGCTGCTTGCTGAGATATGTGCCGTTTTGGGGCATGTTTGAAGGACGGCTGGTGGGGAGCCACACACCCAATGGGGCAAATCCCCCTTGAGTGAAACACGGGTCTCGCTGGGTTTCTATTGGCTGGGCAGGAATGGAGGTGGGAGGGGGTTAGTCTGACACTGCCCCACAGGGACATGTTTCCGAGTGTGCTGGGGAAGGTGTTTGCAGGGAGAGTTTATCCTGGAACGTCCCCTTGGACACAGCTGGGATTTAGTGTCAAACACGTCATTTATTCCCATGAACCCAGCCGATCCGCCCCCCCCCCCCCCCCCCCCCGCAGGGAGGAGGAGCTGGGGCCTATTGCAGCTTGGGTATCGGCAACAGATTGCGAGCTACAGTCAATCCTCATTAGCGTCACTTTATTAGCGGTGACGGGGGTGAATACAGCTGTGCTTGCACCTTGAATCTCCCGGGACTGTACAGTCTCAGAACCAGGCAGCCGTTCGGCTGAGTCGGGGAGACGCACACCGTGCTCTTTCATGGAGACTTTGCCTAGGTCCTTTCTTGTATTTTTATTGTTCTCTTAACGGAAATAAAGGTCACTTGCTGTATGACGGGACAGCGGTGATGGTTTATGATCTGGCAAGAGCTCAGCTTGTCTTCCCGATACCAGGCACCTCTGGGAACGAAGCCGAGCATCTTTTTACCTGTAATTCAGCACATTTACCCAGAATCCCCAAGAGTATTGAACATGGGAAGCCATAATGCCCTTCTTACTGGTCACTTGCCCAGTGCTTAATTTGTGCCGGGGCTTGTCGGGGCTGACCCCCGGCACCGCTGGGCCTGGCAGTTCAGAGCCTCTGGCACCGCTGGACCTGGCAGTTCAGCGCCTCGGGCACCGCTGGGCCTGGCAGTTCAGAGCCCGGCACCTCTGGGCCTGGCAGTTCAGAGCCTCTGGCACCGCTGGGCCTGGCAGTTCAGAGCCTGGCACCTCTGGGCCTGGCAGTTCAGAGCCTCTGGCACCGCTGGGCCTAGCAGTTCAGAGCCCGGCACCTCTGGGCCTGGCAGTTCAGCGCCTCTGGCACCTCTGGGCCTGGCAGTTCAGAGCCCGGCACCTCTGGGCCTGGCAGTTCAGCGCCTCGGGCACCGCTGGGCCTGGCAGTTCAGAGCCTCGGGCACCTCTGGGCCTGGCAGTTCAGAGCCCGGCACCTCTGGGCCTGGCAGTTCAGAGCCTCTGGCACCTCTGGGCCTGGCAGTTCAGAGCCCCGGCACCTCTGGGCCTGGCAGTTCAGTGCCTCGGGCACCTCTGGGCCTGGCAGTTCAGAGCCCCGGCACCTCTGGGCCTGGCAGTTCAGTGCCTCGGGCACCTCTGGGCCTGGCAGTTCAGAGCCTCGGGCACCTCTGGGCCTGGCAGTTCAGCGCCTCGGGCACCTCTGGGCCTGGCAGTTCAGAGCCTCGGGCACCTCTGGGCCTGGCAGTTCAGCGCCTCGGGCACCTCTGGGCCTGGCAGTTCAGAGCCCGGCACCTCTGGGCCTGGCAGTTCAGCGCCTCGGGCACCTCTGGGCCTGGCAGTTCAGCGCCTCTGGCACCGCTGGGCCTGGCAGTTCAGAGCCTCTGGCACCGCTGGGCCTGGCAGTTCAGAGCCCGGCACCTCTGGTCCTGGCAGTTCGTAGCTTGATCCCCAGCACCTCTTTCCTTACAAATGAAGCACTGCACTGGGCGGAGCAGACCTGCCCCTCAAGGTCTGGGCTTGCCTAGCTATCTGTCTAAGGGTGCAGTGAACATTTCCTGTCCCTGCAATTTCAGGCCTGCACAATCCCATGTGATACTGTCCTTTCCGTTGATGTGATTAATTTCAGTGTGACACCCAAACCTACATTAACTCTGTGTCCAGTGAACCTGTCTATGGGCCACCTTAGGGGAATTCTAGGCTGTGATGAGACCGTCCACCACTGAGGGCAGTAGTGCCTAGCGGTCAGCCCACCCACCACCTGGCATGGCCCTTGGAGGGTTCGGAAGAGTCCAGCAGAGATACATATTGAGCCCTAAGGGTCCTGGGAATGAATGGTGCTTGGGGAAGGAACCTGGCAGAGAAGCTAGGGCGAGGCTCCCCTCTCACCCAGCCAAGTGGGAAGGCGTTGGGAGCTGGGGAGCAGCATGAAGGCTGCCTCGTCCCACCCTCCCGGCAGGCAGGCGCTGGCAGGAGAAGGCTGCTCTGCGGAGCCCTACAGAAGGGAAGGCTACTTGGCAAGGGGGTTCAGCTGGAGGGAGCTGGCAAAAGCCTTGCAGCCAAGCCACAGGGAGGGACCTGCTGCTTTAAGGCGGGTCGGGCTGGCTGTCCAAAGCCAAAGAGGCCGGCTCCGCAGCAGGGCTGGGGGAAGCTCCTGCTCGGAGGAGGGAAGGACTGACTAGTCGCAGGCAGGAGCTAGGGGAGTTCTTCATCGCAGCCCAGGTGCTGCAAGCTAGGCTGGGAGCGGCGGATGGGGATGGGTCACTGCCAGAGAAGTGGTGAGGAACCACAGATCCCAGGCGGGAAGAGCAGCATCCAGAGGTCTGGAGACAGATGTCAACAAGCTGGGCAGAAGGTGGGAGCGGCCCAGGGAAAATGGTGACAGGATGCAAGGAACAGTCCTTGGCGCCTAAACGGGCCCTGGGCTGGAAGCCAGAGGAGAGGGCGGGCGGGCCCAGGTGCTCCAGCATTCCCCACGGCAGGGGGAAGGTACGGGCATCAGAGGGAGAAGAGGCCAAGTAGGTTGGGCCCCAGATGGAGGTTGAGGACTGGGATCAAAAGCCACTAGATTTTGGGGTTTCCTATTGGGACCTTCCTGCTAACCTGGAAGGGAACTGGGCTGAGCAGTGACCTGGCTGGAGGGCTAGGCCAGACACGACAGAGTGTTGTGGCACCAGAATGACCCCAGGGGGCACTAGACTGAAAAGAAGCCCTGTAACACCACACCCAGACCCCAGGGCGGTGCTGTGCGGGTGACAGGCGCGACGGCACAGCCTTGTAAACCAATAACCAATTCCCTTGCGCGTCTCATTTACCTTCCCTCCAAAAGGCAGCTTTGGGCATAATCTGCTATGAGCCCTTTGGCAAACCCCGTCTAACCCCCTTGACACTGGTCTGTGGGGCACCTAGCTTGTCCCTGCTCTGACGTGCTTTCTGTGTCCGGCACTTTGCAATAGAGACCAGTCACCCTCCCAAGAGACAGCCGGCTGCCGCGAGTGACTGCGTGCAGAGCCACCGCGCGGCTCAGAGGGGCGCGCAGGCATCGCTCTGCCCTCCAGACCCTGCTTTGGCTCCCGTTTTGCCAGGGACTTCGATTTCAAGGCCCATTCCTTGCAAACGACACAAGTTCTCAAACACCTGGGAGGAGACAGCCTTGCTCCTGGGCATGGGGGCACCTTCCAAGGGCCAGAGGAGCCCTGTTCCTCCTGCCGTCAAAGCAGGGTAACGGGGGGCAGAGACGTTCTCTCTGAGCAGCGGGCTGTGGGGGTGGCAAGGAGACAGCCAGCCAAATGGGTGCTCCTCTGGGACGCCTCCCTGTGCCCTTCTCTCCCCATGGTGACCGAGGGCTTTGGACTGTGGCAGCGAGTGCCATGGCTGGTGCCCTCGCTCCTAGTTACTGACTAAGGGAGGGAAATGATACAGCAATTGTCCTTAGGCCCAGCTTGCAGAAATGCCCCCTGGAGTGGCTGGACCCCGCCCTTTGGGCCGGAAGAAACAGTGAGGATTGGAGGAGGAAAGTCAGACACAATCCTGGTACAGCGAGCTACCAACTGTACCTCCCTGTGTCAGCCTGCTCCCTGTGCCTTGGCAGGAGCATTCACCCAGGGAGGGCAGGCCGTATTTCCATCTCTGTCTGCCTTTGGGAGCTGCTCTAAATTCCCCTGCGGCTGGGCAGCCCTGCCACAATCCTTCACTGCCAGCAGTGCCCCGCCGTTGGGCAGCGCTACCCCCTGCGGAAGGCAGGATGGAGCCACCTCTGCTCGCCAAGCCCTTCCGGCAGGCTCTGTGCAGCCAGGGGGAGCCCTGTGCCCTGCACCCAGCCTGCAGGAATCCGCGTGAAGCAGGGATGAATTTGGGCCCCAGAGCCCTTGGTGCCCATGCCCCGGTGCAGCGCCTCCAAGCCCCTAGTGGTGTCACTCACAGTTGTGTCATGCCCAGGCAATGCCACAGAGGGCCTCACTGCCTCGTGAGACAGTATTGCACCCGTGTGCTTTCAGTGTCACCTAAACGGGGTGGCATTAATCTCTAAGAGCCGCCTTGCTGCCCTTCTCTAACCCATCCAGGCTCTCGTCTTCTCCCAGCTCGGTGACTGCAGCCTCCCTGGCCTCCAAACGCCAGCTTGCCCTGCTTAGACCCTTCCCAATCCCAAGCTCCTCTTCCTAGCTCATCCCTGCCACCACCTCAGCTCTCTCTTTGCGTCCCCGCCCCCGGGGAGGCTGCTCCAGAACCGCACTCCTCTGATGGTTAGAAACCTACTTGGAATTTCCAGCCTCAGTTTACCCCTGGCCTGTTGATCCCCATTTGTTCTGTGCCAGCTTTGTCCTGTAGCTTCTCCAGCTTGTTGCCAGCACAGAGGCCCGAGGACAGCAGCAGCGGGTTCGTTGCCCGGTGTGCTTCGCGCCAATAAACACACCAGGGGGAGAAGCAAACAAAGTTTATTTGGGATCCCAAAGCGGTGCAAGGAGACAGGCACGTCTCAGATCAAGCACATTAACAGAAACAGTTTTTCTTCTTTTATACATTTTGCAGTTAAGCCTCACCGCCCCCCCTTTCCCCTCTAGCCCTCCCTTTCTCCCCCCCATTCCTCCCTCTACCCCTCCCGTCCCTGGTAATAGTTAAGTCATTCTTGGCAGCTATAAGCCTAGCTTGTTAGTAACTTCTTTAAACCGTTATCTTATCCTTTTTCCCTTCAGCCAGAAACATGCAGGCCTCATTATTACCGCTTGAGCAGGGGGTTGCACACAGATAACTGGTTGCTTACATATTCCAATTGCACCTGGCTTTTGAGGTTGATTAGAGTTTAAACATGGAAGGATAGAGTTTGGTTCACTTAGGCCTAGTGCAGGAAGGCTTCATTGACATTAAGTGGCCTTCCACCCTCCCAAGTTACCTAGGGTGAGGCCTAGTGACGTCAACAACTCCCTCCTTTGAGAATACTCAACAAGCTTTTGGCTGAGTTTTCTCATATTCTGTGGACAAGATATGATTAAGTGCTATGAAGCTGGGGTTTTCAATGAGAGGGTATGCCGGGATTTTTGGGGAACGGGGGCACAAAGCTTACGGAGGAGCATCTTAAAACAAGCAATTAGGAGGAGGGTGACCAGGCACAGTACCACACCTGTGAGGAGGAGACGCACAAGGCCACCCCCCAGTCCTCCTAGATTGGGCAACCAACTTCAAAGGGAATCGAAAACCGTGGGTTTCCTTTCCTGGGCCTCCCACTGCTCGAAAGCCTGTTCGGCCGACAGGACATGCTTGTTAATGTCCTGTGAGTTTTCCGGGATATAAGTACAACATTCATTCCCAATAAGGGCACACACCGCGCCCTGGGAGGCTAAAACATAATCTAAGGCCTGTCTGTTTTGCAGGGACAGCAACCGGAGCTGGTATAGCTTTGAGTTAAGGCTCTTTTTTATGGCTAAGGTCTTATTGGCATACTTGGTGAGAAACACAGAGAGCCTGCGATAAAATTGGGTTAGCCATCCCACCCCATAGGATGGGAGGAGGATCATACCCAACCTGTCTTCTTCCTTAATGGGCTCTGAGGTGGCATACAAAGATTTACGCTGCCTGGGATGGCCAGGGGTTGTCCCTTAATGCATACTGGGATTCAATGGTACAGTTTTGTGACAAGGGGGTACCCGAGGTATTTCTTCCCCTACTGAACCATCCCCAGCAGATATTTGACCAATTTTGGGGGACCACCCTCCAGGGTAATCCTGCTGCGTGGTGCGGGATTTGGGAGCATACTCAGCAGTTAGAGAGGTTAAACTCTTGGGCAAAGCAAACCTTCAAGGACTCATATGTGTTTGTTTCCAAGTTAGTAGGGATCCCTTTCCATCCCACATGTGCCTGGCGGGAAACAGGAGGTAACGAGAGGAGTGTCCCTATGGCAAAGAGTACCACTGTGGCAGACCCTGGACCTGAACTCATGCTGGGCAGGTGACCCTAAGGCCTAACAATTACAATTCCCCAAATACCCACAAAATAACAATTACCAATAGCAGGCAGACTAAAGGCAAAAGGGACCAGGCCACCAGGTTAGGCCGGCCCTGTGAGAGTAAACACAACCAACGCTCAGAGTTCTCGCGGGGAGTGCGCTGCGACTGTCCAAAGAGACCACAGGACATTCCCAGCAGATCTTATTGTTTTTTTGAATAACAGTTTAAGTCCCAGGTCGTCGCTGGTAGTCCTTTTCCGTAGGCTGGACGGTCCACCGTTCAGGAGCGGGCACTGCCTTCAGACGGGAGTGATGAATCCAGTTCTTGTGTCCCTTGACCTTTGCTGCTGTGTGGGAGACCAGCAGGACGGTGTGGGGTCCCTTCCACTTCTCTTGGAGAGGCTTGTCCTTCCAGGTCCGAACGAGAACGGAATCGCCTGGCTGCAAGGAGTGGACAGGGGCATCCAGCGGGAGAGGCTGCAAATCTCTGGTATACCTGTGGAGAGAACAGAGAACAGCAGACAGACAGCACATGTACTGAGATAAAAAGCCACACCCCATTTCCCACTCCCCTGCCAGAACCGGTGTACCGTTCATAGGCCATGCCCTTCCAAACATAATCTCGAAGGGACTGAGCCCTAACCTGCCCTTTGGGAGTGCGCGCATGCGGAGCAAAACAAGGGGTAAGGCATCAGGCCACTTAAGGGAAGCCTCTTGGCAGACCTTTGAGAGGTGCCGCTTAAGTGTCTGATTTGTGCGTTCCACTACCCCACTGGCCTGCGGTCGCCATGGAGTGTGGAGCTTCCAGGGGATCTGCAGGGCATCCGATATCTTTTGAATGACTTGGGATGTGAAGTGTGTTCCGTTGTCAGATTCCATCCACTGGGGGAGTCCGAAGCGGGGAATGATCTCCTTGACAAATTTCAGAGCCACCGTTTTGGCAGTGTTGTTATGGCATGGGAAGGCTTCAGGCCATCCGCTGAATCGATCCACCAAGACGAAAAGGTATTTGAATCCTTGGGTCCGGGGGAACTCAGTAAAGTCTATTTGCCAAACCAGCCCTGGGCCTGGGGTAGGTTCCAGAGTGGCTGGTGGCACTGACACTCCTGGTCGAGGGTTGTTCTTTTGGCAGACTAGACATTCAGCCTGTACCTGGGAGGCCAGGGGTGTAAGAGTCTCCCTGCCAGCGTATAATTCTTTGTTTCTTCACCAGGGTCAGTTCTTAATGTCTTTTGTAGTCAGGAATTCCTGGACTTTGTGGTTTCAATGAAGCAAGTGTTCCTTCTTCTCTTTTCCTGAAACAGTGTGGTTCAGCATCATACAGGGGAGAGGTTACTAGCACATCACCCTGTCTTTAAATAGGCTTATCATCAGTTGGAGAGTCCTCCCGAGGTGGAGGGGTCTTTTTACAGTGAGAAGCCTGGGTCCAGATGGGCAGTCCTTGGTACTTCACAGCGGTGTTGGTGGTTAACAGGACTTGGAAAGGGCCTTTCCAGTGTGGAGCCAAAGCAGTTTTTCATTGATGGACTTTACGTAGACTCAGTCTCCTTGTTTCAATGAATGGCAGGGCTGCTAGGGTCTTTGGTTGGCACGTCTTTTATCTGTGAGAAAAGAAACCTAACACATTTCATTAATGCCTGACAGTGTTTTGCAGATCTCATAGTTGCTTGGGCACATTTAGGCCCCCCTTTTCTTGATTGTCAGCCAAGTCTTAGCTGTGAACAATGTCCTTGGATGGTGCCAGCATCTTATCTTTGGACTGAGCTTGCTAGCTATATTTTTTCCCTCAGTTAACTCGTTCTGTTCTTTTTCCTTCTCTCCTTCTTGGCTTCTTTTAATTTACAAAGGAAACTTCCACTTTTCACTCATACACCTTTTCCCAACAATGAACACATACACATTGCCATTATCCAGCAAAATAACTTCTATACAGAGCTTTGGAGCAACAAACCAGGACGAGCACACCCACTTTTGAGGAGTCCAACAAAGTTCAGGAGGCTCACAGTGGCTTTAAGGCAAGGGGTGAGACCCACAGCGGCAATTAACAAGTCATCCACATATTGCAGGAGGAGGACCCTGTCCTCATTGTCCCACTCCTCCAAGTCTCTGGCCAGGGCCTGGCCGAAAAGGGTGGGGGAATTTTTAAATCCCTGGGCCCACACTGTCCAGCAAAGCTGCTTTTTAACCCTCCTTTTGTCCTCCCACTGGCTCCACTCTGAGGCTTGCAAGGCTGAGGGCTCAATTGCAAGGGTCATTATCCAAGCATTCTCGGGAGGTAAGATGAAGATTATTTCATCTTGGGTGAAATGCAGGGTGGCTCCTAAGCGACAAAGCAGGTCCCGTCCTAGTAGAAGTGTTGGACAATCGGGGAGGTAAACCAGTTTGTGAGATAGAGTTCTGTTTCCCAAAGCACATTCCGCTGGGGCATATACTGGGCACTTGGTTCCTTTCCCTGTGGCACCCACCACAGTGAGGGACTCTGACACAGGCAGCTGCAGGGGTTGATTTACGGCGGTTCGTGCAGCTCCAGAGTCTATTAAAAAGTTGATGTCCAAGTCTCCCACCCGCATTTTTACTCGGGGTTCCGGGGGCAGGATAGTCCATCTCCCCTGACACCCCTATTCCTGATCCTCCGCTGCCATCATAGGGGTACCTTCCCTTTCGGGGCACTCATTTTTTCAATGTTCCTCCTTCTGGCATATGGCACACTGGTTGCGACCCAGACACCTTTCCTGTGAGCCAGGGCGCCCACGTCCTCTCATTCCCCGGCCCCTTCCACCTTCCTGGAATTTTCCCCTGCCACCGGCCTGTACTGCTGCGACCATCATTTTCGCTTGCCTCTTTTCCTTTTCTTTAGACACAACCTGATTACGCTCCACCTCAGACAGCAGGGTCCGCATAAGGACATTACAATCATCCCAGTCAGGCTTACAGCTAGCCAGGCACCCTTCAAAGACCGAGATAGACTTGCTTGGGTTCGTAGAGAATTCCCCTGCCTGTGCCTTAAAGGCTGCTAGGTCCACCGGGTTAAAAGGCACATGGGTGTAAACCTGCATAGTAGTGGCCTGATTCCTATCTGAGCCATGTCTGGACACCACAGTCTCAGTGATCAACGGATAAAATTCCACCGAGGGGGCAATCTCTGGGACCTGAGACACCTTGTCTTTATATGGTGGGGGTGTGATAGCCGAAGGGGACACCGGACCTGCCATTACAGCTGGGGGGGGGGTTCTGGGGACTAACAATAGCTACTACCGAACCTGTCGGAGTCAAATTACACTTTTGCAAAAGATCTGACCTATCTCTTAGCAACATAAACAACTGTACATACATATGTTCATTCCATTTACCCGTTTGCTGACAAAACAGAAGTAATTGAAGGATCGTGTTATAATTAAGTGATCCTTCCGGTGGCCACCTTTCCTGGTCCTCTAGCTGATATTGAGGCCAGTCTACTGTACAGAACCTTTTTAATCTACTTTTAGTTATTGGATTTGCGCCAAACACTTTCCAGTTCACCAGAATGCATTCCAAGGGTGTACACCTTGCCCTGCCTGCCATACTCTGTCCCTGCCCCATAGGGAGACACTGGGCGTCCCCAGGTCATAACAGGTAGACACTGGGCGTCCCCAGGTCATAACAGGTAGACACTGGGCGTCCCCAGGTCAAGACAGATAAAGTCCCCACTGGACTGTTCCTACCTTATCCAAGGGTCCGGTTCTGCACCGTCGCCCTATCCACGGGACCGGTTCCCCACTGTCGCCCGCAGCTGCTTCTCCACTACTCGAGTGTGTTGCACCGTTGTGCCCTCCGGGATTGACCAAACCACGTCTTCGCCGAGGCCCCCGGTAAAGTCACCGGTGCGCGCTGGGCGTCGGTCGTCACCGCAATCTGTCGACCTCCGAGAGGGTTCCGGGCAAGGCTAAATTTCAGCCTCGAGCCCCACGTTGGGCGCCAAAACTGTTGCCAGCACAGAGTGCCCGAGGCAAAGCAACAGCGGGTTCGTTGCCCGGTGTGCTTCGCGCCAATAAACACACCGGGGGAGAAGCAAACAGAGTTTATTTGGGATCCCAAAGCGGTGCAAGGAGACAGGCACGTCTCAGATCAAGCACACTAATAGAAACAGTTTTTCTTCTTTTATACATTTTGCAGTTAAGCCTCACCCCCCCTTCTCCTCTAGCCCTCCCTTTCTCCCCCCCATTCCTCCCTCTACCCCTCCCATCCCTGGTAATAGTTACTAAGCAAATAAATCTGTTAGTCTTTAAGGTGCCACCAGACTCCTTGTTGTGTTGTTGTTGTTGTTTAAGCAAATAACGATTACATTTAAGCAGTTAAGTCATTCTTGGCAGCTATAAGTCTAGCTTGTTAGTAACTTCTTTAAACCGTTATCTTGTCCTTTTTCCCTTCAGCCAGAAACATGCAGGCCTCATTATTACCGCTTGAGCAGGGGGTTGCACACAGATAACTGGTTGCTTACATATTCCAATTGCACCTGGCTTTTGAGGTTGATTAGAGTTTAAACATGGAAGGATAGAGTTTGGTTCACATAGGCCTAGTGCAGGAAGGCTTCATTGACACTTAGTGGCCTTCCACCCTCCCAAGTTACCTAGGGTGATGCCTAGTGACGTCAACAAGCTCCTCTCCTCCCTGGGGTGCACCCCCCCTCCCCAACGTGTCTTCAGAAAGCAGTCAGAGCCCTGCTCAGCTTTCTTTTGTGACTAAACAAGCCAAGCACGTCCAGTCTTCTCTTGGAAGCTAGGCCCTGCGTTCCCTGCCCGTCCTAGTAACGCTTCTCAGCACCTGGGCCAGCTGGAATTCATCTTCCTTGAACTTGGGTGACCAGAACTGCACATGGTATTTCCAATGAGGCCTTACCAGGGCCTTGTGCAGGGGCATTAAGACCTCCCTGTCTCTGCTGGACACACCTTCCCTTGGTTGGGGTGAAAACAAGCAACGGGGCAGTGGACTGAGCGTGAAAATGGTAGCTGGGGGTGCTACAGTTCCTGGGAGAAATACAGGATTTGCTAGAAGGCAGTGTAGGATTGAGCTGCTATCTGGGGAAATACGGTACAGAGACAACCAGTACAAGGCAAAATGAGGGATTCGCTGGAGAATCTGGTGCTGAATCCGTTAGATTGAGATTAAAGGTGGCAGCAGAACCACCCTGCCCTGCACCGGCCCCCTCATGGCGGGGGTGAGATTTGCATCTGTGAAGAGTTAGAACAGGGTCCGAGTGCAGCAGCCATTAGGGGTGCCCACCCATCAGCACCCTGCACACGCCTGAGATGGGCAAGAGCCCCAATCTACTGAGAAAGGGACCTTCCGGCCAGGGACTTCCCATGCTCCCTCCCACACTGCTGGGAGCGGATCCAACCACTGGATTCCATGTGCTTTACGCCTCCAGAGTCTGACCAGAGTCCGGGCACTGCCCCTGCCTGGCCTCTCTAGGCACATTCTCGGGGCGCAGCTCTTCCGTCTAGCTGCACCCCTCGGCTCCAACTGCCCATCCCCTGGGCCCAGTGCTGACCCCCTTTTCCCCGACTCCCTGGTAGCTTCCGCACCCCCTCTCCCAGAACTCCAGCGGTGTGGGCGCCCTGGTGAACTCTTCAGAGCACAGGATACTTTGCACAGGATTCGGAACCACCACTGAGCTCACGAGCAACGCGCACATCTAATCAAAAACAACCAATAATGAACCCTCTGCACGTTTCCCTGCCTCACTTTCCTCACCACTCCGGAGCATTCTCTGGGCTGGGGTCAGACTCCTGCAGGACTGTCCGGTGTCTTTCTAGTGCTCCAGTCCGGAACCTTGCCGCCTGTCTGTCTGTCTGTCCGGCTTTCCCTCCAGGCCACCTTGCATTGACCAGGACCGGTTCTGCAGCTGAACAGCCGCTCTCTGCTCCAGACACTTCCTGTCCTTTCCCCGCTCTCCCGCCCAAAGCGGCTTGGGACTCCCCATGAGCGGCCTCCGGGGAGACCCTCTTCAACCGGCTTTAAGCACCTCTCCCTGTCGCTCCCAGCACAGCCTGAGCCACCCCAGAAGCTCAGGAGATCACCCCCCCAGGAGGTGTGTTTGTCAGCCTGTCTCTGGGGTGTAGCACTCCCACACACAGCCCCGGGGCTGGGTGACAGTCAGTGTTACCCAGACCCCAGGTTTCCTGGGGCAGGTGAGTCTGGCCTCTGCTGCAGGATCCCTCACCCCACATTGCCCCCCACCCCACCCCCCGCCCAGCAACTCAGCCCATCCCCCCTCAGCCCCAGACACTTCTTATCTGAGAGTCCAGACCCCCCACCACTGCCGCATCCAGGCCAGTGCTGCACCGCTGTCACGGAGTATTGGGGAACTCAGGGCCCTGCACCCCTGGCTCCCTGCGATTCACCATGACTCTCAGCCAGCCAGTAAAGCAGAAGGTTTATTTGGATGACAGGAATACAGTCCAAGACAGGTCTTGCAGGCACTGACAACAGGGACCCCCTCAGTTAGGTCCATCTTGGGGTCCCCGGGCATCCCAGCCCAGCCCCCCTTGGGAGGTCAGAGCCATCTCTGCCTCCCAGCCATCTCTCCAGCCTGCTTCCAGCACACTGCCTTCAGCGACCCCTCCCACAGCCTTTGTTCAGTTTCCCGGGCTCAGGAGTCACCTGGCCTTCAACCCCTTCCTGGGTTCTCATGTTACAAGCTCAGGAATGCGCCCCCGGGCAGATCCCATCCTCCAATGCAGACTATCCCAGCACACTCCCCTGTCAGCATTCACACACCACAGTGAGAACAGGCCCAGTTCGTCACATCTCTCCCCCCTTCGAGACCGAACTGAGCAGGGTCACTTTAGCCAGTGACCTGGGGAAGTTCGAACCTACCCCCGTTCCCATGGATGCCCCCGCATCCCTCCCATTCCTTGGTGAGAATTACACCAGGCCCCTCCAGTTTCACGCCCCCCCTTAGGTTGGGGTTGCTTGATGGCACTCGCAGTTCGCATGTGGGAAGGTTTATGCGGCCTGTGCCCTTTTCCCACCCCCATACCTCTGGGGCTCCAACTGGGCTGTGGTCTTCTCCCAGCGCTCCAGTCTGGAGGTCTGTGCTTTGGGCTCTCTTGGTTTAGAGCCGCCCTTTTTACCTTGGCCACCCTCCGAAAAGGCTCCTCTATGCTGGGCAAGGGTCCTAAAGCTGTCTTCCCCTTGTCCCAGGCCTTCCTCCCCCTCTGACAGGGGTCACAGGATCCGCAGTACTGTCGGACAGTAACAAAGACCCCAGGCCAGTAAAAGCTCCGTAGCAGCCTCTGCTGGGTACGCCAGGTTCCCTGGTGCCCTGCGAGGGGAATGTCATGGGCCCGGCACAGCAGCTGGCGGCGATACTTCTGGGGTACCACCAGCTGCCTCCTGATCCCCCCTGACTCCATTTTCCCTGGGGGAGCCCATTCTCGGTACAGGAACCCCTTCTCCCACAGGAACCTTTTCCGGCCACCTCGTCCCATGGTCTGTACCGCATTGAGGTCGGCCAGGTCCCTTATCTTCCGCAAGGAGGGATCTCTCTGTAACTCGGCCTGGAACTCAGCAGCTGGGACGGGGATGGCCACCTGCTCTTTCTCACCCGCTGGGTCCGAAGCTGCAGCCTCCCTGAGCCACGTCCCTGGGCGTTCCCTCCCCACCAGGTTAGGGTCCTGCACCTCAGGCAAGGCACCCCCCCCAAGGCCAGGGCGCAGTGCCCCTCGCCGGCTCTGACCGCGGGTCACAACTAAGGCGGTCTGGGGGCTGCTTGGCCAGTCCTCTAGGTCCCCCCCCATCAACACCTCAGTGGGCAAATGGTGGTGCACTCCCACGTCCTTGGGGCCCTCCTTGGCCCCCCATTTCAGGTGTACCCTCGCTACGGGAACCTTGAATGGGGTCCCGCCCACCCCGGTCAGGGTCAGGAAGGTGTTGGGCACCACCCGATCTGGGGCCACCACCTCGGGCCGGGCCAGTGTCACCTCTGCGCCCGTGTCCCAGTAACCATAAACTTTCTTCCCATCCACCTCCAGGGGAACAAGGCACTCGCTCCGCAGGGACAGCCCCGCGCCAACCCTGTAAACGGAGAACTTTGAATCCGGGGCATCTGACCCCCCAGAGAAGCTAGCCTGGGGCTCTCCTCCCTCCTTAGCAGGTGGTACTCTGCCAGCCCCCCTTCCCTGGGAATGCTGCCTCTCGCCGGGCTGGGTCTCTACCCAGTCAACCCTCTGTGGGTTCGGCCTGCTCAGTCTGTCCCTGAGCCTGGGGCACTGGGCCCGTATGTGGCCCTTTTGGCCACAGTGGTAGCAGCCCATGTCCCATGGGACCCCTTGAGTGGGTCGGATGGTCCTGATGCCGGATGTTCCCCTCTGATGGGGTTTTTCTGTATTTTCCCACGGGGAGGTCCCATGGTGACTCTCTCTCTGCGTTGTGGTGGGATTGCTCCTTTGGGACTCCTCCCTTTTATCTCCTGACCGGCTCTTTACGAACTCATCGGCCAGCCGGCCTGCCTGTCGCGGGTTCTCTGGCTTTCTGTCCACCAACCACAGCCTCAGGTCAGATGGGCACCGCTCATACAGTTGCTCCAGTACCAGCAGTTTGACCAGGTCCTCCTTCGTCTGGGCCCCATCAGCCCACTTGCTGGCGTATCCTTCCATGCGGGCGGCTAGTTGCAGATATGAGATCTCAGGGGTTTTATCCTGACTCCGGAACCTTTCCCGGTACATCTCAGGCGTCAGCCCAAACTCTCGTAGCAGGGCCTTTTTGAATAGTTCGTAGTCCCCTTTCTCTGCCTCTTCCAGTTGGCAGTACAATGCCACGGCTTTGGGGTCCAGTAAGGGGGTAAGGACCCGGAGTCTGTCCGCGGGATCAACCCGGT
This sequence comes from Chrysemys picta bellii, assembly GCF_011386835.1. Taxonomy (NCBI): domain Eukaryota; kingdom Metazoa; phylum Chordata; order Testudines; family Emydidae; genus Chrysemys; species Chrysemys picta. Next base: position 4,315,681 of record NC_088805.1, read on the forward strand.
GCAGCTCGCAGGCCGTCTCAAAGGCCTCCAGGAAGTCATCCATGTCCTCCCCCTCCTTGTATGGGGCCATGATGCACTTATCAAAGCTCCGTGCAGTCCTGGGTCCCCCCTCACTCACCGCAGCCGGGGGTTCGCTGCCCTTCAATCTCGCCAGTTCCAGGTCATGCTGACGCTGTCTCTCATTCTCCTCCCGTTCATGCTGTCTCTGTCTCTCTTCATGCTGATGCTGTCTCTCTTTCTCCTCCCGTTCACGCTGATGCTGTCTCTCTTTCTCCTCCCGTTCACGCTGATGCTGTCTCTCTTTCTCCTCCCGTTCACGCTGACGCTGTCTCTCTTCATGCTGTCTCTGTCGTTCCCGATCCTCCAGCTCTCTCAGTTTTAGCTCTTTCTCCCATTCCAGCCAATTCCGCTCCACGGATGCCGAACGTCGCCGGGAGGCTCCTCTGCTGGCCGGCGAGCTTCGCCGGGGGGATCCCCTGCTGGCCGGGAGGGTCACGGCGCCCTCGGTATTTGCTGGGCTCCTCCCCACCCTTCCCCTAGGCATAGGAAGGAGGGGTCTCGGGAAGCCCTCAGCAGCCGGCTGACCACTCCCAGCTGGGACAGACACTGGTGCCTGCGCTGCATTTGCCAGGCTGCTTCCCTGAGACACAGGGATCAGTTCATTCGCGCGATCTTCCGCCTCCAGCTGGGCAATGAGCTGTTCTTTGGTGAGCCTCCCAATGCGCAGCCGCCTCTGCTTGCACAGCTCCACCAGGTCGCTCTTAAGCCGCTTGGCATACATCTTCCTGCTGGCCACTCACCGGCCTGTGTGCTCACAGCTCCCCACAGTTCCCAGGGGGACCCCTAGTGTGCCAGCCCTTCTCGAGGTCACCGCCTCTCTGCCAGGGTCGAGCTGCAGACTCCTCCGCCCCTGGGACCACTCGCTGCGATCCCCCCGGGGGACCCTGTTACTGCAAAAGTCCTTCTCGCTGGTCACACACTCCCAGGGGTAATAACCGTCTCTCTCCCACTCTTCAGCAGGCCTGGTCCCCGTCAATCCCCCTTCGTTTTACTGCTCCCCAGTCACTTACTGCAGGAAGCGCCGTCCACGGGGTGCAGTAGATCCCACCGCTGCCACCAGTTGTCACGGAGTATTGGGGAACTCAGGGCCCTGCACCCCTGGCTCCCTGCGATTCACCATGACTCTCAGCCAGCCAGTAAAGCAGAAGGTTTATTTGGATGACAGGAATACAGTCCAAGACAGGTCTTGCAGGCACTGACAACAGGGACCCCCTCAGTTAGGTCCATCTTGGGGTCCCCGGGCATCCCAGCCCAGCCCCCCTTGGGAGGTCAGAGCCATCTCTGCCTCCCAGCCATCTCTCCAGCCTGCTTCCAGCACACTGCCTTCAGCGACCCCTCCCACAGCCTTTGTTCAGTTTCCCGGGCTCAGGAGTCACCTGGCCTCCAACCCCCTCCTGGGTTCTCATGTTACAAGCTCAGGAATGCGCCCCCGGGCAGATCCCATCCTCCAATGCAGACTATCCCAGCACACTCCCCTGTCAGCATTCACACACCACAGTGAGAACAGGCCCAGTTCGTCACAACCGCCACTCCCTGACACACACTGCTCCCCAAACCGCCCCATGGCACGCGCCCTCCCTGACACACACTGCTCCCCAAACCGCCCCCTGGCACGCGCCCTCCCTGACCCACACTGCTCCCCAAACCGCCCCCTGGCACGCGCCCTCCCTGACCCACACTGCTCCCCAAACCGCCCCCTGGCACGCGCCCTCCCTGACCCATACTGCTCCCCACACTGCCCCCTGGCACGCGCCCTCCCTGACCCACACTGCTCCCCACACCGCCCCCTGGCACGCGCCCTCCCTGACCCACACTGCTCCACACACCGCCCCCTGGCACGCGCCGCTCCCTGACCCACACTGCTCCCCACACCGCCCCCTGGCACGCGCCCTCCCTGACCCACGCTGCTCCCCACACCGCCACCTGAGACGTGCCGCTCCCTGACCCACACTGCTCCCCACACCGCCCCCTGGCACACGCTGCTCCCTGACCCACACTGCTCCCCACTCTGCCCCCTGAAGCTGGAGGGATTATATCCCTTATTAAACAGCCATACTGTGCCCCCATTGAATGGAAGTGGGATGTTCTCATCATCTCTGGACTGACTGAGCCCCTCCTGACCCTGGCTGTGTTGCCAGCTCCCGGCTGTCTTGTGGCAGGGAATTCCCCGGGTTAACGCGGCACCGTGTTAAAACAAAACACCCCCAGGGCTTTTTCCCTGTTAGTATTTAGGACATGGTTATGGTTGATTAAACACTGAGCCACCTCCTCCTGTAGACACCCGGAGAGCCCCGGTGGCTGCGGGCTGGGGGGACATGGGGGTCAGGGGAGCACACGTTCGCACCCCCATTTCTTTTCTTTTCTAAAGTAGAGATGCAGCCAGACCCCTTTTGGATCCAGATCTGGATCACGCCCCAAAGGGCTCCGTTTATGGCCCTGGCCCAATGGCGGGTGTGGGTCCCTGGTCCCCCTGTGACAGCCCGGGGCTGGGTTCGCTTCCCCGGGGTGACGTGTGGGGCTGGGTCCGGGTCCCTTGCCCCATCGCTTCCCAGTTTCGTTTCCCGGCGGCAGCGGCGGCGGAGGAGGAACGGGGGGGGCGGGAGAAGGAAACCGAAACTCAGCGGCCGAGGCTGGTTTTGATTCTCGGTGCGGGGCGGCCCCGGGTGACGCGCTGGCGGCCGGGCTATAAATGAGGAGCGGGCGGCGGAGCCGGGCAGAGCGGGTCGGACTCGAACTCGGGACGCGGCGGATTCGGAACCAGGGAGACCCCGGCAGGCTGCAGACATGGTGAGGGGCGTCCCGGGGTCGGGGCCGGGGCCGGGGATCGCTCTGCAAGTTCCGGGCTCCGCGGGAGGGCAGCGCGGCAGCTCGGGACCGGAGCCCCCCGGGATCACCTGTCCGCTGGGGCCCCACCCCCTCCCGGATTTTGGGGGGACTCCGAGCGCGGGGCCGGGTACAGCCCCCCGCTGCCGGCTGCATGCCCCGCGCCGAGCCGGTAGCAGGGGAAGGGACCGATCGGCACTTCCCGGGGTCCCTTGGCACAGGAAAGGCGGCTGCCGCCTGTATTTACCGCCCCCTCCCAGCCCCGTCTCCGCTAAGCTGCCCCTTGGTCAGTGACCCCACAGCCCTTGGGGAGCCCCCTGAGCTGAGCGCCCCTCGCCCCTGGGGCAGCCCCTGAGCGCTGGCTACTGCACCCCAGCCAGGACTGGGCTCCAAGGGGTCAGCACAGCCTCATCCCGCCACTGCCCTTTGGGGGGGCTGGGTTTGGGTCCCCTTTCAGCCCAGGGAAAGGGATCTGGTGAGCGTTCACAGACCCCCCGTGCGCTGGCATGGATGCTGGTGCGGTGGGTGTGAACATTGCTGTGCTGACAGGGACGCATTTCCCTGCATCTTGCACTGGGGTAACGACTGCACCCCGTGCCAGGCACTGGAGGGTGTATAGGGGCGTGACAGGGTATGGGGACTGTAACAAGCCCAACCTGCTTCCCTCCTGGGGGTCTGAGTCCCTGTGGGCTCCCCCTGGGTTCTGACCACTCTGGGCCCTCTCCTCCCCAGGCCCTGTGGCTCAGCGTGAAGCTGCTGAGTGGCGAGACGCACCGCTTGGAGGTCACCAGCACGACGACCGTCTCGGCGTTCAAGGCCCAGATTGCCAAGAAGACGGGGGTGTCCCCGTACCAGCAGAAGCTGGCCTGCCAGAACGGGGCCTACGTGGAGCTGCGCGATGGCTCCCGGCTCTCCGACTACCAGCTCAAGCCCGGCGACATCATCCTGCTGGTGGTAAAGAGCGAGGAGCCCATCACCATCTTCGTGAAGAACGACAAGGGCAGGACCGGCACCTACACTGTCCTCCCCTCCGACGGGGTCACCCAGTTCAAGGGGCGGGTCCAGCAGCAGGAGAGCATCCAGGCCGAGCAGTTCTGGCTCAGCTTTGAGGGGAAACCGCTCGAGGACGGCCACAAGCTGGGAGATTACAACATCGCACCCCATTGCACCATCTTCCTGCACCTGCGTCTGCGGGGGGGCTGAGCCCTGGGGCCCGGCCTTCCTGACTGTCCTGCTCCCTTCCTCTTTTCCTAGCTAGACCGTAGCGTCCCAGACATCCTACGCCGGCTTTGGACTCTCGGATGTGAAGCTGTGTCCGGCTCCAGCACTGGCTGGGGTGGGGGGTGACGCAGAGGACTCGGAGAGGGTCTCAGGGAGCATCATGTTGACGCTGGGTTGCCCACAGCACTCGCACCCCGTTGTGCACGCGCTCACCAGCTCCTCATCCATCCGTGCATCACCTTCCAGTGCAGCATGGTCCCGCTGTGCCAGGCCATGTGGCTGACCTGGGCCCTGCAGAGCGACTCTGTTCCTTCCAGGGGGCACAGTGGGGCCGGGCTCCCTGCCACGGTGGAAATCTCTCCTGTAGGAGGTTTGCTCAGTTAGCTCCTCCATGTGAATGACACCCCCCCCCCCAACGTGTCTGTCATGCCATGTGTGTAGCGAGTTGTTTCCTTGCTAGAGGTGTTGGTGTGGTTCCCCGGCAGCGCTAACCCTAGCGGAAGAGCGCGCTGGCCACTCCCTTTGTCACCGATTGAATTCAGGGGTGACGCTTGGATGCCAACATCACAAGAAGATGCAGCACAACGCCCTGCTCCGCCTCTTTACGGGCGGTGCCGCTGCGTCCTGTGATGTCCCATTGGGGTGGGGCTAAGGCTGTAATGACCACGGGGGGTAGTGGCCTGTGAAGAACAAAAGGAACCGGTCTGATTAGACTCTGGCATTGGCTGTAAGGATTTCGGTCTTCTTTGTCACAAGACAGTATTTGCGTTTTCGGAACTGTGATTGATGGACTCAGTCTGTGATTGTATTGCACACTAGGGCGCTTTGCTTTGTAAATGCAGGAGCATGATGATCTAAGAGGATCAATAAACAGGTTTCCTCAAATCCTGCCCTGCTCCCGAGTCCCTTCTTTTCTCTGCTGACTCTGATCCATGCTGGTAAACCCTTCCAGGTGATCCGCCCCTGTGCACCGAGCCAAGCTCTTACCCTACGCCCCCAAACACTGGCCTCACCCCAAGAGGAGGATACCCCCAGACCAGCCAGCTGTGCTGCCCTTTGGATGAGAGAGAAAGGAATTACAGCTGAGGTGTATATAAGGTTGTGACGAAGTGGGATTGTTCTTAATGTTTTCTTTGAATACTGAGTGGGGAGTATTGACCTGGGAAGGCTGCAGGGGACTGTCTGCATTGGGGGATGGGAGACTTTCCTTGAGGGAAGATACTTGAGCAGGGGGGAGGAATAACTCAGTGGTTTGAGCATTGGCCTGCTAAACCCAGGGTTGTGAGTTCAATCCTTGAGGGGGCCACTTGGGGATCTGGGGCAAAATAAGTACTTGGTCCTGCTAGTGAAGGCAGGGGGCTGGACTCAATGAAGGTCTCTTCCAGTTCTAGGAGATGGGATATCTCCATTCATTATATTATTACGTAACATGAGAACCAGGAGGGGCGTTGGAGGCCAGGTGACACCTCTGCCTGGGAAATGGACAAAGGCTGGGGGAGGAGCGAGGGGGAAGCTGAGTGAGATGGCTGGAGGGAGAGTCTCAGTTTGGAGCTGGCTGGGAAAATGGAGGGGAGCCCAGATGGGGTCCTGGCCTCCCAACAGGGCTCTGGCCTCCATGCCCCTGCAAGAGGGACCTAACTGAGGGGCCACAAGTACTCCTGTTCTTCTTCTAACTGAGGGGGTTTCTCTGCCAGTTGGAGCCTCCAGAACCCTGCCTTGTTGAGCCAGACATTCCAGCCTGCTGCAACACAGACCGAGGTCTGGTCCATGCCCCCAAACCTGCAGACTTTAACCAAAACCTGCTCAGCAGGCTATCTTCTCCAACACCCAGCTCCCAGTGGGATCCAAACCCCAAATAATCCGTTTTACTCTGTATAAAGCTTATACAGGGTAAATTCATAAATTGTCCACCCTCTATAACACTGATAGAGAGAAATGCACAGCTGTTTGCTTCCCCATGTATTAATCACTTACTGTGGGTTAATTAATAAATAAAAGTGATTTTATTAAGTATAAAAGGTAGGATTTAAGTCGTTTTGAGTAATAACAGACAGAACAAAGTTACCAAGCAAAATAAAACAAAACTCGCAAGTCTAAGCCCAATACATTAAGAAACTGATTACAGATAAAATCTCACCCTCAGAGATGTTCCAATAAGCTTCCTTCATAGACTGGACTCCTTCCAGTCTGGGCCCAATCCTTTCCCCGGTACAGCCCTTGTTAGTTCCAGCTCAGGTGATAGCTAGGGGATTTCTCATGACTGGCAGCCCCCTTTGTTCTGTTCCACCCCCTTTTATAGCTTTGGCACAAGGCTGGAATCTTTTGTTTCTCTGGGTCCCCACCCTCCTTCTAAATGGAAAAGCACCAGGTTTAAGATGGATTCCAGTACCAGGTGACATGGTCACATGTCCTGTGAGACCCCAGCCTTCATTCTTCCTGGCCTGACTCACAGGAAGGCCTGCAAATAAACAGAGCCATTTACAACCATTGTCCTGGTCAATGGGAGCCATCAAGATTCCAAGCCACATGGCCCACACTTTGCATAATTACAATAGGACTTCAGAGTTATATTTCATATTTCTAGTTACAGATCCAAGAATGATCCATTCATACAAATAGGATGACCACACTCAGTAGATTATTAGCTTTGCAAGGATGCCATACAAGAGACCTTTTGCATAAAGCATATTCCAGTTACATTATATTCACACTCATAAGCATATTTTCATAAAACATATGGAGTGCAATGTCACAGGTGGGAAATCCCGAGGTGGGGAGTGTTAGCAAAGAGAGTGGGAAATCCCCCGGGAGGAACTGAAGGGGGGTTCCCATGGGAGAGGATAGAGGGGTGGAACTTCCCATGGGGGAGAGACTGGGGGAATCCCTGTGGGGCTTAGATGCTGGGGGAAGAATCCCAGGTGGGAGCGAAGAGTGGCGGAAAGGGGGATTTTGCCCCTGCCAGAGGACGACTGGACTGGCTGCTCAGTGCCTGGCGACGTCTCTCCCCTGGCTAGGGTTACCATGTCTAACAAATAAAAAAAGAGGACCCTCCACGGGCCCTGGCCCCGCCCATTTCCCCACCCCCAGCCGTGCCCCAACTCCGCCCCTTCCCCGCCCTAACTCCGCCCCCTCCTCCCTCCCACTCCCAGCCACGCGGAAAGGGCTGCCCGAGCGCTACCGGCTTCACGGTTTGCCGGGCAGCCCCCAGACCCTGCGCCCCCGGCTGGTGCTTCCCTAGCGCAGCTGGAGCCCGGGAGGGGAAGTGCCCAGCCGGGGGCGCAGGGTCTGGAGGCTGCCCGGCAAACTGTGAAGCCGGTAGCACTCGGGCTTCGGGCAGCCCCTATGCCTCCGGACCCTGCGCCCCCGGCCGGGCATTTCCCCTCCCGTGCTCCGGCGGCGCAGGGTCCGGAGGCATGGGGGCTGCCCAAAGCCCATAGCGCTGGGCTCTTAGAGCCGAAGAGTCGGGGAGGAGCAGAGCCGCCGCGGCCGGAGGCTCTGCTCCTCCCCTGACTCTTCAGCTCTGTTTAAGAGCCGAGCCGCCCGAGCGCTACCGGCTTCGGGCAGCCCCCTTGCCTCCGGACCCTGCGCCGCCGGAGCCCGGGAGGGGAAGTGCCCAGCCGGGGGCGCAGGGTCCGGAGGCAAGGGGGCTGCCTGAAGCCCATAGCACTTGGGCAGCTCGGCTCTTAAACAGAGCCGAAGAGTCAGGGGAGGAGCAGAGCCGCCATTTTCCCAGACATGTTCGGCTTTTTGGCAATACCCCCCAGACGGGGGTTTGAGTGCCAAAAAGCCGGACATGTCCGTGAAAAAGAGGACGTATGGTAACCCTACCCCTGGCCAGGCAGGTGCATGGAAGCGGGAGCAATTCCCTGAGAAGTGGGAGTGTGAGACCCTCTGTGAGCCCTGCGGGACTCCCTCCCCGCCCTATGGCCAGCAGGGGGGCAGCTTATGTTTCCCCTTTAAAGGACTTTGTCAATCGTGAATGAGGTGTCCCCCTGCTGCCACCACCACCCACAGCCCCATTGATCCCCATGCCGCCTGGCTTCACCAAAGTGCGTCCCCTCCCTGCTCATCCTGGAATGCACCCTCAGATCTCACCGCTTGGAGGCAGAGACCTGTGTCCCAAACCCTGGAAGTCAGAGGATCTGGGCTCAATTCTTGTTTTTGTCCAAGACTTTCTACGTATCCCCTTTGGAATAATGCCACCGCCATGCTCTTCTATAGCCCCTTTCAACCCTGGAGCTCAAAAGGGTCTACAAAGGGCGGTCAGTAGCATTACCTCCATTTTACAGATGGGGAAACTGAGGCACAGGGTGGGGAAGTGACATGCCCAAGTTCACCAGCAAATCAGTGGCAGACCTGGGCAATAGAACCCACATCTCCTGTGTCTCAGGCCAGTACCCTACTCACTAGACAGCACTGTCTCCCTGAAAGGCACTTAAACTCCCCGTGGGTGTAGCTGTCAGATGGGGATGCTGCTGCTTTCCCCAGGGACGCATGTGTGTCATGTTCCCCTCTGTGCCCGGACCACAGGGGATGGGAGTCTGATGCCAGAGCCTGGCTCTGAGACTTTCAGCTCACGAGATCACTGGTTCAACCGTGGCTGTTGGCCAAGATAGCAGCCTTTACACTGCCCTGCCTCCCAGCGGGGTGGTGAAGCTAAGAGGCTCAGCGACCATGGTGGTGATGCCCCCACTAGTAGATGAGGACGGCTTTTGATACTGTCTCCCGTGACCTTCTCATAAGCAAAATAGGGAACTAGAGCCAAATGAACTGACTATAAGGTTGGTGCACAACTGGTTGGAAAACCGTACTCGGAGAATAGTTCTCAATGGTTCACAATGCAGCTGGAAGGGCCTGTTGAGTGGGGCCATCTTGAGCCTGGCTCTATTCAATAGCTTCGTCAGTGATTTGGACAATGGCGTAGAGAAGTACCCGGATGAAATTTGAGGGGCTGCCAAGCCGGGCGGGGTTGCAAGCACTTTGGAGGACAGGATTAGAACCCAAAATGATCTGGACAAACTGGAGAAATGGTCTGAAATAAACAGGATGAAATTCAATACGACAAATGCAAAGTGCTCCACTTAGGAAGGCACAATCAAGTGTACAAATACAAAATGGGACCTGACGGCCTAGGAAGGAGTCCTGCAGAAAAGGATCGGGGGGTCGTAGTGGATCACAAGCTAAATATGAGTCAACAATGTAATGTTGCAAAACAAGTGAACATCATTCTGGAATATATTAGTAGGAGTGTTGTAGGCAAGACACAAGTAATTCTACTATTCTGCTCAGCACAGATAAGGCCTCAACTGGCATATGGTGTCGAGTTCTGGGCACTGCACTTCGGGAGAAGAGCAACAAAAACGATGAAAGGTCTAGGAAACACGACCTACACTGACAGATTGAAAAACCTGTCATTGTTTAGTCTGGAGAAGAGAAGACTGAGGGGGGCCGTGAGAACAGTCTTCAAATACAGCAAAGGTTGTTATCAAGAGGAGGTGATCAATTGTTCTCATCCACTGAGGGTAGGACAAGAAGCAATGGGGTTAAATTGCAGCAAGGGCAGTTGAGTTGGACCTTAGGAAAATCTGCCTGTCAGGGTGGTTAAGCACTGTCAGGGATGGTCTAGATAATTCTTAGTCCTGCCTCAGTGCAGGGGACTGGGCTAGACGACCTCGCGCGGTCCCTTCCAGCCGACATTGCTATGAGTGGCAGGAGCGTGCGTGAGGTCACAGCCTGATGACATGTTCCCAGCTAGTCACACGGTCAAAAAAGAGCAAAACAAACAAAACCGCTGCAGTTGCCAATGGCGCTTTCAGGGATATGGGGCCGACGACAGAAAAGTCCTGGGGCTCCATGTCTAGACCAGGCAGACGCACTTAGCCAGACCCCAGTCTGTTCCATTCATCATACTTCGTCCACACCCAGCCAACCAGGGCCGGCTCCAGGCACCGGCGGAGGAAGCACGTGCCTGGGGCGGCACATGCTAAGGGGCGGCATCCGTCCGTCCTTGGGGCGGCACCGTCCGAGTGGCTTCTTTTGGCTTTTTTTTTCTTCGGCAGTTCGGGCAGCTTTGTTTTTTTGCTTGGGGCGGCAAAAATGGTAGAGCCAGCCCTGCAGCCAAATCACACCCGGCCACCCTCGCTGTCCCTCAGCACCTCTCCCTAACCCTCACCCAGCCAGACCTGAGATCTCCTTTCCCACTTGTTCCTAAGCAGGCGTGTGAAGAGAGAGGGCAGGAGGCCAGTTACTGCTGTCCCGCATGCCCCAGAGCCCCACTGAGACGGCAGAATTCTTTCCATGCCCAGATTAAAGCTTCCGGTTTCTTCCTTGGTGGCTTCCACTTAGGAATCAACATGGGGGAAATGCCCATTAATGCCTAATATCGTCTTGTCAAGAACTCCCTGCTGCACCAGATCTAGCCACGCTTCAGCTCCGCGAAGGCCGGTGTTGAGAGCCAGGGCTGAACTGAGCTCTCTGGGGTCCAGGCGGTTCTGAGGCAGGGCCCTTCGACACATGAATTGTAACGCGACTGGCGAGGATTTACTTGTCCGTGCTCGGCAGGTTCCTTCAGTTCCCGAGCATCAGTGCTGTTCTTCCGGGGAGGCTGCCGGGTATTCTTTGGCCACTGAGGTCCTTCTTTAAGTGAAAACTGAACTAAACCCTAAATCCAGGGGTCAGGGTGCCAGCATGGGACTCCAAAGACCTGGTTTCAATTCCCAGCTCTGCTACAGACTCACTCTGTGACCTTGGATGTGTCTCCCTGTCCCAGACCCTTGGGGGATTTAGGCTCCGAACTTCCAATGAAATCAAAGGATGTTGGTGCCTAAATACCTTTGTGAATTTGGGCCTCTGTGCCTCAGCTTCCATCTGTACCAAGGGGCTAACAGCCCTGCCCTGCCGCACAGGGGGCATGTGAAGATAACTACAGTAAATACCGTGGTGCTGGTAGGGTTGCCAACTGTCTAATTACACAAATCCTGCCCAGCCCCTGTCCCGCCCCTTCCCTGAGGCCCCACCTCTTCTCCGAGCCCCCACCTCACTCCATCCCCCCTCCCTGCGTCGCTCGCTCTCCCCCACCCTCACTCACTTTCACCGGGCTGGGCAGGGGGTTGGGGTATGGGAAGGGATGTGGGCTCTGGACTGGGGCTGAGGGGTTCAGAGTGTGGGAAGGGGCTCTGGGCTAAACCTGGGGCAGGGGTTGGGGTACAGGAGGGGGTGTGGGGTGCAAGCTATGGGAGGGAGTTTGGATGCTGGAGGGGGCTCAGGGCTGGGGCAGGGGATTGGGGTGCGGGAGGGGGTTCAGGGTGCGGGCTCCAGCCGGGTGGCGCTTAAATCAGGCAGCTCCCGGTCAGCCATGCAGCGGGGCTAAGGCAGGCTCCCTGCCTGCCACAGCCCCACACTGCTCCCAGAAGCAGCTGGCATGTCCCTATGGCCCATGGGGGTGGGCTCTGCATGCTGCCCCTGTCTGTAGGCACCGCCCCCGCAGCTCCCATTGGCTGGGAACTGCGGCAAAGTGCTGCGGAGTTGGTGCTCAGGACGGGGAAGCGTGTGGAGACCCCCTAGCTGCTGGGGCCATAGAAGTTGCTGAGATGTGACGCTGTGCTCGGTACCTCCACAGTACCACAGACATACGTGCAACTATCAATAAGATGCGGGAGGAGCAGGTGTGCGCATGAGACCGAGAGCCAGGCCAAGGGCCCTGTAATCCTCTAGGCCAGAGGTCCCCAAACTGTGGGGCACGCCCCTAGGGGGGGCACAGAGGAATGTTCAGGGGGCTGTGGCTAGGGGCTCTGTTGCTGGTCCTGCACCCAGGTCTAGGGTGACCAGATGTCCCGATTTTATAGGGACAGTCCCGATTTTTGGGTCTTTTTCTTATATAGGCTCCTATTACCCCCCACCCCTGTCCCGATTTTTCACATCTGCTGTCTGGTCACCCTACCCAGGTCCTAGCTGCTGGCCCATGCTTGGAACCCCGGCTGCCAACCTTGGCCCCTGGCCTCCGCTGTGCTCCTGGCCCAGCCCCCACCCCCTGCTCCCAGCTGTGGCCTCAGCCCCCTTACCTCTGTCTGTGTCCCCCCCTCCCAGAGCCGCAGCCCCGCTCCTGACTCCGGGGGGGGGGGGGCACGAAGTAAAAAGTTTGGGGCCCACTGCTCTGGGCCATGAGCTGTTACCGCTGGGACATTAACCCTTTACATGACATTAACCCTTTACATGCATCGCACTAGCATTCCATTTATTATCCCACTCGGGGAAGGTTTTGTGGGGCAGGTTGTGTGAAAGCCCCAACACAAACTAAAGCTTTGTAGAGACGTGTAACCCCCTCGCCAGGCCTGTTAAGCCCTAGAGCCATGAAAACTCCCAGGGCAAATGCCACTCGCGGCGCCCCTGGCCTGGAGTGCTGCCAAGTGCCCCCTGCAATCCCCCTAGAGAGCAAGGGCTGAAAGGGAAACACTCCTGACCCCAAGGGCCGGAGAGAGTCCAAGGCAACAGGGACTATTGTGGCCATCTGGTCTGAGTAGCTGCATCGCCCAGGCCAGAGCCCTGCCCTCAATCAATTCCAGCTTGCGCTAGAGCAGATGTTTAAAAAAAGCCGATTTCATTTCAAACTGGCCAGTGATGGAGACTCCACCCTGATTTAGGTTAATTACCCTCCTCGCCGTTACAAAACCAGGCCTTATTTCTAGCCTGAATTTCTCTAGCTGCAACTTCCAGCCATTGGATCTTGTTCTACCTTTGCCTGCAAGCGTGAAGGGCCCTCTGGTGTCGAATTCTGCCCCCCATGTAGGTACTGCTGGACGGTGATCAAATCACCCCTTAAACTTCTCTTTGACAAGCCAATAGCTTGAGCTCCTCGAGTCTGTCACTAGAAGGCAGGTTTTCCAAGCCCTTGCTCATTCTTCTGGCTCTGCTCTGACCCCTCTCCCCTTGATCAACTCTCGGCATGAATTGTGGCCTCCAGCACTGGACACGGGATTCCAGTTCACACCAGTGTCAAATACAGAGATCACAGAACCTTTCTGCTCCTACCCCAGATCCTGTTTATACACCCCGGGATCACATTGGCCCTTTTGCCCACAGGGGAGCACTGTGCAGCTGATTATCCCCCAAGTTAAAGTCCCCTGTCTGGAAGTTTGCTCTGCTTGCCTAGTTCTTAGAAGTATGATGTTGCATTTGGCCATATTAAAACAGATACTGTTTGCTTCTGCCCAGCATACCAAGCGATCCAGATTGCTCAGTATCGGTGACCTGACCTCTTTGTTGTTTAGCGCTCCATTAGGGTATGTCTACACTACGGGATTACTCCGAATTATTTACCACTCTGTTAGGGTATGTCTACACTACGGGATTACTCCGAATTATTTACCACTCCATTAGGGTATGTCTACACTACGGGATTACTCCGAATTATTTACCACTCCATTAGGGTATGTCTACACTATGGGATTACTCCGAATTATTTACCACTCTGTTAGAGTATGTCTACACTACGGGATTACTCCGAATTATTTGCCACTCCGTTAGTCTTTGTGTCATCTGCAAACGTTCTCACTGATGATTTTATGCTTTCTTCCAGGTCACTGATAAAAATGTGAAATAGCACAGGGCCAAGAACCAATCCCGGTGGGACCCCACTAGAAACATCCCCACTCAGTGATTCCCCAGTTCAAATTACATTTTGAAACCTCTCATTCCGGCCGTGTTTAATCCACTTAATGCGCAGCATACTGATTTTCTGTTGTTCTAGTTTCAGGCTCAAAATATCTTTTGGTACCGAATGAAATGCCTGACCGAAGTCGAAGTGTTTTACCTCAGCCCTATTACCTTTACCAACCAAATGCGTCATGTCATCAGAAAAGCTATCAAATTAGTTGAACAGGCTCTATTTTCCATTAGCCCATGTTGAGTGCCATTAATTACACCCCCCTCCTTTCATTCTTTATTAATCGAGTCCCATCACAGCGGCTCCATTCTCGTTCCCGGAATCAATGTCAGGCTGACAGGCCTCTACTTACCTGGGCCGGCTCATGTACCCACAACGCCAGTTTTCGTCCACTCCTCTCCCGGGATTGGGGATGATGGAGCAGCCCGTGTGTGTGGAGCAGGATTATCTACTCTGGCCACAAGGGGGCATCAGTGCTGCAGAGATGGGCAGCTGCGGGCACTCCAGGGGATTGATTCCTTTAGTCCAGCCCTGGTCTGGAGGGGAGGATGCCCAGCGCGTACGGTGCCCTCGTCAGAGAGCGGCAGGGGATGGGTGGTGCCGCTCAGTGAGGCTCAGAGCACGAACCTGCAGACAGGGAGAGAAAGGAGATCCCAGTATAAACCAGTATAACGGCAGCTTCAGCGCGGGGAGGAGCCGTGGAGATCCCAGTGTAAACCAACACAGGGAGGCTGCTGCTGTTGTAGGACTGGGACCCTCCCAGTTCTCCCAGGATAAGGCGAGGGAGTGGCGATCCCAGGCTCAGCCCAGAGGCTTCCCTAGACGACCCCCCCTTCCACAGATGGAGGAGCCCCCGGCGAGGCGGCCCAGGGCCGTGGGCTGCTGGCGATGCTTCTGGGAGTTCTGGAACTACGAGACCCCCAAAGTCCTTGTGGTGAAGAACCGCAACCTCGGCATCATGTACAGAGGGGTGCAGCTGCTCATCCTGCTCTACTTCATCTGGTAGGTCCCCGGCTGGGCCAGCGTGTGGCTCTGGGAGAGATGGGGTGGGGAGAGCTGAGGGGGCAGGCAGAGACACGCCAGCCTCAGCACCTGCACAGAGCGCTGAGTGGGGGGCTGGATCCTCTGCTGCACGGGAGCCATTCGCTGATTTACACCAGAGAAGGATCTGGCCCAAGGGTTGCCGTCCAACCCTTTCCTGTGCGGCTGGGTTCAGGCAGGGACAGAGTGGGGTTAGATGCAGGAGGGAGGGGACGCCAGGTTCTGTCCAGCCCCACTGCCATGAGGTCCTGCTGGCCCACGATGGAATTGGGGGGGTCTGGGATTAGGACGGGGTCCTGCACCAGGTACTTCGTTAGCTGGGTGAGCCACAGAGGTGCAACCAGAGAAAAAGAGTTGGGGGGACACCAACAGGGAGTGTTTTATTCAACACAGCAGAGACAAGGCAGGAGGGCAGCGTAGCCAGCCCGGCCTGGGCACACTGCTGGCCCCAGCCCTTTGCAATGTGGTTAAATCTTGCATCACGTTGCACCTACCCGTTCCCACTCCAGAAATACGAGAGCTGGTGAATAAAAGGCAATTATGGTTTGCAGGAGACGTTGGGGGGTTTTAGTTTCCCATTAGAATGTTTTGTTTTCTTCCTCTCAACGACAATCCCAACCTGAAACGTTTTCCATTTGATCAAAACATTTTTGATAAAAATGTAGTTTTCAAAAATCATGTCTGGTAAAAGAACATAAACAAATCGGTTTTGGGTAAAAAATATTGCCTTTGGAAATCAAAAACTGAGCATTTGTACCAAAAAGGAACCCTTTTCCCCAAACATTTTTTGGTTTTCATACCCCCCAGCCCAAAATTTCAACTCAAATAAAAATGTGCACGGGTTTGGGTTTGGGGTTTGGGTTTTTTGCCAAAAAAAATATTGTCCGACTCTAGTAAAAATGTAGTAAAACGAATTGTTCTTTTTCCTTTTCCCTCTTTCCTTTGCTCTGCTCTGCCTCTCACACTCCAGTGCCCCCTCAGTTGCCTTCTTCTAGATTGTTTAATAGTCGTTTTCTCCTACTGTCCTGTCTATGTTGTGGTCTCTTCCTCCCTCCTTTAACTTTCCACTCTCTTTTCATAGAATCCTAGAATCTCAGGGTTGGAAGGGACCTCAGGAGGTATCTAGTCCAACCCCCTGCTCAAAGCAGGACCAACACCAACTAAATCATCCCAGCCAGGGCTTTGTCAAGCCTGACCTTAAAAACCTCTAAGGATGGAGATTCCACCACCTCCCTAGGTAACCCATTCCAGTGCTTCACCACCCTCCTAGTGAAATAGTGTTTCCTAATATCCAACCTAAACCTCCCCCACTGCAACTTGAGACAATTGCTCCTTGTTCTGTCATCTGCCACCACTGAGAACAGCAGAGCTCCATCCTCTTTGGAACCCCCCTTTAGGTCGTTGAAAGCAACTATCAAATCCCCCCTCATTCTTCTCTTCTGGAGACTAAACAATCCCAGTTCCCTCAGCCTCTCCTCATAAGTCATGTGCCCCAGCCCCCTAATCATTTTTATTGCCATCCGCTGGACTCTCTCCAATTTGTCCACATCCTTCTTGTAGTGTGGGGACCAAAACTAGAAGCAATACTCCAGGTGTGGCCTCACCAGTGCCGAATAGAGGGGAATAATCACTTCCCTCAATCTGCTGGCAATGCTCCTATTAATGCAGCCCAATATGCCATTGGCCTTCTTGGCAACAAGGGGCACACTGCTGACTCATATCCAGCTTCTCGTCCACTGTAACCCCTAGGTCCTTTTCTGCAGAATTGCTGCTGCTTAGCCAGTCAGTCCCCAGCCTGTCGCAGTGCATGCATGCTCTCCATGTGTCAGTATATAATGCCTGCATCTGTAACTTTCACTCTATGCATCCGAAGAAGTGAGGTTTTTACTCACGAAAGCTTATGCCCAAATAAATCTGTTAGTCTTTAAGGTGCCACCAGACTCCTTGTTGTTTTTGTAGATACAGACTAACACGGCTACCCCCTGAAATTTGACCTCAGAGCTTCATCGCACACGATGACTTCCACTCTGAGGAATTACGAATGAGAGGCTCAGTTCCGTCCACACACCTAACGCCCAAATGTATAAGACAGAAATTCATTAACCGGAGTCGCCAGTAACTGTCACCGAAATATCGGGTCCACCTAGCTGAGAGCCAATAACAGCCAGACAGGGATAAGGAAGAGTTGCTTTATTCTGCAGAAGAAAGGAGAGCCTTGCACCTTGGTACAAAGACTCTGTCTTACACACATTTTACCATTCCAATCTCTCTATCTGTTGCCTGCCCGCTTGGGCCCGATCCTGCTTTTCTCGCTGAACGGTCCCTTCCATGGGCACCGTTTTTTTCACTATCAATTTAGCAAGGAGGGTGGGCTTCTCAACTAGCCCCCACCCTTCCTGGTCTCTTCTCTTAAACATTCTTACTCACAAGGCTACCCGAGTCCTCCCTCGTGAGGCTTGCCACTTGGGCAAAACGCATGGCCCATTGGCATTTAACGATTCAATTTTCTCTTGTGGCAAACACACTGCTCTTACAGCATATGCAAACACAAATGGTTAAATTCTGACAAGTCCCTGAAGGACCGGTACTTGCTTAGCCAGTGCTTCCTTTTCTGCCTGGAAGTCCTGTCTCAAGGCTTGCAACTTGCCCTGGGTGTAGGTTTGAGTTGCTGCCTGGTTCATGATCTATGCTCTTAGTTGCTCAATTCTAGTTATCAAGTACACAACTCTTCCCTTTTCTCCAACTTCTCTATTGCCCAGTCCTGCTACGACTGGGGGTAGATCCACCTGACACCCTTCCCGGTCAGCCGGGGTGGAGAGAGGAATGCTAAACCCCTCTCCGGTTCTCAGACTTACTGCGGCTGAGAGTAGTAGGCACACTTTCATACTCACACACGTACGTCCAGACTGGCCACGTCTGTGTATAACGTTCAGAGAAGGTGCTGTGCAATCTCCAACTTGCTTCCTCTCTTGGGAGGGCAGGTCTTTTACGCCCTGGGGTCTCCTGGGGCGTCTTTTCAGAGATTCCAGTCCAGGCCGGCTACCTGTGGCTTCTTCAGCTTCCCCAAACCACGCCAGCTCCAGGGTCGCAAAGGCAGACTGTTGGATCTCACTGGACAGTTAAGCTTTGCAAATGTAATCTCAGCACTGTAACTTGTATTGCCTTTGGTTTGACTATGTCTATATTTTTTTCACAACCAGCTGGGGCTGAAAGCAGTTTTTCTTTGTACTTAGCCTGGTCTGCATTGATTCTTGACCTTGAACGCAGATTAACTTTCTCTTTATCTCTGGACCAGGCTGAATTTCAAATTAACCCGTTCCTTTCCTCAATAGACAAATTGCTCCCATTGTGTGTCAGAGGCTTTTTGGTGATTAAAAGCTCCTCTGAGATGTATGATCTTATCTAGATTGAAGGTACCTTCTAGTGGGCATTGTTTAGATGAATTTTCACACGTGTAATGATTCCAATTCTCTAAATACCTGCAGGTTTTAGGACCATAATGGACGTACATGAAATAAGCTGGGGTTCCCTTAGGGGGTGAGAGGGAATCCTTAGACTGTCCCCCACCCATTTTCCAATCACACACACAGGGAGGAGGATGCCCTGTCCGCGCTAGCGGCACATAAACTAAGGATCTCTCCCTACAGGGTATTCACACAGGAGAGACTAACGAGGATGGCCACGACCCTCCTACACCTCCCTTCAGCAAAGAGCATCGGCTAGTCTCTGAGAGACGGCGCCGCTTACTCTGTTGCATCCAGTGAGATGATCAGACTGTCAGTGGCTCACACAGAACCACGATGCATCACACTAGGAGGCGGTAACAACCCCTCTTGAGGCAGTAACAACACCGGTGCATACCCATGCATCTCTCATATGCATATGGGGTGGCCAAACTAACAGGTCCCCAGAACCGCATACAACTACCGTATTGGGGGCGGCAAAACAATTCCCCAGAACCGCTCTGCATCTGATCTTGCTGCACAGTCAATAAGTTCGGATGGCGTGAGCCCAACAGGGACAGACGGCCCCACGGACAGTCCTCCTCCGACACCCCAATAGAGATTTCAAAAGGTCTCCTACCTCTATTGTGGCACCACGGGGTTCGAAGGGGAACGATCCGTAGCAGCTGCCGGTACCTCTGCGGGCGTTGCCATCCCGGACGAGCCCCCAAATTGTCGGAGAATAAGAGAGTTCTCACTTTTTGTTTGGGTACAGCAAGTCAGATACTTTATTTTCTCTTTATCAATTGCATAGAGGGAGAGAGCTAAGCAGGTCTCTCAACAGGTAAACAATTACCACAAGCATTTATACCTTTTGTTACAGACAATAATGAGCAACAGCTGCATTTTGTTTATACATAGGTCATTCTGATATCTTGTTTTGCTCACTAATGTAGACTCTTAGTCTACAGTCCATATTATCTACACAAGGTCGCAACAACTTCTCACATGGTTCTTTCCCACTCGCCTCACACATTCCTCGCTTCTCCAAATCTCACGTTATTAGGGTTACAGTTAGCCTGACTCTTGCTAACGAACTGTCATACATTGCATCCCCTTCCTGTCAGTTCTTGCTCTGCTTCCACAATACCACTTTCTTCTCTCTCTGTTAGTCCCGGACCCTTCCCCTCTCTCTCATCCCCCATTCCCACTCTCTCTGTACTCTGCCCCTCCTCACTTCCCTTTCCACTAAAAGCTCTCCCGTCCCATCCCATGCACTCTCCTTCCCCACACCCACTCGCTATCCTCCTTCCCACCCCCATGTCACGCGCGCACATGCTGGTGAATGAGATCTCCCAGCAGGGCAGTCGCACACACTGCCCAGCTGATCTGGAAACGATTTCCTCACGGCATAGTTCAGCCCAGGGCCAATGCAGTTCTCGGCCTCGCTGCCGAGTCTGCTCACCAGCGCAAAGCATGGCAGGGACGGAGTGTGTGAGCCGAAACAGAGACCCACCCACCTCCGCTCCGAGAGGCACCACCCAGCATCTGTTAACTAGAAATAAGTCTGGATCCCGGCTGAGCGAGCCAGGATTCCTGGTGACCTGCAGGCGAAAGGCTTCGCTAGCAGGGCCTTGAGACATCCCGGCCTCAAGAAGCACTTACTATTACACTGCCCAGAGCGACGCTTGCTGTCTAGCCAGCTCCTGAATGCAACCAATAGGCCATGGCCTGCGGGGGGCCCAACACAGCCGCTATTTGGGAGGTGTAGGTAGCGGGATTCCAGGATCCCGTTCCTGGCTCTAGGCTCAGATTCAGTTTCTCAGTCAGTGCCATAAGGTCCCATCTGGCCTGGGAATCTATGAAAAGCTCCAGGCCCAGGGTCAGTCAGACGCAGTCTTTCAAAGCCCAACGCCCTTCCTTTGTTCCCTAGTCTCTGGAAACCCAGCTGGAACCAGTATCTGCAAACCTCGCCGGGGCGGATCCAGTCTGGAGGAGTTTTCAGTGTGAACCCCTGCCCGGGCCTAGTTCCTGGAGCTGTCCCTGGCCCCAAAGATCCTGCACTGGGTCTCCCGTTTCCATGCCAGGACCCCTCCGGGACCCCTCCCAGCTAGGTGGGATCCAGCCGCCCCCCCCCCCCCCCATTTAGCAATATGGGTTGGGCAGGGTGGTTACAAGGCTCTGATGCTGGTTTGTAGTGCCCAGAGTAAGAATGCCAGGGCCAATGGTTCCACACAGCCCAATCAAGCACGTACGTTGGCACATTCCTTCTGTGAGGCAAAGGGGTGAGACTTTCCCCCGACTTAGAGAGACCTGGATTTTCTCCCTACCTGGGTGAGGTTGCACCTTTCACCTTTCACTCCCTGGGCGAGTGGCAAGGGCGGCGCAGGTGGGCTCGGTTAATAGTGAGGGTTATGAAGGGCACAGAAGCACTAACGGCAGTTTGAGGCTAGAGCCGTGGTCTCTTGGCTTGCAGGCCGGCTCCTCGCCCAAGGCTAGCGGGTACCTCGTGCGGGGAGGGTCTCTCTGCAAAGACCTGGGATTTCCCCTGCCACATGCGTGAGCGTCACCCAGAGGGATGAGCCCTGGTGGGGGTGTGCGGGATCCCCCAACGGCGACAGACCAGCCACCCCCTCTCCTGGCTTCTCTCTGCCCCGCTCTCCCCCGCACGGCATCGCTCACTTGCTCACCCCCTAAGACCGTCACCGCTCCCCACACAGCCGTTCATGCTCCCCAGGTTCTCTCGGCCCCTGCACTGGTTTCCACTGGCCTCCTGTCTCTGACTGCTCCTTCTGGTGCTCACAGGCTGACGGGTGATGGGAAGGGGCTAGTTCCCAGGAGCTGCCCAGCACCAACAAGCCCTGGGGCGGGGAGTGGATAATGCAGCAGAACAGGGAGGATGGCGGGGGGGGGGGGTGTTGTTGCAGGGGAGGGGGAGAAGCCCTTGCGTTTGGGATTCCCCAGCCATAGGGCAGGCAGAGGTGGGGGGATACATCCCTCGCCCGGCGGTGGGGACCCAGGGGGCAGCGGGGGCAGTGCTGGGCTCCAGATCCTGGGAATGGGGGTGTATGTCCCTGACAGCTCCCTCCACCCCCAGGTACGTGTTCATCATCCAGAAGGGCTACCAGGAGAGCGAGACAGGCCCCGAGAGCTCCGTGCTCACCAAGGTGAAGGGCATCACCCGCTCACCCAGCAAGGTCTGGGATGTGGAGGAGTACGTCAAACCTGCTGAGGTGAGGCTGTGACGCTGCCCCCCCGCTCTCAAGGCTGTGATCTGCCCCCCCTTCTGCGAGGCCCTGACATTACCCCTCCACTGCAAGGCTATGTCACTGCCCCTCCCCCATGCACTCCCACAAGGCTTTGATGTGGCCCCCCACTCCCCCCTGGGAGGCCAAAGCACTGCCCCTCCCCCACTCCCTCCCCATGAATCCCTGACACTGCCCCTCCCCCACAGCCTTCCCCCCCCTCCCCCACAGGCTGTAATAGTTCCTGCCTGATACCAGGTCCCCCTGGAAGCAACCAAACCCTGACAGCCCCCAGACAGGCGGGAGGGGGCTGCTCTGGGCACCTCGCTAACGCTGCCTGTGCCAATGCCGTGTGCCAGTGCTAATAACAGCGCGTCGCCCGCATGTCACCAGCACCCCCAGGGCCCCCACTGAGCTCTGCACGGAGCCAGGGCCCGGCACAGAGCCCCCGTCCCTGCAATCCCCCCCCCTCCCATTGCACCCCCAGGCCCCCGCTGAGCTCTGCATGGAGCCACGGCCCAGCACAGAGCCCCCGTCCCTGCACCCCCCATTGCACCCCCAGGCCCCCGCTGAGCTCTGCACGGAGCCAGGGCCCAGCACAGAGCCCCCGTCCCTGCAATCCCCCCCCATTGCACCCCCAGGCCCCCGCTGAGCTCTGCACGGAGCCAGGGCCCGGCACAGAGCCCCTGTCCCTGCACCCCCCATTGCACCCCCAGGGCTCCCTGCACTAGGCTGATCCCCATGTGGGCGCTGACTTGCCTGCTTGCCACAGGGAGCCCGTCGAGACCCCGCGACCCCTAGGTCAGTGTGCCCTGGGGCCAGCCCAGCATGGCTCCTGGCCGGGAAATGGTGAAGCGACTGGCCCAGGCGGGGGGCAGGATTTACGGCGAGGCAGCTGGCTGAGGCTGGCCGGGCGGACGCCCTCCAGCGATCTCACTCACTCCATCGCCAGCCGGGCACCCCAGTGAGGGCTGGGGGGGCTCCATGGAAAACGTCTCTCTCCCTGTCGGCTCTGCAGGGCGGCAGCGTGTTCAGCATCCTCACCCGGGTGGAAGTCACCCGCTCCCAGACGCTGGAGACCTGCCCGGAGGTGAGGGAGGCAGCCGGGGCTGGGTGGAGGGCAAGGCACAGCCCGGGGGTGGGGAATGGAGGCAGGGGGCCTGGCTGGCTGGGAGCAGCGAAAGGATGCCGAGGAAGGAGACTGGGGATGGAGAACTGGCCCACGACAGCCCCAGACCCACACTCCCATGGGCAGCACTTGGAGGGCCCCTAGTGCAGACAAGGGCTCTGGAGCCCCGGTCCCTGCCCGCAGAGCTGCACCAGGGATTGCTGCCTGCCCGGCCCTGCCCAGCCACTGGCTGTGTGCCAGTGTGCCCGTAGCCTCCGGGCCGGGGGTGATTGACTAGCAGGAGCACAGCGGCTGGGGGGTACCTAGGCAGCCCCAGGCCGGGAGAGGGAGCGATGACAGTTGCGGCATGTCCTGGAGCCAGAACTTGGCCTCTCTGGCTCCCTCCGCCTCGGCTCTGCCCCAGTTCCACACCTGGGTCTGGGCTGATCTCGCTCCACTCCCTGCTGCTGGCATAATAGCGAGTGCGGGGGGCAGAGGCCACCCAACGCGAGGGGCATCCCAGGCTGCAGGGGGTGGCTCAGGTGGGGGTGAGAGGGAGGGTGCTGGGTAGGGGGACTGGCTCGGTCCCTTCGCTCCCCTCCCCCAGCTCTGCCCTCTTTGCAGAGCCCCAGGGGTCCCGCCCCTCTCCCAGTGACACCTTGGTTTCCGCCCCTGCAGAGCCTGGAGGTCCCTCACGCCACCTGCAGCTCCGACAGCGACTGTGTGGCTGGGGAGATGGAGATGCTGGGGAACGGTGAGTGAGCAGTGCCGCTGGCGGCCTGGGTGGCAGCATGGGCATGGGCCAGGGCCAGCCGGAGACTGGCATTCAGCCGCCCCAGGGCCAGAGGGAGGGCGAGGCCTGCTGCCCTCAGGGGACGCGCTCAGTCCATCTGTCTGTCCCTGCAGGAGAGAGGACGGGGCGCTGCGTCCCCTATTACAGCGGGCCGGGGAAGACCTGTGAGGTCACCGCCTGGTGTCCAGTGGAAGACGGAGGAACGGTCAGGTAGAGAGGGGCTGCTGGAAGTGCAGGGGGACCCACGGACAGGGGGGTGTTCATGGCCCCTGGGAAGGAGACACAGCTGGGAGCCCCTCACCCTTCTCCTGCCCTGGGATGCCACCTAGCCCTCACCCCAGCACCCAGCTCCAGTGGGACACCCCAGAGGGAGACGGAGCTGGGCAGGGAGGGGGTGCTAGGTTGGGGGGAGGCAGGACCCCCCTTCTCATCAGGGGTGAGTTAGCACCGGGAAAGGGGGCTGTCAGCAGTGGGGGAGACACACCCTCACGGTGGACCAGGGACCCCCACGTGCTTTGGGGTGATGGGGTTCTGGCTGGGGGTGGGGGGCTGTCACTTGTGGGGGTGGGGAGGACGATGCCCTGGGCTCGGGGGAGGAGGAACTCCCTGCCCAGGGAAGGGCTGACACGTTTCTGCCCTCGCCAGCGAGTCCCTGGGGAAGATGGCCGCGCAGTTCACCATCCTGATCAAGAACAACATCCAATTCCCCCGCTTCGGATTCTCCAAGTATGGCTCAGCAGGGACCCGCGAGTCTCACCCCAGCCGCCCCCCTCGGGGGAGGGATCACGGGCTGTGCCCATCAGGAACAGAGCCGGGGCGGGGAGGAGGGAGCAAGAGCACTGGCACATGGGCACCGGGGGGGACATTGCCTGGGTGCTGCTCTGGGGGTGTGTGAAGGGGGGTGTGGTTTGTGTCAGCAGCTGGCTGAATGATGCCAGTTTGGCCATTGCTGCCATTGTGGTCGGGCCGGGGCACCGCAGACCAGCACACACCAGAGATGAGTCTGTAGAGCATGGCTGTGGGTCTGTGTGTGCATGGGGGTGGTTGTGTGAGTGTGTGTGCACATGGCTGTGGGTCTGTGTGTGCACCGGGATGGTTGTGTGAGTGTGTGTGTGCACATGGCTGTGGGTCTGTGTGTGCATGGGGGTGGTTGTGTGAGTGTGTGTGTGCACATGGCTGTGGGTCTGTGTGTGCATGGGGGTGGTTGTATGAGTGTGTGTGCACATGGTTGTGGGTCTGTGTGTGCAAGGGGGTGGTTGTGTGAGTGTGTGTGCACATGGCTGTGGGTCTGTGTGTGCATGGGGGTGGTTGTATGAGTGTGTGTGCACATGGCTGTGGGTCTGTGTGTGCATGGGGGTGGTTGTATGAGTGTGTGTGCACATGGCTGTGGGTCTGTGTGTGCATGGGGGTGGTTGTATGAGTGTGTGTGCACATGGCTGTGGGTCTGTGTGTGCAAGGGGGTGGTTGTGTGTGTGTGTGTGTGCACATGGCTGTGGGTCTGTGTGTGCATGGGGGTGGTTGTGTGAGTGTGTGTGCACATGGCTGTGGGTCTGTGTGTGCATGGGGTGGTTGTGTGAGTGTGTGTGTGCACATGGCTGTGGGTCTATGTGTGCAAGGGGGTGGTTGTGTGTGTGTGTGTGCACATGGCTGTGGGTCTGTGTGCGCATGGGGGTGGTTGTATGAGTGTGTGTGCACATGGCTGCGGGTCTGTGTGTGCATGGGGGTGGTTGTGTGAGTGTGTGTGCACATGGCTGTGGGTCTATGTATGCAAGGGGGTGGTTGTGTGTGTGTGTGTGCACATGGCTGTGGGTCTGTGTGTGCATGGGGGTGGTTGTGTGAGTGTGTGTGCACATGGCTGTGGGTCTGTGTGTGCATGGGGGTGGTTGTGTGAGTGTGTGTGCACATGGCTGTGGGTCTGTGTGTGCATGGGGGTGGTTGTGTGAGTGTGTGTGCACATGGCTGTGGGCCTGTGTGTGCATGGGGGTGGTCGTGTGAGTGTGTGTGCACATGGCTGCGGGTCTGTGTGCGCATGGGGGTGGTCGTGTGAGTGTGTGTGCACATGGCTGCGGGTCTGTGTGTGCATGGGGGTGGTTGTGTGAGTGTGCACATGGCTGTGGGTCTGTGTGTGCATGGGGGTGGTTGTGTGTGTGTGCACATGGCTGTGGGTCTGTGTGTGCAAGGGGGTGGTTGTGTGAGTGTGTGTGCACATGGCTGTGGGTCTATGTGTTTGGGCACCTGCATGGGGGTGTATTTTAGGGTTGCCAGGTGGCTGGTTTTCGACAGCAATGTCCGGTCGAAAAGGGAACCTGGCAGCGTCCGGTTCCCTGCAGTAAGAGCAGCAGCTGCGGTTGGAGCCTGGAGGAGCTGCTCTCTGCTCAGCTGCTGGGTGGCAGAGAGGTAAGTGCCGGCGCTGGCTGCCGGGGGGCGTGGGGGAGAGGAATCCTGTCCACCCCCTGCCTCGCTGTACCCCATTGGGCAGGCTCCACGTCAGCTCCTCCCAGCCCCGCTCTGCAGGCAGCAGGTGAGTCCCAGGAGAGGGGGCAGTGAGCGAGGAGGGAGACGTGGAGAGCAAGCGAAGGAGGATGGGGGGAGAGGAGTGAGGGGGGGCGGGGCCTCAGGGGAAGAGGTGGGGCAGCGGCGGGGCAAGGGTGTTGGCTTTTCAGCAATTAGAAAGTTGGCAGCCCTAGTGTGTTTGTGCATGTGCACGGGTATTGGCAGCTGTGGGCCCCATGGGGGTCATGAGCAGGGCCGGTGCAAGGAAGTTTAGCGCCCTAGGTGAAACTTCCACCTTGCGCCCCCCCCCAAGCCCTGCGGCAGCTCCCCACCCCTCCCCACCCTGAGATGCCCCCCCTACGGCAGCGTCCCCCCCCGGGGAGCCGTGCGGCAGCTCCCCACCCCAGCTCACCTCTGCTCCGCCTCCTCCCCGAGCCCTGCGGCAGCTCCCCAACCCCCCTCCGCCCTGAGGCACCCCCCCCCGTGGCAGTTCCGCGCCCTCGCCCGGGGAGCCGTGCGGCAGCTCCCCACCCCAGATCATCTCTGCTCCGCCTCCTCCCCGAGCCCTGCGGCAGCTGCCCACCCCCCACGTGGCAGCTCTCCCCCCGCCCGGGGAGCCATGTGGCAGCTCCCCCCCCGCCCGGGGAGCATGTGGCAGCTCCCCACGCCAGCTCACCTCTGCTCCGCCGTTGCTGCTCCACTTTTCCCGCCTCCCAGGCTTGAGGCGCCAATCAGCTGTTTGGCGCCGCAAGCCTGGGAGGGAGAGAAGCAGAGCGGGGCGGCGAGCTCAGGGGAGGAGGCGGAGCAGAGGTGAGCTGGGGCGGGGAGTTCTCCTGCATGCCGCCCCCCCCTTACTTGCTGCAGGCGGCCCTCCCCGCGCCCCCCTGCCCCAGCTCCCTCCGCCTAAATGCCGACAACAACCGGGGTGGCCGAAGATCCGGCTGCCACAGTCGCCGCCGAAGAAAATGTCGCCCCCCAAATGCTAGCACCCTAATAGGTTGCACCGGCCCTGGGGTCTGGGTTCGTTCACGTACATGGGGGGTGAGATACTCAGCAGCTCTTGGCGTGTCTCCTCAGAGGGAACGTGAAGGGTGATAAGAACGGCTACCTCAAAAGCTGCACCTTCAACGAGACCACGGACCTGTACTGCCCCATCTTCCGCCTGGGCTCCATTGTGGAGCAGGCAGGAGAGAACTTCACCGCGCTGGCCGAACAGGTAGCCTGTGTGGGGAGGGGGGACCCTCGCCCGGTGACAGGGGACGGGCTCTGTCCTGGTGTACGGGGAGGGGGGACCCTCGCCCGGTGACAGGGGACGGGCTCTGGCCAGGTGTGCGGGGAGGGGGGACCCTCGCCCGGTGACAGGGGACGGGCTCTGTCCTGGTGTACAGGGAGGGGGGACCCTCGCCCAGCGACAGGGGACGGGCTCTGGCCTGGTGTGCGGGGAGGGGGGACCCTCGCCCGGTGACAGGGGACGGGCTCTGTCCTGGTGTACGGGGAGGGGGGGACCCTCGCCCGGTGACAGGGGACGGGCTCTGTCTTGGTGTACAGGGAGGGGGGACCCTCGCCCGGCGACAGGGGACGGGCTCTGGCCTGGTGTGCGGGGAGGGGGGACCCTCACCCTGCGACAGGGGACGGGCTCTGGCCTGGTGAGACCGCTGCAGGGTCTCTCATAGGGCTGGGTTCTCTCGGGCACGTGGCTCTCGGGTCTCCCCCGAGGGAAGGCTCCGGCTCAGGCCCGTCCCGCGGCCGATCTTGCCTCCTGCACAGGGAGTGTTGAAGGTCAGGGGCACTTGAGCAGGTGCCGTGGCAGGGAGCTCCTGGCACGCCAGAGACACCCTGTGGCAGACAGACAGCGCAGGCCTGCAGGCAGCTCTGTGCTGAGCTCAGCCTGTCGCTCAATCCAGTTGAACGCCCTGTGCCCAACACTGCCCAGGTGCCTATGGGCGGCACCAGCTGCTGCAGGAGGGCCTGGCAGGTGAATGCCCTTTGGCCCACTGGCCATTCTCTGCCACTCCCCAGAGCCTTGCGCCATCCTGGCCTCTCTTCTTGGGGTGCCCCCTCCTGGGCAGAGGTCAGCTGCTGGGTCCCCTCTGACGCCAGAGCCACACGCTCGCTTTCTGAGTCCCCTCCACACGCCCCCTGGGCCTGGATAGCCAGCTCCTTCGCGCTTCCCTCATGTCAGCACCAATCTGCCGGGTGCTGTGCTGAGCTAGGCTGGCAGGCAGCTCCCGGAGCCCGGCAGCTGCCCTCTGGCGCTGGGTGGGCCCTGCAGGGCGAGCAGGAGGGAAAGCGTCTGGCCGGACAGGCAGCAGAGCGATACGGGGAGCAGAGAGGGGAGCTCTGAGATGCAAGGCGATCTGGGGGGGGGCGATGGGCTGGAAGTCAGGACCCCGGGTGCTGCCCAGGGTGGCTTGAGGTCCTGCTAGAGCTGTGTTGGTCCTGCCCTGCTCTCTGTCTCCTGCAGGGCGGCGTGATCGGGGTGATCATAAACTGGAACTGTAACCTGGACCTGCCCGACTCCGCGTGCAATCCCAGATATTCCTTCCGCAGGCTGGACCCCAAGAGAACTCAGGTGTCTTCTGGCTACAACTACAGGTGACCTGTCCCCCTGCTCCTCTGGGGCGGTGACCCCCAGGGCCCTGCAACCCCCTGCTCCCGGGCCTGGCTGCTCCGCGCTGACTGCCCCTCATCCCCGCTCTCTCCTGCACAGGTTTGCCAAATATTACAACTGCAACGGGACGAACACGCGGAGCCTGATCAAGGCCTATGGGATCCGCATTGACGTTATTGTGCATGGCCAGGTGGGAAGAGAACCCTGCCCCGTGCCCCCTCCCCTGAACCGGGCCCGGGACTGCGCGAACCCTGCCCGGCGCCCTCCCCCCTCCCCTCCCCCCGCACCGGGCCTGGCACTGCGGGACCCTGCCCAGCGCCCCCTCCCCTGTACCGTGCGGGACCCTGCCCCGTGCCCCCTCCCCCGCACCGGGCCCGGGACTGCGCGAACCCTGCCCGGCGCCCTCCCCCCTCCCCTCCCCCCCGCACCGGGCCTGGCACTGCGGGACCCTGCCCAGCGCCCCCTCCCCTGCACTGGGCCCAGCACTGTGCGACCCTGCCCAGCGCCCCCTCCCCCGTACCATGCGGGACCCTTCCAGCACCCCCTCCCCCGCACTGGGCCCAGCACTACAGGGACCCTGTGATGCCAGGCTGGGCCGAGTCGCTGACATTCACAAGAGGGTGGCCAGATGTCCGGTAGGAGATCTGATGGTGTCCGGTCAGATCTACTGACTGGACACCCGAAGTCTGGTTACTGCAGGTGGGGGAGGTGGAGAGGAGCCGGGGCGATGACCCGGGGCTGCCTCCTACCTGCATTGGGCAGCTGCAGCTCCCAGCCCCGGCTCTGCAGGCGAGTCCCTCCCCACCCATGCAGGGAGAGGGGAAGAGAAGCAAACAGGGGTGAGGCCTCAGGAGGAAGGGGTGGGACAGGGGTGAGGCCTGGGCGAAGGGACACAGCAGGGGTGGGGCCTGGGGTAAGGAGTGGGGCAGGGGGGACGCTGGGGGGACAAGGCGGGGCAGGGCCCAGGGGGAAGGGACGGGGTCGGGGTGGTTCTGGGTTTTTATATTCTGTATTACAAAGTTGGCAACCCGAAGCCCTGGGGAGCGGGTGGCAGGGGGTGAGGAGCGCGGTGCTGACCGCTCTGTTTTTCTGCCTAGGCAGGGAAGTTCAGCCTGATCCCCACCATCATTAACCTGGCCACGGCGCTGACCTCGGTGGGAGTGGTGAGTATGTGCCCGCTGTGCCCGGGACGCTTGGCACAGGCTCCCTCGGGCACTAACCCTGCTCTCCTGCTCCCCAGGGCTCCTTCCTCTGCGACTGGATCTTACTGACCTTCCTGAACAAGAACGACATGTACAGCGCCCGGAAATTCGATCAGGTACCGGCCCGGCCCCGTGCTATGATCCTGCCCTGCTCCTGCCAGGGCACTCCCTCCCCTGGGCCGGGAGGTGCCCCCATCCACGGGAAGCGATTCGCCATGTCACACAGCAAGGCAGGGCAAAGCAGGGAATAGGCCCCAGGAGTCCTAGCACCCTGCTCTCACCACTAGACTCCACTGCCTACCTTGTGACTGGGCATCTCCAGGCTCGAGAGCAGTGAGGGAGTACCCAGGGCACCTCCCCCCACCCCCAAATTAAAGCCCAGCAGAGATCCTCCCTGTGCAGCGCTGAGAGACCCCCCACGGGGACCCCTGCTACCAGGGGAGGAGTGAGTGTGTGGCCTCAAGGGGAGAGCCCAGAGAAGGGGGCCATGTGCCCTGCCCACCCCAGCCCCCTTGCGCTGCAGCTGCTGTCACACGTTGTGTTTCTGCCCATCACAGATGCAGCCGCTTGGCACCTCGAGAGCCAGTGCCCAGAGACCGGGCCGGATGGGCTCTCCCTGCCCCTGCTGGCTCTGGGCGTTCCCTGCGGGAGCCGGGCACTGCAGCCTGCCTGATGAGCCACCCCCCAGGCCTTCCCCTGGCCGTTCTCCGCGCCCTGTGACCTGGGGTGGGGCCGTGAAGCGAGGCCCAGGCACTAACCGCCCCATCTCTCCTCTGTCTGGCCAGGACAGGACCCCGGCGCCAGGCGGCATTGGTAACGCCTGCACCACCCAGGCCTCCTCGCCGGCCCACCCCAAGGGCCCCGGCCAGCTCTGAGCTGCCTCTGCCCCCCACCTGCTGCTGTGGCTGGCCTGGGGACCCACTGCCAATGGGCAGGCTGAGTGGGGCTGCCCCAGTACTGACTGGAGGGATGAGGACCAGGAGACCCCCAGCCCAATCCGGATTTCACCCCACGGCCAGCAGAGTTCCTGGAGAGCCTCAGCTTCCCCGCGACTCTCTGCAGGGCTGGGGGCGAGTGAGCCCAGACCCAGACAGACCCCCAGCGCTAGGCCGAACACGCACCCCAGAGCCTTGTACAGACCCCGGGGCTGGGCCAAATCCCCCGGAGGCTGGAGAGCCAGGTGACCCGCCACGGGGACAGGTACCCGCCCCGTTCTACGCCCCCTGCTCTGCCAGCCCCTCCTGCAGTGAACTGTGATGAGGCGAGAGGTTGGCCCCAGTAGGCCAGCCGCAGAGAGGCTGGTCTGTGCAGGCTGCGGCCGCCTCCGCGGGCCCAGCCGGCTCTTTAACTCGCACTCACCAGGGAGTCATTTGGGTCACTGGGTGTCGTGCTGAGGGGGGACAGAACCAGCAGGGAGCACATGGGCACTGTCCTCTCCCGGGGCATCACCTCTTCCCTGCTACTATCCCCCTAAGGGAGCCCCCTGCCCTGCCCTGGGCTCCCCTTCCTCCACGGCTGCTCCCCACATTTCCCCAGCTGTTCTGGAGCCTGCTCACCCCATAGCACTCGCCCATGAGCCCCCCACAAACCCAGCCATGCCCACTCATGGCGTCAGACAAGCCACCACTCACAGGGCAGTTCCTCACAGCGTGATCACCACTCAGCCTTTTGGCTGGCTTTGAGCAGCAGCAGCTTAGTGAACACTACTGACGTTTGAATTGAGGAAAGCACCATTGAGATGACCAGGGCACTTCACCCCCTCAGAGCTGCTGTTTCAGGCTCTCTGCAGACTCTGGCAGAGCTCACGGCATCAGTGACGCTTGGGTCATAGTTTGAAGGGGTTTGTTACAATCCTAAGGACCAGAGATTTAATGTTAGTGCTCAGAGATGGGGGGGGAGGGCTCAGGTTTTTGGCAGCCCAGCTTGAGACACCTCATTTTCCAGGAAGTGCCGCGCCCCCGTCCTGTGAAAAACTGCCCTGGAGATACCCCCAAATCACCAGTCGCTGCTGAAAAGCTGGGCTTGAGAGCGTAGCCTGGCTCACACAAACGCAGGGCCCCGACCAGTCCCCCCCAGACACGCTCAGAGCTCACCTTGGGCCCTGAGCTGGCTCACGGCCTCCGGGGGGCAGGGGCCCATGTGGTAATCAGGAGCGCTGCGAGGTGAAAGCCCGTCCCCTTTGCACACCGTGACTGTGCCACACGGCTAGGCCATAGGGCGGGCCGGCGCCTTGGCAGGGCTGGAGATGTGAGATCAGGGCAGGGCAGAACGGCTGGCGCGGCCCCCAGGAAGCACTGCACCGGCAGGTGCTGCTGGTTGAGTTCACAGCCAGGCAGGAACTGGTGGCACCAAGGCCTTGCTGGCCAAGCCAGCGGTGTCTGGTGGTGCTGGCACAAGGGGCTGTCCCATCATGCCTGCCTGCCTGCCCTCTCCCCCCTGCCCTCTCACTTCACCAAACAGCTAGGAAATGAACTTGGGCAGACGCTATTACGGGCCCGGCCGGGCGAGCCAGGTCAGCGCCAGCGGGCCCTGCAGGCACAGGGGCTCCCGGGAGGTCGAGGGGCGCAATGCATCGTGGTACAGATGGGCTAACTCCACTGTGAGCTGGATGGCGAGCTGCCCACACGAGGCAGGCAGTGCGGCTTGCTGGGTTCCCGGTGCTGTGGGCCTCTGGCCCGCTGCTTTCATGGGGCCGTTGTGTTGTCATGTTATCCTGCCACTGGCCCTCTCGTGTCATTGTAGCCGAGGCAAGGGACTGGCCCCCCCCCCATCCAGACCTGCCTCCGGCCCCCGTGGCCCTGCACTCAGGTGTCTACCGTCGACTCGAGCGGCCCTTGCTGGCCGTTCACCTCCTGGCTGTCCATGCAGGGGAAACCCTGTGAACCATGTGCCGAGGAAGTGCCCAATGCCCAGTGCAGTGGGGGTGACTTGGAGCCATGAGCCTGGCATCTCCTGGCGTTTGCACTGGCTGGAATGGCACCAAGCTGCCGCGAGCCGGGTCCAGGAAACGGCACTAGGCTAATGGGAGTGGGGTGGGAACACTGGCTGTGACGCCTACCCCAGGCCCTGCCGCTCTCAGCACGGGGGGCTGGATGGCTGGGGCATGTTGCGATGCAGTGGGCTGCTCTCGGGTTCCTCACCCTGCTGCACGGGGCCCAGCGGCACATAGCCTCCTGCCTGCCAGCCTGGGACAGGAGGTGCAGAAAGACGCTGCCCCCAGCTCGACAGTGCAGGGAAAGCCATCAGAGCCATGCAGCTGCCCCAGCTGATGCCTGACTCACCAGACAGCCCAGAGCCAGGGCCCCGTCACGTCTCCCCTTGCGATGGCATCACAGGCCGGATACACCCGTGTGCCTCCTTTTGACCTTGCAAGCAGGGCCGGCTCCAGGCACCAGCGAAGGAAGCAGGTGCCTGGGGCGGCCAATAGAAAGGGGCGGCACTCCGTCTGTTATTGGGGCGGCACGTCCGGGGCTTCGGCGGCACTTCAGCGGCAGCTCAAGCACTCCGCTTTAGTCTTCGGGGGTAATTCGGCGGCAGGTCCTTCACTCCGTCTCTTCCTCTTCGGCGGCAGCTCAATCGGGTTTTTTTTTTTTTTTCTTCGCTGCTTGGAGCAGCAAAAAACCTGGAGCCGGTCCTGCTTGCAACCCTCCCTTCCACTCAGCCCGGGCTGCTGGTGCCACTAAGTGCCCGGCGAGCGCTAAGTCAATTAGAAAGAGGCTTGGCGGTAACTGAGTCAGAGCAAGCAGGGGGGTCCTGAGCATAATCACATTTTCTGGCTCTTCTGTGTCTGCGGCAAATCCCAGCCCATTAGCAGCTTCCCACTGTGACCTCTAGGAGAACGCCCGGGCCGGGGCAGCCAGAACCCAGGGCTGGCAGCTTGGCTTCACTAGCAGGGCTAGTCCCTGCAGGATCGGGCAAGAGTTAGGGGTCGTTCCATTCCTGAGCCCCTGCCTGCCCCAGGGCAACACTCAGCTGCCAAGCCCCATGGGCCCAGTTGAGGAGCGTCCCAGAACCAGCTGGGGATGGGGATGGAAAATGGACTGGAGAGGGAGGTGAGAGGAGAGGTCTTTCTGCTGTTAAGGGCATCCGGGGCTAGGGTGACCAAATAGCGAGTGTGAAAAATCGGGACGGGGGTGGGGGGTAATAGGAGCCTATATAAGAAAAAGACCCCAAAATCGGGACTGTCCCTATAAAATCGGGACATCTGGTCACCCTATCCGGGGCCAGCTCAGCTGCCCCTGGGAAGAGGAGGGCAAGGAGACCAGGGCTTTGTTCCAAAGAGCGCCCAGGGTCAGGTCAGAGACGCTGCACTAGCCCAGGGGCTAGGGGAGGGGGCCAGGAGCAGAAGCTGTGGGATCTATTCCGGGAGGTTTCATCACATGATGTAATGGCATTAATACCTGACCTACTGTGCTCTGAGTCTCACTCACTCCAGCGCCCTCACTCTGCCTTCGGGGGAAACAAGAGCAGCGGATGAGTCACAATGTCACATTTTAAGCATATTGTAGAAATAAACAATACTGCAAAATCGCCAGTTGCAATGTGAATCTTATTATTAAATAGGGAGATGGGGGTTAGGTTCCTTTGCTTGTTAATAGACGTTTAAACGTGTGCGTGCATGCGGGCCCGGCCTTAGTTAATGCCCTTGTTTTAAAATACAGAGACTAAAATAGCATCACCTTAGAAAAGGCTGATTAGTCTTAGGGATGGAAAACACTTGACGACACCCGATGCATTTGGCGGTAAGTTCAGCGACTTTGTAAAGCCAGGTTTTATAGTCAGGGGCTTTATTGTCTTTTCGACGGTCCCTTCGGAGCTGCTCTGTTCTGACGGGCCCTCACCAGCATCCACGGCTGGTCCCGTTTCTTGAACGTGCGAGGCCGGTGCAGCGTAGCGCAGGCACGAACACGGTGAACGTGCGTGCGCGGCTCACTTACGTGCACAGACTTTATGGCATGACAAAGCTGCTGCCACACAAGGTGAAGAAATACACGGACGGTGCAACTGCTGGGCAGGCAAATGCGTCTCCCCCTGGCATTTTACACACCGGCTGGCCTACTGTATAAATGGGCTTCTGTTGCGGATTGTGGGGGAGTTAGGGCCCTGCACCCCTCTTCCTGAGATTCACTGCGACTCTCAACCAGCCAGTAAAGCAGAAGGTTTATTTAAG
Organism: Chrysemys picta bellii; assembly: GCF_011386835.1. NCBI lineage: Eukaryota > Metazoa > Chordata > Testudines > Emydidae > Chrysemys > Chrysemys picta. Next base: position 4,350,552 of record NC_088805.1, read on the forward strand.
GACAGGAACACAGTCTCAAGCAGAGCGTGTAGGTACGACCAGACCCCCTCAATTAGGTCCCTCTGGGAGATTCAGGGAGCTTAGACCCCAGCTTGGGGTTCCCTGCGTTGCACCACCCAGCCCCAACCGAAACTAAACTCCCCACTCCTCCCACTGCTCCTCTCCTTTGTTCAGTCTCCCGGGCAGAAGGTGTTAATTCTCCCCACCCCCGTTCCTGGCTCAGGTTACAGCTCAGGTAGCTTCCTTCAAGGGAAGTCCCACATCCCCACTGCAACCCCCCTGCAACATTCCCAGGTCAAATCTGCCCTGCTCCCTGCTCCGTCACATCTCTCCCCCCTTCGAGACTGAACTGAGCGGGGTCACTCTGACCAGTGACCTGGGGAAGTTCAGGGCTCCCTCTCCGGGACAATGCGTCCGCTATCAGGTTGTCACGTCCCTTCACATGGACCACGTCCATGTCATAATCCTGCAGGAGCAGGCTCCATCTCAGGAGCTTGGCGTTGGCTCCTTTCATCTGGTGCAGCCAGGTCAGGGGAGAGTGGTCGGTGTGCACGGTGAAGTGACGCCCAAAGAGATATGGCTCTAGTTTCTTGAGGGCCCACACCATGGCCAGGCATTCCTTCTCGATGGCCGCGTAGTTCTGCTCCCGGGGTAGCAACTTCTTGCTCAGGTACACGATGGGGTGTCTCTCCCCCTTTTCATCCTCCTGCATTAACACCGCCCCCAGTCCTGTGTCTGAGGCGTCGGTGAACACCATAAAGGGCTTGTCAAAGTCTGGGTTTGCCAGAACTGGGCCACTAACCAGAGCCTCCTTCAGCGCCCGGAGAGCCTCCTGGCACTCCTCGGTCCAGACCACTTTGTCTGGCTTCCCCTTCTTGCACAGCTCAGTGATGGGGGCGGCTATGGCGCTAAAGTGGGGCACGAACCTCCGATAGTACCCTGCCATCCCAATAAAGGCTTGGACCTGCTTTTTGGTTTGAGGAGCGGGCCAGTCTCTGATCACCTCCACTTTGGCTGGTTCCGGCTTTAGGCAGCCGCTTCCCACCCGGTGGCCTAGGTAGGATACCTCAGCCATCCCCACCTTGCACTTCTCCGGTTTTACGGTCAGCCCAGCCTTCTGGAGTCGGTCCAGCACTTGTCTAACCTGGGATATGTGGTCCTCCCAGGTCTGGCTAAAGACACAGATGTCATCGATATACGCCACGGCAAAACTCTCCATCCCCCTCAGTAGCTGATCCACCAGGCGCTGGAAGGTGGCCGGCGCTCCCTTGAGGCCGAAGGGCAGGGTCAGGAACTCATAGAGCCCCAGAGGGGTGACAAAGGCCGATTTCAGCCTGGCATCTGCATCCAGCGGCACTTGCCAATAGCCCTTTGTAAGATCCATGGTGGTAAGGTACCGAGCACCTCCCAGCTTGTCTAGGAGCTCGTCCGGCCTGGGCATGGGGTAGGCATCGGCTACAGTGATGGCATTGAGCTTCCGATAGTCCACACAGAACCGGATCGACCCGTCCTTTTTGGGGACCAGCACCACCGGCGAGGCCCAAGGGCTGGAAGACGGCTGGATCACCCCCAAAGCCAGCATGTCATTGACCTCTCTTTCCAGGTCCTGAGCAGTTTTCCCTGTGGCTCGGAAGGGGGAGCATTTTATAGGCGGGTGCGATCCTGTCTGCACCCGGTGGACAGTCAGATTAGTGCGTCCAGGCTGGTTGGAAAACAGCTGTTGGTACAGATGCAGCACCCCTCCGATCTCAGCTCGCTGGGCAGGGGTTAGCCGATCAGAGAGGGGAATTGCTTCCAGGGGGAAGCCAACTCTTGTCCCAGGGAATAGATCTACTAAAGGGTCATCTCCCTGCCCCTCCCACTGTCCACACACGGCCAACACCATATTCCCCTTGTCATAATATGGCTTCATCATATTCACATGGTACACCCGGTGGTGGTGTGCCCGGTTCGACAGCTCCACCACATAGTTTACCTCGTTTAGTTGCTTGACAACCTTGAAGGGCCCTTCCCAGGCGGCCTGGAGTTTGTTTTTCCTCACGGGGATGAGGACCATCACCTGATCCCCAGTGGCGAAGGCGCGGGCCCGTGCTGTGCGGTCATACCAGACCTTCTGCTTCCTCTGGGCTCTGGCCAGATTCTCCCTGGCCAGGCCCATGAGCTCGGCAAGTCGTTCCCGGAAGGTCAGGACATACTCCACCACCGACTCTCCGTCAGGAGTGGCCTTCCCCTCCCATTCGTCTCTCATCAGGTCCAGGGGCCCCCTTACCCGCCTTCCATATAGCAGTTCGAAAGGCGAAAACCCGGTAGACTCCTGGGGTACCTCCCTGTACGCAAACAGCAGGTGAGGTAAGTACTTGTCCCAGTCCTGCGGGTGCTGATTCATAAATGTTTTCAGCATCATTTTTAGCGTCCCATTGAACCTCTCCACCAGCCCGTTGGATTGGGGGTGATATGCTGAGGCCCAGTTGTGCCGGACCCCACATCTCTCCCACAAGCACCGGAGTAGGGCCGACATGAAGTTGGACCCTTGGTCCGTCAAGACTTCCTTGGGGAACCCCACTCGGCTGAAAATGGTCAGCAGCGCATCCGCCACAGTGTCTGCTTCAATGGACGATAAGGGCACTGCCTCGGGGTAGCGGGTGGCGAAATCTACCACCACCAGGATGTATTTCTTCCCAGACCGGGTCGTCTTGCTGAGAGGTCCCACTATGTCCATGGCCACCTTCTGGAAAGGCTCCTCTATGATGGGCAAAGGTCTCAATGCTGCCTTCCCCTTGTCCCGGGCCTTCCCCACCCTCTGGCAGGGGTCACAGGATCGGCAGTACTGCCGGACGTTGGTGAAGACCCCGGGCCAGTAAAAGTTCTGTAGCAGCCTCTGCCTGGTGCGCCGGATCCCCTGGTGCCCTGCGAGAGGGATGTCATGGGCCAGGTACAGTAGCTTGTGGCGAAACTTCTGGGGAACCACCAGCTGCCTCCTGATCCCCCACGACTCCACTTCCCCCGGGGGAGCCCACTCTCGGTACAGGAACCCCTTCTCCCACAGGAACCTCTCCTTGCATCCTCTCCTCAGGGTCTGTACCACACTGAGGTCAGCCAGGCCCCTTAGCTTCCGCAGGGAGGGGTCCTTCTGCAACTCGGCCTGGAACTCGGCGGCTGGAGAAGGGATGGGGACCTGCTCCCTCTCGTCGGCTGGGTCGGAAGCCCCAGCCACCCCGCGGCCTGTCCTTGGGTGTTCCCTCCCCACCCGGGAAGGGTTCGGTGCCTCCGGTGGGACATCCTTCCCAAGGTCAGGGCGTAGTGCCCCTCGCCGGCTCTGGCTACGGGTCACGACTAAGGCGGTCTGGGGGCTGCTTGGCCAGTCCTCTAGGTCCCCCCCCATCAACACCTCAGTGGGCAAATGGTGGTGCACTCCCACGTCCTTGGGGCCCTCCTTGGCCCCCCATTTCAGGTGTACCTTCGCTACGGGAACCTTGAATGGGGTCCCGCCCACCCCGGTCAGGGTCAGGAAGGTGTTGGGCACCACCCGATCTGGGGCCACCACCTCGGGCCGGGCCAGTGTCACCTCTGCGCCCGTGTCCCAGTATCCATAAACTTTCTTCCCATCCACCTCCAGGGGAACAAGGCACTCGCTCCGCAGGGACAGCCCCGCGCCAACCCTGTAAACGGAGAACTTTGAATCCGGAGCATCTGGCCCCCCAGAGAAGCTGGCCGGGGGCCCTTCTCTCTCTTGAGCAGTTGATAAGCTGCCAGCCCCTCTTGCGTGGGAAGCCTGCCCCTCGTCCGTCTGGGCCTCTACCAAGTTAACCCGGTGCGGGTTCGGTCTGCTCAGTCTGTCCTTGAGCTTGGGGCACTGGGCCCGAATGTGGCCTCTTCGGCCGCAGTAATAGCAGCTCAGGTCCTGTGGGTCCCCTCGAGCCGGTCGGTTGTCCCTGATGCTGGGCATTCCCCGTGGGAGGGGATTCCCCATATTCCCCCTTTGGGAGGTCCCAGGGTGACTCTCTCTCTGCATCGCGGCGGGCCTGTTCCTTTGGGGCTCCTCCCTGCCACCCCCTGACCGGCTCTTTACAAACTCATCAGCCAGCTGCCCGGCGTGCCGCGGGTTCTCTTGCTTTCTGTCCACCAACCACAGCCTCAGGTCGGATGGGCACCGCTCATACAGTTGCTCCAGTACCAGCAGTTTAATCAGGTCCTCCTTCGTCTGGGCCCCACCAGCCCACTTGCTGGCGTATCTTTCCATGCGGATGGCTAGTTGCAGATATGAGATCTCAGGGGTTTTATCTTGACTCCGGAACCTTTCCCGGTACATCTCAGGAGTCAGCCCAAACTCACGTAGCAGGGCCCTTTTGAATAGTTCGTAGTCCCCTTTCTCTGCCTCTCCCAGTTGGCGGTACAATGCCACGGCTTTGGGGTCCAGTAAGGGGGTAAGGACCCGGAGTCTGTCCGCGGGATCAACCCGGTGCAGCTCGCAGGCCGTCTCAAAGGCCTCCAGGAAGTCATCCATGTCCTCCCCCTCCTTGTATGGGGCCATGATGCACTTATCAAAGCTCCGTGCAGTCCTGGGTCCCCCCTCACTCACCGCAGCCGGGGGTTCGCTGCCCTTCAATCTCGCCAGTTCCAGGTCATGCTGACGCTGTCTCTCATTCTCCTGTCTCTGTCTCTCTTCATGCTGTCTCTGTCTCTCATTCTCCTCCCGTTCATGCTGTCTCTGTCGTTCACGATCCTCCAGCTCTCTCAGTTTTAGCTCTTTCTCCCATTCCAGCCAATTCCGCTCCACGGATGCCGAACGTCGCCGGGGGGATCCCCTGCTGGCCGGCGGGGTCACGGCGCCTTCGGTATTTGCTGGGCTCCTCCCCACCCTTCCCCTAGGCATAGGAAGGAGGGGTCTCGGGAAGCCCTCAGCAGCCGGCTGACCACTCCCAGCTGGGACAGACACTGGTGCCTGCGCTGTATTTGCCAGGCTGCTTCCCTGAGACACAGGGATCAGTTCATTCGCGCGATCTTCCGCCTCCAGCCGGGCAATGAGCTGTTCTTTGGTGAGCCTCCCAATGCGCAGCCGCCTCTGCTTGCACAGCTCCACCAGGTCGCTCTTAAGCCGCTTGGCATACATCTTCCTGCTGGCCACTCACCGGCCTGTGTGCTCACAGCTCCCCACAGTTCCCAGGGAGACCCCTAGTGTGCCAGCCCTTCTCGAGGTCACCGCCTCTCTGCCAGGGTCGAGCTGCAGACTCCTCCGCCCCTGGGACCACTCGCTGCGATCCCCCCCGGGGGACCCTGTTACTGCAAAAGTCCTTCTCGCTGGTCACACACTCCCAGGGGTAATAACCGTCTCTCTCCCACTCTTCCGCAGGCCTGGTCCCCGTCAATCCCCCTTCGTTTTACTGCTCCCCAGTCACTTACTGCAGGAAGCGCCGTCCACGGGGTGCAGTAGATCCCACCGCTGCCACCAGTTGTTGCGGATTGTGGGGGAGTTAGGGCCCTGCACCCCTCTTCCTGAGATTCACTGCGACTCTCAACCAGCCAGTAAAGCAGAAGGTTTATTTAAGGACAGGAACACAGTCTCAAGCAGAGCGTGTAGGTACGACCAGACCCCCTCAATTAGGTCCCTCTGGGAGGTTCAGGGAGCTTAGACCCCAGCTTGGGGTTCCCTGCGTTGCACCACCCAGCCCCAACCGAAACTAAACTCCCCACTCCTCCCGCTGCTCCTCTCCTTTGTTCAGTCTCCCGGGCAGAAGGTGTTAATTCTCCCCACCCCCGTTCCTGGCTCAGGTTACAGCTCAGGTAGCTTCCTTCAAGGGAAGTCCCACATCCCCACTGCAACCCCCCCTGCAACATTCCCAGGTCAAATCTGCCCTGCTCCCTGCTCCGTCACAGCTTCACCATTCAATACTCATGCTCAGGCTGCCCTAGGATTTATCTCCCGGGGAGGGGGGGGAGGTCTCTGCAGCCTCCTGGAGATTTGTATTTCATTCCTGGAGCCTCAAGGGCAGTCCTGGGGGGTTGGCAACCCGGTTAGGATCCCAGCATGGAGCCGGTACCCCTGGCTGCAGCCCTGCAGGAATCTCTACAGCTCCCACAGGCCCGGCTGCCCGCAGCAGGGGGCCCTCTAGCCGCGGGCTGGGGCCGCGCCTCTCCTCCCTGCAGCTGGGGTCTGGCCACCCCTGGGAGCAGGTGGCTCGGTGCTGCAGTAACACATGGCCGGTGCCTGGGTGCTGCTAGCATCTCTACCTGCTCTCCCTGCGCTTACCCTGTCAGCAGCTCCCAGCCAGGCCTCAGGCTGCGCTAGACACTGCGCTAGGCTGTCTCTCTCCCAGGCCCTGACACCCCTCGGAGCACTGGCTGGAGGCAGCGTCGCCCACTCGGTCTCCCTAGCTCCCCTGCTGCCCCACAGCCATCCACTATCCCGCCTGGGGCCGGTGAGCAAACGGCCCCGCACTGACTCTGGCTCGCCTCAGAGCAAGGGGCAATCTTCCTGCACCAGGTGGCCACAGGCACGGAACCTCCCCCGACACGGCGGGGGATCCCGGAGACCCTTCAGCGCTGGCCAGAGGGAAGTGACCAGGCCGCCAACTGGGGGCCAGTAACCAGGCTCTCTCCATCCCTGCCCCTGCTGATTGCACTGGTCTTCTCCGGTGGCACGGGGGAGCTGCCCAGAGCCACCCCCACCCGTCTCTCAGCCCTCGGGGGCAGCACGGAGCCAAGCCCGGCTGGCAGAGTGGGTTTTGCCCAAGAAGAGGAGCTGGGAGCATGTGTGTAACTCGCTAACCACAGCCCCAGGGGGCATGCACCTGCCGGAATCGCTGCTTCCCAGAAAGGGCAGCCAGCATCTCCCCCTAACTCGATTCCATGGTGCGCCAGGCCCATTAGGGTCGGGTTTCCCTGCACTGTCCAGCCAGCTCTAGTTCCCTGATTCCTGACAGGGGAGGTGAGACGCTGCAACCACGCTGGCTAATGGGCATCTGGCCCTTGTAAGAGGTGCTCCCTGCCCCTCCCTTCTGGTCACAGCCCCATCCCACAGATGCTGGCAGCGGTGGGATCACAAGTGGGGTTGCAGTGATAGGCCCATCATTAGGGCGGTCTGGGATCTGCTCGAAGCCCCCTGGCCGCCCTCCGCTGCTGCACGGCTGGGCTCCGCCTCAGCGCAGATCGGGGAGATGGGGTGTAGAGCCTGGGGACAGGAGGGGGCAGCGCCCGCTGGGATGAAACGGACTCGGCAAAGGTTTAACTCAAAGCAGCGCCTTGCCCCAAAGGAGCAATGGCCCCGGGTCAGCAGTTCGGAGTGTTTATTTTCTTTAATGAAAAAACCAGCCTAGCCCATTTTTCAGGCCACACTTGTGGCTTTTGACAAAAAGCCCATTTGAACCCCAGCCAGTTAAAATAGCAGAGAAGCTGGGGGACGTTGGCTGAGACTCCAGAATTGTTTCTAAATTTCCCACAACTAACAGGCGATTGTTGAGCACCTCTAGAAATAGCAGCGCCCGCCTGCCCCCATCCCATGCCCCGGGAGTGAGTTTGCCATAGGGGTTTGCTTTAGCAGGACGGGGGCTTGGCTTTCCCGACCCAGCGTACAAGTGAGCAGGGTAAGGAATTAGGAAGCAGGAATGGGAGGGTCCCTGCAGGCTGTTTTCATAACACAAGGTGGGGCTGGGTGGGGTGAAACTGGCCCCAAATGCCTGGGCATGTGGCCGGCCAAAGTGGCTCACAAAGGGGGTGAGGGTGGCACAGTGTCTGGCGGCTGAAAGGGAGTGGGACACACAGATGTTAGGCACATGCACGGATGGGAGGTGCCCAGAGACCCCGGTGACAGGAACCTACAGACCAGACCATTCCCGGCCCAGGCTCCTGCCCCAGACAAAGGAGGCTGCAAAAGCAGGTCAGCAGCTCCTCCTGCTGGCTGCCATCTGGAAATGCAGGGCAGTCCCACCAGCTGCCCAGCCCAGTGCCCCGCCCCCCTGGCTGGCTCTGCCCCCCGGCCTTTGCAAAGGATTCTGCATGCAGCTGCAGAGGGGGAGCAGGGCATGGGCTGGGGGAGCCAGTCTCCCCTTCCAGGAGTGCTTTTAACTCTGCCCTGAGCAGGGCCGGCTCTGGCTTTTTTGCCGCCCTAGGCAAAAAAGCCAGCCGCCGCGCTCCCCCCCCCCAGCGCGGCAGGGGAGGGCACCGAACAATCCCCAACCGGCCGGAGCGCCAGGGGGAGGGCGGCAAGCCCGCCGCGGCTCTGCTCTCCCCGGCGGCCAGAGCGCCGGGAGGAGGGTGGGGAGCCCGGCCGGGACTCTCCGCTCTCCCCAGCGGCCAGAGCGCCGGGAGCAGGGCGGAGAGCCCCCGGCAGCTGGAGTGCCGCGGAGAGGGTGGCGAGCCCAGTCGCGGCCTCGGTCTCTGGCAGGAGCACCCCGCCGCGCCGCGCCACCCCCCTCCAGGCGCCGCCCCAAGCATATGCTTGGTGGGCTGGTGCCTGGAGCTGGCCCTAGCCCTGAGTCAACAGCCCCACTCCAGCCAGCCGGGCTGGATGGCACCATGCCTGGCACGACCAGCACCTACTCCTCCAGGAGCCGAGTGGCAAAGGACAGGCCACCCCATCAGCCCCCCACATGCTAATACTGGGCATTAATCAGCCCTGGCAGTGCCAGGCTCAGCAAAGGCTGAAGATGGAGCAGGCTAGAGCCAAGCACCCTTCCTGGCTAGGCAGAGCCACACTGGGGGACGGACGGGACCCACATCCACACACCTTGCACAGCCCCCACCCACGTGCACCTCCCCTAAGCTGTGAGCCCAGCACCTTCACTGCCCCGACTACAGCTGCAAAAGCCCCCCCCTCCCAAGCCTAGCTCAGACCCTGGGCTTTGCAGCAGCAGAGCTTGGAGCACTTCACCAAGGTCAGCAGCATCAGCCTCACTTTATAGATGGGGAAACCGAGGAAACAAGTCCGGGCCCTGTCCCTCGAGCACGGGCTGGGGCGCCCATGAAGACGGGCAGAGGCTGCCGCAGGAGGACAAGCCCAGGGCCCGGGCCGGGGGCAGCCTGTGTGAAGAATGGAACCGCCCAGACCTGCAGCCAGCACCGGGTGCTGCAGCTTCCACTAGGAGAACTCTGCCGGGGGGAGCGAATCCTCCTGCAGCCCAGGCCGGACAAAGCCATGTGCCCATACCCCCGGCCACTGGGGACAGGATCCAGGAGGCAGGAACCAACCTCCCACGGCCAGTGTTCCCTCTGTTTTCCCACGCATGTGCGGAATGAATGTTATGTGCACCAGTATGGAGGTGTTGTGTGACATCACCTGTATATTGGTGTACAAACCAAAATTCATGGGGCAGGGATGGGGCCAAGGGGTTTGGAGTGTGGGAGGGGGCTCAGGACGGGGGCAGAGGGTTAGGGTGCAGGCTGTGGGGTGGGGCCAGGGATGAGGGGTTTGGGGTGCAGGTTGCCCCAGGGCTACAGAGGAGACAGAGGACTCCCCCCAGCAGCACCTGGGCTCAGGGGGAGAGGCCCCTCTCCCCTCGGCGGCAGCTCCGGGGCTGGGATAGGTGCCGCCCCCCCCCCCAAGCCATGGCAGGTCCCGGGCTGAGTTGGGGCCGGGGGAGGGGTGCCCCTCCCCCAGCTACAGCAGGTCCCGGTGGGGCGGGTTCCCTGAGCCCCTGCACAGCGCTTAATAGGGTGCTGCGCAGCTGCACACCTTACAGGGAAATTAGCCCCTGGCTCCTTGGCCCAGGGACGCTGCTGGGAGCAGGGCATTTTATGGGCCACGCTCAGGCACCTCCGCGTGCAGAGCCCCGAGGTGGGGCCCAGCCTGTGAGAACAGCACTGCGGTCCTGCTCTGCCCAGGGAAAGCGAGGGAGCCGTAGGCCAGGCTGCGGGAGGAGCTAGCACTCGGAGGAGGGGGGCCTGCTGGCGTGGGGATGGGCACAGCAGGGCAGCTGGGAGAGCAGGTGCCCTGACAGATGGCAGGGAGACGTGAATCAGTCACCACAACTGGACACCTTGGTACCCAAAATGGGACCGGGGATCAGCCTTCAGGTGTGAACTAGGCCCTGCCCCCAACGCCCTCAGCCAATCAGAGCAGAGACTTGGTCCCCTCCACCCTGCCCCCATACATTCACACCCTACCCACCCTGCGGGGGTGGGGCAGATCAATCACTCTGCCCCTCACCCCCATGGGGGTCCAGGGCCTGCCCCCCAGGAGGACAGGGCTGCTGCAGTTGGACCGAAGGCCCAGTACCTGCTGAGTGCAGCAGGGCCGGGCTCTCCCGTGACCCCACCAGCGTTGATTTCACACATGGGCAGTGGCCCCCATGCCCCATGCGGCAGCTGCCTCTCCTCCCTTCCGTACCAGGGCTCCAGTGCAATCCAGCTCACGGGGAGGCGGCCCCCATTCTGGGCTGTACCATTGCATAGCCGCTTTCCTCACTGTACTACTGGGCCGAGCGGCGGGGGAGGGGTTAAGGCTGACCATGGCCCTAGGCTGCAGGAGGGGAGGGCACTCTGCCTGCCTGGAGTGGGACTCATTTCCCATGTGCTCCCTCCCACTGGGATATGTGCACACGCTGCCCCCCGCCCGCCCCCAACAACCTGGCACTCGTCATAGCAACTCTTTATTCACAAACTTATCAAAAACCCTAATAAAAACCATCAAGGGCCCTGAGGGGGAGTCCCAGAGCCCACGGCCACCCACCTGCACGCAGGAATGGGGGTGCAGAAAGGAGCCCCGCTGAGAGGAGGGGCTGCCCCTGGTTTCACTCCCGCTGCTCCTCTACAGCCTACAGTCAGTCAGTGCCAGGGCGGCGTGGCACTGTCCTGTGGGGGAGGGCACTGCCCAGCCCTCGGGCCGCCCTGCAGCATGGACAGCTTCAGTCCCTCTACAGCCTCCAGCGCTGGGCACGGCTGAACGGGCACCTTGACCTCAGTCACACTCCAGGGCCGTGGAGCTGGCAGCAGGAAAGCCAAGGGGCAGGTCGGTGGGTGCCAACAGCCAGGGATAGAAGCTGCTGTGGCACAAGACTCAGACACCCCCCCTGCTCCTGGGGCGCATGGCAGCAGGGCAGGGGGCTGGTCTGTCAGCACCGGAGCTGCGGGTTCAGCTGCAGCAGCCACTCAATGGTCTCGAGCAGGTGGGCCATGCTGTAGTGCTGGGCAATGCTGCGGAAGACGTTGATCTGCTCCACGAAGGCCTGTGGGAGCAGAGGGAGCGGTTGGGGGAGGCACGGCACTGCAGCGCGGGTGGGGAGCCACGTGCCGGCACCAGGCCCAGGGCAGGACATGAGGAGCCAGGGGGCGGGCACAGGGGAGGAGAGGCTGGACTCCTGGCCATTTCCCATGGAGCACGGTGGGGCTGGGGGCCGTCAGGGGCAGCATGTACCTTGGTCTGGATCAGCAGGGTAAAGTCTCCAGCGCAGGCGCAGTAGATGGGCATGTGTGTCTCCTTCACGCCTTTGCACTTCACGCACACCTGGGAGCAGAGGAGCTTTGCTGAGGTGAGGGGCTAGCCCCGGGATTGGGCCCCAGCCCCCAGCGCCAGGCCGAGGGGACAGCCTCACGTTGTCTGACCCCAGTGGCCCACAGGGCCCTGCAGAGGGGGGCTGTGTGTGCCTGCCCTCTCCCCCCACAACGGTGGTTGCTAAGCACATTGCAATCGTGCCAGCCAGAGGGCACTGGGCTCAGTCTCATAAGGTGGATAGAAAGCTGGCTAGCTCGTCGGGCTCAATGGGTAGTGGTCAACGGCTCCATGTCTAGTTGGCAGCCGGTTTCAAGCGGAGTGCCCCAAGGGTCGCTCCTGGGGCTGGTTTTGTTCACTATATTTATTAATGATCTGGAGGATTGCGTGGACTGCACTCTCAGCAAGTTTGCAGTTGATACTAAACTGGGAGGAGTGGTAGATACGCTGGAGGGTAGGGATCGGATACAGAGGGACCTAGACAAATTAGAGGATTGGGCCAAAAGAAATCTGATGAGGTTCAACAAGGACAAGTGCAGAGTCCTGCACTTAGGACGAAGAACCCCATGTACTGCTACAGACTAGGGACTGACTGGCTAGGCAGCAGTTCTGCAGAAAAGGACCTAGGGGTTACAGTGGACGAGAAGCTGGATATGAGTCAACAGTGTGCCCTTGCTGCCAAGAAGGCTAACGGCATTTTGGGCTGTATAAGTAGGGGCATTGCCAGCAGATCGAGGAACGTGATCATTCCCCTCTATTCAACACTGGTGAGGCCTCATCTGGAGTACTGTGTCCAGTTTTGGGACCCACACTACAAGAAGGATGTGGAAAAATTGGAAAGAGTCCAGCGGACGGCAACAAAAATGATTAGGGGGCTGGAGCACATGACTTATGAGGAGAGGCTGAGGGAACTGGGATTGTTTAGTCTGCAGAAGAGAAGAATGAGGGGGGATTTGATAGCTGCTTTCAACTACCTGAAGGGGGGTTCCAAAGAGGATGGATCTAGACTGTTCTCAGTGGTGGCAGATGACAGAACAAGGAGCAATGGTCTCAAGTTGCAGTGGGGGAGGTTTAGGTTAGCTATTAGGAAAAACTTTTTCACTAGGAGGGTGGTGAAGCGCTGGAATGGGTTACCTAGGGAAGTGGTGGAATCTCCTTCCTTAGAGGTTTTTAAGGTCAGGCTTGACAAAGCCCTGGCTGGGATGATTTAGTTGGTGTTGGTCCTGGTCCTGCTTTGAGCAGGGGGTTGGACTAGATACCTCCTGAGGTCCCTTCCAACCCTGATATTCTATGATTCATGTGCCTCGAGCGGCCGCCCCATTCACCCGCCGCTGTGTGGAGAGCAGCCCCATGCCCAGGCTTTTGGGCAGCCCTGCCCCATCCAACGCGGGCAGCAGCTGGACATTAGCGGCAGCAAGGGCCCTGCCGAGACAGCCCCTCCCCCGCCTCTCACCAGGTCCTGCAGCGCGAAGGCCATCAGCTTCTTCTGCAGGGCTTCCACCAGGGCCGCTTCGATGGAGCCGCGCTCATACTCCGCCTGGCAGTTGGAGCACACCCAGCTGGGGGGCACAGCGCCATCCTAAGGGCAGAGACAGGGTGAGCGGGAGCGGGGCACTTGCTAGAGTTCAGCGTGGGAGCCCAGCGAGCTTCTGCGGCAGCCTGGTACCTGGCAGGGGCTGGGGTCTTTGCAGAGGTCCAGGTCCCTGCAGAAGTTGCAGTTGCGGCAGATCACCTCGGAGAGCACGTAGGAGCGGCAGGGGTCCCGGAACTGGGCCTCCTCCGAGAACTCACCCACGTCCACCAGTCGCAGCAGGTCCCGCTTCAGCTTATTCACTTGATTGGTTATGTTGGCATCCAGCGACAGCACCTGCCGGAGGGGAGAGCCGCATGGGCCACCGGCTGCAAGGGTGGGGTCTGTGCCCCTCTCACGGGGCCGCAGCCACCCACACGGCCTGCAGAGTCCCTGGGGCTGCGATGGCAGCCGACTGGGGCAGCAGGGGAGGGGTAAATCCTTCCTGGGGGAACTAGCGGGCTGGAGCCCTGCGCCAGGGCCTCCCGCTCTCTGCAGGAGGTGAGTGGCATGGGCAGGCTGCAGATCAGAGCAAGACCGCCTGGGGATTCCCCAGCCTGGCTGGCTCCCAGGAGGGCAGCTGTGCCAGAGTCCTGGGCGCAGGGGGAAGGGGAGAGCCCAGGGCTCTGCCGCGCAGCGGGCGCACCGCTAACCTTACAGACGTATTTGATGAACTCCAGCGCCGGGTTGTTGAGCGGCAGGTAGGAGCCGGGCAGCGCTGGGAACATGTCCGAGGGCAGCGTGGCATGGCGGGAGCCAGTCACCTTCTTCTGGATCTTCTGAGTGATGGTGAAAAAGCTCTGGGTGAGCTCATTGGAGACATAGTCCTGCGAGAAGGTGATCACGCCTGGGGCGAGAGGGGAAAGGGCGTCGTGAGCTAGACTGCGGCGTGACGGGGCCAGCTCGCCTCACCCCAGACACCAGCGTCCGGCAGGCTGCAGTCCCCAGGGCAAAGGAAGAGTTTAACTCACCAGGCATGGCGCCCGCCTCGCCCACAGCCTCCTGGGAGGCCTGGCTGCTGGCCCGCCTCCTGATGGGCGTGCTCCCGGGGGCGCTGCGCCGCATCTCCTCCTTCATGCTGTGGTACACGGCGACGATGTAGGCTGGGAAGAGGGGGCAGAGGCAAGGCTCCAACCACGATCCCAGCATGGCACCCTGTGGTACTTGGGATTGGCCCCCAGCACAGCGCCGCCTGATGGGCGGACAGGAGTGGACGCCCCGGCAGGCTGCCCACCCCCATCCCAGGGGAGCCCCCTCAGCTGGGCTGCCCACCCACAGGCACCTTCTAGGGGCTGTGTCTGTGCAGCGCACAGCGCAATGGCATCCAGTCTGGGGACTCCCAGCTGCTATCACAACACAGTGTCCATAACGGAATGGGCAGAGATGGGGAGCCCCCACTGAGCGTCTCAAGGGGCAGCCGGGAAGAGCCTGGATCTGGCTCCTGTGGGGGGCAGCAGTGAGTGCTTGGGGAGGGGAGCCCCCCCATGAGCCCTGCAGGGGGCGCACTCACCTGACACGATCATGAGGAAGTAGTTCTGGCAGGAGGCTGCCTGGGGCAGGTACTGCACAATGTTCCAGTTGTTCTCCAGCAAATCCTCCACACTGGCCTCCCCCGGCTCTTCCTCCTCCTCAGCCTCCTCTTCCTCCTCCTCACTGCCCTCCTCAGCACCCGCGTGCCGTTTGCTGGGGTCCGTCTAGACCAAAGGGCCAAGTGCTGAACAGTTACACGCCTGATTCCTGGCCCCATTTCACCTCCCTCAGTGGCTAACAGTGCCCCATGCCCAGCAGGGACAACCCATCCCCCTGCCCCCATGCCTGGCACAGCCCCTGCTCCCCTCTCCACAGTGTGCCTCAGCCTGCCCTGGGCACTTACCTCCCCAGAGGGGACGCTGGTGGGCACTCTCCCCTTGATGCCCCCGTAGTTAGCTGGGTCCATCCAGAGCAGGAATTCCCAGCAGCGGGAGAAGGAGATGGTCAGGGAGTGGAAGATCTCCTTCGAGTGGATGCTGGAGGGGAAGAGATGATGGTCACCCAGCGACATACGGAGACTGCAGCCTGCCCAGGCTGATTTCTACTTCGCACCTCGGAGGCAAGTCCCCTTGGGGCCCGAGAGAGGAGGGCAGTGTGGGATGTGCCCCCCACGTGGGGGTCCCACTCCCTCGCCCAGCCAGCCAGTAGAGACCCCTCACATCAGACCCCCTTCAGGGAGTGGGCCTGGCATAAGGCGACTAGAACATGGCTCTGCTCTGACCAGGGGGTGCCGAGTCTGCCCCACAGAGGCTCCAGGCCTGGGGACGAAGGGGCATGTTTGATCCAGGGGCTCCGGGACGACAACATCTGTGCTCATCAGGCTGCCCCGTACCCCGAGCACCCCCAGATCCAAAGGCCGTGGGGAGCCCCTGCATTCTAATGGCTCGGATGCAGCCAGCTCTGGCATGCTGAGAGCCAGCCAGGCCAGGGTGCGTAGCTGGCACTGGGGGAAATTCACTAGCCTGGGTTATGCAGGAGTCAGACTGGCCGATGCAGTGGGCGAGGGAATATCTTTGATTGGCCCAACTTCTGCTGGGGAGAGACATTGTTACCTCCCACAGCTGGTCTGCCCAGTGTCCGGGGCCCAGCACGGCTAGACCACCACTGCACAGAGGATCTAGTGAGCACGCCTGGGTTTAAACTCCAGGAACCACTGACTCCTGCTCTGAGCCACAGAGCCACCTGCCCCTGCCACGTCCTGGCTAGAGCCGTCGGCTGCAGCCTCTCCGCATGCCCTGGCTGTGGGGCTCAGCTCTGCCCCGCCACACCTGTTGGTGATGTACTCCACGTAGGCAATGGCGTCCTCGATGCGCCGTTTCTTGGTGCACAGGATGATGCGGTTGAAGTTGGCGTAAACCACGGAAGAGCCGAGTCGCTTGAACTCGGCCACCAGCCTGGGGGAAGGGCGTAAAGGGGAGAGGAGCATGTGAGGCCGGCGCTGCCCCCGCAGAGAGCTCTGGCCCCAGCCCCCTCCGCGGGCACAGCCTCAGGAGCAGACCCCTTTGGGCATCGCATCTCTGAAGGGAGTTCCCCTTGGCAGGGTGCTGGGCACAGGAGGCCTGGCCCAGGGCGTGGCCAGCCCAGCCCAGCCGGCTGGGGCGCATGTACTACCCTTTGGAGAGCACGGCAGTGCCATCACCCCTCCTGTGTTTGGCCCCTCCCCAGCCCAGTGCCCCGAACCTCTCAGCCTGGATCCCCTGCTCTGGGCGGGCGAGGGGGGACAGCGCAGGGTTCCCAGACTGCCACCTGCGAGCTTGATCTTCCAGCCCTTCACCTCACGGCCACTGTTCAAGGTGCTATGTGAAACACTGATGTTTGAGAGCTGTCGGGCCCCAGCACGGCCCCCTGGCCTGCAGGTCTCAGCACGCCTCATCCCCCCCCGGCTCCGGCTCCGGCGCGGCCCCCCCGCCTGCGGGTCTCAGCACGCCTCATCCCCCCCGGCTCCGGCGCGGCCCCCCCGCCTGCGGGTCTCAGCACGCCTCATCCCCCCCGGCTCCGGCGCGGCCCCCCCGCCTGCGGGTCTCAGCACGCCTCATCCCCCCCCGGCTCCGGCGCGGCCCCCCCGCCTGCGGGTCTCAGCACGCCTCATCCCCCCCCGGCTCCGGCGCGGCCCCCCCGCCTGCGGGTCTCAGCACGTCTCATCCCCCCCCCCCCCGGCTCCGGCGCGGGCCCCCCGCCTGCGGGTCTCAGCACGCCTCATCCCCCCCCCGGCTCCGGCGCGGCCCCTCCGCCTGCGGGTCTCAGCACGCCTCATCCCCCCCCGGCTCCGGCGCGGCCCCCCCGCCTGCGGGTCCCAGCACGCCTCATCCCCCCGGCTCCGGCACGGCCCCCCGCCTGCGGGTCTCAGCACGCCTCATCCCCCCGGCTCCGGCGCGGCCCCCCCGCCTGCGGGTCTCAGCACGCCTCATCCCCCCGGCTCCGGCGCGGCCCCCACTTGATGAGCACGTTAATGATGCCACCTAGTGGTGCTCTACCTGAGCTGCAGTCCCACAGCACAGCAGAGGCTGTCCGCGCTTCCAGCTGGCGGGCCAAGCCCCATCCCCAGAGCCAGAGGAGTACAGCAGCGAGTGGGGTGACCAGGTCCATTTTGGGGCCTGCCCTACCAACCTGCACCTAGCTCCTCCCATCTGTTCACGCTGCCGTGGAGCTCAGGGGACCCGGCTGCAGCTGGCACCGTGACAGGGCGACACGCCGCACCATGGCCTATAGCGCCCCCCCGCTGGCCCTGCCAGCCGCCCGCCCTCACTCACTGCAGGAAGAGCTTCTTCATCATGTTGTGCAGGGTGCGGTGCAGCGCCGGGTCGTGCAGCAGCGAGGCCGGTGAGCGGAGCCAGCGGTAGAAGTGGATCACCTGGTTGTCGGCATAGACGTTGTGGTACTGCGTGATCTCCTTCACCCAGCCCACCACCATGCTCTTCAGGATCCTGCCAGGAGAGCCGAGATTAGCCCCTGCTCAGCTCCGGGCCGAGCCCACAGGCCTCGGCCGGAGCCTGACCCCTCCAAATGCTGCTGGAGGAACCGCCCCCCCCAGCACTCGGATGTCCCTGCGTCCCCACCACAGCCAGAGGCCAAACCTCCAGGTCCCCTCCCGCCGACACCTACAGGCCCGGGAATGGGGGAAGGTCCCCTGTCCCCAGAGCCCAGAGCCATGCTCCTGGCTACCCACAGCCATGCCCTGCGAACTGCTGCTCCAAGACACCTGCTGGGTAGGCAAACGCCCCCCAGCCCTGCCAGGCGTCTCCTCGCAGAGCACCTGGCAGAGCCGGGCCCGCACTCCGGCCGCGCGGCCACACCTGAACGTGTTGGAGCAGAGGGCGGTCTCGTCGGAGCTGGCCGGGATGCTGGCGGCCTGGTTCCCCGTCACCATGTCCTCGAGAGACGCCTGCTGGATCACGTCGAAGCTGATGCTCATGCTGGAGGCTCCCTCCATGTCGTTGATGTGGTGGGACTGCAGGATGGTGTTCACAGCCAGGCTCTGGATGTCCAGCTCCAGGCACACTGAATACAAGCAGCCTGTCAGCAGGAGGGAAGTCCCCCGGCCCCAGCACGGCGAACTCCTGGCCCCACTGAAGTCAATGGTTCAACACAAGCGAACCCCACGTGGAGCTATGTACAGCTCAACTGTTGCAGTGTACGGCTACCCCTGTGGCTTTGTACAGAATGATGCCTGGGGGGGGGGTGGCGTAGGGGCTGGTTATCTGGAGCAGCGGCTGCTGTGGAGATGGAGGGCCCTGAACCGTCTCACACCCTCTGATGAGGCAGGGCGGCCGCCTGGGCCTGCACAGTCGCTAGCCGGTTGATCAGTCGCTAGCCGCAGCCAGGACTTCGCTATTTGCTGGCGTTTAAAGAGGCTCAGGGTCTCAGTCGCAGGGACCCTGGCCCTGGCAGGCTGTTCGGTGTTATTCAGCCTCCGGGTTGTTTTGCCTAGTTCTGAATGTTTCACAATAATGGGCTGACTTTCTGAGGACAGCCGGGGTGACCATGGGGGTGCTGGAGCCTCTATCCCCGGCATTCCCTGGGGGTTTCCCGTCTCCAGAGACCAGCACAGCCCATAGTGCAGACACATCCTACGCCGCTGGACGGGGTTTCTCTGTTACCCTGTGTCTACACCGGGGCTATGTCGGCATGGCTGCATCAGGCGGAGGGGGGTCACAACGTAGCTCTGCCCATGTCACTTTTCACCATAAACCAGCCTCAGAATCGACTGCCTTGACCCTGGCTTAGCCAAGAGGCTCGCAGCCCAAGGTGGGCCGGTGGCCAGGTGCTGAGCAGTCCCCCAAACACCCTACCCCTGGGGGGAGCAGGCTGGCTCCCCACCCCCTGAGCAGCAGCCCAGCACCCCGCAGTCCCCTCCTCACCGGTGGAATAGCAGCCCGGGTTGTTGATCTCCACCGAGGCTCTGTCGTCGAACTCCATGACCAGCCGGTTGTCATCCGCCTCCTTGCCCCCGAGGTCCGGGCGGGCCGTGGGCGAGAGCCACAGCAAGTGGTTGTGGCGACGCAGGTGGCGGGAGAAGAAGAGGTCGGAGCCGAAGGTGGAGATGTCGTCAGGGAGGTTCCCAATGGGGATGTGATAGTACCTGGGACGGGGAGGACGAGGGGCAGGGCTCAGCCAGGTACAGAGACAGCGACTGACACTGGCCTGCCCCATCTCAGGGGCACAGGACAGAGCCAACCACAGCCCTCCCACTGTGCCAGGCACCTGTCCCCACCCATACTGTCCCCAGACAGGGGGCAGCAGCAGCAGCTCACCTGCTCATCTCAAAGGCCTGCGACAGGCAGGTGTCGAGGTTGAGGTAGTGGCGGATCATGCGGCGGGCAGCATGGCGCTGCCAGTCCAGGACGGCATAGCTGATGTCATCTGTCACCCGCACGGGAACCAAGGGGAACTCTTCGAAGACGGGAATCCCGCTCGCCAGCCGCTTCACGTCCCAGTTGGACTGCACAGCGATCAGCGTGGGGCCCCTGCGCTCGTCCTGCACGGGGCGGGAGGGGAGTTGGGGCTGGCCGGGGCACAGGACAGCCCCTCCGGGGGGTACGGAGGCCTCTGCCTAGGTGGGGAAACTGCAGCCTGGCCAGCGAGTGCCCATGGCTGATAACACCCGCCCCTGCAGCGGGTCAGAGCACCCCGCACAGCTGGCGGGTCCCAGTGCATTCTGGGGCCTCTGCCTCCTCTCCATCACGTTGGTCACCACGGCTGGGAGCAGGGGCTGTGGGGACGTGGCCCCAAGGAACGAGTCGAGAGGCCTAACTGCAAGGCTTGGGGAAAGACCGCACCTGGCTAGGGTGACGGCTGGCCAGCCAGGGCCGGGGGTGGGTGTAAAGTGCTGGGCCAATGGTCTGCTGCCGCGCCTGCGTGTCTAGCCCAGCCCAGCCCGGGTGCCGGGGGGCGGCCGTGTGGCTCACGCACCTGGCTCCTACCTTGTAGCCCAGCAGCAGGCGCTGGATGGCCCTGGAAACGGTCTTGATGTCAGTCTCGGCTCGCACCTCGAAGGTGTGCTTGTCCGGAGGGAGCAGCTCCTCGCCCACCTTCTCCAGCATGGCACTGCGCTCCGACGAGTACAGGTTGGCGAGGTTTGGCATCTGGTTACTGCGCACCTGTGCCAAAAAGAGAGCGAATCAGGGGGGGGCAGGGCCCCCAGTCCTCTCGTCCAGGGGCCAGCGGCTCCAGACGCTGCAGTTCTCTGTGCTGGGAGAGGTTTGGAGAACAGCGCTGCCGCGCTCCTGCTGGAGCCCACTGGGAAGCACCCCACAGTCCCCCGCCAGCAGCCTTACCGTGTCCAGCACGAAGACAGAGGCCTTGCGCTGTGATGGGATGAAGAGGCCGAAGAGCGCCTTGCTGCCCTGAGCGTTGTGATAGAGATAGATGTGCCGGATGCTCCCTAGGAACGCAGAGCAGACAGGTCAGAGCCCTGGGGCTGGTCCTGCCACCCTCCTGCCCTCACACCCAGCCTCGGGGCCTTACCTGGCTCCAGGTAGCTGAACTGGGCCAACGAACGCATCTCCAGGTGCTCCAGAGCAAAGGTTTCAGCCTCGCGGCCGGTGAGGTGCCTGACCAGCTGCCTGCTGACCATGCACACGCAGCCCAGGTGGATCAAGGCGCGCAGCAGTAACGGCACCTGGGGAGGGGCAGAGCTCGTCAGCGTCCCTAGGAATCCCCGGGTGCAGGCTCTGACGCTGGGCCAGCAGCTCTTCACGTGGGTGGGGGCGGGCCAGAGGGGTAGTTGCCCGGGGAGCTCGCTTGGGCAGTTCGGTTGCCCTGCCCCATTTCCCTGTGCGATCTCACTTGGCGATCTGCTTCCCCTCCCCGCACCTGCTGCTGCATTTCCCTGGAGGGAGAGCCCTGTCGAGCCTGGGCACTGGGGGGAAGGCTGTGTTTTAGACACCTCCGGCGACAGGGCACCCGATGCTGCAGGCAGGCTGGGGTAACCCCCGAGTGGTCCACGGGAGCCTGTGTTCCCATCCCCCAGCTGAGGCCAGGTTTGGCCAGCAGTTTAGGAGCCAGGTCTGTGTCTGGGGGCAGAACCCCAGTGGGTACCAGGCGTGGTCACCTGAGTCTCGTACACTCCCTCGATGTCTGGGGCAGACAGACCGGCGTTGATCTCGTTGATGTGCTCTTGATACATGTCCTCGGGGACGGAGTACTCGTACAGGTTGTAGAGGAGATTCGAGCGGGGCAGAACCCTGTTCACCTGCCAGACACACACACAACCGTACGCCAGTCTGCACCCCTCCCATGGGTGGGAGGAGCCCCAAACGCCCCCAGGACAGCTACAGAACTACAGCTGCTCCCAGAACTGGCTCAGGCCCTGACTGAATAGGCCACCCACCTCCCAGTGCTAGCCCATTCCCACATGGAAAGGAGTCCGGTGGATTCATCCACTGTGCACATCTCCAAATCACCATAACTGCCTGCCTCTGCTCAGTAGGCCAGTGCTGGGACAGCAGGGGACTGTGGGTCCAGACTGAGGGGTGCTGACAGAGCAGGGGGTGGGGCAGGGCTGGCAGAGCAGGGGCTGCGGGTCAGGACTGACGGGCACTGGCAGAGCAGGGGAGCAGCACTGGGATAGCAGGGGGCTGCGGGTTGGGACTGAGGGGCACTGGCAGCGCAGGGGGGGGCAGGGCTGGGACAGCAGGGGGCAGTGAGTAGGGACTGAGGGGTGCTGGCCGAGCAGTGGGGGGCGGGGGTAGGGCTGGGACAGCAGGGGGCTGTGGGTCAGGACTGAGGGGTGCTGGCAGAGCAGTGTGGGGGCAGAACTGGGATAGCAGGGGGCTGCGGGTTGGGACTGAGGGGCACTGGCTGCGCAGTGGGGGGCGGGAGCAGGGCTGGGAGAGCAGGGGCTGCGGGTCAGGACTGAGGGGCAGGGCTGGCAGAGCTGGGTAGAGGGGCAGGGCTGGCAGAGCAGGGTAGAGGGGCAGGACTGAGGGGCACTGGCAGCGCAGTGTGGGGGGCCGGGCTAGGACAGCAGGGGCTGCGGGTGGGGACTGAGGGGCACTGGCAGCGCAGCGGGGGGCAGGGCTGGCAGAGCAGGGGCTGCGGGTCAGGACTGAGGGGCAGGGCTGGCGGGTCAGGACTGAGGGGCAGGGCTGGCAGAGCAGGGTAGAGGGGCAGGGCTGGCAGAGCAGGGTAGAGGGGCAGGGACAGGACTGAGGGTCGCTGGCAGAGCAGGGTAGAGGGGCAGGGCTGGCAGAGCAGTGGGGGGCAGGGGCAGGACTGAGGGGCGCTGGCAGAGCTGGGTAGAGGGGCAGGGCTGGCAGAGCAGTGGGGGGCAGGGGCAGGACTGAGGGGCGTTGGCAGAGCTGGGTAGAGGGGCAGGGCTGGCAGAGCAGTGGGGGGCAGGGGCAGGACTGAGGGGCGCTGGCAGAGCTGGGTAGAGGGGCAGGGCTGGCAGAGCAGTGGGGGGCAGGGGCAGGATTGAGGGGCGCTGGCAGAGCTGGGTAGAGGGGCAGGGCTGGCAGAGCAGTGGGGGGCAGGGGCAGGACTGAGGGGCACTGGCAGAGCAGGGTAGAGGGGCCCACACAGCACGCTGTCTGCGCTTGGCCTCTAGCTGACAGGATTTCCCTCCCCGGGCAGTTGACTCGTTGCCCCGTGTGCAGCTCCCCTCACCTTCCGGTAGGCGGCTCCCTCCTCTGGCTTGGCCACCCGCTGGTTGACGTAGAAGATGCGCGGGATGCTCAGCTTGATGCAGTGCAGGTCGCTCCCGATGACGGCCCACAGCCTGAACAGGCCCGGCTGGCTGGTCTCAGCAACCTGCAGGCGAGAAGGCGGCTCAGAGCCCGGTGGGAGGCAGCGCACAGTGTTACTCACTCTTCCCCCACGGGCTTGTAGGGCCCCCTGCTCACCGGGTACCTGCCTCGAGAGACGCCGCTCCCTCTGGGGTTTTCTCAACCTTCAGACTTGAGAGGCAGGGGCGTTCTGGCCATGCCGTGCCTTCGCCTCCTTAATCCCCCGCACGCGTTCAATTAGCACCCTGGGGGGCCGTCTCTTCCTGGGGCTGGAGGCCAAACCCTCCTAGCTCAAATCCAGGCCATGAGCCAGGGGAGATCCCCACTGAAGTCTGCTCCCATGACCCCGCTTCTGAAAGGAGCCGCGCACATGCCACCAGGTCCCTCTGCTCTGAGCCTGTGACAAGGGCCCGCAGATCCTGGCCCGCACCAGGCATTCTGTGCTTGGGCACGGTGCCGATCACTGTCACACGCTCAGGCTGCAGTTCCAGGCCACGGCGGGCACCGCAGCAGCGAGAGGCTGGTGCCCAAACGGAAGGATGAGCCCACAGTCCCTGGAGGCTCCAGGCCAAAGTCCAGACACCATTTTCCTCCCCGCCCCAGTCGGCTGGGCTCAATGGCAGCGCCACAGGGATGAGCCGGGTTCTCCCGCCCAGCAATCCTGGCTAGGGCCAATGGGTCGAGCCCCCTCTCTGCCAGGGGAGCTAGTGTCCATACAAAGCCACCTGGCCCTGGGTTGGGAGGTCCTGTCTGGTCTCTCTGGGATTCCCCCCGCTGCAGGAGGGATTTCCAAGCGGCGGCTGAGCACCCGTGACGGACTCAGCAGAGACACCCCACCTCCCGCTGCCTGGTACCTGCACGATCTGCCAGGGCAGGTCCAGGATGCTGCGGGCTGTCCTGCGCAGATAGCTGCTGAGCCCCTTGGAGGGCCCATCCCGGATCACGCCCCCGCCCAGCACCACCTCGCCATCCTCCAACCGCCGCTTCTTCCGGCGGGCCTGGCGCTGCCGCGCCTGCAGCTCCCACTTCTTCTTGTGGTACTGGAGCCAGGCCAGGCGCTCCTCCTGGGGGGAGAGCAAAGGGGGGTGACTGGGGCGAGGATCATGGAGATACTATTAGCTGCAAACATGCCCAGGGCAATCCCCTGAGACATGGATATCTGCTACCACCCAGCCCCTCCTACTGGCTCTGGGGCATGGCCATGGAGCTGGGCTAAGCCTGCCCTTCCCCCCACACCGCTGCCCCCTCCGCTCCCCAGACAAGTGAGCATCTCATAGCTACTGCCCTGCCTCCCACCGGAGCGTCTTTACCTTGGTGGTGCCAGTAGGTGGGGGTGGGCCCAGGATCTCCCGCCAGGACTGGGTCAGCTCCAGGTTCTGAGACATCTCCTGGCTCTCCCCTGCCACCGGGACCCGCTTGCGCTTACTGGCGACAGGAACCGACGGCTGCAGGGGCTTTGCAGCCCCAAAATCCTCCATGTCGGCAACCTGTGTGCAGGGGGTGCCCTCCTGGGGCTGGTTGGCGGTCACCTGGGGTGGGAACAAGGGCAGGGGTGCTCAGCTGTGGTGGCCAGGGTGTGGGAACAGACAGGGCCCCACATGGGGCCCTGGCAAACAGCATAGGCCAGTCCCCCTGCTGTGTCTCAGCCCCACCCCCATTACCTGTCTCTTGCCTTCACTAGTGAACAGCTCGTTGATTTTCTTCTGCTTGTACACGTCGTTCTTCTCCAGGAGCTTCTTGTGGAGCCAGTCGGGGTGTCGGACGCGGGGCACGGGGTTCTTCACCTGCAGGGACATGGCCTGTCACGCCAGCCGCAGGGGGAAAGGCCAGGGACCCAGCCCCTCCAGGCCCAGGACCCAGCTCCTCCAGGCCCAGGCCCAGGCCCCAGCCCCTCCAGGCCCAGCCGCCCCCTCACCTGCTGCAGTGCCGCAGGGATGGTGATGATCTTCTGGATGGTGCTGCCGAGTCTCTCGATGTAGTAGTCCCAGTCCAGGATCTGGGTGCAGGGACAGGGGGACAGTTAGCATTGGGGAAGGCAGAGCAGCAGAGAGTTTGGGTCCGCACAGCCTCTTTGTGCCCGGGTACTAGCCACGCCCCTGGCCGGGTGCCAGTGACGGGCAGTCAGTACCGGTGTCTCCGGATCACTTACCGTCCGGATGTTGAAGTCCTGCAGGGAGGGGCTCTTCAGCCATTTCCGGAGGTAGTGCTTCCGCACGGTGAGCTCGGCTTGGAAGATGGCCAGCGGGATGGCCCTGGGGTACACGGGAGCACTCATCAGCCAGTGGGTGCTGGCAGCACAGAACCCGCTCCCCGAGCCTGCAGGGACGCCATGGGCCGTCCTGGCTCGTCCCCCTCCCCAGAGCATCCTATTAGGGCTCATTGCAGCAGGCAGGTACAAGCTCCATCTTACCCCCATGCCTTCATTATGGTCTGCCCCTGGCCGCAGAGACTTCTCGCCGTGGGCCCCAGTGCCTCTCAAAGCAGATTTACCTCTCGGTAACCGGGGACCCTTCCGGTTTCTTGGAGATGATGAATCGGCAGCTCAGCCCAGCGTCCTTCACCATCTGATCCCCCAGGAACTCGGCCAGGCGCTTGGCCGTGCTGATGGAGGTGGATTTCTGCTCCCCGTAATCCTCCAGCTTGCGGGACATGGAGCGGTTCTCGGAAATCAGCTCAAATAACTCAGAGTCCGGCATGTTGGCAGCCTGGGGAGACAGCGCGTCTGTGGGAACCCTGTTGCTATTAGCCGGTGCTGCAGGAGCATACGGTCCTCTATGGAGTGCGCTATATGAGCCGCTCTCTGCCACAATCTATACCGAGAACACACGGACTACAGCTTGGCTGTGTGTGTGTGTGTCTCTGTGTTTTACATTGTCACTTTATGGCACTATAGGGGCATTTATCATCCTGATCAGGCATGAGAGTGGCCACTGGAAGCTCCCAAGTGTCCCTTGGGGACCCCGTGCCCCCATTTGTTTCCTAGGGTTACCCACTCTCCCCAATTTCTTGGCTTTGTCTAGGTCAGCGCTCTCCGATTTTGACCCAGGGAAGGTGGCCAGACTCCACAGAGCATCCATGGCCGCATCCTACCCTGCGAGGGTCCCCGCAAAATGAACCCAGTGAGAGCTGAGCAGCACTGCCCTGCCGGGAGAACTCACAGACGAATCAGAGCTGCCTGCAAAGAGACGTCTACTTAACCTCCCGATTCCATCCCTCAGTAACGTCTCTTATGGGGCTGGCCAAGGCTGGGTGTGTTTGACCAGGCTTTCCTCCTCCTCCACGGGCAGAGATCAGGACGCCCAGTCTGATACCAGCACTTCTCTGACAACAGCCTGATGTCGAACCCAGGGTTCTGACCTCCCTGCAGGATGGGGAGAGGGGAACCCAGTCTCCTGGCTCTGCCTTGCTACGTGTCTTTGTCACTCCCCAGCTATCAAAGAGGGGTGGATGGGAATGACCTAGTGACCCAGCTCTGGGGAGGGGGCTACACTCATCCCAGGATGGGAGCTGCTGGAGAAGAAAGGCAAATGTTAGCCCAACACAGAAAACAGCAGCCAAGGGAGTGCTGCAAACACAGGTCTACCGACAGGTCCTGTTCTCCTCCGACGTCAGGAGCAACAGAGAGAACCAAAGCCATAGAGCCGGGATGGCCCTCGGGGAAACAAGAGGTCGCTGGAGAGAACGTCTGTCGTCCCCTTGCTGCTCTCCCTTAGCTCCTGACGGCAGGGCACCAGTGCATCCCTTGTCCTCTCATCCAGGGGGTTGCGCCCCTCTCCCCGCCGGGGCCCACTTTACAGTACAGAGAAGCAAGAGGCTGGGCACTCACCTTGCTGTAAAGCACATCGAGCCAGTAGTCGGCCACCTTGGCCACGGAGGCGTAGACCTCCTCCAGCGTGGTGCCCTTCAGGAAGGCCTCGAACACGGACGACTGGAAGATCTTAACCAGCTGCAGCTCCCCACGCCGCTTCACTTCAAACCCCTTCAGCTCAGCCAGGGACCCGTCCTCATTGAACACCGCGTACCTGGGAGACAGAGCTGGTGAGAGACTGCCCAGCACTCCAGGGCACGTCCTTTCCCTGCCAGCAGAGATGGGCCTCGCCGTGCTCCTGGACACCCCCCGCCGCATTGCCAGGCTGGCCAAGGATTGTGGTGCTAGAAAATAAACCCGAATTCACGCAGCTCAAAGTCAAGGTGCTGAGTGATAAAGCCCTGCTCCACGGAGCTCCCAGCTGGGAGCGTTTCTCACCGGAACGCTTCAGGCAAGGAAGGGCCGGCAGGAGTTGTGTGGGGGGACAGAACAGGCAGGGAGTGGATGCTGAACGGGGCACTGCTCCACGCCTAGGGGGCAGGGAGAAGTGGATGGTGCAGGACAGGGGGTGAGGAAAGCAGGGCAGAGCTCTGGAGAGCTTCCCAGCGGAGGATGAGGGAGCTGCCTGCTTGAGAAGGGGCAGAGGAAGCTGATGGCGCAATCAGAGAGATGCTGCAGCATCACTCGTTACTAGAACACATCCCTCCAACCGCAAGCCCTGTCTCTCTCTGTAGTTCACATCCCCTGCCCCAGCCAATCACCAGTGCACACAAACCAGCTTGGCCTCCCAGGGCCACGCTCTCCAAGCAAGCTGGGTGCATGGAGCAGAGGTCATGAGTAGCCACATCACTCTGAAGATGCCAAAGGAGGGTCAGTCCCACACCGGGGCCCCCAGGGGAGCGTGAATGCAGAGAATTATGGAAGGCCCTCCGCCATCCATGTGACTATGGGACATGTTGGCAGGGCCTCTGGGCAGCAGTTGGTTCAATGTGTGATAGGCCAAGGTGCCCACCCAGATCAGCAACTGCACCTGCCCCAATCCTGCAGCTACCTGGTCTCAAGGAGCCCAGGGTGCTCGACATCACACCGGTTTCCATGGTGATGGACTGTACCGGAGCTGGATGGAGCGGGAGAAGGCTGCAAGTTACTTGTGAACAGGAACTGAGCGGGGTTGAACAAGGAGATGGCCCTTCAGTTTAACAGGCATTGGAAGGCCCCTGACTGGATTCCCTGAATATGAAAATGAGATGGGAAGGCAAAGGTAAATTTTACCGTGATGCAAATGCGATACCCACAGCGGGAAGAGAAGATGGCGGGCATGAGGACGGAGTTGCATTGCTGCTAAAGCTGAAGGCAAGCCAGGTTCTCACAGCATTTAGCTTGCTATCTCCTTGTACATCGAAGATGAGATTCAGAATCAAATCTGAGCAGCTACAACAGTACTAATATATGCACCAACCTCAGCAGTGCCCAAGGAAGAAATTGACAAACATTATAAAGAGCTACAGAAAACAATAGAAGGAGTTTCAAGAGATTTTAAAGCAAAGGTAGGATCGGACTGGAATTCCTGGGCTGGAGCAATAGGCAGATGTAGATGAAGAAAACAGAAGAGGAGAAAGGCAGAAAGTTAGTAGCTTAAGTAACAGCCCGGTGATAAAGAACACACTATTTCAACAAAGAAAGTGGCAGAGGAGGTGGACATGGATATCACCTGAGGGGCAAACGAAGAACATGACAGACTTTGTACTTGTGAATTGCAGATATAAATCAAGTGTGGAGATCATATGAGGCTGTTATCAGATCAGATCATAAATTAGTCCCTGCGTCAATGAGGTTGAGGCTGAGAGAAATCTAAAAAGTGCCAAAACCCAAGATCCATGATGCAGACAAACTGAAAGAGCTGGATATCAGGAAAGACTAAAACATGTGGAAAAATATCACGTCTCTGCTAAAAGAAGAAACGAACGTTGAAGAGACGCGAGAACCGTGTACAAAATGGGATTATGAGAGTGGGTGAATAAGGGCTGGTCTACACTGGGGGGGGGGGGGGGGGTGTCGATGTAAGATATGCAAAAGCTATTCGACTTACCCCACTGTGAGGACGGCGGCAAATCGACCGCCACGGCTCCCCCATGGACGCCCTTACTCCTCCTGACGAGGTGGACTATGCGCGTCGATCCAGGGATCGATTTATCGCGTCTAGATGAGACGCAATAAATCGATCCCTGAGAGATCGATTTCTACCCGCTGATCTGGGCGGGTAGTGAAGACGTGCCCCAAGTGTTGGGCTGCAAGGCCAAAGGCGGATAGCCGATGAAATGCTGCAGTACAGTGACAAGCGTAGGAAGCTAAAGGAGAATGAAAAGGATGATGCAAGTTTAAGAGCGGAGTATAATCGGCTGATCAGAGAGACAAAACAGGAAGCAAAGAGAAGAGAACAATGTAAGGAAGCAGAAGAATCCACGAAGAGAAATGTGACACAGGTGTTATATGTCAATATAAGAGAACAGACGAGCTGAAGATGTCGGCAGTGAGAGACAAGTGTGGAATAATAATTGGGGGCGAATAAGCAAAGAGGAAGCGATGGAAAGAATACTTTGAAGAGCTGTGCCACGTGCAGAACATGGGGGGAAACCATCCTGGAGAAGCTCCTCAGCTCAAACCAGGGAGAACAGATGCTGGAATTCTTAGAAGTAGCAAAAGATCTTGACAGGCAGTTTGAAAAGGAAAAAGGGGCCGACGTAAGCTCAGAGCTGCTGCAAGCAGACAAGGAACACACGGTGAAGGCGATGCACAAGCCGGGCACAGGTCTACACGCAGCAAGTGCCAAGCGAACGGGGAGAAGCGATAATAGGACTGATGTATAAAAATGGAGAAGAGTCAGTGGAGCAATGACAGAAGAATCAGCTCATCGAGCGTGCCAGGAAAGCATTCCCCACCGCACTGCAGACAAGAACGAAGTCGTCTATGGAAGCAGCGCTTGCAGAGACATGGGCTGGATTTCGACCGGGATGAATGAAGCACAACAGATCAGTTATTTGTGATGAGATGGATATCAGACAAGTACCTAGAACACAGCCAAACCTGTCACAACGGACTTCAGAGTCTTGACTGCATTTGGCAGAGAGGGTTATGGCAAGCTAGGAGAACGTCTGGCATCCATGAAGAACAGAGCAAACACCCACAGCAAGTTTTTGAGCGTGGTGAGAGCAGAAAAGACGCAGATGGTATGGTGCAGGGCAACTGTAGAAGTGAGACAAAGATGGACGCTCTCCTCAGATCTTGGTACTGGATGCAGTCATGGCTGTAGCACTGACAGATGAAATAGGAGGAGTCATGTTACGTGGTAGACAGTGCGCAGCCTTCAATTCGCGGAGGATACTGACTCACAGCATTGACCTAGGATGATTTATAGAGAATAAGTGATAAGGTCGACTGGGACAGCAGAACATTTGGATTGAAGATCAGCATGGAGAAGACTGGAAGACCAGAGAAAGAGGTAAAGATCAAACAGAACAAACTGTGTACCGTGGAGGACTAGTATTGAAGAACGAGATTTGGGAAGATAACAAAAAGAAGACTCTGTCTAGCTGTTACCACATTGGGATAACTCTAGATCTTGCAGAAGGGTAAAGACATTTTGATAAAAGCAGAAGTCAACGTATCTGAGGCTCCCTCATGCCAATACTGCTGGAGTATGAGAAAAGCCGATGAACAAAAGATCTTGACTGCAGAAATGAACTGGCTGAGGGGAAAACGGAAGACTGAAGAAAATAAACAAACAAAGAGAAGAAAAAGGTTAAGGCAAAAAATAACGCTGTTACAGAAGATTCAAGAAAGAAGAGGATGGTTTGGACACTTCAAGAAGGATACCACCCATGGGAATATGTACCAGAGTGTAAGGAACTAGAAAGAGAGGAAGATCAAGGATGCATTGGATAGACCCGGTGAAGAATGACATGGAACAGAGAGGATTAAAGATCACCAAAGCCATGAAGCTGGTACAAGACAAAGTGGTGGAAAGACTTCATTTGGGCCCTGTTGTTGCTGCTGAGCTGACAGACGGGAAATCCAGGAGGAGAAGAACTGCCACAGCACATCCCTGGGCCAGAAGGTTAGTGGGATTCAAACAAGGATCAGATATTCGTGTGGCTCCGGAGAACAGCAGAGTTACAGGGAATCGGGAGGGATCTAAGCCAAAGGCTATGAGCCAAGCTCTCGCTGGGAAAGAATATTTCATAACTGTCCATTGGGAGTTTCCTTGCTCTGTCCTCTAAAGGACACTAGACTAGATGGGTCACTTGCCTAAGCCCATCTGGTCATTCCTACACTCCCAGGTTTTCAGTGGATTGCTTGGGCTGCAAGTCAAGGGAGAATCAGGTCCAAAGGTTCTGTTGATGTAACATGGAACCTGTCCAGTTAAAATCTCTGCCAACAAACGTAAGAGCTAAGGCTCCCCCAGCAATGCTAGGCCCTCTTCTGGCCAACCGGCACGTCTGACACATTCCTGGTAGTGAACCAGAGTTAACAATAGAAGGTACTCCCTAGGCCAGGCTCACCCCACTGTACTGCTGGTGAAGTCAGTTCAGCCTCGTTCACATTGCAGCTGGAATCTGGACTGTTGCATTTCCTGAGTTCTGTGCAGCGCTGAGCAGGTAAGGAAGCAGGGACTGGCTTGCTTCATGCCCCTATCAGAGAGCGCAAATAGCCAACCTGCCCACCTCCCTCTGAGCAAAGTGACACTCACCGTTTCTTCAGTTTCTTGCCCTCCTCCTTGGAGGCTGGGAGGATCATGGCCAGGTATGGCCCGTCCACTTCAAAAAAGATGCTGTTCTCTGAGCGGGTAACGTAGGTGAGCGAAGCTGGGTCCACGAGCTCCTGGTACTGATCATTCGTGAAGCCTTCCTGTAAACACGTCGTCATAGGACCACTTCACTGCACTGCTGGCTTGCCAATCCGCGGGGCGAAAGGGGAACATTCCCCCAACACACCCACCTGGAGTGACCCCCAAGGACCCGCTGCTCCCACAAATGAGCAGGGAAGGACAGCAAACACTCTGCTCCCTCACCAGGGTAATGGGCATCAACCTGGCACCCCACAGGACAAGCCACACTCCCACGGCCCTAGGGTGGAGCATCGACCTGCCAGCCAGCTGAGATGCTGGACTGAGTCTTGCCTCCTGATCTGCACTTCAGCAAGACACAAAATAAAAGCTTTACAAAGCACCTCACTCTGGTACCAGCCAGTGGGGGGGCTGGCACGGGGCAGGCTGGACAGACAGGAGCAGGGTGCGCTGGGTTTGGACCAGAGGAGGAGAGGGTGGCGGAGAACTGTCCTGACAGAGGCTTTAGCGAGGCAGTAATGGGGTGTAGGCAGCTGTCAGCCCCGGGCTGTGTCAGAGCGAGGAGCAGAGGTGGGCATGCTGCACTCCAGTCTCTGAAGGTCCCAAGCCAGGCTCTACGCTGGCAACCGGCAGACAGGCAAAGGGCATTGCACGGGTCCCTGGGGTCATGGCGCCATTCAGCCAGCGTGCACAGACTGAAGAGAGCATGTGCACACACATGCATGCACTAATCCTGGGCTCCTGCTCTCTATGAGCTGGCATCTGCACCGTGCTGCAGGGTTCTGGGACTCTCTCCCCCACCCTCAAGGTGCCAGGCTTGTGCCAATGATTCCCCCGGTTGGCACTGGGCAAGCAGCAAGGGAGGCTCCAAGGCCCTGTTCATTCGTGGTGAGACAGGACTGGAACAGAAGCTGCCCTCTGGGGTGGCCCGACATCTGTAATTCCCAACGAAGGCAGAGCAGCCTTCACTGGCTCCACGCGTGGGTGAAGGCCAAGATCACTCTCCCCTTTGGGAAAGCAGGTCCGCTGGAGTCCTCCTGTCCTGTCCTTCCCTCTCCACCCCCTCCCAGCTGGTCTACGCTGGGGCTGGATTTACCTTCACCAGGATGTTCAGCATGGCACCGGGATAGGAGATTGTCACCTTGGGCTTCTTCGCATTGGTCGATTTGATGACAAAGTTTTCTGGGAAGCTGTTGGGAAGGACGCACCAGATTCCGTCCGTGTCCAGCTCCAGCGGCCTCCTAGGAAGGGAGAGCACAGCTTGGCAGAGAGAAGGGCAGGGCCTTTCTGCAGAGCACGCCCAGTTAACACGGGCAGCTGGATGGAAGAACTTGTAGGTGGCAGAGCCTTTGTATCCCACATCTCGGCCATGATTCACAAGCCTTCATGCCACTTGTCCCATCAGGGCGGTCCTGCAGCCAAGGCCTCTCCCCAAATCCTCCCACAGGCCCCTGCCCCAGGTCATTAACCCCCTCTGGCACTTACCCAATCTGCTCGATCAGCTCCCTGGCCTGGGTGATGATGTTTGCTCCAGTGAAGCAGACAATCCCGGCCATCTCCATGGAGTACCAGCGGGCCCTGGTGGAGAGAGGGGCCAGGTATGGACAAGGAGACCAGAAGGGAAGGTCGAAGGGCAAGAGTGATGCCCAGTAGTAGGTTTTATCCCCTTCCCCTCCCGTGACTTGTCTGGTTAGGCCGTAAGCTCTTCGAGGCAGGGACTGTCTATTGCTGGTTGTTCAGGGCCCAGCACAAGGGGTCTTGCTGCCATAACAACAGCAGTAAGGGGAGTGGTACGGGGATCACTCACAGGCTTGGAAACCAGCGAGAAGCTGGGGAAGGAGGGGGCAGAATCACTAGAGTGACACCCTCCCCG
Source organism: Chrysemys picta bellii (assembly GCF_011386835.1). NCBI lineage: Eukaryota > Metazoa > Chordata > Testudines > Emydidae > Chrysemys > Chrysemys picta. The sequence goes on from NC_088805.1 coordinate 4,383,823, forward strand.
CCCCCCGCAGCCTCTCCCAGCAGGGGTCTGGCAGGGAGGAGCGTGTGTCTAGCTCCCCTCGGAGAGGGCTGCAGGCAGCACCCACCCTTTGCGCATCACGTAGCCGTAGAAGGAGTTGAGGATACACTTATGTGCCAGCTGCAAGGAGTCATACAGGATCTCCATGTTCTTGCAGCGTTTCACTTCAGTGGCGTCTCCCATCTCTGTGGCGGCAGACAGCTTCTTCTTCCACACCTGAGAGAGAGAGAGCCACGCACGGGTCAGAACGCTCCCGCCCAGGCACTACAGACGTTAGCAGCGTCCAGTTATTCCCCAAGATAACAGCCCCCAGTACGGGATGGGTGCTCCGGGATCAATTGCGTAGACTCTACATCCCTTTCTCCTGGACCTAGGGAACAAGATCGCATGCTAGATGGAGAGGAGCTTTCCTGCTTCCCGCTCAGCCCTGAAGGACGCGCTCCTCACAGACATCATACAACAGCAGCTGAGCTGCCTCCAATCAGCTCTGCCCCCATCTCATTGCACAGATGCCAGCAAACTGCGTAGTGGGAGGAGACAGGATGAAATCCAACAGCAGAGCCACGCGGGTTGGCAGGGCCTTCTAGCCCACCCCTGTGCCTGGGGGCAGGACTGAGGCAATTACTGAAGACAAGCCGCAAAGCACAAGATGGTTTGGGCCTTTGCTGAGCCGTTTTGGAGATGGACTCAAGGGTCTTTCGTTTTTTCCTACGTGCATTAGGGACATCAGGTCCCAACCGCCCTCAGCTGGAGGGCCCGACTGGCGTTGGGACAGGATGGGGACGCACAAGGGGCTGACAGCTGAGCTGCAGCTCTCTGGGCCCGAAGCGAGGGGCCGCAGAGTCTTAGGCAGCGTACGGCTCGGCAAAGGGAATAAAACCAACCAATGGGCTTTGATTCCCAGTTCCCATCTCTGGGCCATTCCCTTCGCCGAGCACCCACAGCCCAGCCCCCATCTCCACACCCAGCTCACCCCAGTGCCTACAGGGAAATTCCTCTTGCTGGTTTGCTCTGCTGCAGCATTTCCCTGCCTCCAGGGAGGAGGGGAGCCGATCCCTGTCCCCTTTAGAGCAGTCTGTATGCTTAGGGTCCCCCTCTCCCAGCCCGGCTCTAGTCTGCAGTCCTCTCACCTCACGGCTGTCTCGGTTTAAATGTGCTGCCCCAAAGTGAACCCAGGGCAAGGAAACAGGATGCCTGGGTGCAGTGTTGGCTAAATCCCAGATGAACTAAACCTGCAGCCACTCAGCTCACTGGTGTAGCAAGCGATTGGGTCTTGGAGCTGTTCATGCCTCACCGCTGCTGCTTACTGAGTAAGATGGATCAGTGGGAGACCCAGGCATGTCCCCTCGGCCCTCCTGGAACTGCCACATGGAGGGACCTGTCTCTGTTCTAAGCTTGGGTCTGATTCAGCAAGCCGGCCTCAGAGCTCCTGAGCATAGCTGCTCATGCTCGGCCCTGGCGGCTTCTGGAAGCAGAGATCAGCTCTTCCAGGACAAGGGCATTCGTGGCTCCCCCAGTGACACCCGGGGCAGAGGGATCCAACCGCCACACCTTGTGTAGGCCCTTGAACTCGTAGCGACGGTCTCTGAAGGCTCGCACGGTGTCCACGTAGAACGAGTTCTCCCGCTGGCAGATGGTGGTGACGCGCTCCTCCACCTTGGTGACGTGCAGCTTCTTATAGGCCTTGCGGCAGTAATCTGTGCCGGAGAGACAGCAGAAGCACTTAGCCAGAGACCAGCACGCCCACACGGACGCTCACCCCACTGGTGGGCACAGGAGGATGGCAGTAGCAACTAAGCTTTGCATGGGGCAGGCCATAACAGCAGGGAGAAACAGCACCTGCCAACACAGGGGTCAGGCTGGGGGCATACAAAAAGAGCGATGGTGCTCTCCTCACGCTCCACCCTCAAGCCCCAGAATAGGGGGATGGGTCTGCTAAACAGTGTCTCACGAGCAGTAAAAACGCTCACGGGGTTGACATTGCTATTCATCATTAGGTTTCAGAGTTAAAACTCATCTGAGATGAATGGGGCTGTTCATGTCTCAGACTGAATCCAGAGCGCTCTCCACAGACTACAGCAGGGCGCCTTGGAGGGTTTTCTTCACAACCCAAAGGGCTAGAAACTCACTGCCCAGCCCCAATGGGGACCTCAGAAGAGAGCTGAGAGCAGACGTGATCGGTCCTGGCACACAAAGTAACTCCAACTTCAGCCGCTAGGAAGAAGCAGCTGGTTACAAGAACACTCAGCACATGGACAGAGGAGGTGTATGATGACAGATGGAAGGGAGAAAGCCAGTTGTGCCTGCGTAGCCAATGTCTACATTACAGTGCCATTACAAGGTGGCAGTGGGTTATCCCTTAGAGCCCGCAGATTGTACCAGCATGGACTAGGCAAACAGGGGGAGCTAATCTGGAGAAATATCTTCAGGGGAAGTGACCCTTCAGCACCCCGATGGAGCAAACTGAATCACAAGGTGCCATGCACTCAGAGTTCGGTAAATGTCATTTTAAGCTAGTTCTCACCCGCCAGTCGCTTCTTCTCAAACTTGGCCTGTTCCTCACGGGACAGCTCGTGAAAAGCACGGGGCGGGCCGTCCGGGTAGAGCGGGGGCAGCTTCTCTGACTCCAGCTGCTGCTGGATGCGGTGGTACTCGCTGCGGCTCGCGGGCACTGCAAGGGAAGGACAGCCATGAGCACGTCTGAGCAGGAGTCGGGGGAGGACTGTTCCTAGGCCAGGCTCCGGGGTCTCCCTGCAGCGTAGCACAGAAAGGAACCTCTGCAAGCAGAGCAACACTCACTGAATTCCCCTCTCCACTGCCAGGTCATCCGGCGCTGGCAATTGGCACCTGGCTTGTTAAAGTCACAGGCAGCGCACGTGGCCTCGTCCACCATCGCTGAGGGCTGGAGAGAGAGAGAGAGAGAGAGAGAGATCAGAGAACCTGGCTCTAACCCCGGCTTGGCCTACAGCCCAGGCCTTTAGCAACTGGGTTCAGAGCTCTGCCTCCTCAGAGGCTTCTCTCCTGACCCGCTGGCAGCCGTATGTATAGCAGGCCCTTCCAAATGCCCGACTGGGCGTCAGTACCCAGCCCTGCTGCCGCACTTCCTCCTGAGTGGGCAGTTAGCTCTCGCTGGCTGGGAAGCAGGCAGGGTCTGTGAGCCCTGACCCACTGGGATGGGAACCCAGGAGGAGGCTGCCTGCTACCCACCTGCAGCCTGTTTGTAAGGATGATATTGGGGTACATGGCCCCCACGTCCAGATGGTAGATGAGGGGACACTCGATCCGGTTCGGAATGTCCTTCAGGGAGTTCAGCTTGACTTTGATTTCATCACACACCTGCGGTGAGGGGAAGAGGCAGAAACCAGACAGAAGTGAATCAGCAAGTGAGCCGAGCACGCGGCACGGCCTCCTCTCCACAGGGACAGGTACATCACTCAACCTTCCTGTGAGCACAGAGCGCACGAGGACCCGGAGTAACAGCCAACGGAGCAGTATTCTGATCGTCACCAGCACTGATTCCCATTAGCCTCAGTCACAGGACGCTGTTTCTGATGTTAACTATTTAATACAACGGAATGGGGCCAGGCACAGGTGGGGGGAGGGGGAAGGTGGTGAACTCAGAGCTGAAAAGAACAATAGCTAAAGGGGAGCGGCTATATGATGCTAACACACACGGCTTGTCTCCTACAGGCCCCAAGCCGTGCCACACCCCCACCTAGGCAGGAATCAGGCCTAGGTCCAAGCTACCTCCTGGAAGTTGGTGACTTGATCCAGGGGCAAACCCTCCTCCTCCTCGATGGCATGCCGCAGGGTCTTCTCCACACGCTGCAGCAGGAAGTCGAAGGCAACAGGGTTCTGGGGGGACATGGGAATAACAGTGTAACTATGAGGCTGTCTCCAGCTCCTCTCACCCAACCTCCCTCCCTGGCTGGGGGGAGGAAAGCAATTACAAACTCCTTCCGAGCTGTCCGTTTCTGTGCCTGCTTTAGATGGGCCTAGGACAACGGAAGGCATCCATGCAACAAGCCGCCACTCTCCACACTAACCTACAGCTAACTCTAGGGTGCGTTTCCCTCCCCTTGGTAAGGGTCTAACCGCACTAAAGGAGATGTGGGCACAGGCAGATTGTGAGCAGTGTAGGTCACCGGCAGACCCTCGGCAGGCACTGCATCCTAGACCCCATCCAGCCAGAGCCTCCAGGCAGATCCGGCGTTTCCCTACAGGGCTCTACGACTGCCGTACAGTCTGGGCAGCACAAAACGGGCATGTAACAGGAGGCTTCCCACAGCCAGAAAGCCACGCTCCCAGGATTAGGAGCACCCCCGTACACCCCCAGCGTTTCACTTGGGACAAAGCTGACCTAGCTGCCAGCTCCTAGCCCACCCTTGCTGTCCCTAAGACCCAAGGGTCAGCTCTAGCAAGGTCCTCTTATATTCAGCCTATGTGCCGCCCTATCTTCTGCGGCAGGAACGATCGTTGTTGGGCTGGCCTATTCCATAGCACTGGGTCCCTACAGCACGTTACACCAAGCCCCGGCCCCAACGAACGTACCGGCTGAAAGCCCAACGAACACACAGTGAGCGGCGGGCACTGCAGGGAGGGACTGAAGGTGGAAAGGGCGGGTGGGCACAGGGAGTGCTGTGGAAAGCAGCACCCAGTTGGGAGGGGGTGAGAGACAAAGCAAGGAGGGCAGGAGGTCGCGTGTGATCTTGACGGAGAGGAAAGCAGGGCCTTCCCTGCCAGGGCGGCTGACTCCAGGACGCTGGCCAGCACTGAAGTCTCAGATCCTGGTGCTCCTTTTGGCTTGGCTGGTTGTTAGTTCCAGCTGGGGAAAGGTTTTTGTCCGTCTGAGCTATGTCTGGATTCAGGAGCCAGAGGATCCCAGCACAACAGAAAACACAGGGGAAAGTAACTACTAATGGGGGGCGGGGGAGGGGCAGATGGGCTCTCTACACCCCTCCCCGCCCCAGAGATGGGGGGAGGGGAGATCACACCCAGGCTCACACCATTTTAAAGCGGCAGGGGATGTCGCTGCGGAAGACCCCCGACTCTAGTGCCTCCACATGGCCCCCGACATAGGTCTCCGAGTCTAGCACATGCCCATCCTCGGTGAGCTTGTTGAACTCCTGCTCCTGCTTGTTGGGAAAGATGATGTTGGCGTGATAGGCCTGGACCATGAGCAGCGCCTCGCACAGCGTCCCTGAGCCTTTCCGCAGCACCTGCAGGGAGAGACGTGGGGGCACTCGGCATCAGGACACACGGCCGAGACCGAGCCATGCAGGAACCCGGGGGAGCCAGCCCTGTCACAGCACCATGTGTCAGCGAGACAAGGTGCTTGGCTTGGCAACACCCAGCTTGTGCTAATAGTGGGGAGCAGAGAACCCCCTGCCCTGGAAGGGGATCCCTTAGGGGAGCCTCGCACACTGCCCCTATACTAGTGACTGGCAGAGAGCTGAGCACCGACACTGCTGCCCTGCGGCTGGGGCTCACGGCAGGCCTACCCGGCGTGAACTTGCCCATGCCGCATCTCCCAGCACTCCCATCGTCACCAGTATTAGTGCAACAAGGGGAGACTTCCTCAAAACTGCTAGCCCAGACAGCTCCCCCCCAGACCCCCGAGTGACTCTGGCCCAGGAGACTGCCCTCTCCTGGGTAAACGCCCAGCGCCCCGTGTAACGCCAGCGGGAGCCTGATCTGCAGACGTGCTGAGCGCTCAGAACTCCAGCTGAAGTCACTGGGAGCTGCCAGTGCTCAGCACCTCTGAGCACTGCAAGAGCCACAGCCCCTATTGACAGACATGGCCCCCCCCAGTCTACTCTCATGCCTCAGCCCCTTGGTAACGGGGACCCTCTGCCAGCACGGCCGCGTTCCACCGACACAGAGCACTCAGCTCTTTGCCTGGCCCAGCCCGGGCGCTGGCTCCTGCGCACCCACCTCGTCGGGCTCCATGGGGATGATGGTGCACAGGGCGAAGATGAACGGGTGCACGTACTTCATGTACATGTAGTAGGTAGCAACGGCGTCGGACACCGAGTAAGTGGCCAGCGTCTGATGGGAAACAGCAAAGAGCGGGATTAATTCAAGTGGAGCTCAGCAGAGGAGTCTAGCAGAGCGACGCCTGCCCCGGGCCTGTTCCCCGCTGCACACACCACAGCCCGGGGGGACGTGGGCAATGGGCAGTCACAGACAGTAACTGTCTACGAGCTGTATGCTCAGAGGAGACGGGGGAAAAGAGCCACTTGCCACGTAACTGCCCATATGCCCCATAGTGCTGGGAGTGGGGAGCTGCTTCCTGTCCACGTGTACACAGAGCCCCCCCGCTGTAGTGGGAGTGAAGCATTGCACAGCACTTCTACGGCCCAAGTGCTTCACCCGCTGTAGATGAGTGACTGGTCCCATTAGTGAAATCAACATGACAGGACCAGGAGGGATCATAGAATCTCAGGGCTGGAAGGGACCTCAGGAGGTCATCTAGTCTATCCCCCTGCTCAGAGCAGGGCCAATCCCCAGACAGATTTTTGCCCCAGATCCCTAAATGGCTCCCTCAAGGATTGAGCTCACAACCCTGGGTTTAGCAGGCCAATGATCAAACCACTGAGCTATCCCCCGGGCAGGCTCTGCTGATTACATGGGAACCCCATCCAAGGCTGCCAGAGACAGAGGAGGCCAAAGTGACTCTCCAGCTTCCTTCCATGCCCACTGCATTAGCCGAAGGCATTTATCCCCACCCAGACCTAGCCCAAATGGTCAGTGATGCCGACCAGTGCCCCAGGCTTCCGGGGCCTGTCTCCTGACCACTGGGTCCAGAGGCTGCAGAGCAGAGAGTACCTGAGGCTCTTCTGTAGCCATCCGGCACATCTCTTCGGGGTCCAGCTCCACCGGGTCGTAACCCAGCTTCGCTTTGGCTGCTGCTTTCAGGTTGTGGCTTCCCACGGGGAGGTAACTGTCTCTCTTCACCCACCTGGGGAGAGGAACCAGAGTGAGCCACCCTGCCCCAGGAAACCCTGAACCACACTGGCAGCACCTTGATTACTCAGACAAGTGGGGGGAGAGGGCATGGCGTTTGTCCAAGGTACCGGGAGCCAGCCCTAGTGCGGGGAGGGGCTGGGCATCTGTGCCAGTGGCCCCAATCCTGCTCACCTGCATCCTTTGCGACCCTTAAATAAATGGAGATATCCCATCTCCTAGAACTGGAAGGGACCTTGAAAGGTCATCAAGTCCAGCCCCCTGCCTTCACTAGCAGGACCAAATACTGATTTTCCCCAGATCCCTAGGTGGCCCCCTCAAGGTTTGAACTCACAACCCTGGGTTTAGCAGGCCAATGCTCAAACCACTGAGCTATCCCTCCCTCTGCCCATGTCCTGCCCCAGAGTACCTACGCTAGAGCTGACCTCCTTAAACCCAGTCCCAGCGCCAGCACACCTCAGCCCTCCTACTTTAAATCACTGAGTGCAGGGGACGTGACCCTGGGACTACCGGCAGGAGGAGGGTGATTAACCGGACTGTGGATCCCCGTCCCATAGGAACAGGACCGACTAAAACACTCGTTCTCCTCTGCCTCTCCTGGGTCCCCAAGCTCAGACTGCAGGCTGGAATGTCATCACCCGCCCGCCAGGCAATGGGCTGAGACCAACCCCTCGGACTCGTCAGCCAAGCCAGAGCGCTAGCAGACATCTGCCAGGTCCAGGCCTTAGCTTGCTGCACTACCCAGACCCTAGCATACCCAGCACTGGACATGGACTGACCCACCAATGCAACGAGGCACTATGCATGAAGCCAGTGAGCAATGTCTCCTGAGGGGCAGCTCACTGGCCAGTGTCCACGCTCCTCCGGGAACAGGCACTTTACAAACCCAGAGCCACGAGGGGGAGAGCCACGGGTGCCCAGAAGGGAGGCAGCAGCTGGTACCTTAGACAGTCCATGTGGATGCACTGGGAGGCTTTGTACTCCCCTTGGCTGTCCTTTTGGAATCCAATCTCTTGGTACATATTCAGTCCATGCACTGCGGCTCTGGTTTCCACAAAGGGCCTGGGGAGGGAGGCGGAGCATAGTACAGAGGGGACACAAACACAGGCACCTTCACCCCTCCTCCCTTGGAGAAGTGCTTTCAAACTTGGCTTCCTTTACAGGCCATGCAAGCCAGAGCTCCTCCCGGCCCCCTTCCCTTCCCGGCTACCATACAGAGTTTGGACCCAAAGAGTCCCTCGGCACAGTGTTACACAGAGGATGGGCACAGCTACTCAGTGACCTTCTGTATCTGGACGCAGGACTCAATGCTCAGCCAACCCAAGCTGCATAGAGCCCCCCAGGTCTCTCTGCAGTTTTCTTCGTCTCCTCTCTGTTCACTGCCCCACCAGTTTTGGGAGCAGCAGCACGTAAACATGGTGGTATTTACACCAGAGACAAGATGCGGCTGTGCAGATGGCAGAGCAGGGCTTGGAAAGCTAGAAGTAACTAGATTGGAACATCCAGGGTCACTGCTTCAAAGCCAGGAGCTGCTTCCCCACCCTGAGAGACGCAGCTCTGCACCCCACCTCCCCCACATCGCAGGGCTCTGTAGTCTGGGACCCATTGGCTTTGATCAGTCCCACAGCCCAGAGAAAGAGCTCTTAAGAGAGGGTGTTCCAGACAGAGTGGCTGAATACTCCACATGGATCAGAACAGCCTTGCACAGCCACCTTGTGCCTCCCTGGAAATGAAGGAGGGACACATGGTCTAGTGCCTGCTCCTGCCCCCAGCTGACTTTTGCCCTATGGTTTCCACTTCCATCCTTACCAGTCAAAGAAGTCCCCATTGTAAGTGACCATGATGGTGGGTTTGGTCTCCTGGACATGTTCAAACCACCTCTGGATTAAATGGGCCTGGATTTAAGAGAAAGGTGAGATGTGGATATAACGTAACCTACCCTCTGCTCTCCTTCTCGCGGAACCTGATCTGCTCTAGTGTGACTAAACACAGGAAACAAAACCTGTTCACGTGTTGTGACCGACACTACGATCACACTGTAATCCCCAAAGGAAGCAGCCAACTCTCTCTGGCCTGCCTAGACCTGGATGGCAATTTGAATCTCGTCTTCCAAACCGAACCTACTCACCTCATCCGGCTCGTTAAAGACGCAAAAGGGACCCTCGTACTCCGGCTTGGGAGTAAACTCAAAATCTTCAATATCCTCAGAGACGATCTCCCTGTTTGTGATCAGGTAGCCCTTGGAGGCAGCAAAGGAGAAGTGTTAGTGAACACGTGCACCGCAGGTGCAGGGTACTTGGGGAGAGCTCCACAGAGCCAGCTTGGCCAGTCCTTGGGGCTGAAGATGCTGGTGGTGCATCAGCCAGTGCAAGGACCTGTGTCTATCACCAGGCTTGAGGGACTGGGAGGAGACAATGCTGGAGAGTCCTGGATTTTCCCACCCTCTCCCAGGTATTGCTGCTTATCCAAAGAGGGGGGGCCCCTAGCCCCAGATGGAAGGAGTGCAAGGTTTTGTAAGAGAAGACTGAAAGGAAAGCCCTTGGGAACCCTGCAGTCTCTGGTGTAGATATTAGTTTCACTCCCTGAGCCATTCCATAGACACTAAGCAACATGCAATGAGACAAAAAGGAGTTGGCTGAAGTCACGGGTGGGCTCGGAGCCGGGCTCTGCTGCTGGAATGTGTGGAGGGAGCAGCCCTGGCTGGACAGTTACCTGGCCATCAATCATGTAGGAGATCATCATGATCTGGTCTGTCTCTGCATCAGGGAACTTCAGGGGGAGCTTGGTGGTTTCAATGTCAAAGGCCAGCACAACAGGATCCTGAAAAAGACCCAACATGTCAAGGTCAGCACGGGAGCCTGGATCCAAACAACGTGATTCCAGGCTAGTGCGGGCAGAGATAATGTGCTAACCGAGTGAAGTGAGGCAGAAACACTGCTTGATCACATCACCTCCTAATCAACCCAAGCTGCTGCCTCGAGCCCATCCTCTAACCTTGCACCATGATCCCTTTGGAGCCTGTGGCACAAGACCAGCCACGTTTGGGAAAACCTCACCCCATTTCACTGGTGGAAGCCAACTTCAAGCAGAGAATAACCAGCCACGCAGGAGAGGCACAGACTTCCGCCCCCAACTGGAGCACTCACCGGTCGCTCCACCAGGTCGTCTCGGCGGGTGATTTCCGGAGGGTAGATGCTGCCCCGATAGCGGACATTGTACCAATGAGCCTGTCGCAGCAGGAGAGAATCAGAGGAGCTGCGTTAACACGGCGTCTCCCAATACCATGTGCTGGGTGTTGAGCTGACACCTAATACATGCCATCTGAAAGAAGGGCAGCATGGGCTAAAGGCCAGAGCAGGGGGCTGGGCGGTAAGGATCCCAGTTCTGTCACGGGATCAAGTTGTGGCCTTGGGCAAGCCACTTGGCTGCTGTGCCTCAGTTTCCAGAGCTGAGAAACAGGGCTAACAGTAATTGCCTACATCACAAAGGCTGACTCATTGCCATGGAGACCCTTGGAGGGATGAGAGACAAAGAATTTTCATCTCCTCTGCCCCTCAAGGGCACAGCGCTAGAACAAACGTTCTACCCCCTCCTGGCACGCTGGCTTCTTCACTCACCACATGAATCTTCAGGTCGATGGACAGGCGGATGTGGTACGGCACGTCGTACTCCCGCATGTCAACTATGTTGTCCATCTGGTTGACAGTCTTCTTCGAGGGCCCCTCATCATCCATGGTCAGGCTGCCACCGATCAGAGCACTGCAAGGCACGGGGGAGAGGGATGGTTTAAATAATCAGTCTATGCACAGGTCTCAGACTCAGGGGGAATGAAGATAAGAAACAACACTGCAGCAGCAGCTCTAGTCAGTGTGACCTGAACAGGACAGTAGCACCAGCAGATGCTAGGGCAGTCACCAGAAGGAACTCTTCCCTATTAATCCGGCAGCCAGCTTCAGAAAAGGAAAAGAACAGTTACTTACCCTAGGGTTACAATGGTTCTTTGTGGTGTTCTGTCTGTGTGGATCCCACTCAAGGTGCACATGCGCCTCATGTGCGAGAGATTTGCATGTATGAGGCTCACGCTCACCTCGAGTGGGATCCATGGACAAAGGAGAACTGGGACATTTGCTGTGGTCACCAGGGCAAGCATCAGCTCAGGGAGTTCCCTCCCTATCCAGAGGAGCTGACTTCAGGACCTGTCAACTTAACACCGAGCAAAGGAAACAGCTAGAGTTAACCCTTTCAGTGCTGGTTAGAGAAGAGGTAGGTCTGGGTCACATGGGAAACACCTCGCTAAGCACTGTGCAAGAACATAAGGGAATCCTGCTGGGCCCTGGGACCAGCCCCTCCAGGTGTATTGCCAAAGAGGAGAACATGTACCTGGACAGCATGGACGTGTAGGTGTCGCTCGCCTGGTCCCGCTCCCTGTTCTTCTTCACAGCAGGAGAGATTTCCCGCCGCACCTTCACCAGGTCATCCACAGTGTTGAAAGATAGCTTGATGTAGTTCCGCTTCAGGCCCACCAGGTGATTTGGCTACAAAGGGACGGACCGGCCAATGAGGAAACGACAGTGAGAATGGGGGGCTAGAGTCTGTACAAGCGAGAGGCGGTTGAGAAAGGAGATGGACCAAGAAAGACAGCCGGAGTTGGGGAGATGGGGGTGAGAAGAGACCACAGAACAAGGGGCTGAGGGGTGTGGATGGGGAGAAAGGTAGGGAAGAGAAAGTGCCTGTCAAGAGTCAACATTATTTCCCCTGATCAATGTCCAGGCTCTATGCCTGGTATGCGCAGAATACAGACCTAGGAGAACAGAGCCATACAGACCAGCCTGCATCCCACTCTCCCCAGACTTGTACGCCCCTCCCCCATTACAGCTGTGCAACCGACCAGCAACAGGACCGGGGGCAGAGTAGCTACTCACCAAGTCCAGATCCTCTTTGGGAACCGTTTCCAGCTTGGCGATTTTCCCCTGGTACTTCTTGGAGAGGAAGGAGGACACTTCCCGCTCGCAGCCCTGCACAGAGACTAGAGCTTCAAGAGGGCAGCCTAGGGTGACCAGATGTCCCGATTTTATAGGGACAGTCCCGATATTTGGAGCTTTTTCTTACATAGGTGCCTATTACCTCCCCCGCCCCCGTCCTGATTTCTGGTCACCCTAGGGCAGCCAAAGCCCTGCCCATCAAAGCAGAGCAGATTTCCAGATACTGTCTCACTTGGGGCTGTGTCCTGCACCTCTAGATGGGCAGGGGCTTTAATAGAGGCCTGAGTGGAAACCAATCTCTTCCACCCTGGGAGAGGAGTTTGGTTTTGTTTTAAACGAGATTCCTAAAAGGTAAAATCCCAGAACTGTCAGCCAGGCTCTCAATTTTGCAGCTAACCAGGTGAGGGGCAGAGTGACAGGACAGTAAACCCTCAGCTCCCTACTGGGCCGTGAACAGGAATGAAAGGTGCACTTAGTCACAGGACTGTGTGCCGAAGCCAAACAGGGCTGCTGATTAGGAGCTGAAGGGCTCTCTGAGCAAGAGCGCCAGGTGGCTGGTACTGTGAGGGGCAGCTCATTCAGAAACACAAGCAAATATCCTCCGAAACACATCAGAAAGATTCTGTACATTTGGTATAGCTGCTTGCCATCTCCTTTCGGGTCGACAGCTGACAGCCAGCCTCGGCGAGGCTTCAGACATCAGCACTGCAAGTAGCGCTGAAGTCAATATTTTATCATTTGGATGGATAATAGTAATATTCATTTTAAAACGTTTTTTCAGTTTGTTCCTATTTATATTTTCACAGTTGCAGGAAAGTAGGCAAAGGTGACCAGCCGATTATTTCATGACAGGAGATGTTGAAATTCAAGAAGTTCAAGCTTTATAACGGTTAAAAGAGAAATTGTCAACATCCCATGTCAAAATATACAAAGTAAACATCCTAAAATCAAACTCTAATGATTTTTCTAGCAGCAGTTTTCTTATTTGGTCTATCTGTAAATGTAAATTGTTAGCCATGGAAACGTGTTTTCGTTGGTTTGTGGGTGTTCAGCAAAAATCAGCATTTACCGATAAAAATCTGATCCTTCCAAGCCCAACTATAACCCTGGATTACTGTCTCAGCGGCCAGGACCCTCCTCTCCCCCCAAGCCCCCTCAGGCTGTTATCGTGCTCCTGCCCCAGCCCCACACCTGCCTAATTCACACCCCTGGTTCATGCCCACATCTGCCTCCACACTCTACCCCAAGCCCTGTGTGCCAGCCCCACAGCCACGGAGTCCATACCCACCTTCCGGGTTGCAATATAGAAGTAGGGTTTATAGGGCAGGGCCACCTGGAAAAGAGCAGAGACAGTCAGCATGGCACATGCCTGGGTAGGAGGGGAGAGGCATGTAGTTCAGCACATTCCCCGCTATGGGTTAGTGTGTGAGACCCACACAGACTGCATAAACCCACTCTGGTGTCTCTCTCTCTCGCGCACAAACAATAATCTAATACACACCTTCCCATGAACCCTTCAGCTTGGTCCTGACACGCAAACACACCCTCCCCACTCCCCTCTGGCTCTCAAGCAGAGTCCAGCGGGGGCCCTTCCCACCCCAGCCTGTGCAGACAGAATTCCATGGCGGAGTAAGCTTCCCCCCTTAAAATCTAATCAAGAAGGAATTGAAGCATCTGGACGCCTAGGAAAAGCAGAACTTCGGGGCAAGAACATAGAAGAGACTATAGTAACACCCACCCATGCAGCAGGGAGGCACCACAGGATGAGGCCAGCACTGACCTCCTGCTACCATGGCAATCACTGGCCATTGTGAGCAAACCTCGTGCAGGCATCCTCATCTGCCTCTGACTGATGCATCGGATACATAACAATACAGGCAAATGTTATGCACGGGGCCCAATCCCACCTCCAGCCAACCCCTACCTACACCTGGCAGCACAGACGTGAGGCTGGACTGGTGATCAGACTGTTTCTTTAGGTGTATGCGGTGTTGGTCCCAGGATGTTACAAAGACAAGGGTGAGGTAATCTCTTTGGACAGTTGGCCCAATAACAGATATTACCCTGCACAGTTTGTCTTTCTGTTTCCTTAGTGTTCCTCACAATGCCCTTTTAGGGATTAAAGGAGAACCAGGAAAGAGTCAACTGAACTGCAAGGCAATCTGCGGGGTCTGTACCCCTTAATGCAGTCACCCAACTCCCTCCTGCACCCTCTTTGTCAATGGGACTTGTGCCCAAAGGAGGAGCTGCCCTTTGGTGTTAATTCTCCAGCGTCAGTCAGGAGGCGGTTTCCAGTGTACAGCTCTGCAAAGTCTTCCCCCAAACCATCCAGCCAGACTCCTCTGCACCCTCCAAGGGCAGCGGCTCCTCCGTCCTCTGCGCCTAAGGTTAAAGGGACTCACCTTAAACCTGCTCCCATCCTCCTGGATGAAGTAATAATCCACGCAGCTGACCAAGCGTTTGTCATCGTCCAAAATCTCTGTCTGCCAGAGGGGAAAGCAGCACATCACAGACCCCTCCCTAGGGCACAGAGCCCGAGACCCCCGCCCCCCTCCACTCAGCCTCCCGCCCGACACCCCCCACTCCGCACCCCCCCAGCATCACAGACCCCTCCCTAGGGCAGAGCCCGAGACCCCCGCCCCCCCACTCAGCCTATCGCCTGACACCCCCCCCCAGCATCACAGACCCCTCCCTAGGGCACAGAGCCCGAGACCCCCGCCCCCCCCCCCACTGAGCCTCCGGCCCGACATCCCCCACTCTGCACCTCCCCCCCAGCATCACAGACCCCTCCCTAGGGCACAGGGCCCGAGATCCCCCCCCCCACTCAGCCTATCGCCTGACACCCCCCCCCCCCAGCATCACAGGCTGCCCCCGCTCAGCCCCCCCCCCCTTCCGTGCGGTCTCGTGACCCCCCCCCGGCAAACCGGATCCCCACGCGCCGCCCCGACACCCGCGGCCCGCTCGCTCTCCGGGCCCGGCGCCGCCCACCGGGTGCATGTTGATCAGCCAGCCCGTCTTCTCCCCCGGCTCCTTGGCCCGCTCGAACCCGAACTGCGCGTCCAGCCGGTCGGTCCGCTGGCTGCGCTCCAGGCGCTTGAGGGCGGAGAGCCCGGAGCCATCGTCCCTGCGGAGAGCAGCGCGTCAGACCGGACCGGGACCGCCTCGCGCCCGCAGGGAGCCCCCGCCCCACGGCCCCATCCCGCGCGCCCCTCACCGGGGGGTGTCGGGGTCCCCGCCCGCGGGCTCGGCGCGGCGCCGCCCGCTGTTCCTCAGCACCATCCCGGCCCCGGCCAGCAGCGAATTTCCCGCGCTGCACCCAGCTCCCGCGAGATCTGCCTGACTCCGCCCCCTCCGCGGGCGCCGGACCCGGTCTCCGCCTCCGGACTCTACGCCAATCACAGGGCGCTCCTGGCGCTCGCCCCTCCGACAGCCAATGGGAGAGAGGCCACCCTCTCCATCGGCCCGCCCCGCCACGGGCAGACCCCGCCCTTTAGCCTCACCCCACCTCCAAGCCTAGGAAACGAGCCCAGGCCCCGCCCTAACAAGGATAACCCCGCCCCTCGCGGGTCTGGTCCCGCCCCGGAGCTACCTGCCCAGACTCTAGTACTCAGAACCCCGCCCCTTGGCTCGCGGGCCCCGCCCAGCTGGCCCCTCCCGGAGGCGACGGGCGCACGCGCAGTAGCCAGCCCAGGGTCGCTGGTGCCGCGGCGCGATGTGCCCGGCGCTCTCCAAGCCGCCGCCGGGGCCGCTGCCCCGCAGGCTGCTCGCCCGGTACCTGCTGCTGCTGCGGCTCTACCCGCTGCTCACCAAGGCGGCGTCCAGGTGAGCGCCGGGCAGAGAGACCGGGACTGACACCCCCAGACCCCCCCCGAGAGACCGGGACCGACCCCCCCCAACCGGGGAACCAGCCCCCCCTCCTGGGAGAAACCGGGACCGACCCCCCCCAACCGGGGAACCAGCCCCCCCTCCTGGGAGAAACCGGGACCGACCCCCCCCAACCGGGGAACCAGCCCCCCCTCCCGGGAGAAACCGGGACCGACACCCCCTCCTGGGAGAGACCGGGACCGACCCCCCCCCAACCCGGGGAACCAGCCCCCCCTCCCGGGAGAAACCGGGACCCCGCCCCAGCCGGGGAACCAGCCCCCCCTCCTGGGAGAGACCGGGACTGCCCCCCTCCCAGCCGGGGAACCAGCCCCCCCTCCCGGGAGAGACCGGGACCGACACCCCCTCCTGGGAGAGACCAGGACCGCCCCCCCTCCCAACCGGAGAACCAGCCCCCTCCCAGCCGGGGAACCAGCCCCCCCCCTGGGAGAGACCGCCCCCCCCCCTGGTTTGTTGTGAGTTGTGCAGTTGCCCTCGTTTCACACCTCCCTGCACGCGGCTGGCCTGGCGTACCCAAGGGCAGAGTCCTGGTTAACACGGTGCCAGCTAACCTGGGCCGTGCTCCCCGCCTGCCCCATGCAGACAGCGCCAGGTGTCTGGCAGGGCTGTTCCCAGGGCAGAGCCCCAGCTGCAGCGGGATTGCAGGAGCCTTGGCTCTCGCCCCCTTGCCCTTCGGGGCTGGGTGCACTCCGTGGGGCTGGCACACCACCTGTCAGCCAGTTCTTGGGCCTGCTGGCGAGGTGCGGCAGCAGCCTTGGCCAGACCTCCCAGGCCTCTCACCCTGCGGCTGTAACAGGCAGTGAGGGGAAAGTGGGGCTGTATGTGTGCATGGGCTGCCGGGGGTGTTACCAGCTGCAGTCAGCAGCCCCACAAGACGTCACAGTGGGCTGGGTCCAGCGGCCTCTGAGCTGTGATGGGCGGGAGGGGGTGGGGGGGTCTCTCCTGCTCACTCACTGAAGACATCGGCACAGCCTGCACTGGCTGCTCTCCTCAGCAGAGGCACCACGGACTCTCAGGGTCACAGACACTGAGCTCCCCTCTAAACCAGACGGGTCCCTGCAGGGCGGGGACGAGGCATGTTGCTGGAGCAGGAGAAACTTGCCCTGCGGCTGCCCGGGCTGTACCTGCTCTGTCGATAACGGAGGGCAGAGGACAGTTTGTACAGCACCTAGCGCAGTGGGGCCCTGCTCCTATGATTGGGGTCCCTAGGTGCTACCACAGTCTAGATAATAACACCAGTCTCCAGAGCCATCACGTTGGCACCTCTTGCCAGCACTCCATACACCAACTTAACCCTTCAGCTTCCCCCAGAACAAGAGGAATCTGATTGCCAGGCCAAAGTTCAGACTGGATCCAACGTAAAGCCCGGGCCAGAGATCTTAAGGCATTTTCCCTGCTATTGATTTAATCAACCGATGATCTCAGTAAAGAATAAAATTGTCAGACACATAGAAGAACATAAACTGTTGAGCAATAGTCAACATGGTTTCTGTAAAGGGAAATCGTGTCTTACTAATCTATTAGAGTTCTTTGAAGGAGTCAACAAACATGTGGACAAGGGGGATCCAGTGGACATAGTGTACTTAGATTTCCAGAAAGCCTTTGACAAGTCCCTCACCAAAGGCTCTTACATAAATTAAACTGTCATGGGATAAAAGGGAAGGTCCTTTCATGGATTGAGAACTGGTTAAAAGACAAGGAACAAAGGGTAGGAATTAATGGTAAATTCTCAGAATGGAGAGGGGTAACTAGTGGTGTTCTCTAAGGGTGGGTCCTAGGACCAATCCTATTCAACTTGTTCATAAATGATCTGGAGAAAGGGGTAAACAGTGAGGTGGCAAAGTTTGCAGATGATACTAAACTGCTCAAGATAGTTAAGCCCAAAGCAGACTGTGAAGAACTTCAAAAAGATCTCACAAAACTAAGTGATTGGGCAACAAAATGGCAAATGAAATTTAATGTGGATAAATGTAAAGTAATGCACATTGGAAAAAATAACCCCAATTATACATACAATATGATGGGGGCTAATTTAGCTACAACAAATCAGGAAAAAGATCTTGGAGTCATCCTGGATAGTTCTCTGAAGATGTCCATGCAGTGTGCAGAGGCGGTCAAAAAAGCAAACAGGATGTTAGGAATCATTAAAAAGGGGATAGAGAATAAGACTGAGAATATATTATTGCCCTTATATAAATCAATGGTACACCCACATCTCGAATACTGCGTACAGATGTGGTCTCCTTGTCTCAAAAAAGATATACTGGCATTAGAAAAGGTTCAGAAAAGGGCAACTAAAATGATTAAGGGTTTGGAACGGGTCCCATATGAGGAGAGACTAAAGAGGCTAGGACTCTTCAGCTTGGAAAAGAGGAGACTAAGGGGGGATATGATAGAGTTATATAAAATCATGAGTGATGTGGAGAAAGTGAATAAGGAAAAGTTATTTACTTATTCCCATAATACAAGAACTAGGGGTCACCAAATGAAATTAATGGGCAGCAGGTTTAAAACAAATACAAGGAAGTTCTTCTTCACGCAGTGCATGGTCAACTTGTGGAACTCCTTACCTGAGGAGGTTGTGAAGGCTAGGACTATAACAGCGTTTAAAAGAAAACTGGATAAATTCATGGTGGTTAAGTCCATTAGTGGCTATTAGCCAGGATGGGTAAGGAATGGTGTCCCTAGCCTCTGTTTGTCAGAGGATGGAGATGGATGGCAGGAGAGAGTTCACTTGATCATTGCCTGTTAGGTTCACTCCCTCTGGGCACCTGGCATTGGCCACTGTTGGTAGACAGGATACTGGGCTAGATGGACCTTTGGTCTGACCCGGTACGGCCATTCTTATGTTCTTACGTTCTTCGGGAGCTTATCAGCAGGGCCATTGCTGTGAGGCCCGGAGGCGCCACTGTTCACAGAGCCTTCTCCCGGCACATGCTGAAGGGGGAATTGAGGTGAAGGGGTCTTGCTCCCATGCAGTACAAAGAGGGGGATGCACTCTGAAGCTGTGCTACAGACATATCTGGCTTTGAATGCTGGAGGTGGGGTAACTCCCGGGCCAGGTTTCGGAGCTGGAAACGGAGATGTTGCACACTGCGTGAGGAGAGTGCTGGCGAGAAGCAGATCTGGGTTGAGCAAGTGATAGCAAAGGGCTGGGTGGGGCTGGCAAACCAAGCACCCACACGTTCAGGTGAAGACGTGCCCCAGCTTGTGATTTGCAGCTGATTGGAGCCGAGGAACGGAGAGTCAGGACTCCTGGGTTCCATCGCCGACTCTTGTGACAAGTTGCTTCAGCCCTGTTTCCCCCAGCTCTAAAATGGGAACACTGTGGCCTTGCCTCACAGGAAGGTTAAGTCGATCTAACTTACATCACTTGGGTGTGAAAAGCCCCCACCCCCTTCCGAGCAACACAAGTTTCGCGCTGTGCATGTGGTGAGAGCCGTTCTCCCATTGACATAGCTCCGCAGGCGTCTCGCCGAGGTGGAGTAATGCCGACGGGAGAGCGCTCCCAGAGCGCGTCTTCCCCAGATGCTCTGCAGCGGTGCCGATGTAGCGCTGTCATGTAGACGTGTAAAGCACTTGGAGACTCCTGGCTGAAGGTGTGGTGAAGAGTGAAGCACTCAGTGTTTGCCCTGTGGCCATGTGATACGCTGAAGAGTAAATGGAACCCAGCCCAGTGTGAATAACTGATGTCGCTAACCTCAGAGCACTCTCTTGCTTTTTCTTCTCTCGCAGTTCCCCTCTTTAAACCCTCCCCTCCTGTTTTCCCCATCCCCTTCACCATCTCCATTGCCTTCGGCTCAATTTCCCACCACTTGGCCTCTGACTGGGTGAGCCAAAGGAGAAGTGTGGCCTAGTGGTTAGGGTGCTAGCCTAGAACTTGGGGGACCTCGGTTCAAGTCCATGCTTCGCCACAGACTGCCCTGTGTAACTTTGGGCAAGTCACTTTAGTCTCTGTGCCTCAGTTCCCATCTGTGCAATGGGGATAAATGGCATCTCCTCACCGGGGCTTGTGAGGATAAGCGCAATAAAGACTGTGAGGTGCTCAGATGCTACAGTGATGTGTGCCATGGGCGTATCATGGAGAGACAGACAAGCTGCTCCCTCTCACCAGCCACTGTCTATTCTTCCCATGGGCCTTGGCCTTCCTTCCCCTCCCTGAGGCATTGACCAGCCAGAGGGACGGGAAGTTAGGGCTATACATTTGGGAGCAGGGAAAAGGATTTCTATGTCCATTTCTGCTGAAATGGACAGTGTCTGGCCAGCAGGGATAATAGTGCCTGTTCTTGTAACGCTCTTTGAGATCCACCGGTGAGCCACGCTACCCAAGGGCAGAGTATAAGCGGTGTCTCGGAGACTGTCGGTCACCTGGGGCCATCGACAGGTAGACGTGTTGTGTTGCTCTCTGCTGGTCCAGCATACTCCCCATGGCTGAGAGAGCCGGGCTCTTTCCTTCCCACGCACCCTCCCCAGGAATAAAGGGCTGGTGTGTGATTCCACTGCCCCGGGGAGGTTGTGTAGGTGTACACGAATGGAAGGTAGGGCTGATCAAATGCTCATTGCAATCAATGCGGAAGGCTGTCAGTGGAAGCAGGATTTGGCCCACAGCAAACTGTTCTCTTGCCCACGCACCAGCAGGAGCCTTTAACTCTCTCTCTCTTAGCTGTGTTGGCTTTTCAGGGCAGCACAAACTTCCTGCCCCCCCCCCCCCCCCATCCCCCTAAGCCTGCAGCTCTGACTGGCACATGCCAGGAGCAGTTCTCCTGGGGCCACTTTCAATGCCGAGCTGCAATCTAAAGGACACTTTCAAGTGAATGGACTCTGCAGACTGTCAGAAAAGCGGCCAGTTTTCAGGGATGTTTAAGACCCTGCTGAATGGATGGGGTTGCAGTCCACAGATCTGGTCTGCCACAGAAGCAGGGCTCAAAAGAGGGAGGGCCTGGGCGAGGTGGTGGAACTCTGCTGATACCTCATTCGCCACCTCCTTCCTCCTATAACCCTTCTCCTTTGCGGGGTGGTTGCTGCCCTACCCGTCCCTTTCCCTGGTAGTTCACATCAAGCGCCGAGGCACAGCTAGGAGTGAGAGGATGAAACTGAGAAGGAAAACATGGCTTGAAGAACTGTATCTGGCTATGTGATTTTCTCACCAAGGTAGGGGGTGAAGGCCCCATCACTGGGATATTTTAAATGAGGCTGGCTGAAGCAGAGGAGAGCTGTAGGGAATGGGGAACCTGACCGAATCTCTGATTTCCATGGCACTGCGTATGTGAACTAGCCAGATACTGTTGCTAATGGTCCATAGTAAAATAGTTACCAACACTGCCATTTGTTTTTATCATTAGTCTTCAGAGTCAACGCATCACTGAGCAGGTAGCACAGGCCCTTAGCTGAGTCTGGAAGGCCGCACCATGTATGGGGGGTGGGGGGTCACGTCTGGGCATGTTTGCCACACAGCCATAAGGGTCAGAAGCTTTAATTTAAAAAATAACAACAAAACCCATTCTCTTCTGTTGAAAGGGGTGGGCCTCGTAGTGGGCTGCTGGGAGCATTTCCCTGGTCACGGGCTGCAGGATGTGAGCCAGTGCTGCGAAATCTAGATGAGACACAGAATTTCTCCCCCATCCCATTGCTGGGTTTCATTGCGAGCATGCAGGAAGCGTGAAGCTTCAGCGCTTGCTGTGCCTATCAGTGACTGCTCCCACCCTGATCTGACTGGGCCTGGAGCTACCGCACTCTTCTCCAGTGGCTGTGCTCAGAGCTCAGGTTCCCTCTTGGACTCTGGGTTACTTGGCTGCCTTCTGATCTCAATCCCTTCCCTCTGCCTGCAGTGCTGTTTTGTCAGCGCTTGGGAGCCTCCTGTCCCAGGTCATTGAGAGGAGCCGGAAAAAGCCAGGGTCATCTAAAAGCCTGGACCTGAGCGGGCCCTTGAGATTCGCCATCTATGGGTAAGTCACAGGTGCTAGTGGCATCACTTAGTGCACCTCTGGAAGGTGCTCCGGTACCATGGTGATGGGCGTGAACTTGACCAGAGAGGATGTTGAGTTGGTGGTGCTCCGCTCCTGGAGGTGTGTGAGAAGCAGGAAACGCTACTTTGCAAAGTGCTTCCCCCCTCACTATTATGGCACCATTAGCATCTCTCTCTGGAGCAAGAGAAAGGATGGTCTGGTTAGAGCAGTAGCACAGTACTCTCCACCACAAACTTCCTGTGTGGCCTTGGGCAAGTCACTTGTCTCTCGGGACTTCAGTTCCCATCTGTACAATGGAGATAAGATAAGAGCCCTGCCCCTGCGCATAGGGGTGTTGTGAGGATAAACACATCCAAGATCATGAGGTGCTCAGATACTGTGGTAATGAGGCCAGCTAAGAACCTAAGCTGGGGCTGGATGGAAGGCTGGAGGACAGCGATGAAGCACAGTCATGCCCTCTGGTTTGTCAGGTTCCTGTTCACAGGGCCACTCAGTCACTATTTCTACCTGTACCTGGAGCAGCTGATCCCATCGAATGTCCCCTTCGCCATGGTCAAGAGGCTTCTGCTGGACCGTCTGGTTGTTGCTCCACCCTTCCTGCTGCTCTTCTTCTTCGTCATGAACCTGCTGGAGGTAGGTGCCTATCTCCAGTGTGTGCTTTGCATCATCACTGATACATCTATCTTCCTGTCACTGATGATCTAGAAGAGGCCCTGTCGGTCAGAGCAGGGGACCTTCTTGCTCTGCTGCTGTTTTCCTGTGAGCTCTGAAGTAGCTCCCTCAGCTGCTCTGGGCCTTGGCTTGCCCTGCTATACAGCAGGGATGCTCCTGTTTAACATCAGCCTGGGGTTTGTGATCTCCTGAGCGTGCTGCATGGCCAGTCGCTCTGGTCCCCTCTGCTGGAATGGCTAGTGTGATGCACATCGGGTGCGCCTGGCTCTCACAGCTGGTGAGTGCTTCTCTCTAGCTGCGCTCTCCGTCAGGATCTGTGTCTTTGTAACCCCTTTGCCCACGTGGCTTAGGGCTCTGTAGACAAATTAGAGGATTGGGCCGAAAAAAACCTGATGAGGTTCAACAAGGACAAGTGCAGAGTCCTGCACTTAGGACGGAAGAATCCCATGCACTGCTACAGACTAGGGACCGAATGGCTAGGTAGCAGTTCTGCAGAAAAGGACCTAGGGGTCACAGTGGACGAGAAGCTGGATATGAGTCAACAGTGTGCTCTTGTTGCCAAGAAGGCTAACGGCATTTTGGGCTGTATAAGTAGGGGCATTGCCAGCAGATCGAGGGACGTGATCGTTCCCCTTTATTTGACATTGGTGAGGCCTCATCTGGAATACTGTGTCCAGTTTTGGGACCCACACTACAAGAAGGATGTGGAAAAATTGGAAAGAGTCCAGCGGAGGGCAACAAAAATGATTAGGGGTCTGGAGCACATGACTTATGAGGAGAGGCTGAGGGAACTGGGATTGTTTAGTCTCCAGAAGAGAAGAATGAGGGGGGATTTGATAGCAGCCTTCAACTACCTGAAGGGGGGTTCCAAAGAGGATGGAGCTCGGCTGTTCTCAGTGGTGGCAGATGACAGAACAAGGAGCAATGGTCTCAAGTTGCAGTGGGGGAGGTCCAGGTTGGATATCAGGAAAAACTATTTCACTAGGAGGGTGGTGAAACACTGGAATGCGTTACCTAGGGAGGTGGTGGAGTCTCCTTCCTTGGAGGTTTTTAAGGCCCGGCTTGACAAAGCCCTGGCTGGGATGATTTAGCTGGGAATTGGTCCTGCTTTGAGCAGGGGGTTGGACTAGATGACCTCTTGAGGTCCCTTCCAACTCTGATATTCTATGATTCTGTAAGGGTGAGAGTCGGGGCCTCTTCCTCTGGAGTTTAGGCCTGGTCTCCCTGGCCATCACCGATGTTCCTTCTGTTCCAGGGGAAGGATCTGTCTGCGTTTGCTGAGAAGATAAAGAGTGGTTACTGGGCAGCACTCAAAATGAACTGGAAAGTGTGGACCCCCTTCCAGTTCGTTAATGTCAATTACGTCCCTATGCAGGTAAGTCTCTGTCTGCTCACGTGCTGTTCTTGCCTGGGAATTCTGACCGCTTTTGCAGCCCTACATCCAGGTTTATAGCATGGGCTTTTTTCCCCACTAATATATGTCCAGAGTCCCCTTATCAATCACCCTAAGATCCCCTTCCTTTAATATTTCCGTCCTCCATGCTAGCAGCTCCCTCAATTGCTCTTGTGCTTAAGATTTTGGCCTGTACATGTTACTGAGGTCCCCATTGCCCACAATCAGTTGTTCATGTGTGAAGGACTGCACAAATCCAGACAGACCCTGACACTTGTCAGTAAGACATGGGCACTCACCCCCGTATCTGAAGTGGGTGTTGCGTCCCAGTGCAGTAAGTGACCCAGTGGGACTGTCAGCCCCAGGCCAGTCTGTATCTTGACACTTCTCTCCACAGTTTCGGGTGTTGTTTGGAAACCTCGTTGCTCTCTTCTGGTTTGCCTACCTGGCCTCCATCAAGAAGCGATAGCATCACAGCTGTAGTTTTGGGCTGGCCCGCGTCGCCTGTTGAGGCAATTGTGCTCTGAGAGCCCGCAGCCCCCACTTCAATCTGGGAGCATCTGCAAGAACTGACACTGCAAATCCTCTGTGATTCCACACCGCGCATGCTGCCCTAGTGCCGACAGTGCCTAGTACGATGAGTAGGGCGCCCGTCCCTGCCCAGGAGCCCCGGGCACTCTCCTAGTACAAATAATACTTTGATTCTTTTCTGACTAAGACCTTGAATAACTGCTTTCTAATGGTGCTTAACAATAACCACAAAATCAACTGGTAGGGTAAGAAACCAGGACAAATTTTTTTTTTTAAATATAATAAAATGGCTGTTTCACTCCTTTCTTGTGAAGTTTTATTTTTACTCTGGTGACTTGCTGGTTATGTTTGAGATATGTGACAGATCCATGCAGAAGTGGACAGTCTCTTCTTAGTTGCAGGAAGGAATAAAATAAATCTCCTTTGAAAGAGAGAGACGAAGTGCAGGTCCCCTAATTTGTGGGGCAGGAGAGAGCTAATAACTGACAACATCAAAAAGGCTGATGTGCTTAATGCGTATTTTGCTTCAGTCTTTACTGAAAAGGTTAATGGTGACCAAATTCTCAACACATTAATATTAGCAACCAGGAGGAAGGAACACAAGCCAAAATACGGAAAGAACAGGTTAAAGCATATTTAAGTAAGTTAGATGTGTTCAAGTTGGCAGAGCCTGATGAAATTCACCCTAGGGTATTTAAGGAACTAACTGCAGAAGTCTCAGAACTATTAGCAATTATCTTTGAGAACTCCTGGAGGATGGGTAAGATGCCAACACGGTACCTATCTTTAAAAAAGGAACAGAGGATCTGGGGAGCTATAGACCTGTCAGCCTAACTTCAATACCTGCAAAGATGTCGGGACAAATTATTGAACAGTCAATCTGCAAGCTGTCCCATGTGACATTCTCTTAAGCAAACTAGGGAAATGTGGTCTAGATGAAATTGGTAAAGGTGAGTGCCCAACTGGTTGAAAGACCATACTCAGAGTACTTCTCAATGGGTTGCTGTCAAACTGGTCAGGTGTATCTAGCTGTATTCCGTAGGTCTGGGTCTACCAATCCTGGGTCTGGTACTAGTCAATATTTTTGATGATGGAGTGAAGAATATGCTTACCAAATTTGGGGATGACACCAAGCAGGGAGGGGTTGAAAGCACTTGGAGGACAGGATTTAGTGACCTTGACAAATTAGAGAATTGATCTGCAATCAGCAAGATGCAATTCAGTAAAGATAAGTGCACTAATCAATTCTCTAATGTGTATATCACTTGGGAAGGAAACAATCAAATACACAACTACCAAATGGGGAGTAAATGATGAGGTGGTAGTACTGCTGAAAAGGGTCTGGGAGTTATAGGGGATCACAGATTGAATGAGTCGTCAATGTGATGCAGTTGTGAAAAAGGCTAATATTCTCTAGGGCAGTGGTTCTCAAAGCTGGTCCACCGTTTGTTCAGGGAAAGCCCCTGGCGGGCCGGGCCAGTTTGTTTACCTGCCGCGTCCGCAGGTTTGGCCGATCGCGGCTCCCACTGGCTGCGGTTCGCTGCTCCAGGCCAATGGCGGCTGCGGGAAGCAGCGCGGGCCGAGGGATGTGCTGGCCGCCCTTTCTGCAGCCCTCATTGGCCTGGAGCAGCGCAATCGGCCGAACCTGTGGATGCAGCAGGTAAACAAACCGGACCGGCCTGCCAGGGGCTTTCCCTGAACAAGCGACAGACCGGCTTTGAGAACCACTGCTCTAGTGTATTAACATGAGTCAGATGAAAGACATGGGAAGTAATCGTCTCGCTCTACTCGGCACAGGTGAGGCCTCAGCTGGAGCCCTGTGTCCAGTTCTGGGCACCACACTTTAGGAAAGATGTGAACAAATTGGAGAGAGTCCAGAGGAGAGCAACAAAAAATGATCAAAGGTTTAGGAAACCTGCCCTATGAGGAAAGATTAAAACTGGGCATGTTTAGTCTTGAGAAAAGAAGACTGAGGAGGGATCTGATACCAGTCCTCAAATATGTTAAAGGCTGTTCTAAAGAAGACTGTGGTCATAAGAACGACCATACAGGGTCAGACCAACGGTCTGTCTAGCCCAGTATCCTGACTTCTGACAGTAGCCAATGCCAGATGCTTCTGAGAGAGTGAATAGAACGGGAATTTATCACGTGATCCACCCCTTTCAGCCAGTCCTAGCTGCTGGCATTTGGAGGTTCAGGGACACCCAGAGCATGGGGTTGCATCTCTGAATATCTTGGCTGGTAGTCATTGATGGACCTATCCTCCATGAACGTATCTAGTTCTTTTTTGAACCGGGTTATACTTTTGGCCTTCACAACAACCCCTGACAAGTTCCACAGGTTGACTCTGTGTTGGGTGAACTTGAAGTACATTCTTATGTTTGTTTTAAACCTGCTGCCTATTAATTTCATTAGGTGACTCCTTGTTCTTGTGTTATGTGAAGAGGTAAATAATACTCCTTATTCACTTTCTCCCACCAGTCATGATTTTCTAGACTATCATACCTCCCCTCAGTTGTCTCTTTTCCAAGCAGAACACTCCCAGCCTTCTTAATCTCTCCTCATATGGAAACTCTTTCATATCCCCAATCATTTTTGTTGCCTTTCTTGGTACGTTTTCCAATCCTAATATCTTTTTTGAGCTGGGACAATCAGAACTGCATGCAGTATTCAAGGTGTGGGTGTACAATGGATTGATTGTTCTCCCTGTCTACTGAAGGCAGGACAAGAAGCAATGGGCTTAATCTCCAGGAAGGGCGATTTAGGATAGATATTAGGAAAAACTTGCTAACTCTATGGGTAAAGTACTGGAATTGGCTTCTGAGGGACAATGCGGAATTCCTGCCCTTAGAGGTTTTAAGAACAGGTTGGACAAACACCTGTCAGGGATGGTCTGGGTTGACTTAGTCCTGCTGCAGCACAGGGGATTGGACTTGCTGATTCTTGAAGTCCTTTCCAGCCCTACATTTCAATGATTTTACCTTTTCCATTTCTCATTGTTGTGCTTCATCCAGGACTCCATACGGCCTCCTGAACAGTTGTGTTCAGATACTCAAATTCCAACCCCTGCCGAATCTCACTGACCTTAGGAGCCTAACATCCCTGGGCTGGGAAGAAAAGGAAGAATCAAGCCTACTTGTATTTTTGTGCAGCTCATATTACATCACACTGAGCACTCTTGAAGCAGATTGGCTAACCCAGCCACGTGCCAATACAGTAAATTCACACTATGTACCGCATCTGATTTGTCTCTCTGTGTGTTGTGCTGAATAGCAGTTTTTACTTAGATAACGTGGCTAGGACAGGTAATCTTGTGATCCATGCTGGGGTGGGGCCAGTACTTGGAAAGGTGCTGGAGTCCTGAAAGCATTTGTTCTGCTCCATCCAAGTGTGCCTGACCCTGGAGATCCTCAAAGAACGGCTGTCAGAGTAGGTGTTGCCTACTTTACATAATTGTTTAAAATTTTCCTTGCCTGTTGGGAGGATGGAAGGACAAAAGCCACAAAGAACAATCTATGCTGTTGTACAAGGCTTAAAAACAAGTGCATTAATTTTCTTCCACTGAATTCACGTCCAGCAGTCTCCACAACAGGGACCATGTCATGGTTGGCTGAGGCTGTCTGCTGAGCTCCTGGTAGGACTTCTGCCTTCGCCTCGTTGCTAGAAGTTCGTTACTTTGACCTCTCAGGCTAACTCATCGGCAGAGACAGACTTCACCAGCCCAGTGCACGTGCAGTAGCTTTTAAAATACCTGTTGCTATCTCTGCATCACCACAGAGTTCCTATGGGTGGATGTGGGTGTCTGCTTGGACACTGTAAGGGACTGTTGTTTTTCTGTACAACTGAACCCACTGTGAACCTCCCCCAAGTCTCTTGATTATGGCTCTGAAACAATGTTAGGAGGGAAGAGGATAAATACTTCTGCCGATGAATTGTCCAGTGTAGGAGAAGATCCTCATTCAGATCTCCAGTGAGGGATGAGGACAGGGCAGCCATTGGCATCCAAAGGTCTGATTCATCATTTCCCTGTGCTTTGTGTAGTGTGCAGAGAAGGTGTCAAATGCTACGGCTCTTCAGTGGGCTACGACCACAGCTCCATCACACTGGGCACAGCAGCCTGGGGGCAAACCCAGCCCTGGTAGGCACTGACACCAGAGGGTTACGCTGCTCCCTGAAGTTCCTCCCCAATGGACGGCAGCTTCCCTGGCCCTCCCTCCTGCGCAGCGTTGCTGAGGGAAACGCCAGCCTATTTTTTGCTTTCCTGACACAGTCCAGCCTAGTGTCGAATTCCCAGGGTGGTTTGCCCTTTGCAGAGATCGGCCCCCAGCTCTGCTGCCCCTGCCCCTGCTGAGGCGTTAGCAGCAGCTGGCGTCAGGGAGCGAGCTGTGACAATGCAGTTCTGGCGGAACCCAACTGAGAGTGCCAACGCAGGACAAATTGCTAAAACAGGGCAGTTACAGCCCAAGGCTGGGGTTTTTCCACCTCTAAGGCAAACCAAACCAGCCAGACTAAGAGGACTTCAGTCTCACCCCACTGGCTAACCGCAAGTCTCACAAGCCATTTCCTTAGACACTCCAGTTTCCCAGTATCACCACCAGTACCACTCGTTATGGGGACAAATGGTTATGAAAACCAATACCCAAATAAAAGAAAAAAGGTTCTCCTGATCCCAAAGGACCAAGCCCCAGACCCAGGTCAATATACAAATCAGATCTTACCCACAAATCACGCTGTTGCCAATCCTTTAGAATCTAAAATCTAAAGGTTTATTCGTAAAAGGAAAAAGATAGAGATGAGAGTTAGAATTGGTTAAATGGAATCAATTACATACAGTAATGGCAAAGTTCTTGGTTCAGGCTTGCAGCAGCGATGGAATAAACTGCAGGTTCAAATCAAGTCTCTGGAATACATCCCCCGCTGGGATGGGTCCTCAGTCCTTTGTTCAGAGCTTCAGCTTGTAGCAAAGTTCCTCCAGAGGTAAGAAGCAGGATGGAAGACAAGATGGAGATGAGGAATCAGCCTTATATAGTCTTTTCCAGGTGTAAGAACCCCTCTTTGTTCTTACTGTGGAAAATTACAGCAAAATGGAGTCTGGAGTCACATGGGCCAGTCCCTGCATACTTCGCTGAGTTACAAGGCATATTTGCCTTCTCTCAATGGGTCCATTGTATAGCTGATGGTCCTTAATGGGCCATCAAGCAGGCTAGGCAGAGCTAATCTCAGCTTGTCTGGGATGTCACCCAGCAGCATAGCATAAGTTTGCCATACAGACAGTATAGAGCCAATATTCATAACTTCAACTACAAAACTGATACACACATATAGACAGCATGATCATAACCAGTAAACCATAACCCTGTCTTAGACACCCCATTTGACCCCCTTTATACAAGATTTGCATGCCACTACAGGACCTTGGTTGCAACAATGATCTATATGGTCCCAGTTTATGTCAATAACGTCACACGAGCTTGGCCAGGAAAGCCCACCTGGGTGATCGTGCTCCATAGCTCACACCGTCATCTGTGGCATTCAGCCACCTCCTCACCTCTGCGTCCCCACAGATTGTGGCCAGACACAGCACAGAGTAGGCAGTGCTGCAGAGTGCAGTAACTGATGGGGCCTTTGGGCCCAGCTCCCTCCTGTGTAATAGGTCCCCCCCTTCCTCCCAGGGAACCGCTGCTGATATCCCAGACCAAGATCTGCCAGGAACTAGAGACACACACGTTGTCTACAGCTTCTGGGGAGCCTCTGGCCAGTACCTTCCTGGAGACACCCCGAATGGGGCGTGGGGGAGGGGAGACCAGCCCAGGCTCCGAGGGCAGGGAGATTGCTAGCCCCAGAACTGTTTTCAGAGCAAGTGGAGCTCAGCTTTGCTCCCCAGCTCAAAGCGGAAGAGGCCAGGCCGTAGCCATGTCGGGACGCCTGCATAGGTGTGCAGCCTGGTCCCTAGGGCAGGGAAGCCAGCAGTCCAGAGCAGAGCTGGAGGACCAACAGGAAAATCTGATATATTAAAGCCAACCAGAGGCAGAGTATGGAGCGCTGTGAAATGACGTTAGGAGCTCTGCTGCTGCCCTAGGCAAGGAGAGAGGGTGTATTCCTCCTCGTGCACCCTGGGAAGATGTAACAGAGGGACAGGGTTTTCCTGCCACATGTAAAGGCTGGAAAGTAGCTGGCTGCTGTCCCCAGCTGCTGCTGCGGGTCACCCTGCCCTGAAGTCCAGGTATTGTTCCCAGCTTCTCCTGCAGGTTGCCATGGCTCCCACCCCCTGCCCCAGCAGAGGGATGTGCAGCCAGGGGGGAAAGCAGCCCAGGTGTGGAAGAACAAGCCCGCAGGAAGGGGCCTAGTTCTTCCCTTCTAGTCCCCCGGCCTCTGTTTTATTAGGCCAGAAGGTTCCCAGTGTGCACCCTTCCCAGTTCAGCAGGCCCTTCGCAGGCAGCTGGGTCCAGACAAATGCCTCAGCCCCCTTCTGTGGGTGAGAAAAGTAGGAGCTGACACCAGCTGGTAACGGGTGGGCAGTTCTGTGGGTGTGGTGCCTCCACCTGGCCAGCTCTCCGCCTCAGGGCTTCTCTCTGAAAAACCCAGGGGGATACAAAGCTATTTCACCCAGGTCCATGGGGCTTTGCTCCTCGAGATCAGACACTCGAGCGATCAGTTCCCAGCACTCTTAATGGTATTGCAGGAGACTGTCTGGAAAGCTGAGGCTATCCAGAGTCATTGGGAAAGGCAACGTACACTCCTGGCTCTTGCCAGATGCTATAGAAAGGAATACAGGTCACGTGGCCAGCTGAAGCAAGCCATGTGGCATGAGAGGAGAGTACACCAGTCCACAAGCGGTTGCTGGACCAAGTACAGGGTGCTGAGGCCAGGTCGGGGCTGCCCTCTGTTGTCTCAGAGCTATCTGCAGGACTCCCAAAGTCCCAACCAGTTGGTGCCAGGCCAGGAGCAAATGGCTACCTATAGCCGTGATCCCAATGAGGTCACCGGCCATTGTCCAGAGGGGCACTCTACAGAGCTGTGCATGAATCATGGGAACAGCTTTCTCCCAGCTGGAGTTTCAGCAACACATGGAAATGGTGGGACATGAACGAAGTCACTTGTCCTCCACTTCAGATCAGAACGATATAACCCACTCCCCAGCTTACGTTTTGCCTCAGAACTGGGACTGCAGGGCTCCCTCTGAACATCTAAATAAGGTCCTAAAAGCAGCTTGTCTGTAAAGCTTTTTACCATCTGGGACCGGGGTGCTCCACTGACCTCAGGATGGTGCCTCCTCCTGGCTGCTCTGGGAATTAGCTCTGCCAGGCCGACGGCCCTTCCTGCGGCACGCTGTCACTCGGTGTCTGCTTCTCTGTGGCCCCTCTCTCGTTCCAGGAGCTGCAGCCTCCTCTTGGTGACTCAGCCCTCCAGCCAGGTCACTAGTAACGTTTTCCCCTTCCGGGGTGTCTTTCAAAGTCTCTTTCCACGTGTGGCGTCAGGCAGGCCTCACATCCATTGTCCTGACTCAGCCACTGACCCGGGCTGTCTTCCAGCTCACTGCCCCACCAGTGCTACTTCCCCAGTGGTGGTTAGGGGAACCTGGGCCTACCCTCTACTCTGGGTTCCGGGCCAGGGGCCCTACAACACGCAGCCAAGGTCTGTTCAGTCCTTGCTGCTCACTCTCTAGGCTGCTTCCTACCTCACGTCCCATGTGCCCTGTTTTCTACCCTGCTCTCTTCAGGGCCCGCCCTTCCTGCCAGGCCAGGCCAGGCCCGGCCCTCAGGGTCCTACTCTTTCCCTGGGTTCTCTCCTTTCCTCAGAACGTCACCACAAACTTCCTCCCAGCCTCCTTTGCTGCTGCCAACTTCCAGGATATATACTAGCCAAGCCCACCTCTAATCAGGTGAGCTTCCCTCTAATCAAAGCTCCCCACTCAGCCTATATTACCCTTTGCTTCTTAATTGGCTGATTGGGCCCACCTGGCCTACCTCAGCCCTCAGAGCCAGTGTAGAGAGTACATCCCATTGCACCATCCCACAGACTAGTCCTCCATTTTGCATATGGACGGTGTGGTGAACTGGCACTCTTCTGATTTATTTGTATGGATAACATCTGTCACTCAGTTTCCCTTCTCCCTTGTATTGTGACCCACCGGCTGTAAAGGGTTAATTTCTTTTTGGAAACAGGACAAGCAATGTCATTCTTTCGTTCCCAGATGTATACATTTATATTTAGCCATATTAAAATGTACAGGGCTGGCTCTGTAGGCAGGGAGCTAACCAAGGAACTACAGCTCCCAGGGCCCCCTGTTGGTTCTCAGCTCTCATGCTGGATTCTTGCACCCCTGCAAATCTGCCGCCCCAAGCAACTGCTTGCTTTGCTGGGGCCTAGAGCCGGCCCTGGCTGAGGGGGAAGTGGAGAAGAATTACCAAAGACAACCACCACCAAGAAAGCCTTGAAGATGCTCCAAAGCAGGAAGCCTGTGACAGTCCAGTGAGTCACCGAAGTATCAGGAAGTTGGACCAATGGTGGACACTGGAACAGTAAGAGGAACTGTGGAGAAATTGAATGAATTCCGCACGTCACCCTTCTCCAGAAGGTTTTGTCTGAGAGTTCTGAAGGAATAGAAGAAAAAATTGGCCAAGCTGCTAACAAAAATGTGGGATCTATTATTTATTAATACACAGGAAACTTGGCTGCGAAACAAAGAAACAGCTCCACAACCTCCAAAAAAAGGGGCCGAGCGTAACATTTCCTTGCTGCTGTGGGTTTATATCAGGTGTGTTATGTGTGTAGCAGACTTAAAAGCTTCACAATCAAGATTTGTATGTATTAATTTCCTAGGTCGTTGCAGTATTTGAACAGGGGTGAGGGGGAGACTTCTGGAGATGGTTTCAACCAGTGGATGGATGGATGCCAGAGCTGTGCCACGGACGTGCAGCAGCTGCTGCTGAAGATGGTGAAAATATTGAATAGCTGCTCATTAAGTGGGTGCCAGGTGTTCTGTGCACTGAGTAAGGCAGAGGGTCGGTGGAGAGAACAGTACGTGATCATGGAATTGAAGACTGTATGATAATGGATGTGCACAAGGGGGGTGAATTAAGTTTGCACAGACGACCTCACTTCTGGCATTTCCTAAGTAGCTCCAAAGGCCGGGGTGCTAGAGCCGTTCAAAGAAAAGGTCGCCAGAATTTTTTAACATTGGCAAAACAACATATATTCCCCAGCCCTGTTCTCGGATATGGTTGAACCGTTAAAAAAAAAGAATTTAGCCTGATGAGTCTTAATGTGGGGGGCAGATTACCCCACAAATGCCTCCTGTGGGGTTCTGCCTCCTTCCTCTGGAGCACCTGGCAGTGGCCATGCTCAGAGACAGGCTCACTCAGGTCTGATCCAAGTTGGCAATTCCTGTTCTCCTGACCTCCATTATTGTGACATTTCCTTTCTGTCCTCCAGTGGGAACTGTTAAACTAGCTGACATGTCTTTGACTATGAGAAAACAGCCCCTTACCTTTCCGATACACCTCTTGCATTTTCCCTTTAACACGGCAGAGTATCTACACGCAGCCACTGCTCTTCTTGCTTCTCCTAGAGAGGGAACACAGATAACATCACATATTAAAAACTGTGTCTGTCCGGTGATATTTGCGTTTCTAGAGCCAGTTCCAGCACCTGTTGCCTTCCCCACTTCAACAAAGATTTTGGTGCCCTTGGTTGTGGGAGGAGGATGGTAGAATATCACAGTCTACCCTCACCTCGCAATGAACCCTGGAAGTAGCGGGGGCTCCCCACAGCCAGTGTTTCTACCACCCTTCTGCCTGGGAGAGACTGGGACTTGAGTACCTGGAGGCTCCCTCACAGCCAGTGCTTCTGCAGCACCTCCTACTGGGACAGCCTGGTACTGCACTAGCAGGAGGCTACTCCAGAGCTTCTGTTATTTTCTTGTGAGCGTTTCATTGTTTTGTCTGGAGGTTTTATTTCTGCATCGCCCAGTTATAATTTCTTGAGGCCCCTTACGTGTTTGTTCCTCAGGTTCTGCTTTGTCTGGAGATGACGAATGGGGTGGCTGGGCTTCCTCTCTGCCTTGTCCAGTTATAGCAGGAAAGTGAAAGACTGGAATAGCAGAGAAACCACTGTCATCTGAGATCATGTTCTGGGAAATAACCCGACACAGACTGGACATCCAGAGAGCAGTTTGCACCCTAGCGCCCAGCGTTTGTGTTGGTAACGCCAGCGCCATCCCTGATCCCACCCCATAACTCCTCTGCCCTCCCACAGCCTAACGTTGTATTGCCTGTCTGCTGCACTAACGCCGCCGCCAGGGCTTGGTCTAGGATGCTGTCTCCATTTTATAGATGGGGAAGTGAGTAGAGGTGAGAGGCAGTGACACACCTAAGGCCATACTGCAAATCAGTGGCAGAGTGGGGGAAGAGAGCCCATTTTTTGACTCTTAACTTTGTATTCAGTCCCCTAGAGCATAGCCAGCCTTCCTCGATCTGTCCCTGCAGACCCAGGATCCAGCCTGTTGCTCTCTCCCCTGCGCGGCTGTTTTAAAGGGAAAACATTTCAAGTGGGAAAAAACGGCGGCTCTTCTTACCTGGAGGAAGGGAGCTTATATCACCACCACCGCACACTGCAAAACAAACATCGGAGAGTGAGATCAGGACCCTCAACCCCTGCGGAGAAGTATCCCTCTCCCACCTTTCCCCACTGTCCCAGTCCTGCTCTCAGCCCCTTTAGAAAGAAGCCTTTTGCTGCCATATTATGTCTCACATGGCTGTGTCCCTCCCCCACCTACTGAGGCTCTGCTATTTCTAGCCTGCTGGGGCAGCAGGGTGAGACCCGTAAAATTATTACCCTGCAGATTTGCTGCTCTCTGACTGGATAGAGAGACTATGGGGTGGGCTGCTGCCTGTTAGTGGTGAAAACAGTACCTAAGCTCCTCCCACTAGTGAACAAACCCCACCCCTCCTAGGTGGAACCTGAGTGTCTATTCAATCCCACCATCTCCTTATGCAAGTGATCACGATCTGATCACGTTTATAATGTGAAAGCAAAGTCCAGACAGGTAATATATATCCTTGCTGCTTTAATAGGGCCAATTTCACAAAGCTGAAAACAATTATGAGAGAAATCAGCTGGGAGGAAGAATTTAATCAGCAAAATGTGAATGATAATTGGGAATCATTTAAGAGCACCTTACTAGATGCCCAAAAAGCCACAGTCTAGAAAGAAGGCCGTACTGGTTTTAAAAAAAACCAACCTGGTTTAGAGGGATGTGAAGGCAGCTATACAAAATAAAAAATAATATACAACAAACAGAAGAAAGGGAAAGCTGATAGTAATGAATATAAATCAGAAGTTAGGAATTGTAGAAAATTGATAAGGGAAGAAAAAGGACACACGGCAACATCTATGGCAGAGATAAGAACAATAAAAAGGAGTTTTTTAAATACATTAAAAAGAAAAAGAATCCTGACAATGATATTGGCCCATTACAAGAGGGAAATGGTAGCATGATCAGTAATAATGGAGAAAAGGCAGAAGTGTTCAATAAATATTTCTGTTCCATAATTGGGGAATAAACAGATAATATAGTCTCATCATATACCTCTAGTATCTCGGGAGGATCTTAACAGAAGCTACCAAAATTAGATATTTTTAACTTAGCTGGTCCAGATAATGAAAGAAGGCACAAATTTACAAGGGTGAGAGTAATGAACCGTCGGAACAATTTCCCAAGAGTAGCGGTGGATTCTCCATCACTGGCCATTTTAAACCCAAGATTGGCTATTGGCTGTTTCTAAAACTCCGCCCTAGGCATTATTGTGGGGCAGTTCGACAGCCTGTGTGCTACTGGAGGTCTGACACTAGACGATCACAATGGTCCCTTCGGGCCTTGGAATCGACCCCTAGGAACCCACTCCTGGTCTGTGGGAGGAGGGGTTTTCCTCCTTCTTCCTCTCCTGGCTTCTGGGAGCCGAGCTCTGCCCCACCGCTGCACCTTCCTGCCTGCTGCTAAGAGGGGGCACCACCACCTTCTCATCCCCACACCCGGCCGGGATGGGGCACCCTGCATTACTGCCCCCCACCCTGACTGCTGGGGAGGGGCTTTCCAGTCTCGCCCCTCCCTCCATGCAGATGAGGCAAGGCCCAGGTTCCTCCTTCCCTTCTGCCCCATGTGTGCACGTGGTGGCAGCTCTTTTATACATGTGTGGGCTGTCCAGACATGGCCTCCCCCCACCTCTAGGAGCAGGGTGCCTAGTGACCCTTCCCCTTTCCTGCAGCCCCCTCCCCCCCCAATGCCATTCTCTTCCACCCCCACCCACACAGAGCAGCTGCAGCCCATCAGACTGGGTGGCTTTTATTTGGCAAAATAACAAATCTAAGAACGAACCCACATAAAGTCTCCTGGGTAAGCAATTGCCAGTAGAATCACCCCGGCCCTGCCTGGCCCCCTGAGTTGCTCTGGGTCTCACTGGGGATCTCCCTGCGGGAATTATCTGGATGCTGTTAAAGCTCAGACATTCCCTGGAGATGCGCCCTGGGCAGTAAAATCCATTGGCTCTTCATTCAGCGATCCTGGTTGTGCTTTCCTTCAGTTCAGCCGATCCGTCCCCTTGGTAAAGGCCATCACCAGCCCCTCGTAAGGACAACACCACCCAGCTTCTCCCTCCTCCCCCCGATCACCCACTCTCCTGCCCACCCCATCCAGTCACATCTCCTGCACTCCCCTCCCTGCTGACCCTCCCATCATCGCCCTGCACTTACAGCGAGGAACCAGGATGACAGTGCAGTGACTGGTCAGCCCTTGGTGCCGCAGACTCCTGGCAACTTCCAGCTGTCTGCCTGCGAATATCAGTCTAAACCTATCAACATCGTTGTTGAAAATGTTTTTTTCTAACACCCTCCTCTTCAGATCCACCCCAGTGTCCTCCCAACACACGTCCAGGGCACTCACCTTGCCACTCAACTCTCTAATAAAGATTGTGCCCTGGGCCCCGCCAGCGGCTGCAGAGTTCCCAGTGGGTTCATGCTCCATAATGTCTGAGCCCCACGTTGTGCAGAGATGTACAGACCCAGCCGTGGATTCCTCAGAGCCCCCCCGTCCCCTTTCTCCAGATTTAGGGATCTTCTCTGCCCCCAGCAGAGCCCCAGCTCCCAGGGACCCCAGGTGAAGCAAGCCCTAGGCCAGCCTGCCTTACTGGGGAGTCTGAAGGGTTAACACTGAGGCCGGGGCGAGGCAGCTGGAGAGCAGGTTCCAGTTCTGAGAAGGGCGCGTTAGACTGCAGATCTGCACGGCAGCAGCGGGCCTATGCACCCCATGACTGGGCAGTGGCTGGACTCCGTTCAGGCTCTGGAGGCTTAAAACACCCAGGATTCAGGGACAGAGGCTTGGATTCCCTCACAGCAGAGCAGGGGGTGACTGGAAGGGGCAGCCCAACCAGAGCGGTGACAGAAGGTAACGCAGGTGTGTAGTATTGATACCAGGTTATCTCGGGAGTCCCTAGGACAAGAAAGCTCTGCCCTCTACAAGGTGGGGCTTCTCGGTGCGAGGGTATCCCCACAGAGCAGGCAGGGGTTATACGTTAGATGTAGGATGGACAGAGTCTGCTAAACTTAATTCTAGGAATGATTTTCTTACTGTAAACCAAACAGAAGAGGGGGAGATACATTCTCTGTGAAAGCTCTCCGGGGGAGACAGCCAGGCCTTAAAGGCCACAGGACAAACCCATCAAGGTGCAGCAAAGCGGCCATTAAAACACTCACACAATAGCCCCAACCATCACCAGTGGCCTAGCCCAGTACCCCTCCGCAGGGCCGGCTTTAGGCCGATTCAACCGATTCGGCTCTAAGAGGGCCCCGTGCCGCAGCTCTCCACCCCGCCCCCAGCTCACTTCTCCCTCCTCCCCTCTCCTGCACGCTCTGCCCCCTGCTCCTCCCCCGCCCCTGCTTCCCGTGAATCAGAGGTTTGCGGGAAGTCGAAAAAGAAGCAGGGGCGGGCAGGGAGGCTGGCAGCCCCAGGTAAGTTAGGGTGGTGAGGGGCGCGAGAAGGGTTCCGGGGAGGCGCAGCGCGGCCCAGTCTAGCCCTGGCCAAGCAGCTCACTCTGGCCCCAGTTCTGGCAGAGTGCGCCGGCCCGGCCCCGGCCGAGCACCCCCGGCCTCAGCGGCTCTGACCCGGCTCGGCTCTGGCCTAGCCCGGCCCCCGTGGTTCAGCTCCGGCCCGGCCCAGCCCCCGTGGCTTGGCTCGGGGCCGGCCCGCCTCCGCGGCTCGGCTCCGGCCCCCGCAGGTCGGCTCCGGGCCGGACCCGAGCCCCGCGACTCTGGCCGGAACG
Source organism: Chrysemys picta bellii (assembly GCF_011386835.1). Classification (NCBI taxonomy): domain Eukaryota; kingdom Metazoa; phylum Chordata; order Testudines; family Emydidae; genus Chrysemys; species Chrysemys picta. The sequence continues at coordinate 4,422,548 of NC_088805.1, forward strand.
CGGCCCGATTCCTGGGGGCGGGGCTTGCCGCAAGCCCCGCCCCCAGGAATCGGGCCCCGCTCTTTCTAAAGCCGGCCCTGCCCCTCCAAGCTGAATGGGCTGGGTTTGGAGAGGAGCCAGCAGGATCTTTCCAGAGATGAAGGACTGTGAAATAGGAAACAGAGTCTCTCCGTGGGTAAAAGGCAGTTTGTTCTTGTAGAGCTGCAGACTCACCCCTGCGACGCCTCCTGCTGGTCTCTTCTGGGAATTAGCTCTTCCAGCATCCTGGAGCACCCTCTGCAGGGTGGTGGTCTTCCTGTCCTCTGGCCCCCGTGTCCCCCCCTGGACCCCGGTGCCCTTTTAGCTGGGGTGCTGCCCCCTGGCAGTAACCCCTTTCTCTCAGGCTCTTCCCTCCCAGGGGATCCCCCACCCACTATCCCTACCTCGCCTCAGGATAAGGCCACTGCCAGTCTCGAACTAGCCCCTGCTCCCTGGGGCAGACTGCAGTATAGGCCACTCATCATCGGCAAGGGTGGGTTTGGATCTGCTGCCTTGGCCTAGCCCTGGGCTGCCCTCTGCAACCCCCAGTACCCCTTGGCTTTCTCCTAGGTTGCAGCCTGGGGCTATCCAGGCTGGAGCTCCCCAGCTCCTCAGCCTTTCCCCAGCCCTGCTCCACTCAGGTACCCTGTGTCTAGCTCCCTGCAGCCAGGCCCTTCTCCCTCTGAAGGCAGAGAGAGACTCCTGGCTCACAGCCTCTTTATCCAGGCCAGCTGTGGCCTGATGGGGCATGGCCCAGCTGTGGCTGCTTCCCCAATCAGCTCAGCTGCAGCCCTCTGCCAGGGCTGTTTTAAGCCCTTCCCAGCAGGAGCGGGGGACCACCCGCTACAGTTCTACTGAAGAGTGAGGCTCTGAAAGGCATGGGGATGGTCCCACACAGGGGGGTGGGGGATGGTCCCACACAGGGGGGTGGGGGATGGTCCCACACAGGAGGGTGGGTGCTGGGATGGTCCCACACAGGAGGTCAGCTCTAGCGTAGGTTCTCTGGGGCAGGACATGGGCAGAAGGCTAATCTGTCTGCTGGATTATGTCAGAACTTTCCTTGTCTTCCTCCTTTTCTGCAACGAAACAGGAAAAACACTTTTCTAAAATTGAGGCAAACATTTGGATATGAGAAAAAATGATTTATGTTTATTTAAAAATGTTCCTCTCTTTCATTCCAAATAAAGCTTGGTTAACTGAGAGATCGGCTGTATGTTTGGAAAGATGCAACCCCTTCTTCAGTCTCTGAGGAGAAAACATGCAGAAACCTCGCACAAAGGGGTCTACAAGGTACTGACGGCCGGGAGCCTAAGACCCCTATTTTGTCTAGAGGACAGAAGGAAATGCTCCCCCAGACTGTCAGTAGGACAAGATGAGAGCAGGTAGATCCCAAGAAGAAATGCTGAGAGACCAAGGAAGAGTGAGAGGTAGCGGTGGCCTAAAGGACACTGTGATTAAAAGCTCCTCGTATCACACCAGCTTTAGGTTGCTGCGTAAGTAACAAAGGGAAGAATATGTTCACACCCCAGACTGGCAGGGGCAGCTGCCGGGAGCACAGGTGGCTGTCAGCGGGATCTCCAGGCCCTAGCTGGATTGTTCCAAGTCCTGTACAAGGTAAGGGTCCGTCTCTCTGAGACTCTGGTAGAGTTCTTCTTGGGCCCGAGCTCCTTTCCGCTCAACCAGCTGCAGTAAGGCCTCGTTCATCACCTTTTGTTTGTTCTGCATACTAAGCACCTCCTCCTCTTCATCACTGTTCATTGCCTCTATGTCCCGTAAGCGCGCCAGGATGGGATAGATCACTCCCATTCGACGACGGAGCTGCTTCCGGTGCTTCTTCACAAAGGACTCGCCTCGAGCTAAAGGAGACACCAGCCCTGCATTACTCTGCTGGGTACGGGAGGTACAACACTGGGTTATTACAGTCCCACTAAATGACCCCATGTCACTGTGGGTGAAACAGCTTCCCCTGCACGGTAGGGCTGTTCTAGCTCAAAGTGTGCGGTCAGTTGCATGAAGTCATTCAGGCTGGAATATGGTTTGTAACGACCCATCCACGCTAACGCTGCAAGGGGCTGGGGCTCTGAGCAGCAGCCAGCACTGCTACACGTTCCAGACCATCCCACCAGCCTGTCCCGGGGGTACAGCCAGGGGTAAGGAGCTGACACTGAGCAAAGGAAAGCTTGGGGTGGACCTCAGGAGCACAACTCTCACCGGTGCTGTACAGAGGGATCCCTTTGTGAGGAAGGGATGGAATCTGTCACTGCACCAGGGCCGGCTCCAGGGCTTTTGCCGCCCCAGGCAGGCAAAAAAAAAAAAAAAAAAAAAAGCTGCGATCAGCAGCAATTCGGCGGGAGGGCCTTCGCACCGAGCGGGAGTGAGGGACCCTCCGCCGAATTGCCACCGAATACCTGGACCTGCTGCCTCTCTCCCGAGAGGCCGCCCCAAGCACCTGCTTGGTAAGCTGGTGCCTGGAGCCGGCCCTGCACTGCACTGGACAAAGGCAAACGAGAAGGTCTTTCTCCATGTCTAATGTCTATGCTTCAAGCAGGAGAACCGGGCGTGTTAGAGAAGAAATGGATTCCAGCTAAAGCTTGTCAACATTTTTCAAACTTTTTTCCAAGTGGCTTTTTAAAAAAATAAAACTTCATTTTTTATTTTTCTGAAATTGTCCGATTTCCCCCCCCCCCCCAACAACCTCCTTCCCCTTTGAAATTGACAATCCAAAGGGTTTTCCCTCTTTGGTATTTTACTCATTTTTCCCCCACCCCCGCGCCTTCCCTTCACTCAGCACCTATTTCTAATTTTGCCACTGAAAAACATTGGGCGGAAGAGGAAGGGGTAAAACTAGAAAGCTTTAAATTTTGGGGTTTCCAGGTTGAAAAGAATCAGAAAATTTTCATGTAAATGTTTGAACACCCCTAGAATTAATGGCCTTTCCATTGAACATACTGTATTCTGGCCAGCTTGAGATTGCGGAAACTGAAAGCTCTGTTAAAATCATACTGACCTGGGAGTGTTTGGGAGGATGCTGCAGGAATTTTAACGTCCCCTAAAAGACAAAGGGAAGGGATCAGTCGAACACCCTGTCACTTCTCTCATTAGCAGGAGGGTCCAGCAACATTAAAGACCATCAGAGGCTAGGGGCAATCAGAGAAGCTCTGCATTCCCAGAGACCTTCTCCTGCTTTGCTAGCAGGTGTCTCAGCTTCTCTAAAGTTATACTGGAG